>NC_141691.1:843399493-844839540 GCF_964263255.1 Lissotriton vulgaris | reverse complement strand
ATCATGTGCTTGATCCGGCTGCCTGGCCTCTGCGTCTTCTCCAACCTGGTGAGAGATAGAACGCACTAGGCCAGCCAATCTTTTACAATAATCCAATACCATATCATCCGTTATGCTTGACAATCTGTGTCCAGGTATGAAGGCTAATCTCATTGTTCTTCTCATGAATATTTCATGGGGACTCAACCCGGTATTTCTGTCAGTATAAGAGTCCCATCAGAACAGGAGGAAATTAATCTGGCGAATACAGTGAAGTGGATGCGCACACCTTTGCCATTCTTGATTTTATTTTACCATTCAGTTGTTCCATTATCCCAGAAGCCTCTGGACGATAGGCACAATGCAATTGTTGTTCAATCTTGAATGCTTCACAGATCAATCGAAATATTTCATTATTAAAGTGAGATCCTCTGCCTGATTCCACAGTTTCTGGAAAACCAATGCGTGGTATGATCTCCCTCAACAATAAATTGGCAACTGTAATACTGTCATTTCTTCTGGTTGGGTATGCTTCCACCCATTGTGAGAATATGCACACTATGACTAATATGTATTTTAAACCTCTACATGGTGGTTACTTAATGAAATCAACTTGTAATTACACAAATGATCCTTCTGTCTTTCCAATCCTTCCCCAGCTGACCACTGTTTTTCTATCTGGGTTATTTTGTTGACATATTAAACATCTCTGGCAAAGGCTCTCTACAAACGTTTTAAACTTCGCATTGTACCAATCTTGTCTGAAAAGTCTGATCATATCATCCCTACCTATGTGTGTGTTTCCATGATACATTCTTGCTAATTGTGAAAGTAAATAATACGGCATGACTGGTCTGCCATCTGGATACATCCAGACACCATTACTTTCTCTTCTTTGACATCTTATTTTGATCCACTCTCCTTTCTCACTTACATCTACTTCATCTTGTAAATTTCTTACTTCATCCAATGTTTCTAGTGCTAAAATAAGCATAAGTTGGGATCTGATTTCCTTAAGTCACATAGTAATTTCCTGACTGATGTGCTGCACATTTCACTACAGCTACATCTTTTGGCAACTTCATAGCTTCTAAAAGCTCTTTCACATATTGTCAATTTTTGATAGCGGTTCCTGAAGAGGTCATGAAATCCCTTTGCATCCAAAGTTGGCCAAAGTCATGCACATCCCCGCAAATGGTTACTCTCCAATTTATCCCAATTGTGCATGCTTTAATTAAAGCAATCAATTCAGCTACTTGTGCAGACCTGACTCCAGGTAAATAGGATGCTTTGATTATTCCAGCCAATGTACAAATAGTATAAGCAGCACTCAATCCTCCTTCTTCAAGCTTTATGCATGAGCCATCTACAAATAATTCATTTTCACAATTGATCAATGGTTCTTCTTGAATGTCTGGGCGAGGTTTTGTACAGTATTCTGTTACATCTAAACAATCATGATCAACATCATCTCTTACTTCTTCTCCATACACATCAGCTAAGAAAGTAGCTGTGCACCGGATTACGGTCATATTTTCAGCTCCCAAAATAACTCCCTCATATTTTGACATTCAACTTGGTGTGAGATACTGAGTACGAGTTCTTGTTAAAAGAATTACAACTGAATGTGGAACATACACTTTAACAGGATATCCCATCACAATCGGTTCACTCTGTGCAAGACTTGTGCAAGGAGCAGCTACCAGGTAATGCAGCGGCCACTGGGTCCTGAGTGGCAGAAAAATATGCCACTGGACATCTCATCAAACCATTTCTTTGGGTCAAAAATGACAGGGCACAATTATCTCGTTCACAACAAATAATGCAAACCCTTTGATATAATCTAGCATTCCCAAAGCAGGGGCTTCACATAGGCATTGTTTTCATTTTACAAAAGCTTTCATGCTTTCATCATCCCACTCTACAGGATCCTTTGCTTGTTTCTTTGTTAACTGAATCAGAAGCTTGGCCAATACAAAAAAAACAGCAATCCACTGCCTACAATATCCTACAACACAAAAAAACATTCTAACTTCCTATTGGGTCTGAGCTAAGAGCAACTGTTTTATTATTTTGATTCTTTCAGATGTCACTCTCTTTGTTCCTCTTTGTAGTTGATGTCCCAAGTATTTTACATTGTTTTGGCAAATCTGTAATTTCTCTGGTGACACTTTGTGCCCTTCATCTGCCAGATGGTTTAGTAATGCAATAGAATCCAATAAACAATGTTCTCGTGTTTTTGAGGCCACTAACAAATCATCTATATACTGGACCAAAACTGAAATCCTGGGCATTATCAATGGTTCAAGACATTTTTTTTTTATTTGGTTAAAAATTGAAGGACTTTCTGTGTACCCCTGAGGAACACGATCCCACACATAAATTTGATTTTCAAATTTAAATGAAAAGCGCTATTGACTATCTGGATGTAATAGGATAGAAAAAAATGCATGCCATAAATCAATTACTGTGAACCATCCTGTGTTCCATGGTATCTGATATAGAATCACTGCAGGATTTGGAACTATAGGACAACAAGGTACCACTATTTTGTTTATTTGTCTGAGGTCTTGTACTATCCTATATTTTCCGTTAGGTTTCTTAATGCCAATTATGGGTGAATTAGAAGGGCTGCTCATTATTTCTTTCAAAATGCCTTGTTGAATCATTCGTTCTATTTCTGCTATGACACCTGATTTTACTTCTGGACTCATTTTATTCTGTCTTGTATTTGGGTAAGAAGCATCTTCCTTGACCATCATCAACAAAACTTTATTCGACAGATTGTCATAAAAGCAAGATCAGAAATATCCAATAAAAACAGGTAAAATGGATGATATCTCTAAAATATAAAAACAATCCAATAAAAAAATTATAAAAACAAGTGTTAAAAATTATGTTCAGCTCATAAGAACCTAGCTCTTAAAACAAAAAAAGAAGGTACAACAGGCAGTATAATTCAATTTGGTGCCATAATCATGTGTAAACTCATCTATATACATCTCTAAAAGGCATTTGGGGGTACAATACATAATATACATTGATCATGATGACACTATTACTTTGAATCTTAAAATCCAGGCCCATCCTAAAAATTTGGCTACGGCAATGAGAAGTGGTAACCATATTTCAGTGCAAATTAGTCCCAAAGCCGGGACACACAGATAACAAATGGGCCAAAGACTCTGAACTTTCGTTGCAACTAGGGCAAAGAGTATCCTCAACTGCCACCCATTTTGCAGTAAACAATTTAACGGGTAAGGTGCCCAATCTCAGTTGGAACAGAAGCTTCCTATCATGTGGCTTTGTGATAGCATCCCAATATGGCTCTAGTTTTTGTAATGGTTTTGCCAAAAGGAATTGACCCCTCAATGTCGAGGGATCACTGTTCCTAAAAGTATTGGCATCCACCCATCCCCAGTAATTTTCCTTCATTTGCTCTCTTGACGGGAACCGGGTGTTCTCAGGGTTCTCCCATAAGGGCACCAAACCATATTTGCTAATACAGATCTAGCCTGCTGTAACCAAGAATTTTTCTTAAAACGGTACGCTTTTATTAGATCCATAAAAGCCTCAGCATAAGGTGACAATTCAGAAGTTGTCCAGATTCTCCACCAGTACAGAAGGGGACGTAGTCTAGCACTATCTGCCAAAGCCTTCCTACCTAGTTCATATAGTAATGGCTGTACCGGGGTGCTTTGTGGAAGATTAGCAATTTTTTAGAGGAAGATATTTTCCGCTACAGACAGTTTAGAGAGATTTTTAAAGCCCCATATAAAACTGCACTGAGATGTAGATGGTCAGAACCAGATTGACTGGTTTGGTGAAGGATGTGTATAATTCGGCTAATAAGGTACCCGATAGCTGAAGATGTTTCAGTGCGGCCATGTTCAGATGCTTATCCCAGTTCATACTGGCGTGAATAAAAACACCTAGGTATGTGAAGTCTTTCACCTTCTCCAGAGGGTGATTATTCAGCAGCATTTCTCCTCCCGAGGATTTTGCAGAATAAATGTCATATATTTAGTTTTGGAGAAATTTATCTCGAGACCCTGCATAAGGCAAAATTCCTCCGTTTTTGCTATAAGGAGGGTTTCATCGGCGAACATAGGAATCAGAATTCTTACACCCGCCAATTTAGGATGGTCATTTGGGATGTCTTCCAAGAATTTAGCAACCCCATTTATAAAAATAGAAAACAAAGTTGGGGCTATAACTTAACCTTGTCTTACCCCCTTATCTACTTTGAATAAGGACGTGTCCTGACCCTGAGTTCCCCACCTAATTTTCACATAGGTGTCCTCATGGAGTCTAGCTATAAGGGATAGTAGATAATGGGGCATCTTCAAAGTTGGGGCCATAACACAACCTTGGCTTACCCCCTTATCCACTGTGAATGGGGAAGTGTCCTGACCCTGAGTTCCCCACCTAATTTTCGCATAGGTGTCCTCATGGAGTCTAGCTATTAGGGATAGTCATGGGGCATCTTTAATTCATATAATACTCTCCACAATTCTTTACGGGAAACAAGGTCAAATGCTTCCCTTAAATCTTCAAAGGCAGCAAACAAGCTGCCTTTTTCCAACACCACCATTTTCCTGTAAAGGAGAGTGAAGCGAAAGGTCTGATCGATGGAACTTATGCCTGATCGAAAGCCTGCTTGAAGAGGTTATAGAATGTCTTGCTCACTAAGCCAATCCTCGATTGTATCTAGTATGAGGCGACCCATAATCTTTTGAGATGAATCAAATAAACTTAGCGGCCTATAATTCCCTGAAAATGATTTGTCCCCCTTTTTGAATATTGGGATAATCACAGCCCCTTTCCAAGACTCTGGAGCCGCCGCGCCTCTGGCAATTTCATACATTAGGATTAAAATATAATAGCTCCAAGTAGATTTATTGGAGAGGAAAATATCTGCTGGAATTCCATCGAGCCAGACGCTTTGCCTCCCTGTAGGGTGCCCAGTGCAATGTCAACATCCGCTTTACTAAAAGCAGATCCATCATAGTAAACATAAGAAAGATCAGTTATTTCCTCATCCTCATTAGAGCACTCATATTGTGTTTGAAAGTGCCTTACCCATTGGTCTTGACTTAGGTAATTAGTAGGTTCTGCATGGCAGTAATCCCTGCCCCATTTTACTACATCCCAAAATACTTTCTGGTTTTTATTTTCACAGGCCCTTTTAAGGTCCTGCCATCTGTTATCATCCCAGTATTTCATTGCCACTTCCTGGGCTTTCTTATAGTTCTGCCTTGCTGACCGAACCTTAGGCATATCACCATCCTTTATTGCTTTCCCCAAGGAACTACGGACCTCCATACATTCTTTATTAAACCATAGACTTCCCTTCTTTTGATTGGCACCCTTGTTTTTGGCAGTCTTAAGGAAATAAGTGCGAAGGTGTTTAAACAACTCTGCATGAAATCCCATAACCTCCTCAAAAAATGCTCTGTTAGACAAAAGTTCTTCCAGATCTAATGTTGTGTTGTTTGCGTCTACTAACAGTCTAGCAAGGACTTCAGGCTTTACTAACAATTTTGCCCATTTCAGACGCCTCACATTTTTTGTGGGGATTACATCTAGGGTTATCAGATCCCCTTCAGAATAAGATGTACATTTTTCTTCCCTTATTTCAAAGTCTGCGGATAATGGGTTATGATCACTCTCAATACAATCAACTAGCCTCATATCCCTTAGTGCCTGCCGAAACTGACAATTGATTAGAAAAAAATCGATACGGCTTTGGCTAATACCATTATCTGAAGTACATGCACCATCTCTGCCTGACTGAATTCTGCTGTTTATAGCCCTCAAACCTTTCTCCATACAGAGGGGATTCATCTACATTATGGCATCTCCCCATTTTTTGACTGGGGTTAGGTCTAGTTTTGGGATCCTCCATAACTCATCTTCAGCATCGTAAAAGTTAGAGTTCCCGTTTAGGAGGGGTTCAAAAGTTAGGTTAAAATCACCTGCTAATATTACGTCTATGCCCCTAGAGTGTTGATCGTGCAGTGTATCCAGGGCTACTAACACCTCCGACTTCCTTCCCTTAGTGCCCCTTGCATAGATGTTATACACATCAAGATTTTTACCCTCACCCCACAGTAATCTAACCGCTAGAATGTTCTTATTATAAGACTCTAAAACCTGTACCACAAAACCTATTTCTTGGCGGACCCAGACTGTTAGGCCTCCTGCAGGCCGTCCTTTTCCATCAGCAATCGCAGATACATAGTAATTCAGATAGCCTATGAAGTGGATTGGGTCCGTTGCCCAGGTTTCCTGAAACACGCACACATCGTGTTTAGCAATGAAAGAGTGCCACTCAGGAGAACTAGTCTTAGAACCTAAACTGGCTATATTCCATGACAACACAAACAGGGATGTCATTAGTCTTTTTCCTGGGCTAAGTGTGGGTATAGTATTCGGCAAACCATCAAAAGTGTTGAAAGCTCCCTTATCAGTCGCAATACTAACCTCGGCGGGAGTAAAACTCAGAGAGTTACCACAAACAGTTGACCCTGGGCCTTCCATAGATAGCAATACACTAATTTCTGGCAGTTTGATGCACGGTCTAATTATCTCCTCTCTAGGCCGATGTATGGTATTACTACAGGCTGTGCCAGAATATGTAACTTTCAATCATTGGAATCCAGATTTGAAGTACCCTCTAAAGGTGGATAGGCTAGCCCCACAGAGCAACCAAAACCAGAAACAAGTGGAGAATGTCTAAATCGTATTAGAGAATGATCTGGGGAGGATGTACAAACTCTAGGGCTAACACATTCTCAACCAGATCATGATCCTTTAGTATTAACTCAATACAATCATAGAGATTCCCCATAGGAGAGAGTCTTCGTACTCCAAGTATGTCTTCTCATAACAGAACGACAACCCCTGACATGCCGAATCCAATGGATTGCCTTGTTTTAAGGGACTCTACATTTTCTCTTGTGTTCCCACTAACATATTATTGGACATTAACTATATAAATCTTTGGGGCCAGGCGAAGAACTCGATCCGGGGGTGTACTACAATTATGCTGCCTATGAGTGGTTATAGAAAGCCCTACACCCAATGTTATGTGCCTAATTTCGTTCTGTGGTATAACTGGTTTTAAAATACATGCATAGGTGGAACCTCCCGATGATGTAGACTCTTTTGTAAGACTACTTACTCCTCCAGTAACTTGGTGATGTGGACCAACAGTCTTAGACCGGGCACCATAGAAGTTAAAGCAGTATTGATTCCCTGCTTAAGTATCCGGTTAGGATGCTCCGAGTGATTTACTCTAAGGTTGGAACTTTCTATAGAGGGAGGAATCCTTTGTGGTAGAGAATCAACCTCCGAAGATAGTTCTACCAGGTTTGATGACATCCCGGGATTGTTTACAACTTTGTCTACCCTTTCTTGCTCTTGCATGTCAATAAGGGGCGAGAACCAATTTGTACACACAACCTTTATTTCCCCTACCTCAGAGGAACCAGCCTTGCTTTCCCTATAGTACCATCTTTTCCTGCTGGGCCCTTCTTTTGAGGCTCTAAAATGTCTCCATTACTCGTTTAGTGGAACATTGCAGGGATAGTTATCTGTTGGGCTATGGTGGTTTTAGCTACAAGGGGGCAGCCTATGGCTGTATCACTACTGGGCACTTGAATTGATGTTTCACTAGGTAAAATATCCTCACATTCACTTATCAGCAAATCTATCCAATCCAGGGTACAATTGTTAGCTGTTTTCTTTGTCTTTTAAGATTTCCTCACCCTCTTTCCCTTACAGTCTCTACCACTCTGCCCCCCTCCCATAGCCCCACTAATACCAACCATAGTTTTCCTTTTCCCCATGCTTGTACTCCACCCCTATATAAAGTAGGGACCTAGTTCCCCAGTCAGGTGCCGAATGATGACAAGTGAAACAACACAGTACAGCTTCCTTCGAGAAAAAAATAATAATTTACAGTCCAGATTCAAGTTTAAATTGGGGGTAGACAGTCAACTCACCCAGCCCAGGTACTATATTGGCAGGCAATGTTCACATTATCTTCCTTAAGATCAGGAAACAAAACCAAAAGCCCTGGCTCAGCCCAGCCTTTTCCAGGCGATCACGGGCAAGGATGGCACGGGCTTTGCCTGGGCACGTCCCGCGCCACGGGGGGTGGAGCTATGCTTTGTAGCGCACTGGTACCGCCTCCTCCTCACCTGCGGCAGCGGTAACATGATGGCAAAGGTCGGATTGGCCGCGTTGTACCTTGGGACTTGAAGTCCCACCAGGGTGAGTCACAACAGGGTTGATGGAGTCGGGTCAAGGCTTTCAAGGACCTACTGTGGCAAAGCATCAGAGGTGCTGCTCCCAGGACCTAAGAATTCCCGCAATGATGTTTCAGGGCAGCAGAGGTCGTAAGAATGTCCCCCGCACTCGGAAAACGCTTCCCTATCTTACTTTACATTCACTTTCACTGGGCCCACTCCTGCCATTAGTCCTACTTCTTTTCCAGTAAAATCCCACACTTTTGGATTTACTGTTGATTTTAACTCTTCTGGTAGGTCATCTTTTGTCATCATAGAATACATTTCATCTACCTCTGTTCCTTATTTTATAGATAGTGTCTTCATCAGGGATCTGGATTGTCATACCATCCGGTGTACAATATATGGTGCAGTTCATTTTACAAAGTAAATCCCTACCTATCAAGTTTCCAGGACTGGAATCACAAAACACGAACTTGTGCATTTTCTTTGAAATTCCCTATACACACTTCCATTGGTTCTGTAACTGGGGTTCTGATCTGTCTGTTGGTAACTCCAACTACTTGGATGGATTCTCCTGAGAGGGGTGGGTTTGGCTTGCCTGCTGTTCTTATAGTAGCACCAGTATTCAGTAAAAAGGTAATATCTTTCCCTTCCACTTTCCCATCAATGTATGGACCTGACTGATCTACCGGTAAGGATGTGCCATGTACGCATTCTTCTTCCCCTCTCCTTAGGCACCGTCCTAATTCATCTTAAGATGAACTGCTATACTACAAAATAAATTGAGAAGTTACAGGATTTGGCTAACCACTTTCTCCTTGAAATCCGGCGTCCACACTGTACTCTGCTCTGTTCACATAAATTTTCATAGGGGCAGGTGGTAACTGATTCTGTGGGTTTACAACCAGCCTCATTCTGTGTCTGTGGATTGAAATTTTGCTTTGGGCCATTATTACTTTGTATATTTTTACACTCGTTTTTCCAATGCCCCAATTTTCCACACCCATGACAAGGACATTTTTTCTGTGCTCTACATTTTTCTTCTTGGTTTTCCCTCATTATTTTCATTCTGTCCTGATCTTCTATTTTGTTCATTATTTATTTTTAATTCCCGTTTTGTTTGTGCCTACATCACTTTTTCTTCTAACTGTTTCCTTTTATTGTCTATCTCATCTCCACAATATTTTGCATATCTCAAAACCTCATCTTTAGGCTTATTTGCCAGCGTAGCATGTGCGTCTGAACCATTTGACAAATTTCTGGTCTTAGTCCTGATACAAATCGATATATAAAATGCCCCATACTCTTCACCCATGTTTTCAAATCCACTATACTGTTTAAACACTTGCAGTAAACGCTCATAATATGCATAGACAGCCTCATTTATTTCTTGTGTTGTTCTATCTATTTTTACCCAATCAGTTTCTTTTGGAGGTATTTTCCCTTTTAAAAACGTAATTACTTGATTACATTTCTTCATTACCTCTTCTGATGGTGCACCTGTTTTCTCATCTCTTGGATATTCTACACTAGGCTAGTCTATTGTAATTTTACATTCTGTACATAAATCAACAGGTACCACAATGTCAAACAAACCATACAGATCCTTTAGCAAAACATTTGAAACGTTTACAAACCTTTCGACTTGTCTATACCATTCTACAGGCTTCTCTCTCAATTTTGGGAAATCATTTGTAAATGATAAAATATCCTGTCTTGTCCATGGAACATATACAAATTCCCCTCCCGGTACTTCTCTCATAGGACACAATCTTACTGCCTTTTTACTTTCTCCTAATACATACTCTGATGCGGCTTTATTTGCTTGAGGCTTCCTCCTTCTTTTTTAAACACCTTGCCTTCCACCTGTCTAATTCTCCCCATTTCTGTAAAAATAGTCATCAGTTCTTTGATCTGCAATTACCTTCCTGACATATTCATATTTTCTAAATCTTTGTCAGTGAATTCTGCTCTGTAGGGTTTTTGCAATACTTTGGACTTCCCTATGTCAATTCCCGTTTCGGAAGCAAGTTCTGTTAATTTCCCATGAAATAGTTTTACATTTCTTGTTGTGTTTCGGCATATAAATAATAATTCTTCCACACAAGATGTGTTTAACCTGTCTATTCCCACATTCCCAGCTATCATTTCTTCTAATTCTATTTTTAATCTATAAATGTCCAGAGTCTTTTGTGATGGTACTGTTTTATCCACCCCCTGTGCCCATCTTTCTAATTCCTCTGGTGACACTGGGGTAGCACTCCTAGTTACTGTGGAAGTTTCCATCCGTATTTCTCGTGAACTATTTGGTGTAACTCCTTTTGGGATTTCATTCACTTGATCCCTGATTGTTAAGTACATTAGTGATATTACTGACTCATATTCACTTGCTTGATATTCAATTATTAGATTTTCTTTTCCTAGCTCTTTTACAGAAGGAGTCATTACTGGTGGATTAGGACAAAATATTTTATCTCCATATAAGAGAACAACAGGACCTATAGTCACTGGTATAGTTAATGCCTCTGGATTTAAACTCAATTGGGTTGTTTTTTGTATTAATTCTTCTGTATTCTTATTTATAGCTTCCCTTTTCTTTTCCTGTAAACATTTCCCATTTAATGAATCATGTAAAACTTGTGGAACCAGAGGAATTTCTAAAGCTGGAGAACTTGGTATACTTCTATTGGGTCTTTCCTGATATAGCCTAGGATTCTTTGTTAAAATATCTTCTATAAACTCATCTTCAGATTCACCACAACCTGTCATATGTTTAGTTTTTCTTTTACATTGGCTTCAGAGTGCTCATTTGACATTAATACAGGATATAATCCTTCTGTAATCATTGCCTGTCTCCATTGATTTATCCAATCGTCGTGCTTTATGTGTTATGTCTTGGGATAGAACCCTCTATGTCCCCTAGTACTCCTAGTTCTGTTGAGTTCAAAAGTATTCATCTCCCATTCCTCTAGTGCTTCATACTGGGTTAATCTAGGTCTGGGTTCTAGTTCATTCATCCTGTTTCATTAATTATAAAGGATTCTGGTATTGAATGTACCATGTTCTGGGAAAGCCACTATTCCATCACCTTTGGATATTCAATACAATTTTCTAACCATACACATGTATGATACCCTTTCTCCATCATCATAAATGAAGCTGGTGTCTGGGGTGGTGGAATAAGAATTCCTTCTCTAGTTTTAATAGGTTTATCTTTTTTTAAATCATTCTTTCTTTTCTGCATAAAGGACAATTTTCTCTTTTTTCCGTACATATTATAAATTCTCCTTCTTATAAATGCTTGTCTAACAAAATCTACATGTCTACTATCCGGGTGATTTCCTTTTAAGGTTGTATCATTTTACCACATAGAATTCTTATTTCTTTTCTAATGAATTCGTACTTTTGATTATATTTCGTCCTCCAATCTCGTTAGTGCCTTTGGGCCCGATGTAGGTAGCCCTTTACCGATCGGAATCGGCCGAAAATACCGATTTTCGGCCGTTTCCGATCGGTAAAGGGCTATCGAGATGTAGGGGCACATTTTCGGTAATTTTACCGAATCGTTATCATTACCGAATCGGTAATATTTACCGATTCGGTAATGATAACGATTCGGTAAAATTACCGAAAATGCATTGTAGGTAGCCAATGTTCCATCAGCACATGGCTTACAGAATCGGTATTTTACCATGGAATACAAATCCATGGTAAAATACAGATTCCTGTGTACATGCACATCTGTGCATGTACACATGTGCCATGTGACAGACAGACGTGCCCTTAGGGCATGTCTGTGTGCCACATTGCACACATGCCCGTTTTGGTGGTGCTAGAGGGTGTCAAAGTGACACCCCCTGCACCCTTGCCAAATTCGGTATTTACCGATTCGGTAAATACCGATTCGGTATTTGACTTTAATCCTATGGGCTTCAAAGGCCCATAGGATTCAATAGCAAATACCAATTCGGTATTTACCGAATCGGTAAATACCGAATTTGTAAGGAATCGGTAATGATTCCAGATGTTGGGACCTACATCCCATTTACCGATTTTGAAATACCGAATCGGTAAAATTCGGTATTTCAAATTCGGTAAATGGGATTTACCTACATCGGGCCCCTAATTCTTTTACTCCAATCAGGTTTAAATTTACAAAACTTTTACCAATGCTAGCGCGACTTTTAGTGTAGCGCCCGTTTCCACTCCTTACTACTGACCCCTCCATTACAAATCTTTCGAAACTCACACGCCTGCTGTCTTGACCAATCTCAGCTCAGCACCAGATGAGGTCAGTGTGACAACCAACCCCTCCTTTACAAGACCGTGTTGTCCCACACACACCCACTGTCCAATCCTAGAGCGGCACCTTGTGACGTCAGTGCAACTCCGGAAACTGACCCTCCCTTTACAAGGTAATCCAAAAACTTATTTTCCTTTGATTTTCACCCAAAAAAAATTCATTCTATGACAACATAGATACATATGCAATTCTGTTGATTTTGCAAATCTGACACCTAGTTTCTTAAACTACGAGCAAAACCTTCCGCTTACTTTTCAATCACTACGAGCAAAACTCTTCCGTTTACAAGCTCAGAAGGACCTGCTACTCTCCCAGTGATACCCTTTCTAGGTGATATAACACCAAAATGTAAACAGAAAACTCTTCACTATCAATCACTCTTTCTGTTTCTTAACTAATTCTAAAATCAACGAGTAACCTCTCTGCAGTGTGATTTCCATTCATCACCCACTATACATTTCCCGGGAATTTTCCAGACAACATTGAACAATATACAAACAAATTTGTTAATACTTAAATATATATCAATAATCACCAAACTAATCAATAATAACCATGCCTCTGCTACCAGCAAACTGATCCAGCGATACACCAACCTACGGAAAATTACTATTAAATCACACACATTTTTGCCCATTACCACACTCACTTACAGTATCCAACTGATGGAAACCCGCCGGGAATCAATGTTTGGGCTTCTTTATATGTCTGTTTGCCTAAAGAATTTAAACCTATTTATTATTTTATTAAGCCCTTCTTAATCATGAATCTATTCGTTGAGTTAGAGATGGTAATTAATTACATTAAGCATTTACCTATTTAATTTTAACGAATCACCACAGACTCAGTTAAATTTTAAGGTTTTATCAGGAAGAGTTTAGTGAATCAAATACAAATCAGTGTTAACTCCATCATTCTGAGAAGGTAAAATTCAGTTAGCTTAAATTATAATTTTAATGACAAATGACTCAGGAAGAGAGGACAGAGAGAAAAGGCACATTGACACAATACATTTTATATTTACCTTGGATGGTGTGAGATCATACCCCTATGGCCAAAAGTTGGGACCCCACAAATTACCAAGTAACAGGTTCAGGACAGGATTCAGCAAGACAGATCACCTCTTCTGGATTTAACGCCAGCCTTAAACCACCCTCTGATACTAGTTCCCTCCTCAACAATTCTTCCGCACCTAGTTCCTCGCCTCCTCAGTCCTCTTCCGCACTATTAATCCTAAATTTTATTTTGAAAATTCTAAGTCTACTTTCAGGTATTTAATCAGCAATCGGACAGCATGTCTATCTCTCAACGGTCTGGCAGCGAACAGCACCTTTTAATTTGTTAACTATCCCAATTATACTTTCTGGTGGCATGTTCTACACCCAAATGTTTCAAACTTTTGTAATGTGTGTATTCTGATTGGACAAGCCAAGGGGGATGATCGTCACACTATAATAAATGTAATACTTTTCTGAAGAGCATTGTCTTATGTACACGCCCATTTCATTTGTTTCTTCCAAGCTTTATTCCCACCCGTTTTCTCATTTTGAATTAAAACATTGTATTACATTTATACATTTGTTCATTGAGTCTTCAGGTTGTTCCATCATTTTCCCCCTATGAGAAAAGATCGCCCTTGACCATGTTCCAGAGCTTGGGATCACGACACCAGGGTTGTACTTTACTGAGGCTGCGCACGTTAACCACATGGGTTTGAGCCTCGTTTCTCGATTTAGGCCCAATAGCGAACTAACAGAGAAGTCAAAAAGACAAGATGTTAGACTCAAATAAAATGATTTCACTATAAACCACTTATGTCTACTCTATTCACATTTAATGAAAATAATTCTTTATGCATTCATGAGTTCTAAAGCGGCCATTTTGCACATTAGTGCGCAGAAGCAAAGCTTTTCCTCAAAGCATTATGAAATCATGCTGTTGGTGCATGCACACTTTGTTTCCCGTGTTTTTTAGCAGCCATTTTAGTCTCATCCAGTTATTTGTTTGTAGACACATAGGCAAACTTCCCCTGCTTCTACATTGTATATGAATTTAGTGTATATTAGTATAACAAACACGTTTATTAGTACTTCATTATGATTATATGAGAAGATTCATCCAGCAAGTTGCTTATATGCAAAACCTTGCTCCATCAATAGAATACTGTTGGCTTTAGCTTTGAATGGTGCAGGCAATAAAAATTCTATAAGCTTGACTGTACACATGTTCTAGAATACTGAAGTCTCCCAATACTACTACATAACAAATATTACTAGTTACACTATCCATCCAGTACCCAGATGCTTGCCTATCATAAGGTAAATGTGAAAGGGCGCATAACATAAAGGACACATGGCTTCATCACACTCAAGGCATGTATTTAAGCCCCACATCTTTAATAGATCACCAGCCTTCACCAGGTACCATGGACAGTGGCTGGAAAAAGGTGCATACTTACTACTAAATAGAAGGGGTTTATAGAGGAGTGTTAGAAATGGGGTAGCATGGTGCAGAGGGGGTGGGCCAAACTCCAGAGGACAAGTGTAAAGCACGCAAGCAGTACACACAGGCGACACACAAGGCACACCACAAAAAGAGACCACACCAGATTCGGTAAGAATAACGTTTGTATTGTCAAACACAGGATAATAATCACAGTAATCTTTACACTGTGCCAACTGGCGCCAAGGCAATATGTACAGGGGGATTATTTACACGGAGTGCCAATCGGGCCGCTGCCAGAACCATTGCGAAGGACAAAGAAAAAAAGAAAAAGAAGAAAAAGGTAAGTCCAACAGTCTCAATCCTACAATCAAAACATCAGGGTGTGAAGTTAAGCATTAGGCCGGAACACCTGCCACAGAAACATCATTACCTGAGAGTAATATTCGGCCTAGGAACCTGTGGCATCCATCACAGTGACATAACACATTAGGCAGGAACATCTGCAAAAAGCATTACAGGATCTTAGGCATGCACCCTGGACATAGAAATACAAAGTGCGTAATCAGGTGGGCATTGGCATCAAATGCATAAGAGTAGGCTTAGGTCACCTTAGATCTGGCAGAAGTCCATTACGCATAATTGCACATAGGCATAAGCATTAGACAGAAACTCCATTACCAGTGGGCATAACATTAGCGTGGAAAGCATCATCCTAGGACATAATGATCCTGTCCTAAGACCTCAACGTGGGCCTTAGGCCTCCTCCTGCGGCAGAGAACAACCTCTACATAACATTGGGCATACACACATGCATTGGGGAGGAACTGGAAACATCCTAACGTGACCTTAGGCAGACTCCTCATTAGCATAAACCCAGGGGATAAACCACATTAGCATGGGGCCCACACATAGTAGCATTTGGCATAAACCTTTTAGCAAGTCCAACAGTCTGGGGCATAACCTGTAGGCCTCAAATTAGCATGGGCCACCCTGGGCATGAAGTAGCATGAAGTAGGGAACAGCGACCTGAGCATACACAACATTAGGTCAAACAAAGCCATGTATTAGGCAGAAATCATGAGGCTTACAACCAGCCGTAGAGCTGTACCTGAAATAACCTCAGGAGTCAACCACCTTGTGCTGTCAGTCATCTGAGACCTCCCCAGACACGGTATGCCCCAATAGTTGCCACTGCCCTCTGTCCAGCAGAGCAGTGTTGTCAAGTAAAATTAGCCCCGGTCCATTGGAGTCCCTCACAGGTCTCTAATTATAACAATGACCGCAGATGTTGCAAAAACTGTTGCAGCGGACCGCACTGCGGGGTCGCTGTGCCCAGGGATGAGTGCAGTATTTTTTTAAAACAAGGGTACCCCATAAAGCGAACCTGGGGTAAATATGTACTTTTAAAGAAACAGTGGTTCAAGGTATCAGGCCTCCCTTGAACCACTGTTTCTTTAAAAGTACAGGGATGAGTTCAGGTCCTCTCGGTACGTCAGGGGCCTCAAGCACCGACAGTGTGCCTCGGCCAGCCCCCCGACAGCCTCCCACACGCAGTCCCACTCACCGACTGCTCCTGGACTCTGCTTTCCTCTTTGTCGAAGATCCTGCGATGGCCTCCGGCACCGAGGGTGTGACTCAGTGAGACTTGCGCCTCTGTTCTCCCTCCCGACAGGCACCGCGCTTGCGGGGCTCTTCCGGCTTTGGCGGTGGTACTCCTCTTCACCCGGGTACCGCTCCTAGGGGCCCGGGACTTCGCAGCCTGCACGCGGGGCTCTCCCTTACACCGAAGGGCCCCGCAAATCACTTGCGGTACTTCTCTGTTAGCGGAGGCGGAATAGGCTCCCGTCCTCCTTGGCCTAGACGGCGCGGGGCTCCCGGCCAGATCCTTGGCCCAGGAGCCAATACAAGCACAGCTTCCTGGGGGCGCGCCCTTAACGGCCAATAGCTGTGCAGCAGAACGCCCCCATCCAATGATGATGGCTATTCTGGCCTCACAGCCCAGCGCGGGCTTATGCAATGCCGCGGCAGCCCTCCCTTGACTTTGGGTGCCGTGGCAGCGCTTCCCACCAGAGCACCCCTCCTTCGGTTGAGCCAGGGCGGCAGCGGTGATCCAGGGGCTCAGCAGCGTTGGTACCTTTAGCGCCCTGGCGGCGGCGGTGAGTTCCTTAGCAGCGCTTCACAAGCGAGTATACTTGGGCATTCCAGAAGTGCGGACTGGCCTCCCACCTTCCGTTTTCAGGCACCCGCTCCACTGGGCAGCACGCACGCAGGGTAGGCTCCCACTGGGTCTTCTATAGGCACAATCGGGCGGCAATACACGTTTTCTTCCAAGGCATGCCAAGCACTGCCACCACCCAGGGTGGGCACCCTCAGTGCTTTTAAATAACACAGTACTTCCCGGCCACTCAGCATTGTTGGATCCCCGATTCTTCTTGGGCTGAATTAACATAAAGCGCTGCAGGAATCAACTCCTCACCTCTGGTACTGGGAATATAGCGCTGCACTCACCAAACACTAGTCAGCAGGCAAGATTGGGGCAGGAGATAGTGCTTTTCTTCACTGGCACTTTGATTATAGCGCTCCTTTCTCAGGCGCTAGGCAGCAGATCAGCAAGCACAGTTGTAGCGCTCACTAGGCGCTAGGGAGGAGAGCAGCAGGCACTATTGGGCAAGGTCAGCAGTCAGTGGGCACTCATCAGGACAGGGCGGTTGGTCCTAGAAACCATCCTCCTCTGTGGTATGGCACTCATCCTGGTAGAGCAGCCTTGACCTCGGCAGTGGGGCTCTCACTAGCCCTGTGGACAGCAGAGGGGTTACATTTGGTCCCAGGGTCCAGCACACAGACCCATGTGGCGGTACCTACTTGCAGCAGGTCCCCTCACGTTCATGTCCCTGCTCTAACTCAGCACATGGTGGCACAGCCCCCCTTTTTATACGCCCCTCACCCCACCTACCAGACAGAGCCAGAAGCTCCTAGAAGCATCTGGGGAAACTGGTTCTAACTGGCTCCAGGGGAGGAGTAGAGCACCCTGGGTGCCAGGTTTTCCTCCAAAAGCTAGGGGTGCTGGGAAACAACCACTAGACTGCTAACCCACCACAGTCAGATGGCACCACACACAGCCATGGCATCCATTTTAAAAGCGGCATTTCACCAGGGTGCATTCTTATGATAGGGGAATTATAGGTGCGTACACCATTGCATCACATTTAACATGGCATCTCACACCACATATGGCCTATACATTTCTCCACCATGGGGGAGACATCCTCAAATAGGGGGGTCGAAAAGCGAAGAATTTCTAGAAAAAGGGCCAAGTCCAACAAGGAGTAAGTAGAAATTAAGGAAGAGTTAGCTTTTTCAGTGAATATATTTTTTTAATGCAAATTAAGATATTACCCTGCATAACTATATTTAGTTCATTTCTAGGGCTTTTTTATTGTAAAGTGTTACAACTGGGGGTCTCTAGTTAGCAGAGGTAGGTACCTTTGGCCAAATAGGGACCTTTGCTTCTAGTCAAGGTAAGGTGGATGCACACTTTAGATAATCCCTGCTCATCCCTTCAGTAGCTTGGCACAAGCAGACAGCCGTATCCCAAAGGCAATCTGTAAAGTATGTGTACCAACACTCACAGTAACACAGTGAAAACACCTCAAATGGACACCACACCAGTTTAGAGAAATAAAGTATCTTTAACTTACACAAGACTAAAACGAAAAAAAACAACATACACAGTTTGAAAATATGACTTTAAAAAAGGTTTCAAGAACTTGTACCCTTGAAATCTATGGATGTGTGACTTAGCAGCAAAGAAAGTACCTGGAGATGGGACAAAAGTTCCCAAGTCAAACAGTCTAAAAACAAAGAGCTGTGAAACTCCTGAGACCCTGAGGAGGCAATTCAACAGATCCGCTGCACACAGTGGAAGGTTTGCGTCGAGTGCGGTCTATAGGGGGAGTGATGAGTTGAGTCATAGTGCCGGTTCCGGTTTACAGGTAGTCGGTGGGGAAAGTGTCTCGCACAGGTACGATGCGGAGATCTTCGGTATGCAACAGCGATCGATGCAGCAGTGTTGCGCGGCGTCGGTCCTCTTCAGCCATGATCCATCGATGCATCGGTTCTTGCAGTTGCGACAGGCACTGCGACGATCTTCGCAGCAGCACGACGATGCGATTGAAACCTTCTCGCGCCGTCAAGATGTGCCGTGGAAACGTTCTGCAAGAAAAATGATGCAACGGGTTTTGCAGTTTTTTTCACAGCTCTCAAACAGCAGCAACAACCTCCAGATGTCCCACAATTGGATCAAGCACTCTAGGCAGGTCAGAACTCTCACAGCAGAGTTCAGGGGGAGGTGGGGTGAAGTTCTTTTGTTCCTGGGACTTCAAAACTGGAGTCCAGCTCTCCTCATGTCCTTGGAGATCTTCTTCAAGCAGGGGGCACAGCACACAGCAAAGTCCTTCTCCTTTCCTTGGCAGAATAGTAACTGCATGTTAGTCCCAGCACACACAGCAAGGGCAGGCCTTCTCTCCAGTTTCTCCAGCTCTTCTCCTCGGCAACGGTTCCTCTTGAATTCCAGGATGATCTAAAGTTCAGGGGGTTCAGGTCTCATATTGATACCCCAAAAGTCTTAGTTCTGTAGGTGTAAGGGGTCCTGGACCCAGTCCAAACCAGTTCTGGGTGGACTCTGCCAGTGCACAACTTATTCCTTTGTGAATGTGGGCCAGGGTCTTCAGACGCACCGCAGGAGATGAAGTCAGCATTGTGGAAAGCAGGCACAGCCCTATTCAGGCCCAGGTGCTGTTCCTCCATCCACTTCAAATGCAGAGCGGTCTATTCAGCCTAGTGCAGACTCACCCACACTCCTGGTGCCACACCAGCTCCTGTCACTCTCAAACCAGACAGTCAATCCATAAACAGGCAGAGGCACACATACAGGTTGAACAAGAAAATAGTCACTTTCTAAAAGTGCTATTTTCAAACACAACATTTAAAAACCATGGGGCATATTATCAAGAATGGCAATAAAATTATCGCCGGTTTAGCGGCAGGAAACTGCCGCTAAAATGGCAATAATGGGCTTCATAATAGGTTCTTGTGAATTCCAATACCAGCCCAGGTTCTGGTGTTAACCTGGGCTGCTATGGGAATTCACAAGGGCATATTATCAAGCCCATTATTGCCGTAAAGCGGTAATAATTTTATCGCCGTTCTTGAGAATATGCCCCAATATTTCTGAAAAGAGTTGTTATTAAATTCTGAGTACAGGGATACCAGACTCCAATTTTCTATCTCACTCCTATGGGAAGATATGCAGGTAAACATGTTACACAGTATTCCCCATTCTGTCCTATGGGCAAGATAGCCTTTTAATAGTGAAAAACGAAATTGGCAGTATTTCACTATCAGGACATGTTACACACACTAGTGCATGTTCTACCTTTCACATACACTGCACCCTGCCCAGGGGGGTTCTTTGGCCCTACCATAGGGGTGTCCTATTTGTAAGAAAACGAAAGGGTAAGGCCTGGCAAGTGGGTGCACTGGCCTGGTCCACATGGCAGTTAACAAACTTTGCAGAGGCTCTGCAGTGGCAGGCCTGAGACATTTTTCAGGGCTAATTATGTGGGTGTTGCAATCAGTGCTGCAGGCCCACTAGTTCAGACATTATTCACATTTATTTACACTGACAATAACAAAAGAATTAAAGCAAACACACTGTAAATTAATCACAATGGGCAAGGTCTACAATATATAAATTATGATAACAGTGCCCCAAGAGAAGGAAAAGGAGTGAAATAGCGTGATGCTGTGAAGAAGAAAAAGAATAGATAAGGATAAATAATTGTGACAAGCAAATATTTCAAAATCCTAAATTATTTACAAGCTAAATCGGCTTCAGATCCCTGAGCCAAAGTATGGAATCACGAATTTCCAAATATTTATCAAGAAACATCTATTTGACGCTGGTATACTATATCCAGAAAAATGAGGGCGGCAACAACTGAGATGAAAGGAAGGTAGCCGTCGACGTTTCGACTCCACGCTACGACAGTAGGCGTACTTGAGGCCTTACATCGGGGTCTTCATCAGGACAAGGGTGTAACCAAGGGTGCAACCAAGGGTGCACTACAATTTCTGTAAGAGTATAAATAAATAATGCGACATAAGTAAAAAATTCTTTATAAAATTAGGAGAAATTGAGATGGCATCATCCACAATGCAAAAGAATTGAAATGTTACCATGGTACGTGGAGATATTAATTTCACACAGTGATAAGTTGAGGTATTTCCTTCTTTTCAAATTCGTCAATATCTGAAACAATAGAAATAAAGTTCCAGATCGGCTGTATTATGCCACTTCATAATGGAACAGAGAAATGAATTATTGTATTCTTTATTCTACGACTCTTGCCAATTAATTACAAAGGGTCGCTTGTCCAGCCCTCGAAAACTCATAAAAACACTCCTAAGGCGGACCAAAACAGACCAACCTCTACCAAGACAGGTTAAACTGTACTAACAGGTCTTTTTCACTCTTAACATAATAGTCGATCGGAGTTCAGTATGATAAAGCAATCTCTGGAATCTCATACATACTGTGAAGTCAGACATGACTACCAAAATGCCCCATGTACCCAATACGATGTATTTTGGAGTAAAGAAACTCTCTAATACTATGTATCAGAGGCGGGAATTATAGCGTTTTAAAACCATCAACAAAGTTATAGGACTCATACCTGTAGTGGGTAGATCGTAAAAGCGTTTAATTTAATGGTGGATATGGATTATTACACGAATACAAGACCTAAGAAACAGAGATGTGGAAAAATTACTCGTCTCTACTAAGTCCAAATGGCTTAAGAAGACCACCACCGATGCTCGGCACCCAGTGTTAAGAAAACACATACCTAATCAGGGCGGGTAGCCGCGTCGTGTAGGATCATATTTCCAATACCGGGTGGTTTCCTGCATCGGGGAAAGTGCTATTAATCTCAAATATTGCTGCGTACCCTAACTCATGCCATATACGTGACCGTTTCTTACCTGGTGGAGGTGTCCCGTTTAATCAAAGAACCGCTCTCAGTCGCGGGGGAGGACTCTCTGTACTCGTGCTATGGCCGAGCAGAGACACGACAGATATAAACAAAGGACTACCGCTAAGGTAGTTCCGAGTCGTTTCCAAGTTCAACACTGAAACCTTTTTCAAATGATAGAGAACGGACTCGTGTGGGCCTCGAAATGTAAATAATAGTGGCTACATTTGGTTGGGAATATTCATACCAGTTAATCAAAAAACTTTATTAGGTGTTACACACGCCATTGTTATAATATAGACCAGTAAATCAAATTAATTTGTGACATTTAAATCATAGAGTTGTCATCACTGTTAAACCCGCAATTATTATCCCCAAGGCCAGTGATCAAGATGAATTTGTAACATTTCAATGGCACTCACGATATCATGAACTGTTAGTGGTACCGCATCATAGATATGCAACATTATTGGAGAAAGCAGGGAGCCACGCACCTCTCGCACAGGAGGGTGAAGTAGCATGTATCCATATAGTCAATAAGTGGGTAAGTAGAGTCACTAAGAGAATGTATCAAAAGAATGTTAGATTATCAAGATAGGATCGACAATATAGATATATCTAGATATTGAATAATACATCCATAGTATTAGCGCTCCTTATCCATTCTTAAAATGGTTAATCTATTCATATAGTGACAGTTGCATTTCTTAAATTTATATTCTCAACAATATCAAATTCATGTTGGTCAAAAACATAAAAACAATGCAATATCTCTATATACCATCCAAAGCAAAAAAGATGCACCTCTCAGACATGAGGATGAAGATCTTGTATTACAATTTCAACGACCAAATCTGGCAAGCTGTGCATAGGTACTCTCGGCTTCGTTTAATCCATTCCGGATAGTGTCTAAAGTGGTCATCCATCTGGATTCTCTAAGAGTGAGAATGTGTGTAATATCACCACCTCTGGGACCTAGGATAATCTTCTCTAGGACTAGCCATTGCAAAGTGTCTGGAGTATGGCCATGTCTAGCGCAGTGGTCTACCAAAGGAGCCTCGTGTATGTTGCATCTAATTCAACTACCATGCTGTAGGATACGGGCCTTAACTTTCTGTTGGGTCTGGCCCACATATGCTAGATCACATGGGCACTTGATTAGGTAAATTACGTTAGACGTGTTACAGTCGTTTGAGATTTTAGTGTAAAAGTCCTGCCTCTGTACATCAATTCTTTTGTCTGAATTGTTGTGTCACATGCTGCACAGGTGCCACATCTAGTGTGACCCACAATTGGTGGGAGATTCCACAGTGATTGGATTGTTGGATTCCGTGGTATGGGTAGGAACGATTGTACCACCTCATCTTTGATATTCCGTGCCCTCTTGAAGGAGTGTAGGGGCAGGGCCTTCTGTCCGAGGTTGTCTGCCTCCAAACTCCAGTGATGGTTGATGATTTTTTTGACATTTTTGCTACGAGTTGAGAAAGTAGTTACACAGATGATACGTTCCAGGACTGTGTTTTGTTTCGGCTCAGATGTTAGCAAGCTTTCACGAGGACTATACCATGCCCTCTTGCGTGCACGTTTCACCAAACGTGCCGGATAGCCGCGTGCCAATAGGCGACTCGAGAGTTCTTGTCACTCGGTCATATAGTTCTCTTGGCTAGAACAATTTCGACGGATCCGAAAAAATTGGCCAACAGGAAAATTGTCGCGTAATCCCCTCGGGTGATGGCTACCATACTCTAAAAGAGAATTACGTTCCGATGGTTTCCGGAAGAGTGTTGTTTGCAGAAGATTTTTATCGGAATCAACATAGATCATGATGCCCAGAAATGGGATCTTTTCACTGCTGGCTTCTAAAGTGAACTGAATATCTGTACTTTTACTATTCAGCCAAGTGTGGAATGATGTGAGATCTCCTTTTGTGCCATCCCAAATGCACAGCACGTCATCTATATAACGGACCCACAAGGCCATGTGGTGTCCGAACGGGTTGGTATTGTGGAAGATGAATTTATTCTCAAAATCATCCATGAACAGTACTGCCAGATTCAGGGCAAATGTATCGCCCATCGCTACACCTTTCGTCTGGAGGACGAAATCATTTTGAAACATAAAAAAGTTCTTCATCATTGCGATTTGTAAAAGTTCCAAGATTAAATTGATCGGAACTGGGACTGGTGCGGTCCTAGTATCAAGGGCCTTCTCCATCACAGCAATTGCATCCATTTGTGGGATACTAGTATAAAGTGACACAATGTCACGTGTTACTAGTAGCTGAGTGTTTGGGTTAAAGGGTCTTTAATCAATCAAATAATTACTTGTGTGCTATCATGGAGATGAGCCCTGGTCTGTGTGGCAAGTGGTTTCAAGAAGAAATCGATGTACTCACAGAGAGGTTCCAGCATTGACCCGCACCCGGACACAATCGGTCGTACGGGTGGATTATCTAGGCCTTTGTGCACCTTGGGCAAGGTGTAAATTGTCGCAAGGCGGGGATGACTTTGATTGAGGAATTTAAATTCCTGCTCGGACAGGAAACCTTTATCAAGACCTCTCTGTGTTGTTTGTAGAATCACTAGAGCAAGTTCCTTTGAGGGATCGCTATTGATTTTTTTGTATCTAATACCATCTCTTAACTGTCTATAGATTTCTTCTTTGTAAGCAATAGCGTACTGGATCACAATTGCCCCGCCTTTGTCGGCGGGCTTAATGACTATTTCCGCATTGTCCTTGAGACCCTTTAAGGCCATTTTTTGATTTTTACTCAAGTTAAACCTGGTGTATTTTGGTTTAGAGACAGCCTTCTCCACATCTTGGATGACTACATCTTCAAAGGCAAGGATTTTGTTACTCATGGCATAAGATGGTGGAAAAAAGGTTGAGGATTCCCTTAATCCTGTCATGGATAATCTTTGTTGGATAGTGGAGTGTCTGAAGAAGTATCTGAGGCGGATCTTCCTAAAAAATCTATATAGTTCAGTTTTCAGTTGGAATCTGTTAGGGGGAGTAGTTGGTATGTAGGAGAGGCCCTTACTCAACACCCTATGTTCTTCTTCTGATAGCTGATATTTGGAGATGTTCACTATCGGGTTTGAAACAGTTTCTGTTGTTGCAATTGCTGTCGCTAGTACAGGCGCGATGGTCACCACCGGTAAGTATTCCTCCTCGTGGAGATTTCTCTGTGGGTTTCCGGACGGAATGTCACTTGTTTCTGTGCTCTGCCCCTGCCTCCATTCTGGTTCCCTGTGTTGGATTGTTGTCCGCGCTGTTGACCACGGGACCAATTGCCGCGACCCCGAGGTGGTCTCCATTGCGTCTGGCCTTGGCCCAAAAAACTGAGGTGGTGGTGGATACTGTCAGGGTCTGACAAATGTGCCTGCCCAGATGGTGAACTACATCTACCAGAATGCTTTGCACCTTGGGGGCTGTTGACAGAGTGCATAAAGACATGTGGGACCTTGCAATAGGTGCTCGTGATTTGTCCAATAGTAAGCTGTTGTTGGCGGACGCCCTGTTCCCGCGGATCTGCTGGGAAGGTGAGGTTCGTCTTTTTGCTCTGCGGCTGTAGAGCAAGCTGGAAGCGAGACGGGTGTTGACTGTTCTTGCGGGAGTCATCCGCAAGGCGCGTGAGACGCCGGATTGCTCCCTCAGCGCACTTGCGGAACTGTTGTGGTTATTCCGTGAGGAACTTGGAGACGCCGGATTGCCCCCTCCGGTTCGCTCACACTTATAGCCTAGTACTGTGTTCTCGGCACCGGCTGGTGCTTTGTTTGATCTTTGCGTGTGAGACGCCGGATTGCCCCCTCCACGCCTTTGGGTTATTTTTGTTACTTTTCCGGACGTGCATATGAAGACGCTTGGATTTCCCCCTTCACTGCACGCCGGGTCTATGAGCTCATTTGATAAAGTAATTACCGAGATTAGGAGACGCTGGATTGCCCCCTCCTAATTCGGTTGTGATAAACATTGTTTCCGTATAACTTTCAGAGTGAAAAGCCGGTTGGCTGTATTTCAGTTTGGTTACTCTATCATTTCTATCAGGAACATCGGAGATCATATCTAAAGATAAAGAGCGGAGGAAGAACCTGTTCCTTCCTTATTTCCTTCGGTGATCTCATTACTACTTCCCCTTCTTTGGCAACTGGTGAGTGAATGAGTGCTGGGATATTAGAGCACATACACCTAAAACATAGGGGGTCACCAGAGAGTTATAACCATTGTTTTGTTGTTCTACCTTTAGCTGAAGAAGGGGTTCAAACAGGGGAAGAGCCATATCCTGAGCAGTATCAGGTGAGGGTTCGTGATAACAACATTGAGTTGAAGAGTAGAATAACGGGGGAGTTAGTTAACGCATGCCTCTTGTCATTTCAGGTCCCTGTCCCGGATGTTCCTGTCCTTCGACCCATATTTTCCCTCGCCTGACTACCTTGCACTCTGAGGTAATTAGCTAGAGTGCAGGGGCGTCTGGAGGTGGACCCATTAGAGCATCATTCCGACCCTGAGGATCAACAGCCGTGACAGATACTGTGGATAGCCAAAATCTTGATATTGATAATTATATGATGGTCCTGGCGTTGTTTGTTCCGATTCGCTCCCCGAGCTATATGAAGAATCTGAAAAGCTGGTATATGTTCTTCTACCTCTGAAGCCCCCTCTACCTCGATTTGAAAAACGACCCTGATTGTCCTGTTTATAATAGTCCGGTTGGAGGTAGGGGTAGACGTTCTTCTTATCAAATGCTCGCAAGTCTATGGCCAATTTCTCCCATTTCTTAGTTTGGGTAGCAACATCAAAATCTTTCAATGTGGCATCCAGGGTCTCCAGTGCAGATTTGGCATTCGTTAGAGTATTATCTCTAAGTATTTCAGCTCTCAGTGCAGCAATTTCTTTTGTGAGGGATTGAACTTGTTCAGCTGCTGTTTCTACCCCCAGCACCATCCAGTGCCGGGAGCAATTGTTTGAGACGTAGCTGAATCCCTCCTTAAACTTTGGTACATCAACAAATATGGCTGGTTCAATTTTGATTTGTAAACCCACTGGAATAATATTTTCTTGTAAATATTTTGTTAGTAAATATCCATATAGGCGTGTCCTAATGTGTTTCTTCTCGAGCCTCTCTAATCTATTGACCTTATCATGCAGAGTGACATCTACGTGTAAAATTGTATTAGATAAGAATTGGTTAGATTGGTCCTGTATAAGTGTGTTAATGTAGTCTTCGGTATAGGAAAGTAGTTCACTCTCCACCATGGTCTCAACAGATAAAATCTGAAAACAATTTTAAGTTAAACAAAAACCTTGCAGGTATGTACCTGATCAGATAGATAAGAGAAGGGGGGGGTTACCCAAATAAGTCACTAGGGACCTGGGTGCTATATGGTATATGAAATGAGGGTCCCAGTGAACTGTTCAGACATTATTCACATTAATTTACACCGACAATAACAAAAGAATTAAAGCAAACCCACTGTAAATTAATCACAATGGGCAAGGTCTACAATATATAAATTATAAAAACAGTGCCACAAGAGAAGGAAAAGGGGGAAAGGAGTGAAATAGCGTGATACTGTGAAGAAGAAAAAGAATAGATAAGGATTAATAATTGTGACAAGCAAATATTGCAAAATCCTAAATTATTTACAAGCTAAATCGGCTTCAGATCCCTGAGCCAAAGTATGGAATCACGAATTTCCAAATATTTATCAAGAAACATCTATTTGATGCTGGTATACTATATCCAGAAAAATGAGGGCGGCGTCAACTGAGATGAAAGGAAGGTAGCCGTCGACGTTTCGACCCCACGCTACGACAGTAGGCGTACTTGAGGCCTTACATCGGGGTCTTCATCAGGACAAGGGTGTAACCAAGGGTGCACTACAATTTCTGTAAGAGTATAAATAAATAATGCGACATAAGTAAAAAATTCTCCATAAAATTAGGAGAAATTGAGATGGCATCCTCCACAACGCAAAAGAATTGAAATGTTACCATGGTACGTGGAGAAATTAATTTCACACGGTGATAAGTTGAGGTATTTCCTTCTTTTCAAATTCGTCAATATCTGAAACAATAGAAATAAAGTTCCAGATCGGCTGTATTATGCCACTTCACAATGGAACAGGGAAATGAATTACCCCCCCACCCCTTTCTCTTAGCAGGCCCACAAGTAGCATTTGAGTTACCAGCCCTGGCACATTCAATGCAGTTTTCTAGGAACCTTCTGGTGAGGCATCAATGCAATCGACACAGATACAGAGGTGTAAACAATCCACGGTACATATAGTTGGAGAGTGAAGGGTTCTACTGCGAGTCCTCCCTGTAGTTCGGTTCCATCAGAACACCCAACCACAGCTGTTTTTTTTATCCCTGCCTTTTCCCCCCAGTGGGCGTAAATCATTTCCTCTTTTTGGGGGCAGCATCCACGTTAATAAACAGGCTTCTCTGCCAACTGGCACTAGTCCATATCACGCTCCCAGTCACCCACCTTGTGGGGTCGCCCCCCCCCCACCCAAGCCAGAGCGATATTCCTCTTTGCGAATGCAGAGGCCAGCATGAGCCAAATGCTGAGATGTTAGGGCCACCACTCCTCCCCCACTATGCTCAGGATATACCAGCTTGCCTCCAGTGGGACCCGGAGACACACAGCCACAGTCAAATCAAATCAAATCAAATCAAATTGAGCTTTATTTGGTTGTACGTAGAACATCCATAAAAGCACAGTATATATTACATCTAAAAAAGTACAATTAAAACCGGTCACAGTCGCTCCCTCCGAATAGCACCAAACACTGGGGCACGTCCATATGATATGAAAGAAGGATCCCTTCTCCCCGCACCCTTTGGCACAACTGTCTGAGTCTCACCGGCCCCATCTATGTTGTAGTATCTAGGAGGTATAGGATCTGGGCAGAATACAGATCTGTACCAGACAGGAGCACGCATAAATGGCTAACTCTCTAGGGCATTGCGCTGTCTTTGCCCAGTCATCATCCTGTATAAGCCCCAAGTCTGTCTACCACGCTTCCCTCAGTGGGCCCAGAGGGTCCGGCAAATTATTAAGAACTTTGCAGTAGGAGTAGGAAATGGCCTTTTCTTCCATCGGATCAAGGAGGAGACGGTCCTCAAGGGGGGAGCTCTTAGGAATCAGCATGCCCGTAGGTAGGCAGTAACAAAGGGAGTGTCACAACTGCAGGTATCAAAAGCAGTCAGTGTCAACCATTTGATATTTGAACTGCAAATCTTCAAATGTGATCTTTGCTTCCTCCTGCCAGAAGCCCTGTAGGTAGCCTACTTCTCCTAGTCCATCACTGGTCCATATTGGAGTTTGAGCTGCAAGTTTGCACTCCCAACCCAATAGTTTTGTCATTTCCCGCTAAGCTCTCACTACCGCCTGAGTGTGTGCCGAAAGTTCCATCTTGCGGCTCTTCCAATAGAGAGCCTCTAGATTGCCAATTGATCCCATGGCCTGCTGATCCATATAGTATGCCAGCTCAGAGGAGTCTGAAAATACCCAGCCATTTATGTTTGAGTTGGGATGCCAAGTAGTAGCTCCTGATATCTGGGATCACCAGTCCACCACTGTATACTCCTCGCTGGAGCTTCTGCAACACTATTTGGGGATTCCTCCCTCCCAAAGCAAGGTTCCAATTTCGAAGTTTATCGTCTGGAAGATGTTAGGTGGGATTCTGTAGGGGGTGTTCTGGAGTACATACAGCAGATGCAGGAGGTCCATCAACTTGAACAGGATGGCCCGCCCCGTCATGGAAATCAGCGGCCGCCGCCAGTGGGTCACATCCTCCTGCAATCTCGTAATCCCACAATCTCCGCAGCTGCGGGAGTATATTGAGGAACATAAATCCCCTCTCTGAGTGGATGATACGGTTACTCAGATATTGAAACTCGTCTTTCCGCAACAATGCCGTCCAGTCAGATGTTGGGAGGGGAGGTCCCCTGTCAGTGTCCCCAATTTATCTAATAACCAAAATAGCTGACAAATTTACTGAAAATATGCATGTCAATGAATTTATTGTCTGGGCTTGCGCATATATAGCAGAACATCACCTACGTACAAAGAGATACGCACCTTCGAGTCTCCTGTGCTTGCGATGCTGTATACAAGTGGATCATGGCACACCCACGCCGCCAGTGGCTTAAGGGCCAATGCAAATATCATTGGAGAGCGGGGGCATAACTGGCGGGTGCCGCTGTGCAGTAAGAAAGATCTGGACAATACCCCATTAACCCTGACATGCGCCAGTGAGTCCCGATATAAAAGTCAGACCCAGTCACAATATTTTCCCTCAAAGCCCATTTGCGTCAGAACTACAAAGAGATAGGGCCACTCCTTGCTGTCAAATGCCATACGCACAATTAACGAGAGCAGTGCTGCTGCCTAATGCTGCTGGGATGCCTCCATTTGCATGACTTCATAAAGGCACCTGAGATTCTGGTGCTCTAGTGCGGCATAAACCCAGACTGGTCATGATGCCCCAAAGCAATCTATTTACCAATGCCTTGGCCAGGACTTTCCTTAAAATTTTTGCAAAGAAGATGGTCTCATAAGAATCACATTGGTCTGGGGACTTATCCTTTTTTGGCATAACTACTATTGTGGCCAGTCAAATGTCTTCGGGCAGCTGGCAGATTTCCCTAGCGTTTTGGAACATATCGAGCATCGGCTGCGCCACCTTGTCCACCACACATTTGTACAGTTCCGCGGGTAGTCAGTAAGTTAGTGAGTTAATGAGTGGTCTTGGTCTCCCTACCACTCAATCGTGTACTCCAGTGCCTCAACCTCCATTTCGAGTGTCTCACACTGAGAGAACCCCTATTTCTTTTTCACCCCTATCATTGCCTGACCGTAGCCACGGACCACTACTTTGTAGACCTCCCACAGGATTCAAAGTGAGTCAACTGATCCCGAGTTCTCTAGGAAATAGTATTCAGTCCTGTCCCTTATTTAATCTCTGTACCTTGGTCTTTAAGATGCCAGGAGGCAAAACATGGAGGAAGGGTGAAATCAAGAGTCGAGTCCAAGAGTTGCACCTCCACAGGAGAATGGTCCAAGATGCCCCTAGCTCTCTTTTGTGCCCCGCAGAAGTGCCCTACATTTGTATATTGTGTGAAAATGTAGTCCAGGAGCGACCCTCTGCCATGCCCCGCTGACAGGTGTGTGTACCGCCGGGCCGCTGGATTGTGCTTGCGGCACAGATCTACAAGTCCCATTGCCCCCACAAATCCCAGTAGTTGTTCCTGCACCCTGCCCTGTTTGGATGACACACTCCTATCCACATCTAGGGTCATAGTATGATTCATGTCTCCTCACATGATCAAGACTCTCGGGAAAGCTCCGACAGTACCCCGCCAAGTTCTGGGAAATTGTCTGTGTGCCATCTTGATGGTATGTATACAGAACAGATGTTTAGTGTTTGGCCCTCCCACATCCCCCCAAGGGGTCATGGCACTAGCACCCCGGCAGGAAGGGGACCGTGTTTTTCACCAAAATGTCCACTCCTCTAGAAACGTACGTGAATTCCGCATGGGCCAGGAGGGTGTACCCAAATCTATTCATTGCCAGGCAGTGATTTATCTTGGGATGGGTTTCCTGTAGCTGGACCACATCCAGGGACATTCTGTGGAGATATTGGAGAACCGTGGTATGCTAAATATATTCGCTAAGGAAGTTGACGTTCCATGTCATGGCTGTTAGTGTCATTACTGATTGTACCACCATAGCCTTTCTAAAGTGGATCGGGTGTCCTCCTCCTGTGGTGGCCTCCCTCTCTCTCTCTGTGCCTGGCTGTCTTAGACACATGGGTCCTGTGTCCCTATAGCATTAAGTGCAACCACAAAATTGCAACAAACCCCATATGTAAACGCTCCCTCCAAGATAACCTGCACCATAGGCCGCCCTTCCTCGATGAACCTCGGCAGCCAGGCCATTTGATGTGAAGGACGTCATCGCTATGCTGCCCTTAACCTGCAATTCGTCACAGAAGGTGCAGCAGGCATTCACGGGCATCCCGATTTGCTCCTAATGAGGAGTCGGGTGGATTATAATCGGAAGTTATGGGGTAAAGGAAGCAGACGCAATTTGTGCAGCCATCTTAACCAGTGCCTATATTTTATTATTGTTAACCTGCCAGCCTTAGGGTGGTCTTCCACCAAACTTTTTGCCCTACTCCTCCCTTTTTGCTTTTTGTTGGCACACTAGTTAGGCTATATTTTCAATTAATTGCTAGTGAGCATTGATTTAAAAACATTCCCCAGCAGGGATTCATGAGCACAATTGTTGTCAATAGTTCTAGTAGGGGCGTACAACCCCTGGATTTTGGCATTGTGTTCAAATTGGGGCTTAGAAGACCCGAAAGTTAGGAAACTTTCAGAATAGGGGAGCTGCGAGGTCAATGAAGACAGGGGCATATTATCAAGGGGGTTTATCTCCGCTTTTTTGGCTTTAAAAGCCAAGAAAGCGGAGATAAAATTATTTCCCTATTACCTAGCTGTCGCTAACACCAGTTAGCGACAGCTAGTAGGAGATAGCGACCATCTTGGGCCCCACTTTGCATGTCAGTGATATTTATCACTAATGACATGCAAAATGGGCGTGCCAAGATGTTAGCGACTCGAAACAGTCGCTAACATCGCTATCTCCTATTACCAACTTTTGGAGATATTCGCGCTAAGCGCGAATATCTCCAAAAGCTAACACCTGCCCTGAGCAGTTCTTAGCCATGTTATCCAATGGGAGGTGGATAACATGGCTAAGAGCATTAGCTCGGTAATGCATGAATATCGCTGACTTTTCAGCGATATTCATGCATTGCGGCCGATTTTTATTGCATTTGCGGTAATACCAAGGTTTATTTGCGATAAAAATCGCTGCAGTTTAGCGGTAAATTTTTGTCTCTGACCAAGCAATAGCGATAATTATCGCTATTGCTTGGTAATATGCCCCACAGTACTTTAGAAATATGGGAGCATATTAGCAAGAAACCTCGTTAAAATATTCGCCGTTTTATCGGCAGGAAACTGCCGATAAAATGGCGATAATGGGCTTGCTAATATGCGTTAAGATTCCTATAGAATCCCAGGGTCCTGCACATCTAACCTGGGATTCTATAGGAATTCTGTAACGCATATTGGCAAGCCCATTATCGCCGTTTTATCGGCAGTTTCCTGCCGATAAAACGGCTATAAATTTTACGAGGTTCTTTGTTAATATGCCCCCTAGTCTACCAAAAAGTATTTTGTCATTTCTTATGCCAGTTAAAGCCGGACTTTTAGTACATCGTTCACAAAAAACATTCTTTTGATGCTCAGTTTACACGTTTCGTCGATGTAAAACCTCTTTGCTGGCTTCCTTATTGCAAAAAAAAAAAGACAAGCATTCCTTCCCTTGAGGGATTCTGGCGATTTTTATTTACCACATTTTTTAAAGGATTCCTACTCGTTAGACATTTTCTAGTAAAGCAACAGGAGCGTACTACATCGTAAGAAAGTATAGTTTATTGTCCATTTCCTTCCATTTCTTACTGCTTTCTTATGGAACATTCTGCTAGATATATACTACGCCATGTTATAGAGTAATCCTTTACTGAAGTAAACAAGTTCACTGAAATATTAATAGTACGCACTCTTTACAAAGGGAACCAGCACCTTCGTGCATATTGTTTTCATCTTAGGGAGAAAAAAAAACACCGATATAATAAAGAAATAAAATAGAACACTGAACGTGACAGTTACCGTGATGAAAATAAGTGCCTACTTGAGATTATTACCTGAAAAGCTTTTCTTGGTACTCTATCATTTGAAGTTATGTTAATCCATTATAAATAAAGAATTTAAAGACGCGTAATCAGAACTTTCATGTTCAACTTTCAGACGCGGCTGCTGATTACGTTTAAGATTCAGCGCAGAAGCCGCGCGTTTTGTGTGTTTTGGCTGAAGCATTTCAAAGTGAAATGAGCTATTTGCTTTAAATAGAAATAAAAGCAAGCGATTTGGGGGTATTGATTGACATCATAATGCGCACGCTATTTAAATATACACGCACTGTAAATCTGCTAAATTGCTTTTCGGTTAAGCACTTCTGTGGAGAGATGAAAGCAAAATACGTTTAATTTACACAAACATGACACTTTCCAAGGTAGAAGATTGAAAAATGTCTCTGTTTGCTCAATGCGTTACATTTGCATTAGCAAGTGAGGTATTTCGAGATGAGCTGCAGGAGCCGGGGCCCATTGGTCTTCCGTAATTTGTGATTCATGCTAATTTACAGCGCATATTGAAGTAACGACCTTAGCCTTTTACCATCTTGTTACAGCGTGAACCTGAAATTCCAGCGGAAAGGAAAAGGATGAGCCTTATTTGCATTTCCGTTGGATGTGCAGTGATGCTCATGGCCAAAACATGAGAGTTATTCAGACCGGGGCGCACAGCCAGCCTGTCTGACACGCCACTAGAGGCCATGGCCTCTGCGCACCTAGTTGAAGACCACTTACTGCGTCACGAGAGCCGCCAGTGAGACAACTGCCCAGATGGCAGAGAAGAGAACTTTGCGGAGCGTGAGCCGAATTGTTTCCACCCTGTTCTGCAATCTATTTTGTTTTTCAGACTCAAACCCCTTACAAGAGGGTTTGTTTTTGAAAGACAAAGAGAGTAGTGGCCTGTGGTGGGAGTACTGCCGGGTGCTGACGCAAGGCGGGGGAGGGGCAGGGGCAGGGGGGTAGTAAACTACAGATTACAGCCGATTAGAGGTAAGTAAACATATAAATAAATAAAACAAATTTCGTTGCGTGCGCTGCTTTGCCAAATCGGGCCGCCACCGGACAAAAACACAATTGGCCCAGATGCACTGAGAATTTTCTGTAAGCACGCGAGGGGCAGTGTTGTTTACTGTTCTCGTTTTCCCTGGTGGACCGGTATGGGAAAATTGAAGGTCTGATGGATTGCTGCATCTTCCGACTGTTGGGCAGGCTGGCCATCATTCAAAGGTTTCAAACAGAGAAAGCAGGAAACCTGGCGCTTCGCCCACCTCTAAATGTGGTGGGAGAGACAAGAGTTTGGCAAGACAGGAGCCTTGCTGACTTACAGTGTGGCTTCCACATCTTCAAAATCCAAACGAGGTCCTACATCCATCAGTGGTCTACAAATAGTCAGTCATTGGTAACCATCTTTGATAAATGTTTTCTCTATTGATATGATTTGAGGACCCTCTCTTTATTCTGATATGAAAGCAACACAAGGGGCCGTATTACCGGAGTGCCCTGGGGGCGCAACAGGTTTTTAATCCCTCTTTGTGTGCCCCTGGGGCACTTTGGTATTACAGAAGGGGCTGCAGATGCTTGTGCGCCCTCTTCTGTAATACCGATAGCCCTGGTGCACATAACGTGCATCATCAGATAGGCAATCTCTTTGCCTCTGTGCCCGCACTGTATTACAGACGGGGGCACAGAGGCAAAGAAGCTGTCAGGTGGCACCCTGTCAGTGTGTCCCCTGATGGCAGCCATCTGGAGAAAGGAAAAGGGGTCTCATTGACCCCCCAGACATCCCCTTGCAGGTGGATGCAGTCACTCATTGCACCCGCCTGTAAAGGGATCTCTAATCATCAAAGTGCAGGACGGTTGCTGCCTGCAGAGTGAAACACTCAGTGGCTTCAAAGCAAGTGCTTCATTTTTCACCTGAATGCACTGCCCCCAGGGCAGCGAGAGTTCGTGACTGCCCTGGGGGCAGCACATTCACTATAATGCAGCACATTTTCCTGATTAGAGCTGAAAGCACCTTTTGAAAGGTGCGCCCAGCGCTAAATGGAAAATGCATCACATATGTAATGCGGTACCTGTGCTTTTGTCAAGCTGAAAAAACATTCGAGTGTCACTTGTGCAAAGACTGGGAACCTTTGCAATCAGTCTTTGGCGAAGGTTTGATTCATTTTGTGAAAAAAAAGTCCGAGTTATGGAATTGGATGTAATTATTTGTTTTTGTAGGATCCCTTACTTAGTTCCAAAGATCCCAGCCCACAAAATTCAGGGCCAAATGTATCAGTTATAAATACATTAAAAGCAAAAATGTGAAAAGATACAATTTTAAGCTTCTTAAACAACTGACTAATTACTACAAAGCATGCATTTATATTTATGCACAAAATAACAAGCATAACATACAAACCGAGGAATGTGTGAAGAAAACAGTCATTAAGAATTGAAGCATTACTATGTGCGCAACGTCAATGGTGTTCTCATAATCTACCCTCTGAAATGTCTGTAAATTGCATGTTCAAAGAATGATTAGAATTCATGTCCAAGTCCAATCATGAAATGTTAGTTAATTACCAAACGTTGCCTACATTGGGCATGACTACAGTGCCCCCCCTCGTCACACGAATGCTGTTTACAATGCGATTTTTAAAGTATGCATAACTTACATGAACAACACGCCCGTGTGTAATGCTGCAACATTAGATCCAAAACGAAGGCAAACCTCTGCAGCTTAGTCTGGGGCAACTATTTCTCACCAAGATGTTTGAAAACAGCTCTTATGGTGTCCCTTCTGAAGGTGCTGAAACTGAAACAATGTTTTCAGAAAGGGAGTTGCAAGTTCGTGTTCTAGTTGTTTTGTGCTGGAAAGTTGCCTAAAAGTAAATCCAAGCAGATGCATTACTCTGAATCAAGCATGTGGTTCATAGATGGTACTTGGGAATTCCCATGAAACCACCCATGGTGTTTGATGCAAAAACATATCCACTAACAATAGTAAACATGTTTTGTGGCAAGAAATAACACCACTTTGTAGAAGGCGGTAAAAGGAGAAATGCTTTTATTTCTCCTAACTTTTCCCAATTTGCAAGTGTGCTGCACTGTGCAGCATACATACAAAGTGGGAACATTTTAAAGTTGATCTGGGCACAGTATTTTGATTTGTAAGGTCACCTTTCCAGTACGACACCTATGCTAGTCTCACGCACACACACACCCTTGCACTATAGTGCAAATATGTGTGTATGGTGCTAGGCAGGAATGTATGAGGCTTCTTAGCATGCCATTACTACGCATGCTTTTACTGCGATGTTTTTACTTCGCAACTACATTTACTCCGCATTATTTTAATTAGCATACCATTACTACACAAAAGCATTTAGAATATTGGAATCTGCCTTTACTTCGCATACCACTACTACCCAAATATGTACCATTCTAAATATATTTTTTATTAAAGTTACTTAAACCATGAGACAGGATTTAAGGGAAATAGGGGTTTTGGGTGGGGGATTAATTTTATACCATTTCACCAAAACACTTATCATTTTTAAAAAAATACATTTTATAAATAACTTAACACTACGCAAAATACTAAAAGCAAATACTATACCCTATACACCGCTAACTTCTCAACACTACTCTAATCCCTTCAACACTTCATAGCATTACACTACCCTGTGCCTCATTCCTGCCCCTACACACAAACACTTCCCTACGCGTCCCCCTCACACTACCCTAAAGCCTAAAAAACGACCCCCTACACTACACACACACTACAACACTACCCTAAACCCTAAAACACTACCCCCTACACTACACATACACTGCATCACTACCCTAAACCCTAAAACACTACCCCCTACACTACACATACACTACTGCACCACCCTAAACCCTAAAACACTACCCCCTACACTACACATACACTACAATACTACCCTAAACCCTAAAAAACTACCCTACACTACACATACACTACAACTTTACCCTAAAACCTAAAACACTTCCCTACACTACAACCCCACCCTAAACCTTAAAACACTACAACAGCACAACCCCTACACTACAAAAACACAACACTACCCTGAACGCTAACACTACTCCCAGCACAACCCCCTAGACTACAAAAACACAACACTTCCCTGCACCCTAACACTACTCCTAGCACGACCTCCTACACTACAAAAACACACTAGATCGCCCTTACCTCACTCTCCTCGTGGTTCCTCTCTCCTCCTGGAACCTTCCTCACGTCTTCTCCGATGGGCGTTGCATGTCGTTGTGAGGAAACAACCTCAGTTTCCTTACAACGACGTGGATCGTTCCCTAAGTAAGCATACCATTACTTCGCATGCGTAGTAACAACGCTTGCGATGTAACAACTTGCGTACTAATGGTACGTGTTGTAATATCGCAAGCGTAGTAACGCTTGCGAAGTAAAGGTATGCGCAGTTTCAGCCGCGCAGTAAAGGCTGTATACCGCTAGGCAGCCTCATTGAGTGCCAGAGCTAAAGTGAAAGAAAGAAAGCACAATTTCTTTGTAGATATGGTGCTTTCCTAGTCTCTTCCAGTCACACTATGCAGTGCAGCAACTTATCTCTGGTACATTAGTTAATTCATACTTGATTTGTCACTTTGCTTTCTGGACTGGGTGGCTGTTGTCAAGGACACAGAGGAGTGGAATCAGGGGAGTAACAGAGGCCCCCGCAGTCCCGCAGTGTGTGGGGGGGGGGTGTGGCCCACACCATTTACATCAATGGCCCCCATCCTTGGGCTGGCCAGCTGCGAACAAATATAACACTCCAAAACAGCAAGGCAGTTAGGGAATGGGCAATGGGGGCCACCTCACGTTACCTTGCGGGGGGCCACCTGAGGTTTTGTTTTGCCACTGAGCTGAATGCTGAGTCTCATTATGCAGGTGACTTGGACAGACCAGTCCCAAGGATATGAAAAGTCTTCGGGGTGTACTGGGCTGCCTTGAAGAAGTGGCTTTTCACGATTATGTGGCATAAGTACTAAGGGGCATATTATCAAGGGGGTTTATCTCCGCATTTTTGGCTTTAAAAGCCAACAAAGCGGAGATAAAATTATCTCCCTATTACCTAGCTGTCGCTAACACCAGTAAGGGACAGCTAGTGGGAGATAGCGACCATCTTGGGCCCCGCTTTGCATGTCAGTGAAATTTATCACTAATGACATGCAAAGTGGGCGTGCCAAGATGTTAGCGACTGGAAACAGTCACTAATATCGCTATCTCCTATTACCCACTTTTGGAGATATTCGCGCTAAGCGTGAATATCTCCAAAAGCTAACACCTGCCCCTGAGCAGTTCTTAGCCATGGTATCCAATGGTAGGTGGATAACATGGCTAAGAGCATTAGCTTGGTAATGCATGAATATCGCTGACTTTTAGCGATATTTATTGCATTTCGGCTGATTTTTCTCGCTTAGGAGATAAACCTTGATAATAGCAAGGTTCCTAAGCGATAAAAATCGCCGCAGCTCGGCGATAAAAATATTGCCACTAAGCCAACATAGCGATAATTATCGCTAGTTGTTGGTAATATGCCCCCAAGTTTCTGCTGCAGCTTGTGAATAAAACACACTTGTTTAACACATATTGGTGTATATGTCCTATGACCATAAGATAATATGGTTTCACCTAAATGCGCCTTTGAGTTTTGTCTGTGGACCGTGGTGAGCATTATTGCTTCCTCTGAAATAGATGCAGAGTGTCTTATTAATATTTCTTGTTAGTGGTGTTGTGTAATAATGTTTTTGATGACTCTATATTTAAAATTGATTGGTGTGGGGTTTTTGTCCATACCTAGTTTACACACCCTTCTTTATACTAAGTTTTGGAATGGTTAGGGATTATATTTTGCGAGTGGTTCATTTTGTCACTTTCAAAAGTTGTCTTATGTTTTTTCTATCCATTTTTTGTTTTCATAAGGTGGTGTCCACGTCTGCATTTAGGTTTATTTCTTCTGTCTGAGACAATCCCCTCACCTTTTTGTTGAGATAGTTTCTACAGAAATGATTTTACTTATACAAATGCAAGATGTTATTTTGCACTTATATACTTCATAGTTTTACGTTGATTTTCAGGTTTTTTTTCCATACAAATTTTAGCTGTGCTATCCTTGACACCAGGTGCTCTTCTTCTGTTGTTAACTTTCTTTTGCCCCATTACCTCACAAGACACTTTGCTGGGTCACCATTGTGAAGTTGTAGAGATATCTGCATGCAGATGTAATATACATGAACATTATTTGCTCATGTACATGTTACTTCGATGTACGTTCACATTGGTTCATCATAAAACACACAAAACTGCATTGACTTATGGGGCCATCATTGCTTAATTAGTGCCTGCGGCCTTAGTGCCAGCACTTATTACCCCAGGACAGGACCCTATATGGTTGTTCCACTAATGGTGGTTCCATTTATCAGGACTGAAAGATTCTTGTTTTATAAAGAACCCAATGTAGCTATTAACCAGTGAATTGAGCAGAATATAGAGTAGCAGAAGTGGCTAAACAGGGCTTCTGTGATGTGCACATACATAATCTAGTAAGCAAAGGTATGTCCCCTATCCAAGTAGGCATCCACACTCTAGTCAGAGTAAGTGTAGTAGACACTAAAGGTTTTACCTGTGCTCACCCTCTGGTAGATTGGCACAGAGCAGTCAAGCTAAACTAAAGAGGCAATGTGTAAAATATTTGGGCACACACACACTAAAACTGTGATAACACCACAAATGTATGCCACACCAGTTTAGAAATATAGCCAATATTTATCTGAATTAAACAAGACCAATATGACAAAAATTCAACACACACACAATTCAAGATTTTAATTTTTAAAGATTAAATCAAAATTGCACGGCCTAAAAGTCTATAGGTCCAACTGAGGCTATCTGGTTGTGCTCAAGTACCTTGGTGGTGGCGGAAACCAAAAACACAGCATCAGACCAGGGACAAAGTGACAGAAATCAAGAACGGGCCTTCGAGCAGTGGATGTGAGGTGTCGCTGTTGCAGATGAGGCTTGGGATCCTTAGCCCCTTCGATGCTCATGACGAGCTCAGCTCGTCATGCAGTACACTGGTCGTGTGCTCATGACGAGCTGAGCTCGTCATGAACAATGGGAATAAAGGATCTGACGCACAGAGGGGGAATTGCTTTAGCACTGATGGTGTTAAGGTGGTGTAGGGTCATTGAAGCTTGTGCAGCTCTGGGACGATACGATACACAGAGGAGATGATGCATTATTTGCAGGTGTGAGACCTCAATTTCAGAAGGTGAGGTGGCATCGAGGCAGCGATGTTGAGGGTGTGGGGAGTTGATTCCTTGTCATTGAGGTCGAACCACTGAGCCCAAGGTTCTGCGTAGCTTGGGAGTCACACAGGGCTGGGGATGTGCTGGAGTCTGGACAGGGCACCAGGAACACTGGTTGTGCGGTGTCAAGACTCATGCTGCAGAGTTCTTTGGAGGTACTGCGGCACAATTGGGCTGCGTTGAAGTGGGGGTCATGGCGTCGCACGCCCAGTGAGCGGTGTCCACAACTTCGATGCAGGCAGCAGTGATGCACTGTTTTTTACAGCAAGCCGCCAGTTCCGACTGACACTCAGCATCGAGTTTCTTGATTTGAAGCACCAAACTCACGACCAAGGGGGGCACCACTTGGCAGGTCAGAATTCACAGCAGTGGAACCCAGGTTCTTGTTCAAAGATGCAGGTGAAGTTTTCGATGTCCCTGAGACTCCAGCAACGGGATGCAAGCTCAGTGAAGCCCTTGGAGAACCTTTAGAAAGCAGGATACAACAAGTAAAGTCCAGTCCTCTCCCTCCCAGGCAAGAAGCAGCAGGCCACCACAGAAAAGTAAATAGCAAAGTGGAAATCCCTTGTATCAATACAACAGCTCTTCTTTATGGCTGAATGTCGTCAGTTCCTAGGTAATATGAGTATATGGTGTCAGAGGTCCAGTACTTATACCCATTTTAGCCATTGAAGTAGGGATACTTAGAAGGAAGGTTTTTGTAGTGCACACGATCCTTGCCATCCTGGCTCTGACTCCAGAGATACTTCAGGGAGTATGCCACTCTTTGTGTGGGGACATGCTCAGCCCAATTCAGGTGCAAGTGTCAGCTCATCCCATCACACTAGCTTAGTAAGACCCATCAGCCTGGTGATGGGTCATCAGGATATGCACGACACACCTAGCTCCCTTTGTGTGTAACTGTCTAGATTGAATTCACAAAGCCAAACTGCCATCCAACCAAGACATGTATTCAAGGGACAGGCAAATGCACAGAATGGTAAAATTAATAAAATGTCACCAAACTTTAATTTTCCATCTGCTCCCAATTAGAAGATACACTTGTAAAGTGATACCAGGCAGCTCTAATGCTAACCTATGGGAGAGACAGGCCTTACTGTATTGAAAAAAGAATTTACCAGTTGTTCACTCCCTGGGACTGTAAAACTTAAAGACACATGTCCTACCTTTTCAGTTCACTGCACCCTGCCCATGAGGCCACCTAGGGCTTAACTTAGGGGTGTCTTACATGTAATAAAAGGAAAGGTTTGTGCCTGGCTAGTAGCTGAATTTGCCAGATTGACATGGCTGTTTGCAACTGCACACACATGCTCTGCAGTGGCAGATCTGAATCAGATTTGAAAGGCTTCTTGTGTGTGTGGCACAATCAGTGCTGCAGGCCCACTAGTATCACTTGATTTACAGGCCCTGAGAACATGTAGTGCACTGTACTAGGGACTTAGTTGTAAATCAAATATGTAAAACATGGACAAACCAAATGCCCTCACATTTTAGACATAGTGTACAGACACTTTAGCACTGGTCAGCAGTTGTAATGTGTCCAGAGTCCTAACACTAGCAAAACTGAAGTTTAGCACACAGTCAAAAACAGGAGGTCAGGAGCAAAAGAACACGGTACACCATGCCAAAAGATACCAGGTCTAGCAATACACAAGCCAGATATCCTTATGAGACCCTACACATCTTGTGCTTCTTTCTACATGTCAGTCCAGGTAATATGAATGCGGTGTATTGAGCCAAATAAGCCAACTTCCCCTTTGCCTCTGCACCTTAACACCTTGCATTGCCACTTAAACTCGCTTCATCATCACGGCCTAGGTCCTCGAGCAGGCAGCAGCAGAGTTAGTGTGACAAAACTGTCCCCAAAAATAATGCACTGCCACTGTGGCTCTCTTGCAGACAAGCACAGTTCCCAGTGGCAAGAAATGAGCTGAGTGCTTGGAGGATTAAGGCTTTGGAGAAAAAATTATAAGCCAAAGTGGAAGATGGGGGGTGGTTGCTGTTCTATAATGAGGAACCCCTCTATCTTCTTACAGCGTACACAAATGGGAGGTCTGAATGGGTGGACCTTCAATAGTTCTTCTGAGAGATTAATCAGTGAACTATTACTGCATTGCTACTATTGCCCAATGGTATCCCATATTTTACATATACAACCCCACTGATTTAGGAGGTAGGCTAGACCGTTTTCAGGGTGGAGAAGATGAGTCTTAGGAGGGTGGCACCCTCGAAATGACAATTGACAGAATTGGCATATATTTGCTGATTAACAGAAGTCTTATACTAGATTAAACCTGACAACAGTGACAACAGTAAACTCATTCTTGTCATTACAATTATTTCTCACTCTCTTAGCTCTCACTCTGGCAAGGGCCTAGACATTTATTCTGACTATCTTTTTAGAGTTAAAACCAATATATAGGCAAATAGTTGCATTTTCATGAGGCTTGGCTGCTTTATGTGTCCTTGTGTTTTTCTTTGCGATTTTCACCACCAAGATATCTCACCTCCAGTGAAGAGTTCACTTTATTGGACCTTGACATCAACAATATATTTTTCTTTACTTAGCAAGTTGATGTAGAAAGGTGTATGGCTTTCAAATCTATAATACTGTCAGTGGTTTGATCAAGTCTAGTTTGATTCTTTCCTTCTTCAACTAATTCAGTATCCAAAGTAAAACTACAAGAAACACAATGCAAATACATAAAAGCGAATGTATGAGTATTTAGCTTTTAACATGGCACACATTGTAATCTATGCAAAATTAGCATTTTCAATTTTGAATGATAGCATGTGTGGAAATGTTATGCTATATCTGTTAAATGTTCACCTTTTCACTGGGAGTTTAATGACTTTTCCAAATTTGTAGGATGGATCAAAGTGTTCACATTTATCCTATATCAGCAGTGAGTGGCATACCCACTGTTTCGTCTTGCCTTTGAGACTCTTGAACAAATATTTCCTTTCATAAATGCAGGATACAAGTATAGGCAAGAAAAGAAAAAGCAGGACCTGGTAAATGATTGAGAACTTTACATGAGCCAACGTAGGGCAATATGAAGTCTAAAGAGTTGAGGGAGGGAAACTGGTTCCCCAGTGCCAAAGTTGTGGCTGACTAATAGGATGACTACGGCATGGTACAATTCATAGTTTTGGGTCTGACAGGAGTGGGCACTCATGATCTGATGATGCCCACACATGGTGAAATGCTGCCCCTCAAATAATGTTATTACTTCTTTGCATTTTTAAACCATCAATGAAGTTTAAGTTTATTATGCATGATTAATAAAAATCTTTGCAAAGATTCTTTATAAAAAAGAGTTGGAAGAGATACACAATCAAGAGTTTTACAATGACAGTTAAAAAGCAATAAAAGAAAGTTAAGAATATGGATAAAAGATCCAAGTAAACTGATGCAATACATTTAATTTGTATAACAAGATAAAAAAAAAGACATTCAACATTTACTGAGTCTTTGTTGGTTAAAAAAGAGTTTTCTTAAAGTGCAGAAGAGAATCTTTTTGAGTCAAGTTCAATCACAGGCCTCTGAGTTTTGGGTCGTGTTAACTGATTTCATAAAACGCACTAGTCTACAGGTTAATTGGATATCTTCTCCCTTGAAGCTGATCAACAGGGCTTGTCTGCGGGTTTGCACACCATTTTGATTCCTGAGCTGTGTTAGTTGGCCCCTTCGGGCACTATCTAGAGCTTTACAGCTACATAACAAGTGTAAAACGTCCTCCTTTGGATTGTCGCAAAGCCTGCAGTTAGAATTAGATTCTAATTCCAGGCGTTTCCATGGGGGAAGATGTACTTTTAACGGGATTACCCCCATCCTCAGCCATAGGAATTCTTCCTTCACCTTCTTTGAAAAGCTGGTACTAAGGTATGGCTGAGGTGAGGCGCTAGTGTGGCCTTGGAATACGAACCACCCATGTGATCTCCTGGTTAATGCTGCTTTGTCTTCTTCCATGGAAAGAATTTTCACTGACTTGTTAACCAGACGTTTGAAGCACTTATGTGTACAACTCGAGTCCCAGAGGTCTTTTAATGCAAGGGATTTTATAGCTGCTTGAAGGTAGACCGTTGCAGGTGATCCCTTGTTTGTCTCTAGCTCTTTCTAAAGGTGGGCGTTCAGGGAGTCTATTACATCGTTCTTTACTTTGTGCCAGCATTTTGCATACGCACCCTTGCACGCGATTTGCTGATTCTGTAAACCAAACTCCAGCCTTAGCTGTGCTGTGGAGGTGTAAGGAGGGAGTGAGAAGAGTATTCGGAGTGTTTTGCTGACCACATTATCTAAGATATCTTCGTCTCTCCCTCTCAAGCATTCAATCCCATATGTTATTGATGGTAACAGTTTTGCGCGAAATATGTCCATCAAGGGGATTAAGTTTGGGCCTGCTATTTTGTTCTTAATATTTTTTCAAGCGACTGCCAGTGAAATCCCTCTGTTTTTTACAGTTGTTGCATGTTGCTGGAAAGAGCTGTTCGAGTCAAAGGTTATCCCCAGGTATTTGTATTCTTTAACTGTTCCAATTTTGTAATCATGCAGAGACCATTGAAATGTTTGCTTTTTTAATTTTGGTTAAAAACCATCACCTTTGTTTTTTCCGTACTTATGGTCAGGCCGTTTATTTCGGAAAATGTGCTAGTTGTGTTAATAAGATGTTGCAGGCCTACTGGGGTGGGCTGATTAGTATCAGGTCATCTGCATATAATAAATTCGACAATGTAAGACCCCCTAGCTTTGGGGCATGATGGTTGCAATTGTCCAGATCTTTAGAGAGGTCAGACATAAAGAGGTTGAACAGGGTCGGTGCGAGGACACATCCCTGTTTCAAACCTCTTGTGGTCGGAATTTCTTTGGATAAATAATTGCCGGCCCCCAGTTTTATTTGGACCCAGGTGTTTGAATGCAGTAAAATCAATAAGTTGAGCAGTTTGGAGTCCACCTCCCACTTTGAGAGTTTTGACCACAATTTCCCTCTGTAAAACATCAATGAGGTGATGATGCTGACCTTGGAAAATATTGCTGCATCCATATGGGCGAACTTCTTGGGTTACTGGGGTATTCATGGAATGATGATGCATAATCTTTCCCTTTCGGTTAGATTTTGAATTCATAAGATCTGCTTGTGAATCTACTTGGTAAGATGGAAATTTGAAAGGAATTGAAATCCAAAAGAGCTGATGCCCCCCTGAGAATGTATTTTCTGAATTGCATATCCCAACTAATGCTTGTTAGCTATTTTGTAGGGAATTTGTTCTGAAACAAATACACTAAAATTGTCTTTGGGTTGTCAAACTTGCATTTCGTCTGTAGAGGGTTAGGCTTAGTTGACACACTAGTAGTGCAATATTTCATGCAAGCCCTTGCAGACCATATTTATTTTTGCCAAATGTATCGGATGCAATGCTTTAAAATGCACTACTTGGCCAGAGTGTGCCCAAATTCTTCATAGGGGCAGAACACCCCCATTCAAATTAATTTAGCATAGTCAAACTTTGTCTGATTGCTCACTCGCAGCAAATCACGACTTTAAAAATAATTTGCTTGGACAGCATGCTGGAGGCATTTAATGCTAACCCTGCAATATCTGCAGCTACCATAAAGTCCTGAATGTACTGACCAGTATCTGATGACAGCAGGGCTCGTACTGGTGGAGGAACTGGGCAGTTGTAGAGGTGGTAGTGGGTTGTTATCTGCCAAGAACACCCTTGTGCCCTGGTATTTATATTTTCTTTTCACCTTAAGCTGCTTGGATCATATGTTGCAAGGGACCAAATACCTCCACATTTACACAAAGGACCTATTTCAAGTTACTAGTAAGCATGGACGGAAAATCCGTTTCGCTCGCGGATTTTGCGGATTTTCGGTAAATTCGCAATCCGCGAGATTCGCGAATTTCCCGCAAAATCCGCAAATCCGCGAGCAGCAGATTTTATGGCTTGCTCTCACTGTTCGCGTGAGTTCGCGGCTTCCCAGTTCAACCTCGCACCCCGCGAATAAGCACTAAATTGCAGAAATACGATCTTAGCAAAACTAAAACTACTTACCAGGTTCAAAAGTTCAAGCTCATCATTAGTAGCCATTTCCTGTAGTGCTTCCTGAGGGGCCCCTCCAGAGTTCAGTTGCCTACTTGCAACTATTATGTGACCCTGCTCTGACCCTCAGAATAGTTACACAAAGGTCCTGAATTGCAGCTAAGGCAGACAAGCAGGAGCCAGGCTGGAAGTTCAAATCCAGTGACACATTAATCAGCCCCTAATTCATTATTGTCAGTTGGGGCAGGGCAGGTGTTGTAACTAATTTTGCAACAATGAAATCACTTAGCAAGTGCAAAAGATCACTAATCAGGAAGCACTAAGGAAGCAAGTGCCAGCTAAAAAAATATTCTGTGACACATTAATCAGCCCCAAATTAATTCAGGTCACTTGAGGCAGGGAAGGTGTGCTTTGCTTTGCCGAAAATAATGTACACTGGACAACCAGAGGGTGCGGTGATGAAACAGAGGGTGGCATGGGTGGGCCAGAGGGTGGCATGAGTAGTCAGAGAGTGGCAGTGGTGACAGAGAGTGGCAGTGATGAAGAAGAGTGTCCCAAACAGGCTGGACACGTAGAAACAACAAGTTCGCAAAACTTGCGACCCGACAGGTAAGTTCGCGTTTGCGAAATTGTACAAAACCCTCGCGAACTGGCAGAAACCCGCGCGAACACACAAAAAAAAAATCCGCAAATTCGCGAGAATTCGCGGATTTTGCGGATTGCGAGTTCGCAAATCCGCAAAATTCGCGAACGCGAGATTCGCAAAATTCGCCCATGCTTAGTTACTAGAGAAAAACATTATCTTAAAGGAACTCTGCCTTCAACCTACTAAATATATATGATTATCGGCCTCCTTGGCGACTTGTAGTACCTTAATTATATAGAGCTTGGGGTACTTCATCAAACGTATGAATTGTTAGGAGGCAATAATGACGATAGACTAATATAGGAGTCAAGATATCTCGGTTCTTCAGAGAAGCATTTGAATTAAATTAAATTAAATTAAATTAAACAAAATGATATTAAAGGTAAAACTTATTTGCAAGACCTGAGATGGTAACTATCATAGAGTAATAAAGAGTTCTTTGACACTGGTTCCTTATACGGCTCAAATTGTAGGTATCCATCTATGGGATTCAGCAGAAGGTGTAGGAAGGGTAACTATTCTCTGCTGTTTTCATATGTGAGTTTAAGGACTTTGGGGCACATGCATCAAGGATTTTTGCCTTTGCAACCGTTTGCGAAGGCAAAAAATGTTTTCCAGCTGCAGCAAACCCTGATATGCGATTCAGTAAGCTGTTGCCGAATTGCAAAATAGGCTTGTGATTCGAAATTTTGAAGGGGCGTGTTTAGGGCGCCCCTTCCAAATACCAAATCTAACGGTATGCATGAATGTTTTGTGACCGTGAATGCGGTTGCAAAACATTCTCATATTACCACCTATTTCAAGTAGGTAGTAACACATTCACTGATGGGAAGGAGTCCTCAAGGGACACCTTCTCCTTTGTGAATGGTTGTAAAAGCATTTTTAAGAGTAGGCAGTGTTCCCATGGACCACTGCCTGGTCTTCAAAAAAGAAAAGAAAACTTTTCATTCCACTTTTGTAAAGCATCTCATTTTCCTTTGAATGAAATGGGCAGCTTTACAAAAAAAAGGTTGGTTTATTTAATAGCAATCATGGACATGGCGGTCTACTGACCTCAGCAGGCCACCATCCCCGTGATTTCTGCAATTCCTAGGGGGTCGCAAATTGCGAACTACCTCATTAATATTAATGAGGTAGAACAATTTGCGACCCTCATGGAATCACAATCTGAAACTTTGAGTTTCATGTATTACAAATTGCGATTACCTAATTGCGATTCTCATGAATTCGAAATTAGATATTCACAATTTACATTTTGATGCATGTAGCCATTGCGCCACTGTAGGAAGGCAGGAATCTCTTTCCTTTTTCCAGTCCAGATGACTAGCAAGTCATTGATTTGACATTCTTTGGAAGATTTGTCTACTGTATAAATATGTGCATATTCACTGTCTTTGCATGACACTCTGCCTACCCCCATCAACACCTAACAGCTCACATTGGTTTACCCCCATAACACACTAAACAAGTTCTCCTCTCCAACTTTGGAAGAGTTGTAGCCCAAGCCATTGCCATTGGCATTAGTATCGTGAGGAAGAACCCGATGATGAAGCAATGCACCTAAGGGTGGGTGAGAGCTACCTTCCGTAAAAGAAATTATTTCTTCCTTCAAAGAAACTCTTACACTGTGAGTATAACTAAAGATTTGGCTACTCCAACTAGACCCTCTGCGTCGACTTTGTGTTGTATTAGTGTTTGGGAGAGATGTAGAATGGGTCTTTTTTTTATTTCAAAAGATTTTATTAGGATTTTTTTTTATATATACAGTACAGATATAGTGAAGGCAATAACTGCCGTAAAACACCAGAGATCTAAGAATACAGAGTTGCTCAGAAGAATTTAGAAGTCAACAGGCTCAGATTAGTACACTGATTAATTAAATGCAAAGGACTGGGAACCCTGTCCTACAGCTCCACATAATGGTTAAGGTCCCTAATACTTGGTTCCCTGGATCTAGCAGAAGATGCATAAGTATTTTCTTTTCACATAGTTAATATTAAAAACATTTAACTGTACATTAGTGCATCACGACTTTCAGTGGAAAGACTTCATAAAGTCACAGTAGCCTAGAGAATTTCTGATCAGTCATTTTAAAACACAGAGGGCTCAATAAAGGTATACTCCCAGAATCGTTCAAAATAACTTACGATGCAGCTACTATTCTATTTAAAAATCAGTATGGTAATTAAAGCAATGTTGAATCCATATCAATCAATACGTACAATGTCCAGAAATCTACATCTCAGAGACCACGTTACATTGTTGAGACCATAGAATGAAATAAGTGGAAATAAATGTTTTTCAAGTACTTTTAGAATGTGGAACAAATAAGTGTTGCATGAAAGGAACAGTGAGACAATCATATGGAAGATAATTAAAGTCCAAATCCCTTTTGGAGCGAACTACAGTAAATGGTTATTTTCCAAAAATAAAATAAAAATAACCGGAATCTAAATTAAGAAAGTGATTGATTGCTGTTTCCTGCTACAACACACATACAGTAATCGTGTGGCGATATAAGAGGCTGTCAGAGGGAAAATAATTGAATGTGTGCAGAAGACTCCATGGGAAGGCTTAATCGGTCATCGAGGTTAGATGCCTGTCTGTTTGCTTTAGGCGGACAGTAATTAGAGGCCATGTTACACATTCACTGAGATGTCTGACAAGAGTGACAACCATAAAATGCTAGCTGACAGCATCAGATATTACTGCCAAGTGTTTCCACTATGTTTAGAAGCATTTTAGTAAAAGTCCTTCAATCCTTCAAAATCAATACCCGGAGCTTTTCTACTAATGTATCATTCTTGACATCTGTGCACCTCGAACTATTTCGATGCGTGGCTGCCTGTTAACATGCTGTAATGCAAAATCGTGATGGTTTATGCACTCTGCCAAGTGACCTTGTCACGTTGTGACATACAGTAGACGTTCCTCCGTCCTGAGCCCCTCGCGCAGTGATATTGATACATATTACATGGACTATTGTGTCAATTCACTAAAAAACGAATGTATACATAATACAAATTGCACATTTTAGCTTGCGTGAGTTATACCTCAATCTGTATTAGGATGTTTATTTCCATGAACTTGATTTTTGCAACTGTGTCCTGATGTATGCAACCTCTCATAATGTTTAGATAATATGCGAGATAAAATACCCGAACTCTAATTTATATGAAGGGAAAAGTACCACTCCATGTATTATAACGTGTTTGAATTTTAGGCATTAGTTCCTTGTCCATATAAAGGAATGACCACCTAGTAGAAGTCCATTTCAAATGTTTAAAAAGTCTTTCTTGACTATCACTATCCATGTCAATGCACAGTAGGGGGTATTTTAGCTGTTATAATATGTGATTGATTGTGCTATTTCTCGACCTGAGACCATGAGGTTTCGTAGTTACTACATACTATGTGCAGAGGAAGGACATGCCTGTCAATGACTAGAGGGCTGTGTCCAATGTTGTTGGACTTCGCCTTTGTTGCAGAGTTATCCCCAAATGTTTTGCTTTTTCCTCCTATTTTTTCCTGACCTATGTTCGTTGGCTGTAAGACTCTGAGGACTTTACCACTGCTGATCAGTGCTAGAGTGCTTATGCTCTCCAGTGCCCCATTAACCTATAGTGTGAGAGAGTCTATACAGGTGTGGTTTCCAAATTGCAACCTGGTAGACTCTTCGACAATGTTATTCAGAGACAGGGCATATTCATGTTTTCAACTGTTCATAACCCCATGTCATGCTCGATAAAATGTATTGCTACGGAACAAATCCGATCCTTCTTGTTTAGATTGACTACCTCTCTGAGACCTTATCAGATCAGAATCCACCTCATTGGGTTCCAATACGGAGGAAATAAGCCATCCATCCCCTCCTGGAGACTCCAAGCAGTTGCGTTAGTAGCCCCATCTTTAGTAACACTGTAAACATTCTAAGCGATGTGGGGGCATATTATCAAGGGGGTTTATCTCCGCTTTTTTGGCTTTAAAAGCCAAGAAAGCGGAGATAAAATTATCTCCCTATTACCTAGCTGTCGCTAACACCAGTTAGCGACAGCTAGTAGGAGATAGCGACCATCTTGGGCCCCGCTTTGCATGTCAGTGATATTTATCACTAATGACATGCAAAGTGGGCGTGCCAAGATGTTAGCGACTGAAAACAGTCGCTAACATCGCTATCTCCCATTACCAACTTTTGGAGATATTCGCGCTAAGCGCAAATATCTCCAAAAGCTAACACCTGCCCTGAGCAGTTCTTAGCCATGTTATCCAATGGGAGGTGGATAACATGGCTAAGAGCATTAGCTCGGAAATGCATGAATATCGCTGACTTTTCAGCGATATTCATGCATTGCGGTGATTTTTATCGCATTTGCGATAAACCTTGGTAATACCAAGGTTTATTTGCGGTAAAAATCGCCGCAGCTCTGCGGTACATTTTTGTCTTTAACCAAGCAATAGCGATAATTATCGCTATTGCTTGGTAATATGCCCCGTGATTCCTTATTACTTTAATGAAAATGAGGAAACTGCTTCAGATACCCTCGTGACCTGGAGGGTCTTTATGATAATGATATGTATGGCTCTCATAGAGAGTCAAAATAGTTTATTTCAGTTTCAGTAAACACACTGCTATGGCATGGCAACAGTACATAACAAAACAAGTTACCCACTGTTGTGATGCTATAAAGGCATTCCAGGCCAAGCTGTCAGGACTCTCTCAGAGCCTGTCAGTGCAGAACTGCTTGTCTGCATTGACTAAAATCAGAAACTGAAGCTGCAGGAGTGGAAAGCATGGTAGGGAAGGTGTTGAAGGTTAGTCAAAGATGACACACAAGGTATTTTTGTTTAACCTTTGGGACGGGATACATAAAAGGGGCTGTTGGAAAATAGCCCTCTCTGAAGTGTCACTCCAAACTTTTTGCCTTCCTACTCCTCTTTTTCTGACCTTCTTTTTGATGGCTTTAGGACTCTGTGCGCTTTACTACTGTTGAACAGGGATAACGTGCGTGTGCTCTCTGCTCTAAACATGGCATATATGGTTTACACCTGTTTGGTAGATTTGATTTGCTTGTAAGTTCCTTGTAAAGCAGTATATCATATATTCAGGGCCTGTATGCTACTAGTGGGTCTGCAGCACTGATGGTGTCACCTACAGAAGTAGCCTTTCAAACCTGTCTCATACCCACCGCTGCAGAACCTGTGTGTGCTGTTTTCTACCACTTTGACTTGACATTTAAAACTACTTGCCAAGCTTTAGGCTTCCCTTCTATTACACATACGTCACCACTATGGTAGGCCCTAGGTAGCCCTACAGGCAGGGTGCTGTGTGTACGAAAGGTAGGATATATACTGGCATGTTCTGCATGTCCTCGTAGTGACAAACAGCCTGATTCAATTTTCAGTACTATTCGCTTCCACAAGGTTGACATCAACTTTGACTTTGCCTCAGTCAAACGTGCCTTACGTAACCTTTTTCAAGCTACTTGCTTCTTAGCACTTTACTGTATTTATTCTTTTAAAATGCAATATCTCAACTTCTATAGATTCGAGTTTTGTTGTTTTGGTCTTATTTGTTTATAGTATAATGTATTTTTCTAAACCTGTGTGGAGACTTTTTGTAGTGTATTCCTTGTGTTACTGTGGGAGTGTGTTGCACAAATAAATGACACATTGTCTCTTTAGATAAGTCTGACTGCTCTGTGCCAAGTTACCAGAGGATGAGCAGATTTTATCTTTGACGGTGTTTCTAGCTTAGCTGAACTAGGGTGCTGTTTCCTGCCTTGCTGAGGTGCATCGCTGAGCCAACCAGGAATCCCATTCCTAACAGGTCCCTGGGCCAGATGTACAACCATGACAATTTGCGACTCATAAATTGTGCTCGATTGCAAGTTGCAAAATGCCATGTACAACAATGTCTGAGACACTGTTTGCAATTCCCAAACGGGTCCAAATTGCATGCCTCATCAATATTCATGAGGCACTCACAATTTGTGACCCCATTGGGAATGGATGGCCCTCCCAGGGATGGTGGCCTGCTGGGCTCAGCAGACCTCCATGTCTGGGACTGCATTTAAATAAAGCATTAAAAAAAATTAAATGCAGCCTGTTTTCCTTATAAGAAAATGGGATGCATTTAAAAAAAAATGAAATGTTTTCATTTAATGTTTTTATGGCAGGTAGTGGTCCCTGGGACCACTTCCTGCCACTAAAAAATATTTCCCCCTGCATTTGTAAAGGGTTAGGGGTCCCCTGGGGACCTCTTCCTATTTGTGAGTCCATTACCACCCTCTTGCCTAGGGCAGTAAATTGTGAGTGGGTTGAAACCGCAATTGCAGTCGCCAAACACTCATAAAAGGGGTACAGATTCGCTGTTAGGAAGGGATGCCTTTGAAATACCCCTTCCTAATAGCGAGTTGCAATTACTATTTAACGAGTCACAAGAAAATTGTGACTGGCTAACTAGGAATTGTACATGGCCCTATTTGTTTTTGCATGCACAAAGGGGTCGTTCACCCATTTGCGCATGCAATTTAGGGTCGTACATATGGCCCCCTGTTTGGTATGTCTCCTCCATTACTCATCTGCTACTGCGTAGCAAATGAAAGCAGGGGCAGATGAGTTTGGGGGCCGTACATAACATATACTTATAGACTGGTAAATAGTGTATTACAATGAGGTTTTCCACCTGAGGGTTCTGAGTGGCACCATGCATAACTCGAATTTCGCTCTTGCTGTCGATTTGATGTCACTCAGATCCCCTTGGTAAAAAACTGCTTTGTTATTCACTGTTACCCATCTATGATTCGATATGTAGTTTATGGAGCAAGGAGGGGAGAGGAATGTGAGGTTGTCTCCCTAGAAAAACAGTTGTGGTTAAAATTGCAAGCTTCCAGGGATCATGAAAGACAGGAAGAGCGAGAGAGAAGCATGCACAGGTGGTGGAGAGGATGAGATACTTAGATTACTGGGCTTACTTGGCAAAGAAACGTAATTGAAGGTGATAAAGCATGGAGATTCATAGGTTGTCTGATCAAACATCAAAACAGAGTCTGCTTACAAGCGTATGCGGAGAAGATGGAAAGGTGCTGTGCATGCAACAAGACATTAATCAGGTGCTCTTATCTATTCTTCAATGTTATCCGATAGGAAGGGCAAGTTGTACAATGATGACTCATAAAATTATTTGAATATGGCACAGTGGCTTCATTATCACCATACTTAGTGTTTCAGGATATTAAAACGGCAATAATTGAACTGGAAAGCGAGAGGACTTCAGGAGCTTGCATACTACCTTCAGAGTTTTACCTCATACATATCGATCTCTTAGCAGTGAAGCGTACGGACATGTAAATGGTTAAAAACCAAAGGGGAGCATACCTGTCGACAAACAAAGAGGCCTTAATTGTTTCACTACTCAAACTGGGCAGAAAACCTCTTAACAGAAATGTATTTGGTCCCTTATTGAAGCTGAATATTGAATATTAGATATTAGGTAAAGCAATAGCTTATGTAATTCTACATGTAACACCAACAAATTTTCACTGACATTAAAGCGGGTTTGTGCCCTCAAACACTATATCTTCCTCTCAAAGAAGACTGCTTCATGCACTTCAAGCAATGTACCCCATTGACCCATAACCAATAAGGTGGCGGTCCTCGAGAAAGCCTGTGACACTCTTAGGTGGATATAAATGATCAGGAATGGGTAAAATTGTGTGAAGTGGAGCCATATGCTCGGGCGATACTGAATTGATAAGTCCAAACAAGTATTCTATTCGAAGGGATACTCAAAAAAGGTGGCTTACGGGGTCTCTCAGAGGGGTGTGACCTATGTAATCAAGGGTGTGGCGTAAACAAATAAGCTAAAAATCTGTGCTTATCATAGTGTGTCCGCTACTGATATTTTGATGCCCGTTTTCATTACTGCATTCAGATACAATACAACAAATGACATTACACAACAAGCCTGGACTATTGGCTTTGTCATTGGTTGTTAGCTGCATAGGATACATGAGTAACTACAGTGACTTTGTTGTAAATAATACTGAAAATGCGCCAATACTGAAATTATGAGACTGTGAAATAACTATAACACTCAATTAAGAATTTTAAATTAAACTCAGTAAAACATTTACTTATATTTATTGTGAGCTTGAAAAATGTCTAGAGGCTGCAAATGCTGAGCAGCATGAGCCTATGCAGTGGCTTTGACACTTGAGACCTGCTACATTTTGAGCCTAAGCTCTGCCCTTCAGCTTTCTTACCCCACTGCAAATTCCACAGTGTGCGCTTTCAGAACACTATCAGGTGATCATACCTTCCAAACAGCTCTGAATTGTGGTAGCATGCTTAACAAAGGTGTCTCTTCACAGCTACATCTAAGTGCAGTAATGTGTCCTACTGCTGCTGAATAAAGAATTTTATTTTTTTAAAGGTACAAGTGAGGGTAAAAATAGACAGTTTGATAGGCACCCGTCACAGTATCTGCTGTTGAAAACTGCTGGTGCAGAGCACCGGCAGGACCCGCTCCACTTAAAGCCCTGGTGACTCCTCCCTCCCACTGATATTTGCCTTAGTAATGGAACCTCTTGTGAAAATGACCAGACTAAGGACAATAAAAGGATAATTTATGAATTATGAACTCATGCTATATTATTATGTCCCAACAATATTGTATTATATCTGAGAAACTTACCAAAAGGACTAGCTGGAGTTGTTAGAGCCATAAAACTTGTTTGGACTTACTTAGCGTAAAAAATGAACTGGTCGGAATCTTGCAAAGTTCTAAAAAAAATCCAGCCAAGGAGGGACAAACACAGATGTGCCAAGCACAAAAATTAGGTATTATTATTATTAGATATATTATTCCAACACCAGCATTATAGATGGTAACATAGGAGAAACTATCCTTAACTTCACTGTGGTCAGTTAATGTCCAAGTCAACTTGGAAACCCAAAGAAAAGAAGGAACTCGTGTGATAGAACAGGTGATAGAACAGGTGATATTATCATTAGCTGAATGACCATATGATACGACTGATCACTGAGTCCATTTGATGGCAATCCACATACTGGTGGTTTAGATCTTGTTGAACTTGCACTGTACTCACCTGTTCTATCACACGAGTTCCTACTTTTCTTTAGGCTTTCCAAGTTGACTTGGGCATTAACTGACCACAGTGGAGTTAAGGATAGCTTACCAGACTTTTGGCCTTTAGACCCCCGGTTCTCTTTGTTGTTTATGTGTTGTAGTTGGGGATGTGAACCAGGGCTGGTCTTTAAATTTTCCCCACGACCCTCCCTCCTCTGTTTGTTGTAGTAACATAGGAGAAGCGACAGCAGCCTCGAAGAGTAATGTGCAAAAGCAGTAGTATTCCTCTCCTTTTTTGTAACCTACAAAAACTTACCCAGCAAATTATTCCTGGAGGCAAAGTTCATTCTCCTCTCAAAAATGTAGGTGCACTGAAGGTGTAAAGTGACCCCGTGCAAGCTCATGATCCCTCATATAAAAAGAAGTCTACAAGTTCCCCATGTTTAGCTCTTTTACCATGTGGCACAATTGCAATTGGTTGCAAATCAGTTCGCTGGGGATGCCCAGACGTGGGTCCCAGGCACTCCACACCACTTGGAGTCAAGCTAGCCGGGCTGATGAGAGGTGTTACCTCGAAACCGGTCCAGTCCTCGGATGCTTGATTCCGTTCTGGGAAGGACATGGCTTTTGTAGTTCAGACTGGACTGTTCCCATGGGGCAACAGGGTCAGAGCTGATTTGCATATCGCCATTGTCTAACCCAGGGTGGTGTGGAGTGCAAAAAAACGATGGATTCGGGCCCAGATCTTTTGACTGGGGGAATGTGTGACATTGATCCACATTCGGTCCATCACTTGTTGTTTTTGCAATTGCCGCCCTAAGTGCGCTGGGGATGCCCAGACGTGGGTCCCAGGCACTCCACACCACTTGGAGTCAAGCTAGCCGGGCTGATGAGAGGTGTTACCTCGAAACCGGTCCGGTCCTCGGATGCTTGATTCCGTTCTGGGAAGGACATGGCTTTTGTAGTTCGGACTGGACTGTTCCCATGGGGCAACAGGGTCAGAGCTGATTTGCATATCGCCATTGTCTAACCCAGGGTGGTGTGGAGTGCAAAAAAACGATGGATTCGGGCCCAGATCTTTTGACTGGGGGAATGTGTGACATTGATCCGCATTCGGTCCATCACTTGTTGTTTTTGCAATTGCCGCCCTAAGTGCGCTGGGGATGCCCAGACGTGGGTCCCAGGCACTCCACACCACTTGGAGTCAAGCTAGCCGGGCTGATGAGAGGTGTTACCTCGAAACCGGTCCGGTCCTCGGATGCTTGATTCCGTTCTGGGAAGGACATGGCTTTTGTAGTTCGGACTGGACTGTTCCCATGGGGCAACAGGGTCAGAGCTGATTTGCATATCGCCATTGTCTAACCCAGGGTGGTGTGGAGTGAAAAAAAACGATGGATTCGGGCCCAGATCTTTTGACTGGGGGAATGTGTGACATTGATGCACATTCGGTCCATCACTTGTTGTTTTTGCAATTGCCGCCCTAAGTGCGCTGGGGATGCCCAGACGTGGGTCCCAGGCACTCCACACCACTTGGAGTCAAGCTAGCCGGGCTGATGAGAGGTTTTACCTCGAAACCGGTCCGGTCCTCGGATGCTTGATTCCGTTCTGGGAAGGACATGGCTTTTGTAGTTCGGACTGGACTGTTCCCATGGGGCAGCAGGGTCAGAGCTGATTTGCATATCGCCATTGTCTAACCCAGGGTGGTGTGGAGTGCAAAAAAACGATGGATTCGGGCCCAGATCTTTTGACTGGGTTAATGTGTGACATTGATCCACATTCGGTCCATCACTTGTTGTTTTTGCAATTGCCGCCCTAAGTGCGCTGGGGATGCCCAGACGTGGGTCCCAGGCACTCCACACCACTTGGAGTCAAGCTAGCCGGGCTGATGAGAGGTGTTACCTCGAAACCGGTCCGGTCCTCGGATGCTTGATTCCGTTCTGGGAAGGACATGGCTTTTGTAGTTCGGACTGGACTGTTCCCATGGGGCAACAGGGTCAGAGCTGATTTGCATATCGCCATTGTCTAACCCAGGGTGGTGTGGAGTGCAAAAAAACGATGGATTCGGGCCCAGATCTTTTGACTGGGGGAATGTGTGACATTGATCCACATTCGGTCCATCACTTGTTGTTTTTGCAGGTGCAGAGCACCGGCAGGACCCGCTCCACTTAAAGCCCTGGTGACTCCTCCCTCCCACTGATATTTACCTTAGTAATGGAACCTCTTGTGAAAATGACCAGACTAAGGACAAAAAAAGGATAATTTATGAATTATGAACTCATGCTATATTATTATGTCCCAACAATATTGTATTATATCTGAGAAACTTACCAAAAGGACTAGCTGGAGTTGTTAGAGCCATAAAACTTGTTTGGACTTACTTAGCATAAAAAATGAACTGGTCGGAATCTTGCAAAGTTCTAAAAAAAATCCAGCCAAGGAGGGACAAACACAGATGTGCCAAGCACAAAAATTAGGTATTATTATTATTAGATATATTATTCCAACACCAGCATTATAGATGGTAACATAGGAGAAACTATCCTTAACTTCACTGTGGTCAGTTAATGTCCAAGTCAACTTGGAAACCCAAAGAAAAGAAGGAACTCGTGTGATAGAACAGGTGATAGAACAGGTGATATTATCATTAGCTGAATGACCATATGATACGACTGATCACTGAGTCCATTTGATGGCAATCCACATACTGGTGGTTTAGATCTTGTTGAACTTGCACTGTACTCACCTGTTCTATCACACGAGTTCCTACTTTTCTTTAGGCTTTCCAAGTTGACTTGGGCATTAACTGACCACAGTGGAGTTAAGGATAGCTTACCAGACTTTTGGCCTTTAGACCCCCGGTTCTCTTTGTTGTTTATGTGTTGTAGTTGGGGATGTGAACCAGGGCTGGTCTTTAAATTTTCCCCACGACCCTCCCTCCTCTGTTTGTTGTAGTAACATAGGAGAAGCGACAGCAGCCTCGAAGAGTAATGTGCAAAAGCAGTAGTATTCCTCTCCTTTTTTGTAACCTACAAAAACTTACCCAGCAAATTATTCCTGGAGGCAAAGTCCATTCTCCTCTCAAAAATGTAGGTGCACTGAAGGTGTAAAGTGACCCCGTGCAAGCTCATGATCCCTCATATAAAAAGAAGTCTACAAGTTCCCCATGTTTAGCTCTTTTACCATGTGGCACAATTGCAATTGGTTGCAAATCAGTTGCAGACACCACTTCTGGAAAAAGAGGGCAGGTCTGTTCCAGGGATTACAAAAAATCCAAGAATACTGAAATTGTTCCTACATTAAAGGGTCTGGAAGGTAGGTATGCACAGTTGCTTGAAACTTCTGTATAAAGCTGGTGTAGGTGCTCCAAAAGAAAAATCACCCCAGCAAACATTCTCCCCTCCACCCTCCGGTAGGGCGCAGACGCGCAGCTGATAGAAGGCAGTGTCCTGCTCAGCCCCTGTTGCTGCGCTAGCGCTTTGCCAATTGTCTTTAAAATTGCACTAAACTGTTTTTAAATCCACATTTGAAAACGTATTCTCACCTATTATGTGTCGCTCTATGCTCGCCGACTCCCTGGTCCACAACAGCAATTCCTATGCTGGTTGAGTGGAGGGAGAATACAGAGCTCAACACTTCCTGGTTGGGACATTCTTGGGCGGCCAGATTGGCAGGGTGACGCTCCAGCTTTTCTTTGATCCTAATGACTTTAGGGCAGTAGGGCGGCGATGCGCAGCTGATAGAAGGCAGAGTTCTGCTTGGCCCGTGTTGCCTCGCTAGCTCTTTACCAATTGTTTTTAAAATTGCACTAAACTGTTTTTAAACGCCACATTTTAAAATGTATTCTCACCTATTACGTGCCGCTCTATGCTCGCCGACTCCCCGGTCCACCACAGCAATTCCTATGCTGGTTGAGTGGAGGGAGAATACCGAACTCAACACTTCCTGGTTTGGATAATCTTGGCAGGGTGACACTCCAGCTTTTCTCTTGGTCCAATCTACTTCAGGGCGGAATGGTGCTAACGCGTAGCGGACTCGCCGCTGACGTGCCGTAAGCTTGCCAAAGGCAAGCCCGTCTGCGCCCGTCTTGCGCAATTTTTCTGGAAATTGCATAACTTACAGCACCCATTCCCTGCTCGAGCTGAGAGGGGATACTAATTCCAGCTGTTTACATTCTCTGAACATTGCTAATAACCGAACAATCAAAATGTAGGGAGGAGGAAATATTGTCCATTCAGTTCCCCATATCAATTAACTAGTAATCAAGTGAAGGAATGGACACTTGTAGCGTTCAGAACCATTGGTTCAAATGGAAACCCTCATCAAAGCCATGTTGTTACGGTATGCGGTGTATCTTGATTACCCGCCCCACATTGGCGTTACGGCATTGTCATTGGGTATCCAATTTTTGTGCTCTATGCCAGCCTCAACCAGAGGCAACCTCTGGGTCTGAATGCAGTGTCCAGGTTATGAGGGGCACCCCCTAGAGTTAAAGTGAATGAGGGTGAAAAAATTATAAAAACCAAATCTTCTCCTATAAACAGCAATTTTAATAGAAAAAAGGGGGGGGATTTGGTATTAAAAATTGGCAGGTATCAACTGTGGAACGAGTTACTAGGTCGAGTTGTACCTCCTTGGTGGTGCAGTCGACATGTTTCAGCTCCCTATGCCCGGAGGTCTATGGAGCATTCGTCAGGACAAACATACATGCATTTACTCACACCACTTGTGCGGTATTGGTCAATTAATTCACAGACTTTGTCACTCTCGTTGGCCTGTAGTAAGGAGAGAATGAAAAACAATACAAACAAATAACAGATTCTACTATCATTATTATCACTCGGGGTGGCACTTTAGTTCTCTATTTAGAGCAATTACAAAACCAATGAGGTTTTACAAAGTGAAATATTGGAGGATTATACTAAAATGGGCGACCACATGGATCATGTCACCTTAAGGTTCATAGAACATTGAGTGTATGCGGTATTGTTGAATACAAGGCAAAGATAACTTTTTTGCAAAATGGCGCTATTTATGACTGTTCCTTGTAGAGCTGTTATCAAAAAACTGATGTAAATGGCACGTCGAATGTCTCTAAGCGTGCCCACATGTGTTTATTTTCCACACTTTGTTGTCAAGGGTGGGGGGTGGTAGGAGTTTGTGTCTGCTATCTGCGGAAAAGGTGGACCGTAACTTTTTTTGGCTATTAAACCCATGTATACTCTCGTGCATTGCTCGATGTACGAAACGCATTAAACACAGGTGGTGTTTGTTTTAAAACAGGAGATCACGTATTAAACGCTAACTCCGTAGTGTACAGCATTAAATGGTCGCATGTGGAATGCGTGATTGCGCTATGTGGTGTATATATATATTTATTTCTCAATATCCTTTGGAAAGCAGGACTTTTAAAACAACATTACGCTAAAAGCGGGCAGGGTCACGGAGTTCCGTTAACAAGCCCACCGATGTCAGAAGAGTTATGTTGCGCGCAAGTTATTGTTAAAAAACGACATGTAAAAACGGCCGTCCGTCTGGTATGAACAGTTTGTTTTAGTTCTATCAAAACTAACAAACACACGAACTCCACTCTTTTTACCTTCTACGAGAATGGAATATACTTCATCAGGGAAACAGCTGTCTTGTAGCGTGGAGCTGGGAATAGATGTAACGTTGCATTTTAAAAAACGAGATATATTGCATTCTTGCCAGTATTTAGTCAACAAAACACGTTGAGACGCCGCTCGTACCTGCACATAGAAGAACTTCCTCCGGTAGTGCTCGCTCCGACCCTGGGAAACCTGGGGGCGTGTATTTTTCACCTATATGAAGCCGTCATAATAGAAAGAGGACTGGCTTGTGTGGAAAACTTTTTTTTTTTTTTTTTAATTTTTGAAAACCTTTATTTTGCAAATAGTAGCATACAAATACGGGCCTACAACCAATTAGGCCGGCCACAAAACAAACTGAAAAGCACGTAGATCATTAAAGAGGTTTCACGGCAGTCACCCAGTATATTGCAAACAAGTAGTTCAATCGTAAAGGAGCTGAGTGTGACCGCCAAATGTAGGATCAAAGAAGGTTAATTTTATAGTAGAAATTATAGCAGGATCAGTTGCAGTTTAATCATCCGAGTGCTCATAGCGGGCCACGAATCAAGCAGCAAAACATTAAGGCATCAGTAAAAACGGTTATCAGTAATAGTCTACAGCAATCAGGATATAGATGCCCATATTTCCAATCAATACCATCATAGCCCACCACGTGCACATAGACCACCAAATTATTGTTCCTATACATGACTGAGTAACCAGAACGGCAATAGGAGTTACAGTCATTCTCTATACTGACCCAGAAGGTAAGAAAAGGGGGGAACGCTAAAAAAAGGGAGAGAAGAAGGAACGCCGTGCTGCTGTACGCGCCCCCACAGCGATAAGGACGATCAAAGTATCTGGGGACCACGTTATTGGGGTGGGGCGTTCAAGTCAGGATAACTGTACAATCAATACCATATAAAGTAAGAATACCTCACCCCCTCCCCACAAGCAATCGCACCGTGGGAAACACGCACAGCCACAGCGTCCTAAGAAAAGGACACAAAAGAGCCATAGAAACAAAGGAACGGTCAGAAAAAGACCCCAATGCACCCCTGCAGAAGGCTACGGCCTACCCCCCCAGCAGCGTGCCTGTCGCCCTAAATAAGAGACCCGAAATATAGGAAAAGTTAGAGAGAGAGAAAAGGAAATAAAAGAGACAAAAAGGAGAAAGAACCAGGGGAGAGGAAAGCCATCGATCGAACAATTCGGCCCCTACCCCCCGCCATCACACACATGAATGCAGCACCAAAACGAAATCGACATAGTCTCGGGTTATCATAAATCTTCGAAGGAATCGTCCATAGTATCATGGTTGAGGGCACTTCTCATCTCCATCCACCAGCCATTAGTCCTCCGGGTCCAAAACCGGCTCACCCCTGTCCTTTCCTAGCCATCGCTACCGCGCATGGTAGAGTAGTGGGCAGCAAACAAAGCAAAGTGGAGAGGCCGTATGGTCGAAGCAGGACAGACCATGGGAGCAAACCAGAGGACTCCAGCAACCAGCGGCCAAGCAAGAACTTTTTGCGGCAGTCTAGACGTTTCAGCAACGACAACGGGAACAACAAACAGTGTGGGTACAGTCTCACCTCCCAGGAAAGTGGAGTCGTCCCCGCAGGATAACACTGAGGTCTCGCCGAGGCAGTTCGAATCGGCAATCTACGTTGTTCCCCGATTAGACGAGCAGGAACGGGCCCCGACGTGGTGCCCACGCCCGCACCCGCCACAGTCAGGGCGACCCCGGGATCCGGGGCCGCCGGTGTATACTCTTGCCGATGCACAGTGACAGCACTCCTCGCGGCAACAGATGGGGACAAAACAGCCCACACTCGGAGTCGAGCCGCGTCCATGAGGGACGGCCGGACAGCAATGGCGGCCGTCCCTCTCTCCAGCACACGGGCGTCGGGGGCCAGGATCGCATGTAAAGTCTTTAAGGTGTCAAGAACATCACCAAGCGTTGGCTCCCGCTCACACGACCAGACCCCCGTACACTTCAGCGGTACAAATTCGCCACCTTGGTTCAGCCCGTGACTCAGGGCGCAGGCCGCCATCTTGCAGATCCAGTCGCGTCCTCGTGCGCCTCAACTTCTGGAGCGGGCTCTCAAGCAAGGCCACCGCGGGAGCCCCCTCGAGCCCCAGGAGTGGCAATCTGGGTGCAGAAAGGAGAGCCACAAAAGGGGGAACCGCCAGCGAAACCGCCCCGCAGGCGCCGCACGCCGACTCCGGGCGCAAAGCTTCAAGATGGCCGGACAAGGCAACAAAGGGGGGAGCCTACTACACGGTCTTCCCCCATCCACGGCGTGCCACACCTCACCACGGGTCCCTCTGGCCGCTGGACCGGGCCCGATCCGTTGCCATCGGCATAACCGCACCACGGCCTCTCCCGGCCGACCTCTCCTCTCCACCAGGGACCGCCATCGACGCCATCTTGCTGGCTGACCTCCACAGGCAAGTCCCCGGTCTCTGCACCGCAAAGGCCTCAGATCAAGCAGGGGTGTAACTTCGGATCCGCCGCTCGCAGGAGCCCCCGGGACAGATGGTGAGTACAAGCTTTCCTTCGTCTTTCCGAGTATGTCGTCTCGGAGCAGGATGCATGTCAGGATATATGTGTTGGGCAGGGAGGCTCACGGAGCCGAGCTACATGCGGCCATCACGGTCGCGAGCTTGGCTCCTCCCCGTGGAAAACTTTATTGATATATCCCTACACTCACAAAACTCGTGCGTTTGTCCACAATTACGGTTTTGCACAGGGCTTGTTCAAGGTTGTGTTTGTTTTTTTAATGCAGACCGCTTGATGATCATTTAAAAGGCCCATTAGGTTCAAGATTTATAATGATGGTATGGGATCGCTAAGTGTTAGTTTTTCACTTGGAAACTTTTATAAATATTTCCCAAAATAATGAACTGGCATAACTCGTAGTACTTATTATGCTAATATGCCACTCATTCTTAGAATGAAAGATGTATTCTATAAGTCATGGTAATAGTAATCATAAAGTACTTTACTCTAAGTACTTTACTCTAAATGTACATTATTTGCTGTGCCAAGGTATGTTATCGTTCATGCCCGCATCAATTTACTTAATGACACCTCCATATCCAGCCAATAGGACATTGCTAATTGACACAGCAAATAATGTACATTTAGACATTCCGCTACACAGCGATAGCAGATGTTTACATTGCCCAGGAAGATAACCACTGCGTAGATTTTTTACTATAGGTGTCATAACCAACATATAGTAAATTAATCCACACATGCAGATAGCTAAAAGAGCTGTATTAGACTAGCTTCACCCTTGAAGTATGGAACATACTGCAGGATCAATATCCCCATAATTGACTAAAGTACTTTATGATTACTATTACCATGACATATAGAATACATCTTTCATTCTAAGAATGAGTGGCATATTAGCATAATAAGTACTACAAGTTATGCCAGTTCATTATTTTGGGAATTATTTATAAAAGTTTCCAAGTGAAAAACTAACTCTTGGCGATCCCATACCATCATTATAAATCTTGAACCTAATGGGCCTTTTAAATGATCATCAAGCAGTCTGCATTAAAAAAACGAACACAACCTTGAACAAGCCCTGTGCAAAACCGTAATTGTGGATAAATGCTCGAGTTTTGTGAGTGTAGGGATATATCAATAAAGTTCTCCACACAAGCCAGTCCTCTTTCTATTATGACGGCTTCATATAGGTGAAAAATACACGCCCCCTGGTTTCCCAGGGCCAGAGCTAGCACTACCGGAGGAAGTTCTTCTATGTGCAGGTACGAGCGGCGTCTCAACGTGTTTTGTTGACTAAATACTGGCAAGAATGCAATATATCTCGTTTTTTAAAATGCAAGGTTACATCTATTCCCAGCTCCACGCTACAAGACAGCTATTTCCCTGATGAAGTATATTCCATTCTCGTAGAAGGTAAAAAGAGTGGAGTTCGTGTGTTTGTTAGTTTTGATAGAACTAAAACAAACTGTTCATGCCAGACGGAATGCCGTTTTTACATGTCGTTTTTAACAATAACTTGCGCGTAACATAAGCCTTCTGACATCGGTGGGCTTGTTACCGGAACTCTGTGACCCTGCCCGCTTTTAGCGTAATGTTGTTTTAAAAGTCCTGCTTTCCAAAGGATATTGAGAAATACATATATATCCACCACATAGCGCACTCACGCATTCCACATGCGACCATTTAATGCTGTACATTACGGAGTTAGCATTTAATACGTGATCTCCTGTTTTAAAATACACACCACCTGTGTTTAATGCGTTTCGTACATCGAGCAATGCACGAGAGTATACATGGATTTAATAGCCAAAAAAAGTTGCGCTCCACCTTTTCTGCAGATAGCAGACACAAACTCCTACCACCCCCCACCCTTGACAACAAAGTGTGGAAAATAAACACATGTGGGCACGCTTAGAGACATTCGACGTGCCATTTACATCAGTTTTTTGATAACAGCTCTACAAGCAACAGTCATAAATAGCGCCATTTTGCAAAAAAGTTATCTTTGCCTTGTATTCAACAATACCGCATACACTCAATGTTCTATGACACTTAAGGTGACATGATCCATGTGGTCGCCCATTTTAGTATAATCCTCCAATATTTCACTTTGTAAAACCTCATTGGTTTTGTAATTGCTCTAAATAGAGAACTAAAGTGCCACCCCGAGTGATAATAATGATAGTAGTATCTGTCATTTGTTTGTATTTTTTTCATTCTCTCCTTGCTACAGGCCAACGAGAGTGACAAAGTCTGTGAATTCATTGACCAATACCGCACAAGTCGTGTGAGTAAATGCATGTATGTTTGTCCTGACGAATGCTCCATAGACCTCCGGGCATAGGGAGCTGAAACATGTCGACTGCACCACCAAGGAGGTACAACTAGACCTAGTAACTCGTTCCACAGTTGATACCTGCCAATTTTTAATACCAAATCCCCCCTTTTTTCCATTAAAATTGCTGTTTATAGGAGAAGATCTGGTTTTTATAATTTTTTCACCCTCATTCACTTTACCTCTAGGGGGTGCCCCTCATAACCTGGACACTGCATTCAGACCCAGAGGTTGCCTCTGGTTGAGGCTGGCATAGAGCACAAAAATTGGATACCCAATGACAATGCCGTAACGCCAATGTGGGGTGGATAATCAAGATACACCGCATACCGTAATAACATGGCGTTTATGAGGGTTTCCATTTGAACCAATGGTTCTGAACGCTACAATGGTCCATTCCTTCACTTGATAGTTCATTGCTAATAACCCCCCTTATTGCCCACACTATAATTTTAAGTTTATGCCTCACAAATATTATAGGCCCTACACCAGTACACCACTAAGGATGTTTCTTCAAAATTGTAGATCGCTTCCTAAACATTTTGTCGAATTAGCGTTACTAATAGATGAGCATGAGCCAGATGCTCTTTTTCTAACAGAGACCTGGCTCCAGATTGCAACTGACCCTGCTATTATTCAAACCCTCCCCCAGGGTTACTCAATACTCAGAGCCGAACGCATGTCCGGTAGAGGCGGAGACCTGGCTATTATATTCAAAGATACTTTTAATTGTCGAACCACACTGAATACGTTATCAGATTGTGAGAGCATGGCCTTCTCCCTAGAGTTCTCGCCAGAATGCACCTTCTCCGGTTTGCTGATTTATCGCCCCTCGGGAGCCTTAGGACAATTTTTTCCTAATCTAGCCACCTTAGTCGCCAATGTAGCACTGGCTCCAGCTAATTTAACGGTGCTTGGTGACTTCAATATTCATCTAGATGACCCCTCCAACCATGTAACCAGCAAACTATTATCGAACCTTTTGGCGAACCAACTCAAACAAAAAGGATTCGCCTCTACACATGCCAAGGGCCATCTTCTTGACCATGTGTTTAGCAACCTGCACAACCTTGTCGTAGGTACCCCTACTGCACTCCCCTGGACGGATCACTTTTTGATCCTTCTAAGTTGAGAGATACTCGTGGCATTGCCCCCCTAGAAAGCAATACCGATTTTGGAAAGGAAATGGTCTAGGCTCTCCTCCAATCGTTGGACCGTAGGTCTTGAAAACACAATTTCCCTCCTCCCTTGACTGAGTAAGCTGATTGAGAAACACATCAACACCATACTGGTTGATTATGTGGACTCCAACAACCTGTTGCATGATTCTCAAACAGGCTTTCGTACTCAGCATGGGACGGAAACAGCCCTATTAGCAGTAACAGAGGAGGCAAGAAGGTTACTGGACCAAGGAGGAACAGTGGCAATCATCCTCCTGGACCTCAGAGCCTCATTTGACACTGTTAATCATAAGATCTTGGCCCATCGACTTAAAAGCATGGGAGTGTCAGGCACGGCACTGACTTGGTTCCAGTCTTTCCTCAGTAACCACTTTTTCCAAGTCTTTGAAAGAGACGTGGTGTCCTCTCGGTTGCCTCTCAGCTGTGGCGTTCCTCAGGGCTCTGCCCTGAGCTCCACGCTTTTTGATATCTACATGAGTCCCCTGGCAGTGATTGTCAATCCATTCAGCATTAAGATCATCATCTATGCAGGCGACACTCAGTTAGTGGTAGCATTAAATCACTCTGAAGGGTCGTCTAGCACCCTAGGTCCTTGCCTAGAGGCAGTGGCCGAGTGGATGGAACTCTCCTGCCTCAAGCTCAACGGGGACAAAACTGAGATCATGTTCCTGGGTAACCCTCCATCTTCCATCCCCGCTGTCCTGTGGCCGGTATGCCTGGGCCCTGTCTCATCTCCAAAGGCACAGATCAAGAGCCTTGGCATGTGGCTTGACAGCTCCCTCGATTTTAGCCACCAGGCCAACAAGCTTTCACCCATCTGTTACGGACTGATGAGAATGTTGCGGAAAATCATCCCCCTCCTCCCCTTCCAGCCAAGAAGATTTATGGTACAGGCCCTTATACTCTCTCGCCTTGATTATGGCAATGCCCTATACCTTGGAGCTCCTCAATTCACCATCCACAAATTATTATTATAGTAGTAGTAGTCTTTCGCTAGTGATCTTGCTGAAGTCGCTAAATCACAAACTTTCCGGCCCCTCTCTCCTACCCTTGACGCAAGTAATTCGCGCTAAACTTCTCCCAACAATTACCTACGGGAGTGAGGCACTCAGAGGAAGGGATGTTAAGACCCTTGACAATACCATAACAGCTGCATACAGAATCATTTTCAGTCTACCCAAGCAAACCTCACCCGCTCAAATCAGGCTCAACTTCGGCATTGATCAGCAGCTCCTGGCAAGGCAGGGAGCCTATATGATAGCCTGGGATAAAGTGAGGAAATCAAAACAAGGAACTCTGAATGAACACCTGTGGAAGGAGTTAGAACAGCATCCTACCTCAGCAGCAGCTAAGTACCTCACGGGCAACCTGGCGAATACAGGTCTAGAACAGCTCTGGAACACTCCAACAAATCACACAAATTTCAAAAAATTGGTTAAAAAATCAATCAAATTACAATCATGGTTGCAAGACAAGGAAACCCTCTCGAAAAGAACACATGGCTGGCTGACCCTGAATTTGTACACAACTAAAGCACAACAGCGCTACCTGGCCGAGGGATACTCCAAAAGTGTCAAAATGTGTTTTCTAAGGCACAGGTTGGGCCTGCTACCTTGTACTCAAAATCTCCCACGCTGGCTCAAAATCAAAGCTGACCCCCTTTGTTGGCTATGTGGCTTGGCACAAGAGGACATGCTGCGCTTGATATGCTCTTGTGAAAAACTACGGGACGAACGGAAACGCTGGCTAAAACACCACTTCAATCGGCAAGGGATCCGTACAAGAAGGACGGCGGTCCTTGCCTGTTTTCATCCTAATGACCCTGGCCTGAATTGTAGCTTTGTAAAATTTCTGAAGGCAGTTGAAAAGAAGATGCCAAAAAACCTAACCCACAACTGTCCCAGTTCAACTGATGTGGCATCACTCTGCTGACTGTTCTACCGACTTCATGAGCTCATGAGGACATTGAGCAACACCTTACAAATATGTAGTCCAAATATAAGCACATCTGATATAAGGAAATGTGAACATTTTAATTTCTGATTCTTTTAAAACTGCAGTTTTATATTTCTGTTCTTAATCTATTTTTATATTGCAATGGTTTTAAGTAACTATGCCAAATAAAGATTACTACTACTTACTACTATACCTTGGAGCTCCTCAATTCACCATCCACAAATTGCAATTAACTCAGAATTGCGCAACTCGCCTGCTTCTCCAGATTCTGCGGTGGCAATCTGCTAAACCAGCATTGAGGAGTCTTCACTGGCTCCCCATTCCGGCCGGGATACAGTTTAAAGCCATGTGCCTGGCTCATAGAGCCATCTGGAAGACTGGTCCGGCGATTACCCACCCCCTGGTCACCCCCTATCTTCCTCACCGAACCCTGCGCTTCAGTTCCTTATGTCTGGCCACCCCCCAAGAAAATACGAAGATCCAGATGGGGTGGACGCTCCTTTTCGTTTGATGCTGCAAAGATCTGGACCACTCTCCCCCTCACTCTACAAAAGGACAAGGCTCTGGGCCTTCCGGAAGCTCTTAAAAACCCACCTCTTTAAGACATTCCCCTTAATATCACGGCTTCTGCTTTTTTTCTGCTCCTCTATCAAATAGCGCTGAGAGGCCTTAGGGTAGCCATGCGCTATGCAAGTACAACTTCGTTCATTCATTCAGTATTGCAATCAGTACCTTTCCTGATTATTTGAATACAACCATATATTGTAGACCATATATTGTGACATGATTCAAGATGCTGAGGCACCATTATCAAACATGAATTCTGGTGAAGTTTCAAGAACTCATACAGAGTTACACAGAAGCAGCAGTACAGTTTCTCACTTATTGGAAGAGAAGCGGGGACATATATGCTTTCAGGTGATTCGATAACCCAGAGTCACCCACACATAGGTGCTTCATACACTGCTGTTATTAAGGACACAAACAAGCTGTGACTCTATTGTACAGGGCACTTACTGATGCCACCAAATGAGACTTGAAACAATTGCAGATTGTCCGGTTTGTTGGTATGAGTTGAGATCTCAGTGGGCAAGATTTAAAATTGATCAGGAATTATACCCCTCAGACATCTAGTAATGTGAGTTTTAACTTTATGCAATTTCAAAGAGAGATTAAGATGTAATTGATGTCTCCAGCGTTGTGTGCTAGATGTAATGCAACTGGAGCTGACTTTTGTCATATTGACATGTACGACCCTCTTTGAATACTGGAAAAAGTTTCCTGAAAGTACTGGGGCAGTGACCAAGGGAACCAAGTCCATGAAACTCCAAAACTGCATTTATTCCCTGGTCCAAGAAAACAAAACTATCACCAAATGTGTTGCTCTTGTTTTATTCCTATCAAAAAGAGATATAGCAATGTCATGGAAACGTAGCAATGCACCAATGATCAGAAAATGGGAAAGTGAGGAGACACAATGGGCAGAGACTGAGGGCAAGGTGGTTCACGCGGGGAAATGTCGGTGTGAAAGGAATATTGAAGTAGTACAGGAAAGGGATAAGTTAGCGCTGATGCTTATAGGGCAGACTAATGATTATCTTCCCCCTTGAGCAGTCGTTAAGCATAGGTAGTGTTACCTGACAAAACGACTTTAGAGGTAGTCCTAACTGAATAAGAGTGATTCTGCAAAATGTTCATGCATAACTTAAACAGTTTCTTCACTGTTTAATGTCTTCATTAATATCAAATTAAGGGCAACCATCACTTCTGGGCATTTTCATGCGAAGCTCTAAAGTGCAGAAGAAAAGCAGTAAATTGATGAGGAATAAACCTGACGCTAAGTTTTGCAGAGACCATTCCAGATAAAGTCACTATTGAAACATTATATTTAATTAATCTATTGGAAATATTTGAATCATTTTTGCCAGGCTACAGGCCCTCCACCATAAAGAATTGTTATTCTAGTTTGTTTGTAAACAAACAGACTGCAAACAAAATGTACAAATAAAGCGATGAGACTTGAATGTCAACTATATTTAGAAAGATGACACATGCTTGTGTTTTTCAATAGAAAATGAATAAGAAACTGATACAAAATAATTCATATTCCTTTCTTAGTGGAGGGTTAGATAGGGTACACTGACCCTGCTGAATTATGTTAAGCTAATATGACTGAGAGCCACTGGTACGGGTCCACAATGACATAAAATGAACCCAAGACCTATATAAGTGTACCTCGAATGAGATGGTGCTGCATTGGAAGGCATAGTAACTCAGTCATTCCAGTCAGAATGGCTGGTACAAATAGCCTTCATCCACAAAAACATAGAATTATCATTATATTATATGTTTAACTTGAAGATGGAGATACATCTGGATACCCCTGGTGCCAAAACAGTGTAAAAAGGCGATTTCACTAACACTGTCCAAGACAGGCCAATGGGCTACTGGTGGACTGGCCGTTAATCATACCAGGACTCAATTGCCAATGACCACGGTGGTAAGGCTACCTAACTTGACTGATTACTAAGCTATCATTTCTTTTTTTCGAGTATTTTATTGGTTTTAGACATGGATGAGAGGAAGTGTTAAATCTGCGCTGGCAAAGTGTACTTTGCAGATGAAAAAGTAATCCGTGACTTCCAGTGGAGGTAGAAGATTACCACCAAACAACCAATAGGAAGATGAACGTGTGGACTGATACAAAAAGTGATTGACAACGTCTGAAGCCAATGGGTGAAGAGTATTCACCTAAAGAAACCAATGACTGGAAGAGGGTAAAAAAGCTTAGAATTCAAGAGTATTCCTAGTATGTAGAATAATCATATTTTGTGAATTAGCAGTTATGCTGACTGTGCCTATATTTTCAACAGTGCCTGATTTGAGCTAGTGGCTGTAGGTGTGGCCCACCAGCCCTACTTTTTGGGTACAAGAACTTGTTTTTCCAATGAAGACTTTGATCCAGAGGAGAAAAACAACAGCTGGGAAAGAGTCGATAAGAGAGGAGAAAAAAGAGACAAACGGAATGGGCAAAAACCTGTAAGATTGAGAAAAGGCAATAGCGAGCGTCTGGTGGTGGATTAAAGTGGTATCAGGCGGAATCAAGTCTAGGCAGTCGTGGTATTTGGCATCCTGAACTTCGACAGAGCCAACTGCAGGCCTCTGAACAGAACTTTGGACCTGACATTTATTTTTATACAAATTGAATACTGGTTTCCAGCCCACGACTAGTCTGTTAGAGGGGAACATCTGTATGGTGTCCACCCTTGAATGAGGAGATGTAGGTTTAGGCCAGTGCTACCGACTTTGAAACTGGGGAACCCGCGTCGGCCTCCTGCCTTGGCTGAACATCCAATGATTCTGGGCAAATCACTGCATCCTGCTGTGCCTAAAACAGAAAAGGAAAAAAAAGAATCTACCTTTGTGCAATGTATTCTGGTGCTCATGTACGGAGGCTTATGCCTTAGGCCCAACTTTGCACTATGCGAAAACTGCAATAAAAAGAGGATTGCTGGTGTGGAAATACGCTTCCACAGTTTACCAGGAATAGATAACCAAAAAACTATACATGCTGGGGGAGATTTACAAGCCCCTTGCGACACTTTTACGCCGCCGTTGCGTCACTTTTGTGACGCAGCGGCGGCGTAAACAATGTGCCATGTTGTGACTTATTTACAACGTGACGCATCTAGGCAGATGTTTCACGTTGTAAAGCCCTGTGCCACATGAAACCTGCGTCAGGTTTCCTGTGGGCGTTCTGTCGCAGGGTGGGCGTTCCCTCGCAGGAAAGCCCCGTAAAACTGACGCAGTGAAATCTACAAGATTTCACTGAGTCAGTTTTACGACATTGCTGCGTCAAATCCTTACGCCTGCTTGAAGCAGGCGTAAGGAGTGACGCACCACGTTGAGTATGGGTGGCCCCTGTGCATTGCAGGAGTTGTGTCGCCCTTGCGACGCGACTCCAGCAAGCGCCGCCCATACGCCACAAGATGCATCACGCATCTTCCCTTCCTTGCACCATGGTGCGCCGCATTGTAAATGCGGCACATCTGTGGTGGCGGAAGGAGGGGACTGCGCGACGCATCTGTTCTGGCGCATCCCTGCTGATTTGCAGAGATGCGCCAGAACATGTAAATATGCCCTGCTATTGCTATGGTGTACTTTTTATATGTTCTCTAGCAGTACCAAATATCGCATGGTATAACAATGTTCTAATTTGAGTTTGTTGATTTAAGGGCCATCACAAGAATAACAGTTTACCCTCCTGTTTTGGTTATTTCAGCTGCGGCTTTACAGCCTCCTAAGAATAAATGCCCATTGCCTTCGGATCCAAACAGGGTTTATTTGACCCGGTGGTTTACGGTGCTCAGCACCGACACTTGGGGCCTCATTTATGAGAAATGACGCATCGCTGCGTGAAAGCAGCGATGCGTCACTTCTCAGTGCGCACTCCTTGCATCATGATCGATGCGTCATATTTATATTATGATGCATCATGGCGCAAGGAGTTACAGAAACGTCCGTATTTCTGGTGCAACAGTGACGCATTGCTGGAGTGTGTCACAAAAGTGACGCAACTTCAGCAATGTGTACTTTCACATGGGCAAGTCCAATGCTGTTAGTGCCTACGTCAGTCTTACACCTGCCATGAAGCAGGCGTAAGATTTTGATGTATTAGCGGCCAAGAAATGGCACAGTGAAATCTTATAGATTTCACTGCGTCACTTCCATGACCCTTTCTTGTGTCAAAACGCCCCCATTGCCTACATTATACCTGGCGCAGGTATAATGTGGCGGATGGGTTTACAAAGTGACGCATCTACCTAGATGCGTCACTTTGTAAATATGGCACAACAAGGCGCATTTTTTACGCCACTGGTCCGTCACAAAAAGTGACGCACCGGCCGCGTAAAAGTGACGAACAGCCTCATAAATGAGGCCTCTAATTGTTAACACGGACCCTTTTGCCAGTCTGCCACAAGGTGGCTATGTCTGTCTACCTTAGAGATGCGCGCAACAACGATTGCTTATTAAATAAATATGCATTAAAATGACTAATGTCTGCTGCCCAAGCCATTCTTATAGCTTTGGGGGCAAGGACTAGTATAAATTGACAAACTTGTAGGACTGTGATGGTCAGTAGTTGTGGTGGAATGACGTTGCCACCGCTGGCAGGGTCAATTGGTAGTGCACGCCGCAGTGACCTCCTAAAAGGGCTCTCTGGCACTTATATTTTTACAAAATAAGAACTGCGAGCACAGAAACTGTGATAAAAACATAGACAAGTGGAGTGTAAGTCTGGCAGGTCATGAGTGACCCCTAGCTTTCCTATGGGGCTGACATCACCCAGATCCTGAACGGGTTAATTAATATGCGGCAACAATGTATAACCTAGGAACCGCGCAGTTAAAGGGTCTGGAAATATGACCTACCAGCCTCGTTCTGCTCAAGTTTCAGCATTTAATGTCCATTCACCCGCAGCGTGAGTGGCAACCACGTGCCGCCACGGTTGTCAGCCATGATTGAGTCACTGTACCCTGATGTTTCATAGACCTCCCACCTGATGGCACGGCTTAGATGACGTTTCGCTCCGGGCTCTTTGTGAACTGCTCAAAGACGACACAAATTGTAAAGGGCTTTCACTCGCCCTGTTATGTCAGGAGCCCCCTGCCGCTCTTTCATGTTGTACGCCCTGCCTTGACGAGAGATGACACGGCGCTGCTGGGTTTCGAACACCAGGGTACACTAATGTGAACTTTTTTTCCTATAAATATAGATGAACTGAAACCTCCTAGCGTGAGAAAGACATCCTCAAGAATTCAAAGACGTGTTTGTTATACATTTTGATGACGCGTGTTTGTATGATTGTCCACGTATTTCTAGGAAAAGTATACCATAAAACATGGAAGCCCACAATACTTATATAAAAGTAGCCAGGACATCCTCCTGGGTGAACTGTGCTATACCAATACACATAACATAACATAAAAAAGTCAGTCTGTAATGTTCTCACAACAGTCGAATTGTGGTTCTCTAGATAACTGTAATAATGAAATGACGGACGTAACTGTTCATTTGTAATATGTTATTACTGTGACCGTGGCCAGCAGCCAATGTGAAAGGCAGGTCAGAAAGCATAATTACAGCCGCAGTGTAAAAAGGAAAAAGGGGAACGGCCTATACCTTCTTCTGATAATTTTTTTCTACAAAGAAAAGGGTATCCAACAGAAAGGAGATGTTTGCTTTTTCTACATTATAGGTCAATACAGAAATTATAGAATCCCTACACGTTTCGACACAATCTGGGTCACTGCACTTTTTTAAACCAGAATTTACATTAAACCGAATCTAATATCGGTTTAATGCCTCCCAAGTCTCCCAAGAGGTGGAATGCTCATACAGATAAATCGGCTATTTGGCCGCGTGATCAGCTTGTATTCACTTTCTTCTGGCGATTCGGTGTTTGTAATTCGAGTCTCCTCCATACGCGTCCTTGTCAATTACTGAAGCGCGTGAGGACGCGTATGGAGGAGACTCGAATTACAAACACCGAATCGCCAGAAGAAAGTGAATACAAGCTGATCACGCGGCCAAATAGCCGATTTATCTGTATGAGCATTCCACCTCTTGGGAGACTGACCGCTGTAATCTAATATACAGATTGAGTCCACATGGTCCTGATGAGAATCCCTGCCACATAAGGGATTCAAAACGCGTCGAACGCTGCCCCTTTGAAAACTCATCGTCCTCCCATTAGACCAATCTTTTCATGACTAGAACTGATAAAATTGAATTATTAGATGGTCTATTGTATAAAACAAGTTTAAAAAGAATTCGTACTAAACACCAGTATCCGCACCTCTTTCAACGGAAACTTTATTGAAAACAGGGCGTTTACATTTTTCTTTAGGAACGGTGAATCCTTGTCATACCATTGTCAAGTGTCTTGTCTTGTGTGTTTGTGTCTTTAAGTGTACTAAGTATAGTCTTTTTGAATGTTTAATGTCTCCTCTAAATGCGTTGCAAAACAATATTTATAGGATTAGAGTCGAGATTAACTGTTTTTTTGTAGGTATTGTACATAATTGAAGGTTTTTGTATGCACTTCATGAGTCTTTTTCTTTTGTAAAACTGTTTGTTTAAAAGCACTTTGCTCAAACCCAAGAAAACAAAACACATAAAAGAAATTCAAAAATAAAAAGAATTAATTATAAGTTTACAGACGGATTTATTGGTCTTATTGAATTGAGGATTGCTACTCAATTCATCAAATCATTAATTCAATTGCAGTACTGGCATTTCTTTGTTGATTGTTGTATTGGCGCAGCCTTACTGCTTTAGCCAGAACCCTTATTGTAGTGACTTCTGAGCAGCACCACAGAAAAGAATAGAGCAACTAAATACTTCAATTGACTGTTTGAATTATTGTTCAGTTTTTTGCGGACAGGTAACATTGATTATTCCCATGAAACATGAACAGTGGAGCTGAACACTAGAAAGAATACTTTGAAATACTGATATCATTTATTGACTGTTACACAGAAGGCATCCTATCATTTCCAATTCCTGGAGGTCAAGAATGCTGCTCACAGCCCACTATTATTAAGAGAGAGCACAAGCAACTGCGAGGGAAGATTTGACTAGGGGAGAGGGGGAGCATTGGAAAACATTTGAATAAAGGCTTCGGGGCCTATTCACAAACTTCTTTTTTTCGTGTATTTAATAGTCCTACAGTAGTCTAGAAAATGCTGTTCATAAGCCTAATTGAGGAGACCTCTGTCTCCACCTCTTATATCTTCCATCTAATTGCAGAGCTCTAAGCATACTTAACTCATTCGCCGCAGGGCTAATTCCCCCGCGACGCGGGGGGATGGGGGCCGCACGCGGCGCCGAAGTGCTCGTGGCGAGCTGAGCTCGTCATGACCACACCCACTTAATGGAACCCCCAGCACAGCAGGGGAATTATCCCAGCGTGGGTGTTCCATGGCAGTTATGACGAGCTCAGCTCATTATGAGCACAGCTCCACTGTGCCTCATGACGAGCTGAGCTCCTCATGAGTGCCGAAGGTGTTAAGACTACGATTTATGACCTGATTACGATGTGGGCCAGACCTGAGTTCGTCCGGCATTGTTCTGCAAGTGGGACTGACCGACCTCCTGTTGGCAGTCCCAAACCAGGAAGTAGGATGCAACTGAACACTGTTCGGTTGCATTCCTATTCTTTACAATGGGAGCATGCATTCTGAACGGAATGCATGGTCTCATTGTAAGGAGCAGAGGTGCAGTTCATCCCTACACCCTCTGGCAGGTGCCTGCCATGTGGTGCAGGGATCAACAGGGGTGCACCATAGGTGCCCCCTAGGCAGCCATTCGGAGGCCATGCACCCATGGGGAGCCCGGGATGGGGCCCTCTAAGTCGGATTCCCACAGCCTTTCTGTGTCGGAAAGACCGGCACAGAAAGGCTGTGGGAATCTGCCACTGTAATCTCTCAGGTGGAGAGAGCCGGCATTGGGATTACAGGCCCCTTTCCGAATGGTAGAAAGACTCTCAGAGCCCATCGTAACCCATTCGGAAATCCTGTTTGACGTAATTTCCGACTGACTCCATCGAAATGGGTCAGTCGAAAATGGATCAAAACAGGGTATTACAACGCCATAAGAATGGCTCTGAATGAGGGTCGGAGCCATTTCCGACCAGCATTTTAATCGGCCCCTTATTAGTAAATGTGGGAAAAACAAGAGAGGGGTTGGAAATGGGGAATGCTTACTATAAAAGGTAGGGTTTTGGGAGTTTTATGAAGGGGATTAGGGAGAACTATGCAAAAATCCTAAAAGGAGTAAGCCTATTCCTACTCACAAACTGAACTTTTAAAGCACTTATACCCTGAAAGATTCCAAAACATTCATAAATATACTTCAGCTCAGACTTGGAGTAAGTTCAGCAGTACAGACGGCCAAAAACTAGCACAGTAACACCCTCCTATAGAAAATAATGAATGGACAGACTTAAAATAGAAATATACCGAATAATTCTAATATTTAAAAATTATATATTAATAAAAAATAGTATTGTATAAAAATATGTTTTAATAACCTTTTGAATGTATAAATAAACATAACCTAATTGTCTATAAAATAATTGCATTCATATAAAGTCATTTTGAAAATAGCTTTTTATTGATTTTAATACCCAATAAATACATTTTTAAAATGTAGATGAGGTCTCCTGTAATTAATATTTAAAAAGACAATTTTACTATAATGTATTTTAATTAAACAATTTAAATATTTAATTTGAGAGTAACATATGTTCTAAATAAATAAATTTACTCTACATTCTTATTTAAAATAAAAATATTTTTACTATTTTAAGAAATATTTTAATAAACTTTATACATTTTCCCTATACTATAACACAGTGAGAGCTCAGCCCCTGTGACAGAGACCTCCACCTATGCATGAAAAGTTACCAGTAAAACCTTTCAGTTATAAAGCCATGCAAATCGACACTTTGTAATAAATTTACACTTGGAAATGGTGTATAGACAAAAATAGCAAATGCACTATAAAGTGAAAGAGCAAATTTGCATGTGTAGATTTTCTCTCATGTAAATTTATCTTTGAGAATAGGCTCCTAGAAGTTTACCACATTCAGAAAATACAAGAAGAACATAGTTTTTTGTGTTGCCACACTTTCAACCATATCACTTCTCTTGAACAACCGGCAGGTCCTCTACAAAGACTGATCATCTTCCCTATCTCCCTTCCCCACAACCTAATCTCATAGACCTCTGTGGCTATCTCATAGAGGTATTGGTTACAGAAAAGCAGAGTGAGGACCCACCTTGCTCCTTGGAGACATAGGCACAAGTGTTACAAAACGCGCCTCATGCGCAATCTGCACCCCACAATTCACAACTGATTCAATGGCAGAATTGCCCCCCTTGGCACACACCAGCCCACCACACCTGACCGCCTCCTTGCATTTGCATGGTTCAATATGCAACAGAATGCCACCTTGTGTTTCTAAGGGATAGAATGTCAATGCTAACAGTAATTCAGACTTTATTATGCAGCTTGCAGACTTTATTATGCAACATACAAAGACAGCGCAAACATTTGGGACAAGTGAAACAATGCAAAACTCCTTCCCTGCTTCTCTCCACTTTCCCTTCCTCCTATCCCCAAGAGGCTAATTTCCTGCACTTGAGCCGTTCTAAGCATCGATGCTTGGTCTGAAGGTGGAAAGGGGGGATTATTCTTTGCTCCCGCGGAACTTGAATTCAGGTGAGTAGAACCTGGCTCATGACAACAAGTCCACAAAGTTAGTGCTTCTGCCTCTTTTTTACCGGCTGGGCACAGCACATTTCAAACAATATAATTTGCTAAAAGTTTGCCACCTTAACAGCACACCTGTCCACCTATAGCTACACCCACATTGTGTCACAAGAGCTGCATAATGTGGAAAGATAAGTGGAAACAGAAGGACAACCTGATGCTGAGCAATGAACAACTATAAGTATATATGTATGTATGAAAACATGTTATTTATGTATGTAGAGCTTAGAGCAAATGTTCAATCAAATAGGCTCAGGCATATGTACAAGCCCTGTGCACCACAGCAATGTCACTTTTTTTAATGTTACGGGGGCGCACAGGCCTAAGCCATATCTACAAGGCCACTTAAAGCCACCTTGCGTGGCTTTTAATGGCCTTGTAGATATGGAATAAGGCGAGGCAGTACAAGTCACTGCCTTGCCTTACTCTGCGTGAAAAAGGCATTCCATGGGTGGTGCTGTGGGTGTTCCAATCAACACCCATGGAATTTGATGCTGACATAGAAATACATCATCCAGTAAACCTGGGGGACTCTCAACTGAATTTTCTAAGACTTATGCCGAAACTCTGGTGCCCGATTGCACACCATATACACCTCACCCGTAGATAATATGACCCTGCCCCCATCAATGAGCACTGCAAATGTGGTTTTATTAGTAAAACCTGGTAAAGACCCATCATCCCCTAAATCATATAGACCTCTAGCAATTAGAATACGGATTATCAAATATTAGCAAAAATAGTTGCAAACTGTTTGGCGCTGTGTGTTCCTGCTCTAGTGCATCCAGACCAGAATGGGTTTGTTCCCACATGTAATACTGCCCTCAATATCCGTCCATATTTTAGGGTGGTAGAGTACACCCCTTTAAACTGGCCTTGTGCAGGCTGCCTGCTACTTGATCTCGAAAGAGCTTTCGACTCTTTGGAGTGGGACTATCTCTTCATAACCTTGTCTAATTTTGGCAAAGTGCTGCACCTTCTTAGCATGGGGAGGCTGTTATACAAGCGTCGGTCTGTTCCAAGTTAGTTGGGACCTAAAATCTCAGAGCCTATAAAAGTAGGGCCATTGACTAGGCAGGGCTGTCTATTGTCCCCTGTTTTCTTCTCGCTGGCAGTGGAGCCACTTGCGGCTTACATCCGAACTCATGTAGATATGGACATTCCCCCAGGAGACGGCACACACACATTTTCGCTATACACGGACAATTTGTTGCTCTATATGTGAGAGATCTCCATAACATCCAGTCATCACTCAATCTGGCACTAATAAAGTTTGCCAGAGACTCTGGCCTGCAGGTAAATACCTCAAAATCTTTTCTCTCTCCTTTCTCGGGGGCAACTACAGACCCCGGATACACCCTTGGGGGAGTCACAGTGCTGCGGTGCACTGGAGCTTTTAGATACTTGGGGATACAGGTATACCGTGACAGAGATTACCTCTTTGAAGGGAACATTATCAGGGCCTCCACTGCCATTCAGTCGCAAATGGGCTTCTGGAAGTCCCTGCCATTGGCTGTATTGGGTAGGATCGCCCTTACAAAGATGGTGATTCTTCCTCGCCTCCTTTATTACTCTGTCTATCTGCATTTTGCCCCCATACTTTCGAAAGTGGGAACGGGTAATCAGGGATTTAATTTGGGCGGCCTCTCAGCATAGAGTCTCTTTGAAGAAACTGTGTTTGTTAGCAGGGCAGGGGGGGGGCTTGCAGTACCCAATTTCAAACACTATTATCTAGCACTGCACTTACAATGGGTAGCTAGGTGGCTGTCTTCCCGCCACCTGACAAACCCAGCTTTCTTATGCCCTCCAATGGCATGTCACACCCTGCTGAGTGCATACCATCCATGCGCGAAACCTGAGGTCCTGGGGCCTCTATTGCCTAATATAGCATACTAGCTTACCCGTCACACGTTGCTGCGATCTCAGAAGAAAGGAAATTTAAGGAAACTTGTTATGATAACATTCAATTAACATTGTGTCATTTTTATTGAAACTTATTCATTTTAATATGGAAAACATTTTAAAGTGTTGTTTTAATTCTGTTTATTTATTCGAGTGCTTGTGGATACACAGTATTTTTTGGTTTTCCGTCTGGTGCGGACACAAATAAATCAGAAGGTTTTCTGACGCGTGAGCTGGCCACATACAGTTGTCCATGTCAGATGCATGGATTCTCCAAATCTAGTCCACACACTTGCAGCAATTGTGGTTTGTTGATGGTTATTGCAAAAGCGAGTCGCACCGTAAACCGTAAACGTTCAGTATTGGAAAGATTATGAGGGCCGATATTTTTGCCAGAAACCTTTGTGGGAGTGTACTCAGCGTGAGTTTAGTGGTGTACTTTTTATATTTTTAAACTGTGACAAGCCAATCTGGGGGGCTAATCTGAACCAGATTCTATTTTAACTGGGGCATCATTTTAACTTCATATTTCTTATAACTACGCATTTTGCACTACTTTGCGTATTTTGCACTACTGTATTACCTTCTGTATTGCTTCTTGGGGCGATTGTACCTAGAGCGCCAAAGCAGTGCCAGGGACGTTATCCCGATCCACCTGAAGATTAGCGCTCTAGTGGTCAGGGTAGTTGGTGATTTCCGGCTATCCCCCTCCACTTCCTGTCTCTTACTTAAGCCGGAATGTGGCGACCGCGCACACTGTAGCGTGAGTTTAGTGGCGTACTTTTTATATTTTTAACCTGTGACAAGCCAATCTGGGGGGTTAATCTGAACCAGATTGTATTTTAACTGGGGCATCATTTTAACTTCATATTTCTTATAACCGCGCATTTTGCACTACTTTGCGTATTTTGCACTACTGTATTACCTTCTGTGTTGCTTCTTGGGGCCATTGTACCTACAGCACTAACGAAGATTAGCGCTCTAGTGGTCAGGGTGGTTGGTGATTTACGGCTCCCCCCTCCACTTCCTGTCTCTCACTTAAGCCGGAATGTGGTGACCGCGCAGCGGGCGCTCCGAAGGCGTGCCAAAGGCAAGCCCGTCTGCGCCCGTCCGTGCCAGGAACGCGGTAGGCGCAGGCCATGCTATCCAATATCCTGCACATATTGCCTATCAAGCGAATGCTCTCAGAGAGCTTGAACGCCAAAACAAGTGTACCTGCCAAATCCCTACGGAGCGCATTTGGGGTCCATTTTCCTGCAGAAATTGTTCTTGGACTATGCCTATGTCCTCATTTGACGCCCTGATACAAATACCTATCACCCCTATAACTCCATCTAGCATCAAAGGAGGGCTTATTAATGCACGGTCAATGTGCAGTCATAGCCAGAATATCAAGGAACTAATCCTTAAACACAATATAGATTTTCTTTTTATAACTGAGACTTGGCTTAATGACTGGAGCAACCCTGATTTGTCGGTTGCTCTGCCACCTAACTTCGTTATATTTAGAGTGGATAGGCTGAGTGGCAGAGGAGGAAGGGTTGCTATAATCATTAGAAACTCTCTGAAGTGCCATATACGTTCAATCCTAGCCATCTTAAATGAAAGTATTGGCTTTTCCATTATGCTCAACGCCTCGCTGTCTTTTACAGGGGGTTTAATATACCGTCCTCCAGGTAGCCCTACTGTGTTCCTCAAATCTCTGGCTGAATCCTTAGGACAGCAGTTACTTCGTCATCCCCATTTTACACTCCTTGGAAATTTCAATTTAGAGTTGGAATCACAAACAGACCCTCAGGTCGGTAATTTCTATCAGACACTTGAAATATTCGGTTTTTCCCAAAAAGTAGTAAATGTAACACACAGAGCAGGACACACACTAGACGGGGTTTGTTCCAACTTTTCTCCCCTAGCGACCCATACACCGATCCCTCAAATATGGACGGATCACAGTTTCATACCATTCAATATAAATGTCGTCGCCCCTCCAAAATGGCAAAAACAACTTTGCAACCTCCCACCAGACAGAATTGGACAATCATTGCGAAAAACAGCAGGCTCAAGTATTCAGTCCAGTCACAGGTCCCCAGCTTGTCCGGAGAAGTGGAACAAGGTTCTAAAATCTTTCATACCTGTATGCAACAAGCAACTAATGACCTTGCCCCTCTAAAGCGCCCGTGTAAAATGATAAAATTAAAAAGATAAGTGCTCCATGGTACACGCAGTCTCTTGCTGAAGCTCATCTTCAGTGTAAAAAAGGCGAAAGAAAATGGAGGAAAGACTATGACCTGACAGCGAAAGCTCTTTTCATAAAATATAGGAATTCATATTTTGAAAATATTAAAACTGCCAAGAAGGATTACTATACAAAAATAATCAAGGAGGCACATCAAAGACAAAAAACGGTCTTTTCCATAGTAAAATCCTTCACCCACCCGAAAACCCTCCAACGGGAAATCCCACCTTCCCAACGTTTCTGAGACCAAATCGCTGATTATTTTGAAGAGAAAATAAGACTTAATCAGGATGAATTTTCACCTATCTCACAACTCACCACAAAGGACATAATAGACACCTCCTTAACAGCGTCAAACACTCTCAAAACGTTTAATTGCGTGTCCCTTGTGCAAACCAGTGAAGCTGTTCTATCCTGTAATTCAGGTTCCCCCTCGAATGCCTGTCCCCCGTTCATTCTTCATCAGATAATAAATATTGTAAACCGCATCATAAACAAAATAGTTAATGAATCTCTTAGCTCTGGTATTGTCCATTTGAACTGGAAGAAAGCTATAGTGAAACCTCTGATGAAAAAACAAAATAAAAATACCACCGACCTTTCCAATCTACGCCCCATATCCCTTCTCCCAGTCCTCAGGAAAATAGCTGAACATATGGACCACCAAGAGCTAACGAATTTTGTGGAAATGCACAACATCTTACATCTTCAACAATCAGGCTTTCGACCAAAGCACTCCACCGAAACGGCTCTTATCGAACTAACTGACTCTATTAAAAATCTACAGGATGAAGGAAAAAATGCCGTCTTGATATTACTCCATCTATCGGCGGCATTCGATACTATCGCCCATGAAATTCTCATTGATCGACTGAGAGAAAATGGAATAACAGATGGGACCCTTGATTGGATAAGTTCCTTCTTGTCGGAGAGAACCCAAACCATATCACTGGGACCTTTTCTCTCGAGGGAGAAAAGTATTACCTCAGGAGTCCCTCAAGGCTCTACTTTTTAATGTTTATATGGCGCCCCTTATCACCCTAATCGAATCCTATGGGATACTGGTAACATCATATGCAGATGCTACCCAATTGATTGTATCCCTAGACAAGAACTCCACAAAGGCTGAGCAAAATTTCAAGAATTGCCTGACTGATATTTTCCAGTGGATGAATAACAGCCATCTCAAATGCAACTCAAGTAAAACTGAAATATTGCCCATCGGAAAACTTATCAATTTCAGCCCAGCAAATGGTGGCCAAAGGGCATTACTCCGCCCCCCTGTTCAGTTGAGGTGGCAAGAAATCTGGGCATTCTTTTTGATTCGGCATTGTCCTTTGACCACCATGTAAGGAATGTAGCAGGAAGCTGCTTTAATATTAAAAAATCATTGAAGAAATTCTTTGACTTTCTCCCCATCGAATCAAGAAAGCCTGTGGCCGTTGCCCTTATACTTTCCTGCCTCGACTATTGTAATGGTCTGATGGCAGGGGTAAAAGAGCAGACGCTAAAAAAATTACAAAGCATTCAACATGCAGCTGCATGATTGGTACTAAAACTGCCCAGAAAATCTTCGGCGTCCGCGGCTCTCAGGATATTGCATTGGCTCTATCTCCATAAAAGAATTATTTTTAAAATCTTACTGACCACCTTCAGAGCCTTAAACAACATTGGCCCGAAGTATCTTTCAAAAAGATATACTTGTTACACTCGGACTAGAGTTTTAAGATCAGCAGGCTGTAATCTTATTAATATTCCCACATTTCATTGCATGACTAAAGGCGGAATAACTCTCAGCGTCCTGGCCTCTAGGGCATGGAATGCTATGCCGAAAGAACTAAGACAACTAGACCGAGAAGCCCCTTTCCGAAAACAACTAAAAACTTGGCTTTTCAACCTGTCAGATGCATATGTATTGGCCGCCATCTAGTTCTCACCTCTGTTGACTCCCTCCTTCCTTAGCGCCAGGATGCTCCTTACGGAGCAACAGTTCCCGCTCTACAAATATCGATTAACATTAACATTATCTTTTAACAGTTTCATGGCGATCGGAGGAATGGTGTAGTAATCCATAAAGGACAAACAGACATACTTTTGTTTTTATATATATAGACTAGCTTACCCGTCGCGCGTTGCTACGATCTCAGAAGAAAGGAAATTTAAGGAAACTTGTTATGATAAATTTTTTTTATTGAAACTTATTAATTTTAGTATGGAATACATTTTAAAGTGTTGTTTTAATTCTGTTTCTTTATTTGAGTGCTTGTGGATACACAATATTTTTGGTTTTTCCGTCTGGTGCGTACATGAATAAATCAGAAGGTTTTCAGACGCTTGAGCTGGCCACATACAGTTGTCCATGTGAGAAGCACGGATTCTCCAAATCTAGTCCAAACACTTGCAGCGATTGCCCTTGTGCTTTGTTGATGGTCATTGCAAAAACGAGTCGCACTGGTAACTGTAAATGTTCAGTATTGGAAAGATTATGAGGGCCCTGATTTTTTACAAATGTTTCTTTTTTTTGCCAGAAACCTTCACGGGAGTTTACTCAACAACTTCCCAAAGTTTCATGCCGATCGGATGATTGGTGTAGTAATGCAGTAATGCATAAAGGACATACAGACATACTTTCGTTTTTATATATAGATAATTTTGTAGAAGCCTATTTCTCACTAAAGGCACCATACCTTACGCCCGAGCCATCCCTCATCTGGGTGCCCCACGCGGTAGCACATACACCACAGCAGCTGAACTGCGAAGCTGGGATGCGTCAGGTATTGTAGACACTGGGGATCTTTTTCTTGATGGAGCTCTTATTCCATACTCTGAGCTTATATCTGATGAAAACATGGAGCCTGGACAATTCCTCTTACACCATGCACTCGTTGACTCTCTATCATCTAAATGGGGAAATCTGGCCTCGGAACCTTCCTTGCACCATATGATACAATCCTTACATGTGATGGGGGAGGGGAACAACTTACTCGCTGGTTCGTGTCATCACTAAGACAGCACACAGCAATCGATCTGACCCCACTGAGATGGCATTGGCAGGACGATCTTGGGCATGCTTTCACAGACAAAGAGTGGGATTCTACTCTGGAGGGACCAACACACATACCTCATAATCAACGATTCAAACAGATACAATATTTCATATTACACCGGGCATACCTCCCCCGGCCCAGATTAATAAGTATTTCCACCTAACTGACGTGGCCTGTCCCAGATGTAACCAGCGGATGCTGACATACTACATTTGTTATGGAACTGCCCTGCTTTAGACACTTACTGGTCTAACATAGCAGCGATATTAGCCACCAGCACTGGATGCGACATTCCTTTCCGTTGGGAGACATACATATTACACCTCTTAAGTAAGAGCAAAAAGAATAGGGTTTCTTCCTGATTCTTAGATTTTGGCCTGGTAACAGCTAAACGTTTGATTACCAAAAGATGGAAATCCCCAATAGCTCCCCACACAATAGCTTGCCAACAATCGCGTTGAACTGGGCTAGGGTAGAAGGGGTGGCCTTACGTAGAGTGGACCTGCTGAGACGGCAAAGGATCCCCTTGGCTAGTATTTGGAATGTATTAGTAGCGGAACTACAGGGCCTAATGGCAGTCGCACAAGCAGAGTTGGGACGTGAGGTTCTTTAACACACTGGCTCTACAGATGCACACGTAGATTCCCGGGAGGGACATTGCCCTAAAGACACAGCCTAGACACCATCATTAAGGAGTACATGAGCGGCTGCTGCTGAGAGGGCTCTCACTAGACACTACTTTGGTGACAAGTCTCAGGCAATACCCCTACCCCTGATTAAGTTGCTTTGTCCCCATTTTATTGCAACCTACTCCCACAGTGTGTACGAGTGGAGCATCATGATTAGCTAATAGGCACGCTAGCTACTGCAATATCTCATTGAAATTCATATTATCACTGTAACAATACTTGATAAGTTATGATCTAAACCACCTAAGTTACAGGATACTACTGTATCACCTTACTCTGTATCACGAGCTGCTATAGCATAATGTTTTAATGATACATGATGTCATTACGCCATTGTTCATGTTTGTAATCTTTATGCACTAAATGTCAATAAAAAAGATTTAAACAAAAAAAAATCAAGTAAACCTGGGGCAGTGCCAAAACGCTTGCGCCTCAATAGAGCGGGCGTAACGAGGAGAAATGTTTACATTTCGCCTTGTTTTTTCCTCTTTCCACATGTTCTGCATTCAGCAGCACACATAGAATATGGAAAACGTCTCTCATGATTGTTTTTGTACAGGAAGGCGCCCCTTCCTAAACAAAAACAATGATGCCAACAACATAGACACACCTGTACCATGGTGCATGGGTGCTTGCATTGGCCCATGGCTGCAAAATGCATGCCAGAATGCCTAAAAGGACAGAAATGCACTGTATCTTGTAAATATGGTCATTCCTGTCAATTCAAATTCTCATTGGATAGCACAACAAAATGATTTGCGATCCTGACTACGCCAATTCCTTTTAAATGTGCCCCTCAGTCCCATGTGTTCCATATAGTTAATGAAGTCAAGATTTAGAAACTGATCTGGAAAAAAGAGAAAGATAAATAGAAAGGATAAATAGGTATAAGTATAGTGAGGAAGAAAAAGACAGAGGAACAGTAAGGAGATTGATAAGTAGGGGAAAGAGAGAAATGGAAAAAGAAATAAAATAGGTGTCTACTAATAGAAAAGCACATTATGAAATGGGGGAATGAGGTTCCGTGACAATTGTAAGTGATGTTTTCGACTCGCACGAATATGGTCGAGTCCGGTATCTACGAACCGCAAATGACGAGTTTAGTAAGTGTGCGCAGTTTCGCTGTGCTGACTTAAACCGTTCGTTTGTTACGTGGGTTTTTCATCTGTACCCACGGGTTCCATCTTAGATACGGCATCCATTTTGTTTCTTGCCCTCAAGTAGCCAGCGAACGGACGTTGTCCGCTTCGCGACCCTGGGATTCCCAAAATATCCGCGGAAGACACATGTCCTTTGAAAGTGTCTTTATGACGAGGGGGATGATACTGTAAGGCAGATGGCCCTGCTCGAGGCTCATCTCGCCGTGCCGGTTTATTGTCTCAGCCGTGCATCTCATTAGGCACGTCCCTTTGATGCCTGTAGCTCGTGTTTCCTGATACCTCCCCTTTTACACCCTTTCCAATCTCCCCACTGTCCCCATCTTCCTCCACACCTGTTCTTGTTCCTTCTTCGATCTGTTTTACTGCTGATTGGAATGCACTAAGGGTGGGAAGATGGGTTTTTACAGTTGGGAACCGCCAAATGTTTCCGCACTTATGTTCCGGACCTTGGATGTATCAAAGTGACCAAAACGACCCCTCTCGGGGATAATTGTGGGAACCGGGTTGTAAACCTTTGTGTACCATGTAAACCTATGGGAGAATTATGTATAAAAGGAGCGATCCACAGAACCAATTTGAAGCAGTCTCCCCGAACTACACTCGTTGTACTTCCTGTGACTTCTGTGTTTCCCTGCAGTAAATAAACCTTGAATCTTTGACGCCGAAGGAAGTGTCCCGTGTCTCTGTCATTCGTACGCCGGAGCAGGTTACCCACGAAGGTTTCAGGTGTTGTCCCCTGGCACCGCTGGGTCTTAAAGAACCCAGTCCTTCAGTTGGCGCCCAACGTAGGGCTGCATCAGTGGTACCGGTCCAAGCCCGACGATCGTGAGGAACTTCGTGTGAAATCTCCGAGGGAAGGTGCACTCCGCTTCATCGATCCTGTTGTCGAAACAAGTGGCCCGAAGACTTTTCCCGCGAAGATTCCCGCCTCCTGACGGCTGCGACGGACTGCTGCCCTGACTGTAGACCTGTTTTGGCACCTGGCGTAGACCTTGGTATAGCGAGACGATTGACGGGCCTTCCTGGTGACGCCATCGATCTTTGAGTTAAGTATTTGTGGGTCGCTCCCAGAGTTCTTGGTTGTGGTTGCTTAGTTGTTGCATGGTTCCATTGCATTTGTGGTTCTTGGTACTTTGTTGTGATATTTGACGTCTGCAGTCGCCAAAAACCGAGGGTTTTTGCTCTTTGCTGGGACTTGGTAAATCCTGTAACCCTTGACGTTTGTGAAACTCGGCTAGTGTGCAAGATGCCTGGTCGCAGTACTTTGTTTAGTTGTTTCAGACGTTGTGGTACGGATTCCCGACTGGAGGACTCGTGCCCGATACCTCCGGTTGGAACTCCAACTTATGAACTGTACAGCAAACACGGGCTAGGCCCGATTACTTTTAATGATTACTGGATCCGTTACACTAAGAAAGATGGTGCCCTTAGTTGGCCACCTCATGGTAGTTTTGAGACAACAATCTTAGATAATCTTGAGACTAAATTGTTCGAGAAAAAGTCAAGGCCGGCCATGTTTGATGCCTTTCGGTTGTGGCGTAAAGAAGCCAGACAGAAAGAGAACAGACAGACTAAACGTAATCAGAGAGATGGTGTTGCTGCCATTGTAAAGAAAGCAGAGCAGTTTCAGCGTGATAAGGAGGTTAAGGAAAAGGAAGTGTTTGATAGACTACAGCGTATGTCCATAGATAAATGCTATCCTGTTTTGCCTACGGAGTCGGATAAGAAGGAAGAGTCAGTTGAGGATCCCCTAATGTCTTATCTTATGAAGTCACCACCTCCGTACGTGCAGGGTACCGCAGTTCCTGTGGCTCCCCCTGTACCTGTTCCTCAACCTGCTCCTCAACCTGCGCCCGTTCTTCCGACTGTTCCCGCTCCTTTGCCCATTGCTATTCCTACTGCTCCTCCGCTTCCACATACTCCTGCTCCCGCTACTGCTCCTGCTTTACTTACTCCTGTTGCTTCTTCTGTTTCTACCCCTTCCCTTGTTAGTCCCTTGTGCTATACTTCTCCGTCTACTCGTAGTCGTACTTCTCCTGTTGCGGCTAGTTTTTTCCATTCTCTCGGACCTGTTTTTGGGTCCGCTGGTTCAGACGGTCCTCAGAGACGTAGTCAGCTTCCCGGTAACCGGGAACGTGCTTCGCTATACAATATGGCAATGGGTTGGATGACGCACCCTCTTAGAAATCCTCCACGTGTTGTACTTGATACGTTTTGCCAATTCAATGAACCGACACAAAGATACGTGTTCGAAGAAATGTGCAAGGTTCTGCGTGATCAGATATCGGCCGATGCACCTGACGAGGTGTTGACCGCTTTGTCTGATCTACAGCTTCAGTTCTCGAATGGACTGATAGTGGATACTAATGTTCGACGCGCTGTTGAACGGTTGTTATCTTTCCGTCCCGCTCCTATACCTCAAGCTTTGTTTGTTGAGGATGTTGAGAGGCAGTTAGATGCGTCCGGTCAGTTCCCTATGCGGGAAGTTCCACCAGTGTGGATGCCGGGTGATGCTGCTCAAATTCCACCGATCCTGCCACATTTTCAGAGAGTATGGATACATCTCCCATGGAAACGATCAGAAGTTTTACAGGTGAAACAATCTTTGCCTGACCCTCGCAAAAATCCTGCAGGGTACTATAAGGAATTATCGCAGCTTGTAGACGCTACGATAATGAATCTTGCCGATATCGATATGCTGTTCGGCAACATCGTACCGCAACCGGTATGGGCTAAGATTCGGCATGAGGATCACGCAAACGAATTAGGTGGCGATTGGGCTGCTCTTACTGCGGCCGACACGCGACAAGTTGGCGGGGCTAAGCCTGAACAACTCATTACTGCTCTCCCTCAAAGGATAATTACGCTAATCAAAACTCTTATGCCGGCTATGAGGGTGAACTGGGACAAATTGTCAGCTTGTAAACAGAAAAAGGACGAGAGTGTCTCTGATTTCTTTACGAGATTTGAAGAGGCATTCATCGATCACAGTGGTCAGGATATGAGCACTGAGGGTGGTCAGCGGTTGTTCGTGGACAAATTTGTCTCTAACTTATTGCCCGATTTGAGCAATAAATTGAAAAATTCTGAGAGTGCGTGGGCCGTTTCTACCTCGGCTCAAATATTGGCTACGGCACAGTATTATGAGAACAGAGAAAAAGAGGAGAACGACCGCGCTGATAAAAAGACGAAAGAACTTAAAACTAAAGTGTTGTTACAGCAGGCCTATCCTCCGCGCTCGAATCAGAATGCTTCGCAGCAAAACAGACCGCAGTCGCAATCAAATAGGTCACAACCTCGAAATGACTCCTCTTCCCAAAGATCTTCGTTAGGGTACAATCAGTGTGCCTATTGTAGACAGGAGGGTCATTTAAAATTTAACTGTCCCGTTTTAAACAATCGTAACAGTGGTAACTCATCTAGAGGAGGTCGTGGTGGCTCTCAGCAGGCACCACATGGTAGAGGTCGTGGTGTTCAAAATGACCGTTCAGATAGCTCATCAAATTCCGATAATTGTTTTGATCAACGTGGATCGTCGCAAGGACGATCTGCGCAGTACAACGTAGACGATTATTACGTCTATCAGGGAACTGACGACAGTAACTACTAGGACAGCCATAGACAAGGAGAGGGAGTGGTATCAGTTCCGGTTGATCAGAGAGGGCCTTACGTCGCAGTTGCTACATCGGGCGTCGTTGAGCCTTTTCTGTTGGACACTGGTGCAGCGAAAAGTTCCATAATGCATTCGAAACTCCCTGGCGCACCTTTGTCTGGCTTAACAAATGTTTCCGTAGGATTCTCTGGCGCCCCCGTTAGCAATCCAGTTTCACGCCCTTTGCCCCTTACAATTGGGCTTCGTGAGCTAGAAACTCCGTTGATTTTGACTACGGGTTGTGGTGAAAATCTTTTGGGCCTGGATTTGCTAAAACGTTTGTATGCAACTTTGTATTGTTCTCCTGCGGGTGTAAAGCTTACTTTAGGAGAGAGGGTTGTCTCTCCTATGTACTTATCTCTCGATAAGCTTCCACCGGAATTGATTTCTCTTCCTGCATCTTTGTGGGCGACTGGTCCCAATGACGTGGGCCTGCTTGACATCTCCCCTTATGTTGTTCAGCTGAAATCTAATGTGCGGTTGCCACGTGTTCCCCAGTATCGTATCTCTCTTGATGGTGAACGAGCACTGTTAGCGATCATCTATGATTTGATCGAGAAAGATGTTATTGAAGAGACGCTGGGAAACGTGTGCAACAGTCCTGTACTGCCCATTCTAAAACGTACTGATCCTTCGAAGCCACCTGTTTATCGTTTTGTTATCGATTTACGGGAGGTAAATAAAATTGTGATTCCTCAGTTTCCTGTTGTGCCTGACATCACGGCGCTACTGACTCTGATTCCAGCTTCTGCATCATGGTTTTCGGTGATCGATTTGAAGAATGCGTTCTTCAGCATTCCAATTGCAGAAGAGAGCAGAGACCTTTTCGGTTTCTCTCTTGGTGGATGTAGCTTCCGGTTTAAACGCGCTCCTCAGGGCTACTGTGAGAGTCCATCGATTTACAGCCAAGCCTTGAAGGGTCAACTGGATGCGTTTACGTTGCCGGCTGGTGCGGCCTTAATCCAATATGTCGATGACTTATTGGTAGCTGCGGATACTCAGGACATTTGCAAAATTGCTACGGTGTTGTTGCTGCAACATCTTTGTGACTTACATCACAAGGTGTCACCTTCTAAACTCCAATATTGTTGTCAAGAAGTAACCTATCTAGGTCACTTATTGTCAAAGGAGGGAAGACGGTTGACCCCAGAGAGAATTGCAGCAATTGCGCGAATGGCTGTGCCAACAACCCAACGAGATGTGCGTGCCTTTCTAGGTATCACGTCGTATTGCAGGCAATGGATTCCAAATTTTTCATTGCTAGCGAAACCATTGGTGGCTCTTACGTGCAAGGATGTTTCAACTCCTTTACCATGGACGGAAGAATGTCAGAAAAGTTTTTCTGAATTACGTGACTCATTGTGTTCGGCTCCTGTGTTAGGTACTCCTGACTATAGCAAGCCGTTTACACTATATGTTCACGAGAGGGAAGGTTGTGCTTTGAGTGTCTTAACGCAACCTTTTGGTGGTAAGCAACGTCCATGTGCATATTTTTTCTCGACCTTGGACCCGGTAGCTAGAGCATTGCCGAGTTGTTTGAGAGCAACAGAGGCAGCTGCGGTGTCCATCCGACAATCAGCAGGATTGGTCATGGATAATATGCTTACAGTGATGGTTCCGCATGCAGTCGATACTCTTTTGAATCGTACGAAAACTCAGCACTTGACGAGTGCGAGGTTGTCTGGGTACGAGTTGACGCTGTTGGCAAGCCACATTCAGATAAAACGTTGTAATGTCCTGAACCCGGCAACTTTGTTACCCATTAGCACAGAGTCAGATGAAATAGCAGCCCATGACTGCTATTTGAGAACTGAAGAGGAAACAAAAGGTCGAGTGGACCTTAAAAACACTCCTTTGGAAAATCCAGACGGAACGTTGTATGTTGATGGTTCATGTTTTAAATTGCCGAATGGTGATGTGACTACTGCGTATGCTGTTGTGACTTTGAATACTGTTGTGGAAACTGCGAGATTGAATCAGAACTCTGCCCAGGCTGCAGAGCTGATCGCTCTAACTAGAGCGTGTGTGTTAGCAAAAGGGAAACGTGTGAATGTGTTTACCGATAGCCAATATGCTTTTGGCGTTGCCCATAGCTTTGGACGGTTGTGGAGAGAGAGAGGTTTTATGACATCGCATGGTACGAAGATTCAGCATGGACAGCTTGTGAATGATCTGTTAGACGCACTTACGTTGCCTAAGCAGGTAGCGATTGTTAAATGTAGTGCACATCGTAAGGTGACGGATGATGTTGGTCGTGGTAATGCCTTTGCGGATGAGATTGCTAAGGAGACTGCACGGAATCTTAGCACTAGAATGTATGTGATGAGTTCGGTTAGGTGGCCTACAGAATCGAGTATGTGCGAGGACACTATCGAGAGTGTGAAAGCAATTCAGAATGAGGCCACCGAGACTGAAAAGACGAAGTGGAAAGAAGGTACGGGAAAGTTGGATGTGAATGGTTGTTGGGTTGATTTGTCGGAACATAAGAGATGGATGTTACCGGATGGGTATGTGCTGGCTGTTGTGACAATGGCACATGGGTTAGCACATATTAGCGTGAAAGGTATTTGTAAGTTGCTGTCCCATGTGTGGAAGAATGATGGTATCACGAAATGTGCTGAACGATTGGTTAAGAATTGTATGGTATGTATGTTGTACAATCCTGGTAAGGGAACCCCAACTCCTCCTGGTAGTTTTGCTCCCCCTTCATGTCCCTTTGAGGTGATCCAATTAGACTTCATCCATATGGAGCGATGCAATAACCTGAAATACGTTTTAGTTGTGGTTTGCGCATTCTCCCGATGGATTGAAGCCTATCCCCTCAAGGACAACACTGCTTTGTCTACTGCGAAAATCCTACTGAAGGAATACTTTCCTCGGTATGGAATGCCTCGAATTGTATGGTCGGATAACGGAAGTGAGTTTGTGGGGAGTGTGATGAAGAGTGTGTGTAAGGGCCTTGGAATTAATCAAAAATTCCATAGCGTCAATCATCCCCAGTCAGCTGGTTTGGTTGAAGGGTATGATGGCACCCTTAAATTGAAACTAGCGAAGATTCAGGCTACGACTGGTCTTTCGTGGCCTGATGCCTTACCCTTAGCTTTATTGTCAACCAGGGCAACCGTACACTCCCGAGTAGGGCTTAGTCCCTATGAAATAGTGTCCGGTCGTCCTGCGAATGTGTGGGGGGTCCCTAGACCGGGTGTGTTCTCCAGTCTCGAATACCCAATGTTGATTGATTATCTTTATGATCTGACTGCTAAACTGAGGTTAATTCACCAACAGGTTTACGAAGCATTGCCGACGCAGACGGAGGGTCCAGGCCACCAGCTCCAGCCCGGAGACTGGGTGGTCACCAGAAATTTTGCCCGCAAGAAGAACTTGGAACCCCGGTTTACTGGACCCTACCAGGTCCTCCTTGCCACGAGAACTGCCGTTCGTTTAGAGGGCCGGAAAAATTGGGTGCATGCCACCCATGCAAAGAAAGTTCCTATTCCTTTGCCGGCAGACTCGTGGGTGAGGAGGGGCATTGCGTCATCTGAATCCGAAGGATTGCCGGCGTTTGTACCTTTCAGCGACGCACAACCTGTCGGAGAATCCTCAGTGCAGCAGAAAGACACTGTTGAACATTTGTCATCAAAAGACTCGAGACCAGAACATTCGGCTGATCAACAGGACTCTGTTCCCTCATCGGATCCTTTATTTGATGAACATACACGTCCTGGGAAAACTCGATACTTTTTGCGTTCCAGTACTAAGGACAAATAAAAATCCCGTTCTGCCCCTTGATAATTGCATTATCCCGTTTTCCACGATCAGTCCGAACACCCGTATCATTGTAATTATTTTTGTATATATATTGAGTTTCGTTCCATATGTGTTTTTGCTTCCACAGCTGAGAGACATTTTTGCATATACATTGTGAATAAAGGCCGTAGGGCCGCGCGTGTACTTCCTTCTGGTTGGCAGGTCTTGACGCTAGGTTAAAGACCGTCGGTTCCTGGGAACTCCTAGGGATTGACTACTGCTACACAGAACGAAGTGCGTCAAGAAACGTTGCGGACGGTCATAGAGGATGGCGTTTTCAAAGCTGATGGACTTGGAAGAAGCTCAGGCGCAAAGGTTCAAGTTACAACAACTTACTCGTACCAAATGTTTTATGTTTCAAATATTCGTACTGCTTCTGATTGTTTCTGCACTATTGGCGGGTGGGGTGTATTACACGATGTCTTACTTCTTACCTTCTGCCATACCTACTCCTACTTCTGACCCTAAACTTACCTCCACTGCATCCCCTCATTCCTTTCATATCTTACCTGAACACGAGCAGGCTAGACGTGCAGAATTCCGCAATAATTCCTTTATTCAGCTCCTTCACCAGCACCAGTTAGTGGTAAATACTACTAATTGTTGGGTGTGTGGGTTGATGCCACATACCACGGATAAGGGAATTCCATATTTGGTCTTACCGTATAGTTCCCAGGGTTCAGCTCGAGCATTCCAAACAATGTTTCGAAGCGCACTAGATTCTTACCCCAGTCGAGAGCCACGTTCTCCCTACCTTGGCCTTGGTTCGTACTATAAGCCTTTGTCCATAGCGATAGAAGATTTAGATAAAGATATCTATGAGCCGTCGCTCATCCCAGAGGAAGAGGTACAAGCCTATAGGGTCTTGAGTAAGGTTGAGTACAGTGCGCTCACGAGTGATAAACAGCTTAAAAGCTCGCCTCCGATATGGGTCGTACCCCACATTGGTAATTTTTGTCTAATGGGTCGTGGCCGAAGATCGAAAGCCCGACTTGGAGAGAGTGCTTGCACCGAAAATTACATTCTGCCGATGATCTCGTCCCCTGTGTTTCTGGCTGCCAAGGGTACCTACTTTGTCTGCCATGATCGTGCGTATGCATGGTTGCCCTCCGACTTTGCGGGCGCATGCTTTATTGCAAATTTGTTGCCTCCAACGTTCACTGTAGACGCAGATTATCACAAGACAAGAGTTGTGAGAGGCGTAATTAGCGAAGAGGATACTGCCGGTCAAGAGGCAGGAGACTTTTTCAAGGGTTTCCTCCCGTTTTGGGGGCCTATGGTTAATAGTAGGAACCTGAGACAGTTGACTCGAGTGGTAGAATCGACAGCCAATATTACTGCCAGTGCCCTTGGTAATATCACCACAGAACTTCAGGCGGATAGGCTTATGACGTTACAAAATCGTATGGTTTTAGACGTGATCTTAGCAGATCGAGGTGGGGTATGTAAGGTGATCCATTCGAGCTGCTGTATTTTCATTCCGGATAACGCTCCGACTGTTTATCAAGCCATCTCAAAGTTGCATAAAATCTCTGAATCCATACACGTGGATGTAGGGGATTGGACGCTACTTGGGTGGTTTTGGGGCCTGATGTCAACTTGGGGTTGGAAGATTCTGATGATCATCGGAGTTGTTGTGGCATTCCTGTTCACGTGTTGCCTTTGTGTGCAGTGTGGTCCTGCCTTATGTGGCCTTTGTGCTGCAACGTGTATAAGGCAGCCACCTGTTACCAAGGGGACTCGGTTGGACAGAGCTATGTTACAGCAACATCTAGATGGTCTGATGAATATCGAGTATGATTCCGACTAGTGCTTGCCTACATGAGGGCAAAAGGAGCGTCTGAGGTTCCGTGACAATTGTAAGTGATGTTTTCGACTCGCACGAATATGGTCGAGTCTGGTATCTACGAACCGCAAATGACGAGTTTAGTAAGTGTGCGCAGTTTCGCTGTGCTGACTTAAACCGTTCGTTTGTTACGTGGGTTTTTCATCTGTACCCACGGGTTCCATCTTAGATACGGCATCCATTTTGTTTCTTGCCCTCAAGTAGCCAGCGAACGGACGTTGTCCGCTTCGCGACCCTGGGATTCCCAAAATATCTGCGGAAGACACATGTCCTTTGAAAGTGTCTTTATGACGAGGGGGATGATACTGTAAGGCAGATGGCCCTGCTCGAGGCTCATCTCGCCGTGCCGGTTTATTGTCTCAGCCGTGCATCTCATTAGGCACGTCTCTTTGATGCCTGTAGCTCGTGTTTCCTGATACCTCCCCTTTTACACCCTTTCCAATCTCCCCACTGTCCCCATCTTCCTCCACACCTGTTCTTGTTCCTTCTTCGATCTGTTTTACTGCTGATTGGAATGTACTAATGGTGGGAAGATGGGTTTTTACAGTTGGGAACCGCCAAATGTTTCCGCACTTATGTTCCGGACCTTGGATGTATCAAAGTGACCAAAACGACCCCTCTCGGGGATAATTGTGGGAACCGGGTTGTAAACCTTTGTGTACCATGTAAACCTATGGGAGAATTATGTATAAAAGGAGCGATCCACAGAACCAATTTGAAGCAGTCTCCCCGAACTACACTCGTTGTACTTCCTGTGACTTCTGTGTTTCCCTGCAGTAAATAAACCTTGAATCTTTGACGCCGAAGGAAGTGTCCCGTGTCTCTGTCATTCGTACGCCGGAGCAGGTTACCCACGAAGGTTTCAGGTGTTGTCCCCTGGGACCGCTGGGTCTTAAAGAACCCAGTCCTTCAGGAATGAATGATAAAATAGAAAGGGGAAACAGAGGCGTGAGTGAGACAAGCTGCAATAAAGCAACACAATGAAGATAAAAACCACGCAGAAAGGATAAGAGAGGGGTAGAAAGGAGAAGACAGAAAAGAGAAAAAATCTGACTGGGAAGGGGAAGGGAAACATACGACTTGTAGACAAGATAGATGAAAAGACAGAAAGAAGGCTAATGAGAGCAGAAGACATGTAGAGGAGAGTGAAACAAACAGACATTAAAGAGAAATAGAGGAAGGGAAAGGAGAAGAGCAAGGGTAAGCAAGACTGAAACCGAAAAGGAGAGAAAGGAGAGCATGAAAGAAAGCAGTACATTAGAAATAAAGTTGTAGACGAGATACCGCCGGTGAGCATTAGTGAGATAAAGGAGACAGAAAGAAGAAGAGATTTAGAGCTGAGAAAGACAGACAGGGGGTTAGTTGGAGAGACAGTAGGAGGATTATGTGAAGGACAAGCAAGGGAGTACGAGAGAAGGGAGAAAGAGAAAAAAGACAGAGTGGAACAGAGAGACTCTGTCTCTCTCTTGGTCTCAGACTGCATTTACATCTAGATTTACACTGGTTCATGTTACAAACACACCAGAAGGCAAAGGTATTTATGTCCCATCGGATTTTTACCTGTGTTGTAGGCCTAGTGTGCTTTAAGTTCAACCATTGTGAAAAAAATCTTATGCAATTTGTTTGGGGAAGATCCTAGCGTCATTAAGCCGTAAAGCTCTAAAAACTTTTTTGTTCGAATAATCTGCTCTTATCTCCTCTTCTGTTATGTTCCCTGTAGGTGTTGCTTATTTCTTGCCATGCGCCAGGACGCCCCTTAGCTGGGGCAGCTGTGCGCAATACAAAAGTTCGTAACATAACATAACACCTGCAACGTGACACAAAACGTATCTAAAATCCATCACCCCGTTAGCATATTGTCTTACCAACCTTTATATCAGAATGCATTACAATCAGCTATCTTAAATATAGCTCTTCTATAGCCACACATCCTTCTATTAATATAATATAATGATGCCCCCCTCTGACAGCTGCTCTAGGCTCTAGGCTGAGCAATTGACAAGAGTGCATCTCAGCGGCACGAATGCAACAGCAAAGATCTTATGTACACACACATACACAAAACGCTCTATGAATGTTCGTAAAAGGACATATCAGCCACTAACCAATAAAAACCAAAACTAAATAATATATAATTTTCTGTAGGAGGTATGGTAATAAAGTATCACTGTTGGAATATGATCTGACACACATATCATGTCCTACTTATTACTTACAAAAATACAATACTGTTGGAATTGATAATAGAAAATCTATAACCATTGGGACATTTTGGTGAACAATATTTAGAACACGATGTGTATTTCAAACATTATATTTTTATTTACAATATTCTGCTATACAATCTACTCAGTCCGCATTCACTGCAATCAAGGAGAATTGGAGAACCTTCATATGTGTCCATACTCTAAAATCACTATAAGACCAAACCGCTAGGGGATGAGTAGACTATGGGTAAATCCCGTCGAAACCCCTTTCCTCCTAAAAGTGAATATATGGCCGCATATTGGAATGTGATTAAAATGAAGTGCTTCTCTGCCTTAGTAGGACCTTCATTAACCAGGGATTTTTAAGGACACAAGCATGAAGTAGAGTATGAAAAGTATTGGAATCATATTACATCCACCAAAGACCGGAAGCTCTACCATCAATTTAGGGTGGGATCACTTCACTAATCTATTCGCTAGTAAATGGCCCAAACCAAAACACAAATGCCCAGTTTGCCCAACACAAAATGAATCACTGGCACATATTTTATTTGCTTGTTCAGCTTATAAATCTCCCAGGCACAGATGGTTAAAACCTATCTGTTTAAACCTGGGGACTAGGCTAAGCCACGAAGCATTAAGGATTTTAAAAACAGCCACCAATGAATCTAGATTGCCGCTGCTAAGTTCTTAGGATGGATGTGGGTTATACGAGCAAAGGAGTGGAGGCAATGATATTTGTCTCCTTGTAACTTGTTGGGGCTGAACAATACCACGCACTGTGTTGCACTGATTAGAATGTATTTTACCTTGCTGATTCTACAGAGGATTTATGATCACTATACCAGCTCTGGTGAGAGTTTCCCTAGAGATTTTTAGCGTTTTGTATCTATTTATTATTTTTATATACCTCTTCATTGTGAACCTATTATTATTACACTACACACCATCCTTTTAATGCACAATATGCTTACACTGACGATTATGAAATGTACTGTATGGCTTAATGTCATGTAATCAACTCATTATGATGTTTATGACCTTTTTATTATGTTTATTAAATGGTTTTGTCTTTTATGATTTCATTTGAAATAAAGACTTATTGACTTGACTTGAGATCTTTGTTATGGGATCAATGTCTAATCAAATACTTATATTTTCCACATTCGCTTCTGATAGATTATAACCCATATTAGGCAGTTCAGCAGCAAGAGTGTTTTTGACTCGACCTCTGAATATGGATCCAACCCCACTGAAGTCTTAGCGCTACCTTGAAATATGAGTCTAATTGCACCTGTTTCCCTGGTCAATTGCCTGTATTGTTCTTACTTCTCTGTCTGGTGGCACTGTGGTGTAAAGAACCCAATGCAACAATCTTTTGTCAGGGCTGCTTTGGTTCCATAATCCAGCCCTGATGTGGCACTCATGACTTGCCAACTGTCTTTAATAACAACTTTGGGATTGTTAAAGGTTCTGTAGTGGCTACGTGAGACATATATATAGCATCTGATCACTGACAGTTGCAGACGTTAATATCTGGACTCCTTCCTTGGTAACAGTCCACAGTCCTCTTACAGTGTAACAGAGCCTATGTTGCATCATGTGCCATAAGACACTTCCTCATAATGGTTTCTCACAGTGAGGGGCATATTCTCAAAGACTTATCGCTGAGTTAATGGCACTTTGTCGCAGCCAAAGTGGTGATACATTTATTGTCCAATTCACAAGCTGGTGCTAACCGCCCATATCACCAGTTTACCTGTGATAGCAGCCGCAAAATACATTGCCACAGGTGACCCCAGCAACTATTGCTAACGAGATGCAGAGTAGGTGTCCCCGTGAAAAAAGGGGTGACAACACCACTCCGCAACATTCTCAATGACCAGCCAGATAGGCGATAAGATCCCAAAACAGGTGATAAGGCACATGAACAGCAGGAAATTAACACCAGCTCCGACCTGGTATAAAGTTGGAAGACAACCTGCACCACAAAAGGGAGCCCAGTCCAGAGCCACACCTGAAGGGCAACATATGCCATGGAGCCACTGATCATGCAGCTGGGAGCCTCAACAGGGCCGCCACCCCAGGACCCCCATTGGGCACCACTCCCTCCGGGCAAAGACATGTCACATCAACTCCACAAAATCATGTACAAAAAAATCCAACTTGATTTCTCACAATCACATGTACTATGCATGTGCCGTCACACAAAGGAGCATCAAACAGTCACCTTAAAAGTACCAGAAAAAAATGTATTCGAAATAACACAAAAGAACATCAATGAAGACTCATGGCGGCTCTCCTCAGGATAATCTGTAGGACACCACCTGCAAGACAAAAATCATGATGAGAAGGTGTGTCATGCGGCCATCAAAGGACAGAGAGAGAGTGAAGGAGAGAGAGATACAAAGAGAGAGAAAGAGAGGTTAAGAGAAAGGAAGACGAAAAGAGAGGGAGAGAGAGAGGAAGACGGAAAGATAGGGAGAGAGAGAGGAAGACGGAAAGAGAGGGAGAGAGAGAGAGAGGAAGACAGAAAGAGAGGGAGGGAGAGACACAGATAAAAGAAGACAGGGACAGGGAGAGAGAGTGCCGACACTGCGAACCCAGGCCTCACTGCTCACCTGCTGCCACCGGTGTGTCTCCAACCACGTGCCGGAATGTAGTGCAGCTCACCAGGTCCCTTATCTGAAACAGAGTCCAGATACAAGAATGGCAAAAACATACGATTGCACACGACATCTTCACCTGTCCGCCGCTGCGCAACCAGGCAGCTGCACCCCAGCCCCTCATGCCGCCCAGCGGTGCATGCCCACCCTATGCACCCAGGCCTCACTGCTCACCTTCCACTACATGCGTGTCGCAATGAGGTCCCACCGCATGCCGATGCAATCCCAAAACCAAGGGGCCTGCAGACATGGCAGCCTTCACATCATGCAGCCCCACTCCTCGGGCCTCACATTTGATTCTGGGTCTTGATTTTGCTGTGGCAGGGATCATACCAGTATACCCGGCATCATCGCAGGCTGCACACCCGCTCAGCCCTTGAGGTGCCACTAACTCTGTGATCTGTGAGGCGACGACACATGGCGGTAGGCCCACACTGCCTGCTTGCACAGCCCTACACTGCGGTCTGGCAGGGCTCACAAACCTTGAGAAGTCCAGAACGCCAGGACGGGGCATCATCACAGGCTGCACACCCGCTCAGCACTTAAGATGCCCCTACCTCAGGGCACCGAAAGTCACCGTTCCGTGGCAGTGTGCCGCAGTATATCCGGTGCCAACAAGTTTGTGCCCTGCAAGTCAAGCACCCTGTATGATTGAGTATCATGGTGCGGACCACAGCATGTCACCCCAGGGACAGGGGAATATGATGTTGCAGGGCCCTAGGCCCTCATGCCTACATGAACACCACCCAGATACACCCAGATAGAGAGTGGAAATGGCATGAAGCATGTGCGCACAACCCTTTTTATTGGCAGGGTCACATGTCCTATGGCGCTTGTGCTGGATGGGTGTGGTGTGGGCGTACACCAGCTGTGAGGGAGTGGCTGTGGCATGCTGACAACTAGACATGTGACCAGCAGATCACTATAGGGAAGACCTGGGACATGTAGTGTTGCCCCCCCCTGTGAGCGTAAGCGGAGTGGGCTGGCTTGGAGTATGCCAGTCCAGTGTAAGGGTTTGAACAATGACCCCCGGGCTCTTGGCGGGGTTCCATCCTGGGCTGGACAAGGAAGTAACTAATGCGTGTGGCTCTGTTGACGTGTCGGCGCAGTTGAAGTGTTCAGTCCGCAGTCTGATTGCTGTGTCATTGGCGATCAAACAGAATATAGCATTCCATGTCGAGGTCCAAGGTGAGTGTAGCAGAGTGTATCGGGGGACAGTGGAAGGTGATGCTGCAGAGGGCAGAACGAAGCAGAAACAGGCCATATGGCAGAGATGAATGCTACTGCGTTCTTCTTACCACTAAGGCAGAATCATCTGCATCTTTGTCCACTGCTGTTTCATGTGCCTCATGTGTGGGTGATGCTGGCCTTTCTCCAGCACTGTGTGGCACTGACACTTCAGGGGGCAGATATGTGAATGTAGGGGTAGCAGCGGCATGCATCAGAGCCAGGCCTTGTGGCAGCAATGCCATAAGGATGGTCTTGAGGTCATTGAGGAACCCAGCTACCACTCGTTGTGCAGCCGTGGCAGATGCTCTTTCCCCCTGCATCCGCTCCATGGTCTCCTTGAACCTCTGCATGTTTCCCACCTTGTGGCATTGTTAGAACCACTCTGACTGGACAGTTGTTCTATTCTCTGAGTAAGGGCTCCAGCGTTGTCTGCCATAGTCCATTGGAGAGCATAGAGGGACCGAGAGTGGTCCCTGATGGGACTTAGATACCCACATATGGCATCTAGTTCGGCTGTCATGCGGTTGAAGCCCACCCACACCTGTTCAGCCAAGTTCTCCTGGCACCCGAACATACGGCTTTGGAAGGCCATGTGTTCTTCTTGGGGGTCCTGGGAGGCAGCCGTAATGGAGGCGCTGCCTGCTGTTTGGTCTGTGCCAAGGGCGGCGTCTCCTCATAGCAGCTGGGCTGCCCTGCTCCTGGAGGTGTGGTGCATAGGCGGTCCACCAGCAGTTGGAGGGCGTCGGAGTTGAAGCTGTGGTGGTCTTCGTCATCAGAGAAGAGAGGTTCCGGCTGCTCTGCAGGAGGTGTTGATTCTCCCTCTGCAATGTGAAGGGGAGAGGCAGTTTAACAGTGTTTTCACATGTATATTGTCGCATTGTACATGTTTTCATACAGACTGCATGACTGAGTACATTGTGGCTGTTTGGGAGGAGCTGCCTATTTGATGGGGGTCAGTGGACATTTCGACAACATAACGGATGTGTATTTGTACTTGTATATTGTCAACTCACATTTCCCTGCAATGCCGAATGTGATTGGCCAGTGTCAACAGCCAGTCAGCACCAGTTGTGTCCTTGTGTTCTGTTGTGGACGTGCTGCGGTTTGTACAACATTGTTGTCAGTGTTGATGTGCTTTGCATGTTCTGTGTGTGCAGCATTTTGGGGGAGCTTCCCCTGCAACTCTGATTCTGCTGCCCCTTCTCTATTACATGTGATGTGCCTTTGACTTCTGTGCTTATGCAGTGCTGAGATGGTGCATATTTAAGTACACTTGGTCTCTTGATGGGAGTCGGGCGGAGGCCTGGTTTGTCCGCAGATGTGCTTGGCTCAATTGTACGTATGTGCCATTGTGCCCATCTTGCCCGTCCACCCAGTCCCTGGTCGTTACTCACCCTGGTGCTGTTGTGTCCGGTCATGTTGAGCAGTGTCTGGTACCCCAACTCCTGCCACCGTCTCCCCACTGATGACTGTGGACAGCCGCGGCTGGCAGTGGGAGTACCTGCAGGGCGGTGACGTGGGTAAGGGGAGTGGCAGGGTGGGGAGTAGTTATGTATGGATTACAGAGCTGCCCAGGTAATAAATAAAACAAATTTCGTTGGGTGCACTACATCCCAAAATGCGATGCATTGCGCGCAACAAAATTAGTTTTATTTAAATGCTTACTTACCTGTAAAAATCTGTAATCCATACATTACTACTCCCCACCCTGCCCCTACCCCTCATTAGGTTACCGCCCTGCAGGTACTCCCACTCCCGGCCGTGGCTGACTGTGGACACCATTTCCTCCATATTTTCCAGTTCCTCCTGTGGCGCAGGACTCCCACCTCCAGTCTGCATTGCTGCCTTCCGGTTGTTGGCTAGTTTCAGCTTGGTTTTGCACTTGACATTCTTCCAGCGCATCTTGACTTCTTCCATTGTCCTCTTCAGCACTCCCACTGCATTCACCTTGTCCACGACGGACTGCCATAGTCCATTTTTGGTTGCCAATGACAAAGTGGAGGTGACAAACAGTTGTTGATGGTGTTCTACCACCTTCGTTATCAGGATACTGATTTCCTGCAGGCTGAACCGCTTATTCCTACTCTTCTTTTCCTTGGCCTTCCCTGACCTCAAAGTCCCAGGCTGGTCCTCCGGGGGCTTGTGGGGTTCTGGTTGTCCTCCGTACTTACTCCGGCAACATCCACTGTGCTTCGCTGTTGTTTGGCATTTTAAAAAAAAGTACTTTTATTGTGATTTTTCTCGCCTGGCCTGCAGGCCTGTCACTGGTTTTCGCTGATTTTTGGATCGCGATTGGCCTCATTGCAACTTTTTTTGCATTCGTGTTTTGCATTTTTACAGCATCGCGTTGATATTAATGTGGTCCTTTGATGCGTTATCTGGAGACTATCACATGGTACCGCCGTATTGTGAATACTTAGTTAACGCAGCGTAATTTTCCCGTGATAGACTGCGATGTTGAAAGTTGTGTTCAGTTAATTTTGCGATGGTTATCACACATTCTTGAGAATATCCCCCTGAATGTATACGCATAAAGAGCTTGCACAATACAGTTTCTAATAATAAACTCTGGAATGATTTGGATGAGGTGTGGGCTCTACTCCACTAAGGGCCCGATTTATCACGGGCTCGCAATGCCTTTGCATCAAGCAAGGTGCCCAATGGCAACGCAAGCCCTTATGTGAGATCTATTTAAGCATGGGCGAATTTTGCGAATCTCGCGTTCGCGAATTTTGCGGATTTGCGAACTCGCAATCCGCAAAATCCGCGAATTCTCGCAAATTTGCAGATTTTTTTTTTGTGTTTGCGCGGGTTTCTGCCAGTTCGCGAGGGTTTTGTACAATTTCGCAAATTGCGAACTTACCTGTCGGGTCGCAAGTTTCGCGAACTTGTTGTTTCTACGTGTCCAGCCTGTTTGGGACACTCTTCTTCATCACTGCCACTCTCTGTCACCACTGCCACTCTCTGACTACTCATGCCACCCTCTGGCCCACCCATGCCACCCTCTGTTTCATCACAGCACCCTCTGGTTGTCCAGGCAGTGTACATTATTGTGGCAACGCAAGCACACCTTCCCTGCCTCAAGTGACCTGAATTAATTTGGGGCTGATTAATGTGTCACAGAATATTTTTTTAGCTGGCACCTGCTTCCTTAGTGCTTCCTGATTAGTGATATTTTGCACTTGCTAAGTGCTTTCATTGTTGCAAAATTAGTTACAACACCTGCCCTGCCCCAACTGACAATAATGAATTAGGGGCTGATTAATGGATTTGAACTTCCAGCCTGGCTCCTGCTTGTCTCCCTTAGCTGTAATTCAGGACCTTTGTGGCATATGTGTAACTATTATGAGGTTCAGAGCAGGGTCACATAATAGTTGCAACTGGCAACTGAACTCTGGAGGGGCCCCTCAGGAAGCACTACAGGAAATGGCTACTAATGATGAGCCTGAACTTTTGAACCTGGTAAGTAGTTTCAGTTTTGCTAAGATCGTATTTCTGCAATTTTGCACTTATTCGCGGGGCGCGAAGTTGTACTGGGAAGCCGCGAACTCACGCGAACAGTGCGAGCAGTGCGAGCAAAATCCGCTGCTCGCGGATTTGGCGGGAGATTCGCGAATCTCGCGGATTGCGAATTTACCGAAAATCCGCAAAATCCGCGAGCGAAACGGATTTTCCGCCCATGCTTAGATCTATTATGCCACACAGAGCCATTTTGAATGGTTTTGAGCGGCTTGGTTAATCTGGAGTAATGCAAGTCAGTGCAAGTCACTGCCTTGCTTTACTCTGCCCTGGAAGGCATTCCATCAGTGGAGCATGGGTGTTCCCACACAGCCGCCTATTATTTTTGTTGCATTCCCAGATTTACTAACACTAGTAAACCTGGGAATGTTTTAATAAGCTATGCCATCACAGGGGACATGTAACATGAGGAAATATGTTTATTTCTCCTTTTTCTTACTCCTTCTACCTGTGCTGTATTCTTAAGCACACGTAGAAAGAGGACTAAGGGCCATATGTATCAAGCCTTTTTTGATTCGCAAAGGCCGAAATTCACTGAATTTCGGCCTTTGCGAATCGCAAAAGGCCTTTTTGCATGTTTTGGTATGTATGAAATATTCGCAAAATAAGGAATAGCAAAGATTTGCGATTCCTTATTTTGCCATAGCATTTAAGGAATCGCAATTTTGCGATTCCTTAAATGCTATGTATGTAGCATTTTTGGGCTGCGAATTATGGTTAAGAATTCGCAAATTACCACCAACTTGTAGTTGATGGTAACTTGCGAATTCTTCTAAAAATACACAATTTGCCATTTTTTAAGGTGGCATGTGATGCACACACGTGCCCATAGGGCATGTATGTGCGCCATATGCACACTCATGTACATTTCAGGGGTGCAGCAGGGTGTCTTTGAGACACCCCTGCACCCTTGAAATAATTCTCAAATTGCGATTAGAAAATTGCGAATTCGCAATTTGAGAATTATTTCGTAATCATTCCTATGGGCCTCCAGGCCCATAGAAATGCATTGGAAATTATTCCTTAATTGCGAATTCGCAAAATGCGAATTCGCAAATAAGGAAGATTAAGGAATCGCTAAAAAAAAAAAATTCTTCATAGATACCATTTTGCGATTCCTAAATAGCGATTCCTTACAAATCGCTATTTAGGAATCGCAAAAAGGTTTGTTGATACATATGGCCCAAAGTCTCAGATGATTGTTTTTGTAAAGGAAGTTTTCTCTAGTGCACCTGTACCATTGAACAGACAGTTAGGGCCCGATTCACAGAATGAACTTAAGACTCAATCCTAAACTTACTACTATTTTGGTATTCACAGAATGCACTTACTACTTTTGGCATTCACAGAATGCACTTACTACTTTTGGTATTCACAGAAGTTAGGATTTTGTCTTAAGTCTGTCTTAAGTCTGTCTTAAGTTTGTCTTAAGTCTGTCTTAAGACAAACTTAAGACAAAATCCTAACTTCTGTGAATACCAAAAGTAGTAAGTTCATTCTGTGAATGCCAAAAGTAGTAAGTGTATTCTGTGAATGCCAAAAGTAGTAAGTGCATTCTGTGAATACCAAAATAGTAGTAAATTTAGGATTGAGTCTTAAGTTCATTCCGTGAATCGGGCCCTTAAAGTTGTCTCTAGGTGAGGTTTGTAAAGCAACTATGTCATGTTAGCTCATTTATCTAGATCATTTTTCAATTAAGTCTGTAGAAGCTGCCTCAATTTTAAGCGCATGCCTTCTCCCTGCTGTATTTGAGATTAAAAACCGAACACATCATAGAGACATTCTTGTGCCCATTTCTCAGGGACTAGTCAATGTATGCTCTCGATCTAGCTGGGGACTGAGAATGTGAAATAATCATTTGACCAAGATCCGATGCTGAATGTGGCTTAGGATCCGTGTGAGCATGAGGAGCATATTATCACAAGTGTCATTTAGTTGAATATTTGTATACGTTCCAATGAAAAGCTTCCTTGGATGCATACTGCGTCTTCGTAATAGGGGATACCTTGCCTACGTGTATTACGAGTCCAGTAGCACTGTCCATTTTCATTTTCAGAAAGCAAGTGCAACAATGACATCTAGTGGGCAAATAAAGCTGGCAAACTTGTGACACAAAAAACGAGATAGACAAACCTACCTACCTAGGCACACAGGCAGGGCCGGATTGGCCATAGTGGGCACCGGGCAATCCCCAGGTGCGCCGCACGGGAGGGGGCCGGTTTTGGGCCCCTGCGGGCCGTTTTTATTACAGGACTGTTTTTGCAGCATAGCTGCAAAATCGGCCCTGTACCAAAATTGGCCGAAAACCGGCCCGGCAAAGAGCTCGGTGGCACCTCCAACCCCCCAGAGTAGGGGAAGGGAGGCGGCCGAAACACTTTGCCAGGACCGGTTGTGGTTCCCAGTCCCGCCCTACACACAGGGGCAGATTTACTCTCATTTTGTGTTGTGGCTGTGCCACATTTTGGTGCAGCCATGAAGCTAAATGTTAGTAGATACTTACGAAGCCACGCAAGGGCTGACTCTGTAAAAAACAATAAAGTAATGCTAGTTAGCTTACAGTGCTGCCTTGCGCTACCTTGAGCCAGAGAGCCGTTCCATGGGTATAGCATGGGTGCCTTCATGCAACCACCCATGGATTTTGATGTAACCCCAGATTTACAAAGGTCTGAAAACCAGGGACTTCACCAAATGGTGTGCCTCCCAGATCCAGGCATAATGAGGCGAAATATTTTTGTTTTTCCATATTACTTCCTTTTTATATGTGTGATGCATGCCGCTTCGAGCATAGAAAAAAGAAAATGCTAATAAAGATTGTTTTTGTGCTCGTAACGCAGGCACTCTTGCTGTATGCAGCAAGGGCGCCTGCATTGATGCTAGGCTGTGCAAAATGCACTAGCACTGGAGACAGCAAAAGGGTTCCATTTTGTAGTAGATTTCTAATCTCTCGGTTTCATGCAGCACAGTAACTTTGCTTGCCTTCTATTTCTGTGCTATTAGGATATTGTCTAAAATAGTTCACATGGCATCCATCTTAAATCACCATTTAGGTAAATATGATTGAGGTGCAGAAACTCATTGTGTGGGGTGGGAAAGACTGGGCGGGGGGACATTTTGCTCTTCAGCTTATGTAATGTAATTTTAAAGTGTGCATTTGAAAAAGCATGAGCATAGGTTTAGTACTATTAACATTGCTATAGTCCTGTGGCCAGCAACAATACAATATGTGGCTGTGGGTGAATCAGTTAATCATTAGGGTACAATTTCCTAATAGCAAATTCCCACAAATGTTCAACTTCAAAATGAGGCATTAACATGCAGAGCCGGGATTTAGCACAATGAATTCTGCATTTTTTTGGCTTAATTAAAGTTCTTTTTCCCTGATGAATTTTGGCTAGTTTAACTTTTTGGAATCTATCCAGGGAAAACTGCCAAGCTGTGATATTTTTCACACAACTTCAATTTTGATGCCTGGGCAAATTTGAATTTACCTCTTAACTTGTAAATAGTGCAATCAAATGGGTATTGGGCATCCTCTTTCAAATTTTAAATTTCTTGTTGACATAGACTTCATTTTGCACCTAATACAATAGACTCTATGTCTGTATCCTTTAGCTTCCTCTCCAGTGATTGCAAAGAACTGTGTGAGGCACTTCAGTACAACTGGGGAAACTTTAAGAAAAACTGCCTTTCGTTTCTGATCTGGCATTAAAGGGCTAATACAGCATATGTTAGCAGATTAGGCACACACGTATTGCCTTTGCCAGTGTTTGTTACACTTTTGGGTCATACTTATCTTTTTTTGCACTGTATATTAGTTAGGGCATTTGGATTGGGGACCCATGTCACTTTGACATTTGTGCTCTGTCAAATGCGAATGTAATACACAAGTCATTCAAAAAGTACTTTCTCACAAGAAAAATTATGATTGTTCACCATATTTTATTCGGTAAACATCGCTTACCACGAAGTTTTTACAACGCGGTACCTTTAGCACGCATCCCTTACAACGCAAGTCGTTACTACGACTTGCGATGGAGGGCGCTAAAGGATTAAAAATAGTAGATTTACTATCCCAACACCTTCCCTAGGATCCACGGGGACTGGTGTTAGAATAGTAAATTATACTATTCGAAATCCGCACCCCCAACGCAAGTCGTGGTAACGACTTGGGTTGTAAGGGATGCGTGGTAAAGGGATGCGTTGTGACGGTACGTGTTGTACCGTCATACATCCATTTTATTCATATATATTGCCCTTCAAAGTCCTCTTATGTATATTTAGACAATTAGATTTAGATTGTTTATGGAAAAATACAACTCCATGGTACCTTTGTTGAAATGTAAGTGACCAAATTCAGAAGGAGGTGTTAGATTTCTCGATTTCCAGTTGTACCACTCTTCATTCATTACTAGACAAGCATATACATTATTGTTTGATTTCCCTGAATGTTCTACCCCACTATCGATTTTTCTGGAGAACTCCTATTTTTCGATATGTTTTCTTTTTACGGAGACTCTCCATCCACATGTTCAAAGGCAATCATTTGAATATTTGTTCATTATTCAAATGTACTCGTAGAGCTGTTTGAACTGCTTGTAGTCAACACTTTCATGACTATACTGAACATAAATGTTTTCCCCTCATTAATATGGCATACGAAGGGCTTAAAAATCAAGAATAGATAATCTTCTTGGAAACATGGAAAAGATAAAGGTATAGGGCCTTATTGCGTTTGGCAGATGGATTTTTAAACTTTACTCCCGCCATGGTGAGGGTACAACGCCAGCCAAATATATAGATGTCTGCCATCCCAGCAGTCATCTCTTGCATTTCCAGGAATCTCCATTAGAGCAGCGCCTGTAAATGCATTCAAAGTTTGATAGATGGATTTGTCAACATGATGGAGCAGTATGTCATACTGTCAAATGTTTTCTACCCCAAAAACAAAATCCCAAAGCAGGATTTTCTTTGTTAAAATTACAAAAATCAATGCCCCCACCATGGCGTGGTCATCATTTTACAGTTTTTACTGTCCCTTGCCACCAGTTTTAACAGGAGGTGACAGACAGTGAACACTTCTCCTCAAAATAGTGTGGGTGAACAAGTGTCAAAATATATGACGGCCATTACTCTAGTGAGCTGCCTGAGGTGTATGTTGCCAACGAAGACAGATTAGTCTCCACCTTTGACATACTAAAAGGCGACCAAATCTAAATGCTGCTAGCGGACCTTAATATTGATGGAGAGGGTACCCCGTCACCATTGCTATGGATTACCCTCTCCACCAAGCTCTTAATCAGGACCATAGTCTGGATTTAATGTTTTAGGCATTGTGTGTCTGTTCTACCCTTTTTGTCACTCCAATTGATGTATAAAATACTTGATGACTTTGTTTTGGATTAAAGTAACCTTTGTACTTTTATTTCAAAATTCATATCCAATTCCACAGAGAATTATCACACTTAAAAATACTCCACTTCATAATAATCGGGATAAGATTGTTTTCAGTCATTCTAATCCTAAATCTGCAATTTATGAGCTGTTACATAAACACAAGTAGAATGAACACAGCCATGCAAAACTACTTGGGAACATTTAGTGATATCTATTTGGACATTTATTAGGAAGAAACTCTTTCTTACCCCTGGTCAGCTGCCATAACACAATCTTTAGTTTTTATTTATAATAGATTGTTCATTACTCCAATGCAAATTGCAAAGTTTGGCTGCTGGTCCTGTACAAAGGAACCAGGTACATTATTGCATATGCTGTTCACATGTAGGAATGTTCATCAATATTGCACACTGACTTGGGCTAAATGTTTATTAATATTTAAGTGTTCATTCCCTTTAATATTAAATAACATTTACTTGGTTCAGTTGCTCTCTCTGATTATTCCTCAAATAGTAAAGTTTAATTATTGTATCTTTTTAGCACCATTGCCTTTGGGCAAATCACAGCTTCATGGAAAGACTCTCCTTCTGTGGGTTTGCTCTTGGTGGAATCATATTTGTGAGAACCATAGAAGTGACATAATTTCAATACAAGACATTGGCTCATATTATGCAGTCTCAGGGGATATTCTCAAGAACGTGTGATAACTATCGCAAAATTAGCTGAACGTAGTTTTCAACATTGCAGTCTATCGCGGGAAAATGATGCTGTGTTAACTAAGAATTCACAACATGGTGGTACCATGCGATAGTCTCACGATAACGCCTCAAATGACCACGTTAAAACCAACGCGACGCCGCATAAATGCGGAACATGAACGCAAACAGGCTGTGATGATGCCAATCGCGATACAAAAATCAGCGAAAACCAGCAACAGGCCTTCAATTCACGAGTGTCAGGTGTGAAAAAACACCATAAAAGTTGAAAGAAAACAGAGAAACAAATTCCTAACAACAGGGAAGCACAATGGATGTTGCCGGAGCAAGTACGGAGGAGAACCAGAACCCCACAAGCCCCCCCCCCGGAGGACCTGCCTGTGACCTCGGGGTCAGGGAAGGTGAAGGAGAAGAAGAGTAGGAAGAAGCGGTTGAGTCCACATCAAAACAGGATCCTGATAACGGAGGTGGTAGAACACCATCAACAACTGTTCGGCGCCTCCACTGTGTCAACCAAAAATCGACTATGGCAGTCCATCGTGAACAAGGTCAATGCAGTGGGGTAGTGTAGTTCCTATATTCCCAATAGGCTCTGCGCATTGGAATAAGATATCCTATAGATTTGACGTAGGACTTATATCTACTAGGTCTCTATCGAATATATTAGACTTAATTGTGAGTGCCAGCTAATTCAGAGGTCACTAGAAACTTTCTCGAATTCACAAGAAGGGATTTGGTTTCTGACAACCGCATAAACATGACAACTTTGTTTCCTCAAGATAAAACTGATCTTCAGAGTTGTGGAAACAATAGATAGATATTTTACTCAGTCATTCGTGCATGCTTCGTTTCACCAGAGGTGCAGAGAAATAGAGAGACTGGCGTTTTCAATAAAAGTATTTATTGAACAGTCTTCTTTCTCATGCAGAAGAAATGAACTGCTACAATCGTAATACTGGTTGTAAAGTATAATGCGTACAATAAAAAGAGTAGGATAAAATAATACTGTAAGAGCATTGTATGGCTCCTAGATCATAGTTAAATGCATACATAAATAACAAAGGCTTAAAAGTACTCAACTGGTGCGTCTAAAATACGCCTACCCCGATGTACCTAACTTAAGCCTAGTACGAGGGAAGGAGTAAGTGAGGTGCAGAGTAAATGTAGTATTCTTTGCCAAGAATCTATCCAAGATTTCTCTAAGGGTCTAATCAGCTCCTTACCTTGGTTTAGAATGAAGAAGGTCAGACTCAGGACTCGATTTCCCAACAACCCGCAAGGGTAGCTTGGAAACACTGGAGGTGGATTTCTCGGCAAGAGAAAAGACAGCGTCTCTCTCAGTGCGTCTGCTGGAGGGTCGGCTTCCTTCGGCACTTGCTGTAGCAGGATGCGTCGGGCAAGTAGATAGTCGAACTGCTCCAAACCACTGTGTGTTTGCCATGGCAAGTGTGGGCATATTCATACCTTGAAGGTGCCGAGATTGATGTGCAGGTGGACATAATAACGTCATCAAAGAGTCTCAGTTCTTTGAAAACTCCATGAGTTCTTGGACAAGTCAGTATTCAAGCAAGGGAAAGTCCCTAGCTGCTGAAGCCGAGTTTTCCAAGAAATTGTTGTGGATTTTTGGAACTAGTGGAAGTAGCCCTGCCGTATTTGGACTGCATGAGCTATGTCTAAATATGGTTATGATTTCTATGCCTATATAAGGATATGGTGATTTACACCTATATAAGGGCATGAATCGGGAAAATTACAGTAGGGTGCTAAAATGCTATACAACAGTGGAAGTGCTGAAGAGGACAATGGAAGAGGTCAAGAGGCGCTGAAATGATGTGAAGCTCAAAACCAAGCTGAAACTCGCCAACAACCGGAAGGCAGCAATGCAGACTGGAGGTGGGAGTCCAGCGCCACAGGAGGAGCTGGATGATATGGAGGAAATGGTACCCACAGTCATCAGTGGGGAGACGGTGGCAGGAATTGGGGGACATGACCGGACACAACAGCACCAGGGTGAGTAACGATTATGGACTGGGTGACGGGGGAGATGGGCACCGTGGCACACATGTACAATTTAGCTGAGCACATCTTCTGACAAACCATGCCCCAGCCCCCAACTCCCACCAAGAGACCAATGTACCCATGTATGCAACATCTCAGCACTGCATAGGCACAGAAGTCAAAGGTACATTGCATGAAATAGAGAAGGGGCAGCAAAATCAGAGCTGCTGGGGCGATTCCCCCGAAATGCAGCACACACACATAACATGCAGAGCACATCAACACTGACAAACATGTGGTACAAACCGCAACACGTCTGCCACAGAATGCAGGACGCAACTGGTGCCGACTGGGTGTATACACTGACCAATTACATTTGGCACTGCAGGGAAATGTGAGTTGATAATGCACAAGTACAAACACACACACATCATGTTGTTGAAAGGGCCACTGTCCCTCAATAAATAGGCAGCACTTCCTAAATATCCACAATGTGCACATTCATGCAGTCTGTATGAAAACATGTACAATTCGACAATATACATGTGGACACATTGTTAAACTGCATCTTCCCTTCACATTGCAGAGGGAGACTCAACACCTCCTGCAGAGCAGCCCAAACCTCTCTGCTCTGATGACGAAGAGGACCACGACAGCTTCGACTCCGACGCCCTCCAACAGCTCGTGGACAGCCTCCGCAGCCCACCTCAAGGAGCAGGGCAGCCCAGCTGCTACGAGAAGACCCCACCACCTGCCCAGACCACACAGCAGGCAGCACCCACCACCACAGCAGCCTCCCAGGACCCCCACGAAGAACACATGGCCTTCCAACAGTGTGTTGGGATGCCAGGAGAATCTGGCTGGACAGGTGAGGGTGGGCTTCAACCGCATGGCAGACAAACTAGATGCCATACATGGGTGTCTAAGTCCCATCAGGGACAGACACCTACAGTCCGCTCCATGCTCTCCAACAGACCATGGCTGACATCGCTGGAGGCCTGACTTAGAGAATAGAACAACTGTCAAGTCAGAGTGGCTCTAGTGATCTCACATGGGAGTTGGGAATCATGTGGAGGTTAATGGAGACCATGGAGCGGGTAAATGCGGAAAGAGCGGCTGCCACGGCTGCGCACCAATGAGTGGTAGCTGGGTTCCTCAATGACCTCAAGACCATCCTCATGGCATTACTGCCACAAGGCCTGGCGCTAATGCATTCTGCCGCCACCACTCCATCCACATCTCCACCCCCTGAAGTGTCAGTGCCACACAGTATGGCAGACATTCCGCCTCCGCCCCCTGAGGTGTCACTGCCACACAGTGCAGGAGACAGAACACCAGCACCCACACGTGAGACACATGCAACAGCAGTGGACGAAGATGCGGATGGACCTCCCTTCGTGGTATGAAGGACGCAGTAGCATTCTTCTCTGCCATCTGGTCGGTTTCTTCTTGGTTCTGCCCTCTGCATCATCACCTTCCACTGTCCCCGATGCACTCTGCGACACTTACCTTGGACCTCGACATGGACTGCCATATGCTGTTTGATCACCAATGACACAGCAATCAGACTGCAGACTGAACTCTTCCTCTTTTTCTTTGGACTTGTCATTCCCTGAAGGACTCTGGCGTCATGTGGTGTTTTCATGGCCCTGTACAGCTCCAGATGCAACACTCCACTGAATGTACATTAAAATTCCTACTCACACAGATGTGTCATGTATATGGTCCTTCAAGTGTGGAAGTATGGAGGAATGTAGGCTCACTGAATTCCTCCTACATCCATGTGGCTCATGTCGTAGAACTTGGGTCACAGGGTGACACATTGCCGAATGCGGTCCGGTTGGTGCAGACACAACAACTGGGGCACATGCATAAGTTACTTCCTTGTCCAGCCCAGTACGGAACCAAGCCCAGAGCCCCAGGGTCATTGTTCACACCCTTATGCTGGACTGACATACACCAGGCCAGCCCACACTGCTTACGCTCACAGGGAGCTACGGCAATGCAACATGTCCTAGGTCTTCCCTGTAGTGATCTGCTGGTCACAGGTCTAGCTGTCAGCATGCCACAGCCACTCCCTCACGGCTGGTGTACACCCACACCACACCCATCCAGCACACGCATTATAGGACATGTGACCCTGCCAATAAAAAGGGGCGGGAGCATGTGCTCAACACCAGTTCTACTCTCTATCTGGGTGTATTGGTGTGGTGTTCATGTAGGCATGAGGGCCTAGGAGCCTGGAACATCACATTCCCCCGGCCCGGAGGCGACATGATGGCATCCGCACCACGATATCCAATCATACAGGGTCCATGACTTGCGGGGCACAAACTTGGTGGCACTGGATACACTGGGCCGACACAGGCACACCGCCACGAGATGGTGACTTTCGGTGCACTGAGATAGGGGCACTTTAAGTGCTGAGGGGGTTTGCAGCCTGCAATGATGCCCCTCCTGGCGGTCCGGACTGCTCAGGATTTGTGTGCCTTGCTGGACCACAGTGTAGGACAGAGCCAGCGGACAGCGCGGGCCTACAGCCACGTGGCATCGCCTCCCGGATCACAGAGTTAGTGGCACACCAAGGGCTGAGCGGGTGTGCAGCGTGTGATGATGCTGGGTGCACTGGTATGTCCTCTGTCATGGCAAAATCAAGACCCAGAATCAAATGTAAGACCTGGTGGCCTGCAGAGTGGGGCTGCATGATGTGGTGGGTGCAATGTTCCCAGGCCCCGGCCTTGGGTCTTGCACCGGCACGTGGTGGGCCCTCATTAGGACACATCGGTGGCAGAAGGTGAGCAGTGAGGCTGGGTGTGTAGGAGCAGACATGCACTGCTGGGCGACGGGAGGGGCCGGGGTGCAGCTGCCTGGGTACACAGGGGCAAACAGGCGATGATGTCATGTGCAATTGTATGCACTTTGCCATTCATGTATCTGGATTCTGTTTCAGATGACGTATCTGTTTCAGATGTGAGACCTGGTGAACTGCACTACATACTGGCATGTGATTGGAGACACACCGGTGTCAGCAGGTGATCAGTGAGACCTGGGTGCGCAGTGTCGGCACTATCTCTCCCTGACATCTCTTCTGTTATCTGTGTCTCTCTCCCCCTCTCTTTCCGTCTTTCCTCTCTCCCCCTCTCTGTCCGACTTTCTCTCTCTCCTCCACTCTGTCCGTCTTTCTCTCTCTCCCCCACTCTCTCCGTCTTTCTCTCCCTCCCCCTCTTTGTCTGTCTTTCTCTCTCTCCCCCTCTCTGTTCATCTTTTTCTCTCTCCCTCTCTTTCTCTCTCTCTGTATCTCTCTCTCTCCTTCGCTCTCTCTCTGTCCTTTGATGAGCCAAGTCACACCTTCTCATCTGGATTTTTGTCTTGCAGGCTGTGACCTACAGATTGTCCCGAGGAGAGCCGCCATGTGTCTTCATTTCTGTTCTGTGTTTATTTGAATACATTTTTGTTTGTTAAGTAGAAGGTGAATGTGTGATGCCTATTTTTGTAAAGACACATGCATGTCACCAAATGTGATTGTGCTACATCAGGTGGATTATTTGGTACATGTTTCATGTAGTTGATGTGGCATGTCTTTGCCCTTGGGGTGGGTGCCCGGGGAGGGGGAGTCCTAGGGGTGGTGGCGGTGGGTGTTGTGGCCCTGTTGGGGCTCGCAGCTGAATGATCGTTGGCTCAATGGCATCTGTTGCCCTTCAGGTGTGGCTCTGGGCTGGGCTCCCGTTCCTGATGCAGGCTGTCGTCCGAATTCAAACTAGGTCAGAGCAGGTGCTAGTTTCCTGCTGCTAACGTGCCTTATCCCCTGTTTTGGGTTCTTATTGCTGATCTGGCTGGTCATTGAGAATTTTGCGGAGTGGTGTTATCGCGGCTTTTGGCACAGGAACTCCTACTCTGCATCTCATCAGCGATAGTTTCGGAGGTCATCTGTGGCAATATTTTTTGAGGTTGCCATTCCAGGTTAACTGGTGATATGGGCTACTTGCACCAGCTTGTGAATAGGACGATATATTTATCGCCACTTTGGCTGCGATAAAGTGCTGTTAACTCGGCGATAACTCCTTGAGAATATGCCCCCTATTTTCTTACTGTTTATTCACAGCTTTTAAAAGAACTACATCGCCCATGGTGCACTTTGATGAAACAAAAAGTGACAAAACAACATAAAGGTATATAAGGTCCAGTTTATATTGGCACAACTCTTTTGGTGTTGCGAGCGAGATTCAAAGACCGCGAATAAGTCCCAGCAGTAGTAGTAGTAGAAGCTCTTCATTTCGATCGAAATGCCATAAAAGTACAGAGTAAAAAACTAAATACACAGCGTAGCGGCAGTTGAAAATCGTCCAGTGTCACAATATCTGGAACCACAAGTTGAATGTATGAGGATATATTAAAAGCAAGAGCAAATAACATTTGAATAAGTGCCTAGTGACATAGTGCCATAAGCAATGAAATGCTTAGCGACATAGAATCATAATACAACAAAATACACACTGACCATTAAAAAAGACAGTATCTAAAGGAATATGGGACAGTACAAAAGAGGTAAAGCAAGTAAGGGTACTGTTAATCTGACATACCTAATACCAAGACATCTAGAATGGATGGCATTCGTATGCAAGTAAAATTCATGAATAGGGGAAAGGGAGAACAAAATCCTTGTTTCAGGGTCCGCTATGTGCTCTTATTAATATGATGTTTATTCTAAATGTCTGATATTTACTTGAAGAAGGGCCATACACTAGTAGTGATAACTATGAGGATAGGTAGAGATATGATGACATTCAGGATGTACCTAGAGCCTGTTAACTTAGTATAGTGGTCATGCTATTTGGCCTATGGCCAAGGTGTTCCCCTTCATAGTACCGGAAGGATAGGACTCATTATCCTCCCATCCGCATCAGAGATAAGCTAGTGAAGCCCCAGTATGTTCCTTAGTCGCTTTGTAAAACCAAGTAATATGGTGCTGTCCTTCACCCATGGATTGCATCATATAAGTAACTGCATGATAGGTGCCTCTACCTCATTGCACCCCACAGCAATCTAAGGTCTTCCATCAACTGTATATGTAAAAGATGCTGAACTGGCTGTATGCTATAATCCTGGCATATTTGATCAAACTGCAGTAAGTTTGTGTCTTGGAACAAGTTTACAACCCTGTCTATAGATTTTCCATGCCAGCTAGTCAACTGGTCAGGGAGAAAGTGTCCTAAAGGACCAGGCAAACCCTGGAGAGGAGAGGCAGGTGAATAAGGAAGAATGTGCTTTGTGAACTGCAGTACCTTTGTCACACACTTCCTAGCCAGCCACACAATGAATGTCCACGAATGGTGTAGTTTCACTGCAGGATGTAAACATTGCTGTACAATAATATACAAAGGAAGGGGTCAATTCCCTGTGCTGGTTTCATAGAGGTTATTCCCCAATAAGCATCTGGCTGCCCATTGGAGTTGCGCGGAAAGACAATATGCCTCAAAAGACGGTGCTCCTAAACCTCAACTTTTCACAGACAGTTGAACTTTATTCAAGGCTACTCTATGTTTCCCCTTATCCTAGAGTAAATTCCCTAACGCCCGCTCCAGATCCACAACAAATCAACATTTAGGAAATACTGGAACATTGACAAAATAGTTCCCCCTGAGGGTCTCCTCGCCAGACTTTATGAGATCGGTCTTAGGGGGACGGTGCTCAGCTGGTTTAGATCTTTCTTAGCTGACTGCCGACAAACGGTCTGGGCCGCTTCGAGCTCCGCCGAGATGCCGCCATTGGGAGTCGGAGTCCCTCAGGGCTCCGTGCTGAGTCCGACTCTCTTTAACATCTTTATGACCCCTTTGGCGACACTGGTGGAGTCTTTCAGGGCCCAGATCGTGTCTTACGCCGACGATACCCAGCTCCTCTTTTCATGTCAGAAAGGAGAATATTTCGACGGAGAGAGTATCCGTGAGTGCCTTGGGGCTGTTTTTAAATGGTTCCAGCTAAACAGCCTCAAGTGCAACTCAGATAAATCTGAGATACTCTTTTTCGGTTGTGTCTCCGATCCTGAATGGCATGAATGGTGGCCTGCGGATATGTTCCCTCCGGCGCACTCGTCTCAGTTATCTAAGAATTTGGGAGTGAAGATCGACAATGGGCTGACATTAAAATCCCAGGTTCTTGCTCTTTCGGGAACGTGCTTTGGTCTCCTCAAAATGCTCCGGAAGTTCTTCCCCCTGCTCTCGGAAGAGCACAGGAAGACTGTGGCCCAGGCATTAATTGGCTCAAGATTGGATTATTCCAACATTCTCTATCTTGGCCTGCCGGAGTATCTCCTGCAATGTTTGCAGGTGGTGCAGAACGCGGCCGCACGGGCTATCTTTGGCCTCCATAGACGTGCTAGAGTATCCAGTCTACTGCAGTCACTTCACTGGCTGCCTATCCGGAAGCGGATAGAGTTTAAGGCCTTGACTTTGGCCCATAAGGCCCTGCACGCTAGGGGAGCTCAGTATCTCCAAAGGAGACTTGCCTTTTACCATCCAGCTCGTTCCTTAAGGACTGAGTCTCTGTTTTTGGCTGAGGTTCCCCGGGTAAAAAAGGCACGCATGGGTGGTCGCTCTTTCAGGCTGCGAGCTCCGCAGCTCTGGAATTCGCTTCCACTGTCACTGCGTAGCACATCTAATTTACTGGCCTTCAGGAAGGGCCTTAAAACACTCTTTGCAGGCTCTCTGTTTTATGTTGTTGATGTCTCTCTTCTCCGGTCACATATCAAAGCGCCGGGACACTCCTCGGAGTAGCCGTGCGCTATGTAAGACCAACCTAACATCTAACATCTACCATCTAATAGACGCAGGAGGAGGATCATTGTAGACAGAGTGACTCTCCCCGCTTAAGCATGTGGTAATCGTTGCCAAAATTGCATTTATGGTTTGAGAGTTGACACTGCTTGCTGAAGGTTACTCTCAAATAGGTCCTGCTGAGAGTGATAAAAAAGGACCCCTAGAAATCCAACCCCTGTTGTCGACCAAGTCAATGCATCTCCACCTAAACGGATTTCCTGCGATGAAGCTTCACAACTGAACGGGAAAACACAAGATTTCTCCCAGTTCATTTGCAACTCCACAACCTGCTCAGAATCACAGAAAGCCCCGAAATAGGGGCCCATGTCGGATGATACTTCACAAAGATATAATTCTTCATCCACATATAGAGACACTACATGTACCACATCATCCAGGGAGATACCACAACATTGTTCAGCCAATCGTAGTCTCTGTGCCAAAGGTTTCATCCCAAGATTAAACAGGATAGGATGGGAAAGGACACCACTATCATGTTTCCCGGCCTACAGAAAATGGTTTGGAGAATAACTTCCCTACACACACTCATGAGGTAGCGATTGCATACAATAATTTGGAGTAGGATAAGATATGTCATCCCAGCCCCATCCCAACCCCATGACCCTTAGAATGCAAAACAAGTACTCCCATGACAGGGAATCAAAGGCCTTTTCAAGGTCTAATATAAGACAAGCCACTAGGGGATACTTAAGAGAGGCCAGGTCCATATCATGAAAGGGTCACCTAATATTATTTGGTGTATTTTGCCCCGGCTTAAAACCTTTTTGATCTGAATGGATCGGTGTAGGCCGTAATTGTGCATAATGCTCCGCTAGTACTTTCCCGAGGATTTTATAATCAGCACCTACTATTACTACTTGGCTATTTGAAGAGAGCTAAGTGGGGATTTTACCTGGTTTGAGTAGGGGCACCAAAAGGGGTTCTTGTAGAGACTTAGGAAGCAGGCCTGTTTAAATAACCTCATTATAAATTTGCACGAATTTGGGGACTGAGAGAGTAGCAATTCGATCATAATATTCTAAGGGTAATGCGTCTAAGCCACAGGTCTTATTTCTGGCCAGATTATGAATTGCATTCTTCACTTCCTCAACCACGATCAATTCATCAAGCGGCAATCTATTATTAGGAGTGAGCAATAGGAGGGATGGAGGGTAAGGTTAAGGGCCCAAAAAACATTTGGAAGGCCTGGAGGTACAAGTAAGCTTCGATATCTAACACATTAAAATACCTGCAAAATGCTCACAGTATGTCCACCTGAGCATCCAGAGCTGGTCCCTTATCCTTTAAAATTTCAGTGATTGGTGGACTTATTACCTCTTGCGAAGCAGCCAACCAAGCATGCACACTGGTTATCACCCGTTGCATGAATCAATGCAGTGTATTCCACATAAGTGGAACTGGTATATCAGTGCTGTGTGACACGCTTTAACGTCAGCCAAAGCGCAGTGGATTGTCTCATCAGTGGGATAGCGATTGTCTATGTTCGCAACCTTCTCCTCAGTGGCTTTTAAGTCCAGATTCAAGTCTCTGCGAACCCAGCTATATTCAGTATACAGAAGCCTCTATTAACCACCTTAAAGGACTCCCATTCTACAGGCTGTGTATATGCAGTAGTGGGATGACTTTCACAGTAGTTGGTAATGTGTACGCGCTGAGCCTCACGGAAAACTACAATTTCTAATGTATTTATTGATAATTGTCAATTAGGAACCGGAGTATGCCGAGCCGTGGTCTAAGATCACTCGCCCTAGATATTCGAAAGTCGCTACTCATGGAATAAGCTCTAGAGAGCAAAGAAAATGGTCTAGTCGTTCATACAGCTCATGTAGTGCTGAGTAATGAGAATACAGACTCAGGTTACAGTTATGAGTTTTCCATGCATCCAAGAGGGGCCACTGCTGGGTTCACAGTGCAAACTTCCATGAATGCTGATGGGCTGGGGGACCGAAAAGCGGAGGGTGCAAGCGATCTAAGTTGAGATCTAGGACATTATTGTAGTTCCCTCCTAATGTCCACGGGATACCCACCCATTGTGATACAATCCCAAACAATGTACCCCAAAAGCCCCTTTGATCATAATTTTGAACTGATTGTCCATCTAGTTTGCCTTCTGCAAACATATATCTACCTTCCCTATCAATCTTCGTTCTGAGAAATTGAAAAGGTGTGCCTGGGTGGATCCATAGTAAGGCTCCCCATGCATAAGAGTACATTGTTCCATAAATCTGGCCTAGCCAGCAGTTATTAATCCTCTGCAGTTCTACGTCAATGAGATGAGTATCTTGCAAGAAACAGATATACACCTGCTGTCATTTAATGTATGTGCATATGAATAATGACATTGCACCAAGTCCAGTCCCTGCACATTGAGGGTCAGAAATCGAATGTTTTAGCAATGATCTATGCTGATATTGATAAACAGCCCCCCACCCACCATTACGTCCACACCCCTGTTCATGTTCACATGTGTAATGCTGCGTTGCCTGTGCTTATAGGGATCAACAATAGGATATAACAAATAACAATCTGACAAAAACCAGAGCCTGCAGTCAAAAACTGCACACCCAATAACATGCACTGAAAATGTACTCTCAAAGTGCAAGAAAAATGACAATTCACCGCACAGTGATGAAACTTGAAGAGGGGAAGACAACCAGCAGTGCCCAAGTTAATATAGTACATTACACTCAACAGGGTGTATTCTGTAGACCCATGAATCTTGAGAATTGGAGTATTATAGCAAGTCATCTGCCATTTCTGGTGTAATATTAGGGCCAATCAAAAGCCCACCACAACTCGAGCCTGCAGAGGTAATTTCATCATCACTTGTGGCTGAACTTGTGTCAGTGCATTGTAAGGATGAGGATGACGTAAAGCATAAGTAGCTTTTATGGGAAATTTCTGGCTCTGTTGTCACTCATTTGGGCATGGTAATCTGATAGTCTCCATAGCTTTTTTGTGACTACCACCTCCTCGGCCCCCTCGCTGACCAACACGAGATGTTTGATTACTAATCTTCAAGGGATGACAGCTCTCCTCAAAGTGGTTTTCCACACAATCTTAGGCAGATTCTGTATCTAAAACAAAGTGGGTATGCTGTTCCTATAGGACTCACATCTGAGTTGGGAACATTAAAGAGTAATGAACATTTAGTTCTTGAATACTTCTTTTCACTGGTATAAAAGTGGTATGCTGCCATTGGGTCAAAAGGGTATCATCAGAGAAAATAGAAATACAACTGTTCTCGTATTTCACACGAGTGGTCCTTGTAGTCAGTTCTTTAGTTCAAAGATTATGTAGTGCCTTAAACAGGTCCTTATTCAAATCACCCAATTCTAGCTCATTAGATGGTAATGTTTTGAATGGGCCCAATATGGTATTCAATGTGGTGTACATTTGTAGTAATATGTTGGTATGAATCCATAACTTAGACCAGTTGGCAGTTTGTCTATTATTTGAGAGGTATAAAGTAAGCTCAGATTATCAATCAATCAATCAAAGAATTTGTAGAGCGCACTACTTACCCGTGAGGGTCTCAAGGCGCTGAGGGGGGGAAGGTGCTGCTACTGATCGAAGAGCCAGGTCTTGAGGAGCATTCTGAAGGTGAGCAGGTCTTGGGTCTGCCACAGATGGGTGGGGAAGGTGTTCCAGGTCTTCGCGGAGAGGAAGGAGAAGGATCTGCCGCCAGAGGTTGTTCATTGGATGCGCGAGACGGTGTCAAGGGAGAGGCTGGCGGAGCGAAGCTGGCGGGCAGGGGTGTGTAAGTTGAGTCTGTTGTTCAGGAAGGCTGGTCCGGTGTTGTGGAGTGCTTTGTGTGCGTGGGTGAGGATCCTGAAGGTGATCCTTTTGTTGACGGGGAGCCAGTGCAGGTCTCTCAGGTGGGAGGTGATGTGGCTGCGGCGGGGGACGTTGAGGATCAGCCGGGCGGAGGCGTTTTGGATGCGTTGCAGTCATCGCAGGTGTTTGGCCGGGATTCGTGCATAGAGTATGTTGCCTTAGGCCAGCCTGCTGCTGAAGAGGGCCTGGGTCACCATTCTTCTGGTTTCGGTAGGGATCCACATGTAGATCCTGCAAAACATGCAGAGGGTGTTGTAGCAGGAGGAGGAGATGGCGCTGACCTGCTTTGACATGGAGAGGGAGGAGTCGAGGATGAATCCTAGGTTGCGTGCGTGGTCCGTGGGTGTTGGAGCTGTTGCCAGTGTGGTCGGCCACCAGGAGTCATCCCACACAGAGGGGGTGGGGCCGGGTATGAGGACTTCCGTCTTGTCCTAGTTCAGCTTCAGGTGGCTGTTCCTCATCCACTCAGCGACGGCCTTCATTCCCTCGTGGAGGTTGGTTTTGGCGGTGTGTGGGTCCTTGGTGAGGGAGAGGATGAGCTGGGTGTCGTCGGCGTAGGGTATGATGTTCAGGTTGTGCTGGTGGGCCACTTGTGCGAGCGGGGCCATGTAGACATTGAACAGGGTCGGGCTGAGGGATGAGCCCTGGGGTACGCCGCAGATGATGTCAGTGGCTTCGGAGCGGAAGGGTGGGAGGCGGACTCGCTGGGTTCTGCCGGAGAGGAAGGATATGGTCCAGTCCAGGGCCTTCTTCTGGATTCCAGCTTCTTGGAGGGGTGTTCTTAGAGTGCAGTGGCAGACCGTGTCGAAGGTGGCTGACAGGTCCAGGAGAATGAGGGCAGAAGTTATGCCGTTGTCTAGTTGGCGTCTGATGTTGTCTGTGGCAGCGATGATGGCTGTCTCGGTGCTGTGGTTTCATCTGAATCCGGACTGGGATGGGTCTAGGATGTTGTTGTCCACGAGGTGGCGGGTCAGCTGTATGTTGTTGATTTTCTCGATGACCTTCGCGGGGAAGGGGAGCAGGGAAATGGGCCGGAAGTTCTTGAGGTCTTTGGGGTATGCCTTGGGCTTCTTGAGGAGGGCGTTGATTTTGGCGTGCTTCCATCTATCCGGGAATGTCGCTGTGTCGAAGGAAATGTGGATGACCTTCGGTAGTTGGAGGACTATGGTTTTGTTGAATACGTGGTGTGGGCATGGGTCTGACGGTGATCCTGAGTGGATGGAGTTCATGATATTGCGTGTCTCATCGTTGTTGACGTAGGACCAGGAGGTAGCTGGTTGGTGCAGGTGGCGTTTGGGGTGGGTTCTGCCGTAGTCGGGTGGTCGAGGTGTTGAAGCTGTTGAGGATGTCAGCGATCTTGTGATGGAAGATGGTGGCCAGTGAGTCGCACAGTTCTTGCGAGGGTGGGGTGTCGTTGGTTTTGGCGTTGGTGTTGGAGAGTTCCTTCACTATGTTGAAAAGCTCTTTACTGTTGTGTGCGTTGTTGTCCAGGCGGGTTTTGAAGGAAGATCTCTTGGTTGTTCTTATGAGGTGGTGATGTCTGCGGATGGTGTCCTTGTGGGCTGTGTGGCTGTCTGGTGTGCGGTCGTGGAGCCATTTCTTCTCCAGCTTCCGGCAAGTGCGTTTGGAGGTCTGGAGTTCTTTGGTGAACCAGGCGGCTTTCTTGCTGGAGTAGTTGAAGGATGGTTTCTTGGGCGGGGCGAGGGTGTTGGTGCAGTCGTCGATCCACTGTCTGAAGTTCCGGGCGGCGGTGTCTGTGTCGGTGGGGTCAATGGGTGGGTTCTGGGTGAGGGTGGAGGTCAGCTGGTCTTCGGTTGCTTTGCTCCAGTAGCGGCGGGGGAGCTGTTGGGTGTGGTGGTGCGTGGTTGGTTTCTTGAAGGTGACGTGGATGCAGCGGTGGTCGGTCCATTGGAGTTTAGTGGTGTGGTTAAAGGCGATGTGGGTGCTTGTGAAGAAGACGGGGTCGAGCGTGTGGCCGGCGGCGTGGGTGGGTTCGGTGATGAGTTGTCGGAGGCAGAGGTTGGCAAGGTTGTCGACCAGGGTGGCGGAGTTGGTGTTGTTGTGGTTCTCGAGGTGGAAGTTCAGGTCCCCGAGGAGGATGTAGTCTGTGGAGGCGAGTGCGTGGGTGCTGGTGAGCTCCGCGATTGAGTCACTGAAGAGGGTCCGGGGACCGGAAGGTCTGTAGACGAGTGTTCCTCTGAGGGTGGTGTTGGGGCCGGTGTGGATCCGGAAGTGAAGGTTTTTGGCGGAGTTGAGGGAGTCGTCTGCGAGGGTGTGGACCTGGAGGGTGGACTTGTGGATGATGGCTATTCCTCCTTCAATTCCGTTGGTGCGGTCTCTGCGGGAGATCTTGTAGCCGTCTGGGATGGCTATGGCGATGTCAGGTGCCGAGGATTCGTTCCACCAGGTTTCGGTCAAGAAGGCAACGTCTGGGGGGGAGGTGTCGAGCAGGTCCCAGAGCTCAACGGCGTGTTTGCGTGCGGAGCGGGTGTTGAGGAGTATGCAGCGGAGGTGGATGGGTCCGGTCCTTGGAGGTTTGGTGGTTCTGTCGCAGGCGAAGTTGCAAGTGTGGCAGGAGAAGGGTCCGTGGGTGCGTTTCGGGGCGGCCTGGATTAGGAGACTATGTTTGTATTAGTCATATACAGATTGTCTTTCTTTGTTAACTTAAGAGCGCTGTGGTCACTATCTTTTCGAGTCACGATTTCAAAATCTATGACAAGGTGTCTTATGCCTATGTCTAAGATGATGTAGTCTATACAACTCTGGCTGTTCCCTCTTTTAAACATAGGGGCAAGATGAGAATCTGACCTGAGTCTGCCATTCCAAACACGCAGACCAATGGTCATTGTCGGAGACAGTAGCTGTAGAGTGAGCGATGATCATTTTCTGAGGGGTGTTGCCTTGAGTTTCTGTATGACCACATGTTGTAATAAAATCACACGCAAGGATGGTAGAGGAATTATCTGGGCATTCTGCAAGATTCTGAGAGAGAACATTTAGTGTGGGTGCATCAACATTCTTATTCGTGGAATGGTTATAAATATTATAGACTTTTACACTGCGACCATTCTACCCACTAACACTCAGTCCCATAACATCCTTCCTATCAAACTCTATTAACTTTATTGAAACAAGGCTCAGCAGTAAAACAAGAAATAAAAGTCCAAAGCAAGAGAAAAAGAAATCATTCGAAAATCATGGTTGGGCACTCCTCTAAGGTCTGTGTAGAAAAATTCATAGCCGATTGATGGTCTCTTAGCTCGAGGACTGGGTTTTTGATGGCAATAGAGATAAAGAGACTAATGAATTAGGGTGAGAAGATAGTGGTGGGATAATAGTTGTTTCTTTGTCTTTAATAACATCAGGACTCCCCTTCTGTTAAACCTCTCCACCATCCTATTTGCCTCAGGATGATAAAGAGAACATGTTTTATGCATAATACCATTAGATGACAGAAAAAGTTCCATCTCTTTAGAGATTAACTGGACACAATTGTCTGTTAACATAGTCTTAGGAAACCCTTCTCTAGAAAACAGCTTTCTTAAAAATTTGATGACGTTCCCAGTGTCGACATTGGACAAGAAAAGCACCTCTGGCCAACAAGAATACATATCTATTACCACCAAGAAAAACACCTGAGAACCATTGCCAGAAATGGGACCCAAAATGTCCAACGCAATATCTTCCCAAGGATGCTTGGGTCGTTTCCTCAAAATCATGGGTTGCACTCTAGGTGATTTAGATTTGTTACTTATGTTACAAGGAACACACTCATGTATCTCTCTCTCAATTAACTTGGCCATACCTGGCCACCAGTATGAGAAACATAACCTTTCTTTAGTTTTGGTAACTCCAGCATGGGTGACATGGGCGAGATTTCTCAAATCGTTCCTGAGACTCATAGTAGGAACCAACTTGGTACCACAAAACAAAATATTTTTATCAACAGGTAATTCATTTCTCACACACCAAAAGGGCTTAGTCGCTTTGGATCCCATTTTGATACTTGTCCAGTTACACTGCAACAAAGACATTACTTCTTTGAGGGTCACATCAAGGTCAACTTCATGACACTATATTTCTTCTGTTATGTGGACCAGATCTAATACACACACCCAGTCGCAGCCCACCACTATTTCACCCTCATCCGAATTCTCACCAGAAACTAGGTGTGAAAGGCATCAGCTATTCTATTGTCTACTCCTGGGATGTACTTGAGGGGAAAAGAATATTCCTGAAGTCCTATGATCCACTTAGTTATGCAACTAGAAATGAAATCCAGACCTTTCTTATCAAAAATCTCAATTAATGATTTGTGGTCAGTTCTGATCTCAAAGTCTACACCCCACAAGAACTTCTTAAGTTTTTTTACTGCCCAAAAAACCGCAAGAGATTCCCGCTCAACTACGGAATAGCGAGTCTCAGGATCCCTCAAACCTCTAGACAGAAACATGAAGGTTTTCATACCATGAGGACCTTGTTGTTGCAATACAGCCCCCAAACCCTTCTCACTTGCATCAGTGGTAAGGATCGGTTTGAGCCTAGTGTCAAAACTCTGCAAGAAAGGGGCATTACACTAGCTTTCCTTGATTCATGAGAATTCTTCCTCACACATCTCCGACTACACAAAACTCACACCTTTTTTTAATAAAGACCTAATACTGGTGGTCAAATCTGCAAAACCTTAAACAAATTTTGCATAATATTCAATCATACACAAAAAACTCATAGGTTCCTCTTTAAAGGAAGGAGCATGCATGTTATGGATCGTGGTCACTAAATCGTCTTTAGGTCTGACTCCATTCCCAGTAATGTTGTGGCCAAGATAATTGATAGAGCCAGCTCTAAACTTGCACTTCTCTATTTTTATAGTGAGATTTGCTTCACACAATTTTGAAAGAACAGACCTCAGGCGCACATCATGTTCCTCTACATTAGCACCAAAAATGAGTATGTCATCGTGGTAAATGCATACACCGCCCAGATTCTTCAGAATGTTTTCCATGGCATGCTGGAATACGGATGAGGCTGAGACTAAGCCAAAGGGCATCCGAATAAATCTAAAAGTGCCAAATGGTGTGATAAACGCAGCGAGGTCTGCAGGATTGCTCTAATTCAATCTCGTGAGACGCAGAGGGTAAATCAATCGTACTAAATTTTTCACACCTCCCAACAAAACTTGCATTTCGCTGATGTTGGGAAGCGGATATCTACCCACTACTACATTTTTATTTAATTGGCGCCAGTCGATGCATAGGCTCAAATCTCCGTTGGATTTGCGCATAGCGACTACTGGAGCTAGCCATTCTGTTCCTTCCACCTCTTTTATGATACCGTTTTCTTTAAGCTTAATAATTTTTTTCCTTATGGTCTCTACAGATAATGGTACGCTCCTGACTTTACTGGTAACAGGGACAGCGTTTTTCTTAAGCTTGATTTTGTGCTGGTATCCCTTCAAGCAACCTAGACTCTTTTTGAATACATCAGGAAATTCATTTTTCAAAGCATTAATGAACTCCCCATCCTCCGACTTCTCTACAGCACACATCATATCCTTAAACAAAATCGGGGTATTCTAATTGGGATCGAGATACACTCCTAAATCACCTTGGTGTAACCAACAAATAATGCTATCTCCTTTCTTAGAGACATACATTTTCCCTGAAATCATTCTGCCCTTGTATTCAATCAGTCCTAAGAAATATCCATGCAATTGAATTGGTTCCCCTACATAAGCCAATGGAGTGATGTAAGGTTTAAGTAACTTGATTTTATGTTTTAGCTTAATGGGATAAAAGTCATTTGAAATAGTTGTGATTTTCGCCCCAGAATCGAATAAGACACGTGTCTGTTCCCCATCAACTAATATTTCTTCTGTGGGGCAAGCTTTTTTACAAGGCTCATTTCCGTTTTCTAAAACAATCCGACCACATTGAAAATCATCATGGCTGGCATCAGGACTTTCATCTTCAGGCACTTCTATTCTTTTAACTCTAGGGTCAGGTCTGCTTCAGCACACTGACGGAAAGTGCCCCTTCTTGCATTTTGTTCAAACATGACCCAGTGCAGGACATCTTCTATTGTTTGCAAGATGCCCAGGCTTATCACATCTATAAAATCTAAAAGCTAAAGAAGTATTGCTAAACTTTCCTTTGTCTATTATTAATTTTTCTTTCACTTTAGATTTGGTGTCAAGATTTCTTTCTTTAACATCCTTTAAACTTTCTCTTTTGATGACAGCCACACACTTAAGCGAGTGTTCAATTTTCTTTGCTACAGCAACGACCGCATCAAGTGTGGGTTCATCATGTAACCACAATTCTTCTCTTACCTTATCCATACTACATCCTAGCATAAATTGATCACAGGTGTGTTCATCCATTAGATTCTCAAACTTGCAAGATGAAGCGAGTTTCCTTACATCAGTTATATAGCTTTCAACAGTTTCCTCTTCTTTTTGTGTTCTTTTACCAAAATGGTATCTTTCTAAAATTGTACTTATCTTAGGAAGATCTAGCTTACTGTTGCAAACGTCGTAATCATTTAGAATTCTGCTTCAGAGGACGGCAAATCAGGGAGATGATCAAAAACATCCTGACCTTCAGAGCCTAAGTAATGAAGCAGAAGGGAAGTTTTTCTTTTTGCACTCAATGAAGCTCCACAAACACTTTCTTCCATTTTTCCCACTTGATAGGGGGCTCACCTGGATGAGCGAGGAAAAAAGGAGCAGCCGTTACAGTCTGCATTGCACCAAACTTGTACAGAGAAATGGCAACAAATGGAAATTGAATTTATAAAAGAGTTTGAATTTCAAAAGAGTCCTGTGGTATCTTCCTATGCAGGAGGGAATGCCAATTATGCCAGTGTTACACCGCTTTTCCCGATCGCCGTGGAATGCGCCGCTGTGACATCATTTAGAATGTCGTGGTGGACAAGGTTCCAAGGTGAGCGCCCGGGGGACTGAGACGGCTGGTGTAGCTTGAGCAAGTCAGCTGTGGCTGCGGTCTGTCATACTGCTATTCATCTTGGCTAATAAACATCTTGTTTAACATCTTCCACCTGCGTCGACTTCTTAATTTGAGATGTCACACTGGCGACGAGGACAAAAGGGACGTTGAAGCAGAGCTGACCCCAACACGCAAAGCATCAGCAGCAACTCGGGAGGAAAGAGCTGAGGCATTGTAGATTTGTTGAATTCACCGAGAGCGGAACGGAAAGTTTATGGTGCCAATTACGTGGTTATGAAAATCGTGAAGCATCAACATTTACATGAGAAGTAATACAGCCGGCGGAACGGAAGCTGTGACGGACGTTGTGTGCACTCCTGGCAAGTGTCAGCGCACATATTATTTGCGTGTCCTAGAGTGTGTGCTCATCGACAGTAAGGATTGCTTGTCAAGGATACTTGGGTGGTTGCGAATACCAAGTGTGTCAGACACTGAAAGAAATGCGCTGCGGAGGCAGATGAAATCGTCATCGGAAGGTGGAATTAAACTGTTAGTCAACCTGTTTGTGAGGGACTGAGAGAGTTGCAACAGAACGGTAGAAGACGGGGTGTGCCAGCGAAGGAGATAACGTTGGTGGATACCTGGATTGTGCGGAAGCTGCGCGTGAATAAAGTACCTGACTGGAACTCTATTTAATATTGGCAATTGTGCGGAGGCTAAGCGTGACAAGAGCGCATGACTGGAACCTTTTTTGGAATCGGTAAAAGGAATGACGAAAGGGAATTAACATGTGAAAGAATCTCCAGAATGTAAATTCTTGGGGTAACAGCGCCATCTATTGGGCAATAAGAAAACTGGCCTATGTGGTGTCATTGCTGTCGTTTGGCCAAATCCACAGAGATTCTGGGAACTGAACTTTTTTCCGTGCTCTGTTCTCTTTGTGAAAGAACGAAAGGATTATTTATTTTTCTCTTGCTCACTTTCTCTTACTGTAATAGCTAGAGTGTGTTAGTGCACATATAGTATATTAGTGCTATAACCAATATTCCATCAAAGTACTTTGCTGAATGTAACGCCCCTCCTTTCGCATGCCAAATGGTATGAAGACATGTTTTCATGAGGAAGAGGGAACCAGACTCTTTAGGGTCAAGATCTCCCAGTGAATTCAAGAAAGTGTGTTTGTTATAAAAATATATTTCATTGTGGGGTGTTATATTATTAACAGTGATTGTGATAGAAACACAAACCTAGTTGGGAAAACATGCAGAATGTAACACCCCCACTTTTCTTCTTATCTTGCCCAGGGGAACCCGCTATTAAGTGGAACAAATGGAAGAAGGTCTTCCTGAACTGTGTGGACCCAATTTAGGCCTGGAAAGGAAAGTAGCGTTGTTGTCATACTACATGGGGGCGGAAGGAGAGGAAGTGTTGGAACATCTCCCGGAGTTGAGTGCGCATGAAGCGAGGGGATTGAATGATTTCGAAATTAGTAAAAAAAAAACTAGATCTACATTACCTTCCCAAAACTAGCACTATTATGGAACAATATACTTTTGGAAAAAGAGGGCAGAAGGAAGGAGAATCGATTGAAGATTTTGTCTCAGATTTACGTAAACTGGCTGCCACGTGCAAGTTTGGAGGTGCGTGTGAAGAAAGAATCAGAGACCAGTTTGTGTTAACATGCAGGACTAAGCGTGTGCGTGAGGAGTGGTTAAAAGATGATCCACCACTAAGGGAGGTGCTCATAGTGGCCAAGCAGGTAGAACACATGATGCAGTGTGTTAGTGAAATCAAACAAGACAACGAAAGCAAGGTCAGCGAGAGCAAGGTTAAAGTGAGTCAAGTGGTGGCAGAAGGTGAAGGTGTGTTGGCAGTTAAAGAGCAGAAGAGTGTGCAGAAAGAACAGACGGAGAGCAAAGGAGGATGGAGTTTCAAGGGCAACTGCTGTAGGTGAGGCAAGCAAGGACATATGGAGAGTGACAAGGATTGTCCTGCGTTGAAATACACATGCAGTAAGTATGGCAGGAAGGGTCATTTCAGACAATACTGCAGGAGTGGTCAGGGATACAAGAAGCAAGGGAAGGATAACACTGCACGGGTGTGTGATGAAATCGTCTTACATGTGCAGAGCGGACAGATTAGCAACCCTAAAGACATGATAAAGGTTGAAGAGACAGGGTTGGAGGCTATGTTTGACTCTTGTTCAAAGATAACAATCATTACTGCCAAGGAATTTGGAAGGGTGGCCAAAGGGAAACTCAAGTTGAGCAAAATGGATGTCAGGCCAGGGGGCTATGGTGGTCAACCTATCAACATAAAAGGTTACTTCTGGGGCACTGTAGGCTACAAGGATAGATTGACAGTCTCTAAGATGTATGTATCCCTAGAGGGGGACAACATACTGGTATGGCAAGCACAAAAAGATCTGGGTGTATACCTCAACCCAAACAAAACCCCACAGATTTTGGTGCAAGAGTTGGGTGAGGATTGGGGAAGAATTGAAGAAGAGTTTAAGGAAGTGTTCAGCGGGGAACTAGGGTGCCTAAAAACTACTCCCACAAAATAAAATTAAAGGAACACGCGGTACCAGTAGTAGCAAAAGTAATAAATCTCCCCATAGCTATCCAGGAGGCAGTCAGAGCAGTGCTAGAGAAACTGTGCAACCTGGGAGTAACAGAACCTGTGGATGCAACGGAGTGGCTGGCGCCGATCGTCACAGCAAGAAATAATGATGGGTCACTTTGTTTATGCATTGACCTCAGGGCACTGAACAAAGAGGTTGTGGTCGACAAGTTCCTGCTGCCCAACATCACGCAGATGATGAGCTTGTTGGAAGGAGCGAAAGTATTCTCGACATTAGACTTAACATCAGCCTATTTCCAAATTAGGCTTCATGAGGATTCACAGGAACTCACGGCGTTCGTTACACCAATGGGAGCCTTCAAATTTAAGAGAATGCCGTTCGGTCTAGTCTCGGCCGCAGCGGTGTTTCAAAGACTCATGGGCAGCATTCTTAGAGGCATTCCAGGTGTATTGTGCTATCAAGACGATGTTTTGGTCTTTGGCGCAGACAACGGGCAACATGATACAAGATTGAGACAGGTGCTGGCGAGATTCAGAGAGCAGGGCCTCACAGTGAAGAGAGAAAAATGCAGGATTGGATGTAAAGAGCTAGACATTTTGGGACACAAAGTAACGCCGGGCGGTATTCGGCCGAAAGCAGAACTCCAGAACACTATATATATATCAGTTTGGCTCCGCCAAAGAACAAGGAAGTAATAAAATCGTTTATGGGAATGCTGGAGTTCTACAGCAAGTTTGTGCAGAACTTCACAGGCAGGACCTATGCCATACGTCAATTGCTCAAAAAGGACGAGGTGTTCAGCTGGGATGAAGAGTGCCAAAAGGAATTTGAAGACATGAGGAATGCACTAGCGGAAGCTCCAAGCTTCAAAGCGTTCGTACAGAACAGGAAGACGGTGGTGACAGGTATACACCCGTTACAACGCATCTTTTACTCCGCACTACCATTACAACGCGACTTTTACTCCGCATACCATTACAACGCATTGCGCTGGGGGGCGCTCTAGGATAGGGAATAAGTATAATTTACTATCCAACACCTTCCCTACGGTCCACGGGGACTGGAGTAGAATAGTAAATTATACTTACCACTATCCAGCACCCCAAAGCGCTATGCGTTGTAATGGTATGCGTTGTAAATACCGCGTTGTAACCGTATGCGGAGTAAAAGTATGCGGAGTAACATGGTACATCCGTGGTGACAAGAGATGCGAGTTCTAAAGGAGTCGGTGCAGTCCTCACACAAGTGGGAGAGAGTGGCGAAGAAATCATAGCCTTCGCATCGAGATCCCTTAGGAAGTCCGAGGTCAATTACTCAATAATAGAAAAGGAGGCCTTTGCGGTACACTGGGCCATGGACAAGTTCCGGAATTTTGTCTGGGGAACAAAGTTCAACCTGAGAACAGACCACAAGCCTCTGGTCGAGATATTCAACAAAAAAGGGCTCGATGCGATCTCCAGTAGAATCAGACGTTGGGTTGTAAATCTACAGTAGTGTACGTTCAACGTTGAATACGTACCTGGGACAAGGAATCTCGCAGCAGACTGCCTCTCGAGCCTTGCGGGGGAAACGAAGGAAGAGGAAGCAGGCAAAGAGAACGAAGAAGATAAGGACGAGATACATGCAGAAAAGGTGTGTGTAGTTACTCAAGGGGCCGTTGGAGAAGAGAGGTTGAAAGAGGCCCTCAGAGCAGATGACCAGTTGATGGAAGTGTATGCGAGGGTAAAAGAGAATTGGAAGCACAAACAAAAACAGGATATGACTCTACGCCCATTCTGGATGATCAGGGACTAGTTGTCTGTCATTGACGAATGCCTGTTCCTTGGCACAAGGCTGATACCACCCAAAACTCTGAGGGAGTACCTAGTAGATCTGGCCCATGAAGGACACCTGGGCATCACCAAAACGAAACAGAGGATGCGTGGAGACTAATGGTGGCCCAGCATGGACAATGAGATCGAGAGGAAAGTAAGAGACTGCATACTATGCACTATCAGCGACAAGGTGTTGAAGCAACACACTCCTCCCATGCAATGTAGACCACCCCCGTTGGGGGCCTGGGAAGAAGTGGCACTGGACATTGTGGGCCCACTGACAGGTGAAATCCGCACCCACTATATTTTGGTGCTCGTGGACCTATATTCTAGATGGCCAGAGGTGAAGATTATATCCGAGATCACCACTAAAGTGGTCATTGAGTTCCTGAAGGAATTATTCCTCAGGGAAGGTCTACCCAGTAGCCTGTTGATAGACAATGGGGTACAACTCTGTTCAAAAGAAACTAAAGACTTTTCATGTTTATAATAGGATTGAACACAAACGCTGCGCTCTGTACCATCCGGAGACCAACGGGATGGTCGAGCGGTTCAACAAGACCCTTAAGGAGAGCATCCAGCTGGCAAGAACTAACGGGCTGAATTGGAAGGAAGAGATAGGGAAGTGCCTAGAAGCTTACCGACTGACCCCTCACCAGACAACGGGAGCCACCCCATTTGAACTACTCCGGGCAAGGAAACCCAACACAAAGCTTTCACCGGGGTGGATGGGATGGCACAAAAGGTGGATGGGACACTCTAAAGTATCGCAAAGGTTGGACAGGGAGCACAAAGCCATGTTAGACAGGAAAGACAGGTTTGACAAACTACACTCTTTAAAAGATGTAGGGTTCCAAGTAGGAGACGCAGTAATAATCAGAGCACCAACTGGCAGGGCGAGCTGGTCTGAGTTTACCAAACCAACAAGGATAGTCAAACTGTTTAAAAATGCTGTCAAAACTCAAGAGGGGAAGATCTGGAATTTAGGGGGAGTGGTAAGATGTCACTTCCCTGAAGGGGACAAAGACATTGAGGATATAAATGCAGTCAATCTCCAGATAAGGGGCGACCCGCCAATGAGGGGTGTCCTGGGGAATCCTACCCTACCCGCAGAACCAGCCAAAGGGTGCTTAGTCTGCCGAAACACCTGGAGCAATATGTTTCCAAGTCGATGTTGTCACTTGTTCAAATGTTTCCCTTATGCACTGTTTTTCTTGTTTTGTGCAGGGAAGGGGGAAGTGTGGTATCTTCCTATGCAGGGGTTTCACCGCTCTTCCTGATCACCGTGGAATGCGCCGCTGTGACATCATTTAGAATGTCACGCGGACAAGGTTCCAAGGTGAGCGCCCGGGGGACTGAGACGGCTGGTGTACCTTGACCAGTCAGCTGTGGCTGGGGTCTGTTATACTGCTATTCATCTTGGCTAATAAACATCTCGTTTAACATCTTCCACCTTTGTCGACTTCTTAATTTGAGATGTCACAAGTCCACAAACACTTTGGGTGTTACAGCATTCTAATATCCATCCACAAAGAGTACCTTAATGTTAGAATGGTCGCAATATAAAACACCTTGAAGAGAGAGGATGTATTCACAGTCAAGGTTATAGAAAGTACCTCCTGGCGAGCAATGTGCACCTAAAGTAAGCGTGTGTATCACCGAAGGGAAACATCAATCTTGAAGATGATGAATTTTGAAGAGATATTCACGAAAGTAAGTGTGCGAATCACTGGAAATTGCTATAAACTTTAAAAAGGTAAGTGTGCGAATCACTGTAATTGTGACACACACAAAATGTAAGCGTGCGAGTCGCTGAAGAGATGATCAACATAAACTCCTTAGTAACAAGACGTACAAACTATAAGCGTGTGAATCGCTGAAAATTGTAAATGAATTTGAAGTAGTGTATCAAATATATGTGTGAGAATCACTGATGAATGATTAGCACAACAGGTTGAAGCAGCAACAAACAGATAGTTGCTAGTTGCTAGGCAACCACCTAAAACTATGAGGTACTCAAAATGGCCTCCATGTCTCAACGTCAACAGCGTTGTTACGTTTGACAAAAACGACGCAACAACATTCAGAACTTGACCATCCTTGACGACAGCAATCAGGCAACAGGATGACGTAGTGCTGAAAGATGCAAGCGCTGATGCCAAGACGGAGCGTGCGAGATCACGAGATAGAGGTAGCTTGAGAGATTTAAGAATGCGGTACGAAGGTTTATATTTGAATGAGAGCTCGCTCAGAGCCCAAGATGCGCTAACTCCCACTTGTTTGAAATGACCGCAGAGTCTTCAAAGTACACACATTCCCTTACCAAAAGGGTGAGCCCACACCGATTATCCCCCAGTCTCCCTGCTTTTGTTGGAAGTGAAGAGAGGGGACGAGTATGTGGCAAATTGCTAACAACCCTTTCAGGTCAATTAAGATGGGGTGCAGACTAGAACCGATGGCACAGAGCAATATTTCGAGCAGAGCCCAAGATGCGTTAACTCCCACTTATTTGAAATGACAGCAGAGTCTTAAAAGCACATACATTCCCATACCAAAAGGGTGAGGCCACACCGATTATCTCCAGAGCAGAGAGGGGCGAGTATGTGGCAAATTGCTCCCAACCCTTAAGGTCAATTAAGACCCAATCCCATCGGAGAGGTTGAAACGAGGGAAGAAGGCATGGGCTGTGCAAAGTTAACACATTTTTTATCTCTCACCCCTATGTAAGATGGGGTACACGTTGTCCTTGGTGTAGAGATCTTCTTGAAGACTGCCAACTACGCCACTGTAGTATTTTGAAAGTAACAGGCTCCAGACTTCAATAGGATTTGATTGAAGTTTATTCTTAACAGAAGATCTCATCCATCCAGGTTACACCAGTAATAACTGTCACCAACTCTGTCTACAGTTCCCCTGCACTATGACATATATACATTCTAACCTATTCTGAAATAAGGAACATAGAAGTGGGGAAGGATAAACAATATCACATACCTTAGAGAGGAGATATTGCAGGATGCTACACTGGCCTGTCAAGCTAAGCCTAAAAAAGTATTGAAAATAACCATTAGTCAAAAATTGAGAGAACATTATATGAAAACCCTCTGCCTGTGGTGTGAGGGTAACAGAAAAATAAAGGCTGGCATAAGGTGCCATTGTGTCCCTTCACATAGAGACAATTGTTCACAATTAAATGAATTAGGAAACCATAGGGGCACATTTACGAGGGCTTTGTGCCACAGAAACATGACTTTTAATGAATTTTAATGACGTTCCTGTGGCGCAGTGTCCTGTTCCATATTTACAAAGTGGTGTTAAGCTTTCACGCAGGTATCTTTGTGAAGGGAGCGTGCAATGTGTGTTTCTGTGGGCCTTCCACCACAACACCCAATGCTTTTTGATGCTGCTCAAGATTTAAAAGGATCTGTAAATCTGAGGCAGCTTCAAAAACTAACACCATGCAATAGTTTCGAATGGCGCGACAAGGAGAAATACGTTTATTTCTCCTCGTTTTTGCTTTTTCTATGTGGGCTTCATTCACAGTACAGCACACCTAGAAGTGACAAATCACCATTATTGATTGTTAATGTGCAGTAAGGCACACCTTACTCCACATAAGCAATCATGCCCTTCAACGCCGACACCCTTGCACTAGGCAGCTAATTTTAGCTCAAGAGCTAGGGAAAACACAGAGGTGCGCCATATTGTAGTAAATAAACCGCATCCCTACATTCTGGAAATGTCAGAGCACTGCGCTACCAATTTTGGCACAGCTCTGCCATTTTATTGTAAATATTCCCCATAGTTTTACATTTTTAAATCGCTGTTTTCTGACTGCAATATCAAGTGCTAATGGATGTTGCTATATGGATTCTGGAGGTCAGACATGAAGTTTTGTGTTTATGAGTTTATTTCATCTTATCTTGTTAAAATCAGAACAAGGTGAATGTGAGGTTTGTTTGAGGGCTGCATTTTCTGTTTGACAAAACTGTGTGATAATCTGACTGCCAATGATTGCCAATGATGAGCACGAGGACTGTAGAGACTGAAGGTCTCTTGGAAAAACTCGAACTTGAAGCAATTTCCGATAACTCCCGCACAACTGTTGTTCACTGGCTCCTTAAAGGACCACGCTGCTCGATTACTGGAAGCAAGCCCAGCCCACAACCACCGTCAGAATTCATGAAAATCAATACTAAAATCGATACAATTCAAGTACATTAAGAAAACAAAAAAAATTGGAAACCAAACAGAGCTACATTAAAAATATAAGAATGTGCCCACTGCAGGAAATCTGAGTTACAGTTGTAGAACTGGCAGCACAAAAACAAAGAAAAAGGAAATAAAAAATATTAACGGTCAAAATCGTCAAGCATGAAAGGGAAAAAACAGCCTTTAAACAAAGAAGGGATTCATTGGAAAGAAGATACGTTGTCAAAAACATAAAAGCAGAATAACACGTAATAAGAGTGAAGCTTAGAATACCAAAAGCAAGAGTTACTTTAAAATGGGGAAACTGAGGGCAAAGGCAAGAACGACCTGGGCTCAGAAATTGACAGGGTACATTCTCTTGGCTCCTACAAGGAAATGGCCCGTGTGAAAAAAATGTTTCCGTCACAGAAATTGCCTCGATAATCCTCCTGAAACCATTGCTGGCACAGCTAACGGCCATTAGTTCGATTTATACAATGTTATCTTCCAGGTCTGACCTATCATCCCACACTGAGAGATGGTTTGGTTCTAACACAAGCTCATGTTAAACACCTGAATCTTTAAAATAATGTCTACAGAGAAATTATAAATGCTAGAGTTATAAGCTTGTGATTCAATTCTGTTAGGTGAACACATCCTCTGAGTATTTCCAGCAAAGAACACATCTTATGCTCAATGAATCCTCAAATCCACAAATAATCAAGCTATTACGTCTCTGGTACCGTGCTGTCTCCATGGACACAACTCCTCGAATGCACATTATTGCTTTGCGAATATTGTACCATCTCCTTTCGAGGTAAAGTCGTGCCTATTAAACATACCTCATGGGCATTACCTAAGATGAGACCTCTATAATGTTTATAGTCTCCCTTTTAATTTATTTGCTTACTACCCACAGATCAAAGAAATTGTGATTATACATTTTGGCGTCATATTTCCCATTACTCACTTGAAAAAGACCTTTCTTTATCCCATTGGGTCCTAGCTGTTATTGAGCAACTTTGGACAAAGTTGATTGCTTAACATTTCCTAGAAACCTCTCTGTCTCAGATCTGTAATCTTCTTTGTCTTCTGAACACGGCTTGGTGGTCAATGTTTCGAAAGGTGCACCTTGGTTAGGGATTGGTCTTTGCAAACATGCCTGGTCAACATCATCCATGAAGTTTCTCTGCCCTCAAACACATTAACACAAGGATATTGGGTATTTGTATTGCTCCTTTACAATAATATTATTAATTGTTATTTCACTCAACTGAATCTGTGTATTCATAACTTCATGCTTTTGTTCAAGTCTGTTTAAAAGGTCAAGATCAAGTTAAAATGCTAAATTTACAATTTCCTAACTCTCTTAATTTTAATTTTAAAATGGCAGTGTCTCAGTGTATTAGGCCTAGCACGTTTAAGTATGATTGCCTAGTCTAATTCTGCGTTAAATTCATGTTTTAGGTCTCAATAGCTTTGTACATTATTAAACATTATTTCTCGATATTTTGAAACACTTCTCCAATAGTACTACAAAAAGGACAACAACATGCAGTTTGTCAATTGGCTTCAATTACAGATAATTTTGAGCATTATATTTGAAAATTATATTTTTAAATATTACTTATTTTCTTAAGACAAATGTACAGAGGCTTCTTCTTTGACATAGGAAATGTAGTCTCTCTGCAAACATTATTCTGTACTGGAATCTTCCATCTATATTGAGAAACCAGTTGTAGCTTGATACTTTTGCCCAAAACAAATTTTGATTAGCACTATCTCCCGCTGTGAAACTCTGGATAGTTACACTAGGAACTGAGATTGACATGTTTTAGGCGTTGAATACAGGTCGACATTTTTTATGTGGCACTGTCAAAACGTTTGGGGTCTATATTTTAGCAAAATAATTTTGGAGTCTAATGTAATTTTGGAATTTTTTGACCGTACCCTCACAGTGGAAATTGTGAGACCTCCTGTTGGCTATGAGCAACATAAATAATAACATATCACAACACAGCCAAACAAATACTAGTTATACTGCTAATAATAACATATCACAACCCAACTGTTCTTTTTTTTAAAATCTTTTTATTATCATTTTTACATTTATTTTTTGCAAGCAATACAGGATTAATTCAATAATAATAACCAATCAAATCAAAGGATTATACAGCCAAAATAATGCCCGACTACCATCAGTAAGCGCAGAATAAATCCCAGTCAAGTTTATCAGAAAGTAAATGCAGTGACAGATTATAATTATCAAATCAGCTCCCCCTGAATCCATTGTCGAATTGGGTCCCAGATCTTCATTCCAAGCGATCTTTTCTTTTTACCTTTTGTACTATATATAGCTGTCTCTATATTATATGCAGCTAATAGACGTGCTCTCCATGCTTCGAATGGAGGGGGGGAAGAGCTAATCCATTCTTGAGTAATACATGCTCTCAATATAGCCATAGATATGAATATGAGCCCTATGTGCCCCTCTAGTAGGACTTCAGAAGTTACTCCAATTAAGACATGTTCCCCCGTTAACTTGAGGGAATACCCTAACACTGTAGTCAAAAAAGTCTGAATTGTCTCTATAAAGGAGGCTAACAATGGACATACAAAAAACATATGCAGCGAATCAGCAGCGTGATACCCACACCTATTACATGTAATGCCCACCGTCGCACCCCATTTTGAAATTTTTAGCGGTGTATAATATAGATCATAAAGAGCCATGTAGTGCTGTGTACGGGCTCTGCCAGTGACTAACACAGTGTTAGCCAGTGTAATTGATTCTTCTAGGCAAATAGTTGCCACCCCTAACTTCTCTGCCCATCCTGCGGCATGGATTTCTAGATCATCAGGGCATAAAGTCAGCAGAGCTCTATAATATTATCCAATCCTTTTTTTGGTGAACAGGTCATCAATCAATGAAATCCTGGTAATACCTGAAACTTCTACAGGTGACAGGGAGTTAAAAAAGCTATGTATCTGTAGATATTTAAAATAGTCCTGATTTGAGAGATTATATCTGGTTGTAAGCTCCAGGAAAGTAAGTAGCCGGTTATTCTGCCATAGATCATTCACCTCGTGTATTCCTTTATTTCGCCATCGAACCATTGCCATATCTTGAAACACAGATGGAAATATTTTATGGGCAGTAAAGGGTGTATATATCGAGAGTTTCCTAATTCCCAAAAGTTGCCTAACTATCTTCCAAACTCGAAAGGCTGCTTTCAGCGTCTTAAATTTAGTTTTTTTATAATAACTTGGCTCTATATTTTTTAGGAAGCATCCACGACATTCTTCGCCCATTATAAGTTCATAAATGGAGGGAGATTGACTCTGTGGGATCCTTACTTTTTCACCAATAATCAAAGGGGAAATGAACTGTAAGACAGACGCAACATAATAATACAAAAAGTACGGGATACCCCACCCCCCCCCCTAGATTTGGGTAGAACCATCTCTTTTTAGGATCTACGAGGTTTTTTATAGCTCCATATGAACTTAGATGTCATCCTTTCCAATTGCGTAAAGAACATCGGGGGAAACTCAAGTGGAATAGAGCGATACATATATAGAAACTTAGGAAGTATTGTCATTTTCAATACATTATTTCGGCCAAATAAGGATAAATGAAAATGATCAATCCGTTCAAGTGTAGCATTTGCTTTTTGAAAAATCGGGTTAAAATTCATAGCTGGAATATATGATATAGGAGAGGTAATTTTAATACCCAGATCCGTCGCTACCGAAACCACTGGGATCGATGAAGGGGGTGTCTGGCCTACAAATAAGTTTTGAGTCTTGGCTATATTCAACTTGTAGCCGGAGAATGCCCCAAAGCGAGCAGCGAGATCTTCTATTACTGGCAAGGCTTCCTGAAGACTGGTTGTAAGCACCACTATGTCGTCAGCGTATGCAAGCGCCCTATAATTTGTATTTGCTACTATGACAGGTGGGATCCCCGGTGCTGAGTTCAGTTTATTTAAAAATATGTCTAAATACAACGCAAACAAAAGTGGAGAAGCAGGGCAACCCTGGTGGGTGCCTCTAGAGATGGAAAAAAAATGAGATTTTTTTTAACCCAGTTTTATGCAAGATGTAGGTGATGCATATAGCGCTTTTACGGCCGAAATGATCCGGGGGCCAAAACCTTTCATTGCTAGCATCTCCCACAGATATGGCCAGGCTACCCTGTCGAATGCCTTCTCGGCATCCAACAGGGTAATACCAAGGTCACTGCTCGTCGCCTCAGCTCTGTCCATTAAAGTAATTACACGTCTAACCTGATCTGAAGTGTCCCGACCAGGAATAAAGCCATGTTGAACCGGCGAGACTATTGTAGAGATTACCCCTGATATGCGAGAGACTAAGATCTTCGAGAATATCTTGCTATCCGCATTTATTAGCGAGATCGGTCTAAACGACGAGGGAAGAAGAGGGGGTTTGTCTTTCTTTAAGAATGCCATTATTATAGAATGACTCCATGAGGGAGGTGCTGCCACATTTTGTGTGTCTACACATGTTTGCAATAAATCTTGTTTTAAGAGAGCTCTAAAAACTCTATAAAATTCTAAGGGTATACCATCTGGCCCCGTAGCTTTCCCGGTAGCCAGAGAAAGAATAGCCATTTCTATTTCCTCCCATGAGATTTCAGCCTCTAAAGCTATAGCTTGAGTATCGGTTAGTTTTGAAATATTATCCGACCCGCAAAAATTTAGCAATGTCTCTGAAGAATATGAAATATCTGCCTCCATGTAAAGTTTACTATAAAATAAACGAAAGATCTCCAAAATATCTTCAGGTTGACTATATATCTGACCCAAATCATCCTGAATCTCCTTAACATTATTGAATGTTTCCTGCTGCCTGAGTCTCTTAGCCAATATCCTTCCTGTTGTTTCCCCCATCTCGTAAATTTGTGAACGAGATACTGCAACCTGTTCAGCAAGTTTCCTTGCAAAAATCTCATACAGCCTGGACTTATGAATAGCCAATCTTGATTTAATATGCTCCGTAGCTTGAGCTGTACTAATAGCAGATATTAATTTAGCTTCCCACTCTTGTACTGCCCTGTAGTAGGTGGCAAGTTTAGCTCGGGAGGACCTTTGTTTATTAATAGAGTAGGACAAAGTTTCTCCCCGGACTGCAGCCTTAAAAGAGTCCCAGACCATTTGGGTAGTAGCTGTACCGCGATTAACATCAAAGAATTCCTTAATCCATGTGGACATATGCTCAATATACAAAAGGTCTGCCAAAGTTTACGTTCGAATATCCAAGAATTTCTCTCACGGGGTATACCATAACCATATTTGATCTCTATTAATATAGGATTATGGTCCGAGATTATTCTCGGAAAAATCTCAAAAATGATATTGTTTAATAATGTCATGTGGGTGAAAAAATAATCTAAACGTACCATCTTCTGATGTGGGGCAGAGTAGTATGTATATCCAGGTGACCCATCTCTCGAAATAAAGCCTACATCCACCAACCCAAACTCTGTAAATAAACCTTTTAGTGCCTTGTAGGTCTTACTCTTGAGGCCAGTATAAGGATTTTCTGAGGTTAAATCAAAGTCTCTATCTATATGAATATTAAAATCCCCACACAGTACTAATGGAGTAGGCCATCCTGCAAGTTCTACACTTAAGAAGTTAAGGAGGTCGGAGTCGTCAACATTTGGGCCATAAATTGAGCAAATAGTTAAGGGTTTGCCGTCAATGTATAATTCTAGTATGACCCACCTTCCATACTGATCAGTTTTAATATGGTTGCAGGACCCTAACCCTTTTCTAATAAGTACTGCCACTCCCCTAGTAGTGGTACCTTGGCTAGTACACCCCACGAGGCACATACCCAGATCATTAAACCATTTTCTATTATTCCAACTCAGATGCGTTTCTTGTAGACACAAGATATCAATTTTCATACTGAAGATAATTTGGGCACACATACCCCTTTTTTGCTTGTTATTCAACCCACAGATATTCCACGAACATATCCTTAATTTATCCATTTACTTTTGTATTATTTTCTGTTTTTGTTCTCCCCCCATCATATATGTCACAATTTTGTTTAGCTGCCCCTACTTTATCCAGAATTGAAACAAAAAGCATATCATCTTTATCTAATTTACAATCGCTGTAAAAAATTACATTAATCCCGTTCTTGCTTGCCCCTTCACCACACCCCACCCTCCCCCTGGCCCCCCCCTCCCACCCCCACCACCAACACCAGCCCCACCCCAGGAGAGCAAAGGGACTGATCAGTCCATAAAAGTGATGGTCTGAGAAGCATATTGCGTCTCGCTGTGCGCTCTCATCTGCGTAGCACCTATCTAGTTGAAGAAAAAAAAAGGGAAAAATAAGAAATAAAAAAAGAAAGAAAGAGAAAAAGGGCCTACCCATTAGAGACTGAAAATTAAGAATCCTAACAACTCAATAGGTGCGTTATAGTCCCAGTATTTTCAGTTTTTCAGTCACTCAGTAGATAGAAAAGAAAGGGAAGAGAGGAAGAAAGACAGCATCTATTATATCAAGTCAACCCATTTTTCACATTGTAGATAATAAGTCTTTTGCTGCACATTCCGAAGTGAGAAAATGGGTTCTTTCCTTGAATATAACTTTGAGTTTCGAAGGATTGAGAAGGAAGGCTTGCGCGCCTTTTGCCTGAAATAAAGGAATAAGTTGGCGGAGCTGCCATCGTTGTTGAACGGTAAAATGGCAATAATCTGGGCAAACAAAAAAATCCACACTCTTCCCCCTCCGTTTGCGATCAGGTCGGGCCAGATCATACAATGCTTCACGTGCCGAGAAATTGTTCAAAGATATCAGGATAGCTCTTGGTTGATTCTTAGAAGCTCCACCAGGGTTTTTATTACGCTGAAAGGGGAATCTGTGAGCTCTCAGAAGCTCCCGGTCCCACTGCCACTGGGTTAACTCCGGGAAAGCCTCAGTAAATAGTTCAATAATAAACTGCCTGACATTAGATCCCTCAACTCCTTCAGGAATACCCAAAACGCGCAAATTGTTGCGCCTAGACCTATTTTCTAAATCGACTAACTTCCAGTTGAAGTCCTCCTTTGTAGTAGCCAGCGTGGTAAGCTGTGCAGCCTGTTGAGTCATAGCGTCTTCAATAGCTGAGATTCTCCCCTCAGCCTCTTGCACTCTAGTAGATGTTTCATTGCAGGTTTTTATCACTCTTCTGAGATTGTTTTGAAGTTTGCATACTGCAGCCTGTGTACGCAAATTCTCAACTCTGGTTTCTTCCTGGTGCTGCACCATTACTTGATGCAGCATATCCAAAGTAGTCCCAGTTATCTGCGACCTCTGAGACGTATTGGCCATTCCTGGTGAAGTATTCTCAACAGGGGTAGTCAGAGCGGGGGATCCCAGGTTCTTTTCATGTTCGTTTTCCACTTGTGGGGCCCCGCTACCACTGCCTGCATCCCCTCCTCTGAGTATCGTATTGTCAGTAGCCCCCCACTCCATTCGAGCAGAAAGCATTATCTAACCCATCTTCTATGGAGGAGATGGATCTTTCTTGCACCCCACCAGTTATACTGGAGGTGCTATCATCATCCCCTGACTCCACACCCAAGCTTTCTGACTCTAATGCAGTAGATAAATCTGACATCGAGTAGAAATTCCCGGCAGAGTCTATTGATTGAGTATCCCCTGTGATTTCAGTCTCCTCCTGTAAATCATTGTCCGTTACGACATCTGAATGAGAGTTTATTCCCTGAGGAGGCAGACTGTCAGGAAGAATCAGTATAGGGTGAGTTCCGGAGTCAGTGTGAGAGTCAGTGTGAGAGATTTCAGTAGTTGCATTGCTGCTTGTATCCTTTGGGCAGTTTTCAATTAACTGAGGAGGCAGATCAGCAGTAGTTTTCTCCTTCTCTCCCTTCTCCCTGTTTGATGCTTTATTCCCCTTTCTAAACATAACAGGTATCTTTTTGGGAGTCTCGCCACTTCAGTTCCCAGAATGCATTGAGACAACTTCAGGCAGAGATGGAGCCGGAGTTGTTGCCAAATTATCCCCCTGCACAGGTCGCGGTACATTCATTGAGATATCCTGCATAGTACCAGAACTTCCTGGCTTACCGGTGACATTAGCTGCTGCAGTCACTGCCCGTGTTTTCGGTTTGGGGCCCATCATCAGACCTCGTCTCCGATGCCGTCTCCCCAGCGCTTCTTCCCGTTCCGCTGAACTGCCTGCAGTGCCCGGTCCCGCCGAAGATTCTTCTGGTCGATGTATCTGTGCTCGTAGAATACCTTAAGCATGAGCACGAGTCCGACCAATTCTTCCAGCAGGTTTCGCCGAGGATCCCCCGGTCCAGTGCAGCCGTCGTCCGGGACCCGAGAAAGCCGCCACCAAATGCTGCCTCGCGGAGTCAGCCGCGGAACGCCAGGCGGCTTGCAGGTATCGACGATACTTGCAGCGGAGATCTTGCCGCATGCCCCTTGCAAGACTGGGATAGAGGTAAGATGTTCAGAATGCCGAAAAATCTCTTTCCATAAGTACAATAAGCATCCGCGGTTCAGTCAGTGCAGATGAGGCGCTTGACAGCGAGGACAGGTCTGCCACTCACTCGGATGCAGACGCATCCGCCATCTTGCTCCCAGTCATGTGTCTACAACCCAACTGTTCTAATACTAATTTAACTGCTTCATGTTTGTACTTTGCCTCTGTAGGCATCATACCCCTTGAGGCATTTATAAAAGGTGAGGAAAGGGTTACAATACCAGTGTATCATGGCCAAAATATTGCCTGAAATACATATTATATGCCAAATAACATCAAGAAAACTGGCATCCTTTTGGAGTTAGTAATAGATAATTTACACCCAAATGGACAATATTTTTGTGAATTATATTTAGGGGACGACATTTCTGTCAGACAATATGTTTGCCTAATGTAGGGTCTGATGTACAAAACACTGGTCACAAAATACTGGTCACAAGATTTGACCAGTTTTCTGTGATCAGTGTTGATTATTGTGAACTGACCTTTGTACTGCTAGGTTGGTTTGCAAAATTCCCATTTGAAGTGGGTTAAAATCTGACCTACCACATGAATATTAGTGAGGTAGGTTGAAAATTGCCACTTACTGCTTTTGGATACCACTACAAGGATTGTAGACTACTAGGGTCAGGAGACTCCCATGTCTATGATTTCATTGAAATAAAGTAAAACTTTTTATACAGCCTGTTTTCCGTAAGGAAACAGAACAGGTCTGTGTTTAAAATAAAGTTAAAATAGAGTTGGCAGTTCTTCCATGAACCAGTGCCAACTCCCCACAATTGTATGTAATTCACTACCATCATAACTTAAAAGTCAATAGTTTTTCAATGTTTTGTGACTGGATTATGGTATGGTTGCAAAACATTGTTAAACCACTTATCAAGTTTCATTTTGGAGGGATACTTCTTCCAACCTATAAAAATGAATCCTATTTTAGAAGTCTGTACAAGTTTAGCGACTTCTAGGGATTAGTACATATTAAAAACCTATTGTGCAGTTGCACACAAAACTATTTCGTGAATCACAGCATTTGCAACCGTAAAATATGTGTGAGAAACTGGGTGTCTGTTGCAGTACCTCCACACTTTCTACTTGGTTTTTAATGCAACTTTGACTGAGGTGTACTGGGTCCCTACTAACCAGGCTCCTAGTACCAGTGTCAATTTCCTAAAAATGTACGACAATTGGCACCAATTCATCTACCTCTGTAAGTCCCTAGTCAATGGTACTCAGGGCATGTGTACTGAAGAGGGTCCTCTGGGGCTGCAGCTCTGGTTGTGCCACCCAAGGAGCCCCTTACTAAGGCTATACACTCTCCCATTGCAGGCTTTGTGTCTTAGTGCAGAGTGTGCAAAGAGTCAACATGGACCACATCCCTGTGTGCCATGCCTCTCATGGACTGCTTCAGGCCTTTAGCCACAAGGCAAGGTGGACTACATCCTGTGCGAGGGGTTATCAGCATGAACAGATATGCCACTACAATATCCAGTCTATTCTGAGATGTTGCAAGTGCACAGAGAAGCCATAAAGAGTACATGGGTTGAATATTTGTCACCACGAGTTTCCTAGCCCCGTGATGGCTTTACTGTTTTCTAAGGTGTTTAGTACCAAACACCTTGTCTTAATAAATCCTCACTGAAAGCAGTGTTGGATTTATTAATAGATTCACTCAGGAGACCTTTTTTAAGGGTCCCCTGAAAACCTATAAAGCACTGGTGTGGTCTCTAACTTGTTTTTCCCAGTCTGCCACCCCCAGGCATGTTTCTGACCTCATGGTGTGGGAGGCATCCTTCTCAGAGGACAGGGACAAAGCCTGCTCTGGATGGAGGTGCTTCATACCTCCTCCAGGACAAGATGGCCTTCCTGGGAAGGAAACTTCAAAGGCGATGTCGCCTTTGAAATCTAACCCAGGAACCTCCGGATAGTGGAGGAAGCCAATCCCCCTTTCCTGCTCCACTTTTGGCAGGAGGAAAGATGGGAACATTATTTAGAATAGGAGGTGGGTTCCTACATAGCCTACACCACCCCTAAGGTGGGGCAGTTGAGGTGAACACCACAGGAAGTTGTCAACAGAGGGTGAAGACACCCTAAAAGTAAAAAGCCCATTACCTACTACCTGTTTCCCCTTGAAATGCCCCTAAATACAGTATTTAGGTGGCATCCTGAGACCTGAACTTCAGATTCGACGGACAAGAGAAAACCAGATCAAAGAAGGCCCACTAAACACTAAAGCCCAGCTGCCTAAGAAAAAGGTGCCAAACCCTGTCTGCTGCCTCATAGACTCAACAATCAGTGCCTGCTGTGTCGACTTGAACCTGAAAGGACTCCAAGAACCCCTGAGCACTCCAGCCTTCAAGAAATCACCAAGACGCTCCCTTGGACGAAGGCATCACTTCCCTGCACTCCACAGGAACCGATCGTGTGAGGTCCGGTTTGTCAACTTGCTTCTCCCTGATCCATGACCGTGCTAACTCCAGTTCTTGGCCCTTAAGGTGCATTTGGTGCTTCAAGAACTTTGCCCTTCAGTGCCACTCTTCATGCCGCAAGCTTGCTGTGTGGTTGAAAATCCAACACATTGCTGCGGTGCGGCTGAAAAATTGATGCAGCGCCTCTTTGTGGCAGTAAGAACCGCTGTAGCCTGAGTCAAGAGCCCTGTTTCTCCGATGTCCAAGACCCTCGTTCCGGCTTTGACGTTGGCCCAGCTATGAAGCTGAAGGAATCAACGCACCACCTTCCCACAGCTGGAAGAATCGATGCAGTGCATGTTTCGCCTCCGCATCGATCCAGCATGCCTGGATTGCCCACACATTGCACCTGTGCACCAAGTTTCAATCGCATCATCCTACAGTAAGGACCCGCTTTCGAAATTTTACGCATTACTTCTCGCAGTAAGGAATTGATGCAACACTTCTCATGCATGAGGCATAACTGGTGCCTCCATTTGCCTGGGACACAAGAATCAATGTATCACTGTGTTTTCTGATGCCTCCCATCTTTGTGGCTGTTTTTCATCTTGGATTTTGATGCAGCAAAGATACAAAATCAATGGATCCATGGAGTTCTATGGACTGAATTGCTTAACCCCTTCCATGCTCGTGACAAGCTCAGCTCGTCATGCAGTACAGTGCTCCTGTGCTCATGACGAGCTGAGATCGTCATGAACAATGGGATTTAAGGGACACCCAGCACCGGGGGGGAATTGCTATAGCATTGAAGGTGTTAAACCTTTAAAATGTGATATCTTGAGATGTGGATGTTGGATGTTTGTTGTTTTTGGTCTTGTTTGGTTTAGATAAAAATTGGTTATTTTTCTAAACTGGTGTGGTATCCATTTGTGGTGATTTCACTGTGTAGCTGTATGTTTAATGAACAAATACTTCATACATTGCCTCTGAGATAGGCCTGAATGCTTGTGCCAAACCACCAAGGTGGTGAGCAAGGGTTATCTTGGGTGTGTAACTTCCTTACCCTGACTAGAAGGAAGGGTCCCTACTTGGATAGGGTGCATACCACTGTCAAATAGAGACGCCAATTTCAACATCTGCATTACAAAAGTAATACAGACCCTGTATAAATCCTAACCTGGCAAAAATCCTTAGTAAATTTGGGTCAGCATGTCATGTTGTGAGGCTATAATCACAAGTATTTTGGAATATGGCAGAAGAGTGAACTTTGCTTCTGGTCAAGGTGATCAAAATCAGTAAACTGTCTGCCTCTGGGAGTATGACATTTCCCGACATTGTCTGGCTTTGCAGATAGGTTTTAAATGTCATTGACCATATTATACAGATAGAGAGCTTAAGAGAGTGACCAAAAGAGCCAGAAATGAATAAAAAGGACGAAAGAGTGATAATGAAAAACAGAGAGCAACAGCATTTGACAGAGAGGAAGAGAGAGTGGATGGAATATATGGAGTGAGAGATAATCACAAGAAAAACAGATTGACTGGGAGATAAAGAGATTGATGAATGGACTTTGATAGAATGAATTAACTGACAAGAAGACAGGATTAGAAATAAAGAGCATAACAAAGAGATGGCGAAATAAAGAAAATAAGAAGCCTCAAAATGAATCTCTCTGGAAGCCAGTAGCAGGATAGCAAAGCCTGCTGTTTACTCGAAAATAAATGAAATGCACAACATCAAGGCAATGTAGTTTGGTGAGGAAATATGTGGGCAGTCTTTGATCCTGGGTATGTGTTTGATGCATTAATCTTAAATGGGTACCTTGTCATCTTCACATGCTCCCGCTTCTAAAATTATACAATAAGGACTATTTTCATTGAGCTAAAAGCCTTGTCTAGTCTAGGGATGGGTATAAATGGTGTAATTCTCTCTAGCATAATCACTTATAAACTAACGCAAAATTACGCTTAATTATGAACAGTTTATGAGAAGTGTCATCCAGCATTTAGCGCTGTTTTAATTGGGCAAAATGCACCCCTGGATCGAAAAAAGGCCAAAGGATGTATTTTTCACTAAGAAAATAGCATTAAATGGTACAAGACGTGAACAGCAGTAGCCAGCAGCTGCTTGCTGTCTCTTAAGGACAGATGTATGAGATTGTTATGCAGTGCAGCACAGCAAGTCACCTTGCTGCTCTGCACTGCCTGACAAGGAAAGGGAAAGGCAATACGGCACATTCTATTCTTTTCTCCTACACTTGTGCCATTTTGGATGCCTACTGCCAATGCAGACCCCCTGCCACCATGGTGCAAGGCGGTACAAAAGGAGATGGTGATGGACGGAGCATCTGAATCAATCAAACACTCACACCCAGTCAAAAGATCTGAGTTTAATCCATCACCATTCTTTAGCCCACTCTGCCACCCCAGTTCAGACATGGCTATATGCAAATCAGTCTGACCCTGTGCCTCATGGGAACAGTCCAGCCCAAACTGCCAAGCCATGCCTTCCCTGGACCGGAAACAAGCTTCCGTGGACCGGTTTCTGGCATTCCAGCAGTCTTCAGCCCGGCTTGCTTGAATCCAGTGGCAAAGCGAGCAAGGGACTCACGTCTGAGCATACCCTGCCACACTTATGGCGGCCAAAAGCGGTACAAAAGGGGGTGGTGATGGGCAGAGCATCTGAATCAATCAAACACTCACGCCCAGTCAAAAGATCTGGGTTTAATCCATCAACTCTGGTTTCTTCCTGGTGCTGCACCATTACTTGATGCAGCATATCCAAAGTAGTCCCAGTTATCTGCGACCTCTGAGACGTATTGGCCATTCCTGGTGAAGTATTCTCAACAGGGGTAGTCAGAGCGGGGGATCCCAGGTTCTTTTCATGTTCGTTTTCCACTTGTGGGGCCCCGCTACCACTGCCTGCATCCCCTCCTCTGAGTATCGTATTGTCAGTAGCCCCCCACTCCATTCGAGCAGAAAGCATTATCTAACCCATCTTCTATGGAGGAGATGGATCTTTCTTGCACCCCACCAGTTATACTGGAGGTGCTATCATCATCCCCTGACTCCACACCCAAGCTTTCTGACTCTAATGCAGTAGATAAATCTGACATCGAGTAGAAATTCCCGGCAGAGTCTATTGATTGAGTATCCCCTGTGATTTCAGTCTCCTCCTGTAAATCATTGTCCGTTACGACATCTGAATGAGAGTTTATTCCCTGAGGAGGCAGACTGTCAGGAAGAATCAGTATAGGGTGAGTTCCGGAGTCAGTGTGAGAGTCAGTGTGAGAGATTTCAGTAGTTGCATTGCTGCTTGTATCCTTTGGGCAGTTTTCAATTAACTGAGGAGGCAGATCAGCAGTAGTTTTCTCCTTCTCTCCCTTCTCCCTGTTTGATGCTTTATTCCCCTTTCTAAACATAACAGGTATCTTTTTGGGAGTCTCGCCACTTCAGTTCCCAGAATGCATTGAGACAACTTCAGGCAGAGATGGAGCCGGAGTTGTTGCCAAATTATCCCCCTGCACAGGTCGCGGTACATTCATTGAGATATCCTGCATAGTACCAGAACTTCCTGGCTTACCGGTGACATTAGCTGCTGCAGTCACTGCCCGTGTTTTCGGTTTGGGGCCCATCATCAGACCTCGTCTCCGATGCCGTCTCCCCAGCGCTTCTTCCCGTTCCGCTGAACTGCCTGCAGTGCCCGGTCCCGCCGAAGATTCTTCTGGTCGATGTATCTGTGCTCGTAGAATACCTTAAGCATGAGCACGAGTCCGACCAATTCTTCCAGCAGGTTTCGCCGAGGATCCCCCGGTCCAGTGCAGCCGTCGTCCGGGACCCGAGAAAGCCGCCACCAAATGCTGCCTCGCGGAGTCAGCCGCGGAACGCCAGGCGGCTTGCAGGTATCGACGATACTTGCAGCGGAGATCTTGCCGCATGCCCCTTGCAAGACTGGGATAGAGGTAAGATGTTCAGAATGCCGAAAAATCTCTTTCCATAAGTACAATAAGCATCCGCGGTTCAGTCAGTGCAGATGAGGCGCTTGACAGCGAGGACAGGTCTGCCACTCACTCGGATGCAGACGCATCCGCCATCTTGCTCCCAGTCATGTGTCTACAACCCAACTGTTCTAATACTAATTTAACTGCTTCATGTTTGTACTTTGCCTCTGTAGGCATCATACCCCTTGAGGCATTTATAAAAGGTGAGGAAAGGGTTACAATACCAGTGTATCATGGCCAAAATATTGCCTGAAATACATATTATATGCCAAATAACATCAAGAAAACTGGCATCCTTTTGGAGTTAGTAATAGATAATTTACACCCAAATGGACAATATTTTTGTGAATTATATTTAGGGGACGACATTTCTGTCAGACAATATGTTTGCCTAATGTAGGGTCTGATGTACAAAACACTGGTCACAAAATACTGGTCACAAGATTTGACCAGTTTTCTGTGATCAGTGTTGATTATTGTGAACTGACCTTTGTACTGCTAGGTTGGTTTGCAAAATTCCCATTTGAAGTGGGTTAAAATCTGACCTACCACATGAATATTAGTGAGGTAGGTTGAAAATTGCCACTTACTGCTTTTGGATACCACTACAAGGATTGTAGACTACTAGGGTCAGGAGACTCCCATGTCTATGATTTCATTGAAATAAAGTAAAACTTTTTATACAGCCTGTTTTCCGTAAGGAAACAGAACAGGTCTGTGTTTAAAATAAAGTTAAAATAGAGTTGGCAGTTCTTCCATGAACCAGTGCCAACTCCCCACAATTGTATGTAATTCACTACCATCATAACTTAAAAGTCAATAGTTTTTCAATGTTTTGTGACTGGATTATGGTATGGTTGCAAAACATTGTTAAACCACTTATCAAGTTTCATTTTGGAGGGATACTTCTTCCAACCTATAAAAATGAATCCTATTTTAGAAGTCTGTACAAGTTTAGCGACTTCTAGGGATTAGTACATATTAAAAACCTATTGTGCAGTTGCACACAAAACTATTTCGTGAATCACAGCATTTGCAACCGTAAAATATGTGTGAGAAACTGGGTGTCTGTTGCAGTACCTCCACACTTTCTACTTGGTTTTTAATGCAACTTTGACTGAGGTGTACTGGGTCCCTACTAACCAGGCTCCTAGTACCAGTGTCAATTTCCTAAAAATGTACGACAATTGGCACCAATTCATCTACCTCTGTAAGTCCCTAGTCAATGGTACTCAGGGCATGTGTACTGAAGAGGGTCCTCTGGGGCTGCAGCTCTGGTTGTGCCACCCAAGGAGCCCCTTACTAAGGCTATACACTCTCCCATTGCAGGCTTTGTGTCTTAGTGCAGAGTGTGCAAAGAGTCAACATGGACCACATCCCTGTGTGCCATGCCTCTCATGGACTGCTTCAGGCCTTTAGCCACAAGGCAAGGTGGACTACATCCTGTGCGAGGGGTTATCAGCATGAACAGATATGCCACTACAATATCCAGTCTATTCTGAGATGTTGCAAGTGCACAGAGAAGCCATAAAGAGTACATGGGTTGAATATTTGTCACCACGAGTTTCCTAGCCCCGTGATGGCTTTACTGTTTTCTAAGGTGTTTAGTACCAAACACCTTGTCTTAATAAATCCTCACTGAAAGCAGTGTTGGATTTATTAATAGATTCACTCAGGAGACCTTTTTTAAGGGTCCCCTGAAAACCTATAAAGCACTGGTGTGGTCTCTAACTTGTTTTTCCCAGTCTGCCACCCCCAGGCATGTTTCTGACCTCATGGTGTGGGAGGCATCCTTCTCAGAGGACAGGGACAAAGCCTGCTCTGGATGGAGGTGCTTCATACCTCCTCCAGGACAAGATGGCCTTCCTGGGAAGGAAACTTCAAAGGCGATGTCGCCTTTGAAATCTAACCCAGGAACCTCCGGATAGTGGAGGAAGCCAATCCCCCTTTCCTGCTCCACTTTTGGCAGGAGGAAAGATGGGAACATTATTTAGAATAGGAGGTGGGTTCCTACATAGCCTACACCACCCCTAAGGTGGGGCAGTTGAGGTGAACACCACAGGAAGTTGTCAACAGAGGGTGAAGACACCCTAAAAGTAAAAAGCCCATTACCTACTACCTGTTTCCCCTTGAAATGCCCCTAAATACAGTATTTAGGTGGCATCCTGAGACCTGAACTTCAGATTCGACGGACAAGAGAAAACCAGATCAAAGAAGGCCCACTAAACACTAAAGCCCAGCTGCCTAAGAAAAAGGTGCCAAACCCTGTCTGCTGCCTCATAGACTCAACAATCAGTGCCTGCTGTGTCGACTTGAACCTGAAAGGACTCCAAGAACCCCTGAGCACTCCAGCCTTCAAGAAATCACCAAGACGCTCCCTTGGACGAAGGCATCACTTCCCTGCACTCCACAGGAACCGATCGTGTGAGGTCCGGTTTGTCAACTTGCTTCTCCCTGATGACCTCTGTGCAGCACCGAAGCAAGAAAAGGTACAAAAGCTCCAGAGGGTCAGATCTGTCTCCTCACTAAATCTGGGGACACCAGGACCTACCGGAGCTGCAGAGTATCAATACCTGTGGTAACAGACTTCCAAGGAAAACACAGAGAAGAAGAGTCCACTCTGTACTCCCAAAGCACTAGCAGTCAGCACCCATCGAAGCATGTGGAGGCACCCAAGACCCACTTCCTGAGTGGCCCAGCTGTCCCGAGACTGCCGCTCCAAATTGCTGCTCCTGACCATGAGGACCTCAAGACACAGGACACAGAATGCCTGACTGACCTGTGCACTCTGCACCCGGCCCCACCGGTCTGGCACTGACTGACCAGCTGTGCTCCTGTGGTACCCAAGCCCTTGCAACCTCCTCCCTCGAAGGAGCCCTATCGGACTTAACTGTATGCGTAAGTGATCCATGTCTAGAAATACCCTGCCAACTTAGGGTGAACAAAGCAAACACAATAAGATGATGGACGGAGCGCTGAAACTCACCAGCCAGGCTTGCTTGACTCCAGGGCATGGCCCTACTCCCTTGATCCTGTGCCATGGGATTCAAAGTAGTCTGGTCGATAAGGGATGATACCCCAAAACCAGTCCCAGGACGCTTGTTTCCAGTCCAGGGAGACCTGGCCTGGCAGTTAGGGCTGGACTGTTCCCATGAGGGAGACTGATTTACATATGGCTGGGTCTAAACTGGGGTGGCATTGTGAGCAAAACAGTGATAGATAAAACCCAGATCTCTTGACTGAGGGTGAGTGGTTGAAAAGTTTCAGCACTCTGTCCATTATCTTGTTGTGTTTGCTATGTTCCCCCTAATTGACCAAGAGTATTCCCAGACATGGGTCTCTTGCTCGCTGTGCCACTGGATTTAAGCTAGTCTGTTTGATGAGTGGTGATGCCCCGAAACCGGTCCCAGGATGCTTGTTTCCAGTCCTGGTTGGACCTGGCCTTGCGTCAAGACTGATTTGCATATGACTGGGTCCGAACTCGGGTAGCATAGTGAGCAAAAGAACAATGTATTAAACCCAGATATCTTGACTGGGGTGAGTTGTTGGAAAGTTTCAACACTCTGTCAATCATCTTGTTGTGTTTGCTATGTTCACACTAAGTGGCCAAGGGTATGCCCAGACTTGGGTCCCTTGATTGCTGTGCAACTGAATTGAAGTTAGTCTGGCTGATGAGGGGTGATACCCTGAAACCGGTCCAAGTATGCTTGTTTCCGGACTGGGGAGAGCCTGGCCTGGCAGGTTGGGCTTGACTGTTCCCATGAGAAGCAAGGTCAAGATTGATTTGCATATGGCTGGGTCTAAACTTGGGCGGCATAGTGAGCAAAAGAACAATGGATTAAACCCAGATATCTTGACTGAGGATGAGTGGTTGAAATGTTTCAGCACTCAGTCCATCATCTTGTTGTGTTTACTTTTACAAAGTGGGTATTTTCTAGCGTTATCATCTGGTTACTCTGCCTGCCTGTAGAATCCACGTCTGGTTTAGACAGACAGTTGGCTGTTTGTGCATTCACTCCAGACAGCCACACAAAGGGAGCTGAGGTGTGCCCTGCTTATCCCGATTGCCCTTCACCAGGCTGATCTCCAGCAGAGTTGTCACAGACACCTGAATAGGGCTGTGCCTGTCCTCTCACAATGCGGTCTCCACCTCCCCCATACTGTGCCTGGAGCCAGGACAGGGCAAGGGCTAGATCTGTGCACTACAAAGACTATCCTTTGAAGTATGCCTACTTCAAAGGAGAAATTGGGTATAAGTATTGGACCTGTAACCTCACCTTTTTAGAACACTTCTGTACTGAGGACTCTGCAAGTAGAAAAGCTGAAGAGCTGTCAGGAGGCGTACTGCCCCTTTGCTGTGTTGCTCTGTTGGGTTGGCCTGCAGTTGCTGCTTCTGTCTCTGAGCAGTGAAAGAACTGGACTTTGCTTTCGGGAATACTACTTTCCAAGTTCTCCAAAAGTTTGTGTGTGCTTGCCTCCTGTGAAAGTCTCATAGCCATGAAATACTTCATCTGGAGCTCCCCTGAACCCCTCTGCTGGGAGTTCTGCCCTACCATGTGGTGCTAACTCCAGTTCTGGGCCCTTAAGGTGGATTTGGTGCTTCAAGAACTTTGCCCTTCAGTGCCACTCTTCATGCCGCAAGCTTGCTGTGTGGTTGAAAATCCAACACATTGCTGCGGTGCGGCTGAAAAATTGATGCAGCGCCTCTTTGTGGCAGTAAGAACCGCTGTAGCCTGAGTCAAGAGCCCTGTTTCTCCGATGTCCAAGACCCTCGTTCCGGCTTTGACGTTGGCCCAGCTATGAAGCTGAAGGAATCAACGCACCACCTTCCCACAGCTGGAAGAATCGATGCAGTGCATGTTTCGCCTCCGCATCGATCCAGCATGCCTGGATTGCCCACACATTGCACCTGTGCACCAAGTTTCAATCGCATCATCCTACAGTAAGGACCCGCTTTCGAAATTTTACGCATTACTTCTCGCAGTAAGGAATTGATGCAACACTTCTCATGCATGAGGCATAACTGGTGCCTCCATTTGCCTGGGACACAAGAATCAATGTATCACTGTGTTTTCTGATGCCTCCCATCTTTGTGGCTGTTTTTCATCTTGGATTTTGATGCAGCAAAGATACAAAATCAATGGATCCATGGAGTTCTATGGACTGAATTGCTTAACCCCTTCCATGCTCGTGACAAGCTCAGCTCGTCATGCAGTACAGTGCTCCTGTGCTCATGACGAGCTGAGATCGTCATGAACAATGGGATTTAAGGGACACCCAGCACCGGGGGGGAATTGCTATAGCATTGAAGGTGTTAAACCTTTAAAATGTGATATCTTGAGATGTGGATGTTGGATGTTTGTTGTTTTTGGTCTTGTTTGGTTTAGATAAAAATTGGTTATTTTTCTAAACTGGTGTGGTATCCATTTGTGGTGATTTCACTGTGTAGCTGTATGTTTAATGAACAAATACTTCATACATTGCCTCTGAGATAGGCCTGAATGCTTGTGCCAAACCACCAAGGTGGTGAGCAAGGGTTATCTTGGGTGTGTAACTTCCTTACCCTGACTAGAAGGAAGGGTCCCTACTTGGATAGGGTGCATACCACTGTCAAATAGAGACGCCAATTTCAACATCTGCATTACAAAAGTAATACAGACCCTGTATAAATCCTAACCTGGCAAAAATCCTTAGTAAATTTGGGTCAGCATGTCATGTTGTGAGGCTATAATCACAAGTATTTTGGAATATGGCAGAAGAGTGAACTTTGCTTCTGGTCAAGGTGATCAAAATCAGTAAACTGTCTGCCTCTGGGAGTATGACATTTCCCGACATTGTCTGGCTTTGCAGATAGGTTTTAAATGTCATTGACCATATTATACAGATAGAGAGCTTAAGAGAGTGACCAAAAGAGCCAGAAATGAATAAAAAGGACGAAAGAGTGATAATGAAAAACAGAGAGCAACAGCATTTGACAGAGAGGAAGAGAGAGTGGATGGAATATATGGAGTGAGAGATAATCACAAGAAAAACAGATTGACTGGGAGATAAAGAGATTGATGAATGGACTTTGATAGAATGAATTAACTGACAAGAAGACAGGATTAGAAATAAAGAGCATAACAAAGAGATGGCGAAATAAAGAAAATAAGAAGCCTCAAAATGAATCTCTCTGGAAGCCAGTAGCAGGATAGCAAAGCCTGCTGTTTACTCGAAAATAAATGAAATGCACAACATCAAGGCAATGTAGTTTGGTGAGGAAATATGTGGGCAGTCTTTGATCCTGGGTATGTGTTTGATGCATTAATCTTAAATGGGTACCTTGTCATCTTCACATGCTCCCGCTTCTAAAATTATACAATAAGGACTATTTTCATTGAGCTAAAAGCCTTGTCTAGTCTAGGGATGGGTATAAATGGTGTAATTCTCTCTAGCATAATCACTTATAAACTAACGCAAAATTACGCTTAATTATGAACAGTTTATGAGAAGTGTCATCCAGCATTTAGCGCTGTTTTAATTGGGCAAAATGCACCCCTGGATCGAAAAAAGGCCAAAGGATGTATTTTTCACTAAGAAAATAGCATTAAATGGTACAAGACATGAACAGCAGTAGCCAGCAGCTGCTTGCTGTCTCTTAAGGACAGATGTATGAGATTGTTATGCAGTGCAGCACAGCAAGTCACCTTGCTGCTCTGCACTGCCTGACAAGGAAAGGGAAAGGCAATACGGCACATTCTATTCTTTTCTCCTACACTTGTGCCATTTTGGATGCCTACTGCCAATGCAGACCCCCTGCCACCATGGTGCAAGGCGGTACAAAAGGAGATGGTGATGGACGGAGCATCTGAATCAATCAAACACTCACACCCAGTCAAAAGATCTGAGTTTAATCCATCACCATTCTTTAGCCCACTCTGCCACCCCAGTTCAGACATGGCTATATGCAAATCAGTCTGACCCTGTGCCTCATGGGAACAGTCCAGCCCAAACTGCCAAGCCATGCCTTCCCTGGACCGGAAACAAGCTTCCGTGGACCGGTTTCTGGCATTCCAGCAGTCTTCAGCCCGGCTTGCTTGAATCCAGTGGCAAAGCGAGCAAGGGACTCACGTCTGAGCATACCCTGCCACACTTATGGCGGCCAAAAGCGGTACAAAAGGGGGTGGTGATGGGCAGAGCATCTGAATCAATCAAACACTCACGCCCAGTCAAAAGATCTGGGTTTAATCCATCACCGTTCTTTAGCCCACTCTGCCACCCCAGTTCAGACATGGCTATATGCAAATCAGTCTGACCCTGTGCCTCATGGGAACAGTCCAACCCGAACTGCCAAGCCATGTCTTTCCTGGGCCGGAAACAAGCTTCTGAGGACCGGTTTCTGGCATTCCAGCCATCTTCAGCCCGGCATGCTTGAATCCAGTGGCAAAGCGAGCAAGGGACTCACTCATTTCCTTTCGTTTTTCTTTGTTCACCATGGTGCAAGGGGCACCTTCCTGCACAAAAACAACCCTGAGAGGCAAATTCCTCTTTATATGTGTGCTGCAGCGATTTGTACTGTGTTGCTTTACTCCAGGTTCATGGAGCCACTCAGGGCCACGCAAAGAGGCATTGCGTGGGTTCATAAATCATATTTACGGTTTGCATTGCGCATGTACCACAATGCGTGTTGCAGACGCGATGCAAACCCTGGCATGCCAAGGGCCACTCATCAGGGCTTAAACTACCACGATGTGCGTTTGTCTCTGCATTACTGCAGTAAACTATTTTATCATGTAAAATCAGAGCACCATCTGCCCAAATTATTGTGCCAGTACAAATTATTAGGCATTGGCACTTTGAGCGTGGAGACGGTGACTTTGTCACTTTACTGTTTAGGTTTTCCTGCTTGCAGGTATATGATTGCGACCAGAGCTGAGAATAGCTCAGGACTGTTGTGTTAACACTTGATTTTTGTCGCAGTGCAGCCTAGTCCACTCTCCCCATGTGAGTTGTTCACAGGTGCTGATATAGGGCAGATTAAGAAAGCTTACAACGGATCTCGTCGACGCCTAGAATGGAGTGGAGAACCACACAGCAAGCAGCCGCGGCACACAGAACGTGAGAGCAGGCAGTGAAATGCCTTGAGGTTACAGCCCTCCCCTGTACCTCGAGATCTGTTCACAGCTCACATTCTGCTTTGCCCAGCTGCTACCCCTGCCTTTAATGAAAGATGGAGTTCGAGAACACACCTTGAACACTTGACTGACTTGACAGGAGTCATTGAATGGAAAACATCTACATAAAATTAGGCATTATTGTTGCATCTCTGGAGCACCATGAAGGTCAAGCTTAAAAAATGGATGTCCCAACGCAATGTATACGTAGTTGCACTAGAGGGATTAGAAATGGTGGTATTTCAATGTGCATCTAAAAGGGTATACAGGCACTATATTAAGAGTGATTATCTGACAAAAAATAATATGGCAAGAAATGTGATAAGCAGGTATATCTATGAAACTGTTTTTGTAGGGGAAATTATGATGCTTTAATCTAGTCTAGGCCTCTGTGAAAATGTAATGATTACGGAGTAATCTCAGTAATTATGCATTACTCTTGTGCTGCGAAATTACCAAAATTACGCAATTACGCCATCTTAAGTAATTAGGAGTAATTTGGGCGAAAAATTCTTCCGCTGGAGCACAAGACAACAAACTAAGGGGCATATTTACAAAGGGATAGTGCCACCAGAATGTGACTTTTAGTAACATTCTGGTGGTGATATGCCTTTCCCCATGTTTACAAAGCTGCGTTAAGCCACTTTTTGTGGCTTAACGCCGCCTTGTAAATAAGGCCACTTTACACGTATCACTTAGCATGAAAGGGGCTTGCAATGGCTGTTGCTGCGGGTGTTCCATCATAACAACCATTGCTTTTGATGCTGCCCCAGATTTACAAGGAGGTATAAATATGAGGCAGCTCAAAAAGCTAACACCATGCAAGAGCAGGCATAAGAATGGTGAAACAAGGAAAAATACTTTTATTTCTCCTTGTTTTTGCTTTTTCTATTTGTCCTGCATTCTGCTTTTAGCAATCATTTGCGACCGCCCGCGTTCAGAAATCTCGCTGAGAAGTGGTCTAGCATTGGATTTTCCTCGTTGGCGCTTGCCAACTTACCGAAAAACGATGCATATTCCACAAACGGAGCGGAGTTCACTGCTCAGGCTTAATTTATTTATTTATTTATTGAACTTGTATTGCGCACAGCTACCCGCAGTGGGTTTCCCGGCGCCAGGGACAGACTGGAGAAGAAAACAAGCAACTGCAGAGAGGGAAGAAAAAAACAAAACCGAAGAACTTAGAACAGAAGAGTCTTCAGTTTTTTACGGAAAGCAAGAAGACTCGTTTCTGTTTTTAGCGCCAACTTAATTGTGAATAGAATAAAGAATTTATGTAAATGTAATGAGATAAATATTAGAAATAAACCTCACAATAGCCATAGAAAAATCCGTAATGCAAAGTCATTTTGGTTGTAAAGCTTGTGGCCTTAGATATTGGTAAGGCAAGTCAAGAGGATGTTTGGTAGCTGTGCAATGGGGTTATCACTTCCCGTTCATCCTTCCCATCCCCACACATACATTTTTAAAATTTCATTTTTTCCTATATAGCTTTTTATGCTAAAGTTAGGATCTGCAAATAAGGATTTATTATCAGCAAAAATACTGTAAACTGGTAGTTTATGAAAATAAAGTGACCAAACACTATAGTCACAGAACAAAGTACATTGCTAAATGAGGCTGAAGGAATCCATTTCTCTGCGGCAGCTTCTGTCAATACATAATCAAATGCGATTTATCCTATCCTCAGATAGATGAACGGCAGAGTAGGCCCTGCCAGGTTCTAATTTGTAACCTCTATGTTACGGACAACTCTTCACAGCAAATGCTCTAATTACATTGCCTACCTTTTCATAAACGTATATTGTCATCAAATTTCAGCATCACCCCAAATCGGACTCGTAGTCAGCAATAACACAAACTGTCTTCAAACAGGCACACATAGGTTGGGAAGGACCACCCGCAGAAAAAATATGATGGCAGTTATTTAAAAATTCTGCTCTCCATGGAATAAGTTTCGAAACCAGTGTCCTCATTTACAAGGTAATTGCGCCTCCGGTGCAACACTTTCTTTGGCACAAGGCGGCGCCATGTGCCTGCCCATATTTACAAGGCCACGTATAATCACTCTGCGTGACCTTTCATGGTTTTTGTAAATATGGGCCCCTTTCACTCATTACTTTGCATGAAAGGGGTGTTCCATGGGTGTTGCTGTGGCTGTTTCCATGCAACATCCATAAAAACGGCTGCATTCCCAGATTTACAATGTTTTGTAAAGGTGGGAATGTGTCAGAATCCTACCCCTCTCCAGGGGACGCAAGGGAGTGGCGCAATGAGGAGAAATACTTTCATTTCTCTTCGTTTTTTCCTCTTTCTATGTGTGCTCCCATTGAAAGAGGAAAATGCCATCAATGAATGTTTTTGTGGAGGACGTTATCCCTTCCTGCACCAAAAGCAATCATCCCCACAACGTAGGCACCCTTGCAATATGAGGCAAGGGTGCCTGCATTGGTGCATGGCAGCAAATGTGTGCCAGAGCAGGGGAAAGCACATGGATGCATTGCATTGTTGTTAATACAACGCATCCATGTGCCTTTAAAATGACGCAGCTCGTCACAGCAAAATGGCTTGAGACGCCATGCTGCATCATTTTTTGTAAATGAGGCCCCTGTCCTTATACCTAATACACAATCCATATTGTTAATTTGGACTGGAGTCAAAGAATCAACAAGTGGTCCCCATATTATGACATTTTTAGGCAACAACACTGTGGGCCTCATTTAGGAGGTCTCTTGAGACACTTTTGCACCGCCGGAATGTCCCTTTTTTGATGCTCCGGTAGTTCAATGTGTCTGGGCATGTTTTACAAAACCAAGCAAAGAAACTTTACGTGGCTTTTCATGGCCTTGTAAATATGCACCCCTTTCACGCAGAAACTGCATTAAAGGGGCATTCTTTGGTGTTGCTGTATATGTTCCGATGCAATACCCATGGAATCTGAAACATTCCCAGATTTACAAAAAATCGTAAACCTGGGAATGTGTCAGAGTCTAACACCACCCCAGGGCTGGCGTTAGAGAGGCACAAAAAGAAGACGTTTTTCCTTTTTCTACGCTTTTTCCTTTTTCTATGTGTGCTGCATTCTGTAGCACATATAAAAAGAGGAAATTGCCTGAATTTATTGATTTTGTGCAGAAAGGTGTCCATTCCTGCACAAAATCAATCAGCTCCACAACACAGGCACCCTTGCACCATGGTGCAAGGGTGACTGTTTTGGCACATGGCAGCCCATTGTGTGCCAGCACTGGGGAAAAGGGCCGGAATGAGCCATATCCTATAGATACAGCACATTCCTGCCCTTTTCTTTTGATGCAGGGCAGTGCAACAAGATTCCTTGCTACACTGCCCTGCGCCAAAAGCCTCATAAATGAGGCCCTTTGCATTCTGGGGTATGCAGATTTACTTTTCCCTTTTAAGGCACACAGGAGTGACCTGTGCAGGTAAGAGCGGTGGGGAAGTGGGGCGAGGTAAGTAATTTTCTCTCTGCGTCGTCTGGCGATCACCCCCACCCCTCACCACCACTCTTATACGCACGGGCCGCTCCTGAAGCCACAGGCTTCTGAGGCCTACTATGCAAGTGGTGTTGCTTAAAATTTAGATTTGCACATTTGAGCCCCACATCCAAACTTTGAAAACAAAAAAAACTCACATCCTACAAATTACTTGTGCAATAGTCAGAAGTTCCACATGTAAACAGCAAAAGTAAGGCCTTTTATTTTGAGGAAAAGTTTACAATGTTAGCACTTTACAATGTTAGCACTGTCATGCCTAAAAATACAGAGGTGTGCAATAATGTAATACATTTTTACAGACACTGGTATGCAAAAATTCAATTTTATCTATTCAAATGTTTTTTCTAAGCCAATGCTTTGAATTCTCTGCTGAACCAACTTTCCTTCATGGAAGGCACCCTTTTCAGAGGGTCTTGAAAGGGTCGTAGAAAAAAAAACAAGCCTTGGAAATACCGGCTGTAGAGGGCAGTGAATTCACATTTGCTTCCTGCTACTTGGACACAGGGCTGACGCTGCGAAGGAGGCATGGCCGTCCCTGAGCTCGATCTGAGCCCCTTGACCTCCACAAGCTCCCTTGAACTCCATCTTTCATCGGAAGTAGAGCTGGAAGCTGGGCGCTGCAGAATGTGGGCTGTGAACAGAGCTCGAAGTGTAGGGGAGGTTGCAAATTCAAGGACATTTTTTAAGCCTGATTTCAGGTTCCCTGTGCCAGGGCTGCTTGCTGCCTGGTTCTACTTCAGCCTTGGCTTCGCTGAGGTCTGATGTAAGCTTTTTAAATCTGACCTAGATCAGCACCCGTGAGCAACTCACATGGAAAGAGAGGGCCCGGCTGCATGGCGCCACAAATCAAGTGTTACCATTACAGTCCTGCGCTATCCTCAGGATGGTCACGATCACAGAGCTGCAAGGAGGAGAACCTAAACGGTGAAGTGACAGAGTCACTGTCTCCATGCTCAGAGTGCCAATGCCTAATAATTTGTTTGTATACACTTATTTGAGCAGCTGGTGTTCTGATTATGCGTGATTGAATACTTTACTGCGGGAAAGCGGAAACAAACTCATATTCGGGATACTTTAACCCCTGATGAGTGTCATTTGGGAGGGCTGCAGAGATCTACACTCCCCTGTTCGCTTTGCCTGTGTGTTCACTGCAGTTCATCAGAGACTGCTCTTTGGGGTCAACGGTGAGCCCATAGGGTGGGGCTCCAATTATTGGTGCTGGTGGAAAATGATGCACTTTTACAGATAAATGTGCTGCTTAGATTCTGAAAAAGTACTAAATGGGTGGCAGAGTAGAAAAGGAAAGAACATGAAGCCTTGTTTCATGGGGGGATAACCTTGAGTTTAATATTAAAACATGGAAGTGCGCAAATAAGCATCTTAGGTGTAAATAATCCACACACAAGCGGGGCATAATATTTTGCTTATGAAAAAAACATAACATAAAAGTGTAAGCTGGTTGTGCTACATAACATTTGCCCAGAACTATATACAATGAGGTGTAGTCGTATGTATGTATGTGTATATATGTATGTGCTTAGATGACCATATTTAGGTGTTGCATCATGGTGTGCCCAACAATTGTATCAAGATGTTAGTTGTGAGCTAAAGATGTAGGATACGTGGACGTTAAATAGATAGACAAATGTGATGTTGTGACTCGTGACAACAGAGGCACGTCGTGAGGGTCATGTGACCTGTGTTTAATGAAAGTAATGGGACACGCTCACTTACAGTAGTAAATACCAGACCCAGAAGGGAAGTGAGGGAGCAAGAAACAGTTCTCAACACGTGGGGTTTGCCCAAAGTCACAGGCCACTATAAGTGTGGGAGTTGCAGCGTATGCCCTTTCACATACAACATCAAAACTCTACAACTGGAACCCAATAAAACCTGGACTATCAGAGGGCAACAGTGAAAATGTAGTGTACAGAGTGACCTGTCCTTGTAACCTACACTACGTAGGTATGACGAGCAGGAAAGTTAAGATACGCATCGGAGAACATAGGAGCAACATCCGTGGCAAAAAATCTAATACCAAACTTACCGAACATTTTCTATCAAGAGGGCACATGGCGGATGACATACAATGGACTGTCATCGAACAAATCAAACCAGGCACCAATTTGAACCAACGCCTATTCAAAAAGGAACAGAGATGGGTGTACAGACTTTCAACACACAAAACTGGTTTGAATGATAACATCCCGTGGCACACTGTAATGTAACAGCAACCCCATTTGCTGATGCTAATCCATCAATCAAAATACTCCACAACTGTAAGATGTGGGGAACTGTATTTTATAATAGCATCCCAATGACCCAAGCCAATGTTCAGACACACAGCACCAGTCCATCGAATGGATACTTTGGTTTATGTCCTGTCCCAATAAGTCCTGACACACTCCTGTTACTGTTCTGTCATTTGGCCTGACCATTCCTCCACGTTAACTGACATGAGCACGTGTTCCGTGATAAACGTTCACGAAAAAGCCCGGCTTTGCCTTTGTCAACCAGACAACTACACGGTAGCTCACCGCTAAACACGTGATCGGGAATACACTCCACTAGGGCGGCATCGCATTACTGACACGTTACGCTCCCCAGAGCAGGTAAACGCAAGTAGGGTTACCATAGTAACCAGCCCAACATGAGTCACGCCGATGCAGACTTCCGATTGGAACAAAAACAGACACGCCCTCTGCAAGCGCTCTGACTGGCCATTGAGGCGGTGACACACTTTGCCACGCCCAGACCAGGAAGTGCCGAGCAGCTTACTTTACCAGCATCATCGAGGCACCGATCATTCACCGGGGCTTCGAGCGCAGGAACCAAGTAGGTTTACCGCCAGATACCGCATACAAAAAGTAAGTACAGATCCACCGCCTACGGGCACAGCGCGGTGCACCGAATCCGAGTCCCACGACTTGGATGAGTACGCCCACACTCTGTTGGATCCAACTGTACTTACGCTTATTTTTAAACAATGTAGGTGACGGACAATCGCCGTCTTGGTACATCCGGAGCCCATGAAGCGACAGATACCGCTCTGAGTGTAAGCATCGCTTTAATGGACATTTGTTTGTTATTTTCTCACGTCACCCACCTAGGTAACTAGCAGACGAATGAGCAGCTTGTTATTTAATTGTGAACCGGACGATCACGTTTCCCGTACCGATATGATTTGTGTCTGCCATACTCACCAGCAGCCCACCACTTCTTTCACTACTATAGATCACTCCCATTTCCGACCATCAACTTCAATAAGTCGAGTACCTCACAGATATTATCTCTCATGTACGGTACCCACTTAAGCGTAATCCTATAATTAACACTAAAGTTCATTTTTGAACAGCTACTGCCTATATGACAATTAATATAGGTAGCTACCCGATGGGGTGACCACATCAAGCACTTTAAATGTTATATGTACCCTTGTTGAGTCTCCCCCAGTACGTAATCCCAACCCCGTTTCCCCTTTTTTCTCCCTTTCTACAGGGGTTTTTTCCTGAATCCAGGATTGAACACACTCTTTTACATTCAGACCGTTATTTGTGGTCTTTAAATTACATGTGGGCTGGGCGCACCTTAGCGTGTGCGTACCACCCCTTGTAACTCACACGGTCCTGACGAAAACCAGAGAATTTTTGTATTGGTTGAAACATGTAGACCTAGTTTACTTTATAGTTTTGCACATAGCACACTTGGCTATTTTAATTATTTTAATATATTACACTTCTCGAGACACCAAAGCCTTCCTAATTAGGCAAAGGTGCCACACTGGTTTTATTAGGGTTCAGACGCTCAAGAATAAAGTCTTGAATGGAGTAGTACTGGCCCTTTTTAATATACCCTCACACAGTAATTATAAGCACATATAAAAAAAGAAACAATATCCCGCTCCACTGTAGTCAGGTGTCGCAGCACACCCTATAGGCACTCGGCCTATGGGGTGGGACCCCAATGATGAAGCATGTCACCAACCAGGTTGGTGAGTGAGGGGTCTTCTTAAAGGACAACCACTGTCCAGTAAACGGGTTGGGGCACATAGTGCTAACCTAGAAATACATAGTAGGAAATAGCTAATTGCTGTTTTCCTCTCCTTCAGGGGGCACTCCTTCTGTGTTGTTACACGCTCACTTACACCAATTAGGCGACGGAGGTGGACCCCATGAGGTTATCCACACACATTGTCTCCTGTGGTCATTATTTGCATAGTGTGCCCCTCCGCATATATAGTTGTGCCCAGCAAGTGTTGGGGCGGTCCACGCTCCCAACACAACATTTGGCGATGAGGGTGGTCATGCCCTGGCACCTCGGTGAGGCGGCCGCGAGCGTGTCATGGTGCTCGCGGCGCTCGTGCCCCGACATCCGGCGCCATTCCGTGCTGGCGCCCGAGGACCTGCGTGGTGCCCCTGAACTGTGTGGAGACTCGCGTCGACAAGGCCAGTGGTGGCCGTTGAGGCGAGGTTGCCACCGTGCCCCACCCCGAGAAGCTGCCCGTCGCTTGGTCCATCGCAGCGGCTGTGTGCGGCCTAGCGGTGCTGCCCACATGGTACTCCGCGGACCACTTGAGGGAGCGCAGAGCGGCAAGTGACTGCAGGCGCAATCAGAGAATCTCGCCCGACACGGCAAGGTGCTCACAGTGGACCCCTATCCAAGGAGCGCTCTGCCACGTGTGGGGAAGCTGGAAGGCATCAGTACAGGCCGCTGCACAATGCGGGAGAGGAACCTCGAAATCGAGCCCCACCCCCAGCAAGGCCTCGAACTGACCCAGAATACACCCCAAAGGGTGATAATTTTGCCACAGTCAGCACCACACAGGCAGGCCCTATGAACAGGCACGGGGTGACACCCATTGCTGGTGGATCCAGGCTACATCGTCAGGGACAGAGGCATATGGGGCAAAGGTTGAGGGACGGCCCCCACCACAAATAATCACACTCATCTCAACCGGGCCCCCTCCAGGGACTCACGCGCCTGCCCAGTGCACCCACCCTACCAAGGGGCAGTCTCCTGGGTGCCCAGGGGAGAGAGGAGTGCCCGTCACCACCCCAACCACACACGAGGGGAACTGTAAGGAATATCAGCATCCATAAAGGACACTTTCACGAGCTCCTGAACTGGAAACATGTCGCAAATACCACCCATTGAGCCCTTCATAGTGGAAGGATCGCCATCTTCCCTCGCGCTCAAGTGGAAAGATTGGGTGGACCGTCTACAAATCTTTTTTGAAGCCACTAAAGTACATAAAGACCAAAAAAGGGCAATGCTATTGCACCTAGGAGAGAAAAGATATACATAACATCGCCAAGACACTTGTAGAGGCCACGCCAAAGAACCACCACACATTAATAAACGCACTCAATGGGCATTTTGAGCCAATGGCCAATAAGGACTATGAGAGATTCATGTTTCGTCAAGCCTGACAACTTCCAGATGAATCATTGGACACATACCACGCGAGGCTAAAGAATCTTGCTGCGACGTGCGGATTTCAGGACGAGACAGAAGAGATAAGGGAGTCAAGTGATTCAGGGGTGTGCCTCTACCAAACTTTAGGGAACGCATCCTAGAAGAGTCTGGCAAGTCCCTCGCCGACATCCTAACACTGGGGCATACCAAGATGCTGTCCAAAGCCCGAGAAGCCCACATGGAGGTGACCCTCCAAGTCCCCCTGAAAATTCAACCAGTCAACGCCGTGACAGCTAAGCCCGCGACGCGATGGAACAAGAAGAGACCCCGCACTGCTACAGCTGGGAAGGCGAAAACGTGTGGGTACTGTGGCGGACCGCCACACCAGCCAGCGGAGTGTCCCCCAAAAAGAAAAAGACGTTCTGGATGTGGGCGATTTAATAATTTCGAGAAGGTATGCTGAGCCAAGGAATACCGCAAGCCACGGCAGATGGTTAACGCGGTGCCGGAGGGAGACAAAACACCAAGTGATATGGATGATGATGAGGAGGAAGAGCGGGTGGTCCATAAGGTGCACATGATCGGTACCGCCACCCGCCAAGCGTGACGCCTACCACAGTGCAACATTCGTGTAGGGGCACAGGAAGTCATGGCGGTAGTAGAGACTGGGGCCACCATTAACATTATGGCAGCCGCCCTTCACCGGACATTGCGCCCCACACCCACGCTACATCTGTCAGCCATCACGGTGTTCATTTATGGCCAAGACACCCCTTTGAAGATCCTGGAATGCTTCAAGACATCACTAGCTCATGGAGGGCAGACTGTCAACACCAATGTATATGTCACCGAAGATGGCCAAGGCATGCTCCTAGGGTGTCAGGCTGCAGATGACATAGGGGTAGTGACATTCCCCTTCAGTGTGTATCATGAGTCCATACAACACCTGGTGGAGTAATTCTCCGAAGTATTTGAAGGCATCGGAAGGTTCAAGGGGAAAGAAGTCCATCTGCATGTTGACCCCAGGGTTCAACCTGTCGCCCTACACATCGAAGGATAGCATTCCACCTACGGCCACAAGTTGAGGAGGAACTGAAAAAGCTGGAGGCCGCTGGAATCATTGAGAAAGTCACTGGTCCCACTCCTTCTTTGTCCCCCATCGTGGTCAAACCAAAACAGCCTGGCATGGTGAGGATCTGTGTTGACATGCACCTACCAAATGGCGCAATCAAACACGAACGCCATATTACCCCGACAATTGATGTTCTCATTGGAAAAATGGCTGGAGCCTGCTGGTTCTCCAAACTGGACTTATGGTCAGGATACCACCAACTAGTCCTGGATGAGGCGTCACGAACATCACCACATTTTCAACTCATATGGGGCTAAGACATTATACTAGACTGAGCTTTGGAGAATCGAGCGCCGCGGAAGTGTTCCAAAACATCATACAAGAATTGATCATGGAGATCCCGGGGCTAATTAATGTAAGTGACGATATCATGGTACACGCCAAATCATTAACTGAACACAACTCTCACCTCACACAAGTGCTGCGACGTCTGCGAGACGCTGGTCTCACGTTACATAGAGCGAAGTGCAAATTTCTAAAGAAGAAGCTCCAGTTTTTTGGTTACACTTTTTCCACTGTGGGAGTCAACCCGGATCCCGAAAAGGTGCGGGACATCTAAGATGCTGTGGCCCCTGCCAGCGTGACAGAAGTTCGCAGCTTCCTCAGCATGATAAACTACTGCGGTAGGTTCATCAGAGACCTTACCACCCTCACACTGCCGCTACGAGAGCTTACCAAAGACTCTATCCCATGGAAGAGGGGTCCGATTGAAGACAAAGCATTCAAAGATATTAAAGACGCCCTCTCGGAGGCAACAACTCTGGCTTCCTTTGACCCTGAGAAAATTACCCAAATCGCCATTGATGCAGGCCCGATGGGCATTGGGACTGTGCTCTTGCAGGGAAAACGTCAAGAGGAAGACTGGGCCCCTGTGGCGTTTGCAAGCAGGTCCCTCACCGAGACCGAACAAGGATATTCCCAAATAGAGAAGGAAGCCATTGCCATCCATTGGGGGTGTCGCCACTCCATTTGTATGGATACGGTAAGCCGTTTGTGGTCACGGCGGACCACAAACCTCTTGTGGCCCTGTTCACAGGGACATCCACGAAGCCTCCGCCAAGGATTGAGAAGTGGATGCTACAACTCCAAAATTATAATTGTAAAGTGGAATACCAAACAGGCTCTCGCATTCCGGCGGACTACTTGTCCCGACATCCCAGAACAGCCACTGACAAGGAGATGGAGGACGCTGCTGACACTGAAGAATATGTCAAATGAGTAACGGCTCGTTCATGTCAAATAAATTCCCCTGTCCATGTAGGATCTATCCGAAGCCACAGCCAAGGACGAGTGCCTACAAAGAGCCAAGCTGATCCTGCAAAATGGGAACTGGCACAGGCCAAAGAGGAATGGAAAATTCTAACAATTCTGGCTCAGCGGATCATGGAGAGCTTATACCATGTGAGAGATTAACTCACTGAAGACCCGACTGGCTGTTTGTTAAGAGGACATCGGTTGGTTATCCCCTCGTCATTAACGGGCTGATGTGTACAATTGGCCCACGTAGGGCATCAAGGCATGGTAAAAACCAATCACAACTTCGCACCAAGGTGTGGTTCCCATTGATGGGTGAGTGGTGGAGAATACTGCCCGATCTTGTCCGTCATGTCAAGTCACCGGAGACATGCCTCATCCTGCTCCAGTCATCACAGAGCCTCGGCCAAGGTCACTGTGGTCCTGTGTCAGCATGGATTTTGGCAGTCTACCTGACGGCCATCACACCTTAGTGGCTATTGATGACTATTTTAAGTATCCCGAGGTGGAAATCGTAACATCTCCCAATGCCGCTGAAGTGATACCCAAGATAAAAAAGATCATGGCCACCCTTGGCCTGATACAAGAATAGTGCACCGACAATGGGCCTCCCTTTCAGGGACAAGAACTGGCTGCATATCTCACAGCCCTTGGTATCCAACACCGCTGAATCACTCCTTGCTGACCCCAAGCCAATGGTGAGGCAGAACGGTTCATGAGGACTCTTAACAAGGTAATCAGAATTGCACATGACAAGAAGCAATCCATAGAGCTGGCTATATTCACGTTCCTCCGCAGCTACTGCCAAACTCCCCACACCATGACCGCGGTAGCCCCAGCTCACTTATTGATGGGTCGAGTAGTCACTGATTCCATACCTCATCATCCTCAATGGCAACCGCAGAACCCTGATGACCCTCGGATTGATGCTCGTCGTAGAAAGTCATATGCTCAAGTAAGCCACCGACGAAATGCACAAACTAGCAGGATTGAAGAAGGTGATCTAGTGTTGCTCAAGAATCGTTTCTCTACTGGTAAATTCCAATTGCCATATGAAAAGATGCCCTGGACTGTGGTCAACATTAAAGGGACCAGGATCATCGCCACTCGAGGGCAGGAAACGGTAGCCTGCAATATTTCTCACGTGAAGAGGTTTCACCCGGGACTGTCGGCCTTGCCTTCCGCTCAGCCAGAAGTTGAAGACGGTCACAGTGAATCTGCGGAGCGTAGCCCCATGGAAATTGATAGTGACTCTGGGAGTTTGAATGCCTCTTGGCGCAGTGACACCTGCTGTGCGGAGAGGGAGAATGATCCGGCTCTGTTGGGGGACAACCGCTGCGAAATCGCCACTGAGACTGAGGCGACTCCATATTCTGGGCGAAGTCAGTCTCAGTACCTGCTGCGAAGAAATCCTGAACCATTGTGCTGATTGAAGGACTATCTCACGTAAGACTGTTATATATGTATACGTTTGGGTAATTGTGTCCTGGGTGGGTCTCAGCTGTATTATCCAAGGTTTAGTCACTGTTTGTGGGCAGTTTCATTGTTATGTTCATTTTGATCTGTGTTGGGGAGGAATGTGATGTCGTGACTCGTGACGACAGAGGCACGTCGTGAGAATGAGGGTCATGTGACCTGTGTTTAATACATGTAATGGGACGCGCTCATGTACGCCAGTTAGGTGACAGAGGTGGACCTAAGCATGAGCGAATTTTGCGGATCTCGCGTTCGCGAATTTTGCGGATTTGCGGATTCGCAATCCGCAAAATCCGCGAATTCCCGCGAATTTGCGGATTTTTTTTTTTGTGTTCGCCCGTGTTTCTGCCAGTTCGCGAGGGTTTTTACAATTTCGCAATTTGCGAACTTACCTGTCGGGTCGCAAGTTTTGCGAACTTGTTGTTTCTACGTGTCCAACCTGTTTGGGACACTCTTCTTCATCACTGCCACTCTCTGTCACCACTGCCACTCTCTGACTACTCATGCCACCCTCTGGCCCACCCATGCCACCCTCTGTTTCATCACCACACCCTCTGGTTGTCCAGTGTACATTATTTTCGGCAAAGCAAAGCACACCTTCCCTGCCTCAAGTGACCTGAATTAATTTGGGGCTGATTAATGTGTCACAGAATATTTTTTTAGCTGGCACCTGCTTCCTTAGTGCGCCCTGATTAGTGATCTTTTGCACTTGCTAAGTGCTTTAATTGTTGCAAAATTAGTTACAACACCTGCCCTGCCCCAACTGACAATAATGAATTAGGGGCTGATTAATGGATTTTAACTTCCAGCCTGGCTCCTGCTTGTCTCCCTTAGCTGTAATTCATGACCTTTGTGGCATATGTGTAACTATTCAAAGGTTCAGAGCAGGGTCACATAATAGTTTCAACTGGCAACTGAACTCTGGAGGGGCCCCTCAGGAAGCACTACAGGAAATGGCTACTAATGATGTGCCTGAACTTTTGAACCTGGTAAGTAGTTACTTTCAGTTTTGCTTAGATCGTATTTCTGCAATTTCACACTTATTCGCGGGGCGCGAACTCACGCGAACAGTGCGAGCAGTGCGAGCAAAATCCGCTGCTCGCGGATTTGCGGATTTTGCAGGAAATTCGCAAATCTCGCGGATTGCGGATTTCCCGAAAATCCGCAAAATCCGCGAGCGGAACGGATTTTCCGCCCATGCCTAGCGTGGACCCCATGAGTTTATCCACACACACTGGCTCCTGTGGTCATTATTTGCATAGTGTGCCCCTCCGCATATATAGCTGTGACCAGCAAGTGTTGGGGCGGTCCACGTGCCCAGCACAACAACAACCTCTCATCATTCACTCACTTTACCTTATCACTGTGATCATCCAACTTTGAAGTGTGAGGTAACACGTTTATCACATTCATGTAGACCTTAACATGTGTAGTGCAGTTTGGGGGGGTCTATGTGTTGGTCCTGTTGCAAGGTGATATTGCGCAACAAGCAACTTTACGATTTTCTTCCACTCTATTTTAGGTGAGTGTAGGAGCATCCCAGAACAATCTAGGTAGTTGAAACACAATTTTGGGATGTGGAATGTGTGCTCCATGATGCCCATGTGAGCTTTTTTGCAACTCTTTTGAGGAAGGGAGATTGGCCACCAGAAGAGGGGGAGGAGATAAGGAATGAGAGCACACTGTGTTTCACCTGCAAAAGAAACAAGTGAAATTGTGTTACACTTACTACCCACACAATACACCAGACATTCCCTATAGACATGCAGTCAAAGTGTCCATCATGGCTCTGTTGGGAAGGAGCTGTGAACTGAGAAGAACCATAGAGCAATTCCTCATGTGTATATGTAGTTTCAGTTTTATTTAGATGTATTTGCCTACCTGCTATGTGTCACTGTGTACTCGTCAGCAACCACCTGATGTGCCTTTGCCAAGGAGCCGAGGATGAATTGCCATATTGTGTATCACACAAGGCGGAATACACATCAGCCAAGCAGCCCCTGGAAAGCCGAACACCTTGCACTATGATGAAGCGCCAACTGTACACATTTTAAGCATGATGTGCTCGGAGCCAGCATAGCTGAAGTGCCACATCAGTGTAATTGATTGCATCTGCCTAGCTGGTAAAAATGGACTTGGGCATAGAAGTGGGTTATGTTATGTTATGTTAATATAACTTATTAAGCGCACGAATACCCAGAGGTGTCTTGGTGCTAAGACTTACCGTGAGCCCAGGGATATGAGGAAACCTAGTTTTGGAATAGCCATGTTTTAAGGCCTTGTCTAAATAAGGCAAGTGAGTTTGCAGCTCTGATGTCCATATGAAGCATATTCCATAATTTCACCGTGCTGTAGCCAATGCTTAGGCCTCCCCAACTAGAGGTGCGAATCCTCAGAACCATCATAAGCCTGGTGCCAGTAGAGAGTAACTGTCTGCCAGGATGATACCAGGAGAAGATGCTTTTCAAAAGTACTGGTTCCATGTTATTCAATGCCCTGTAGGCTATACATAGTGTCTTAAACTTGATACGTTGTGCCACAGGAAGCCAGTGAAGTTTTCAGATTTCTTTAGAGATGGATTCGTGCTTTGGCAGATTTAATGGGAGCCTTGTAGCTGCATTTTGTACCATCTGCAGTTTTTTCTGATATTGATTCTGTATATTCAGTTAGAGACCGTTAACATAATCTAACTTGGATAATACCAGTGTAGTGTTTTTAACTATTTGCACTCACCGCCCTTGAGCACCAAAACCTTTTGCCACGAACACCCCTCTGACAGCTGATCAAAACGCTGCCACCGGCGAGTGTTTGTTCGTCCCCCTGCCGCCACTGACCAGGACACAGGGCACGCCCACCTGGATAGGCCAAACCCCCTTCCTCTCCACCAGGTATATAGAGCGCGCTGACTACAAGCGCTGCCTGTACTAACTGTGGAACCTCCTGAGGCTTGAGCCGGGAGTAGCGCGAATTGTGTTTTAAAACTTGTAAATTGCTTCGTGTGTGTTTTTAACTATTTGCACTCACCGCCCTTGAGCACTAAAACCTTTTGCCACGAACCCCCCTCTGACAGCTGATCAAAACGCTGCCACCGGCGAGTGTTTGTTCGTCCCCCTGCCGCCATTGACCAGGACACAGGGCACGCCCACCTGCATAGGCCACGCCCCCTTCCTCTACTCTTGCCTCCTATAAAACATGTGTCTATACAGGAAGCGCTGCGGACGAGCGCAGCGGGCGCGACGAATGCGCGCCAAAGGCGCGCCTAAGGCAAGCTCGTCTGCGCTCATCCACGCCAAGACCGGGCCAGGGGCCACGTCCCCTACATCTCAGGCCAAACAGACCATAGCCTACAGCGCAGACGCTCTTTATAGCATGAGGTCCTTGGGACCGGACTGTGAAATGCATTGCTATGATGCAACGTCTCTTCCAGCCATTTGCCCTAAATGTAACGTACCCCTTAACCTGTGGCAGACCAAAACCCTGAAGCAGGAATACTGTCTGTTCCCATTAAACTGCAGATCCCTGCCAAAACATAAGGTGGAAATTTCTTTCCTACTGGAAGAGCGTATGCCGGACGCAGTGTTTCTCACCGAAACATGGCTGGCGTTCGACTCCGACCCTGCCGTTGTAACATCCCTCCCCTCTGGCTTTCAAATCATCCGACAAGACCGTCCGGAGGGTAGAGGTGGAGGGCTAGCAATTATATTTAAAGAACAATATCACTGCAGACTCATCACGGAAACTTCCCAGATTGTGAGAGCCTAGCTTTCTCGCTGGAGTTGTCTCCCAAGCACTGTTTTTCGGGCACACTGATATATCGCCCACCTGGCCCCCTCTAAACAATTTCATAATCTCCTACCAGCAATTGTGGCATCACGCATTAGCGCTGCCGCCAACTATACCGTGTTAGGCGATTTCAATTTTCACTTTGACTCTCCGCTGGATCACACGGCTATTACACTATCCGATGACCTGGCCGCGCTACAACTTATCCAACGAGTAAAAACATCGACTCATGTGAAAGGACACCTTTTAGATCCAGTGTTCAGTAACTGTGTGGATTTTGTGGTTGGGCCTCCACTCCCCCTTCCATGGACTGATCACTCTCTGGTGCCCCTTACTTGGTTTACCCAGAAACCCATTCCGGTAAAACCGATGATAAGACATGCCAGATCCTGGGCGCGGATATCAGTAGACGAATGGAAAAATAAACTTATGAAAGAACTTCCCCTAATAATGAGGATCCATGTCTGGTGAACCAGGCCTATGAGAACTGGATCCTGCACTCTCTTGAAACCATCCTTCCCCTTAAGAAATTAACGGTAAAACGTCTCCATAAAACAGCACCTTGGTACTCGGAGGCCCTCAGGAACAAAAAGCGCCAATGCCGGAAAATTGAAAGAAAATGGCGTATAGACTACTCCTTGGAGGAAAAAACTCGATATCGAGAGGAAATAAAAGCCTACAAAAAGGAAGTAAAAGCTGTTCAAGCGGCATACTTTTCTGACAAGATCCTAGCTGCAAAATCTAAACCTAGGGAAATCTTTCAAACTCTGCAAAAACTTACAAAACCCTCTCCCCCCAGTGCATATGAGGAAAAGTCTGTTTCCAAATGTAATGACCTGGCGGAATTTTTCTCAGCCAAAGTAAATAAAATATACGTCTCCTTCCCCTGCACTACCACTCCTCTGATAGCTCAGGATAAAACCAGGGTGACAGACTCTGTTCCAGTCTCTCCACCCACGCTTGACCACTTTCCTTGCATGGATCTCGAAATTTTAGAGTCCATGGCTCGAAAAGTAAAATCTGGATCTCCAACTGACCCGGCACCCCCAGAAGTCATGTTACTAGCATCTCAGGCTGTCTTACCAATCATCAAGAACCTCCTGAACGCTTCCATCGCTTCTGGCATTGTCCCTCCTGCCTGGAAATGGGCGATGGTCCGAACGCTGATAAAGAAACCAAACTTGGACCCATTGGACTTTGGCAACTATCGTCCTATTTCCCTGCTCCCCTGGGTGAGTAAAATCGTGGAGAGGTACGTCAATCTCCAGCTGGTTAGCTTTCTTGAAGATAACCAGCTGCTAGACACCACCCAGACAGTGTTCAGACCTAAGCACGGAACAGAGTCCGCCCTCCTAATGGTCATCGAGGAGTCCAGGAATATTCTTGATCAGGGAGGATCAGTGGCAGTGATCCTCCTTGATCTCAGCGCGGCGTTCGACACGGTCAGTCATAACACCTTACTGAACCGTCTTTCGAATGTCGGCATTGTGGACAAGGCCTGGCTCTGGTTAAAATCTTTTTTGAGCAACAGGTCGTTCCAAGTGTTTGATGGACAGACAGTGTCCTCCGGTATGCCCCTGAAGTGTGGAGTCCCCCAGGGCTCCTCTTTAAGCCCGCGCTTTTTAATATCTACATGAGGCCACTGGCTGAGGTAGTTCGTCCGTATGGAGTCAAGATCATATCCTATGCGGACGACACCCAGCTGGTGGTCTCATTAGCGCAGGAGGCTCACCAGCCACTTTCAGGTGGACTAACAAAATGCTTGGAGGAGGTGAAGGCCTGGATGACTCTGTCATCGTTAAAACTCAATGTTGACAAAACGGAGCTTATGCTCCTGGGCCCTGCTGATCTCACCTTCTTCAACTCACTGTGGCCCACCTGTCTAGGTCCCCCCCGGGCTCCGAAGGATAACATCAAAAGCCTGGGGGTATGGCTGGACAGGAGTCTTTCTCTCAACACCCAGGTCACAAAGCTCTCAGCCACCTGCTTTGGATTGCTCAGGACACTGAAGAAAGTAACTGCGCTGCCCGCACTCTGCTGCAGATCCCACGCAGACTGTCAGTCAAGGCGGCACTGACCAGCCTGCATTGGCTCCCAGTGCGTAAGAGAGTCACTTTTAAGGCAATGTGTATTGCTCACCAGGCCTTCTGGGACTCGGGACCTCTAATTACTCGTAGTCTAGTAAGCCGGTATCGTCCAGGTAGAGACCTGCGATCTAGCCAGGCTTTGATGGCAACAGTCCCAAGAATCAAAAGGACAAGATCGGGTGGAAGGATGTTTGCCTTCAACGCCGCCAAGATCTGGAATTCCCTCCCTTCTCACCTGAGATCCAACCCTGACCTCGCCTCTTTCCGCAAACAACTAAAGACACACCTGTTCAATTCTCCTCAATAAAACTCAGTTCTCCTTCCCCTTTTTTCCTGGTCTGCAACCTCACCCACCCCACCAACAGGTTCTTCTAGCGCTTGGACGCCTCAGGGCAGCAATTTGCGCTGTTATAAATCCACTTTCATTCATTCATTCATTCATTCAGTTACAACCGTCCTCCTGAAATCGAAGGGGGTATAAGGAAGAACCTTCTTCAATTTCCTAATCAAATAGAAGGCTGCCAAAACAGAAGCATTTGTTTGCTGAGAGAAAGTTAGTTTGTTGTCAATCAGGACCCCAAGATTTTATGCCTTTTCTACAGGTTTTGGTAATTCTACGATCGACAGGCCACCAAAGGCCATCCCATCTTTGCTGGAAATTACCAAAGATCACTATTTTGGTTTTGTCCAGATTGAGTTTGAGACAATGCTTGCCCATACAACTGCTAATTTCCAGCATGCAGTTTTGAAACTGCAGTGGTGCTTGATCTTTATGTGCAACTACCACGATCTGTGTTGTCGACATACAATGTTAAATTTAAACCTAAATGTTGGATTAAGGGAGCCAATTTTGACACATAGATTTTAAACAGGATGGGCTAAGCGACGAACCTTGTGGGACCCCACAAGGAAGCACATAAGGGTTTGTTTTCAACTGGTCCAGGGTCACTGTGTGTCTTCTTTTCTTCAAAAAAGACGATAGTAAGGACAGAGCCAAACCCTTCACCCCTAGTTTTTCCAAATGCAGTAGCAGTATGTTATGGTCAACGGTATCAAAAGCTGTCATTGCCTATCCGGCAGTGGCTGTGGCCTGGTACACAAAACTACTAATGTATGTCAATATCTGGTGCAAGCAACAGCATTAGTTGCACTGGGAAATATGAGTCGTTCCCTGCTGTTTCTCTTGAATTATCCAGTGGCCAGGGGACGGAGTGGAGCCAGCATTTTATCATGGGTAGGCTCGACATGGAAGCCGGTGCAACAAAGTCCTTTCTCCTTTCTACTTCCAGAATAGCATCAGGAAAGAAGCTGTATTGCGACACCATCTCTTCGCCAGCCATCCCTTAGAGGAAATCCTCTGCCAGCATATCTTTTCGAACCCCTCCTCAAGTAGTCGATCAATGCAGCAGACACATCCGCAGACATTGCAGCAAAATGACATGCCTGCGGCCTATTTTACTAAGCAGCTGAGCTCTGTGTGATTGGTTATTGCTCCCCTGATGAAGCATGAATGATGGGAGTGGTGCAGATTGTGTGAATGAGCTCACATTCCCTTTACATTGACAGGTGTGTTTTACAAGAGATCTGCTATTAAAGGAAATTTTCCAATTATGAATCAGACCAATTTCATTTCTATTGAGTTAGTTATGTGCCAATGTGTGTATTTATGTTATTTGATGCAAGCAGCTGTGTGTGTGCGTCTTTCTGGTTCCTGTTGTTGTGGCATACCTCATGTGTGATGTGTTTGGGTGTGTGCGGGTGAACAGCCATGACAATGCAGGGATTACAACGAAAGTCGTTACAACAACTTTCGCTGGAGGGCGCTCTTGCAGAGGGAATAGTTTAATTTTCTATCCAACTCCTTCCCTACTGCCAACGTGGGCTGGAGTTGGAATAGAAAATTAAACTATTCCACTATCCAGCACCCTCCACGGAAAGTCGATGTAACGACTTTCGATGTAATTCCTGCGTTGTAATGGCACGCGTGGTAATACCATGCGTAGTCATGACATACAACCGTGTGTGCGTGTGTGTGTGTGTCTTTCTGTTTCCTGTTCCTTGTGGCAAACCTCATGTGTGATGTGTGTGTGTGTGTTGTACTTGTAGCGGCTGTCCTGTTTGTGTCATCCCCAGCCTCCATTGGTTTCTATGGGTTTACCCTGCAGTTCCTCTGAGTGGCATTCTGTGATGTCTGACATATCAAAGTTGGGCTACAATACACCTTGAATTTGAGTTCTGCTATTGTAGTTTAGTTGTTTAATTCACATTGACATCCTTGTTTCTTCCCTTGATTTTCTCTGTTTCCCTTCTATTTTGGAAGAGATATTTCCAGGTTTAAGCTCCTCCTCTTGCCACTTCCACATTTACGCCTCAGTAGTTAGTTTACTTGTTAGTCACGATCTTCACACGTGGCAGTTATTCCAAAAGCATTGGACTGGAGATACGAGTGGTTAGAATTTTGGGGCAGATTTACAACCCCCCTACACCACCAGTACGTCACTTTTCGTGACATACAGGTGGCGCACGGGGCTCCTCCATATTTACAAGGACAGGAAAAGCCACCCTTCATGAATTTTCTTCTCCTTGTAAATACGGCCCCTTCACACGCAGCACTTTGCATTGGGCGTTCCATGGGTGTTGCTATAAGTGTTCCCACGCAACACCCATGGAACAAGACACATAACTGGAGATGCGTCTGAATGCTACGTCACCCTAGAGGTGGCGTAGCGAGGCGCAATGAGGAGAAATGTTTTCATTTCTCCTCGTTTTTTCCTTAGTTTAATGCGTGCTGCATTCTACAGCACGCGTTGAAAGAGGAAAATGCCTGTAGTGATTGTTTTTGTGCAGGAAGTTGCCCCTTCCTGCAAAAAAACAATCTCCCCACGACGCAGGCATCCTGGCACCATGGTGCAAGGGTGCCTGCGCCAGCGCATGGCTGCGGTTTGTGCGCCAGCGCAGGGGAAAGCACAGAGATGCAACATATTCTTGTACATTTATGGCATCCCTGTGCTTCGGAATTGCCATAGCGTGGCGCAGCCAAAGGGTTTGCGGTGCTAGTCTGCGGCACTTCCTTGTAGATCTGCCCCTTCGATTACAGTGAGGCTGTTTTTATGTCCTCATGAGGAAACAATTTTGGCCCTATGAAGACACCTCTTCCTCTACACCCCTGCCCATTCCCACCAGGCAAAACATTCCGTGGTCGGAATTAGTCGTGGGGTAGCCTGTAAGTACCCAAATTCCTCTGAGTTTATAACTTTGCATAAACGTAATGCGAATGTTTAAATCACTGCTATAGAAGCAGCGCCACGCCCCATTGTCTAAATTGTCATATTAGCTCAGTAGGCAGCTCAATGAAAGAGTTGCTGGGATTATTCGGAAAATAAATAAAGGACTCTGATGCCCTTTAGAGGAAGACATAGAAGCAAATAATTTCATGAAGTTGTTTCTGATATTCAACTGCTTCACAACTAATGAAAACAGAAAAAAAGATTTGCACAACTGTCTGCCGTACGACATTGAACTTGTAACATTAGCGGCATAATTATGAAAACCCTAGTCAGTATGCATATCAGGCCTATCATGCAGTAACACAGAGATGTGCCCAGGTGCTATATATGCCAATTAATTGAAGGATACCAAACTGGTTTTTCGTATTCGTTGAAACATGCAAAGTGGTTGCATTTTCAATGATACATTACTGCCATCTAGTGGTCTTTTATATGGAGAAGTCTTTTTAGTCTAAACTAAAATGGAAACGTCAAAATGCTTTCATTAAACAAACGCCATGATCTAAATTTGAAATCTTACCAGCGGCATGCTGCTATTAAAATTGCAGTCGCATGTGGGCCACTATGCACCACAGAAAATATAATACTAATTGACTTCAGATTACAAGGTTACGTGAGATGAAGGGATGGCGCGTGGCATTCACTCGAAGAGTTGGAAGGATCACATTTACCCGTATGTGGGCTAGTCGAATTAAATACACTTTCGAATAATTGCAATTCTAATGGAATTGCAGCCTCCTAATTAAAATAAAGTATTCATGATGGAATCGTAACCTCTTTTAATATCGCGGTACAGACCAATTACATGTAATGATCTCATATTATGAATGATACAAAGGGAAAGAAATGCAAATCACATGTGCTCATAGCTTCGCCTCAAAAAGGGATAAAATGCAAATGTTTTGTCATTAACCTACAAAATTACTGGCTTCCTGTAGATATTAACATAATAGTGAGTTACGTTTAGTGAATGTTCCTACACTGCTGTTAAACTGACATCCATTACAGTGACAAAGTGCATCAAACCAGCCCCGACCTTAGCAAACTTGACAAAGCATATCAAACCACAAAGAACAAGTGGAAGGAGGGTAGTTGTGTCTTATTTGTTTGTGTAAAGCCTGCATGGACACTAGCTTTAAGCTCATGAAACTAAGGCAACTGGCAAATTTCATGAAATTTTGCATTAAGTGGTTTTGTGCAGTTTTTGCTCACGGGAGACTGATCCAAGCAGAAAAGATTTAGGGGCCTGATTATGAGTTTGGCAGTCTGAGGGCCGCCAAATTTGCGGTGGCGGTCCATCCACCACCGTTCCGGCGGTCCGACCGCTCTATTACAACTTGGGTAGTCGGACTGCCATTGTGCGGTCCCAACTGCAAGGGACCAGAGAGATCCCTGGAGTTGGTGCAGCGGTTTTGAGACCGCAATATGCTTGACAGGACCGCCGCTATCCCACCAATCATATTATGAGTTTCCCCTCAGCTACAGTTTTCATGGCAATATCTCCTCCATGAAAACCGTGGCAGAGACAAAGGGGGTACCGACTGTCTTTCGAACTTCCGCCGTATTTCCTTGCTGTCTGTTTTCTCCAAAGTGCTGGAAAAGAATATATAAAAGCCCAAATCACAGTGTTTGTTGACGATTGCTGTCTTCTCCACCGTTCCCAGTCGGGTATCATGGCTGGACACAGCACTGAGTCCGCCTTTCTTGGCGTGGCGGAACATCTCAGACAAAGTGGCGTCTCCTCTGCAAAGGGGGAGGAGTGTCCCCCATTACTTTAAAGCAGTGTCACTAAAGGAAAAATGAAACGATGATAACTCTAAGTTACTGCCATTTTCTTTGTTCCTTGTGCGGCTGCCTTTTGAGCGGGGTTGGGCGAGCATACTCTGCTGTCAGAAATGGGTAGGAGTGGTTTGCACTCCCTAAAGTGCGCATGAATCTTTGGCCAGCACTCAAGGCCCATCCAAACATTCATGCACACTTTGCATTTTCTCTATGCAGGCTGCATTACAATCTGAATGGAGAACATGCAGAGCCTCCCATTTCTAGCTGAGCACCAATCCACGGCACTCAGACCAATCACAACGCTGCATTGCAGCATTGTGATTGGCTATCGGGAGGCTGGGAGCGGGTGCATCCAGCTTCCTGCACTGGAAGTGGGGAAGAGGACTGAGAGGAGGTGGTGGTGACGACAGGCGGCAGACAGGTAAGTGTGTATTTTATTTTATTTCATTCCCTCCCCCGCAATCCCGCCCCCCCCCACTGCCTTCAAGCTTCCACTGCTCAGACAATACCTGCATGAGGGAGATGCTGCTGTACTCGTCTTGCTGCACTGGAGTGCGGCCTTTGATATGGTGTCCCACTCTATCCTGTTCATCGGCTGGAGTCAATAGGCATGACAGGTTCAGCCCTTGGATGGCTTATTTCCTTCTTAAAGGATCCACGTTTCAAGTTTTTCATCCAACGTGAGGTCCCAAACACAAGCCTTGACTTCTGGCGTCCCGCAGGGATCCATTCAAAGCCCCTTACTGTTCACATCTATGTACGTCCCTTGGCAAAGCTAATAAGAGAGAGCTGTGGAGTCACCCTTTTCATATATGCTGTTGATATCTAGATCATCTTTTCCCTGTCTTCGGCACAGAGCCATGACCCGTCCTTACTGCATCTGGGTGTGATGAAAATAGCAGTTTGGTTGAACCAAAACTCACTCAAACTTAACAGTGATAAGACCGAGGTTCTAGGTAACTGCTGCTCCCTCTAGGGAGCCAAATACTGGCCAGAATTGCTATGGACTCCGCCCCCTCCGGTCTCTAAGGTAAAAAAACCTGGGGTTTCTTATTAATGATGAGCTCTGTATGAGGCTGCAGATAGCTAAGTTAACCGCCACTTGCTTCGCAGTCCTTAAATGGCTGAAAAAGATGTTGTGGCTTATTCCTTTAGCGGTTCAGAGGAATGTTGTACAGACACTGGTCATTTCCCGCGTTGAGTACAGGAATGTGTTGTATTTATGAGCAGATAAGTCATCCATACATTGCCTGCAAATTGTTCAGAACGCCGCTGCCAGGCTGCTCTACCGCTTACCCAGATATGTTTCTGTTTCTCTTTTGCTAAAGGAACTTCACTGGCTTTAGGTGGCCAAGCGCATCAAATTGAAAGCACTGTGCTATATGTTTAAGGCCCAACTTTGCCTGGCACCACGCTACATTCAGGAACTAGTATCTCTCTATCAACCCACTCGGCTTACAAGAGCTTCAACCCAGGCTCTACTCAGTGTTCCCAGGTGTTGATTAACCCATATGTACCCAGATTCTTATCCCATTTACCTGGATCCTTCCCAACTACTCACACTCCAAACCCCCGGCGACTCAGCAGTCACGGAACTGGCAAAAAATCCCTCTACGGGAATGGCAAACCTCCCTACAGTGCACAATACCTCCCAGCTCATCCAACCCTATTCAGGGTAACGATAACTACAACAGATGGATCACCAACTCCTTGGACCTTGTACTCCCTCTGAGTAGCATCCATCCCAAGCGGGGCAATCCTACAGCCCCTTGGTACACAAACGATCTTCGGGAGAAAAAACGTGCCTGCAAACGTTTGGAGAGAAAATGGCGCATGGAATACCGCCTAGCAGACAAAGTTAGTTATAGAGCAGCCATTAAAAATTACAAAGTAGAGATCCAACGAGCTCAAGCCACATACTTTGAACTAAAGATAAGTAATGCAGCGTCTAAACCTAAAGAGATTTACTGCATAGCTAAATCTCTCCTGCAACTTCCGGAGACTCCCAAAGATCACAATGACACTCAGACTCATTGTGAGGACATAGCGGAGTTTTTCCATCATAAAATAGAATTCATTTACTCTTCCTTCCCCCCCCTGCCATCTCGGCCAGTGACCTCATCACCACAGATCCTATGACAGTCCCACATAGTATCCTCAATAACCTTCCGGCTCTTGACGAAACTTCTCTAGAAAAGCTAATGAGACTAGTCAAATCGGGATCACCTGTCGACCCAGCTCCCCCTAGGGCTCTCACTCAAATAACCAGCCAGATATTACCCACCATTCGAGACTTGCTCAATTCCTCCCTTGATACTGGCATCGCGTCCCCCCCCCTATGGAAGAGAGCTATGGTCAAAGCTCTGCTAAAAAAAAACAACCTCGACCAGTCCAACCCTTCCTATTACCGTCCCATCTCCCTTCTGCCTTGGCTTAGCAAACTTCTTGAGAAACACGTCAACTCCGTGTTGGCAGCCTTCCTAGAAACTAACAATATACTGGACCCCACCCAGACGGGCTTTAGGCCTCGCCATGGAACTGAGACTGCCTTGATTGCAGTGACGGAGGAGGCAAGGAGGATCCTGGACGGTGGCGGCTCCACGGCCATCGTTCTACTTGACTTGAGTGCCGCCTTCGACACTGTAAATCATGGCATCCTACTCCACCGGCTTGCTATGATAGGGGTGTCAGGAACTGCGCTTACCTGGATAGAATCGTTCCTCACAGAAAGATCCTTCCGGGTATTCGAAAAGGAGTTCACCTCCTCTAGTAAACCGCTTAATTGTGGAGTGCCTCAGGGCTCCTCCCTGAGTCCAACCCTTTTTAATGTTTACCTCCGTCCTCTAGCTGATGTCGTCCGCCCCTTCGGGGTGAAAATTGTCACCTACGCGGACGACACCCAGCTGGTGGTGGCACTGGACCCCCCTCTCAACTCTCACCACAGCCTACATAAATGCCTAAAAGCTGTCACAACCTGGATGTCAGACTCCTGTCTAAAACTTAATGGGGATAAAACAGAGGTAATGCTCCTTGGAAATAACATCACCAAATCCATTGATACCATCTGGCCCCTCTGTCTAGGCAGCCCCCCACAACCCAAAGACCAAATTAAGAGCCTGGGCATCTGGCTCGACCAAAACCTCACTTTCAACTATCAAGCCACCAAACTTGCCGCCACCTGCTTTGGGCTGTTGAGACTACTCCGAAAGATTCTCCCCCTTCTCCCGCTTCACTCAAGACGGATCATGGTCCAAGGACTAATCTTGTCACGTCTCGACTGCGGTAACGCCCTATATCTTGGCGCCCCACAGTCCACCCTCGCCAAACTACAAGTTGTTCAAAACTGCGCGGCAAGAGTCCTGTTGAACCTCCCCCGCCGCTCCTCAGTCAAGGCGAGACTGAAGGTCCTTCATTGGCTCCCTGTGCGTGCTAGGATAGAATTTAAGAGCATGTGCGTTGCACACCGCTCTTACTGGGGAACGGGCCCCGCCATAAACCAGCCTTTGGTAGAAGCCTACCACCCTTCCCGGCCCCTCAGATCCGCGACCTCTCACCTCACTTTGGTACCACGCATAAGAAGAGCTAGATGCGGAGGCCGCTCGCTCTCCTACAATCTGGCCAAGATCTGGAATTCCCTTCCCCTTTCAATCAGGTCAGAATCCAACCTACTTACCTTCCGAAAGCTGTTAAAAACTTGGCTTTTTAATAAAACTCCCACCTAACCCCTCCTGTTCCTTACGAACCCCACTCCCCCCTCCTCTGCTCAACCATCCAGTTTTCTACAGCGCTGGGACGCCCCTGGGTAGCCATCGCGCTCTACAAATTCTCATTCCATTCCATTCCATTCCATTCCATTAACAATCTAATTTAACAAACCTCTGAAAGATAAAATGCTACATTCCTACTAGCTTTTCAGAGTCATCAGCCCATTAGTAACTGCCATAGGAATCATTCCTCGGTCAATATTCTCATACTAGTACTTACATTATGAGGTGGACTGACCTCTACCCAGTCAATCAATCCAATAAACTTTATTTAGTTTCACGTCGGAGAACCTTTAAAAGTTACAAAAACTGCATGTAGATAAAAACAGTAATACGTTAAAACATGATTTAAAAAATAAAACCCAATCCACAATTTATAAATAGGACCCAGCCCCCAGCCTCCCAAATTAATCAATAACCATGAAGTGCAATGTGCCAGGAGAACATATCTTCCTGTTATATTTACTTTATGGTGCAAGATAAACCTTCAAAACTAATAGATCCTACATAGATCATCCAATATCTAAACATTGATACAGGCCCTAGATTTCACAGTGGATTTTAAAAACCCCACTATAAAAATAATAATACAATCCTCTTTCAACTGTTGAAGATACTTAAGGGCAGGAAAGGCCTGAATGAAATTCATTCTTTTTAAAATGGGAACCAAGAAAAGCCTTTGAGGGGTTTCCTGAAACTTACATAAAAACATAAAATGCAGCAGATCCTGTGGAGACTGTCTGTCACAGCCACAGGGAGCTAGCGCTTGACTTCTACTGCATCCAATATGCCTAGCTAACAGCAAATGAAAAATGTTCATCCGAAATCTAGTTAATAAGAACCTCTCATTTCTTGATAAAAACCCCATAAGATAAGGTTCCTTAGTCAGAGTAGTTTTGAGCATTAAAAACATGTGTACACTTAGTTTGAACATCTCCTGCTCCTCCCTGGCCATTTTCCTTGAGGTTAAGAAGGCTACCCTGATTAGTTCCACATCTTTCTTAACAATGGATTCGGGTTTACAGAATAAATCAGCACGCCCTACCCTTTCAAGGCTACTTTTAATGTAATTAAGCCAGGAATTTGGGATGCATTATCGAGGGACATACACTCTCAAGATTAAATGATTAAGGGCCAGATGTAGGTAAATCCGATTTACCGACTCTTAAATACCGAATCATACCGATTCGATATTTAAGAGGCGGTAAATTGGAAGGAGGCAGATGTAGGTAAAAAATTACCGATTCTGTAAGAGTCAGTATTTACCGAATCGGTAAATACCGAATCCTGCAAGGGTGCAGGGGGTGTCACTTTGACACCCTCTAGCACCCCAATTCCGGACTTGTGTGCCATGTGGCACACATACATGCCCTAAGGGCATGTCTGTGTGTCACATTGCACAGGTGTGCATGCACACCTGAATTCGGTATTTTACCACCCAATAGGATTGGGTGGTAAAATACCGATTCTTAAGGGCCTGTGGCACTCTTAGGAGTGCCACCTACATGTGGATTTTCCGAATCGGTAAATATACCGATTCGGTATTTTACCGATTCTGTAAATTTACAGATTCGGTAAATTTACAGAATCGGTAAAATATAGGCCCCCTACATCTGGAAACCCTAATACCGGTCGGTAACGGCCGAATTCGGCCGTTATCGACCGGTGTTTGGGCTCCTACATCTGGCCCTAAGAGTTAACTCCTTATTCAGCCAGCATTTCAACGAAAACACAAGAGGGCGCAAGGCCAGGACATCACTTAGGTAGACGACCCCCAATTCCTCATGGGCCGCCAGGTTAGATATTTCACGCGGAACACACAGCAGGCGCTTACAAAAATCATTCTCAGTCACCTGGAGGGAATATACGGCAATATGACCCCAAATTTTCCTTCCATAGCTAGCTATGGCCATGCTTTTGGCTTGAAACAATTTCAACTTGGCTCCAATTGGTTTCTTCCCTATTTTTGAGGCAAAATAAAAAATTGCCGCATGCGCCCGGGCCAGGTCCCCCCTTTTCCTCAAAGTTAATGGACCCCTTTTTAAATGATCATCAAAAAGAACCCCTAAATAGGAAAAAACATTATTGCGGGGGATCTTAGTGGGCCAACACTAAATTGGAAACTTTTTTTGGGTTGCTGCCCTACTTGGATTATATAAGATTTAGAATTATTCATTGCCAAGTCCTGATCCATCATAAATTTAGAAAATGCCTTTAATAGAGATTGCAAACCTAGTGTAGTTCTTGATATAAGGACGGCATTGTCCGCATAAGGCAAGACGGGGATGCTACGCCGCCCTACACACAGGTAGTCTACCCCAAAGGCTCTTAAAGCAATATCCAAATCATTAATGTAGAGGTTAAACAGGATTTGGGCCAGGATGAAACCTTGTCGTACTCCCCTCGTTATCTCCAAGTCCCTAGTGACCCGAAGATCCTGAGAAAACATGACGTTAGCCTTGGCCTTGCAAATCCTCTAAAAAGTTAACAATACTGTTATCCACACCCATAGCCCTAATGCACTGCCACAATTTAACCCTGTTAACATAGTCAAATGCAGAGGACAAGTCCATGAAGGCAAGGTAGACAGTGCCGGGGGCTGGCAACCGTATATATTTGCACAGTAAGATAGATAAGTTGAGACACTGATCAACAGTTGAACGTCCCGACCGCAAACCAAACTGGACATCCGACAGGATCTTATGCTCCTCCACCCAAGTGGATAGTCTCTGCAAGAGAATATGTCCTACAACCTTAAACACTGAGTCAAGGAGGGAGATTGGTCTGTAACAATGGGTGCTATTCCTGTCACCCTTCTTAAAAACAGGGACTATGGTGGACGAGGCCCAAGACTGAGGACAACCATTCTTTGCAGCTGCGTTAAACACAACATCCAGTATCGGAGCCAAGAATGAAGGGTCGGATTTAAATATGTCGGGAGGGATACCATCTGAGCCCGGTGCTTTATTGGTGGATAGCCCTGCAATGCCTGCCACAACCTCCTCCTGTTCAAAAATCATTTCAGGGGCATTGATATCCCACCCTTCTTGGCAAATGTGCTCCGTAGGGCTGTCAAACATAGATTCAAAATGAAGGACCCATTCCTCCTCAGTGATATACGAGTCTAAAGCCCCCCCCTTCCAGACCAAAAAGGGGGCGATTCACGACACTCAAAAACCTAGAGCTCTTCCTGAGAGTACTAGAATCAATCAGCTCCCTTCAAGCCTCCTCCTTCAAGGCACCCTTCCAGCTAATCAGGGCTGATTTATATTCTTTACGGCATGCACATACCTTGATTTGATTTCTTGATTTGGCTGACAGAGCTTTCCTTAGCTTTTTTGCCGCCCGAGAGCTGTAAGAGTCAAACCATCTGGGGCCGGAAGCAGCTGTTCTACCAACCGGGACACTTAAGATTTTGCGCTATGGATTCATGCGCGCCAATAAATTCCCTGGCAGAAGAATCTGCAGAAGTGCATAGTACCAACCCAGGAGCACAGGAAACATTTACTTCACTATAAAACTTGCCTGGGGAGAACTGGGACCATTTAAGTCGTCGTTTGCTATCAGTTGGTCTAAGTGAACCCCTGCTTGTTACCTCGCCAATTCGTGCTGATAATAGGCCCTGCATATAGACACAAAGTGAGTTATGGTCACTTTATTCGTTCTCAGCCATGTTAAAACCGTAAAATAAGGTTTGTAGGGAAGAAGAGATGAAAACGAAATATATAAACGTCCCCCTGCCATTCCCTTTAAAAGTTGGCAGCAAAAATATGGTGTGCGGGGCAGATAAGGACATCAAGGCCATCATATCCAATTCATTTAACAAATCACTCAGCCATTTCCCCTGGGCATGATGTTCAAAATGAAACCCCTTCATAAGGGGACAACCCAACTCAGATACACAAGATAACATTGGATTTCCATATGGATGGATGTTAAAATCACCAAAAACCATAAGGTTATGTAATATATAACCAAAGGACTGTCTAATAAATGTGCCCAGGGTGGTGATGTTACAGGCACCAAATGGACAGGTCACAGAGTTATAGAAATTAATAAGTCCCCATCTAATTTATCCCTTTTTCGCTATTGGTGGCAGTATTCCTGGGTTTGTGGTCGACACAACCTGAATCTGACTATTGACCGCCAAAGATATATATACAGCTGGGCCTCCCTTGGCTGTTCCACTTGCCGAAGGAGTAGCTGGACAAAGAAAGCCTTATAACCTTCCAAAAATAGATCACAATCCACCAACCATATTTTTTGGAAGATTATTACAGGGAACTGCTTCACAAATTGCACCCATAATGGGTCTCATAGGTTATTTGCAAACCCTGCAATGTTCCAAGATATAAAATTATCGGTTATTTCGCCTGTGGTACTCTCATCTACCCCTATTGGGAGCTGGGTATGTGCAACAAGGTCATTATCTGAGAGCGTGGGGATCCTTAGTCAATCGCCCTCCTCCAACCACGATAAAGCAGAAAATCTGTTATTTTGTTCCATCGAAGAGCAGACGCCAAGCTGACCATCTGTTACAAGTGATGAGTAAACCATGGGAATAGGCTGTTGCCTAGGTACCGGTCTATTTGACCACCCAGCTCAAGGAGCTACCATAGGGACGTTGTGATATATTTCCCTAGAAGAAACAGGTTTATAAAAGAAACCCAATGGGAAGGCCCTGATCACAGATCCAGAATTAAAAGGAGCATGACATGTGTCCCTGGGTAAAATCCTGCCCGCTGTATGGGGGTTATCAAAGTTTACAATGACACAGTCACGGGTGCCCGTTTTCCCCGAATTCCCAATCCAGCTCACCCTGCGGGCCATAAGAATGTTTTTAGCCACATGGGCACCCAGAATGGTGTTATTTGCAAACCAATGAGTTAATTTATTTTTCAGCTTCCCGAAGTCATCACTAGCCCCTCGGGGGGGAGAAGGAACATTCTCCAAAAGCACTACATAAGGGGTAGATTCCGGATGCAGGTCTATTACCGGGAGACTCGTTGGCTGTAACTTCCGTTTCTCCAACCTCCCAACCCTTGGAGGCACAGAAGAACCTGCTTTTAAGTGGGACTGATCAGTACAGGCTGGGATGTCATCACTACTAAGCGCAGTGTTATTGGAACTACTCTTTTCTGATGCCTGTCTATTTTCTATAGAGCTAACAGATAAGCCCACCCCGTACCTGTCCACATGATATTTGATGGATCTACGCTAGACTTCAAGCTAGCTGCCAATATAGCCGGGGGTTTGCAGCGAGCCATTTCTTCAATCTTTGATAATCTGACTGCTACAAGACTTATTTTTTGCAGGATAGGTTCCAGTAAGGTTGACATCCTGGATTCAAGCCTGCCCCAGAAGTTCCCCTCCTGTATACTATCGGCGAGCTGCACTGACGCCATGTAAACTGTGGGGTCAGGGAGGCCCTCAATAGGTTCACTTACAGTATTAGCAGGTAGTACTTTCTTCCCAATTATTCTCTGGGCAGGTTTGGTATTCCTTGACTCTTCCTTTTATTAGGGAGGGGTTCGTTAATACGATCCGTCCTAAGTTTGGCTTTCTGCCCTCTGGTCGTAACTTTAGGTCTAACAGGGCTAGATTCTAGGTCAGTAGATGAGAAGGAAACAATATCTGTCACTGGATTCAAAACAACATGCGGAGACTTACTAATCCTGGATGGGGATTCTTCATGTTTTGACACCACCAAAGATTCAGGAATTGCAGGAGTTAGGGAAAGTCTACTCTGCAAGGTTGGGGGCTCAAGGAATATCCTTTGCTCACTAAGCTTTATCTCATTAATGAGGGCTGAAAGCATCTAAGGTCCCTACCACACCCTTACCTAATCTGGACTTAGTACGCTTACTCATGTTAACCAACTATATATACACTGTTATATTATCCAGGCAATACAGAACTGTTCCCAAACAAAACCCCGAAACCAAGTTCTTAAAAAAGTAGCCCGGCCCGGTCTCTTACAGGCTTTATAGCGCGATAATTGTGCCTCACACCATGGCAGCTGATGAGAATGGGGCAATGCTTTGCACCCTGGGACACTGAGTCCACCAGGGTCTCACAAGGGCTGTAGTCCATACACCGGTAAGTACCGCTGGAAGAGAATCAGAGCAATAGCCCACAGCACAAAGAGCCTCAGTTCCGGAATGAGAGAAGCCGGATAGCACGACCGTTCAGTCCAAGCTAAATAATAAAAGGTGTAAAAAATATATATATATTCCCAATCGACTCGACCACAAGGTGTACCGGGTGATTAAATCAAGGTTAAAGGACGGCTACGAATGGTTAAACAGTCAAGAATGAGGCTTACAGTACCTTTCAATTTTCTCCTGATGCTGGGTAAAATCCTCAGACCTGGGGGTTAGCGGGGTGGCCCTGCCCTCCCTCTTCCTGTCAATGACGGGCAAGGATGGGCCCAGCCTTGGCCCGGGCTTCACCCAAGCGCTGCCCATGCACGTCCCACACTGTGGGAGGGTTGCAGCGCTTTTGGGAAAGCTCCGGGTGCAAGGATGACGCTGCTCTCTCGCGCCGTCCAGGGGCTGCTGTGTGGTTTAGTCCGTTCCCCTCACGGCGGGGAAAGTGGATGCAGAGCCATTCCCCTCATGGCGGTATGATTTTCAGCACAGCGGTTCCCCTCACGGCAAGTGTGAAGCTCAGATTAGCGTGTCCTGCGCTGCGGGAGGACAGCAGTGCTTTTGGGGAAGCTCGGGTGAGAGGTTGACGCTGCTCTCTCACGCCAGCCAGGGTCTGCTAGGTGGTGTAGTCCGTGGTGTAGTCCGTTCCCCTCACAGTGGTGAAAGTGGATGCAGAGCTGTTCCCCTCACTGAGGTATGACTTTCAGCAGAGCCGGTTCCCTCACGGCAAGTGTGAAGCTCTGATTAGTGCGTTCTGTGCTGTGGAAGGGCAGAAGCGCTTTTGGGGAAGTTTGGGGTGCAAGGATGATGCTGCTCTCTTGTACCAGCCAGGGGCTGCTGGGTGGTGTAGTCCGTTTCCCTCACGGCAGTGAAAGTGGATGCAGAGCCGGTCCCCTCACCGCAAGTGTGAAGCTCCGATTAGCATGTCCCGCGCTGCGGGAGGGCAGCAGCACTTTCAGGGAAGCTTCGGGTGCAAGATGATGCTACTCTCTCGCGGCGGCCAGGGGCTGCTGGGTGGTGTAGTCCGTTCCCCTGACGCAGTGAAAGTGGATGCAGAGCCGTTCCCCACACGACGGTATGATTTTCAGCAGAGCTGTTCCCCTCACGGCAAGTGTGAAGCTCCGATTAGGTGCAATTTTTTGGGGGTGAATATATATATATATATATATATATATATATATATATATATATATATATATATATATATATATATATATATATATATATTACCTACTGGCGGTCGCCAGTAGGTAGTTATAGTTAGGATAATTTTCAATGTTAAATCTCAACATTCTATTTTGAATAACTTTGGCGCCGGTTGACGAATCTGCCTGAAATTTTCAGGAAAATGGTCTCATGGCGGTCCGGTCCTTCCCTGAAAGTTTGGGGGGGATTCGTCAAGCGGGGGCCGAGATAAAAGGGGGGTCCCAAAACGCGTTTTCCCCATGTTAATTTCCATAGGGCGGTCGATTTCACTTTTAGCCCGAACGGCTGAATGTATTTCCACCAAATTTGGCAAAATTGTAGGGACTGGTAGCCCGATGTGCCTTTGCTATGTCTCAAGATATGTGCTCCAGTGGATTTTGAGTAATTAAGGTTCAAAAAAATATATATATCTATAGCAGCGCACAGGTGCGCGCACCGGAGTGCGCTCCAGGCGCGACACGCGAGGTGCGCATGGAAAGCTGATTGGCTCTCGGGTGTCTGTAAACATTCGAAACAGTCCGCAGCGGCCGCCATCTTGTACCTCGGTAGGATTGAGGTGGTAAAAATCAAAGGGGGAAATGAGCAAAAGGGGGCAGGGTACACCCCCCCTGACCCCCTAGGTTTGATGTGGGGGTCATAAAAAAGCCGTACAGGGCCCCCAAAAATTTTTTTTAAAATTTGCGCCGAGGGAGCGCCTGGTACGCGCACCGGTGAGCGTACGATTGAGAAAAAGAATGGCACTTTTTTTAAAAAAAAAAATAGCATTTTTTTATAAATTGGAGGTAGTTCTGAAAAGAACTTTTTTTTTGTTTTTGTTATTTTATATTTTTTTTATACTTTTTGAAACGATTTTATATTTTTTTTGGTTTTTTTTCAGGGGAAAAACAAAAACAGGGATTCAGAAAATGCTCAACAGGAGCAAAAAAAATGAGAAAATTTAGGGACGGGGAGAGCATTGGTGTTCCTGTTTCTTTATTGCAATGAGTTCAACGCTCTGCTCCCCGTAACAGAGTAGTTCGTCACAGTTTGTGCATAAACATTTTATTCCTGCAAATACCGGCTGGATGTTAGGGACCATTCTTGCACGTGCTGAACCTGAAGGTGTTGCTCCACCAGTGGAGGTGCTGCTGCCATCTCTTCGTGCCTTCTCTGCCAGCTCCCTGACACTCTCCCTGGAGTAATTGTTGGGGTGTCTTCTTTTGACATGCCTAATTAAATTGGCATTTCCAAAGCTGTATTTTTTTAGAGGATTGCCTCTGGATAAAATACTTCCACATATTTTACAAGTTACTTTACTTGCATTAACTTTTTTTTGTCCTTCAGGGATGTCATAAAATTTCCAGATGAAGTGGTTCTTTGTTTTCTGGTGAGGAGGGTCCTCTTGCACAAATCCATCTGAATCACTGCTGGAGGACTCCCTTGCAGCCATTGCTGTAGATCAGGAAAATTAATGAGTAGAGAATTCACAAAACACCTCTTGCTCTCTCCAAGTGAAAATCAATAGTGAGAGAAATGGGTGGGTTTCTCTAAATTTAGAAAAAAATAATTATTGAACCAATGAAAAGTGTTATATACAGGTCACATGACCATGGGCTTCATCATTATGAAACCAAAACTGTTATGAACCAATGAAAAGTGTTATTTTCTGGTCACATGACCCGACGCGCTTACGCGACGCGCCGCGGGGCGCGGCCAGAGGCGCGCCGCGTAAGCGTGTCAGACGCCTACGTTGCACGATCGTATTCGCGCGAGTACTTCCGGGTGCGCTTACGCCGTGCGTATCACGCGGTCGCGGCTACGCGAACGTCACAATCATGTTTTCGTTTGCGATATTGGCGCTCACGAGACGCTCCTCGGAGCGCGCCCGGGGGCGCTTTTCAGAAATACGCTTTTCGGGGCGCACTCCGGGGCGCGCTCTGGGAGCGCTCCCCCCAAAAATTAAAAAAAAAAAAATGGAAAAATTGTAGGGACAGGTTGTCCTATTCTGAAGTGGTTTGTAAAAAAATTAACTTTATAAAAATATGTATTGTGCTACATTGGGCTTAATATATGTTAGAGCCAAAATGTAGCCCAAATGTAGCCCAAAGTAGCCCAATGTAGCCCAAAGATGGCCACCAGAGATCAAAAATTGTAAATGTAGCCCAAAATTCAACTAGATGTAGCCCAACTGTAGCCCAATGACAGAATGTACCAGAGTGTTAAAAAGAACAACTAGAGTGCTAACAGTCTTATTTATAAAGTGAAACTTATAGTTAGGAATTAGCATTAAAAAAACCTTTGAAATTCACTGAAAAAAACCATAGGTTTCACACCAGTTATAGTTAGGAATTAGCATTTAAAAAACCTATTAAATTCACTGAAAAAACCATAGGTTTCACACCAGTTATAGTTAGCTGGAAATTTTACTGATATAAAACCATTGAAATTCCCACGTTATAGTTAGTCGGACTCACTATAACTTGCGCGTGCAATGCACTGCTGATGACATCACATATTACATCACTCATGACATGGTCAGTGACATCACTCATGACATCACTGATGACACCATCCAGTGAATATGTGTCTTTCTGAAAAATAAATATTAGTGAGTTATGTTTAAAAATTTAAATACATATATTAGTGTTTCACTTTGTGTATAAGTGGCTACATGTGTTGATAAGTAGCAACATGCGTATGTATATGGGTTATTTGATATTATTATTAGTATCAGTATGAGTGTCTATATGGTTTGGTGGGGGTATTACTTAGCACATAGATGCATGAGTGACTGACTCTTTGTTTGTATGTGTTTTGAAGACAGCATATGTACAGGACTGTATGGGTGGATGAGTGTCTATATGTGTTTGTTAGTGAGTGAATGACTGTCTCACTAGTGTCTTTATCAGTAACTACATATGTTTTAATCTAGTATATATGAATATTGATGTATATAAGTGAGTATATGTGAGAGTAAGAGATTGTAAGATTTCCTTTTTAAATAAGTATGTGTTTCTATAAGTGATTGTTTAAGAGAATAAATATGTGTAATTTTCAATAGAAGTAAGGTGGAAGTGTGTGTATAACTCTATATTCAAATAAATGGATGTCCAATAGTTTATTTGCACGTGTGAATATGTGTGTGAGTAACTTTTGGATGAATGTCGGTGTGTAACAGGATGTATAGGTGTATCACTTCATATGATGAGTGAGTATATGTATGAGTGACTATATAGAACTGTTGGTGAATGAGTGGATGTGTATATAGATAGTGGAATTACTGAATTGCTTGTTGTAACTGATATAGGTATCTCCATTTTTTAAAAAATTTCAGTTTCTATTTTTGAATATGTGTCTCAAGGGTTACATTATAGTGAAAGGAGGTCTGTCACTATGTCACAAGGATGGTGTCATGAGTGATGTCACTGACCATGTCATGAGTGATGTAATATGTGATGTCATCAGCAGTGCATTGCACGCGCAAGTTATAGTGAGTCCGACTAACTATAACGTGGGAATTTCAATGGTTTTATATCAGTAAAATTTCCAGCTAACTATAACTGGTGTGAAACCTATGGTTTTTTCAGTGAATTTAATAGGTTTTTTAAATGCTAATTCCTAACTATAACTGGTGTGAAACCTATGGTTTTTTTCAGTGAATATATATATATATATATATATATATATATATATATATATATATATATATATATATATATATATATATTCACTGAAAAAACCATAGGTTTGACACAGTTATAGTTAGCTGGAAATTTTACTGACATAAAACCATTGAAATTCCCACGTTATAGTTAGTTGGACTCACTATAACTTGCGCGCCTGCAATGCACTGCTGATGACGTCACATATTACATCACTCATGACATGGTCAGTGACTCAAAACCACTGGGGCACATTTCTTGAGACATAGCAAAGGCACATCGGGCTAACAGTCCCTACAATTTTGCCAAGTTTGGTGGAAATCCATTCAGCCGTTCGGGCTAAAAGTGAGGTCGACCGCCCTACGGAAATTAACATGGGGAAAACACGTTTTGGGACCCCCCTTTTATCTCGGCCCCCGCTTGACTAATCCCCCCCAAACTTTCAAGAAAGGACCGAAGCTTCGCGAGGCAAATTTGAGGAACTTTTCAGGCAGATTTTCAACTGGCGCCAAAGTTATTCACAATAGAATTTTGAGATTTTGCATTGAAAAAAATCCTAACTATAACTACCTACTGGCGACCGCCAGTAGGTATTATATATATATATATATATACTGTTTTTATATTGTATATATAGGTGTGCACGTATTCTTAACTACAAAAACGTGTTTTTTTATGTTTACACCATGTGACTCACGGAAATGGGTGGAGCATCACTTCAAAAAATGGTATAAATTTGTAGCTGACCTGGTGCGCTGTGTGTGACCAAGAGCACAAGTTGCTCGAAACGCGTAACCAGAGAGGTTTTTAATAAAATCTCCTTTACTGCAGCCATTGGGTCCGTGTCTTCGTTTTCCACAGCAGGAGTGTGGTGTCTGAAGATTTGTGCTTTTCATGTTATACGGGGAGCAGCTGTCCTCGTTTACGGAACCCGCTCACCAGCAAGAGGTCAGGATTTCAACAGCTGAAAGCAACGTGTATTTCCGCGGAGGAAAATTTTACCTGACCCCCTGAGCCGAAGCAAGAGCCTTCGTGACGGTGGACGACGACTAACTAACGGCTGGTCTATCTGGCTGGCTGTCGGCGAGTAGCGTCCAACCACAGCGGAGCTGTCATTTTGGGATTCTCAGGTGGTGAGAACCGGCGTGCGGTAAAGAGACCGGCAGCGGCGCGAGCCGCCGAGTTACATGTTTAAATAAATAAACCTCTCCAGTCGCACGATGTCAGCAAGTTTGGAGAGAGAAAGGGAGGACGCCGCTGAGACGCTTTTCAGCAATATACGGAAAAGTGCTCCAAACACCAACGCGGTAAACAGTCAACCCAACGGTGCACAGCAGGACGCTAAACAACTGTTGAAAGTCCTTGAGAAGAAAACCAAGTCGGAAATCACCAAATGGTGGGAGCACAAGTCGCTCACCAAATACGTTGAAGCTGGTCGGGTTCCGCGTGCTTTGCGGATCATGCTGGCACCCAGTTTCGAGGACCCCAACCCGGCAATGTTAAAAGAGTGGGGTGAGCTAAACTTGGACGCTTCGATGAACTTAGTAAGAGTGCTCATTAAATATGCGGTCATTGATCGTGAAAAACTGCTGGAGGAAATCAAGGGTATCAATGAGCAGCTGGATGCTATTACAGACCTGGACACCAAATTACTGGTAACCAACACTCGCAAGGAAATCAGCGAGAGACTGCACAAACATGAAGAGCGCATCAAGATAAGAAAAGTAAGCATGGGCGAATTTTGCGGATCTCGCGTTCGCGAATTTTGCGGATTTGCGGATTCGCAATCCGCAAAATCCGCGAATTCCCGCGAATTTGCGGATTTTTTTTTTTGTGTTCGCCCGTGTTTTTGCCAGTTCGCGAGGGTTTTTACAATTTCGCAATTTGCGAACTTACCTGTCGGGTCGCAAGTTTTGCGAACTTGTTGTTTCTACGTGTCCAGCCTGTTTGGGACACTCTTCTTCATCACTGCCACTCTCTGTCACCACTGCCACTCTCTGACTACTCATGCCACCCTCTGGCCCACCCATGCCACCCTCTGTTTCATCACCACACCCTCTGGTTGTCCAGTGTACATTATTTTCGGCAAAGCAAAGCACACCTTCCCTGCCTCAAGTGACCTGAATTAATTTGGGGCTGATTAATGTGTCACAGAATATTTTTTTAGCTGGCACCTGCTTCCTTAGTGCGCCCTGATTAGTGATCTTTTGCACTTGCTAAGTGCTTTCATTGTTGCAAAATTAGTTACAACACCTGCCCTGCCCCAACTGACAATAATGAATTAGGGGCTGATTAATGGATTTTAACTTCCAGCCTGGCTCCTGCTTGTCTCCCTTAGCTGTAATTCAGGACCTTTGTGGCATATGTGTAACTATTCTGAGGTTCAGAGCAGGGTCACATAATAGTTTCAACTGGCAACTGAACTCTGGAGGGGCCCCTCAGGAAGCACTACAGGAAATGGCTACTAATGATGAGCCTGAACTTTTGAACCTGGTAAGTAGTTACTTTCAGTTTTGCTAAGATCGTATTTCTGCAATTTTGCACTTATTCGCGGGGCGCGAACTCACGCGAACAGTGCGAGCAGTGCGAGCAAAATCCGCTGCTCGCGGATTTGCGGATTTTGCGGGAAATTCGCAAATCTCGCGGATTGCGGATTTCCCGAAAATCCGCAAAATCCGCGAGCGGAACGGATTTTCCGCCCATGCCTAAAGAAAAGTGCACAAATTCGCAAGGGACTTAAAAGATTATGAGACTGGGCAAATTTATACGTTTGCCAGGAAGTATGACCGAGCAAAGCAAGTCAAATTGACTAAACAAGCTGCAGTGAGTGCGGGTGGAGGCAGTGCGGCAAGAACCGATCAACAGGAGGAGTTGATGGAAAACTCGGATCCGGATACAGTCTCTCTAGCTAGTACATCCAGTACGTCCCTGTCGGAAATCAGTAACACGGAAGGCCAACCAGGAAGAATTTTAGAAATCGGTGAAGAGATCGATTTTTTAGTAGAGGACCGGCTGCAAACATTGCGTCCCAGACACAAAAAGAATTACAACGCAAAAGGCGTAACGCAAGACGCAAAAAAAGGAAAGCCACAGCAGCCGCAACAGCAGCAAAAGAAAAAGAAACAATGGTTCAACAGGAAGAAACAATAAGGGATTGTACCATTACCAATCTTTCTGATGTTACCCTAACCACAGCAGAGGAGCAATTACTAGCATTAGGACTTAATTTTTGCCCTGAAAGTTCATTTAATTACACCAACACGAGAGCGGATGTTTTCAAGTTTATCCGTAAATTAAAACTTAGAAAGTTTTTTGCCTCTAAAACTGTGACCAAACATAAGGAGCGTAACGCTAATGTGACCATCAATAGCAGTACCTCTGTCACAGCCCCAGCAGCTAGAGATGCCAGACTTCTGCTCACCCTATGTGATCTAGGGGAGGCTGTGGATTCAACATCCGGTGATGAAGGTGTTCCGAACACGCAAAGAGAATTGATGAATGTGGACATTCGCCAAAAAGGAGCTGGAGAAAGTCCTTTCAAGCCGGTAAGCACTTTCTTGCCTGTCATGCCAAAAGATGCAGTTGATATATATCACGAATGCGTGACGGAAGATTTGAAAAAGTTAAACCGCACTGTGCAGGCGCAAACACATAAAAGCAATGCCAGGATCATACAGTACAACACTTTAATGAAAAAATTAAGTCAAAATCAGGAAGTGGTTATTAACAAGTCCGATAAGGGGGGCAACATTGTCTTGTGGAAAAAGGAGGAATACACGACCGAAGCCATGAGACAGTTAAATGACCCCGCATGTTACGAAAGATCAAATGGGATGGCATACAAACGAGCCAAAGACAACTTGAAAAAAATGCTAATGTCCTATAAAAGAAATAATTTGATCTCATAAACTGAATTTGACTATCTTCACATAGAACATCCTGTGATACCGATACTGTATTTGATCCCCAAAATACACAAGCAGAAAATTCCTACACCGGGCCGTCCTATAATAGCGGCCATCAACAGTGTGGGAGAGAATATCTCACATTATATAGATTTCTTTCTGCAGGACATTGTAAAAGACCTGCCCAGTTATCTCAAAGATACGGGGGACTTTCTTAACAAACTGAATTCCATTCAGTGGCGTGATAATTGGTGTCTACTGACTTTAGACATCGAGTCATTGTACACTTCCATAGATCACTCTAAAGGTTTGGACGCCATCAAACACTATCTTGGTCTACGTTCTTGTGAATTTTATGCACACAATAAGATGCTATGTGAGTTAGTGCATTGGTGCCTGCATAACAATTATTTCATGTTTGCCAAGAATGTCTGGAGACAAGTGCGAGGCGTGGCGATGGGATCGTGCTTCTCCCCCAGCTACGCATGTTTACATGTGGGCTGGTGGGAGGAGCGCGGTCTCATCAACACTCCTGGATTTCATAAGGTTCAATACTGGAAACGGTTTATTGATGACGTGTTTTGTATTTGGGAGGGGGATGAGGAAAGTGCTCGGTTATTCGTGGAAGCACTCAATCGGAACAATGACAATCTGTTCTTCACGGCTAACATTAGCAGAGAGCAAGCAGATTTCCTCGACGTTCATGTCACAGTTGCCAACAATACTGTTACTACATCATTATACCGTAAACCTACGGCTGGTAACAGTATATTACACGCCAGCAGCAAGCATCCCCAACACGTTATAACCAATATTCCGTATGGGGAGTTGTTGAGAGTTAAAAGGATCAGCAGCACTCCTGAAATTTTTGAACATGAGGCACAAATCACCATGAATCGATTGAAAGCTAGGGGCTACAATGATAAAGTTTTAAACAACGCCCTTAGGCGTTGTCGAGCTAAACCAAGGGAATCACTCCTGACATCTGAAAGTGTAGAAACGGAGTCAGATAACCCAGCCCCACGCCTCATACTGGCATTCAGCAAACAAGAAAGACAAATAAGGTCTATTGTTAGGAAGCACTGGCCTATCATTCAAACTGATAGTGTCTTGAGCGATATCATTCCTTGTGCTCCCACAATAACTTATAAAAGAGCACCCAGTATGCACAACTGTCTAGTTAAGAACAGTCCAGAACTGGGTAGTGGCAGTACCTGGTTGAAACAAAAAGGTTTCTATAAATGTTCCTCTTGTAGGGCTTGTAAGTTCGGTGTCAACACGGCCTACTACTATACACCATTTAGTTCCAGGAGGAAAGCTATCCGAGGATACTACAATTGTCACAGTGAGTTTGCAATATATGTCCTGACGTGCACCTGTGGCCTTCGTTATGTGGGCAGTACCAAGCTACAGGTGCACGCCAGGATCTTGCAACACTTACGTGCCATAGTGAACAGTGACAGTACGTATCCGGTAGCACGGCATTTCAAATCCACTCATAACAACGATCTGTCTAACTTAACATACTACGTTATTGATGTGGTAGCGCCCCTCATCCGAGGAGGCGACAGAGAAAAACTGTTACGCAGAAAAGAAACCGAATATATTATTGAACTAGACAGCAAATACCCGAACGGGTTAAACACTACTGAAGACTTACACCATCTTTTGTAATTTTGTCTATCTCTGCATTTTTTCTGGTTATTTGATAACAACTTGCAGTAGTATATCCAGAAAATATTCACATGTGGTCTTTTTTCATACTTTCTTTTCAAGGTCTCTCTGAATGAAATAAGTGACACTGGATGGCGCCGGCGCGGCACCGCATAGGAGTCTAGTCAAGACTCTTTAGTTTTATAGATCTTGATACATATTTGCTCCCTGTAAATAATTTTCTCTCTGTACCAACTTTAAGTAGGAATAGTTGATTAATGAATTATTTGTAAATCAACCAGTAGTCTGTTTTTAGCTCACATTTTCACTTCAATTCGTGTTGGTAGGAATCACAATTGGGTTTTGACATATGGGTGATGGCATGCATAATGTACATGTATATATCTTAGTCGTGAATTATTCATACGAGCATAATTCCTGTATTTAGGACAAGTCCTTAAGATTATGGTATTGACACATGGAGTCATGATTCTGTTTAGAATGTATGTAATTGCATATAGGAATGGAGTATATCTTTTTGTATTTATATATATTTTTTCATATTTTCTGCACATTGTACATAGATGGTATATATATTTTTCTATTGTATGTAAATTATTGTGTATTCTGACTCATAGATGAATCTTATATAGGACTTATAGGTTGTACTTGTCAATTATGTAATATATCAGAGTATTTGCATTCATGCAGTTATGTTGTTTCAGTGCCTAGCCCACTGTTTTTATATTGTATATATAGGTGTGCACGTATTCTTAACTACAAAAACGTGTTTTTTTTATGTTTACACCATGTGACTCACGGAAATGGGTGGAGCATCACTTCAAAAAATGGTATAAATTTGTAGCTGACCTGGTGCGCTGTGTGTGACCAAGAGCACAAGTTGCTCGAAACGCGTAACCAGAGAGGTTTTTAATAAAATCTCCTTTACTGCAGCCATTGGGTCCGTGTCTTCGTTTTCCACAGCAGGAGTGTGGTGTCTGAAGATTTGTGCTTTTCATATATATATATATATATATATATATATATATATATATATATATATATATACCTGCTTCACGCTTGGTATCGTCTTGCGAAATGCACTTGTGCAGCAATGGAGAGCTCCAAGCATCAGCTCTAATTCAAAGGTAAAAAGGCACCAGCCAGCTGATCCCCTTCACAGTCCTGCTGCCACCTTAGCCTAACGCGTTTTGAATAACTTTCTTCATCAGAGGCTAGTGGTAACGGAAAGAAACGTACACTGACCAATCACAGTTCCTTTTATTGTTCAATACTGCGCCCTTTGACGGGCTGCTCATAATGAGGCTGCGCAATGCTTTCTGGGAATAGTAGTATGGGGCAGAATATTTGCATCTCTTAGCAGTGCACTCATTATACTGTTGGCATCTTCAAAGCTCATAGATTGAGCCTCAGTCAGGGTGTGCCTTCTGAATCCAATATCGATGTCCCATAGTGAGAGGCTCCTTGAATCCTCACCCCTCTGGCCCCCTGCATCATAGGGTGGTGCGTACTTGACGGCATGACAGCCGCCTTAATCTTCCTGCTTCATGCTTGGTATCATCTTGCGAGAATCATGAGGCCCAGGGTCAAGAATGATTTACATATAGCTGTGTCTGAACTGGGTTACGAAGTGAGCTAAAGAACGATGATGGATTCAACCCAGATCTTTGCCTGGGGGTGCTTGTCTGAGAAGTTTCAGCGCTCTGTCCATCATCTCCTTGTGTTTGCTCAGTAACTATTAGCAGCATCATTTTAAATAGTGCACATTCTATCTCAAAGTTCCCTAACACTCACAATAGTAGGGTAAACATTCTCTGAAGTGTGAGTACTTCAACAACAGATGTGTGAAAACTCATAAAAACTCAGGGGGGAGATTTACTAAGATTTTGCGCCGTGTTTGTATCACAAAAGTGACACAAATTGGTGCAAAATATTTTTTCCCAATTTACTGTTTGGCGCTAAACTTGTTTAGTGCTGGAAATAACTGAAGAATAATGGCAAGCAGTTCACAGCACTTGTTTGCATTACTTTGCGCAATGGGGACATACCAAGGGTGGAGCATGGGCACTGTGCAGCACACATACACTGTGGTAAAAGCTTTGCATTGTGTCTGGGCATCATATTTTGTACAGGAAGGGTACTCTTCCTGTACAAAACCTATGCTAGACAACCGGGGTGGTGAACTGAGCTAAAGAACGATGATTGATTCAACCCAGATCTTTCGCACTTACATTGATAGCAGGAGTCCATCTATCCTGAAGTGTTAGTGCAATAAATAAGAAAGTAATCACACTGTATAAAAGCTATTTCATCAACTTCAGTACTTTACTGTGATAATAAATTTAAAATGAATAGAAGAAATAATGTAGATATGAAGAATGAAAATGATTCACGTAATTTGCCACCCGTCTGCATAATTTGTGAAAACCTATTCAAGCAACGTATTAAATTATTGTACTTTACATGAATTTTTATTTTGAATGTGAAGGCTTAAAGGCTTGATAAGGAGAATTCAAAGTGTGATCTAGTTATGATCTAAAAAGTAAAAACTGTTGATGGATTATGGCCATACTCACCAAAAAATGACAAGCTTCGACAGCAGAACTCTATGGTCCTGTGGAAGGCAATCGCCGAAACGCGTACACTGTCCCTTTATTTTGTTGCACTGGTGATTAAACAAAAATTCTTTTAAAAATACTGGTCCCCTGTAGTGCCGTCTGTGTTACCTGACCTCCTGGAGCAAAGAACAGTGGAATTGTGAGAAACACACACAAATATATATATATATATATATTGGCAGTGTGACCCAGGGCTTCTAAGCCTGAAACGCGTAGCTGCTTTCTGTTGCGTGAATAAAGACATCGCATCTGAGCCTGGCTGGTCCGTCTCCTTCTTCGCCGGCGTTGCTTTGAGGTTTGCTGGAGGTTGTGTGGAGTTTTCATTGTATATTACCTACTGGTGGTCGCCAGTAGGTAGTTATAGTTAAAACCTAGTTTCCATAGGAAATCCGCAACATTCTATCTGGAATAACTTTGGCGCCGGTGGACGAATCTTCGCGAATTTCTCCAAGAATATGGCCTGCTCCGCTCCATCCCTGGAAGTTTGGGGGAGATTCGACAAGTTGGACCTGGAATATATAGACCTAAAGCGGAGTTTACGTCAAGCTATTGATCAGATAGCACCTGAGAGGACACATCTCATCAGAAGTCAAGGAAAAGGAGCTCCATGGTTTACCCCACTCCTGAGGGAGCACAAACGAAAGCTCCGGGCTTTAGAGAGATCCTGGAGGAAAAATAAACATGATATAGCCAGGGACCATATAGGTATAAAAAACTTATACTGCAAACAAAGGCGGAGCACTATGAGTCTCGTCTAAATAAAGCCGGGAATATTCAGAAAGAGACCTTCAAAATCTTAGCTGAGCTGAGCAAGAAACCGGAAAACTCAGAAACCAGCATAGATTGTAATACCTTTGAGGGATATTTCCTAGAAAAAGTGGAGAACATCACCTCAGAAATAAAGAGTAACACGGTGAATGGACTTGTCCTACACCCTGATTCTCATAACTCCACGGACCACACTATCACAGAGTTTCCAGAGATGGATGTGCTGAGTCTGGAGCAACTGATGGGTAGAACTAGATCGGGTTCCCCAGCTGACCCGTGCCCTCCCAGGGTATTCCGCGAGGCACGTCCCATACTGGAGGAGCGTATTAGCTCCCTCCTTAATAGATCTTTAGAAACGGGGTACTTACCTGTTGAATTCAAGGAAGCGCGTGTTAGGCCCCTATTGAAGAAACCCGGTGCTGATCCTGCGGTCTTAAAGAACTACAGACCAATCTCACAGCTGCCTTTTCTTTCCAAGATTTTAGAACAGCACGTCCTGAAGTTCCTGTCCCTTCACGTGGAGTCCCATGATCTACTCCACGAGCGACAGGCAGGATTTCGAGCACATCACAGCACAGAATTGGTGAAGCTTTCGGTGCTGAATGAACTAAGTGGCATGGCTGACATCAAGAAATCAAGCGCCCGATTCTTTTAGATCTGTCAGCGGCGTTCGATACTGTCAGCCATGCCACGCTCTTGGAAAGGCTTGACAGCTTCGGGGTGAAAGGTGTGGCTTTTAAGTGGCTGAAATCCTTCTTTTGGGAAGGACACAGGCGAGACAATTGGGGGACTTGACATCAGATATGGGGACTTTAGGGTGTGGGGTGCCCCAGGGCTCCGCACTGTCTCCACTGCTGTTTAATTTATATCTTCAGCCTCTGATTGTGTCTCTGGCCAGCATGGGTTGCAGAGTTTTTAACTATGCTGATCTGAGTATCGATAATACTGAGGCCGCGCAGTCCCAAGTACAGAACATTCTGAGGTATACGGTTGGGTGGATGACAGGAAATCTGTTGAAGATCAATCCAGATAAGACTGAGGTATTGGTAATTCCATCGGCCACCTCACCTTGGAGCGATCTTTACTGGCCACCGGAGTTAGGTCCAACTCCGAAGCCGAGTGCAGCCATAAAGAGTTTGGGGATTAAGTTGGATTGCAATTTGTCAATGGGCAGCCAAATTTCTTCTGTTGTTGGGAGCTGTACGAACATCATCAGGCAGCTAAGGAAGTTAGCCCCAGTCCTTTCTCAGGACATGCTGTGAACAATCGTAGCGGCAACCATTATCTCTAGCTTAGATTATGGGAATGCTCTTTACCTAGGCCTCCCAAAAACTCTGACTAACAGATTGCAGGTCGTGATTAACGACGCGGCGCGATTGATTTTTGGACTCCCAAGAAGGACTAAAGCTTCTCCCCTATTTCAGAGATTACATTGGCTCCCCATAAAAGAGAGGGTAGAGTTCAAGAGTCTATGCACGGCTCATAAAGTAATCTATGGCCATGCACCGGCCTATATTAAAGACCGTTTGGCCGTGTATAACCCAAAAAGAACACTTAGATCCTCTGCTTCTCAGCTGCTGATCTGTCCTCGGTACAGATTGGTGACTAAGGGAGGGAGAGCCTCCTCTGTGTTGGTCCCTCAGTTATGGAACAAGCTGCCAGAGGCACTGCGCAGAGAGGTAAACCTCCTAAGGTTCAGAAAGTCTTTAAAGACATGGTTGTTTGGGAAGGCTTTGGGTGCACTATAGGCTGTTGTATTAACCCTCTGTGTTGTATGTAGTTATGGTACAAATTCCATCGGTATAAATTCCATCGATTTCCAAGCGCCTAGAGACCTGTAGGTGATTGGCGCGATATAAATCCAACATACAAATACAAATACAAATACAAGTGGGGCCCTAGAAAAAAGGGGGTTCCAAAACATGTTTTCCCCATGCAATTTTCCATAGGAACCTTTAGCCAGGGCTACAGCCCGAATGGCTGAACGGAATTATACCAAATTTGGCAGAGATGTAGATTTTGTTTCGCAGATTGTGCTTTTTGTTAAATGGTGTAAATCCGTTCAGTAGTTCCTGAGAAAATCAAAAGTAAATTCATAGCGATATCTAGAGACGGAGTACAGTAGGCGTAGATTCCAGAGCACGAGCTGCATGCTGATTGGCTGTCAACTGTCTGTCAACACTCGAAACCAGGAAGTATTGGCAGCCATCTTGTGCCTCGGTAGAACCAAGTCACAAGAAAACAGGGAAACAAAGGTAAAAACAAAGAAAAGGGGGCAGGGTAGAAACACCCTGACCACCTAGGCCTGCTCAGGGGGTCCGACAAGGACCCCAAGGCCCAAACAAATTATTATTATTCTTTTTTAAATCACGGGGTACGTGTACCCTGCCGATCCCCCAAAAAAATATAAAGGTACCACTCGGCAAATGCGCCCCCTGGTGCGTTTGCAGAGGGGGAAATAATTCCCTTTGAAAACTGGGGGTCCCTGGATGTCAAGTAGCCAGGTTCTGAGCTGGGATGGTGCAGTGAGCTAAAAAACCGTGATGGATCAAGCCCTGATCTCTTGACTGGGTAGGAGTATTCTGCATCATTCAGAAACTCTGTCCATCACCTTTTCCAAAATTGATTTTATCCACACTAAGTGTGGGAGGGTATACTCAGACGTGAGTCCCTAGCTCATTGCACCATCAGGATTCAAGAAAGCCGGGCCGACGACGGCTGAAATGCCAGAAACCGGTCCCTGGTAGCTTGTCTCCTTCCCAGTATAAGAATTGGCTTGGTAGTTTGGTTTGCCCTGTTCCCATCATGCACTGGGAGAGCAACAGACTAATTTGCATATAGCCAGGTTCTGAGCTGGGATGGTGCAGTGAGCTAAAAAACGGTGATGGATCAAGCCCTGATCTCTTGACTGGGTAGGAGTATTCTGCATCATTCAGAAACTCTGTCCATCACCTTTTCCAAAATTGATTTTATCCACACTAAGTGTGGGAGGGTATACTCAGACGTGAGTCCCTAGCTCATTGCACCATCAGGATTCAAGCAAGCCGGGCGACGACGGCTGAAATGCCAGAAACCGGTCCCCGGTAGCTTGTCTCCTTCCCAGTATAAGAATTGGCTTGGTAGTTTGGTTTGCCTTGTTCCCATCATGCACTGGGACAGGAACAGACTAATTTGCATATAGCCAGGTTCTGAGCTGGGATGGTTCAGTGAGCTAAAAAACGGTGATGGATCAAGCCCTGATCTCTTGACTGGGTAGGAGTATTCTGCATCATTCAGAAACTCTGTCCATCACCTTTTTTAAAATTGATTTTATCCACACTAAGTGTGAGAGGGTATACTCAGACGTGAGTCCCTAGCTCATTGCACCATCAGGATTCAAGGAAGCCGGGCCGACGACGGCTGAAATGCCAGAAACCGGTCCCCGGTAGCTTGTCTCCTTCCCAGTATAAGAATTGGCTTGGTAGTTTGGTTTGCCCTGTTCCCATCATGCACTGGGACAGGAACAGACTAATTTGCATATAGCCAGGTTCTGAGCTGGGATGGTGCAGTGATGCAGTGAGCTAAAAAACGGTGATGGATCAAGCCCTGATCTCTTGACTAGGTAGGAATATTCTGCATCATTCAGAAACTCTGTCCATCACCTTTTCCAAAATTGATTTCATCCACACTAAGTGTGGGAGGGTATACTCAGACATGAGTCCCTAGCTCATTGCACCATCAGGATTCAAGCAAGCCAGGCCGACGACGGCTGAAATGCCAGAAACCGGTCCCCGGTAGCTTGTCTCCTTCCCAGTATAAGAATTGGCTTGGTAGTTTGGTTTGCCCTGTTCCCATCATGCACTGGGACAGGAACAGACTAATTTGCATAAAGCCAGGTTCTGAGCTGGGATGGTGCAGTGAGCTAAAAAACGGTGATGGATCAAGCCCTGATCTCTTGACTGGGTAGGAGTATTCTGCATCATTCAGAAACTCTGTCCATCACCTTTTCCAAAATTGATTTTATCCACACTAAGTGTGGGAGGGTATACTCAGACGTGAGTCCCTAGCTCATTGCACCATCAGGATTCAAGCAAGCCGGGCCGACGACGGCTGAAATGCCAGAAACCGGTCCCCAGTAGCTTGTGTCCTTCCCAGTATAAGAATTGGCTTGGTAGTTTGGTTTGCCCTGTTCCCATCATGCACTGGGACAGGAACAGACTAATTTGCATATAGCCAGGTTCTGAGCTGGTATGGTGCAGTGAGCTAAAAAACGGTGATGGATCAAGCCCTGATCTCTTGACTGGGTAGGAGTATTCTGCATCATTCAGAAACTCTGTCCATCACCTTTTCCAAAATTGATTTTATCCACACTAAGTGTGGGAGGGTATACTCAGACATGAGTCCCTAGCTCATTGCACCATCAGGATTCAAGCAAGCCGGGCCGACGGCGGCTGAAATGCCAGAAACCGGTCCCCGGTAGCTTGTCTCCTTCCCAGTATAAGAATTGGATTGGTAGTTTGGTTTGCCCTGTTCCCATCATGCACTGGGACAGGAACAGACTAATTTGCATATAGCCAGGTTCTGAGCTGGGATGGTGCAGTGAGCTAAAAAACGGTGATGGATCAAGCCCTGATCTCTTGACTGGGTAGGAGTATTCTGCATCATTCAGAAACTCTGTCCATCACCTTTTCCAAAATTGATTTTATCCACACTAAGTGTGGGAGGGTATACTCAGACGTGAGTCCCTAGCTCATTGCACCATCAGGATTCAAGGAAGCCGGGCCGACGACGGCTGAAATGCCAGAAACCGGTCCCCGGTAGCTTGTCTCCTTCCCAGTATAAGAATTGGCTTGGTAGTTTGGTTTGCCCTGTTCCCATCATGCACTGGGACAGGAACAGACTAATTTGCATATAGCCAGGTTCTGAGCTGGGATGGTGCAGTGATGCAGTGAGCTAAAAAACGGTGATGGATCAAGCCCTGATCTCTTGACTAGGTAGGAATATTCTGCATCATTCAGAAACTCTGTCCATCACCTTTTCCAAAATTGATTTCATCCACACTAAGTGTGGGAGGGTATACTCAGACATGAGTCCCTAGCTCATTGCACCATCAGGATTCAAGCAAGCCAGGCCGACGACGGCTGAAATGCCAGAAACCGGTCCCCGGTAGCTTGTCTCCTTCCCAGTATAAGAATTGGCTTGGTAGTTTGGTTTGCCCTGTTCCCATCATGCACTGGGACAGGAACAGACTAATTTGCATATAGCCAGGTTCTGAGCTGGGATGGTGCAGTGATGCAGTGAGCTAAAAAACGGTGATGGATCAAGCCCTGATCTCTTGACTAGGTAGGAATATTCTGCTTCATTCAGAAACTCTGTCCATCACCTTTTCCAAAATTGATTTCATCCACACTAAGTGTGGGAGGGTATACTCAGACATGAGTCCCTAGCTCATTGCACCATCAGGATTCAAGCAAGCCAGGCCGCCGACGGCTGAAATGCCAGAAACCGGTCCCCGGTAGCTTGTCTCCTTCCCAGTATAAGAATTGGCTTGGTAGTTTGGTTTGCCCTGTTCCCATCATGCACTGGGACAGGAACAGACTAATTTGCATAAAGCCAGGTTCTGAGCTGGGATGGTGCAGTGAGCTAAAAAACGGTGATGGATCAAGCCCTGATCTCTTGACTGGGTAGGAGTATTCTGCATCATTCAGAAACTCTGTCCATCACCTTTTCCAAAATTGATTTTATCCACACTAAGTGTGGGAGGGTATACTCAGACGTGAGTCCCTAGCTCATTGCACCATCAGGATTCAAGCAAGCCGGGCCGACGACGGCTGAAATGCCAGAAACCGGTCCCCAGTAGCTTGTGTCCTTCCCAGTATAAGAATTGGCTTGGTAGTTTGGTTTGCCCTGTTCCCATCATGCACTGGGACAGGAACAGACTAATTTGCATATAGCCAGGTTCTGAGCTGGGATGGTGCAGTGAGCTAAAAAACGGTGATGGATCAAGCCCTGATCTCTTGACTGGGTAGGAGTATTCTGCATCATTCAGAAACTCTGTCCATCACCTTTTCCAAAATTGATTTTATCCACACTAAGAGTGGGAGGGTATACTCAGACATGAGTCCCTAGCTCATTGCACCATCAGGATTCAAGCAAGCCGGGCCGACGGCGGCTGAAATGCCAGAAACCGGTCCCCGGTAGCTTGTCTCCTTCCCAGTATAAGAATTGGATTGGTAGTTTGGTTTGCCCTGTTCCCATCATGCACTGGGACAGGAACAGACTAATTTGCATATAGCCAGGTTCTGAGCTGGGATGGTGCAGTGAGCTAAAAAACGGTGATGGATCAAGCCCTGATCTCTTGACTGGGTAGGAGTATTCTGCATCATTCAGAAACTCTGTCCATCACCTTTTCCAAAATTGATTTTATCCACACTAAGTGTGGGAGGGTATACTCAGACGTGAGTCCCTAGCTCATTGCACCATCAGGATTCAAGGAAGCCGGGCCGACGACGGCTGAAATGCCAGAAACCGGTCCCCGGTAGCTTGTCTCCTTCCCAGTATAAGAATTGGCTTGGTAGTTTGGTTTGCCCTGTTTCCATCATGCACTGGGACAGGAACAGACTAATTTGCATATAGCCAGGTTCTGAGCTGGGATGGTGCAGTGATGCAGTGAGCTAAAAAACGGTGATGGATCAAGCCCTGATCTCTTGACTAGGTAGGAATATTCTGCATCATTCAGAAACTCTGTCCATCACCTTTTCCAAAATTGATTTCATCCACACTAAGTGTGGGAGGGTATACTCAGACATGAGTCCCTAGCTCATTGCACCATCAGGATTCAAGCAAGCCAGGCCGACGACGGCTGAAATGCCAGAAACCGGTCCCCGGTAGCTTGTCTCCTTCCCAGTATAAGAATTGGCTTGGTAGTTTGGTTTGCCCTGTTCCCATCATGCACTGGGACAGGAACAGACTAATTTGCGTAAAGCCAGGTTCTGAGCTGGGATGGTGCAGTGAGCTAAAAAACGGTGATGGATCAAGCCCTGATCTCTTGACTGGGTAGGAGTATTCTGCATCATTCAGAAACTCTGTCCATCACCTTTTCCAAAATTGATTTTATCCACACTAAGTGTGGGAGGGTATACTCAGACGTGAGTCCCTAGCTCATTGCACCATCAGGATTCAAGCAAGCCGGGCCGACGACGGCTGAAATGCCAGAAACCGGTCCCCAGTAGCTTGTGTCCTTCCCAGTATAAGAATTGGCTTGGTAGTTTGGTTTGCCCTGTTCCCATCATGCACTGGGACAGGAACAGACTAATTTGCATATAGCCAGGTTCTGAGCTGGGATGGTGCAGTGAGCTAAAAAACGGTGATGGATCAAGCCCTGATCTCTTGACTGGGTAGGAGTATTCTGCATCATTCAGAAACTCTGTCCATCACCTTTTCCAAAATTGATTTTATCCACACTAAGTGTGGGAGGGTATACTCAGACATGAGTCCCTAGCTCATTGCACCATCAGGATTCAAGCAAGCCGGGCCGACGGCGGCTGAAATGCCAGAAACCGGTCCCCGGTAGCTTGTCTCCTTCCCAGTATAAGAATTGGATTGGTAGTTTGGTTTGCCCTGTTCCCATCATGCACTGGGACAGGAACAGACTAATTTGCAAATAGCCAGGTTCTGAGCTGGGATGGTGCAGTGAGCTAAAAAACGGTGATGGATCAAGCCCTGATCTCTTGACTGGGTAGGAGTATTCTGCATCATTCAGAAACTCTGTCCATCACCTTTTCCAAAATTGATTTTATCCACACTAAGTGTGGGAGGGTATACTCAGACGTGAGTCCCTAGCTCATTGCACCATCAGGATTCAAGCAAGCCGGGCCGACGACGGCTGAAATGCCAGAAAACGGCCCCCGGTAGCTTGTCTCCTTCCCAGTATAAGAATTGGCTTGGTAGTTTGGTTTGCCCTGTTCCCATCATGCACTGGGACAGGAACAGACTAATTTGCATATAGCCAGGTTCTGAGCTGGGATGGTGCAGTGAGCTAAAAAATGGTGATGGATCAAGCCCTGATCTCTTGACTGGGTAGGAGTATTCTGCATCATTCAGAAACTCTGTCCATCACCTTTTCCAAAATTGCCCACCAGGAACCTCCAGTACGCGCTAGGGGGCTGCCATGCAGAGACGTGTGAAGAGGTCACGCCTCTTTTTTACACCTCTCTGCAACGCAGCCCCCTGGCACATACTGGAGGTTCCTGATGGGCTAGTTGGCCTCCAGGGACCCCCAGTATTCAAGGGGAATTAGTTCCCCCTCTGCAAATGCGCCAGGGGGCGCATTTGCAGAGTGGTGCAATCCGTCACCTCAAGCACTGCCCCCTCCCTGCACCACTCTGCAAATGCGCCCCCTGGTGTGTTTGCAGAGGGGAAAGTAATTTCCCTTGAATACTGGGGGTCCCTGGGGGCCAACTAGCTCACCAGGTACCTCCAGTAAGTGCCTTGGAGCTGCTTTGCAGAGTGTTGTAAAAAGGGGCGTGGCCTCATTACACCTCTCTGCAATGCAGCTCCCTGGTGCATACTGGAGGTTCCTGGTGGGCTAGTTGGCCCCCAGGGACTCCCAATATGCAAGGGGAATTAGTTCCCCCTCTGTAAACGTGCCAGGGGGCTGCGTTGCAGAGAGGTGTCAAAAGGGATGTGGCCTCATTACACCTCTCTGCAATGCAGCTTTCTGGCGCATACTGGCGGTTCCTGTGGGCTAGTTGGCCACCAGGGACCTCCAATATGGAAAGGGAATTAGTTCCCCCTCTGTAAACGCGCCAGGGGGCTGCATTGCAGAGAGGTGTAAAAAGGGGTGGGTCATCATCACACCGCTGTGCAAAGCAGCCCCCTGGCGCATACTGGAGGTTCCTGGTGGGCTAGTTGGCCCCCAGAGACCCCCAGTATTCAAGGTGAAATAGTTTCCCCTCTGCAAACGCACCAGGGGGCTGCCTTGCAGAGACGTGTAAAGAGGCCACGCCCCTTTTTACACCTTTCTGCAAGGCAGCCTCCTGGCGCATACTGGAAGTTCCTGACCCCCTAAGCCTGCTCAGGGGGTCCCACAAGGACCCCAAGGCAAAAAATCCGGGATACTTGCAGGGTTATGCATACCCTGCCGATCCCAAAAAAACCCATAAAGGCACCACTCTGCAAATGTGCCCCCTGGCGTGGTTTGCAGAGGGGGAAATAATTCCCCTTGAATACTGGGGATCCCTGGGGGCTAAGTAGCCCACCAGGAACCTCCAGTATGCGCTAGGGGTCTGCCTTGCAGAGACATGTAAAGAGGCCACGCCCCTTTTTACACCTCTGAGAAACACAGCACCCTCAAGCATACTGGAGGTTCCTGGTGGGCTAGTTGGCCTCCAGGGACCCCCAGTATTCAAGGGGAATTAGTTCCCCCTCTGCAAATGCACCAGGGGTTGTGTTGCAGAGTGGTGCAATCTGTCACCTCAAGCCCTGGCCCCTCCCTGCACCACTCTGCAAATGCGCCCCTGGCACGTTTGCAGAGGGGGAAGTAATTTCCCTTGAATAGTGGGGGTCCCTGGGGGGCAACTAGCTTACCAGATACCTCCAGTAAGGCCACAGAGCTGCTTTGCAGAGTGTTGTAAATAGGGGCGTGGCCTCATTACACCTCTCTGCAAAGCAGCTCCCTGGCGCATACTGAAGGTTCCTGGTGGGCTAATTGGCCCCCAGGGACCCCAATATGCAAGGGCAATTAGTTCCCCCTCTGTGAATGCTCCAGGGGGCTGCATTTCAGAGAGGTGTAAAAAGGGACGTGGCCTCATTACACCTCTCTTCTATGCAGCTCCCTGGTGCATACTGGAGGTTCCTGGTGGGCTAGTTGTCCCTCAGGGACCCCCAATATGCAAGAAAATTAGTTCCCCCTCTCTAAACGAGCCAGGGGGCTGCGTTGCAGAGAGGTGTAAAAAGGTGCAATGAGGCCACGCCCTTTTTACACCTCTCTGCAAAACAGCCCCCTGGCATATACTGGAGGTTCCTGGTGCACTAGTTGGCCTCCAGGGACCCCCAGTATGCAAGGAGACTTAATGCCCCAGCTTAGAATGCGCTACGGGGTGCATTTTTACAGTGGTGAAGGTAGGGGGCGGGGCTTGAGGTGATATATGTGCAAACATGTCCTGTGGCGCGTTTTAAGATGGGGAATTAATTCCTCTTCAATCCAGAGGTTTCCTAGGGGCCAACTAGTACAACAGGTACCTCCATTAAGCGCTACGGAGCTGTGTTGCAGCGTGTTGTAAAAAGGGGGCGTGCCCTCTGAACACCTCTCTGCAACACAGCTCCCTTGCGCATACTGGAGGTACCTGGTGGGCTAGTTGGCTCACAGGGGACCTCAGGATTGAAGAGGAATTAATTCCCCAATCTAAAACGAGCCACAGGGTGTGTTTGCGCACATGTCACTTCAGGCCCCACCCCCTTCCTTCACTATTGAGCACAATATTCCTCTACAAGCAGCGGAACTACGAATTCCGATGTACTCACCTGTTATCACAAGAGATGTCAGTGCTGCATCTTTGAGCCCAGTACGGACCCTGAAAAGTAAATCTAAGCGTACTTACCAGTAACTTGTATTTCCTTCCATAGGAATCTATTGTGTGGTTTTCACCAGAAAAGTTTCAAAGTGTCTATTTTTTTTTTTTTTTTTTTTTTGGAAAACCTTTATTTATAGAAAAAGTACACCGCTGTTCAGCCATACATCCCGGAGGCCAGGCAGCATTGAGGCAGCAGGTAAATTCGTGTACAAAACTGTTTGCAGAAGCGATCAGGTTTAATTTCAAATAGTGCAAAACTTAGAAATAAATAAACCAAGGAATAAGAAAGCCTCTAAGGCTGGAAAAAGAAATGCATGTAAAACAAGAAAGGAAAGAAAAAGAGGAAGAGAGTAGGCTGAGGACGGTTCAGAGACAGTGGACTTGTGTCGCGGGGAGAGGTCGAGGGCTACACACCCTAGGCAGCTCACAATACTAACAACAGCAGTGGGTCGTGTGGGGAGTGTCGCAACAGGATAACCAGTTTGGAACCACGGGTAAGGGGAACTACGGGGACAGCTGGGCATCAGAGTCAATCTCCACAGGGGGTGCGCAGATATCACCTCGATACGAATTCCAAGCTCCCCACACAGACCTCCACATTCTCGGTTTGCCCCTGGCTGCATACACCGTCTTCTCCCGCAGCATGCACCAGTCCATGTTGGTTTCCCACAAGCTAAGCGAGGGAGGAGCCGGTGCACCCCACTTCTGAGCGATGTCTCTCTTGGCCACCATGTTGCCCAGGGTGACCCAACGGGTCTGGGCAACACTGTAATCATTTGGGCCCCAGATGTTGAGGAGGCATCGCCGGGCCTCCGCTGGTAGGGCCACTCCAGTCACCTCCCTCATTACGTCATGCACACGTGCCCAGTAACGAGTGACCCCAGGGCATTCCCATATAATGTGCATGAAGGTCGCAATCATACCACATCCTCTCCGGCACATACCATCCAATGAGAGCCCCATATGTATAAGTCTGGGGCCCGTGACATACACCCTGTGCAGTATCTTCAGCTGGACTAGGCGGAGCCGCGCCGATATGGCCACCTCCCGGGGGGAGGAGACCGCCGACTGCCACTCCTCATCGTCCACCTCTATGCCATCAGTCACCCAGAGCTCCCTCAATCGCACCAACAAATCAGCACGCACATTAATGAGCTTCTTGTATGTTAGGGAGATAGCGCTGTCCGGCATGTGACCGTCCAGTATCCGATCCTCCAGGGGCGATGACTCAGGTACCGTCTCCCCCTCCGAAATGTGGGAAGAGAGGGCATGTCTAAGCTGGGCATGCCGGAAGTATTCCGTCGCCCCCAGTTGGAACTCAGACTGTAATGCCTCAAAAGACTTGATCCTTCCCCCGGCCACCATGTCCCCAACCTTAGATATACCAATAGTGTCCCACCTATCGAAGCCTTTGGTATGCCACAGTTTCCCCAATATGTCTGAGTCATACAGTGGAGTGGCCATGGTAACCTTATCCTGCCAGCCCAAAGTTTTAGTGACTGCCCGCCATAAGTGTACCACCGTCTTAGTGGGACCCGTCAGCTTCCGATCCAGAGACCTGGAATAGAGCGCTCAAAAGCGCAGAGATACGCCTGGTGGAGTGATTCTAGCGCTATACAAAACCACAAATAAAATAAATAAATATAGTAGTTCCCGTCACACATGAGCCACCGATCCATGGCGTAGCCCGGGCTGATCGCCGGGCCATAGAGGCCATGGTTGATCGCCGCGAGCTGAGACGCCCAATAGTAGCGCCGTATATCAGGCAAGGCAATACCCCCATCATAGCACGGTATGGTCAACTTGACCAACGAGATCCGTGGTCTACCATCCCACAACAACGCTCGCTGCAAGGATTCAATCTCCCCAAAGTATTTAGCAGGTACAGGGTCCTGGGTATTCTGTAAAGCATAAAGGAAGCGTGGCAACGCCATCATTTTGAATAGCGCGGCCCTGCCCATCAGGGAGATCGGTAGCTTTTTCCAGCTCTCAACGTCTCGGCGCAACCGCGCCAGAGGCGGAAGCAAGTTATGTGAATATCGGGCTCGGGAGTCCCGCGACACGTAAATGCCCAAGTACCGAAAGCCCAGTTGGGTAATCTGTATTGAGCACCCACGGGGAAGGCGCGCAGTGTCTCCACTCAGCGTGTACAATGAGGACTTGGACCAGTTAATTACCAGGCCCGAGTGGGCACCGAAGGTTCTCAACAGGTCAAAGACTACTATAAGCGAGCGACAGGGGGAGGTAAGGTACAGAAGGATATCGTCCGCATAAAGCGACACGCGGTCTTCGAATCCTGGAGACCACGTTATCCCGGTGATATCAGGGTGCGTCCTGACCCAAGCCGCCAGGGGCTCAAGTGCCAGGGCGAACAGGAGCGGCGAAAGTGGGCATCCCTGTCTAGTGCCTCTGTGTAACGCAAAGGAGGCCGACAACCGACCATTAACAGCCACGTTAGCCAGCGGGGCAGAGTACAGGAGCTGGACCCAGCCGATGTAGGCGGGTCCGAACCCCAACTTGGCCAGGACAGCCCATAGGTAATTCCACTCCAACGAGTCGAAGGCCATAGTGGCGTCAAGCGAGGCGAGAACTGTGGGTTCACTGAGAAGGTGAGCCCGTGCCATGACCGCGTGAAGCCGTCTCAAGTTGAGCGCCGTATTGCGGTGCGGTATGAAGCCAGACTGGTCCGGGTGTACCAGGTCCGAGATCACTCCCACCAGCCGGTTGGCCAACAACTTGGCCAGAATCTTGGGTTCGGCGTTCAAAAGTGTGATGGGTCGGTACAACCGGCAAAGATCACGTGGTTTCCCCTCCTTATGTATCACCACAATGGTGGCGAGCCGTTGGTCGAGAGGGAGCTCTCCGGCCTCGCGGGCCTCAAGGAACATACTCAGCAGGGGTGCGGCAAGCGTGTCAGCCTTGAGTTTATAAAGCTCCACCGGAATGCCATTGGGCCCCGGCGCCTTGCCGGAGCGCAGCGATCGAATCGCCAATGCCACCTCGTCAACGGTCAAGCCCCGATCCATGTCATCTCGCTCGATATCAGAGAGGCAGGGAAGTGTAATGTCCTCCAGAAGGGAAGCCGAAGCAGACTCCGGTAGCGGATTAACTGAGGTATAGACCTCCTCAAAGTACTCCGCAAAGGACCCAACTATGGCTGCCGGGTCTGTTAGAGTCAGACCGTCCTCACTCGTTATCTCCGGGACTACCCGGGACGCGAGCTCCCGTCTGTCCAGCCATGCCAAAAGCTTGCCAGCTTTGTCTCCCGAGTCGTATATCCTGCCCTGCTGCTCCCTGCTCAGGGCCTTTGCAGCGTCAGTGGCAGTTGCCCGGAGTTCAGACTGTTTAAGGGAGAGGGCATGCAGTAATTCGGGAGACGGACCCAGTGCTATCTGAGAATTTAAGTCGGCGAGGTCGGACTCCAGCCGCACCACGTCCTCGTCCTGCCGTCGGCGGGCCTCAGCGATCAGAGAGAAGGCCTCGCCGCGAAGCACGGTTTTAAAGGCCTCCCAGAGGGAAACGGCAGAGTCAACAGAGCCAGTATTCTCGGCAAAGTACCGTTCTATAGCTTTAGCCAGGAGTGCCCTGGTCTTCGGGTCACGGAAGTACCATGGATTTATGGGAGCCACCCGCGAGGTCACGGGTATCTGAAAGTCGAAGGAAACCCAAACCGGGGAATGATCCGAAATGCCCCTGGCTAAGATACGAGCGGTGGAAACAGACTGCGCCTGTGCCGCCGGGGTGAGAACGTAGTCTATTCGAGAAAGGCTACCATGAGCACCCGAGAGGAAGGTGTACTGCCGCTGGGTGGGGTGCAGCAGACGCCAGCAATCAACCATCCCCATGGAGCTCAGGAAATCTGGGAGCCAGGACTGAGAAGTACGCAGGTCTCTGGATGGGAAGCGGTCCAAGTCCCCTGAAACTACGGAATTGAAGTCACCACCCACGATTAACAATCCCTCGGGGAGGCCTAAGATGGCGCCACCCAGATCCCTGAAAGTAGTCTCCTGCAGCCCCGGGGGAATGTAAACCGAAACCAAAACTAACGTGCGGCCCTCCCATTTACCCACCACCGCCACATATCTGCCCCTCTCATCAACAAGCATAGACTCCACCTCCAACGGGAGGGACATGCGCACCATGATGCCCACCCCCCTGGATCCCGAGGAGAACCCCGAATGCGCCACCATTTTGTACCCCCGTCTATTCAAAGCTTTGCACGCTTGTCCCACTAGATGGGTCTCCTGCAGGAAAACTACATCCGGCGAACACCGTTTAAGGAGTTGTAACACAATCCCCCTTTTAATGCGGTCCCCTAACCCGTTAACGTTCCAGCTCAACAAGTTAAGAAATTTACCCCCCATCATCAAGGACGTTCCTCCCCCTCCCCCCCGCCCGCAATGGCGCCCACAGTGATATCATAGCATCCCAATGATTCCTCAGCCAAAACAAAGAATGAAACAAGTAAAGAAATAGAAAAACACACCCCAACTGCCCACCACCCTGCACCCCTGCATTAAGCTATAAGCCACCCCAACTAGCAGTGTGCCTGTCGCCCCTTAACTAATCTACAAAAAGCCCACAGAGGAGAAAGGAGGCATCCTATCCCCCCCGTCACCCTCCATATTACTGACAAAAGATTCAAACCAATGGCAGCAATGTCCTGAGTCGATGCCCTCTGCAGCAACTCAGCTTTCAGAAAGTCAGTTGACTGGTCAATCATTCCTGTGCTTCCGCGCCTCCGGTGGTCTCCTCCGTCTGGTCAGTCGGTTCATGTCGTTCCTGGGGCAGGGTATCAATCCAGTGCCCTGCATCGTCCGGAAAGTCGAAGAACAAAGTCCGGTGGTTATGTTCGATGCGAAGTTTGGCCGGATAAAGCATAGAGTAACGCAGGCCCAAGTCTCTTAATCTCCTTTTCACTCCAGCAAAGCTCTGGCGTCTCTTCTGTACTGCCTGAGTGAAGTCCGGGAAGAAGTTCACATCCGAATTCTGAAAGGGCAGCGGGCCTGCGGTCCTCGACGCCTGCAGGATAGCGTCTCTGTCCCTATAGTTGAAAAGTCTTGCAATGATAGGGCGAGGGGAAGCGCCCGACTTTGGCGGCCCTCCCGGTATCCTGTGGGCCCTTTCCACCGAGAAGAACTTACTCAGGGCCCCCGGCGCCAAGTTCTTAACAACCAGGTCCTCGACAAAGAGTTCAGCTGAGTCCTCCTCGGCCTTCTCCGGTACCCCGGTGATGCGGACGTTTTGGCGCCGCGCACGACCTTCGAACTCGTCCAGTCGGCGAGCCAGCAGTCCATTCGCCATCTTCAGGTTGCGCACCTCCGTCTGGATGTCGGACACATCAGTGACCAGGCTCGAGGTCTTGAGATCCAGCGATTTCACCCGGTCATTAGTTTTCCCGAGGTCGGTCCTGATGAGGTTCAAATCGATCTTCAGTGAGTCAACCTTGCTGGACAGTTCCTCGCGGAGAGCGTGCATCTCCGTCTTCACCCCCGTGACCGCTCCCAAAACATCTCGAAGCGTTATTTCGGAGTCGTCCGGGGATTCATCCCTTCTCGGGTCTTTAGTGCGGCCCGCCAGTCCCGGTGATCCCTTCGACTGGGAGAATCGCTCCGGAATGGTGGATTGGGACTGGGTCGGTTTTCTGCTGACTCGCTGAGACTTGCCTTTGTCCAAATCTCCTCTGCCCGCCATGTTGGCACGCTCGGGCTTGGTGGTCAAAGGGGGCGAATAAGCCTTGTGGCGTGCGCACAGTATGAGTAGTGAGGACTCCAAGGTCCGTCGCTGAGGCCGCGTAGCATTAGTGGTCAGTCACCAAAGGCATTCACCAGGGAAACGAAGCACAGGCAGGGAGGCACCATATGAGGACACCGCCGTACCCCTTAGTGTTCGTCAATGACACGGGCGGAGCCTCCGGGGTCCGTCGGGCTAACTAAGTCCAGGAATGTCGGATTTTCATTCCGAAAGCGGGCGCCGCCTCAGGACCGGCTCAGCAACCGATTCCCACAGTCGTGGGACAGGATGGGTAGCAGGATTATTGCGGAGGATTGGGAGGTCTTCGGAGCTCCGAGCTCACGCGGCCATCTTGGTCGCCGGCGAAGCTCCTCCCGGAAAAGTGTCTATTTTTGAAACGTACAAATATTCCTCTAAAATCAGCCGAACTACGAATTCCGATTTACTCACCTGTTATCAGGAGAGACCTCAGTGCTGCATCTTTCAGCCCACTACTGATCCTGAAAAGTAATTCTAACCATACTTACAGTAACTTGAATTTCCTTCCATAGGCTAACATTGACTGGTTTCACTTGGAAATTCTTTTAAGTGTGGAGTTTTGGAACTTTAAAAAATTCCTCAAAAATAAGCCGAACTATGAATTCGGATTTACTCACCTGTTATCAGGAGAGACATCAGTGCTGCATCTTTCATCCCACTACTGATTCTGAAAAGTAATTCTAATCGTAGTTACAGTAACTTGATATTCATTCCGTAGGCTAACATTGACTGATTTCACTTGGACATTTTTCAACGTGTGGAGTTTTGGAACTTTAAAAAATTCCTCAAAAATCAGCCGAACTACGAATTCTGATTTACTCACCTGTTATCAGGAGAGACCGCAGTGCTGCATCTTTCAGCCCACTACTGATCATGAAAAGTAAATCTAATGGTAGTTACAGTAACCTAAATTTCCTTCCCTAGGCTAACATTGACTGGTTTCACTTGGAAATTCTTATAAGTGTGGAGTTTTGGAACCTAAAAAAATTCCTCAAAAATCAGTCAAACTACGAATTCCAATTTACTCACCTGTTATCAGGAGATACCTCAGTGCTGCATCTTTCAGCTCACTACTATTCCTGAAAAGTAAATTTAACTGTACTTACCAGTAACTTGACTTTCCTTCCATAGGATATCATTGCCTGCTAAATAAAATATATATAAATTAAAAAAATATTAAATGAATACAAATTACAATTTCAATATTTTTTAAAAACATTTTTTTTCAATTATATTAAAAATATGTAATGTAATTTAAAAAATAAAATATCTAAAAATAAATATTGTAAAACAATGTAGTAAATTAGTATAAAAAAATATAACAATTAATACATTAAAAATTATCATTTACAAAACCTTTGAAATTCACTGAAAAAACCATAGGTTTCAGCCACGGTATAGTTAAAAATAAGCATTTAAAAAACCTTACAAATTCACTGAAAAAATAATAGGTTTCACACATGTTATAGTTAGGAATTAGCATTTAAAAAACATTAGAAATTCACTGAAACGACCATAGGTTTCACACACGTTATAGTTAAAAATTAGCATTTAAAAAACCTTGGAAATTCGCTGAAAAAAACAATAGGTTTCACACACGTTATAGTTAAAAATTAGCATTTAAAAAACCTTAGAAATTCACTGAAAAAAACTATAGGTTTCACACATGTTATAGTTAGCTGGACATTTCACTCATACAAAACCATTGAAATTCCCCCGTTATAGTTAGTTTAGTTAACTCTAACTCGCGGGCCCGCAATGCACTGCTGATGACGTCACATATTACATCACTCATGATATGGTCAGTGACATCACTGATGACATCTCAAATGACATCACTGATGACATCATCCTTGTGAAAGAGTGGCAGACCTCCTCTCACCCTAATATAACCTTTGATACACACATTCAAAAATAGAAAATACAATGTTAAAAAAATGGAGATACCAATACCAGTTTCAACTACCTATTCAGTAATTTTAACATCTACATACACATCCACTCATTCACCAAAATTTCTATACAGTCACTCATACATATACTCACTCATCATATGTACTCATACATCTATACATCCTGTTACACACCGACACTTATACATAGAGTTACTCACACATGCAAATACACTATGAAAAAACCATTTACTTGCATATACAGCTATACAGCTATACACACACCACTACACTTACTTCTACAGAAACATAGACATACTTACTCTCTTAAACAATCATTTCTAGAAACAAATACTTATTTATACAGGAACTCTTCCAATCTCTCACTCTCATATATATACTCACTTATATACATCAATGCTCACATATACTAGTTTAAAACACATGCACTTACCCATAAAGACACTATTGGGACAGTCATTCACTCTCTAACACACCCATACACAAACTCATCCAGCCATACAGTCTTGCACACATGCTGTCTTCAAAACAAATACAAACAGTGAGTCACTCATTCATGCATCTATACGCTAAGTAATATCCCCCACCGAGCCATACAGACACTCATACTGATACTCAAAAAACAACTAATAAGCCATATACACACTCATGTAGCTACTCACCAACCCATGCAGCCACTTATCCACAAAGTGAGACACTGATACAGATATTTACATATTTAAACATTACTCGTTAATACATGTATTCACTAAGACACACATAATAAGTCAGTTATAGAATCAATTTTACAAAACAAAATCCATTTAGACATTTATTTACCCATTTATTGTTCCATCGACCTTTAGATATATATATATATAAAAAAATATATTTTTCAGAAAGAAACACATTTACTGGATGATGTCATCGGTGATGTCATCAGTGATGTCATTGGAGATGTCATCAGTGATGTCATGAGTGATGTCACTGACCATGTCATGAGTGATGTAATATGTCATCAGCAGTGCATTGCGGGCGCACGAGTTATAGTTAACTAAACTAACTATAACGGGGGAATTTCCATGGTTTTGTATGAGTGAAATGTCCAGCTAACTATAACATGTGTGAAACCTATAGATTTTTCTGTGAATTTCTCTATATATTACCTACTGGCGGTCGCCAGTAGGTATATATAGTTAGGATCTAGTTTCCATAGGAAATCCGCAACATTCTATTTGGAATAACTTTGGCGTTGATTGAGGAATTTGCGTGTAATTTTCCAAAGTCTTGGCCAGCTCAGTTCTGCTCCATCCCTGAAAGTTTTGAGGGGTTCATCAAGCGGGGGCTGAGAAAAAAGGGGGGTCCCAAAACGTGTTTTCCCCATGTTAATTTCCATAGTGCGTTTAGACACAGCTACAGCCCGAACCGCTGAACGGAATTACACCAAACTTGGCAAAATTGTAGGGACTGGTACGCAGAAGTGCCTTTTGTTTAATGGTGTAAATCCCTCCAGTAGTTCCTGAGAAAATCAAAAGAGAAAAAATATATATATCTATAGCAGCTTACTGTAAGCTTACTGTGCTCTGTACCATTCCGAGCACTAGCTGCATGCTTATTGGCTGCCAATGTCTGTCAATACTCCAAACCAGAAAGTGTTGGCAGCCATCTTGTGCCTCGGTAGACTGAGGCACAGGAAAGCAGAAAAACAAAGGTGCAAAACACGCAAAGGGAGCAGGCTAGAAGCACCTTGACCCCATAGGTCCGCTCAGGGGGTCCCACAAGGACCCCCCAGGCCCAATTATTATTTTTTTTAAATTGCGGGGTACTCGTACATGATAGCACCTCATTAAAAAGCATTGCAGTTAATAGAAGGTTTTAAGACTTTAGTTACATTATAAATCATTTGTTGATGGTACCATACTCATTTTAGGAATTGTGGTGTGTTCTAAGGTGATTTTACCGTGTGAAAAAGCCTTCTGCTGGGATTTCATGAATCATGATTGAAAGAAAACTATTATCTAATGCTTTTTCCACAGTGGTTTGGAAGGGGATCTATAAGCTAAACTGAAAGCAAATTTTCTGTAAATTCACATTATCTTTCTCAGTCATGTGAGAATGAAGTCTGACATTCTCAGTAAAACATGTACATCCAACAAGGACAGAGACTGTCAGTTGATTCCTTTGTGTTCTACTGCAGCCTCCTAGAGTGTTCTAAAGAACAACTAGAGCGCTAACAGTCCTACTTATTACAAAGGTATGGCACACCTGAAGCCATCTTGATTGGAATAAAGTGGTAACTCTTAAAACATTTAATTTAAAAAGGAACAAAATGAGGGGGTATATTTTGCCATAGAAAGTATGATTAGTGCTGCAGAAAGAAAAATTAGGGCACATTTTGAATGACTTCTCAAATCCTCTTCTATTTCATAAAAAAATTCTGACATGCAGACTGAAACATGCACTTTGAATACCAGCAGCAGACTTCCCTTGTGAGCAGTAGCTTTACTACAGTGATCTAATGAGCAACTAGAGTGCTAACATTCAGAATTTATGGAAAATGTGTGACACATCTGAATGCCTTCTTGATGGAACCAAAGTAAACAAACATTGAAAATGCAATAGATCTCGCCCTTGTTTAGCTTAAAGCCATTCTGTTTGTAATGAGGTGGCTTTTTAGCTTTGCTTTTATTAGTGTTTTTCAAACTTTCATGTTAATAACATGCATATGTATGCATATATGTATATGTATGCATGCATTTATATTTGTATTTATATAGATATCCAGATTATATATCTTTATATATGTATGTATATATATATATATACACACATACATATATATATAAATGCATATGCATATATATGCATATATATGTTTTTATGTGTGCGTGTAGAGAGAGATAGAGAGGTAGAGGTAAAGAGGTAGAGGTAGAGGTAGAGAGTTAGAGACTAGTAGAGAAAGGTAGAGAGGTAGAGAGTAGAAAGTGAGTAATAGAGAGTAGAGAGTGAGTAGTAGAGAGTAGTAGAGAGCAGTAGAGAGAGTAGCAGAGAGTGAGTAGTAGAGTGAGTAGTAGCGAGTAGTAGAGAGTGAGTAGTAGAGAGTAAGTAGTAGAGTGAGTAGTGGAGAGCGGGAGAGAGTGAGTAGTAGAGAGTAGTAAAGAGTCAGTAGTAGAGAGTAGCAGAGAGTGAGTAGTAGAGAGTGAGTAGTAGAGAGTAGTAGAGAGTGAGTAGTAGGGAGTGAGTAGCAGAGAGAGAGAATAGTAGAGAGTGAGTAGTAGAGTGAGTAGTAGAGAGTAGTAGAGAGTGAGTAGTAGAGAGTAGTAGAGAGTGAGTAGTAGAGTGAGTAGTAGAGTGAGTAGTAGAGAGTGAGTAGTAGAGAGTAGTAGAGAGAGTGTAGTAGAGAGTGAGTAGTAGAGAGTAGTAGAGAGTGAGTAGTAGAGAGTGAGTAGCAGAGAGAGAGAGAGTAGTAGAGAGTGAGTAGTAGAGAGTGAGTAGCAGAGAGAGAGAATAGTAGAGAGTGAGTAGTAGAGTGATTAGTACAGAGTAGTAGAGAGTGAGTAGTAGAGAGTAGTAGAGTGAGTAGTAGAGTGAGTAGTAGAGAGTGAGTAGTAGAGAGTAGTAGAGAGAGTATGGTAGAGAGTGAGTGGTAGAGAGTAGTAGAGAGTGAGTAGTAGAGTGAGTAGTAGAGAGTAGTAGGGAGAGAGTAGTAGAGAGTGAGTAGTAGAGAGTAGTAGAGAGTGAGAAGTAGAGAGTGAGTAGTAGAGAGTAGTAGATAGTGATTAGTAAAGAGTGAGTAGTAGAGAGAGAGTAGTAGAGAGTTAGTAGAGACTAGAGAGTAGTAGAGAGTGAGTAGTAGTTAGTAGTAGATAGTGAGTAGTAGGGAGTGAGTAGTAGAGAGAGAGTAGTAGAGAATGAGTAGTAGAGAGTGAGTATTAGAGAGTAGTGGAGTAGTAGAGAGTGAGTAGTAGAGAGTAGTAGAGAATATTCCAAAGTTTGGCACAGCACCCCTTGCACAACAAGTCCAATCAAATCATATCACTTAGAGTCCTTATTGAAGCGCTGAATCTTGGTGTATATTCAAATGCTTTTATTTTCCTTCAGTTTATGTACCACAGCCAGCCGACGCGTTTCGTTATGTACAACAGAACTTCTTAAGGGCGTTCTTATTTCCTTCAAGTTATGTCGGTATCCTGTTGTCATAAAACTAAATATTTCTTCCAAATGTTAGACGAGATGTAAGTACAGTCTTATTCAAAGTGACTAGGTATCAGTTTTACCCACACAATTCGGGCAGACTTGAGTAATTTATAGCATCCTCAAAGTCAGTCTTTCAAAAATTCCAAAGTATAGGACATGATAATCCAAATCCAAATGTTTCTCAAGAAAAGTCATTTTCAATCGTTCGGAATATCGGCGTTTAGGCAGATATGACCCACTGACACAGTTTATGACTTTTCTTGAGAAACATTTGGATTTGGATTATCATGTCCTATACTTTGGATTTTTTGAAAGACGGACTTTGAGGATGCTATAAATTACTCAAGTCCATGGATGCTGCTGGAAACGCCCCCAGCAACACCCATTGCACACCCCCTTAACGCAGGACACTGCGTTAAAGGAACTGATATTTATCAGGCAGGATTACGCCACAAAAAGTGGTTTAGTCCTATCTGATAAATATCACTCAGTCTTCTGCGCCACTGGAACGTCACAAAAAGTGCATCATTCATGACATGGTCAGTGACATCACTGATGGCATCACTGATAACATCTCAAATGACATCATTGAGAGACATCACTGATGACATCATCTAAGTGACAATCAAATACACCTCATCACACACTAGTATAATCTTTCATCACTCACTGTAAAATAGAAAGTGCCATATTTGAAACCATTGACACACCAATAGAAATTTCTATAAACACCCACTCAGTTATTCATAGAACTATACACACATCTAATCACTTACCTATAGATTCAGTGTTATATGCAGTGAATAGTCAACAGAACACTATCAACTATACGTATGCGCCTATTTCAACATTACACACCAGCACACATTGTATTCACTTATAAAGACATCCTTCTGACTTATGCAAACAATTGATTATACTTACATTTACTCACCAACACACTTATACAAACACCACTTCATCTATTTATATAGATAGTAACTCACACTTAGTGTGTTATAAAATCACTATTACAAGTATACAGTTGTCCATATAGTGACTCATACAATCACTAAGTCTTAGGCTTAGTGTCCTTTCCCAGTATTGCCTCGACAGACTGTCTCGTATTAAGACTGGAGCAGCCTGGGTCTTCACTCATCTGTGTGTTGACTTATCGTCCCCCTCAATCCATGCCTGACTTCCCTATTCAGTTCGGCAACATGATCACCCAGCTTACCATCAGCAATTCCAATGTGTTGATCATGGGTGACTTTAATTATTGGCCATCAGACACTCATGAAACTTCTGATTTGCGCGCTTTTTCTGATCTAATGTTGAGCCTTAACTGTACTCAACATATACATGCACCTACACATGTTAAAGGCCACATTTTAGATCAAGTCTGGACCACCTCTCTTGCCATCTCTGTTCCCCTCATCGCCCCTTGTCTCTGGTCTGACCATCACCTCATTACTTTTTCTTTATTTTTGTCTTCCCCTATCACCGCTGCCCGCCAATCCAATTTCCTGGCGCGTAATTGGAATAAAGCCGACCTCAACAAATTTACGGCTCTCCTGAGTTCATCGCCTCCACTCATGACTGGACCCAACACCTCTACTGATCTTCAGTCCAAAACCCTCACACACTGGCTCACCGCTGCGGCCGACTCTGTGGCACCTTTAAAACCGGTTAAGACAAGGCGCAGGCACGATGCCCAAAAGTGGTTTACCGCTGAGCTTAGCGCACACAAACTTACTCTCCGCCAGGCAGAGAGACGCTGGCGCCGGGACTACTCCCCCGAATCGAAAGAGATCTTCTCGTCTCGGTTGAAGGAGTATAAGAACGCAATTACTGTGGCCAAATCATGCTACTTCTCAAGCAAAATTGTAAACTCATCTAATAAATCCAAAGATATTTTTTCTATAGTGGATGAATTATCTAACCCGGAAAGAGTTACCTTAGCCCCTCTCCCTTCCCAATCCTTGTGCGACTCCCTTAATCAATTTTTTGTGGAGAAAATCACCAAAATCAAAACTAGCATTTCCATCTCTCCGCCTGCCCCTACATCCTTTTGTGTCCCCAGTTATTCTCCCACTCACACCTTTACTCACTTTCCCCTCATTTCCAAGGATAACTTTTTTTCACTCCTACACAAAGTCTCTTCTGGCTCTCCCAGCGATTGTTGCCCCCCCTCGGTCCTTCGAGAAGCCTTTACCTCCTGTCCAGACCCCCCCCTTGCTCTCTTGAACAACTCTTTGGCGCAGGGGAGGTTCCTGGACCCTTCAAACAGGCCGAGGTGGTTGCCATCCTCAAAAAACCTTCGGCAGACCCTTCCATCATGAGCAACTTTCGCCCAATTTCTCTTCTTCCTTTTCTTAGCAAAGTTCTAGAGTCGCACGTCACTCATACTCTCAGTTCCTTTGTGGAAGACTCTGGTGTACTGGACCCCCAGCAGGCTGGATTTAGACCTGCGCACTCAACAGAAGCCGTCATTCTTTCTGTTATGGAGGAACTGCGCAGGGGAGCGGACGCGAACACCTGCCAGGCCTTGGTCCTCCTGGACCTGTGGGCCGCCTTTGACACGGTCGACCATGAGATCTTGGTCGACCGTGTCGGGGAGGCTGGCATCCGGGGCACCGCTCTGGCCTGGGTCCGATCCTTTCTGACCCAACGCCATCAAGCTGTCAGACTATCCCAGTTCACTGCTTCCCAGGTTAAACTGTCCTGTGGTGTCCCACAAGGCTCTTCCCTCTCTCCCCTCCTCTTTAATCTGTATCTTTCCCCACTTATCCGTGCCCTCCGTCAGTTTAATGTCACAGCATTCAACTACGCTGTTGACATACAACTAATCTTCAACATTGATTCCTCTGCTGACTCTATTGCCACCTTCCAAAATACCCTGTGCTTTATCAGCAATTGGATGAGCTCAAACCATCTGAAGCTCAACCCCGACAAGACCGAGCTCGTTCTTGTCGGGGGTTCCCTCAACCCTTGGGACTCTTCTTTCTGGCCTCTCAGCCTCGGCAGTCCACCCAGCCCCGCCAACTGTGTCAAAAGTCTGGGAGTCGTCATCAGTAGCAACCTCTCCATGACGCCCCAGATTAGCGCGGTAGTCTCCTCCAGCCATTTTCAATTAAGGAAAATTAAGAAAATCTCCCGGTTACTTACTTCCGAGGCCCTCACCTTGGCCCTGATGGCGCTTGTAATATCGAGGTTGGACTACGCCAACGCTCTCTATGTAGGCATCCCAGCCTACCAACTTAGGCGGCTTCAGCTGATCCAGAATCAGGCTGCCCGCCTGATCCATTTCCTCCCAAGAGATCAACATGTCCGCCCCCTTCTAAAAAGCCTTCATTGGCTCCCTGTAGCCGCCCGCTGCAAGTTCAAGTTGGGCTGTATCATCTCTAAATCTCTAGCCGGTCAGGGCCCCCTCTTTATTTCCTCCCTTCTTCAACCCTACGTCCCTTCCCGCACTCTCCGGTCTTCCCAAATGGTCTTGCTTTCCATCCCTAGATATAAGAGGAAGAAACACGGCGGGCTCAAGTTCTCCTTCCTGGCCCCCACTTTTTGGAATTCCCTCCCCTTGTCCCTCAGATTGACCACTTCGTACCCCAGCTTTAGATCTGCCCTTAAAACTTTTCTTTTTACAGAATCTTATCAATAAATGGCCTTTTTGCTCTATCTTCTGCTCTCTTTACTTTGGCGCCAAGAAACCTAATGGTGTTAGTTGCGCCTTTACAAATTTGTTTAACATAACATAACATAACATAACTTAGGCACACTTAATTAGATATAACTGTCACATACACTGCCTTTTTTTTCAAGTTTAATGGAGATGTACCATTGAGAGAAATATTTCATCACCACCACACCCATAAACATATACACTCACTGAAACAACTGTTATAATATGTAGTCTTAACCTCATATACCTACTGAATGAACTATTCACAAATATTTTGGCAATCACACCCCCCCCCACCAGACCACATTGACATTAATTTACCCATATAAATACTCAGTTAGGAAACCAATAACAAATATAGGGTCATATTACCAACAACTAGCGATAATTATCGCTATGTTGGTTTAGCGGCGATATTTTTATCGCAGAGCTGCAGCGATTTTTATCGCTTAGGAACCTTGCTATTATCAAGGTTTATCTCCTAAGCGATAAAAATTGGCCGAAATGCATGAATATCGATGAAAAGTCAGCGATATTCATGCATTACCGAGCTAATGCTCTTAGCCATGTTATCCACCTACCATTGGATAACATGGCTAAGAACTGCTCAGGGGCAGGTATTAGATTTTGGAGATATTCACGCTTAGCGCGAATATCTCCAATAGCTGGTAATAGGAGATAGCGATGTTAGCAACTGTTTCCAGTCGCTAACATCTTGGCAAGCCCACTTTGCATGTCATTAGTGATAAATATCACTGACATGCAAAGTGGGGCCCAAGATGGTCGCTATCTCCTACTAGCTGTCGCTAACTGGTGTTAGCGACAGCTAGGTAATAGGGAGATAAAATGATCTCTGCTTTCTTGGCTTTTAAAGCCAAAAAAGCGGAGATAAACCTCTTGATAATATGCCCCATAGTCTTTAACATAGCAATTAAGACAAAGCAATAAAGACTTTCCCACAGTTTAGTAACTACACATTATATATAGTGAGACTCTACAAATTAGTCAAGGAAACAATCAATGACACTGTTACTAAATCCATATCCACACATTTATATTTATATTTATATATCCACTCATTCTTCAATGCAAAGTAGTGTATTTATAAACCGATTCTACAGTTGGTTACTAGCTATGTGAAAGTCTATATTAGTTATTGATTAGTTAACTGAGTATTTGTATGGGAGTGTGAAACTGTGTGTGGTTCGGTGGGGGGGATGTGACTGTCCAAAGATGTGTGAATAGTTGATTCAGTAGATATATGAAGATAAAACTACATGCTCTAACAGTTTGGGTGAGTGAATCTCTTTTTGGGTGTGGTGATGAGCAAATATATTTCTCAATGGTACATGTCCAACAAACTAGAAAAATAAAAGGCAGTGTATGTGTCAGTTGTTGTATATAAATAAGTATACATAAGACTCAATGATTGTGTGAGAGACTGTATGGATAACTGTATACTTGTAATATTGATTTTAAAATTCACTAAGTATGACTTACTATCTAAATGAATAGATGAAGTGGTGTTTGTATAAGTGTTTTGCTAAGTTAATATGTAAGTATGATCCATTGTTTGCATACGTGAACAGGATGACTTCATATGTGAATAGGATGTGTGCTGTTGTTTAATGTCGATATAGGTGTATAAGTATTTTTGATAGTGTTCTATTGTTCATTGACAGCATGTATGAGTGTATCTACAGGTAAGTGATTAGATGTGTGTATACATCTATGAATCACTGAGTGGATTTTTAGATACTTGTATTGCTGTGACAATGGATTCAAATATGATACTCTGTATTTTACAAAGAGTGATGAAAGATTTTAATAGTGTATGAAAAGGTGTAAGATTGTCACGTGGATGATGTCATCACTGATGTCATCAGTGATGTCATTTGAGATGTCATCAGTGATGTCACTGACCATGTCATGAATGATGTAATATGTGACATCATCAGCAGTGGATTGCCGGCGTGCAAGTTATAGTGAGTACAACTGACTATAACGGGGGAAGTTCAATGGTTTTGTATGAGGAAAAATGTCCAGCTAACTATAATATATATATATTTATATATACATGCGCGGATGTGCGCTGACCTTCGCATGCGCGAGCTGCATGCTGATTGGCTGCATCTTGTGCCTCGGTAGACTGAGGCAGAAGAAAGCAGAAAAACAAATGTGTAGAACTCAAAAAGGGGGCAGGGTAGAAGCACCCTGACACCCTAGGCCTGCTCAGGGAGTCCCACAAGGACCCCCCAAGCCAAAAAAAATTAAAAAATGTTCGAAAAATCGCGGAGTGCGCGTACCGTGCCGAGAAAGCTGCATGCTTATTGGCTGTCAACACTCCAAACCAGGAAGTGTTGGCAGCCATCTTGTGCTCATTAGACTGAGGCACAAGAAAGCAGAAAAACAAACGTGTAGAACACAAAAAGGGGGCAGGGTAGAAACACCCTGACCCCCTAGGCCTGTTAAGGTGGTCCCACAAAACAGTAGGTAATGTATATATATATATATATATATGCTTTGATTCTAAAACACTGCCTCAATCTGATTTTGGGAAAAACGAGCTACACCAACAGAGCCACTTTCAATATTTTTTACTTGGCTGATACAGGAAAAGGCAACATGCGTTTAAACCGGTCACAGTCTTGGTCACGTGATGTTTCATGGTCAAATTTAGGTTTTTAAAGGCATACCACCAATATTCATATGAAAAACAGACTTTGCTTGTTAAAAAGAGTGATATTTAAATGTTCTTCTGCACACAGAAATGATTGATATTTTTTAACAGCAAACGTCTCAGAAAAATAACTATAATACTAGTGCATTCTCATAATAAAAACATATATAATCCACAATCTCAAGCCATAATCTAATCAAGTATAGAAGGGAGACCTATATACAATAAAATATCCCATCATATTCAGTGATAAGGAGGCTACACAACAAGAGGAAAAATAATGGTATAGTAGCCCAACATTTGTTGGCACAACACATTCCTTATGACTTTAATAGTGATTGGCCATGGTAGCCTTTTAGTACTTTGAAAACATATTCTGCAGAATTGCATAGCAAACATCATTCTATCAATGATTGAACCAATAGGTGATGTCCTCCAAAACATGTTACTTCATAATATTGTAATCTCTAGTTAGCCAACTGTTGTTTATACCCATCATCTTCATGAACAATTTATTTGACTGCCCAAAATTCCAGATCCTCTATCTCAGGAAACATGGGGGCATATTTACTAGTAAAATAGCAAAGGGTGTTATTAAGCCAAGAAGGCTAACAACACGCTCCGTCACTTTAGATACGCAGGGATGCATCATATGTACAAGAACATGGTGCAGCCCTGCATTTCCACCTGTGCTGGAGCTAAATTCAGCTGCATACCGTAAACGCAAGCACCCTTGCACCATAGCGCAAGTGTGTCTACATTGCAGGGGAAGATTGTTTATGTGCAAGAAGGTGTACTTTCCGGCACATAAACAATCTCTAAATGACATTTTGTCATTTCTATGTGTGCTGCTCAATGCAGCACACATAGAAGTTGCAAAACGTCATTTTTCTAAAATGATTGTTTATGTGCAGGAAGGGACACCCTCACATAAAAAAAAATGTTGGTGTTTTGCTGTTTTCATGTGTGCTGCACAATGCAGAACACATGGAAACAGCAAAAACTAAGAGAAAATAAACATTTCTCCTCATTTCATCAGGGTAAGACCAATTTTCCCTGGTCTTAATTTGGGCGCTGCCCCGTATTTACGCCACCCTTGTAAATATGGGGCATCATCAAAATCAATGGGTGTTGTGGTGGAACACCCACAGGAACATCCATTGCTCTCTCCTTTCAAGCTACGTGTAGCATGAAAGGGTGCCTTACTTTAAGGCAGAGTTAAGCCATGTTAAGTGGCTTAACACTGCCTTGTAAGTAATGCAAAGCCCTTATCATCACCATAACATCATGAAAAGTGAGGTTGTGCTGGCAATAAGCGCTTATAAATATGCCCCAAAATGCAGAAATATATATATATTTGTCTCCACCGCCCGTTACTCCAGACATTTATCAAGGACCAGGCACAGACACCAGCTCTCTCCTTACAAATTTATGGTTTAGCAAAGAATGGCTATTACGCATTTCAGTCACCAAGTGACCTTGTTCACATATGCGCTGCGCCGTAATGATTGCATTGTCTTTCTTCTCACAATCACATTATCCCCCGATGGGATATAAATACATTGCGAACACACATCAGTGTATAATGCGTTAAATATGCAACTAAAAAAGAAATGAAATGAATTAAAAAAACTGATAAGAATTAAATACATTTACATAATTAATCCATTCTGTGCATCTGTGCCAATAATAGAGTTAACATTAAAATGTATTGATGCCATGCAAATTATACTTCTTCGATAAGCCACTTTCATGGTGGCAACATCATGTCTCCCCCCATTGGTTTGAAATACTTTCACATTGTATTATAAACAACTAAGTAGATGACCAGTTTATTTGTGCTCAAAGTGAGCAGACACAATCAGATAATCATTCACATGAGCAATCACTTATTTAGGCCCCGATTATGAGTCTGGCGGTCCACGGACTGCCATGCTTGCTAGGGCACGGCGATGGCTGTTTCCCGACTGCCCCGGTACAATATGGGCAGTCGGACCGCCACAGCCCTGCCACAGCCGCCAGGGAACCGCCGTTCCTTGGCAGTGTTGCTGCTGGTCAGGAGGCAGTAATATGCTTGGCGGGAACGCAGCAGTGTGTTCCAGCACCATGAAAACCACGGTGGAAGGGAAACAAAGGGGGCCTTAGAGTGCCCCCTGGTGCGTTATGCCCTGTGGATGCATGTGCAGACACCTCAGTTTAGCACAGCATGGACTTTTCAGTTCATGTTGTGCAGGAACTATTTTTTTCATTCCCATTGTGGTGCCCATTTTCAGGGCACCGCTGTGGGTACCTCACAAGCAAAGCCTGTCAGACAGGAGGAAATTCCAAATCTGGCAGGCAGTCTGACCATGGCTTTAATAGTACGGCGGACCAAGCGCTGCACTGTCAAAGTTATAATTAGGTTCTTAATTGGTGGACTAATGAATTCATTTCCAACACCTAAGAAAACTTTGAATTTTTCATAACTGAATTGCAAAATAGCTATAGTACATCAGAATACAGCCCCAGTGTGCAAAACTAACACTTCAAACATGTGATTCAGGTGTCTCTGCACCAACACTCCTCTCCTAGTGGTACTCAAACTGCATTGTACCACTCTCACATATGGTTCACTTATTTCATGGAGATCAAATCACCTGTGCAGCACATCGAATTTCATTCATGTGGCATCCTGCCTCCTAAGCATCCACATTGGAAGAAAGTAAAGAACTATACAATACAAAATTACTACCTCATATCAGTTTCAAACTTCCAGCTGAGGGTACAGTCCTACATGAGCACTAAAAACTTCCATTAGAGGATTTGGCAGCTACATTACTTTTTATAAAAATGAATACAAACCCTCATTGGTATTTATTGAAACCAATGGGAAATTTATTATCCAAGTTGAGAAAGTACCTGCTCTCAAGTTGCCTTTTTTTTTGCTCCTGATTCCTCCACTGAGGTGTTTCGGGATCGCATCATTTACATAATATGAAAGGCATTTAACATCATTATTGTGCAAATCATTCATCTGTCAGGCCACGGGATGGGAACAATCATTATTTTTTCCTGCCCTGAGGTGTTGTAGGATTCGCTTCTGTACCTGGAGAATTGTGCTCCCCATGTACTGCATCCAACAGTCAAAGGATAATACATAAATAGCGACGTCTGTTCTTGATGGGTTTGTCTATGAAGGGTGTGCTGCACTCAATTGTGTTGACCCCATGTGCACATGCCTTGCATTTGTGACATTTATAAAAATCACTGGCTTTCTGAATCCAATTACCTTGTTTTATGGCTTCAGGGCTACTTCTCACCAGATCGTCCTTCATGGAGAATGCTCTCTGAAAAGTGATTAAGAGAGATTTTTGAACAGTTGATCCTAGAGTGGAATCCCCTCTTACTAAGTGCCAGCAATTTCTCAGGATACTTCCTAACCCCTTCGATGCTCATGACGGTACGGTTCCGTCATGAGCATCGGTCGAGCTGTGCTCATGATGGAACCGTTACGTCATGACCACGCCCGTTTTCATTAGGGCCCAGCACCGGCGGTAAATCTGCACCGCACGGATGTGGTTAACTGACTTTCCTGTTTGCTGTATGTTGTGATCAGTCTGATTACATATTTGTCATCTTACCACTAGGGAAACACTGATTCTGTGCTTTTCAGCTCCACTTTTGTTGCAGTTTTTTAAATGAAATTCCTTTGGATATCCCCTCTGCATAAATCTATTCACCATCTTATACTTGCCAACAATCCAATCATCAATACAGCTGCAGTTCCTCCTCAATCTTAGCATCTCACCAAATGGGATGCTGGATTTCAGTAGGTATAGATAAAAACTGACTGTGTGCACGGAGAGTGGAATTGTAAGCAGTGTTCTCTCTGAACAACCTGGTTTCAAACATGTCATTCTTCACGAACAGCTGAACATCAAGGAACTCAATTTCAGTCGCATTAATGTGGCCCATGAAATGTAAATTTAGATTGTTCACATAGATTGTCTCAATGAATCTGGTGGCAGTCAAATGTGATCCCCTCCATATAACAAAAAATGAAATATGATGCAAAACCAGCACACAATGTGCTCATCCCATACAACACTATGGTCATTGATGAGCACCAGCTCCTCCCAAAGGCCCATATGCAAACGTGCGAAGAAGATGCCCATCGCCGTACCAAGGATCTGCTAGAAATTCTAGGGGCATATTAGCAAGAACCTCAGTAAAATTATCGCCAATTTAGCGGCAGTTAACTGGCACTAAAACGGCGATAATGGGCTTGCTAATATGCATTATAGAATTCCAATAGTAGCCCAGGTTAGATGTACTGTACATCTAACCTGGGCTTCTATTGGAATTCTATAACGCGTTTAGCAAGCCCATTATCGCCATTTTAGCGGCAGTTTCCTGCCGCCAAAACTGCAATAATTTTACAGAGGTTCTTACTAAAATGCCCCATGGGTATTTAACAGGAAGAAATTGTTTTTGAGACACAACTTCACCACTGACAATAACATCATCGTATGTTTGTATAGTGTCACAGGTCTGCTACTCAGGATATGTTCCACTGCACAGATTCCATCATAGTGATTAATGCTCGTAAATAATGATGTCACATCCAAAGTTATTAAAAGTATCCTTATTTCAGGGGATGACGTAAGTTCGCTATAAGAAATCATCAGTGTCTTTAATGAAGGAAGGTGAATTGAGTACATATGCCTGCAGAAAATGTATATTTACAACAAGGGGTGGTGAGGGACAGAGTCTCTGAATTAAGCAGAATACTCTCACCCAGTCAAGAGATCAGGGCTAGATCCAACACCGTTTTTTAGCTCACTGCACCATCCCAGTTTCAGAACCTGGCTGTATGCAAATTAGTCTGTTCCTGTCCCAGTGCATGATGGGAACAGTGCAAACCAAACTACAAAAGCCAATTCTTACACTGGGAAGGAAACAAGCTACCGGGGACCGGTTTCTGGCATTTCAGCCGTCTTCGGCCCGGCTTGCTTGAATCCTGATGGTGCAATGAGCAAGGGACTCACATCTGAGTATACCCTTCCACGCTTAGGGTGGACAAAAATATTTACAACAAGGGGTGGTGAGGGACAGAGTCTCTGAATTAAGCAGAATACTCTCACCCAGTCAAGAGATCAGGGCTAGATCCAACACCGTTTTTTAGCTCACTGCACCATCCCAGTTTCAGAACCTGGCTGTATGCAAATTAGTCTGTTCCTGTCCCAGTGCATGATGGTAACAGTGCAAACCAAACTACAAAAGCCAATTCTTACACTGGGAAGGAAACAAGCTACCGGGGACCGGTTTCTGGCATTTCAGCCGTCTTCGGCCCGGCTTGCTTGAATCCTGATGGTGCAATGAGCAAGGGACTCACATCTGAGTATACCCTTCCACGCTTAGGGTGGACAAAAATATTTACAACAAGGGGTGGTGAGGGACAGAGTCTCTGAATTAAGCAGAATACTCTCACCCAGTCAAGAGATCAGGGCTAGATCCAACACCGTTTTTTAGCTCACTGCACCATCCCAGTTTCAGAACCTGGCTGTATGCAAATTAGTCTGTTCCTGTCCCAGTGCATGATGGGAACAGTGCAAACCAAACTACAAAAGCCAATTCTTACACTGGGAAGGAAACAAGCTACCGGGGACCGGTTTCTGGCATTTCAGCCGTCTTCGGCCCGGCTTGCTTGAATCCTGATGGTGCAATGAGCAAGGGACTCACATCTGAGTATACCCTTCCACGCTTAGGGTGGACAAAAATATTTACAACAAGGGGTGGTGAGGGACAGAGTCTCTGAATTAAGCAGAATACTCTCACCCAGTCAAGAGATCAGGGCTAGATCCAACACCGTTTTTTAGCTCACTGCACCATCCCAGTTTCAGAACCTGGCTGTATGCAAATTAGTCTGTTCCTGTCCCAGTGCATGATGGGAACAGTGCAAACCAAACTACAAAAGCCAATTCTTACACTGGGAAGGAAACAAGCTACCGGGGACCGGTTTCTGGCATTTCAGCCGTCTTCGGCCCGGCTTGCTTGAATCCTGATGGTGCAATGAGCAAGGGACTCACATCTGAGTATACCCTTCCACGCTTAGGGTGGACAAAAATATTTACAACAAGGGGTGGTGAGGGACAGAGTCTCTGAATTAAGCAGAATACTCTCACCCAGTCAAGAGATCAGGGCTAGATCCAACACCGTTTTTTAGCTCACTGCACCATCCCAGTTTCAGAACCTGGCTGTATGCAAATTAGTCTGTTCCTGTCCCAGTGCATGATGGGAACAGTGCAAACCAAACTACAAAAGCCAATTCTTACACTGGGAAGGAAACAAGCTACCGGGGACCGGTTTCTGGCATTTCAGCCGTCTTCGGCCTGGCTTGCTTGAATCCTGATGGTGCAATGAGCAAGGGACTCACATCTGAGTATACCCTTCCACGCTTAGGGTGGACAAAAATATTTACAACAAGGGGTGGTGAGGGACAGAGTCTCTGAATTAAGCAGAATACTCTCACCCAGTCAAGAGATCAGGGCTAGATCCAACACCGTTTTTTAGCTCACTGCACCATCCCAGTTTCAGAACCTGGCTGTATGCAAATTAGTCTGTTCCTGTCCCAGTGCATGATGGGAACAGTGCAAACCAAACTACAAAAGCCAATTCTTACACTGGGAAGGAAACAAGCTACCGGGGACCGGTTTCTGGCATTTCAGCCGTCTTCGGCCCGGCTTGCTTGAATCCTGATGGTGCAATGAGCAAGGGACTCACATCTGAGTATACCCTTCCACGCTTAGGGTGGACAAAAATATTTACAACAAGGGGTGGTGAGGGACAGAGTCTCTGAATTAAGCAGAATACTCTCACCCAGTCAAGAGATCAGGGCTAGATCCAACACCGTTTTTTAGCTCACTGCACCATCCCAGTTTCAGAACCTGGCTGTATGCAAATTAGTCTGTTCCTGTCCCAGTGCATGATGGGAACAGTGCAAACCAAACTACAAAAGCCAATTCTTACACTGGGAAGGAAACAAGCTACCGGGGACCGGTTTCTGGCATTTCAGCCGTCTTCGGCCCGGCTTGCTTGAATCCTGATGGTGCAATGAGCAAGGGACTCACATCTGAGTATACCCTTCCACGCTTAGGGTGGACAAAAATATTTACAACAAGGGGTGGTGAGGGACAGAGTCTCTGAATTAAGCAGAATACTCTCACCCAGTCAAGAGATCAGGGCTAGATCCAACACCGTTTTTTAGCTCACTGCACCATCCCAGTTTCAGAACCTGGCTGTATGCAAATTAGTCTGTTCCTGTCCCAGTGCATGATGGGAACAGTGCAAACCAAACTACAAAAGCCAATTCTTACACTGGGAAGGAAACAAGCTACCGGGGACCGGTTTCTGGCATTTCAGCCGTCTTCGGCCTGGCTTGCTTGAATCCTGATGGTGCAATGAGCAAGGGACTCACATCTGAGTATACCCTTCCACGCTTAGGGTGGACAAAAATATTTACAACAAGGGGTGGTGAGGGACAGAGTCTCTGAATTAAGCAGAATACTCTCACCCAGTCAAGAGATCAGGGCTAGATCCAACACCGTTTTTTAGCTCACTGCACCATCCCAGTTTCAGAACCTGGCTGTATGCAAATTAGTCTGTTCCTGTCCCAGTGCATGATGGGAACAGTGCAAACCAAACTACAAAAGCCAATTCTTACACTGGGAAGGAAACAAGCTACCGGGGACCGGTTTCTGGCATTTCAGCCGTCTTCGGCCCGGCTTGCTTGAATCCTGATGGTGCAATGAGCAAGGGACTCACATCTGAGTATACCCTTCCACGCTTAGGGTGGACAAAAATATTTACAACAAGGGGTGGTGAGGGACAGAGTCTCTGAATTAAGCAGAATACTCTCACCCAGTCAAGAGATCAGGGCTAGATCCAACACCGTTTTTTAGCTCACTGCACCATCCCAGTTTCAGAACCTGGCTGTATGCAAATTAGTCTGTTCCTGTCCCAGTGCATGATGGGAACAGTGCAAACCAAACTACAAAAGCCAATTCTTGCACTGGGAAGGAAACAAGCTACCGGGGACCGGTTTCTGGCATTTCAGCCGTCTTCGGCCCGGCTTGCTTGAATCCTGATGGTGCAATGAGCAAGGGACTCACATCTGAGTATACCCTTCCACGCTTAGGGTGGACAAAAATATTTACAACAAGGGGTAGTGAGGGACAGAGTCTCTGAATTAAGCAGAATACTCTCACCCAGTCAAGAGATCAGGGCTAGATCCAACACCGTTTTTTAGCTCACTGCACCATCCCAGTTTCAGAACCTGGCTGTATGCAAATTAGTCTGTTCCTGTCCCAGTGCATGATGGGAACAGTGCAAACCAAACTACAAAAGCCAATTCTTACACTGGGAAGGAAACAAGCTACCGGGACCGGTTTCTGGCATTTCAGCCGTCTTCGGCCCGGCTTGCTTGAATCCTGATGGTGCAATGAGCAAGGGACTCACATCTGAGTATACCCTTCCACGCTTAGGGTGGACAAAAATATTTACAACAAGGGGTGGTGAGGGACAGAGTCTCTGAATTAAGCAGAATACTCTCACCCAGTCAAGAGATCAGGGCTAGATCCAACACCGTTTTTTAGCTCACTGCACCATCCCAGTTTCAGAACCTGGCTGTATGCAAATTAGTCTGTTCCTGTCCCAGTGCATGATGGGAACAGTGCAAACCAAACTACAAAAGCCAATTCTTGCACTGGGAAGGAAACAAGCTACCGGGGACCGGTTTCTGGCATTTCAGCCGTCTTCGGCCCGGCTTGCTTGAATCCTGATGGTGCAATGAGCAAGGGACTCACATCTGAGTATACCCTTCCACGCTTAGGGTGGACAAAAATATTTACAACAAGGGGTGGTGAGGGACAGAGTCTCTGAATTAAGCAGAATACTCTCACCCAGTCAAGAGATCAGGGCTAGATCCAACACCGTTTTTTAGCTCACTGCACCATCCCAGTTTCAGAACCTGGCTGTATGCAAATTAGTCTGTTCCTGTCCCAGTGCATGATGGGAACAGTGCAAACCAAACTACAAAAGCCAATTCTTACACTGGGAAGGAAACAAGCTACCGGGGACCGGTTTCTGGCATTTCAGCCGTCTTCGGCCCGGCTTGCTTGAATCCTGATGGTGCAATGAGCAAGGGACTCACATCTGAGTATACCCTTCCACGCTTAGGGTGGACAAAAATATTTACAACAAGGGGTGGTGAGGGACAGAGTCTCTGAATTAAGCAGAATACTCTCACCCAGTCAAGAGATCAGGGCTAGATCCAACACCGTTTTTTAGCTCACTGCACCATCCCAGTTTCAGAACCTGGCTGTATGCAAATTAGTCTGTTCCTGTCCCAGTGCATGATGGGAACAGTGCAAACCAAACTACAAAAGCCAATTCTTACACTGGGAAGGAAACAAGCTACCGGGGACCGGTTTCTGGCATTTCAGCCGTCTTCGGCCCGGCTTGCTTGAATCCTGATGGTGCAATGAGCAAGGGACTCACATCTGAGTATACCCTTCCACGCTTAGGGTGGACAAAAATATTTACAACAAGGGGTGGTGAGGGACAGAGTCTCTGAATTAAGGAGAATACTCTCACCCAGTCAAGAGATCAGGGCTAGATCCAACACCGTTTTTTAGCTCACTGCACCATCCCAGTTTCAGAACCTGGCTGTATGCAAATTAGTCTGTTCCTGTCCCAGTGCATGATGGGAACAGTGCAAACCAAACTACAAAAGCCAATTCTTACACTGGGAAGGAAACAAGCTACCGGGGACCGGTTTCTGGCATTTCAGCCGTCTTCGGCCCGGCTTGCTTGAATCCTGATGGTGCAATGAGCAAGGGACTCACATCTGAGTATACCCTTCCACGCTTAGGGTGGACAAAAATATTTACAACAAGGGGTGGTGAGGGACAGAGTCTCTGAATTAAGCAGAATACTCTCACCCAGTCAAGAGATCAGGGCTAGATCCAACACCGTTTTTTAGCTCACTGCACCATCCCAGTTTCAGAACCTGGCTGTATGCAAATTAGTCTGTTCCTGTCCCAGTGCATGATGGGAACAGTGCAAACCAAACTACAAAAGCCAATTCTTACACTGGGAAGGAAACAAGCTACCGGGGACCGGTTTCTGGCATTTCATCCGTCTTCGGCCCGGCTTGCTTGAATCCTGATGGTGCAATGAGCAAGGGACTCACATCTGAGTATACCCTTCCACGCTTAGGGTGGACAAAAATATTTACAACAAGGGGTGGTGAGGGACCCCCTTTTCTAAATCGTTTTTGGCCACTATAGGTGTGGCAGGGTATACTCAGACATGAGTCCCTTTCTCACTGCTCCATCAGGATTCAAGCAAGCCGGGCCGAAGAAGGCTGAAATGCCAGAAACCGGTCCCCGGTAGCTTGTCTCCTTTCTGGTGAAGAATTGGCTTGGTAGTTTAGTCTGCCCTGTTCCCATGATGCACTGGGCCAGGGACAGACTGATTTGCATATAGCCAGGTTCTGAGCTGGGATGGGGCAGTGAGATAAATAACGGTGATGGATCAAGCCCTGATCTTTGGACTGGGTAAGAGTGGTCTGTTTAACTCAGACACTCTGTTCATCCCCACCCCCTTTTCTAAATCGTTTTTCCCCACTATAGGTGTGGCAGGGTATACTCAGACATGAGTCCCTTTCTCACTGCTCCATCAGGATTCAAGCAAGCCGGGCCGAAGAAGGCTGAAATGCCAGAAACCGGTCCCCGGTAGCTTGTCTCCTTTCTGGTGAAGAATTGGCTTGGTAGTTTAGTCTGCCCTGTTCCCATGATGTACTGGGCCAGGGACAGACTGATTTGCATATAGCCAGGTTCTGAGCTGGGATGGGGCAGTGAGATAAATAACGGTGATGGATCAAGCCCTGATCTTTGGACTGGGTAAGAGTGGTCTGTTTAACTCAGACACTCTGTTCATCCCCACCCCCTTTTCTAAATCGTTTTTGGCCACTATAGGTGTGGCAGGGTATACTCAGACATGAGTCCCTTTCTCACTGCTCCATCAGGATTCAAGCAAGCCGGGCCGAAGAAGGCTGAAATACCAGAAACCGGTCCCCGGTAGCTTGTCTCCTTTCTGGTGAAGAATTGGCTTGGTAGTTTAGTCTGCCCTGTTCCCATGATGCACTGGGCCAGGGACAGACTGATTTGCATATAGCCAGGTTCTGAGCTGGGATGGGGCAGTGAGATAAATAACGGTGATGGATCAAGCCCTGATCTTTGGACTGGGTAAGAGTGGTCTGTTTAACTCAGACACTCTCTTCATCCCCACCCCCTTTTCTAAATCGTTTTTGGCCACTGTAGGTGTGGCAGGGTATACTCAGACATGAGTCCCTTTCTCACTGCTCCATCAGGATTCAAGCAAGCCGGGCCGAAGAAGGCTGAAATGCCAGAAACCGGTCCCCGGTAGCTTGTCTCCTTTCTGGTGAAGAATTGGCTTGGTAGTTTAGTCTGCCCTGTTCCCATGATGCACTGGGCCAGGGACAGACTGATTTGCATATAGCCAGGTTCTGAGCTGGGATGGGGCAGTGAGATAAATAACGGTGATGGATCAAGCCCTGATCTTTGGACTGGGTAAGAGTGGTCTGTTTAACTCAGACACTCTGTTCATCCCCACCCCCTTTTCTAAATCGTTTTTGGCCACTATAGGTGTGGCAGGGTATACTCAGACATGAGTCCCTTTCTCACTGCTCCATCAGGATTCAAGCAAGCCGGGCCGAAGAAGGCTGAAATGCCAGAAACCGGTCCCCGGTAGCTTGTCTCCTTTCTGGTGAAGAATTGGCTTGGTAGTTTAGTCTGCCCTGTTTCCATGATTAACTGGGCCAGGGACAGACTGATTTGCATATAGCCAGGTTCTGAGCTGGGGTGGGGCAGTGAGATAAATAACGGTGATGGATCAAGCCCTGATCTTTGGACTGGGTAAGAGTGGTCTGTTTAACTCAGACACTCTGTTCATCCCCACCCCCTTTTCTAAATCGTTTTTTGCCACTATAGGTGTGGCAGGGTATACTCAGACATGAGTCCCTTTCTCACTGCTCCATCAGGATTCAAGCAAGCCGGGCCGAAGAAGGCTGAAATGCCAGAAACCGGTCCCCGGTAGCTTGTCTTCTTTCTGGTGAAGAATTGGCTTGGTAGTTTAGTCTGCCCTGTTCCCATGATGCACTGGGCCAGGGACAGACTGATTTGCATATAGCCAGGTTCTGAGCTGGGATGGGGCAGTGAGATAAATAACGGTGATGGATCAAGCCCTGATCTTTGGACTGGGTAAGAGTGGTCTGTTTAACTCAGACACTCTGTTCATCCCCACCCCCTTTTCTAAATCGTTTTTGGCCACTATAGGTGTGGCAGGGTATACTCAGACATGAGTCCCTTTCTCACTGCTCCATCAGGATTCAAGCAAGCCGGGCCGAAGAAGGCTGAAATGCCAGAAACCGGTCCCCGGTAGCTTGTCTCCTTTCTGGTGAAGAATTGGCTTGGTAGTTTAGTCTGCCCTGTTCCCTTGATGCACTGGGCCAGGGACAGACTGATTTGCATATAGCCAGGTTCTGAGCTGGGATGGGGCAGTGAGATAAATAACGGTGATGGATCAAGCCCTGATCTTTGGACTGGGTAAGAGTGGTCTGTTTACCTCAGACACTCTGTTCATCCCCACCCCCTTTTCTAAATCGTTGCAGAAAATGTATGGCACTGTGCTAATCCTATGCTTAAAAACTTTCAAAGAAATGTAGAAATTCGAGGTGAGCAGATTCAGAGTGTCACTGGTGTTGTAGGGTGCTTTATACAGGAGCTGCTCGCCACCTAAGCTTGGGAACTACCCATAGATAACTTTCACTATAACTGCTGAATTTCTGTGATTTTTTGTGCGTAAAATCTGAACCTAACTATAATGTCCCTTTAGCCTTTGTGTTTATTTCAGTAAATGTCTTTTTTTCTATTAGCGCACAAGAGAGTACAAAAGCAACAAGAATCATAAACACAGATAATCCATTACAATATACCATAATTACATTTACAGATTAAAATTACTACAAGACAAGCACAGTTTTCCTAGCTTATTCTCTAAGACTGAATTTGTTCATGCAGTTGATCACTAATGATGCCTCCCAAATATCATAACCGAAACATTTTGCCCTATACTTACAAACAGTTTTATATAGGAGCCCACATATTTGCACCCCTTTTTTGGGCAGCCCTGCCCTTAAGAGCATGCAGGCTAGTCTCCAAGTGGTACATTGAGAGTATACAAGCTAGTTGGGGGGGTCAGGTTTTAGCCACTCAGATGCAATGCAGATTTGTACCATTGCCCTAGCAACAAATGCAAAATATTGATATTGCCAATGCTCTCCTGGTCATCAATCCCTAATAAACCGAATCGAGGTATAAACATACTTTCCGAACCAATACTTTCAGAGAAAATTGCTAATTTCTTTTTTTAAATGAGTCAAGTTTAACACAGCTTAACTTTTATAAAAACACTTACAACCACTGGATGATGCTATCAGTGATGTCATTTAAGATGTCAACAGTGATGTTATGAGTGATGTCACTGACCATGTCACGAGTAATGTAATATATGAGGTAATAAGAGTGAATGAATGGTTTATTTGTGTGGTTACTTAAAAACATTACAATAAAACAAAGTAAAAAAATAAAAAATACAAATAAAAAGAACACTCCATTTTTAAAGCTCAGACAATTTAAAACACTAAACATTATAAAAAAATCTACCAGTCTAAAATTCAATGATCATTTAGTACAGGAAAGCTTTTTGAGCTCAGCCAACAGTTGTTCATGCTCTCATTAAGCTAAGCAATTAGTTCAAGATGGTATATGGCCTCAGTGCAAAAACTTGTCTGATTACTTAGCTGGGAAAGTCCATCAGCTTCATTCGAGTCTGTTGTACAAATTTACCAAACATAGCCATATGCTTCACTGTGTCCAGTGTGTACAATTGATGGACTGCCTCCTTTGCAGTTCTAGTCCCGCGTTGTAGCAGAATGGGCCTAACATATAGTCTGCGGTCTAGACGCAAGGCCGGGCACCAAAATAGTATATGGGCCAAGGACTCTTGTTTGTATTTGCAGAGCCAACACTCCGTGGTCGCCAATTTTGTCTACCAGAGGGGTACAATTCTTTAAGGGGAAGAGGATGAAAATCTGACAGCGATGATTCTGTGTAGGGCTTGTCTCCCCACCGCCTGCGTAAGTTGTAGTTTGGGGTTGTACTCTGTATGTGGGAGGCTTTGGAACTCGTGGAAGCTTCTTGATTCCAGTGAATCCATGTCTGAGATGCGAGAGCAAAGGCAAACCTACTTTTTTATTGTGTTTTTGATGGCAGTATACTTGATTATTTTGGGGTCCCAGTTCTCTATTGCAAGTTTCAAAACGTCTTTGGCAATAGCAAGGCTGGCTGACCAGGGATTACTGGGTTTCAGAAAGATACTTTTTATGATAGACTTCATTGTATTCTCTGGGGTTCCCATGGTGAGAAAAAAGTATTTGCTCAGCGAGGCCATCTCTTCCAGCTTTTGTTGATTCAAGTTAAATTCTAACCGCAGTAGGTTATTCCTGGTGCATGCAGGGAGGTTGAATCATTTTTTGTAGGCTGTGCTGTGAATTATTTCTAGATCTCTTGCTACTTTCCCGGGAAATGCCTGTTGTGCGTAATTAAGGGATGGTATTAACTTTGCCTTCAGTACTCTTTGGATTGCCATTGTTGTGGAGCTATATAGAGTGGCATATAGCTTGCAGAGGGCGTAGATAATGCCTTCTCACGGAGTGTTGCGTGCTTATCTAGGTTCCTGATCGATACTGTGACCTTATGCCCCTATTCGGCTATAAATCCATTTATTCCCTATATTGGCATAACCGTTCAAGTGCGATTTTCTGTAAAGTCATCTCTGGCCTCACACGAACAGAGCCACATTCCAGCATGACTCTCTGCTACTTCCTTTGCGACCAATTAGTGCAATGACAGTGCAGCAGTCACTATCTGATATTCCTAGATAACACTCCGAGTTCTTCAACAAGATAAAAACTTAGCAGACCTGGAAATCCCCCCTTGCTATGTTTTGATTAGTAATGGAACTCTAATGAGCAACTGATAACTGTCACTTCCTAGTGACATCTTTAATTGACGTCTTATGTCCAGCAAACTTGCGTCAAACCCGGCACCTGTCAGGTATAAATATTACCAACGTTGCCTTAAGCAATGAGAGAGATACGAGCTGCGAGTTCGTTCCCTGTTGCTGATGCCAGCTGCCTGCATGACCCTGTGTTGGTAAAAACTAGCACTCTGTCGCTGCAGCCTGCTATCCTGTGGTGGTGAAGCTGCTGATTACCATTATCGCCGCTACAGCGCGAACTATGGTGCAGTACGCTTGAGGAGCCGAGCAGCCGTCCTCTGTGAAGACATCCAGCCGATTCCAGCTGCCCGCGGACGCTGTCCCCCCTCCTTCCTCGACGCGCTGAAGAGAGCCGCTGCATTTCTCGTGCAGAGAAATCCAGTCCCGGCGCTTCCGGTTTACCCTCGCGGGTGACTGGGATATCGAGAGAGACCCCTGAAGGAGATACCAATCCTCCATCATTCTATTCAGAGGTATGGTGTTGACTAAACCCTTAGACGAGAATTCTTGAAACAAACCTTGGCAAAACCAACTTAACTTAAGCTACTTACTTACTCCCCCTTTCACGTGTTAGGCTTAGGTCAGGCACACTGGGGTAGGCTTAGTTAGAAGCACCAGTTGAGTATGTTAGCCTAATGTATATATGACTGTATATATGTTTTATTACTTTTAAACCATTGTATGGCTAAGAAACCATATCAATGCTTTTACAGTTCTATTTCGCAATACTTATCTCACTGTACGTACTTTTTATAATAACAGTTATTGCAATTGTGGCAATACATTTCTCTTGTACGAGAAGAAAGACTGTTCAATAAATGTCAACCCTTTATTGACAAACGCCCGTCTCTCTATTCTCTACATCTCGTGAAAGTAAACTGCACTAGACTGACTGAGTGAAATCTATGTCTATTTTTTCACACGACCCTAGAGATCGACTCTTGATCTGAGGAGTAAAGTTGTCATGTTGCACGGTTGTTGGAAAACTGAATCCCTTCTTGTCTGTGCCAAGGAAGCTGATCACTTCCTATGCAGAGAAGAAAGTTTCCAGTGACCTCTGAGCTAGTTGGTAACACAACCCAATTAAGTTTAGCATAGTCAGTGGAGGCCTGGAATATCCGCAGTTCCACGTCGATACTACTGTTTATGTTATTCCAATGCGCAGGGCCTAGTGGGAAACTAGGAACTACACTACATGGCGCCCTAACGTTTGGTAAGGCGATAAACTAACGCAAGACTTGTAGAGTAACTCAGTCGTGCATATTTCACACCCCTTTCTCCCGTAAATACTCCAATAGACGTCTGGAGTGGGTGAAAGGTTAAAATCCGCCCGACCTTAGTAGGAAGAGATTCCTATGTAAAGCTCTGGTTTATTCAACGTTGAAGGATACAGTGTTCCAAAATATTGTGCACCTAATCTTTGTCTCCTTGGAGACCTACTCTGCAAAAACTGCATTTTTAAAATGTCAGACAATGAAGAAGCAGCTAGGCTGGCTTCCATACTAATAGAGGAAGACACGAGTCTCCTACAGGCAGACCCGGATGCTATTATCATCCCGGTCCAGTTAAGAAGATCTATAACTTTAAAACTTATAGAAAACGGACTGACACCTCAAGGTGGTACAGTAATTTTCGTGATAGAGGCTCACGAGTATCGGCAGACAGAGGTATTCTATTCATGGATAAACTTTCCAGCGGTAAACGCTATAACACAGGAGTTTCACTATTACAAAATAGAGGAACCTCCGGGAGAGTACGCTCCTTTCGAGGAGATTGAAATCCCACTTAAATTTCAAGAGCACCTGCTCTGGTTTAATGGCGCCCTAAAACATAATGATCACATAACTAGGCTCGGTCCACTAGGTAGACCAGGAGCCACGTGGCCGGTTTTAGCCAGCTACACACCACATCCTGACATTGCAAGAATGTCTAGAGAAGAGCTGTTAGCACAGCTAAACACATTAATAAAAATACATAGGCAATTAGTCCAATATGTAATACGGACTGCAACAGTCCAGCCAGCTGTTAATTCACACCAGCTGATCCCTCATCAGGGGAACACAAATAAAATTACACCACAGAACATACAGTCATGTCTTGGTAAAACACCCGTAAAACGGGAACAAATTCCTTTCTGGTTAGCCCAGAAAATCACTCAAATAGAGGCAGTATTTCCTGATACTACCCCTATTGAGAAACACAGAATCTTGACCATCTGCCTTCCTATGGGAATCGCACCACACGTGGAGGACTGTGACACTTGGGGTACAGTCTTTGCTTCCATTTACACAAAAACACACGGTGTTCCGTCTATGGCGGTAATACCAGAAGTGCTAAAACAGATTCAAAATGAATTCGGTCCAGAGCCCGCTTTAAATCTAGGTATGAAATTACTGAAAGACTTCAAGCAGGTCACGGCTATATTATTAGCCAACATTAGAGGAGAAGCAGCATCTGTGGCGATCCGCCAGAAGTTGAGGGAAACAGATATAAAAGATCCTGTTGAGCTTGCAAAAATCATAGAAAAATGCTATGAAGAATTAGGTAGAGACAGCTTGGGTGGGAAACCAGTTAAGCCCCAACTGCTCGAAAATCCTGAAAAATTATTTATTAAAAATAATTTAAACACTCCTAAAAAGAGCTGGGATGGAAATAAACAATCCACTCCCAAGGAAAAAGTTTTCCAGTCCAGAGGAAGGTCTCCTCGACGGAGGGAAAGAACTCCGACTAGAGAACGCCAGTCTCCCCAACGGGAGCCCTCTGAGAAAAGATATAACCTTAGAAATAGGGATAATATAAAAAAACCTGATAGATATCAAAGTATTGATACACGTCCCTCTCGATCTCTTCCACAGAATTCGGAAAGAAGAGGACGGTCAGACCCAGGAGAGCACACCAAGTCCAAAGACAAGGAACCTGCTCAAAATAAGAAATCTCAATTTCAGAAAAAGAAGGTAGCCAGTATTAGAGTAATCAACCATGCCGAGAATACTGAGGACACAGTTGAAAAACGGGGAGTGGGCATTGACAATGTTGGACAGTGCAGCAGAAATCAGTATAGCGCGCAAGATCTTGATGAGTCATCTGGAGACAGTGGACACGAATGAATACATTCAGGTTGAAACTGCCGACGCCAGACTTAGCGAGCCCCATAAAATATACGAAATAACATTGCGTATAGAGGGTGATAAGACTAGGAAAACTAAGGGTCTATTTTGGGATAAGCTCTCAAAAGGCTATGATATTCTGTTAGCTGAAAAAGATTGGCCCCCAGAGTTTGTCAGGGAGTGCCCTCGTGGCGAAGAAGTGATTATGCCTGCCTTCTCGAATCACATACCGATTCACAAAAAATACACATATGCAAGGAAATGGCCAGTAGCCCAGGCACCTGCATTATATAAAAATCATGTAGGATGGGATGAGGATTCACCGCCTCACAAAATCCAACTAAAAAGTGAACCAACTGCCCAACGGCAGTATCCCATAAAGCAAGAAGCTAAAAAACAAGTCAGGGAGATCTTAGATCAACTTGAGTACCAGGGGGTGATTGAAACATGCACCTCTCAAATGAACAATCCTTTGTTTCCTGTCTCCAAGCCAGACAATTCATATCGTCTAGTTTTGGACTACAGACATCTTAATACATGTTGCAAAACCTTTGCAGTACAAAACTCGCATAGTGCAGCCCTAATGAATAACATAGTTAGGAAAAAATATAAAACGACATTAGACATTTCTAATGGTTTCTTTTGTCAAAACATTGCACCAGAAAGCAGATATTTGACCGCTTTCTCCGCATTTGGGTCACAGAAAAAATTCTGTCGACTCCCACAAGGGTTCAAGAACAGCCCAGGACTATTCTCAGCCAGGGTAACAGAGTTACTACAAATCTATGATGATGAAGCATTGTCTTACGTAGATGATATTTATCTCACAGACGACGACTTGGATACTCACTTGAAAAGAGTGAACACCATTATACTTGGGTTCGCAGCAGAGGGTTACAAATTCAACTTTAAAAAGTCCCGAATTGCCCATCTGACAGTACTATTTTTAGGGTACGAATTATCAAGTGAAGGGAAAAGCCTAGCGGACAACTTCTTAGAGAAGTGCGCTGTACTCCAAGCTCCAAAAACGCTGAAGAATTTACAATCAATACTAGGTTTTCTGAATTTCGGAAGAACTTACATCCTAAATTACGCAGAGAGGGTTAAACCTCTCTACGAACTAATTAAACCTGATTTTAAACAAATCAATTGGACTCAAAAACACACAGAAATTTTGAGATCACTGCAAACAGACATGTTAGCAAAAACAAAATTAGATACACGTGACAACACACGTGATCTTGTAATCCGGGTCATCCCAGGAATATTCACATACCTGACCTCTAATGAGGGAGAAAAGGTACCAATAGCTTACAAATCACATTTGTACACAAAGGCTGAAATAAAATTCAGTTCAACAGAGAAAATTCTAACTGCGGTTCAGACTGCTGTAGCAAAAGAAAGGCCCCTAGCACAAGGTAAACGAATAATAATCGTAACACCCATACCGGCTTTAGAAGCGGTAACTAAAGCAAGCATTCCTAATGCTAAAGCTTTGCATCCGAGATGGATTCAGTGGGTTAATTCTCTTGCTGCAACAGACGTAGTTTACGAATTTGATCCTAACTTAAAAACACAGGAATTTTTACAATATGAATACGAATGTCCTCTGCCAATTGAAATCCTGCCTCTCGAAGAATACGGAAGTATTATATATACTGACGGATCAGCACAACCCGCAGTTGGGGGTAAGCAAGCTTACAGTGCTGCGTGAGCGATTGTTAAAGGTCGCTGGCACAAAGGAAAATTTAGACCATTGGTCACTAAAACACAATCTCTAGGAGATTGCTCGGCTCAACGAGCTGAATTAGTAGCATTTAAGATGGCGCTAGAAAATACCGATCGCGAATTCCCCACACTAATAGTGTGCGATTCTTTTTATTGCGTACAATCTTATAATGAATACTTGCAGAATTGGGTGGAAAATGGTTTCAAAGATGCAAAAGGTGGCACAATAAAGCATAAAATGCTTTGGGAACAGGTAGTGCTTTTACAGAAAGAACTACAAAAGACTCACGTGATACATACACTGAGTCCTCAACGTGATGGCGTTCACGTTGCAGGGAATTCATTGGCTGATGAAGCCGCGAAAGCAGCTGTGCAAACGGCTTCCGTAGCTGCGATAACTCGGTCACAAACAAAAATCGACAGCGATATTCTACAAGCTGTCAGTGCGTCAGTAAAAAATGATAAGAAAACACTCCCAAAAGGCTTTCCTGAAAAGTACTTGTACTTAACGGATACAAATAATGTTCCTTTTGCTCGAATCCCTGGAGTGGGGGATAGAGTAATTCCAAACAAGGAACACAGACTAGGACTAATCAAAGCGGCACACGAAGGGCTTGCTTCTGCACACGCTGGCGTTTCCGCAACAATATCACTATTAAAACAGAGATATTGGTGGCCTCGCTTGAGAATACAAACTAAAAAGTATGTATTAGAATGCGACATATGCCAAAGGATAAAAGTATCAACAGTGAAACGACCAGCGCAGTCACCCCTTCTCATCTCGGATAAACCATTTGCATGCGTTTACCTGGACCACTGTGGTCCCCTACAAAGGGACGGCAACTATAGATATATCATGGTAGCAGTGGATTCCTGTACGAGGTTCATATGGATGTGGCCCCAGCGCTCGGCTGATGCTAGAACGGTTATAAAAGATTTGCGAGTCTTTATCGGCACATACGCAATTACCACGTTCCATTCTGACCAGGGTCCTGCTTTCAGCTCTCGAGCCTATAAGGAGGCCATGGCTAGCATGGGAATTGGGTTGCGGTATTCTTGTCCGTCGCACCCCGAAGGGAATAGTGTGGTAGAAAGAAAAAACCGGGACATAAAGCAATCTATAACAGCGAAGGTATTAGGTTCAGGCGCTGGGTGGGTCAAACATTTAATAAGTGTCCAGACTAGTCTTAACAACATGCCAAGAAATTCTCTAAAAGGTTTCAGCCCATACGAACTATTGTTCGGAATTAGAATGAACGTTCAGGACCTCGATAGTCCGATGTCAGTGGTACAAGAAGAAAAAACGCAGTTTGATGTAAAAGACCGTTTGGCTGTTTTACAGGAACTGAATGAAACAAGAAAATCATTAAGCAACATAAAGTTAAAGCAACAGCCAAGTACCACTGACGAGGCACCACCAGCAACAGCCCCAGCAAGGCCTGTCTGGATTCCAAAGATTGGGGATCTAGTCAGGGAAAAGATCGCAGTTAAGAAGGAATTTGGGCCTTCTTACAGAAAAGCAGTACCTGTCTTGGCAGTCACCGGAACAAGATCAGTTGTGCTACCGCCCCTTGCTGGTAAAAAGGAGAACAGAGTCGTGTCCATCGATCTGGTAAAACCACAAGCATGTGGCCTATAATCAACAGTAGGCCCAGTGGACTCCCAAGAAACAACAGAATACCCAAACTTGCAACAATCCAAGAGGTTCAAACTGAAAGACTAATCACATTCGATCAGCCTGCAGTGCACAATGAAGGACTATGCAATAATGCCATGGAACTCGTGCCTCTTGAAACACAGATTGAAACAGTTCGTCAAGAAACAACACTAGTCTACAATGATGTGGCATCAGAAAGTGCTACCGATAGACAGATTGAAAGAACAATCCCATCAATTGACAGAACTGCCTCTGGTTATTTCATCAACTTCGACAACTTCTCTGAAGATTTTAACGACCCCGAAGTGATGCCAGAAACAAAAAAGTATTCTAAAGAAAATACAACAGGACTCCTTCAACAAATCAAAGAACTATATCTGGATTCACCGTTGATTGAGCATTGGATTATTTCAGGGGTATTCATACTCCTACTCTGCCTAATTTTAGTTTTAATTTTAGGGAAGTTCATCACAATTGAATGGACACAGCAAGTCAGAACATCAACCTAGTCCTGAAACCACACAGATCATCCCACGTGAAGAAAAGAGAACTGTCAACAGTAAATGTCACAGCAATTCCAGTACCTGGTGGGGTAGTATGGGAGAAAACAGACTATGAGATATATGGTCCGGTCGAAATCCTGAAGTATCCTCATCAACTAAAGGTTTCCTTAAGTGACTTTGTGACACCAAGTACATTCTCTGATGATTGGGACTTTAACAGTATTAATGACATGATGTCTGATTTAGTAATGTCAGCTAGATTCACAGATCATGATTATTTACAAGGTTCATCTAGTTATGAGCAGTTATTCTGTTACACCCATTATGGGGATCATTACTTGCATAAATCTGCACAGCCTAGAAATGTTTTTATGTGTAATCAATGGGAACATTGTTCTACACCACCTAAAAGCAGTTCTAAAGCATTTTTCGAGAAATTCAAATACTTCTCAGGGTTTAACACCAGTGATGCAGAAACGTTTTATTACAAACTGTTAGATAAAACAGGAATGAAAACAATGCTGACAAATTCTAAATTGATATATTCAGAAGCATTTTATGACAAAATGATGACATTTGGTTTTGATTATTGGAAAAATAATATTGAAACGAAAACAATTTGGGGTACAAAAGATTGGCAGGTGCAAGGCATAGAAGCACTATTTAGAACCTGCATGATACCTGAACAAATGTTATTTTTAAATAACACAATACACCAAACATCTTGTCTTGGCCTAGCCAAGAACAAAGACCTTAAAACACCGTCTATACCGAAGCCAATACCTGAAAATGCAACAGCTGATATTGAGTTAGACGTGTCACAAATTTTACATTTCAACAGAACACATCCTGATCGGAAAAAGTGGTTAATCTGGCCTACAGACACAAATAGCTGTCAAGATAGGTTCCTGAATAAAACACAGGGTTTAAAAATGACCAGATTAGACCCTAGATACTCCCAGAGACAACATCCAGGGATTATAACAACATACAGTTTAGGGAAACTCTGCCTAGAATGGCTAACTACATCCACACTGGCTGAAATTAAGCAACACTTGTCTTTATTAAAAGATGGTGCTGATTTGCGCGATTTCATTCTTGGACCACGCAAACAGTGTCAAAAGCGTTTCATAGCGACCAGTATCTATGCTGCTTACAACGAGGCTTGGAAAGTAAAGCAAATTGAAACTGCTGAAAAAATACGAGAAATTGATCGTATTAATTTGGAGAAAACACTTTCTGTAGTAGACAATGGGTTAATGACTCTGTCTTCCAGAATATATTCTTTGGACAATATTGTATCCTCTGCCTTTGATGTGATAGACAGAGATTTGCTAATGTTACAACATGGCCAGTCTCAATTACGCTCTATTATAGAATTAGGCTGGACGCTGCAAAATCTTTGTTCAGGCTATGTGCCTTGGCGTTTAATCAACACAACGTCATTATTTTCCAGTTTTAACCTTACTGATAAACAGATCAGTTTGGCACAGAAAGGAGCAGACTATACAATCCTGAGCATCGAGAAACTCGAGAGATTACCATTGATAATGTCAGAGAGTCCTGTCATTGAATGGATAATACACGGAATTATCACAATTCCGATAACAACTTTCCGATTTAAAAAGTGCCTTGAGTACATACCTGCTGGCCAATATGAACAATTGGGTAAAGGATATGTTAAATCTATATGGAAATTACCATACACTCATTCTTGCTATAGTGACAGCGACAAAAATGTATTTCTTAGTGGTGAGAACTGTAAACATTCACTAAGCGGTATACTTTTGTGTCAGGGTATTAATTTACATGGAGCATGTGATGGAAATTCAAACAACCTTTCATGCCACCAGCTAGTCACACCTGCAACTCAGATAGAGCCCTTCTTTATGCAACTCGCGAACGGGAGTTACATTCTTAGAACGGATCACAGGTGTTGTGGCCTCGCGCCCGGAAAAAGTTATCTAGTACAAGTAACGTCCATGGTCAAATGTTGTATGCAAGCATTGTTTCCGAGCGGGCCTCCAGACATAGTGACTCCTCTCTGGCCTCGTCTGAATCTCTATTCTATACGAATTGATACATTAAGCAAAATGAAATCTGTGCTTTTACAGACGACAGTGCCTATAACGTCATCTAAAGAGACGTATGATCTTCTAGTCGCAAGGACGGCTACTGAAGTCCATGACCTTTTATCAACAAATTGCCCCGTGCATTTCGTAGAAATGTTCAGCCAACTCCTTAACATGTCTAGTGCAACAAGCATCCCAGGCATATTTAAGGCAGTCTTTACGGGACTGCTAACACCCTTCCAGGCAATTTTGGGAATCTTTCCTAATTTTGTGCACTCCATTTTTGGCGGCATTCCACTATTTTTGGGACTCATCGCAGGGATTCTATTTTTGACCATCCTGCTACGTTATGGCAAGCCTCGGCTCAGACATAGCTCCCATGGGAATGGAAGAGACAATCCTAGCAATGCGCTACAGGGACAGGATAACTAACGTCCTCGGATTGGCCAGGCTGAGAGATCTAAACATGACCTGGTTCCTTTCATTCAGACCGATATGGCAAAATTGCATTTTACCTGTGCTACGGTGTATGCTTTGCGGCGATGAATGCGTGTTGGACATCTGTCTTTCACTTCCATCAGCAGTACCAATGGACGTCGATACTTTGCTCAGTCCAATAACGGCTCACACATTGTGTTGTCCCCAGCGGCTACCAATCCTGATGACGGCATTCGTGGAGACTCCTGTACTACAGCCAAGTGGAAACAGTGGAGCGAGTGACAAAAGCAACATCATCCAGGTACAACGTTCTGTGAGCATTGCTGGTCCTGCCTTCGATGACAGCAATCATTCTCACACCTGCCAAGTTACAGCGCTATCTAATTTGGTTGAACTATCACCTGATTTTGTAGACCAATTCTTTGAGAGCCTGTCTGATACGATGTTCTCACCCATAGAGAAACAATAACTTTTGAGAAGCTTTCCGACACACAGCGTTCCCATGAACTCTGAATTCGGCCTTCAGTTTTGATCAACAAAAACTGCCAGGAGCTTTGGAAATCTATTTTCTTTGAATTGGACAATTTTTTTAAAATATTGACCCTCTCTTTTTGGCACAAACAATTCTTTGCTTAACGTAAAAACTATTCTTAGAGAACAGAAGCTTCACACTTCTATTTCTAAAACACATCTAGAGACATAACAACATGACACCAGCCTCTAGCACACATGTTATTACAATGCATTTTTATGTGATGATTTATCTCGCTTTTCTTCTGTCAGAGATACTTCATGTGTAATTCCTTTTGCATAATCGTTCATTGATTTCATATGCAATAATTTTTTGAATGATTACTATGCTTTAATAAACGTACAGTACCTAAAATCCATGTATTACAAGTACGCCTATTTCGAATGCATTTATGTATTTTGGGGTGGGCAATGTTACACATGCATCTTATTGCTTAGTTTTAGTAATTTTGATGGACATGAAAACGTGGAGTGGGTGTTGCGTGCTTATCTAGGTTCCTGATCGATACTGTGACCTTATGCCCCTATTCGGCTATAAATCCATTTATTCCCTATATTGGCATAACCGTTCAAGTGCGATTTTCTGTAAAGTCATCTCTGGCCTCACACGAACAGAGCCACATTCCAGCATGACTCTCTGCTACTTCCTTTGCGACCAATTAGTGCAATGACAGTGCAGCAGTCACTATCTGATATTCCTAGATAACACTCCGAGTTCTTCAACAAGATAAAAACTTAGCAGACCTGGAAATCCCCGCTTGCTATGTTTTGATTAGTAATGGAACTCTAATGAGCAACTGATAACTGTCACTTCCTAGTGACATCTTTAATTGACGTCTTATGTCCAGCAAACTTGCGTCAAACCCGGCACCTGTCAGGTATAAATATTACCAACGTTGCCTTAAGCAATGAGAGAGATACGAGCTGCGAGTTCGTTCCCTGTTGCTGATGCCAGCTGCCTGCATGACCCTGTGTTGGTAAAAACTAGCACTCTGTCGCTGCAGCCTGCTATCCTGTGGTGGTGAAGCTGCTGATTACCATTATCGCCGCTACAGCGCGAACTATGGTGCAGTACGCTTGAGGAGCCGAGCAGCCGTCCTCTGCGAAGACATCCAGCCAATTCCAGCTGCCCGCGGACGCTGTCCCCCCTCCTTCCTCGACGCGCTGAAGAGAGCCGCTGCATTTCTCGTGCATAGCAATCCAGTCCCGGCGCTTCCGGTTTACCCTCGCGGGTGACTGGGATATCGAGAGAGACCCCTGAAGGAGATACCAATCCTCCATCATTATATTCAGAGGTATGGTGTTGACTAAACCCTTAGACGAGAATTCTTGAAACAAACCTTGGCAAAACCAACTTAACTTAAGCTACTTACTTACTCCCCCTTTCACGTGTTAGGCTTAGGTCAGGCACACTGGGGTAGGCTTAGTTAGAAGCACCAGTTGAGTATGTTAGCCTAATGTATATATGACTGTATATATGTTTTATTACTTTTAAACCATTGTATGGCTAAGAAACCATATCAATGCTTTTACAGTTCTATTTCGCAATACTTATCTCACTGTACGTACTTTTTATAATAACAGTTATTGCATTGTGGCAATACATTTCTCTTGTACGAGAAGAAAGACTGTTCAATAAATGTCAACCCTTTATTGACAAACGCCCGTCTCTCTATTCTCTACATCTCGTGAAAGTAAACTGCACTAGACTGACTGAGTGAAATCTATGTCTATTGTTTCACACGACCCTAGAGATCGACTCTTGATCTGAGGAGTAAAGTTGTCATGTTGCACGGTTGTTGGAAAACTGAATCCCTTCTTGTCTGTGCCAAGGAAGCTGATCACTTCCTATGCAGAGAAGAAAGTTTCCAGTGACCTCTGAGCTAGTTGGTAACACAACCCAATTAAGTTTAGCATAGTCAGTGGAGGCCTGGAATATCCGCAGTTCCACGTCGATACTACTGTTTATGTTATTCCAATGCGCAGGGCCTAGTGGGAAACTAGGAACTACACTACAGGAGAAATGCGCATGCGCGGCCGCCCGCGCATGCGCATTAGTACACAAGACGGCAGCAATGAAGAGAGCGAGCCCCGGGGACGCGGCGGGCAGCGGCGGGCAAGGTAAGTGCCTTTTAATTCTTTTACACGTTTAATTTAAAGTATTTGGGGAGGGCGGGAGGGAGGCGGGTGGCGGCCAGCTGCGCTCCGCCTGCGGAGCGTGCGTAGTGCCGCCTGGCTACGCCCGCTACGCAAAATGCGTAGAAACCGGCACTACGCACACTCCGTGCACGGAGCGTAGCTGCCCGCCCACCCTTAGCAAAAAGCTGCAGGCTTTGTCGTGACACGGCTTGATGCACTAGATATATGAGCGCTATTATATTATCCACTGTTGATGCCCCAGGTCTAAACCCATTTTGTAAAAAGGGCAGAAGGCCTTCAGTACAGGCCCAGTTTGATAGTTCCACCAGGAGGGTGCTCGCATAGGCCTTGCCCTCGATGTCAAGGAGGGCAATCCTGCGATAGTTCCGTGGAATGGATTTTGGCACTTTCTTATGTATAGGGTGCAATAGCGACTCTCTCCAGGAATCCGGAACGTCCCCCAAAAGCCTGAATTCAGCATATAACTTGGTCAGATTGTCCGTCCAGAAGTCTGTGTCAGCCCTGAAGATGGAACCAGGCAGGCCGTTGAGTCCTGGTGCCCCATTGTGTATGATCTTTTTCAAGGTTATATGAACTAGAGTTTTTCCTGGGAGAGCACGGTCATCCATTGTTTTTGGCATGTGAACAGTGATGTCTAGTTCTCTACTCGCGTTAAGGCCTTTATTTGGCAAGGTTATGCTTCCATCTTCTTTGTACAGTGTTTTCACTTGTGCAGCCCAGGTGCCTGCGTCGAGTGAGTTCTCTCTATGGTTGTCTCCTTTGGTTAGAGTGTTCAAATATCGCCAGAACTCTTGCGACTTGCAAGGTCTCAGTAAGTCGAAGATCTTCAGCCATTTCGCCTCAATGCATTCGCGTTTCGCAGCCCAAACCTCCTTCGAATGGCTTTTTGTGGCTTCTTTGAGTAGCCTTTTGGCAGATTCTGAGCCGGTTTTCTGGTGAGCCCTACGTTTGGCGTTTAATTGATTAGCACTCTCTTTAATTGCTGGAACATGTCCAAACGTGTGTGACGGGTATAGGGCGGTCCTGCTTGTTGTGCCTCCTGGGAGCAGTAAAGCTAATTTGTGTGCAGCCTGATCCCATTTGTCAATGGCGCAACTCTTGTTTGCACTGTGTTTCCAGCCAGCCCATGTTTGTTTCTATTTTTCAAACTGATTGATTGGCGCTGGCCCCCATTTGATTCTTCTTGATAGCACATGCAATTCATCTCCGTTAGATTCCCCAATGCAGCACAAAGTGTAGTGAGTATCTACTGTGAGATTTAACGTGGTCGTTAAAGTGGTATGGTCGCTTTCATTTCGCTGTTGTACTGTGTAATTTGCCATGAGGTTTTGTATTCTTCCGCTTAATAAGATGTAGTCTATTGTGGTTTGATTGTTATATGTGGGAGCAAAAACTGCCTCTGGCGTGTTCTTGAGAAACAGATAGTGTGCTGTTAGTAGATTATAAGACTGCATCAGGGCATTGAAGGCGTCAGTGGCCCCAGAATAGTTGCTTTGTAATGCAGAGACCCCTATGTTGTGTGTATTAAAGTCCCAAAGGATGATGGATTCCATAGAAGTGAACTGTAAGAGTAGAGTTTCTATCTGACTTATCAGCTGGGTCAGCTTGTCCTTGGCACCCGGCCCATGAGAATTGTAATAAATGTTAATTAAGAGTATTGAAAGCGGACCGTTAGTTGTAGAGAGGCCTTTCAGGTTGCCTGCCAGGAACATACTTGACGTTGTTTTTATTTCTGTGAATTGCATTTTCAGGGAGTGCTTGATGTATATAGAAATTCCTCCTGATGGCCTTCCAAATATGTTGGCTTTGATGGCTGGTTTACAATATTCCACGTAACCTCTTATTGATATTGGGTAAGTTGCCCATGTTTCTTGGGTGCAGATTATGTCGGCTCCTTCTAGAAAAGCGAATGTCGCTGGATTGTGCATAAGCTTTGAAATCCCAGCGACGTTCCAGGTCGTGATGTTTAATCTTTGAATAGTGGGCGTCGAATTACTGTGTTTGACTGAACTGTTTTTGGGCAAATACGGTATGGTCTCCTTGATTGCAGGGGGACAGATATTAGGAACTGGGATTTAAGGCCCTTGACAACCAAGACCAGTCTTTGCTGGTATTCTCCTTCATTGAGCAAGACCGAATGCCTTGTCCCAGATTTGTTGTTATTTTAATTATGCTATCGCTTGTCAAATTTATTTTTGTGCTGCTTTTGGTTCTATTGAAGAATGGACACTGTTGATGGCAGTAAATAAAGCAAGTCATTCCTGGATGAGTGTTCTGTTCCTGGGAAACTATCGGTTCCTTCAAGTTGCTGTTTTTGAGGAGCATTGGGTATTTTAACACAGTCTGGGTCATGATTTTTATGTCCCAGTTTTCCAATTGCTTCTTGTTTCTTTTTAAGGCCTCAGCCGTGGCTAGGTTGGTGAAGATTAGCAAAGTGGTCTCATTGATCTCACCTAGTCCTGGAGTGAGAAAGGAAACATTCTCAATGTCCGTTGTTTGTATGTTTTCTAGTCCTGGGATATTGGCGCAAAGTTTTAGGAGATTGCTGCGGTTGAGAATGTCCCACTTGCCCTGTGAGACGTATTCGGGGTACAGCAGTATTTTCTAGTCATCGAGTTTTGTAGAAGGCAAATTTAGTTGGATGATCGTCTCCCGTGGTTCATGGACCTTTGTGGAGTTTGGGGTTTTCTGTGCCAGGGTATCGACATTAACCTCTGCCCGGTTTGTTTTGGCCACCAGCTGCTTTGCTTTCATCTCGATCTGTGATCTAGTCGGCGCAGGTTCCATCTCTCTGTTAATGATGGGCTCAATGTTGCCTTGAGATGCCCTGTGGTCTGATGCTAGGATGGTAATTTGTATTGTTTCTTGGTTCATACTGCTCGTACTTTTGTCTAATAGTTGGGTCAGCAGAGGCCTCTTTACATTAGGTTCCTGGGTTTTTTGTAAGTCGTGCTTTCCATCCCTGGGTTGCTGTTCTTGTAAGTGGTTGAAACACCAACTTACTTTTTCTTCCCTCATGTCCACAGCAGTGCATTGCCAGGGTTTAAGCTATATTTAGCTCTGCTGCTGCAGAATTTCACTGGTTTTCTACTAGTGAAATCTAAGCCTAACTATAACCTCCCAGTAACCTTTGTTTTTTTCAGTGAATTTCAATGTTTTTTAATGCTATTTCCTAACTACGATGTCCCTGTAACCTGGGTGTGTGAGAGGGTGTGTGAGTGGATGTATGAGTGGTTGTGTGTGTATGTACATTGATGTGTGAGTATGTGGTTGGTGTATGAGTGCATTTGTGACTAGCAGTTTGAGTGTGTGAATGGGTGTGGGAGTGGCTGTGTGGGTGTGAGAGTAGGTGTGTGAGTGGCTATATGAGTGTATGATTGGTGTTGTGCATCTGTGAGTAGGTGTGTGAGTGACTGTATAGGTGCATGAGTACCTGCGTGAGTGTTTGTGTGGGTGTGTAAATGGATGCTGTGAGGGAATGAGGGTCTGTGAGTGGGTGTGTGAGTGACTGCATTGGTATGTGAGTGGTTGAGTGGGTGTGTGAAAGCTGTTTTGGTCTGTGAGTTTTTTGTGAGTGGGTTAAGGCTCTGAAATGAAATGAATGAAATGAAATGAAAAGGAGACTTACAGTGTGCAAAACATTCAACCAAAGGTATCAAGGCACTAGCCTGGGAGTGTGTATGTGAGTATGAGTATGTAGTAGTTGTATCGGTGCATAAGTGGGTGTGGGAATGAGTGAGTGTATTTTCTTTTTAATTGGGGTCTTGCTCAGTCCAAATCCGAATCCACAAGATTCTGTGTATCCTTGTGTGGCTAAAATGAAAGCATTTTGGAAAATTTCTTGCCCATGAGGGGTTCCTCACAGACCCCTCCATTAGTCTCTTGGGATCAGGGTACCGCTCTCTCTAACCCCTTCTATCAATTTTTAATTTAATTTTTCTCTGGGAACTGAGTCCCGATGAACAAAATGGCAGCTGTAACTTGCATCTTAGGTTTCGTCGAGCCTATCACAGCTTTGTGGTTGGTGCATGGATTCACAAATTTGCCGAGAATCCAAGAAGGATCCACGTTCCTAGATAAAGAAATCTAGGGGCATATTAGCAAAACCTTGTTAAAATTATCGCAATTTTAGCGTCAGGAAACTGCTGCTAAAACGACGATAATGGGCTTGCTAATATGCATTATAGAATTCCAATAGTAGCCTAGGTTAGATATCCTGCACATCTAACCTGGGCTTCTATTGGAATTCTATAACGCATTTTAGCAAGCCCATTATCGACGTTTTAGCGGCAGTTTCCTGCCGCTAAAACTGCGATAATTTTAATGAGATTCTGGCTCATATGACCCCTGGTTTTCTGTTAATATCTCTAAAACTACTGAACAGATTTGCACCAAATTACTTAAAGGCCTCCATCTGGACCAAGAGCTAGCTTGCTGCTAAATTTGGTGTATTTCTTTCCAGCAGGTTCGGGCTGCAGTTGTGTTCAAAATCCCTATGGGAAAAATGCATCTTGGGACCCCCCCTATTTCCTCAGCCCCCACTTGACAGAACACCCCAAATGGGTACATTTTTTGGGAAGATTCATCAATTGGACAAAAGATATAGGCAACTCCAAAAACTCTTTTCCTGTGGAAACATGGTCGTCCTTATAACTACTTAAATTTTTTGTGGGTCCCATGTACTCCAGTGGGACCATACAGGGGCTGAGCTAGATTCTGTGGGAGACTCATGGAAGTACCAAACAGGAGGCCTCTAAGGGTCATAAGGGAATATTGCAAATCCGCAGGGCATGAGATTTATTTTGGTTTAGGCCAAAAGGGGTCAGGGGGGCACAAGGTCAAAGTGTGAGGGTACCCATTAAAATGGTATTGCAATATTTCTGTTGATGTTGTGGCCAGCCAATCAGATTGCTTGGGCCTTACTGGTTCCAAGTCACCAAAACGGCTGACAAGAAAAATAGCCCTCTTGGTCCATCTGAATGCTTTATGTTTTCAATTTGCGGTACAGCTGAAATATTGTGGGACATCAGTGAAACCAGCTGTTAATATATCATCTACCTTTAAACCTTAATTTTGCAAACTCCACTGAATGGATTTACACTAAATTACATATAGCACACTTTCCGAGAAAAGAGCTAGGTTTCTGCCGACTTCGATATAATGCTTTTCAGCCATTTTTTCCAAAGTGCTTCCCACAGGAATTTGCTTGAGGAAAATGTGTTTTGAGATCCTCCTTTTTCTCAGCCCCCGCATGACTGATCATTCCAAAACTTTCCGGTAGGGAGCTGAGGTGGATAAACTTTGTTTTGGAAAGTTTTGTGAAAATTTGTCAAACTGTGTGAAATATATTAAAAAACCCAAATCATTCTTCCTGTTGAAACACTGACCTAACTATAAGTACAGTTTGGCAACTGCCACTGTGTAAATATAATGTGTATTGATAGACTGTGGTACTCATGAACCACTATCTACGGGAAGTCTTCACACAAATCTGTGTCTTTTTCATAACCTCTTCCATGCGTCGGACGACCCCCACCCGTCCGACGTCACGGTGGGCGTGTGTGTCAGATGGCCAGGTGCCGTCTGATCTGCACACGCGTCAAATTCCTCGGCAAAGCAGTTAAGATAGGGCACAGGAAATGCTCTTCAGAAGGCTTCATTGCTCATGGGATGATGATGGGAAAAGGCTTAAAGAGGACATGTCTACACTTGTTCCCACTTCTGAAAGTTTTGAACTCTCTAATAACAAAAGGGGTATTTGAATTCCTCCTTGTCAGTTGCCATTAAGACATTGAGGGATAACTCTAGCAATGGTTATTCTCTTTCTTTTCTCACTTTTTGTGCCCCAAACTATTCACTCAAATATACAGCATGCGTGTGCTCTCTGTATTACATATGGTAAGATTGGTCTACACCTGTTTAGCCTATTTAATGTACCTGTCAGTCCCTTGTAAAGTGATATCTCATATACCCAGGGCTGGTAAATTAAATACTACTGGTGGGCTTGCAGCGCTGATTGTACCACCAACCAAAGTAGCCTTTGAAACCTATCTCAGTCCTCTGCGATTGCAGGGCCTGTGCGCCCAGTGTCACTGCCGCTGTGACGTGGCACCTAAAGTGTGTGCCATGTCTGTGACCCCTCTTTTACTGCATGTCAGTCACCCTTAAGGTAGGCCCTATGTAGCCCTATGGGTAAGGTGCATTGTAGGTAAAAGATAGGACAAGTACCTTAAGTGTGTGACATGTGCTGTGCAGGAGTCAAATACTGTATGTGCTGACATATAGGCAATGCTGCTGCTTCCCCTTTTATGATGCTTAAAATAATGGCGGATACTGAGGCAAAATTGTCCATCAGCCCAGGGCAGGTGCTGCCCCATGCTCATTCTGGAGCTGTTTCAGCTCTTCCAGCAGAACTGTCAGAGAAAAAGTACCATGCCTTCTGTTGTATACTGCACCAAAACTGTACCCCAAGTTGTGCAGCCTTCAACAGGGAGAGCCATCCCCATCGTCAAGCAAATAGTTAGTATTCTGTGTTTCTCCTGTGAGCCCATTTGGGGAAACACAACTTCAAGCTTGTTTTTTGTGCAATCCAGAACGGAATTTCCTCTCGTCTGATGAGAGTCATGAATGCATTAAGCGTTTGGGGGCTGATGGCCAGGGTAGCCAATTGTAGTTGTGCAGCATGAGCAATCCACACAGGGTTAAGTGAAATGTTCACATAATGAACTGTGTAAGACATCTATGTATAATTACTGACTCTTTGTATTGATCATCGCACCTCTGCTGCTGTTAAATTGTCAACATTAGGATGCAGTGTGTAATCAGCTAAGACTGGCCATGTTGCTCCTTCTTTACTGAGCGGACCAAGTCTAACGGCTTTTGTTGTGTGTGGGAGGGCTCCTTAAAACTAATTTATGCTGTTCTTGGTAAGTGAGAGGTATCACTATCTCTTCATATGGAGTATAGTTATCAGGTGTTTCATCCTCAATGTAAGTGTGAAATAATTGTGTAACGTTGCCTGCAGTCCTGGATGTAACCCAAAAATAGAACACCTCTGTCCTAAATTCTTCATGTGCCTCAACCATGAAGGTAACATCTCCACCCCTGAATGCAAGGCCATGGTGTAATAGTTAACCCGGGGCAGAGCTGGCCTAGTGCCACTGCGCTGAGTTACACATAATTGGGAAAACACTCCGCTCCACTCCCCGCCTCCAACCCCCAACAGAAGATATTAAAACACAAATTAAAAAGGAAAAATGCACTTACATGTACTGTGACATCACCGGGCTGCCCTCCTCCTCCTCCTCGCCGTGGTTTCTCTCCCGCAAACCCCTTCATTCGACGTACGTCTTGCATGCACCTGCGCAATTTTCACAAGACGCACATTGGACGTAGGGGTTTGCCCAATTCATTTTTCAAGGGTTTATACTGGGCTATCAGTGTCAGGCTTGGCTTTTTCTGCAATGTATTTTGCAGTCCCTGTGCTCAGTAGCCATTGGGTGGGTGACATTCAATAAATGATTGGAATTAATATATCTTTTAATCCAGTCAATGGAAGTTGAAGAGGGATGAATACACTATTTTAAGCCATGTCTGTAAGTCTAGGAAGAGGTTCTGTTGATGTGAGCAAGCCTCAGCTAGGCCTACTAGTGCAAGGGGTTCGCCCTTCTCTGCACAGAGTCCTCAGACCATAGGAAGAAGTTGGCAATGAAACTGGAAGAGACAAAGACAAAGTTTATTAAACCTTTAAAGGTGGTACTACAGTCCACACAACACCCTTCAGTATTGTATAGAGTAGCACACCTAACTAAAGCACATGGCCGCTTTTATACACAATGGGGGGCTCAAACGAAGGCGGTACAGAATACAAGAGCAGTTTTATGACCATACAAGGACATATTGGAAAGCACAATTGATAAGGGGGCGGAGTTAACAGTCTTCAGAAACTAGTAAACACATTCCTATCTGGAACTAATTAGTAACAGCCACAGACCCTACTGGGCATGTCTGGGCGTGCTGAAAGTGGGGGATGCTAAATATAGCCTGTTGCCGGGCATTAGCTGAAGACTTTGGACTTCCTGGGATAAGCTAGATACTCATCCTTTATATCAATGACCATCATATCAGCTATCTCCTTGTTCAAGTTATTCTGCATTTTGACTTCTACAACATTTCTTTTGGTCGGTATGCAAGCAGTAATTCACATAGAACATTGGCGGACTACACTGGATACACATACAACAAGTGAAGACAATTGCAATTATTATACATAGAGCAGTCAGTACTTTCCAGCCCCAGGCAGAAATTAGAGTCCAAAGCCATCCTGTAAAAGTCCACATACCATTTTCTGTATGGAGGTCTGCAGCGATTTTATGAAGTTTATTAATCGCTTTATACACTGATGGTGTGTGATCTGGAATGAACATGCAGCAACTACTACCTATAATGCGACATGCACCACCTCTATCTGCTAGCATGACGTCAGAACCATTCGGTTCTGTAAAGCGACAATTCTAGCAATTTGCAATTCTTCAGTGAGGTTTCCTAGGGCTAATGCTGCTTGATCTGTAACAGCTTCTGCAACTGTAGTTATTCGTCGCACTTTTCTGCTATTTAATGCAGCACCCACAAAAAAAGAACAATCCTAAATTAAAATCTAAATGTTGTTGTATTCTAGTATCTGTTTGGTCTATATTATCAGTATTCAAGGTCCTCTTATATAGATTTACAGTAATATTGTTAAACAATTTAAGATCTTGATGATACAATGGAGGTGCCAGAAACACATGGGGCAACAAAAATGACACGTAGCAAACTCCTGTCCATCCAGCTGGCAATCGATAATATCCACGAAATAGGTGTTATGTGAAGCTAAAAAGGTACTATTATTCAAACCATCTATATTCAAAACAGTAATACAGTCGCTAATGCCAACAGGAATATGTCCAATGTTCTGTACACATAATTCTGCTTGCGTTTGAGTAACAGAAATAACAAAATGTTCAGCATTAACAGAGTCTCTTGTGTTGGTGAAGATATATGGCGTTGAAATATTGTCCAGTCGATATTCCTCCCACTCCCATTTAGTTCCATTCACTTGGGGATACCCATCTTTGTCTTGATGACACTCTTTGTTCAACCGGAAAATCAGTCTGCCAACTGTAGGCTTTGTAGTCGCAAAAAGCAGAGTATACCAGGCTTGACAGGAGCCATTATGCGAAAAAGGGAGAGGTATAAATGGTGTACCTCCTTTCTTTTGATGTGCAGGCATCATCCCATAAATCCAACAGTTCGTGGCATTCGTAGCAATGTGGGTATGATGTAACATCTGAATAAAAGTGTTATTAAGGTAGGATTGTCGATGCTTCAATTCTTGATATGGGAGCGTAAAGAAGTAATGCTCCTCAGGTGTCGGTGTATTAACAACGAACAACTCACGAGCAGGAGTTGTCTCCTCAACAGACCATGTTATCGTTGCCACAATCACCAGGACAACAATAAGCCCTACAACTCAAAAAATCTTCTTCTTTTCCATTTTAACAAAACAATTCTTCCTGAAACTAAAGTAGTTGTCAGAGCTCTTACCCCTGGGCAGCCGTTGATTTCTTCACCATGGGCCAAGATGGGTGTCACCACTCTAATGCAGGGCTGATCCTTGCCACATCGGCCCTCCATTTCACTAACCCAGGGAATGCTCAGACAACTTTCACAAGCGCTGCAGACTTTTCTCTCGGTCTCAAATTATATCTTGTTGCTCCAGGGATTGCCTGGTCCGGGAAGAACTCCTCAGATCCGTCAGGTGTCACAGCACGGCTTTTCTCCGCAGTCAGAACCTCTCGATGGTCGGTCAACACAGCAGGCTCCACCAAGGTAGGAAGTACTCGCCGACAATGGGTGCTGTGAATAAGCATGGGCGAATTTTGCGAATTCGCGATCCGCGAATTTGCGGATTTGCGAATTCGCGATCCGCAAAATTCGCGAAGTTGTGCGAATTTGCAGATTTTTGTTTTTTTGGTGTTCGTGGGTTTTTTTGCGTGTTCGCAGGGTTTTTTGCGTGTTCGCGGGGATTTTTGCGTCTTCGCGAGCCGCTTGCATAGCGAAGTTACCCATGCAGTCGTTTATGGGAGAGGGAGAGAGAGATAGATAGATAGATAGAAAGAGAGAGAAAGAGAGGGAAAAAGAGAGGGAGAGAGAGAACGAGAGAAAGAAAGAGAGGCCGGATCTCCAAAGGGCAAGATTCCTGAGTTGCCCCTACAGAACATACAGCTTTTTATTTTTAGCAAAATGCATATGAAAATTGTGCTGTAACGGTCTCTTTTAGTTTAACCCCTCCTGACAACTCAAAATGGGTGTATTTGCCATCCTCTCCCTTCTTCCTGTTTTTTATATCTGTAAGTGCTTCTTGAGGAGGTTTAATTCCTTGGACAGGTGCCTCATTGCCTACTTGTAACTATTCTCTGACCCTACATCAAGGGTCAGAGCAGGGTCAGAGAATAGTTGCAAGTAGGCAACGAGGCGCCAGGAAGCAATTAGCAGCAGGTGTCCAAGTTGAAGTTAATTTGTTTGTAACCCTTTTGTAAAAGGTTACAAAGAAATTAGGTTCAACTTTTGCACCTGCTGCTGTAACCCTTGCTTGGCTGAAAATTCGTCCCCGCTGATTCGCGGATTTTACCGCAATTTCGCGAGATTCGCGGATCACGAAATCACGGAAAATCCGCAAATTCGCCCGCGAAACGGATTTTACGCCCACCCTTAGCTGTGAATCCAATTTTTCCGGTTCGTGACTAGAACTGCTGTCCTCGTGGCAAGTAGCACTTGCTCTGGCCCACGCCACCTTGGCTCCAAACTGCTCGATCTCTCAAACAACTTCAGGAGAACGAAATCACCAGGTCGGAGATCATGGCCTTCACCTGTAGATCTGTCAGGAAGTGCTTCTCGAACCTGTTGATGAATAGAAACCAAGTTATCAGTTAACTGTGCCAAATAGTCATTCATTAAGACACAAGGTACATCATACACAGAACTTGGTTTAGGAATCCCCCAGATATTCATAGGCCTTCCAAACAAGATCTCTTAAGGTGTGAGACCTGTTCTAGAATGAGGCACTGATCTAATAGACAACAATGCCAGTGGCAACGCATCTGGCCAAGTCAGAAAAGTCGAAGCCTGTATCTTGGCTAATTTCAGCTTCAGAGTAGCATTATATCTTTCCACCAATCCTGCTGATTGTGGGTGGAACACTGCATGAAACTTCTGTTTGATCCTTAATCCTTTCAGGACATACTTGATAACGTCCCCTATAAAATGAGGTCAGTTATCACTCCACAAAAATCTGCAAACACCATAGCAAGGGAAGAATTCCTTCAAAAGTACCTATGCCGTAGTAATTGCAGTATTGTCCTTTGTAGGGTACGCCTCAATTCATTTACTGAAGGCACATACCACCACCAAGACATACTTCAGATTATTATAGCGTTCAAGCTGAATATAATCCATCTGCAAAACTTCAAAAGGTTCAGTTGGTGTAGCTAATCCTCCTGCTGGAGTTCGTGTCCCTGTTCCAGAATTGAATTGTAGGCAGAGCATGCAGGACTGTACTACTCTCTTAGCTGTGCTAGCAATTTCTGGATGCTCCCAAACTTGTGTAAGCAATTTCACTATTGCTAAAGCTCCAACATGTGCTAGCCCATGTGCCATCCGAACCTTAGGTTGTACAAAAGCTATAGGCAACTTCCATCTATCCATCTGTTTGTTTTGCCAACATCCTTCATCATCCAACTCTCCATCCTTGGACCATTGCTCCCGTTCTTTGTCAGAAGCGGTCCTCTGTATCTCTAATACTTCATTCCTAGCATCGTGCCACCACTCAGCTTGGGAAACATCCGTTACAACGCGGATGTTTCAACGCAGTGCTGTTACGACGCGTCCGTAACAACGCAAGTCGTTGCCACGACTTGCGCTGGAGGGCGCTAGAAGATTAAAAATAGTAAATTTACTATTCCAACACCTTCCCTAGTATCCACGGGGACTGGTGTTAGAATAGTAAATTATACTATTCGATATCCGCGCCCCCAACGCAAGTCGTGGTAACGACTTGCGTTGTAAGGGACGCTTTGTAACAGCACGCGTTGTGACAGTACGCGTTGTACCGTCACCCATCCCTCAGCTTGTGACTTCACTACATACATGGAAGTAGTGTCAGGCTGCATCGCAGTCTCACGTGCCACTCGATCTACAAAAGCATTTCCTTGTCCCAGCTAATCAGTCACTTTCTTGTGCGCACTACATTTCACTATAGCTATCTTCTTTGGATATGTTAATGCAGTCAGAAGATTGCGCACTAGTTCTCCGTGCATTATCTGCATCCCTTGTGATGTCAGAAAATCTCTTTCCTTCCAGAGCAGGGCAATATCATGCGCCACTCCAAAAGCATAGCGGCTATCTGTATAAATGTTTACACGCAAACCTGTACTAAGCTCACACGCTTGTGTCAAAGCTATTAGTTCCACCGCTTGAGCTAACTTCTGTGGTATGGGAGCTGTCTCCACTATTGTGTGAAGCGTAGTAATTGCATATGCGGCTGAAGTTGTACCATCCGGTAACCTCAGACAAGACCCATCAACCCATAATTCTCCATCTACATCTGGAAGGGGCGCATCTTGCAAATCAATACAACCCTCTGTCTGTTCCTTAGTCAGGAAAATACAATCATGAGTTTCTTGCGCCTCAGGCTGAGTCGCCGGAAATGGCAACAACGTGGCTGGGTTTAGTATTGCACATCTCTTCAGTGTAATATGAGGAGCTAACAGCGTCAACTCATATCCTGTCAGACGAGCGCTAGTTAAGCGCTGCGTCTGTGTTTGATTCAAAAGGGCATCAACAGCATGGGGTACCAGCACCAACAGCTTATGTGAAAAGACTATCCCTTCACTCTGACTTATTGACACAGCTGTTGCTGTAACCGAGCGAAAACATCCAGGCAACTCTTGAGCAACAGGATCAAGTACTGCTGAAAAATATGCACAAGGGCGTTTGCTTATCACCATGTGTCTGTACTAGAACTGACAATGCACATCTATCTCTCTCATGTACGTACAATGTAAAGGGCTTCGTGTAATCTGGAGTACCTAACACTGGTGCTGAACAAAGGGCTTGTTGTAACTGTCGAAAAGCATTCTCACATTCATCTGTCCATGGAAGGGGTGTTGGAGTATCTTTTGTCAAAATTGCTAACAAAGGTTTAACAATGTATGAAAATCCCAATATCCATTGCCTACAAAAAAAAGTAAGACTTAAAAATGCTCGAACTTCTTTCTGTGTAGAAGGTACTGGTGTGTCTAAAATTGCCTGAATGCGATCTGATGTGAGTGCACGCCCCTCCTTAGACAAAAGGTGACCTAAGTAGGATATCTTTGGTCTACAATACTGCAATTTCTTTTTCGATACTTTGTGATGATGTGAAGCAAGGAAAGAAAGCAAAGACAGGGTACACTTTTCACATTGTTCAGGGGTATCGGCTGCTAACAAAATATCATCAACATATTGTATGAGCGCCAGACCTTCGGGTAGAACAAAAGAATCAAGTTGTCTTTTTAATGCTTGGCTATAAATACTAGGACTCTCAGTATAGCCTTGAGGAACTCTACAAAATCTATGCGATCAATTATTCAAAGTGAAAGCGAACAAATATCGGCTATCAGGATGAATAGTAGGGATCGAAAAGAAGGCGTTCTTCAAGTCTATAACAGAGAACATAGTTGCAGTAGGCGGAACTAAAGTAGGAAGTGTCGTGATGTCAGAAACCACTGGATATTGTGGCACCACTATCTTATTCACCTCCCGTAGGTCAATTATAAATCGATAAATCCTAGTATCAGTATCTTTCTTCAAAATTGGGAGGATCGGACTGTTACAAACATTAAATGGAACTTCTTCAACAACCCCAACTTCAATAAGATCTTGTACAATTCGTGTGAATGCTTCCTCACCCTCCTGTGAAATTCGATATTGAGGCAAACGTGGTAACACAGCTCCCTCCTTTACACTAATATGCACTGGTGGAATAACCATCTGTTCCACATCAGTATCTGAAGTAGCCCACAAAGTTTTAGGTAGGGAGGCTAATGCAGTATCCTCTTTAGCAATGCAAACTCTGTCCGTTACTGGATAATTGTCATTCAAAATCACACACACTCCTTCAGGGGACATCTTATTGTGGCTCTGAAATACTTGAGCATATCAAGACCCACAATATTGTCTGGTGTATTTGGGGAGAACAAAAACGGGCACGGAGCAGCAAACCTATCAACATGAAATGCAAGTGGATGTGACAATGGGCTATGGGAAGGAGTTCCATCGAACCCTATTGATGTAATCATTAAGCCAGACAGGGGAGCCCTGGGAACCAATCGTTTAGACAAAGCGCTACAAGTAGCTCCTGTATCAACCAGAAACTGATCAGTAGAACCCAAAACATGTGCTGTAACATAAGGACCCCTCTGATCTACCGGAACTTCAACTGATTCCTTACCCCATCTTACGCAATCCTATGCATAAGCAGAATCATGTAAATCAGGCTGCACATAATCAGACATCTGGTATTGGTTGCACCTATCAAAAGTATTGAACCCATTTTGTACCCGCACATTAGAATCAAACCTAGCGCGATCATTCGTGTTGCCTCTGGGTCCTGAATTTCATGCGCGATTTCTCATTGGTCCGCAGCCACGGACATAGCTTTGTGAGCGCAACAACAGACACTCATCTGCCCAATGGCAAAATTTCCTACAATACGCACATTGGTCAACACCCAAATTCGAACAAGTGTAAGAGGAACCATAAAATCCTTGTCCGCCTCTATCGTTACCTCTAGGAGGTGGACCATAAACCTGAGATAACATAACCTTTGTTTTTAATTCTTTAGACTTTTTATCCTCGCTACCCTTCGCTTCTAATGCCTGACGCTCGTGATATTGAGCCATCGTCAAGAGAGATGCCGGAGAAGAGGTAGTCCAAGAGCTTTCACTAGCTTTTAAAAGGCTAGCCACTCCTGGTAATAGATTTGTAACATACTTATGTACAAACAAATGTCGGCCCGTATCGTCCGTTAGCGACTGGCCACTAAAATCATGAAAGGCTTCCTCGAAATGCGTAAAGAAATCTGAAACTGATTCATCTGCCTTTTGCTTACAAGATGCTAAAATAGTCCAATCAATATTTTTAGGGGGAATAATCATTTTTAACTTAGTTAATATTGCACCAGGAAGATCTAAAATCAACTGACATGTTTTTTTCGCTGGTTCCCTATCCTCATCTTCCCTCTCTATCTCCTTCCATAACGCCCCATACACTGCGCGATCATCAACTTTATGCACGGATCTCCACATATCAGGCGGCAATATTAGCCCGAAAAATAAATCAATATCAGCTAATGTCATAGTACAAGAATTTATGGCTCCCTCAACTTCCTCATAGAAAGCAGCTGGATTTTTTCGCGGATCAGGCAATGCAGCTTTAAGTGCCATGACATCTGCCCTATTCCAGAGAGTATACACCCAATTATAAATAAAATAACCTTTAGCATCTACAGAAAACTTATCGTCACTTGTACCCGTTCCCTTAGGAGGAACATATAAAGGCGCGGCCTCTCGCATAGGCTTTGCATGCACTATTGCAGTCTAATCTGTTTCAAATATAGATGATTGTTTCCCGTCGACCAACCCCCGTCCGTCCATCTGTTTTAGCTTTCCGTTTCTCCTCCCGTAGATGAAACGCCGCAGTTCGTAGTTTAAACAGCCGCTTGATCGTATCAGTCACCTGGGGGAGAGTAAAAAGACCTTTACGCAATTGCTTACAATCGGTTGCTACATCATCAGGTTCGAGAATGTCAGAAACTTTTCGGAACATGTCAACAACTTCTTCAGCAAAAAGCTCAGTAAAGTATATTTGCTCTCTATCTTGCCATCCCTTTAAAGAATCTAAGATACTAGAAACAGTAACAGTATCATGAAGTGCCTGACGGGCGATCTTTCTATGTTCGGCCGCACGGTCGACCGACATCATGGAGCGGGTATCAGGTTTCATTTTATCTGCCCCGGAATCCTCATCTTCGCCAGATGGAGCGGACGGAACGGCATACGGAGGCGGAGGACAATCTAACAATGAAAAATTATCTTGTGGTTTATTAAGGACAGGATAAAGAGGTTGCCGAACAGCATATTGGCCAGATATCTGCAATCTGCGCTCCTTCGCCTGTCTCTCTTCCAAATCTTTCACCTCTTTCTTCCTTAATTCTTGCGCTTTTTCATACACATTCTTCCGTTGTTCTTTCTCAATCAGCACTTGCTCACGTTTCTCACGCTCACATAGTTCTTTCACCCACATTCGTACACATTCAAACATGTCTTGTCTAGATTTTCGCTCGAACATACACTGTTCCACATACTCAATCTTTCGCATATCAAATGACCCATACTTTGGCCAACGTAACTCAGGATCCTTTTGCGTGTATTTCCTCCACAACGTGCTGTACATTATAGAAGAAAGACCATATTTTAAATGCATATCTCTTGGGGAGCTGGCTGCGATTCCTCAAGACTTAACCAGTTATTTCCACAAAAGGAGCACATCCTACAGAGTGCGCTAAAAGCAGGCATGCCAAAAATAGTGCAAAATATGAAGTATTATAATCAAAGTAGCACTTAAGGTATCTGTAATACGTTGTGCCGTTCAAATCAAAATCGCATTTTAGAGAAAAATCTCCTCATTACCTGCCTATATGTGTTGCAACGCATATATTACACTTACACATACATATCATGACTAGTCATACTAAACCAAAATTGCCACAGCAAGCGTATCCTAAAACTGCCTTGCCAATCCCAGGCTTCCAAAACCCACAGCAAGTACCGTACAACTGTTCTTACCAATCACTGGGTGTCCAGATTCCAACTGCCAAGTTCTAAATTCAACCAAACGGCCACTGCACGGCAAACCAACAGAAGAGATCTCAGTCGAGGACCGGCACCACCTGGATGGTCAGATCGGAAAGAAAGGAAAACACACCTTGGATGCCAAGACTCGGGTCTCCTCTGGCATGCGATTGCGTCCCCAGCGAGATTCCAATCCTTCATCACGACCACTCCTTTGGGCATCCGAGTCGCCGATGAGCCCCACGTGTCGGGCGCCAATTCATGTGAGCAAGCCTCAGCTAGGCCTACTAGTGCAAGGGGTCGCCTTTCTCTGCACAGAGTCCTCAGACCATAGGAAGAAGTTGGCAATGAAACAGAAAATACAAAGACAAAGTTTATTAAACCTTTAAAGGTGGTACTACAGTCCACACAACACCCTTCAGTATTGTATAGAGTAGCACACCGAACTAAAACACATGGCCCCTTTTATACACAATGAGGGGCTCCAAAGAAGGCGATACAGAATACCAGAGCAGTTTTCTGACCATACAAGGACATATTGGAAAGGACAATTGATAAATGGGCGGAGTTAACAGTCTTCAGAAACTAGTAAACACATTCCTATCTGGAACTAATTAGTAACACCCGCAGACCATACTGGGCATGTCTGGGCGTGCTGAAAGTGGGGGATGCTAAATATAGCCTGTTGCCAGGCAGACTTCAGGCGCAGTTAACAAGGAGGGAGGAAAAAGCACATGGTGAGCACATGGCAATGTATGGCATACAAAATGGCCGCTACGAATACAAAATAGAGTTGGTTCATTTGCTACAATAATGGTTGAATACAGCATGTCTTCTGCTAATGCTTAACTTAATCGCCGTTCATTTACAACACTGTACTCAAGGAGATTTAACCAGCAATTTCCTTTGAAGAGTAAATAATACTACCACTGATAAAGCCAGTATTTGGAATTTACAAATTAAACAATTCAATCCTTTTTGATACACATACACTTCTGTTTAAGGAAGATGCTTACGTATTGTCCGGTTGTTTCTGCATTAGAGAAGTATAGTATCCTGGAATGCTTTTTTCATATTGCCTATTGTATTGGTTCTTAACGTTTTGAATCCTGACGGCCCCACTAATCATTGTTGGAAGCCAGCGATCCCTTAGCCATTTGTATGACTTGAACACTATCTAAGGAAGCAGCAACATGCTAATCCTGGACCAGCCTCTGATCCATCACTGTTAAAACAATGTAACATTCTGTGGCAAAATAATATCAATTTTGAGATAAATAACATCATGGCACTTCATACAATGTTGCAGGAGTTTCTATGCGCTGCACCTGACAGGCCTTACATTCTCCAAATTAATGGTATCATAAAACTGAGGTGGACTGTCTTGTGGGATCTACAGACCATTTTCAGCTTTCCACAGAAGGCAAAAGAGTTTTCAGTAACTGAGCTATCTTGACTCCTCCACCAGTTTTTTCCAAAATATGTTTTGAATAATGGGTCCATAACAAGCTTCTTTAACCAGCAATACTTTCATTTGGTGCTATAAATATGTACACTGAAATAAACCCAGATTGTCAACATAGCTCAGCTGGTTGAGAAACTTCTCAACTGTCTGTGTGTAACCTGCATGTGGCAGGGAGTCGCATTTGGGTTTATAATAAAAGCAGTGTCTGTAAAATTAACATTATTCAGTTACATATAACTGATTTAATATAGGTGACTTGAAAAACTTTAATGAACTGGCATATTGTTGGTGCATTGGTAAAGGCCTTCTATTTCATGAACAAACTTGGGAGAATAGAGTTTTGCTGGCAGGTTCCTGATTCTGTTTCCCTGGCAAAAAAGTCTAGTCACACTCAGAGGCCCTTCTATTGAGCATACAGAAAGTTGCCAGATTACAAGTAATTTTGTGGTCTGGCGGTTTCCGCCGTGTTGCTACTTCTAAAAAGTCACTGTTTTGAAAAATGTACCACAATGGTGGGTTCTCTACGCAGGTTCCTGCACAGCATGGACTGTAAATTCCATTCTGCTCAAGAACTGGGGGGCATGCACACAGGGCAACACATGTTGTGCCCCCCCTGGGGGCAACCCCAGGCTGATGGAGCACAAGGGGACCTGCAGGGCCCCCTTTATTTTACTTTCAGCACCGCCAGCCTTTTCATGGAGGAAAGACCTCCATGAAAATGCTGTCGGTCCTGAAACTTGTAATATGTATGACAATGCTGTAGTGGTACCACCTGCATCTTCCAAATATCCTGAACTCCGTGCCACCACTAGGGAATGGCAGTAATTTGGCTGAGTCAGCAGTCTAATTACTGTCCGACCACCCAACTCTAAATAGGCCGGTCTCACCACAGGTGCGGTGATGGCTGGACCACCACCACCGTGCCACAATGAGTCTGGAGGGTCTCAGACCACCAGACTCATAATTAGGCACATAGAGTGATTATATGATCCACCATACACAGAAGAGGATATTTGTGGACAAACTACATCACTAAGTAGATGAGAGAGGGTAACTATTAATAAATTGAACAATGAAGACTCTCATTTCTGCAACCATGCAGCTTTCTAAAAAAATATATACCAATAATTTATATGAAATGTCTTTTCATTTTAAATGAGGCTGCTGCCTTCTTCAAGTAACTTTGATGCAGCAGGAGTTGCAGAGCAAGGCAAGTCTTCGGCAGAGCCAGCACACATGCTCAAAAAAGAGGCAGTCAGCACAATTCAAGCACTCCTCGGGATAGTATGAATAATGGCCATGCTGTGGGTGGGAGGAGTGTGAAAAGGGTACAAACGCTGCCAAACTAAAAGTCCAATACATGACCAATCCTTTTTTTTTTGGGCACTCAGGACACTTCTAGCCACTTTGGGTGTTCGATGAGACATTGGGTTAGACTTATCCAGATCAGGTTTCAAGTTGGTATTCAAATCCTCCTCCCCCACAGTACAGTGGCCTCCGGCCAATCTCTCAGGGCACCATACGTTCAAAAAAGGCACACTGGGTCATCTGTGATGGGTCCACAGACATTGATAATAGTTACCAATGAACCCCCTAACTTACCCTGCACCATCAAACATCTGCCCTCATCTTCTACATACGTTTGAGCTGGCTGAAACCACACCTCTTTTAACCAATAAAATCGTTCCCCTTGCATACGACGAGAATGAAGCTGCCAACCTGATGCCTGCCCCTCTCCCCCCAAATGCCCCGCTCAGTGGGCCTCATTTATGAGGCAGTGTGTCACTTTTACGCCGCCAGTGCGTAACTTTTTGTGAAGCACCAGCAGCGTAAAAAATGTGCCTTGTAGCACCATATTTACAAAGTGATGCATCTTGGTAGATGCGTCACTTTGTAAACCCCAGCGCTATTTTATACCTACGCAAGGTATAATGTATGCAGGGGGGGGGGGGCGCTCTGACGCAAGAAAGGGTCCTAAAAGTGACTCAGTGAAATCTATAAGATTTCACTGCGCCACTTCTAGGACACAAATGCGTCAATTTCTTACCCCTGTCTGACTGCAGGCGTAAGACAGACGCAGACCCTTTCACATGGGGCTTGCCCCATGTGAAAGGACACATTGCTGGAGTTGGGTCACTTTTGTGACACACTCCAGCAATGCGTCACTTTTGCGCCGTACAGATACGTCAGAAATACTGACGTATCTGTAACTCCTTGCGCCATGATGCCTCATACTGTAAATATGACGCATCATTGGTGTCGCAAGGAGGGCGCAGTGAAAAGTGACGCATCGCTGTTTTCACGCAGCGATGCGTCACTTTTCATAAATGAGGCCCAGTGTGTTTAGTCAAATGGGTTTCCTGTAACAGGGCTATGTGTATCATGTGCCGATTCAGGTAGGCTAGCACTTGTCTAACTTTACTAGGTGAGTCGGGACCTCTAAGATTCCAGGTCAACATTCGGAATCTATCCCCCATCACACCTCCGAGCAACACCTAGCAAGCGCAGTGTCGACACAAACATCCATAGGGGGTGCTGACCACCTCAAGCCCAGTTGATCCAGCATAATGCCCATTCCTTATTCCAACCAACTTTGATACCTCAGATACTTGAGAAAAAAAGAAAAAATACAACGCACACCCCCCTTTATCCATAATCCTCCCTCCACCCACTTCAACCTCCCAATTAGGTCGAGGCCATGACCCACCCCCCAGCCACACATCACCCCCATCAACCATGTAACTCAACATATAGGGAACACCCACTAGGGGGAGAGGGTCGGCAACGAATACGCACACAGAGGTGTGGTCGCCAGATTGGTACTATGTGATCCACCCGTGCACGTGAACTAGAAATGTGTCCAGTGTCAGACACATTGATCAAGAATGAATGACTGTAACCATATGACATTATTAACACATGTGTAGGAAACCTGTCTCTGCCCGCCTCGCTCACAGCAAATAACTTCAGGTCAACATGTAAATATAAAAGACTACCAACATTTAGAGAAGCAAAGGCCCCAACTTATCCATCAGATTAAAGACATTGCCAAGATCAGTCCGTTTCCTCCAAACCCGATTGCACAGCTGCACCTTCCGTTCCTTCTCACTGCGGTCTTGATTTGTAAATGTGCGCCTGCCCCTCATGTGATATTTTCAGTTTAGCTGGGTAGAGCATGGCATGAGGCACAGATGCAGCCTACAGCAACTTCTTCACTGGCACAAACTCCTTCCTCGCCGCCTGCAGCCACGGAGTGTAGTCTGGGAGAAAGGATAGCGTGTTACCCTTATAAGTAACAGGGGTCTTAGCCCTAGCCTCCAGCAGAATGGCGTCTCTATCAGCATAGTTCGGAAGGCGCGCAATTATCGGGCGAGGCGGCTTAGACCTGAGACTCAACGAACGGTGCGCCCTTTTCACTATCATCACTGGGGACAGCACTGAGCCAAACAGGAAACGAAGCATCCCGTCTATGAATGTGTCCATCCTGGAAATAGCGGTGGACTCCGGCAGGCCAATTATGCCGAGGTTGTTGCGCCTAGAGCGCTCTTCCAAATCCTCATTCTTCGCACATATAATGTCCAATACCTTCTCCATCTGCAAAATTTGGGTCCGTGATTCAGCCTGGGAGTCCTGCGTGTCGGATAATCTATTCTCCAGCACGTCCAACCTGTGCTCGTGTGTGTCTACCTTCTTCCTTTACGACATCCAGTCCGGTCGCCAGCGCATCTATTTTACTATCAATCGATTTTATGCCAGCTCCCAACTCGAGCAAGATGGTTCTGGTGTTGTCTTCCATATCCTCCGCCACCCCCGAGGCACCCTGCGATCCTGCCTGATCCTCCGCCACTTCCCTGGGGCATATGCTGCTCTTATTCTCAAATTGCAGCTTGGATGGCTTAGGTTCGGATTTTCCCATAGTGGTGAGGATGGAGGCAAAAGGGGCATGCAGTGTTCAGTCTCACCACAGTATTAACAGCCAGCCTCAGTGACTTCCTCCGCCGCAGAATCCCCACGTGGCACACTAGCACAGCAGCTCCGCAGCTGACGGACAGCAGGGGGGACCCCCAGCGAAGAATTCCACAAGCTGTCCGCAGCTCAAATCGACCAGCAGCTACCGCCACAGAGCCCAGCAGCCAACCTGCGCACAGCTGCGCGCTCCTCTTATTCACTACTCCTGACCAGGCCCAGCGGACAAGCTATCATACACTTACTGGGTGCCTAGAAGCTCACAGCGCACACAGAGCGATGCTTCAACCTTCCCCTCAGCAGTGCGGGAGCCCCCAGCGGCACTCCGTGCCCCCCAGCCCAAGAGAGCAAGCAAGAAGCTGTACCAGGGTTCCCCGACAGCACCCTCCACCGCAAAGGATCTGGTCCGCGCCCCCCCCCTGTAGTCAACAGAAATGCAGCCCCGCACCCAGCAGGGCCAGGCAGCTCCAGTCCCCACCAGGCACCACCACAAGTAAATCCTGGGGAATCCAGCTAGGGCTGCAACACCCAGCCAACACCAGGCCCAGGACGCGCCCTCACCCCACTTACTGTGTTATCTCTCTGCCGCCATTAGCACCAGGCTCCTTGACACGCACCTCCGCCTCGCCTCAGCTAGCTCCTCTCCGTGGTCAACAGCCACCTGGGTGCTTCAGATTGCACTCCTTCCCTGTCGTCGATGGCTCAGATCATCGTGCCAGCACCCGCACACCTCGATCTCTCAGCTCCTGCGGCGTCAGCAGCAGCGTTCCCGGTGCACCGGCTCCAGCGTCACTGGGTCCGCACACCACAGCTAGTGCCAGTCTACCTCTGCAGCAGAGCCCCACAGCGTCTCCAGAGCAGGCCGGCACTCACTGCAGCCCTCAGCTGCCCAGACTCTGCTCCGTACGTCACTTTTCCCCCACAGCCGGTTCTCCACTCTGCCTTGATGTTTAAAGGGGTCAGCTACAACATACAGCCGCCTCAGCAGAGCATCTCGGCGGACAGGTTTCAGGTGGGTGCCATTTTCTTCCCGGGCGCGCAGAAGCGAACTCGGTTATTTAGGGCAATGGAACATTGGTGAAGGGGGTGGAAAGTTCCCAACTGGTGAGCTGCAATCTGTAGTACAGCCCCAGGCAGTTCTGGTGGTGCACCGGCGATTATGAAGTATGGTAATTGCCGGATTTGGAATCTGGCTGGCAGAGCTCCCTCACAATTTATTTTGAGAGACAAGGGAACCCGCTCGGTAGGCAAGGACCAAGGGTACTAGTATTATCTTGAAACAACGGTCCTTGACAAAAGAGGATGTGACAGCTAATGAATAATTATAGGCCACAATGTGCACTATAATAAGTAAGGTGTCCAGCCGGACCCTAGGATTTAATCAATGAAAATAATGCAAGGCAATCTCAAACACAACAATAATGAAGTGGGACATATTCCTGTATCCACAGCATACAACAGGGCTAGACAAACAAAAAGGGTAAAGGGTTCATCAGGCAATCTTTCTTTCGTGAGAAGCTAGTACATATAGAACCTAATATCTTAGCTTTTCTCATGTAGTAAAAACATAATTATGTCACACAATGGGGAACTGGTGTTTAAACTACATCTACTGTCGACGGTGTTTCGATCCTGTAGGAATGAAGGATCATCATCAGGAAAACCAATGTAATGCCTGAAAGTGCAAGCCTGTAATCAAAATAGGGAAACAGAGAGACACAAGGGAAATTTGTTTAAACTCTCACCTATACCTTAATTGCATAACATAACCGAGTTCACGCCATGCCTTATGGTGACAACCTGCCATACGTGTTGGTGAGTGTCCTGTCTGGTGACATTCAACCTGGACTTCAGTGATAGTGATAATGAGATAAACCACAATGTATGTGGTACTGTGTGGGTCGTGAGGTGAGAGGAGAGTGCTCCACACAAGGGTGACGCAGCGGGAGAAATATCCAGTTACTAGGGGGCACGTGGAACCCCCAGGGGACCAGGGGAGGTGACAGGAAGGAGGGGATTAACTGGATGCAGAGAGCAGGAGCAGGAGCGAGGAACTAATTCCACGGGTAACCAAGGGCCTGGAGACGGCGCAGCGTGAATCAATGGGCTATGGGAAGAGGTGCTCAAGGGTGGGCCAGCAAGGCTACCGGGGGTTAACCATGATGGTGAGCAGGGCGAGGATGCTTACCTAAAGGGAAGTAACAAGGCAGTTGGCCGCAATGCAGACCGCAGCTAGGGTGAGGATCAAGGTGGTGGTAACCTAGGGGGAGAGAGGAATAGGTAAGGAGCTTGGAAACCCCAACCTACCGTGCAGGGGGATGATTAAGGGGCAAGGCACTTACCACATTATTAGAAGGTATTGGCCCAGAGAACTGAGGATATAAGGAGCGGCGATGGTCCGCGGAGGGTCGGGATCTGAGAATTAGTGAGGGAAAAGGAGGTTAACAACTATGGTGGGAGGTGGGGGCGTCGTGGGAGAATCACTGGCGAGCTGCTTACCTAGTGCTCTGGTTGAGCGGTCCGAATCCGGGGAGAAAAATAGGCAGTAGTGGCCTGTGGTAAGCCTGTGAAGGACGGACCTGTGGTATTTATAAGAGTGGGTCACGGGGTCGCGTTGGGGAGAAAGGAAGCTTACCTTAGTGTTCTCAATGGAACCTAGTGCTGGGGTTAAGCAGTCCGATTCCCACTTGGAGTTGGCGGTAATGGCCTGTGGTGAGCCTGTAGTAAGGCCGGACCTGGGAGATTAAGGCAGTGAGCCGCAGATGGCAGCCGGCAAAAATAATGCAGCGGGGAAGTAGCGGGAGAGGGAACTTACCTTAGTGTTCACGTTGGAACATCCGAGGGCGTCTGCTGGGCACGGTAGCACCGGTCAAAGGGGAGCTGCTAAGCGTGCAGTGATGAAATAGCCGGGCGGCCATGATGGGGGAGGCGGAATCGCGAGAGTCAGCCCTGTGGTGGCCATTTTGGGATGGGCAGGGCAGTGAGAAATGGCGGCCATCTTGTAGTGAGGTAGAAGGTACAGCGCTGTGAGGGAATGTGAACTAAGGTATTTACAATAATGCGACGCGGTGAGGGTGAGTGAATCAATACAGCGCAGTGAAGGTGACTGAATAATATACAGTGCATATAGACAGATCCTGTTCACAGTAGTTGTCTGCATGCCAAGGCATTACAATTTGTACATTTCAGCAATGTTAGCAGAACTTGACAAGATGTCGTTACAACAGTAGGAACATTCAGAGGCATCAAACCAGGTTTAGAGAAGCGAGGTCCAATCCTCATTGCGATTTAGTCCATTTTTGATACTGTCCATGAGGAGGATTAATTTCAATTCCTCTCTGTTAAGCAAATGGTCAATGTCTCCTCCACGTGGTGGCAATCTTACAGATTTGAGGACAGTCCATTTCAAATCAGTGTCAGTGTGTCCTTTCTCCATAAAGTGGTACACCAGGGAGGCGTTAGGGGTCTTGCAACGGATTCTGCTGCGATGTTGGCCGATCCTCGTTTTCACTTTTTGCTTGGTTTGGCCCACATATACAAGCCTGCATGGGCATTGGATCAGATAAATCACATCACTGCTGTTACAATTTGTGAAGGATTTACAGTTAATGGTGACATTATTAAAAATGAACGATTTACCTTCCATAGTGAAGTCGCAAACGTTACAAGATCCACATTTAGCATGCCCCACCAGTGGTGTTCGGTTCCAAAGGGAATCTAGCGTGTCACGTGTAGGGGGGCTGGGAAGCGCGGCCCTAACCAGATGGTCTTTTAAGTTGGAGCTTTTCTTGAATGCAAATAAGGGACGATCGATCTGCAAGTTGCCAGCATTGAGTATGGGCCAGTGTTTGATTATACTCTTTTTTAGGGCATTCGAAACAGGTGAGAATGTAGTTACACATGCTATTCTAGCGTTCGAACCCTTTTTGTTTGTCTATCCCTGTTGTATGCTGTGGATACAGGACTGTGTCCCACTTCATAATTGTTGTGTTTGATATTGCCTGGCAATATTTTCATTGATTAAATCCTAGGGTCCGGCTGGACACCTTACTTATTATAGTGCACATTGTGGCCTATAATTATTCATTAGCTGTCACATCCTCTTTTGTCAAGGACCGTTGTTTCAAGATAATAAGAGCTCCCTCACAAAGCAGCCATTCCGCCTCGCACCAAAGCCAAGCCCCCAAAAATATGACCAATCATTATGTTGCTCCAAAATACAGTCAAACAGTGATACAAGGGATGTCTGAAGGATTTTGGGGGGCCCAGGCCAAATATATTTTGGGGGCCACTGTTCATAACAGCTTTGAATTTATGATCCAATTTCAGCCCTTTTTTGACCTCTTTGGCTAGGTAACTGACAGTGAATATTATGAATGTGCTTCCATCTAATATTCAGGGATAGTCACGTGTGTTTTCGATACTATAATAGCAGCAGCAGCTCACTATTATTACTGCAAATAATATCTGTGGCCCCTCCTATTTTTTCCATGTGCGGTCCTGTTTTGCTTTAAAAGAAAAAACAATTATGGATGTTGCAGGAAACATTAACACTATATTTCTCTGAAAAATGTCTGATATGGACTCCCACAGATCACCCGCATTAAATATAAATTAAAGGATAACGGTATTTAAAACAATTTGTTAAAAACTATTCAAGGTCATCAGGGAAAGATTCTCTGCTGGACAGAGCTGTCTCTATCAGGGGGCCCATGAAAGGCTGGGGCCTTGGGCCAGCGCCCACTTAGCCCATGCCTTAAAACGTCTCTAGATTGGACACGTTGCAATTCCCCAGACCTGGCTATACACATCAGCAATTTTATGCACTTCCTAAAAGAATGCTTCTCTTTACTGAGAAGCCAAACCTGATGCTACTATCATAGGTTCTGTCACAGTAGCATGAGAGCAACCCTAAAATTAGCTGAGCACACCAACCAGGGGCTCAGTTGATGACCGGGGATTGGTCTCTGTTTCCTCCAGCTCTCAGAGACAGTGAATGTGTGTCGGGCTGAGTCACATAGCATAGCATGCCATGACAACTGAGGGTAACACCCCCACCTCCTAAGCATGCTTCTCAGATGGTGCAGCGGGGAAGTAGCGGGAGAGGGAACTTACCTTAGTGTTCACGTTGGAACATCCGAGGGCGTCTGCTGGGCACGGTAGCACCGGTCAGAGGGGAGCTGCTAAGCGTGCAGTGATGAAATAGCCGGGCGGCCATGATGGGGGAGGCGGAATCGCGAGAGTCAGCCCTGTGGCGGCCATTTTGGGATGGGCAAGGCAGTGAGAAATGGCGGCCATCTTGTAGTGAGGTAGAAGGTACGGCGCTGTGAGGGAATGTGAACCAAAGTATTTACAATAATGCGACGCGGTGAGGGTGAGTGAATCAATACAGCGCAGTGAAGGTGACTGAATAATATACAGTGCATATAGACAGATCCTGTTCACAGTAGTTGTCTGCATGCCAAGGCATTACAATTTGTACATTTCAGCAATGTTAGCAGAACTTGACAAGATGTCGTTACAACAGTAGGAACATTCAGAGGCATCAAACCAGGTTTAGAGAAGCGAGGTCCAATCCTCATTGCGATTTAGTCCATTTCTGATACTGTCCATGAGGAGGATTAATTTCAATTCCTCTCTGTTAAGCAAATGGTCAATGTCTCCTCCACGTGGTGGCAATCTTACAGATTTGAGGACAGTCCATTTCAAATCAGTGTCAGTGTGTCCTTTCTCCATAAAGTGGTACACCAGGGAGGCGTTAGGGGTCTTGCAACGGATTCTGCTGCGATGCTGGCCGATCCTGGTTTTCACTTTTTGCTTGGTTTGGCCCACATATACAAGCCTGCATGGGCATTGGATCAGATAAATCACATCACTGCTGTTACAATTTGTGAAGGATTTACAGTTAATGGTGACATTATTAAAAATGGACGATTTACCTTCCATAGTGAAGTCGCAAACGTTACAAGATCCACATTTAGCATGCCCCACCAGTGGTGTTTGGTTCCAAAGGGAATCTAGCGTGTCACGTGTAGGGGGGCTGGGAAGCGTGGCCCTAACCAGATGGTCTTTTAAGTTGGAGCTTTTCTTGAACGCAAATAAGGCACGATCGATCTGCAAATTGCCAGCATTGAGTATGGGCCAGTGTTTAATTATACTCTTTTTTAGGGCATTCGAAACAGGTGAGAATGTAGTTACACATGCTATTCTAGCGTTCAAACCCTTTTTGTTTGTCTATCCCTGTTGTATGCTGTGGATACAGGACTGTGTCCCACTTCATAATTGTTGTGTTTGATGTTGCCTGGCAATATTTTCATTGATTAAATCCTAGGGTCCGGCTGGACACCTTACTGATTATAATGCACATTGTGGCCTATAATTATTCATTAGCTGTCACATCCTCTTTTGTCAAGGACCGTTGTTTCAAGATAATAAGAGCTACCTCACAAATCAGCCATTCCGCCTCGCACCAAAGCCAAGCCCCCAAAAATATGACCAATCATTATGTTGCTCCAAAATACAGTCAAACAGTGATACAAGGGATGTCTGAAGGATTTTGGGGGGCCCAGGCCAAATATATTTTGGGGGCCACTGTTCATAACAGCTTTGAATTTATGATCCAATTTCAGCCCTTTTTTCACCTCTTTGGCTAGGTAACTGACAGTGAATATTATGAATGTGCTTCCATCTAATATTCAGGGATAGTCACGTGTGTTTTCGATACTATAATAGCAGCAGCAGCTCACTATTATTACTGCAAATAATATCTGTGGCCCCTCCTATTTTTTCCATGTGCGGTCCTGTTTTGCTTTAAAAGAAAAAACAATTATGGATGTTGCAGGAAACATTAACACTATATTTCTCTGAAAAATGTCTGATATGGACTCCCACAGATCACCCGCATTAAATATAAATTAAAGGATAACGGTATTTAAAACAATTTGTTAAAAACTATTCAAGGTCATCAGGGAAAGATTCTCTGCTGGACAGAGCTGTCTCTATCAGGGGGCCCATGAAAGGCTGGGGCCTTGGGCCAGCGCCCACTTAGCCCATGCCTTAAAACGTCTCTAGATTGGACACGTTGCAATTCCCCAGACCTGGCTATACACATCAGCAATTTTATGCACTTCCTAAAAGAATGCTTCTCTTTACTGAGAAGCCAAACCTGATGCTACTATCATAGGTTCTATCACAGTAGCATGAGAGCAACCCTAAAATTAGCTGAGCACACCAACCAGGGGCTCAGTTGATGACCGGGGATTGGTCTCTGTTTCCTCCAGCTCTCAGAGACAGTGAATGTGTGTCGGGCTGAGTCACATAGCATAGCATGCCATGACAACTGAGGGTAACACCCCCACCTCCTAAGCATGCTTCTCAGATGGTGCAGTGCCTGGGATCAGTGGGCAATAAAAATGTGATTGTGCACGCTTATGATTGATCTGCAAACTTTTGTAGTGAGCTTTGCTGAGCCCCAGGTTCCGCGGACCACAGATTAAAAACATCTGGACCAGTTCCCCATTGTGTGACATAATTATGTTTTTACTACATGAGAAAAGCTAAGATATTAGGTTCCATATGTACTAGCTTCTCATGAAAGAAATATTGCCTGATGAACCCTTTACCCTTTTTGTTTGTCTAGCCCTGTTGTATGCTGTGGATACAGGACTGTGTCCCACTTCATAATTGTTGTGTTTGATATTGCCTTGCAATATTTTCATTGATTAAATCCTAGGGTCCGGCTGGACACCTTACTTATTATAGTGCACATTGTGGCCTATAATTATTCATTAGCTGTCACATCCTCTTTTGTCAAGGACCGTTGTTTCAAGATAATAAGAGCTCCCTCACAAGGCAGCCATTCCGCCTCGCACCAAAGCCAAGCCCCCAAAAATATGACCAATCATTATGTGGCTCCAAAATACAGTCAAACAGTGATACAAGGGATTTCTGAAGGATTTTGGGGGGCCCAGGCCAAATATATTTTGGGGGCCACTGTTCATAACAGCTTTGAATTTATGATCCAATTTCAGCCCTTTTTTGACCTCTTTGGCTAGGTAACTGACAGTGCATATTATGAATGTGCTTCCATCTAATATTCCGGGATAGTCACGTGTGTTTTCGATACTATAACAGCAGCAGCAGCTCACTATTATTACTGCAAATAATATCTGAGGCCCCTACTATTTTTTCCATGTGCGGTCCTGTTTTGCTCTAAAAGAAAAAACAATTATGGATGTTGCAGGAAACATCAACACTATATTTCTCTGAAAAATGTCTGATATGGACTCCCACAGATCACCCACATTGAATATACATTAAAGGATAACAGTATTTTAAACAATTTGTTAAAAACTATTCAAGGTCATCAGGGAAAGATTCTCTGCTGGACAGAGCTGTCTCTATCAGGGGGCCCATGAAAGACTGGGGCCTTGGGCCAGCGCCCACTTAGCCCATGCCTTAAAACATCTCTAGATTGGACACGTTGCAATTCCCCAGACCTGGCTATACACATCAGCAATTTTATGCACTTCCTAAAAGAATTCTTCTCTTTACTGAGAAGCCAAACCTGATGCTACTATCATAGGTTCTATCACAGTAGCATGAGAGCAACCCTAAAACTAGCTGAGCACACCAACCAGGGGCTCAGTTGATGACCGGAGAATAGTCTCTGTTTCCTCCAGCTCTCAGGTACAGTGAATGTGTTTCGGGCTGAGTCACATAGCATAGCATGCCATGACAACTGAGGGTAACACCCCCACCTCCTAAGCATGCTTCTCAGATGGTGCAGTGCCTGGGATCAGTGGGCAATAAAAATGTGATTGTGCACGCTTATGATTGATCTGCAAACTTTTGTAGTGAGCTCTGCTGAGCCCCAGGTTCCGCGGACCACAGATTAAGAACATCTGGACTGGTCAGTGATATCGGTAAATAGACCAGTGTACCGCTATCTATGCATTTTAAAATGACATTTTTGTGGATTGTCATACTAATGCTGAGCAACGTGAGATGCGCCCATTCCTGAACTGCTATAGGATGGAGGTTGAAGGTTAGCGTACATGAAATAATGACTTAGGCAGATTTTAGCACCAATAAAAGGCCTGATGTTGATAACTCAGTAAAGCTATCTCCAAGAGGAATCGATCCTACCACTCTTTCTTTAAGTACAGTGTGGGCAATGTACAGGACATCGTATAGTGCAGAGATGTGATTGCTAGGGAGGGAAAAACAATTCAGAAGAGACTGAAAAGAAACCTGTTTTAGTCAGAAAGACAATTTGTCAGGCAAAGTAGCTTAGTGTTTGATAGGAAACACTAGGTCACTGTTTTCACTATATTATTCATTTTCAGTAAAAAGGAACCATAGGTAAAAGTGTTGATAGCAGTAGGGAATCAATTTGGAACATGTTCACGTATTCTCTAGGCTTAACTTCTTGAAGACATGTCACACCGAAGCAAGCTTTCAGGTTTAAAAAACTGTGACAGCATACAGGCAAGATAATTGAGGAATGAGATGCTGTAACAATTGTATTCTTTATTGGTGAGGACAGTGCTTTATTTGTGAAAGTGGTTATAGGTGCTGGCAGTGCTTAATTTGTAAAAAAATGAGTGGCAGTGCCGTATGGTGCTTTCAAGAGGACGATTGCGATATCGGGCAGACTTGCTTTTGCTTGACACCATCTTGTAAAGGTGACCGACCTCCAGTTGGTGGTCTCGCCCGCCTCATTAGGATGCGACCAAACACTGTTTGGCCTCATTTATTTATTTATTTATTTATTTATGTTCTTGTATAGCGCATGAATTCGACCCCCGAAGGGGTATCTCCGCGCTTCCGCTTTACCAAAGGAGCTTAGACCTAGTTCTAAGCTGTGAGGGAGCTTGAGTGAATATCTTAGCAGGCAGTAAATAGAACATTTTTTAAGGTCTTCTTGAAATATTGAAAGTTGGTGGTATTTTTAAGGGTTGAGGGTAGTGAATTCCATAGAATGGGGCCTTTGTAGGACAGGGCTCGCCCTCCCTGCCTAGCTTTTTTTATCCTAGGAACCTGGAGCTGTTGCTGACTGCTAGAGCGCAGGGTGCGAACAGGTTTATAGGGAGTGAATTTTTCTTTTAGGTATTTAGGTCCATTGCCAAACAGACATTTGTGAATTGTGCAGCAGATTTTGAATTTTATACGCTGCCTAATTGGCAACCAATGAAGTTTGACCAAGAGGGGGCATGAAGCAGACCTTGGCTGAGCGTTGAGAACTAGTCTCGCTGCGGTGTTCTGGACCACCTGTAGTCTCTGTAGTTGTTCCTTATAGGCCGAGATTAACAAGCCATTACAATAGTCCAGTCTACTGACTACCAAGGCCTGGATGAGTGTTTTCCTGTAGGAGTCTGATAGGAACGGGAAGATGCGTCGTAGCAGTCCAATGACCCGGAAGCAGGATCCTGCTACTTGATTTGTGTGCTCTTTAAGCAAAAGTGTCTTGTCTAGCCACACACCGAGGTTTTTTACGGTCTGTTTGGGGCTTGGTGTTGGTCCCAAATCTGGGAGCCACCATTCAGGGGACCACAGAAGTGTGGCCTCCCCGAACAGCATGACCTCTGTCTTGCCTACATTACACTGGAGGCAATTTTTGGCCATCCAGTCCGACATTGCCCTCATTCCGTCCGCAAAAGATTTTTGTATTGCGGGCGTTAGGTTTTTAAAGGGGAACAGAAGCTGAGTGTCGTCAGCGTACGACACAGGGGTGAACCCATGAGCTCTTACAATGTCTGCCAAGGGGGCCACATACACGTTGAAAAGTGTGGGGCTTAGGCATGAGCCCTGTGGCACTCCCTTGGTGAGCTCCCTTAAGATGGAATGATGGGAGCCCAGTCTGACCCCTTGTAGTCGATCTGAAAGGAAGCTTTCCAACCAGGACAGAGCCACACCTTCTATGCCCATCTCCCTCAAACAACGAGAAGTATCTCATGAGACACTGTGTATTCTGTGTGGCATTCAGACATTTCCCTATGGTAACATGCTTTATGGCCATAAACAGGCTGTAAAACATGCTCCCATAGGGAAAAGGGAGATGGTGTTAATCCCGGCACCCCATGGCAAGCACCCCAACTGGACGCCGTGCACACATGGGGGCCATGCTAAGGGCCCCCAAACATTCTTTCGTACAGGGTTTCCATGTCAGAAAGACCGGCATGGAAATCCTGCTGGACAACGTGCATCGTAAGTCCTTGAGCCTTGTGGAAGCCAGCCGGAATGACCCCTGGTTTCAATTCTGACGGGCTGATACATAATCAGCCCGTCAGAACTGATATCGATGACGGAGGTTGGAACTTCACAACCTCCATTGTTATAGGCCCCTCAATGACAACGTGTCAAATGCCAAAGTTGCACAGTGTTGAATTTCACCCAGGCCAATTTAATCAACTGCCAGACAATCCCTGCATCTCTAACTCTTGCAGGTTCATGCTTTCTCCCTTTGTGATGGTTTCTCTGTCTTTCTCCTCCTTTTTCTTTCTGCTTTGTGTGTTTTTCCGTCTCTTGTTCTCATGAAATGCCTGAAAAGGAAAAATAAACATTGGTCCAAAAATATGTCTGCTGGTGTTCCCAGCTACAACCTCCAGCAGAAATTAAGTACTGGATGCTGGACACCAGTGTAGAGTCGTATGAGTTTGTAATGACAGAACCTTTGTGGCTCCTGATGGACTCCATCGAACTGTGATATAAGCATTAGAGCATAGTGAATTGAATGCAGGTCTAGAATGTTGAGTTCCCAGTTACCCTCAGAAGAATAAAGAGTATGCTATGTGTGCCTCCATCGAAGTACGGAATCGATGTTTGGAGTACATGGAGTCAAAGCGCAGCCCCAGTTCCATGTAAAGCATTTCACGTTACTGAAAACTTCACGAAGACGTACACACGTCGGTGGCCAATAACAAGATGGGAAGGTGGCACAAAGAGGTACTGTGCTATTCCACAACTCAAAACCATACATTTAGACAGAGTGATAATGCTGCGAGACAGATACCAACCAGGTGTTACACAGCACAAAAAGAAGTTTGAAGGTAAAGTGATAAAAGCAATTGTCATCTGCTTACCAGTACTGAGTAAAGAGAGGTATCCTGCCACAGCAGTGGAGGGAGTGACCCCAGAAAAAGCACCCATGGTTGTGTTTGCAGATCCATCCATATCTGAAGTGGCACCCTATCAAAGTTGCCGATTGGGGCTCAGAACAACTCCAAAGTTTTCCAAACTGCAGAAAGCCAAGAGTGGTGCTCGGAATTGTGACAGTTTGCTTCTCCAATGAAGTTCAAGAAAGGGATCCATTTCCTGTCTTTATCAAAGGTGGTTCAGAGGCCAGCATGTTGCAATACCTCAGAGACAGTCTCCATAAACAAGATCACCAGCCAGCGTCAAACAGGACTATACTCTCCATGTCAGTAAGTTCCACTAATAGTTACAATGCTGCTACCTTCTTGAAACCACCACTGCCATTCGATACTGTTAAAAAATGTGAATATTGACAACATATGGATTGTCTGGAAAGAGACATTTGATGATTGATTGAAGAAGAAAATAACAGGAAGATTATCAAGTACCTTAAGAATCTTGCTGTTGAAGGTGTGAAAGAAAAAAGCTGCGAGCTACTTAAATCACATACAATCAAATCAAAGAAGCCTTGAATCTCAAGTTCAATTCAATGCCAAATGTAGATTACGAAAGGCACATCTTCAGTCAAGAACAACAGAAAGCTGGTGAAGCCATTGACAAATTTGTTGAGAGACTTGATACTCTCATAAAACACTGTAAGTTCAATGAATTTAATGATGAGGAAGCCATACGCCTCAGAGTGATTGATGGATGCTTGTCAGATTCATACTGGTGCCGAAGTTGAGAGAAACTCTTACTCTGAAGCAAGTTCTCATGGCTGCCAGAGCTGAAGAGCTTGCTGATCGACAAGCTGCTGGCATTGAGGCTGGAGGTACCTAGAGTGACTCAGTCATGAATCTGAAAAGTGATCCAAAGCACAAGGCCAAGGGACACCACGTGAATTATCCACAAAAAAGAAATTGTGCTTCAGGTGTGGATTTTTGTTTCCACAGGAAGGTAAATGTCGCGCCATTGGGCGGATCTGCAAAGGAGGTAGAAAGGAGAAGCCTTTTGAGATGGTGTTGAAGGTGAAGGAAAAAGCAAGATTGTCACAACGCGAAGACAAAATGACTCCCCAAATGTTCCAGAAAATCACATCAGGTGAGGCAAATCGACACCAAATGAAGTTGATCGACATCTGAAACTTCATCAAACAGTTCTTCTGTGTCAAGTTAAAGTGAAGAAGATGCTTGTGCCATGTCATTGTTTACCTCAGAAAAGCATGCGCATATTGGACTGGGCCGCCTGTGAGGAAAAACACGGGTCCAAGAGAAATCAACATGACAGAGCAAAAAATGTCACTCAAACATTGTCTGAAGATGACACTAAAAGTCAATGGTTGCTCAATACCTTTCATTATCGATAGCGGTGCGTCAATAAATATTATGCCTGAGGAGAAATATAATTAACTGTTTCCATTGCCTCGACTAACGCCATAGGAAACCAAAGTGTATATAGGGGCTGCATCAACTCCACTAAAAAGTCAAGGTTAATTTGTAGCAATGAAGAAGCATAAGAAAACAAAAGCAGAAGCACCCATTCCTGTACTTCAAGGTACGGCGTCAAGTGCCTGTTTACCCAGCTTTAGCACAGCCACTGATTTGAGACTCATAACCATGAACTATAACAAGAATCCTCATCACAAACAAGTACGTCAATTCCCATTGTCGCTTCATGAGTTGGGAAAACTCAAAACTATGATAGTCCAATTACACATCAATGAGGACCTCTGTCCCATTGGTCAAAGACACAGATGAATTGCTTTTCACTTACAGGAAGCTTTTGAAAAAGAACTCGAATCTTTGCTCAAACACGATAACATTGATTATTTCACTGGTCCAACTCCATGGGTTTCTCTCGTAGTGGTCGTACCCAAAAAAGACAGTGAAGGAGCTGTACATATCTGCATGGGTATGCGTCAAGTGAACAAATTACATGATTCAAAAGTATTCTCTCACCTGGATCTAAATAAAGGACATCAGTTTGAACTCAAGGAGGATTGCAGGTACATTACAAACTTTTCTACACATATTGGTCTGTACAGTTACAAGAGATTAAATACTGGTGTGTCAACAGCTTCAGAGCTATTCCAAAATGTCATTCAACATATCCTACCGCTTTTCATGAATGCTTTCAATGACATGATGAAATATTGTTTTTTGGAGCTCCACTGGAGGAGCATGGCAAAGCTCTCACGCAAATGTGTCAGTTGCTCATTGATGCCATTTTAACTTTGGATGCAGAGATATGTGAGTTCCAGAAGACAAAATATAAATTCTTTGGGCATATCTTTTCTGATGGGGGCATGACACCCAATTAAGCTAAAGTGCAAGCGCTGTCAACAGCCAGTTCTCCACAAGATATTTCCATGTTATGTTCATTCCTTAGCATAGCCAGCTATTGTTCTAGATACATGCAAGATTATCAGAATATCAGTGCACCATTAAGAGACTTGATAAAAAAGAATGTTTCTTTTCTTTGGTCACATGAATGCTTGCAAAGCTTCCAGAAAAACAAGCTAGCTATTGAGAACACTACTGAAATGGCATATTTTGATCAAGAGCTTGAGGTTGTTGTTGATGCTAGCCCTGTTGGATTGGGTGCCATCCTTGCACAGCGTACACCCAAATACTCGAAGACATATTGTGGCATTTACAAGCCAAAGTTTGTCCCAAACTGAACTTGCTTATTTTATGCATAAGAGACTTGGATCGTAAGAGGAAAATGAAAGCATATGCAGACAAGCGTCGATATGCAAAAGATGTCATCTTCACTAGAGGAGATCGAGTTCTTGTGCGTCAGCATAGAAAATGAAAGTCTCATGCTCCTTTCGATGCTGAAACCTTTCATGTTGTGACCAGCAAAGGACACATGTTGACTGCCCAGCATCCTGAGAAGTCCATGACACAAGACTTCTCACATTTACGACATGCGGCTCATCACTTGTCAGGCACTGATGTCCTTGTAGAGACTGGGTCTGGAAGGACAAGTGAAGAACTTGCCTGCTGCTGTTTTTTTAGTAGCAATGCCAGTCATGGAAATTTCTACTGCCTGTCCCCAGTTTCCGAACACATGGTTCAGGATGTGTGATCCAAGCACCAGGAAGACTCATTGAAGAGCTCTAACTGTATATGTTTACACAAAAAAAATGTTATTTTACAGAGACAGAGATGTAGTTTGTGTGAGTTTGCGATGACTTAACCTTTGTGGCTCCTGGTGAACTCCAAAGAACTGTGACAAAGCAATAGAGCACAGTGAATTGAATGCAAGTTTCAGGAGTGGCTGGTGTCAGGGAAAAGTGGCTGGGCGGGGGGCTGGGGGATGACAATAACAACACACACACTCAAAAAGATTTCATTTGCCAACCGCCTCTCTTCTTGCTCCACTGCAGCACAGGCTGAGGCTTCCAGACACACCTACAGCTAATCCAGATGTTCCTTTAATGCTGCTGGCAAAATGAGAAGCGCCAGGATTGGCCTGAGCACACTGGATTTGCGTTTCCAGAAAGACTAGGAGGCTGTGCCTGCTGTCCCCAATCTGGCAACGCCGCTCGGGTTGGAGACATCTCAGTGCGCATGTCAGTTTTACCATTCTATCACATGCGTACTTAACAGCAATGTCCCCCGCTCCTCCTATGCCTGCCATCATGAAGGCCCCACCCCCTATACTCGGCCCTCTGGAGTAAAATAAAATTGTGTTATTATCATTTTGAGTTACAGGTTTTGCATCTGCTGGCAGGAGGGGCGCTGCCTGCAGGTTTAGAATTTTGAGTTTGCAGTGAACCAAAGAACAATAATGACGTGTTATACTAAGCTCCATATGTGGTGCAGTCACTGGCGAATACCCGGGGTAGGAAAGACACTATACAACACTCTTGTTAGCGGAACTTGGAATATTTTCCATCATCGGACTTTAAGAGAGCATGAGGGAGAAAGGCAAAAAAGGGTTCGAGAGGGAGGTAGAGAAACGTAGGAAGACAGTGGAAAAGTGAGAAAATGGCAAGACAGAACGTGACATCCTTCTTGGAAGAATACAGTATGATGATATTCAAAGATAGCAACCTGCCAAGTTTGACTTTGCCAATGCTTGTGCTGTATTTCTACAGGAACTGGCAACATCGATGCCCACGTCGAACAAGCATTGGCAAAGCACGCCCGATTGGATTTGCCAATCCTTAGTTTGAGATGCTTTCTCAAAGCAGAAAGACAGGCACTTCGAATGTGACACTAAAATGGCTGTGACTATTAATATATTTATTTGTCTCAGGAAAGCTCTTGCAGTCAGCACAGACTTTTGTAGGCAGCAAACCATGCTAATAGCAAACATATGCACTGTTATCTTTTCTTTTTTCATATATAAATACGATGTGCTGCTTGTTGGTTTTACATTTCAAAACTGCTTGATTCTTGTTTTTCGTCCGCCTCTTGGCATCAGCTGTGCAGAAATCCTGCTTCAAACCCTTATTTAATCCTGTTATAAATGCATTGCCTTTTCATGTAAATCCTTCCATGTAGTTTTTCCCCAGACAGAACTGCCAACCAATACACAATGAAGACAAACACACACAGGGCTTTATTTTCCGGTTTTTAACACTCCTGCCACGAAAATATGTCAGGATCAGTTGGTGCGCTTGAAATGGCTTTAAGAAACAAACAATATACAGAACTGCAACAGAGGCGCCTCAATTCGGATGGCAAAGCTTTGGGTGATACCAAGATTAAGAGCTTAACAAGTGCAATGGTCTCCGGTTACCGCCTGAGAGTGTCTTGCTCCACAGAGCTATGAAAGAGAAATGAAAGACGGTGGAACTTTTCAAGATTAACCGACACGATCTCGTGGGTGTTGTTTCCCGAAAGCCGGAAGAAAATTTACATCTGGTACCTAGAAAATAGGCCGACTCTGCAGGCCACTGTCCTCCCCCGTAGAGCACATTTCACAAGATATGGGGAAATGTTGAAAAGTCGTTTTATTTCTAAATCTAAACAATGCTACAATAACAGCACACGACACTGGGATATCTAGCTGTGTTAAAAGGCAGGCATTTTATAACTGTGCTGGAAACTGAAATGATTTCTAATGTGAAAGTTATTCCAGATGGATTTGCAACTCTAAACGTGAGGATTAGATGCAGTCTCCAACAAGAGGGGTGGAGGGCACACAAATAGAGAAATTGCTTCCTGAAGGTAATCTCTCACGTTGAACTATAGGGATGCTTTGCTTCAGAAATAAGGGGCAGGCACAGTTACAAAAGCAGTACATTTCAACACTGGCAGGATGTACAATAGAGTCTAGGTCATTCACCACAAACAAAGGTGAATTTTATAAAGGTAAGGAATCACTATTCAAAGGCATTAGTTCCAGGGCACGCAATCAGTCTCATTGGCTGTCTTAGAGATAGGCTTCGAGGGCTGGGATGTGCTCTAAAGCGTATCCCACCCTTCATTGACCTGAGAGATAAATACATGGTGCTAGTGAGAGGCAGATCTCTGACTATACTTATCTCAACAAATAGATCAAGGAGGCCAAGAGTGATGAGACAGTTGTGTGGTACAGACAAACAAGATATACCATTAGAATATCTATTTCATCTATAATGTCCCTAAAGTAAATGTATTCCCCTTTTAAATAAGAAAAACAGGACATTTACAGTAGGTAACACTGTAAAGGACTACATTCCAGAATATATGAACCAGGCAAAATAGCTGAATAAGTTTACCATTTAACAGATGCGTTGTACCATTGAAAAGGGTTTAGGCTAGTTGGCCAAAATGTGAGAGGTAATGTGGGAGAAAGACCGACCACAAGAAAATGTTCTGCACTCTTAGATTGCCACAGGAGCTCACAGGGTCCTATTGAACTGGTTATCTCATTTTTCTAGGCTGCTTAGCATGGTGACAGAACTGACCTGATGTCTTAATTGCAACCATGTTTGAACTAGGAAAAGGTATTTTTTCAGCATGGTAGTCGCATATTTTGTCCTTCACTTTTCCATTACTTTGCAGCGGTTTGTATTTCAAAGAGAGTACAATTTTCTTCTACTTCTGAAATCCATCTTGTTTCAACTATAGGAACTGAAAATAGATATTCTATCTTGCAATGCTCTGATTACTTACTGGCAATCTCATTATTCTTGTTAGAAATTGGATTATTAGTTGCGAAGGATGTGAGCAGTAAGTCCACAATTGTCTTTTTACTTGGAACCAAGTTTCCCCTTTGTAGCACTTGATCCTCTCAAGGTAGCAAAGCAGAGCACTCCAATGGCTACTCAGAGGAGGCGCTGTGGGCTAGTAACCCATGCTCTAGGTACTAACCACAACACTCAATAAATCATTGTCTAATCTTTGCCTTTTCTTTAAAAAAAGGGAAAGTATTTTTATTACACACACGCTACTAAATACTATGCATTGAATTACACATATGTACAGTGTACATTGTAGCAGACCAGTTGTTATTACATAGTAGGGTAATCCTAGTCAAGCAGATCAGATAAACAAGTGGGAAAAATCCCAAGAATACCCCTTTGGAAGCACACCCACGCAAATGATTGGACCCAATATGTCACTTAAGGACCCAAAACCGAATGGTGACACGCACTCATGCCACGCCCCACAGAATACCTATCCACTTCAGAGAACAGATGAGGTAGTCAAGTGGAGTACCTTCAGAAGAAAAGACCATGGGGACAGTAAAACAGTGGATCACATGAAGAAAGGAACCATTCAGTTCTAGCCGCAAGTAGGATCATCTCCAGCCTAGGCATGGGCGAAATTTAATTGATGCCAGCATAATTCATTTTATTTTAGTCATTTTGTGTTTCGCTTAATACACAAAATTCCTGAAACACCACCAATATGCTACTTTGTGTAATGATATGCTACTTGCAGAAACAAATGTATTGTGAACACAAAACAACAACAGAACATAAGCTGCTGTTGTTCACTGTGCTTTTTTTGCTTTTTTTTAAGGCAAAGTGTCCTCACATCCAAAATTGAGAGGAGGGTGCATTTCTGGCTAAAATATAGCGCTAAAAGACAGATCTGCATAGTGTTTATTTTTTTGTCATGTTGACAAATTTTGCGAAAGCAGATAACGTGAACATTGCACACCCCAACTTCTGACCAGTGACCAAACAGGAGAACAGGCCAAATCTTACAACCAGACAATACACCAAATATGGACAGGAACGAGCAAATCTAAAAAGCAGAAGTAAGAAGGAATGCAACAATAGGGACACACATTACCCCTTTTTATCACCAAAATGGAGAGAAGAAGCAACAGACCCAGCAGGAAAACAATCTTTAACTACCAGAAGAAGTCCAAAAAAAGTATGACCATAACATCCCTCACCCTATTCTCCAGAGCTCAACTGGCAGGCAAGAGGAGAACAGTGCCCAAGCAGAGTGAACATATGGAGGACCCAACAGAGAAAGATTGGACTTGGTGAGCAGACAAAGACATCTCCATCAGCAAGGATCAAACAAGGACTACAAAGAAGCACAGACAGGGCATAATTGAAGGCATCAGCACTGCAACCCCAGCATAGTGGTGTAGTATTAGAAACCCCTATTAAGCACGTCTTAGATATAGGTTAACCCACAATCAGAGCTGCAAAACACCACTAAAAGACCCCCAGCAAAGAAAGAGAAAGTAGGAGGCTCCTGGGGGGAAGCAGGAAAAGGCTACACTTAGTCAATCGCAGCACCCCAAGCACCCTGAGACAAGCATCAACAGGGGAAGTAGAAGGTAATTCAAGAAGAAAGAACTACCCAAGGGACAAAGGAAGCAGACATTCAAAAACCCAGGACCAGAATGAAGCAATGGCATGAAAGGCAAAAGTTGCGCAGACATATAACACACAAAGGAATCAAGCAGCCAAGAACAGGGACGTGCAGCCTCAGGCAGATAGTAGGGAGAGATGAGGCTCAAGACACCAGCCAAAAAGGGCAAACAGGATCATGCAAGGTCTAAACAGGCTATGCAGAGCATGACAGTGGGGATCACCCCAAAGGTAAATCCGGACAAGGGGAATACAGGGCGAGTTAGTACACTCATAAGTGTGTGGAGCATGCTCAATATGACAAAAGGGCCTTACCCTAGAGAAGGAGAAGTCCCAACACAAATCACATGGGGAATCCCACAGGCCAATCAAGTGAGGGGGTAAAACCCAGTGAAAAATATGCACCCACACGAAGTGTCACAGTCCAAACCAGGGAAACAGCGCAGTCTCAAATGGCATAACACCATATAATCAACACAAAATTGGGTTGAGGTTTTATTAAAGATGCCAGGGAGAACATAGACATCAATCAAAATCCCCAAGTCCTACAGCAAGTGTTAGGAGTCCACACACAAGTGAACAAGAAGGCAAAAGGAAACCCAAGCAAAACATGGAAGATGTGGACTATATGTCCATTTGGGAATTCCTGTGCAGTCAGGAAAGTGTTCAGTGTCAATTTACAGATTACTAGCTGCAGGGTCAGTCTCAGGATGTCACCCTTGACATGTTGGAAGTGAGAGTGGATGGAGGGTGTCCACAGCCTGAGGGTGTAACTCCCCACTTTAAAACCCATGGGATATTTGAGAGGCCCACAGAAGTTAAATAGCCAGTGAATGAGAGATAGCTGAATTTTCCTAAGGGAAGCAATGTCAAGAGGCATCTGCACTTCCCTCCCAGGAGACTTTCAAGAACCCGTGTGTAATCAGTGGTGTCAGACAAGAAGGCTGTCTTATGCCCTCTGCTTGATTCTTTCCTGGAAGAATGGTCATTGTGACATGTGGTTCCCCCAGGATTGACTGTGTTGAAAGGGCCTCGTCGGCCAACAAGCTGGAAGTGAAGCCTTCAAAAGAAAATTAATTTGAGCATTCACTTGGAAGTGGATGGCCAATGACCTCTTGTAGCAAACTGGCAGTGTTAGTTGTCCATGACTGCTGCTTTCCCTGTGGACAGAACTAACCCTAGGTTGGAGGCAGAGATCTGACACAGAAAGCAGAATGAACCAGATAACATGGTGGACCAAGTGTGATTGTGAATTCATGTTGGTTCAACACTGACAGAATAGCCCAAAAGAAATATGAAATGAGTTGATATTTCCTTTGTTTCTTTCGTAGTTTAGCAGTCTTTCTTTTTATCATAATACAGTATTTTTATCCAGGTTTTAACAAAAATAGTTTTACATAAATATTCTCCTTCTTCTCCACTGGACCTTCTGAGCTCCTCAGCTTACTTCTGGACTCAGGAGTTTGGGACTTACTTTTCCTTCCCATCAAGCTCTCTTACTTGGAGCATAACCAGGTAAGTATAAGTTAGAAACAAAAAATCAAGACTAAATCCTAAAAACAAAACAACTAGCCCCTTTTATTTTTCTTTCTGTCTTGTTAGACAGTTTCTGTCTACTCCACATATTCAGTAATGCTATTGTTCCATTTTCTTATTTTTCTCTTTCAATTTTCATATTTTCTTTATTCTTTCACTATACATTTTATCTAATCTCTACTTTTTCTCATTGTCTGTCCATCTAGTTCACACAAATCTGTGTTGCTCTCACTTCATCTTCCATAGTTCCCAAACGTTGCATAGAACGTGGAAGTATATTTGGAAATGTTACCTAAATAGAACAAAAAAGGGAGAACATCTATAGCAAGAGTTAAAAGTTGAGGCTTCCATCCTCCAGACACCCTCCACACTTCTGCCTTTATTGTCCAGGCATACACCTATCTAGTCTAGCCACGGCCATCCATTGGACCATGGTGGGATACTATGTTCACTGGTGGGAGGTCGTGGTTCACCACTCTTCATACTAGGGCTCCATCTCCTCCTCTTTGGCATTTTCAAGGTTGATGCTCCTACTAGCAGAATTTGGTTTCAGTTCTTTCAATCCAGGCTGCTTTAATCTGTCTTCCCTGTTTTCCTTGCTTTTCTTTAAGTTGTAGTCTATAAACTTGGTTCCTTTTGATTTTCTACAGGTGGTTCTGGAGTAAGAAGATGCACGTTGTCAGGAAGCACTATATTCCAGTAAGTAAACAATGGTGGCAATGTTCACATACTGGTTTTCATCTTTAAGTATGCGTGGGTAAGTCCTCTCACTGTTGAGGTCTGGAGATGAGAGGAAGGGTCCCCAATGGACATGGTCAGTGGTTAGGGTAGAACTGACAGATAGTTACTGGTGGGTTCAGTGGGGCATAGAACAGATAAGTGCCACTGTAGAGGCAGTATATTCACATTGTTCATTAGCATGAACAGGGAAGTTCATCAAGTCATTCATTAGTCTACCATAGTTCTTGGCTGGATGGTTCCTGTGTAGCAAAATCACTTTTCGGCATGGTCACACCACGATTTTTGCATTACTGGGTGCTTCTTCTGCTGCCCTTGGGACTCTGTGCACTTTATCACAACAAAACAGTAGCAAAGCATCTACACTTCCCTCCTAAAACATGTGCTGCACAGGTAAATTCCCTCTTTGGACTATGCAAATTCCCTCTAAGTCAATTGAAAATAATTCTTAAAATGCACCTATGACATGATAGGCAAAACTCATTTGTGTGCTGCAGTGTGTAACAAAGGTCTGCCAGGTGCACCAAGGTGCCTTGGCTGGGATGCAGTTTGTTAGACCTGGCATCATTGCGTGAGTCTCCCTTCCATTTTGATGGATTGCCTCCTCTGTTTTGATATGTTTTTGCTGGTTTTATGCTTTGGACAATGTGCCACTGCTAATCAGTACCACAGTGCAAGTGCTCCCTATGTAAAATGTATGTACTGATTGGTTATTCCATGATTGGGTTATTTGATTTATCTGTCAGTCCCTAGTACAATGCACCATGTGTGCCCAAGGCTTGTAAATCAAATGCTGATGGTGGGCTTGTAGCACTGGTTGTACCACCCACAGAAGCAGCTTGTAAAATATGTCGCAGGCCTGCCATTGCAAGGCCTGTGTGCAGTCTTGCACTGCCATGTCGACTTGCCAAGTGTACCCACTTGCCAGTCCCTAAACCTTCCCTTTGCTTTATACTAGACACCCCTATAATAGGCCAAAGGACAGGGTGCATTGCAAGTATAAGGTACAACATGCTCTGATGTGTGTAGCATATTCTAATAGTGAATTACAGCCATTTTCGTTTTTCACTATTGAAGCCTACCTGTTCTCATAGGCCAGAATGGGCAGTTAGATTATTGAATTCTTATAATCCTAACTGACTCAGGGATCATGGTAGAATTTAGAATTTAGTATGCCTGAACTCAGAATAATAAAATATATCTTTTACTAAAGTTGGTTTTAATATTCTGTGTTTGAAAATACCACTTTTAGAAAGTAGGTATTTTCTTCCCTAACTATCCAGGCCTGCCTCTGTGGGTTGTGTATTCCTTCTCTGGGTTTGTGAGTTCCAGGGCTGGGGGATTCCAGGAGACAGGCTGGGGCAGCCCGGTGGTGAATAGAGAGATCTGCATCTAGATGAGAGGGAGGAGTTACACCTGGGACCTGAATAGGGTTGGTCCTTCCCTCTACAATGCTGGCTCCACCCCTCTGGCTTATCTGATGCCTCTGCCCTGCACTGTGAAAGGAGAGAAGGAATCATGTCAACAGAGTGCTCCAGAGCTGTATCTTCCTTCCCCTGTGCTGGCTCCACCTCCTGTGGGGCGGCTGATGTCTCTGCCATGCACAGTGAAAGGAAGATGAGAGTCATGTAAACAAAGTACTCAGGAACTGGTTTGGACTAGACAGAGGCTTCTCTACCTTCAGAGAAAAAAGGATTTTGGGGTAGAAATATTGGGACCCTGATCCAAAGAAATTAGATCACTTCTGGACAAGAAACCTTTCTGTCAAGGAGAAGAACTAAGGAAGCTGCGGAGCTGTACTGCCCCTCTGCCAGTGTGCTGATTGCTGGGTTGGCCTTCAGGGGTTGCTTCATTACCAAGGGAAAGGAGAAGGAACTTTGTAAGGACTTTCATCAACAGAATATTCTCCAAGGGCTTGAACTGTACTTGCCTCCTGTTGAAGTCTCAGGGACAAAAGACTTCGCCTCCAGCGCCCTCCTGAATTTCCTTGCTGTGAATTCTGACTCCAGACACTTGTGTGCCGCTGGGTGCTGGAAGCATGACGCATCGAAAATAAAGCATGTTGCCGCCGTAGCTGAAATCATCGCAACGCCGGAGAAGCAAGCCTTCGCCGCATCTTCCTGGAAGCATGGGTTCATCGAAGCTGCCTGCTGTTGCATCACTGGAGAAGCGTGACGCCATCGTGAGAGTCCCCACCGCATCACGAGAGAAGCGCGTGGCAGGGCCTGTCGTGGCTCCAAAGTACAGAGTCGTTGCAAGGTTGCCAGGGCGTCATCACATCGCCGCATCAAGGGCGCTATCTTCTCACATCACAACCGGATCATCGCATCGCATCAAGGCGCCATCTTACGCACCGCAAGGGGCCCGCAGGCCAAGAATCTACGCATCACCACCGCACCGGTAAGGCTCACGACGAGTCCCCTACTCTGCGCATGCATTGAGGCAAGACGCAACCGTTCCTCCAGATCACGGAACCAATGCATCTCCCCTTTTGCGACCCTTTTGTTTACTTTGGGTTACGCATCCAGGTTCTTTGTTGAGAACTTTGTCGCATTTTCCAACAACTTGAACTAAGCAACTTAAATCATCTTTTAAGTACTCTTAAGTGTAGTATTGTGGATTTTTGTCGTTTGTGGTCTTGTGTTTAGGTCTATATAAAGGATACTTATTTTTATAAAACCTGTGTTGTGTCCATCTGTTGTGTTTTCACTGTATTACTGTTTATATTCACAAATGCTTAACACACTGCCTCTGAGATAAGCCTGTCTGCTTGTGCTAAGCTACCAAGGGGGGGAGCAGGGGTCATTAAGGAGTGTAATCCCCTTATCCTGACTTAGAAATAAGGGTCCCTATTTGGACAAAGGTGAATAGCATTGCCAACTAGAGACCCCCAGATCTAACATTGGTGGTCAGCGGTGAGGATTTGGACTTTGCATTTGTGTTTCATATACAGTGATTGGTGTACACTACTAGTGAGTGCAGACCAAACGCGACTACATACTTTTTTTTAGAATCCTTTTTCCTTGGACTGTTAGTTTTTCCTGAAAACTCCCAATTTTTATTACCATGAGTAGACCAGCATCAGTTGCATCTATTCTATGGATCTTGATTTTGAGGAAGAGAGGTTGGAAACCAACACTGTGAAACAGCTCAAGTATCTCTGCAGGAAATTGAAAGTTGCTACAACAGGCATTTCTAAAAAGGAAGACTACCAAAAGGCGCTGAGGGCCTGGGTAGAAGCCATAAATGTCCCTGATCTTGTGGTGGAGCCTGTTGGGTATGTTGATGGGCAAATTGATGGGCCAGAGTTTCCAGCCAGGGGAGGGGTGCCGTCCCCAACTGGATATATGAAACAACAACCGAGTGCCAGTACTGCAAAATACTTTTCTCACAGCTCTGTGCTTAAGAGAAGAATTAAACTAGTTCTTCAGGAAACCTGTTCATTTGAATCAATCCATTTATTTCAAGTTATAAGTCAAGAAATACATTATTTGTATCAAAAACATTTTTGTTTTCTCAAAAAGAATCTCACATTAAATCCACAGGAAAGAGAAAGGAAGGGAAACACAAGTGTCCTACCTAAAAAGTGTATATTTTACTTGAATGACACATTCTCACACTCATTCGTCCACAGTGATACTCCTCTATACAATTTTTAAGCATCATGAACAAAGTGTGTTGGGAAGGAAAAAAGGAAAAGAAAAAGGAAAAGATCTCAACAAGTTGGTAGCTTTATTCAACAAACAAATATTACACAAATAATATCAATGGAATCATGTTCGCAAAAAACATTTACAATATACATTTTTCACAATAGGCCATCTAAATTATTACAACCAGTTCACCAAAAGTTTATTCTAGATAAACACCGATTGGCCTAACACTATGATGGTCGACTCGTTTCGAGTTCCCATTGCGAGGAACTCTCTTCAGGACCGCTGATGGTTCTGAAAAATAAGGAGAAGACTATGTCTTATTGTAATGAAAAAAGGAATTCATATCCACACCTACTATCGGGTGGGGGCAAAGACTCTCTTACCTCTGCTAAATCTCCTGTACATGATAACTTCCAAAGTGGCATTCGTTCACTAGAAAATAATCTAAAAAAAGTAAATGCAATAAAACAGCATAAGAATCTAATCTGAATGTCCGCACTGTCAGTGAATGTGACTTGTAAGTGTAAGTCCTTACTTTGAAATGTTCTCTACTGGTTCGGAATGGAGTTTTCAGTTATCGCGTTGAAGAGGCTTGGGCAAAGCCTGCAACATCAATGAAATGTCTAGATTACAATTTTTAGTTTTTACTGTTGTATTCCTGATAGCGTTGCATATCTAGTTGAAAATATTTTTTCATACCTCGAAAGTTGCTCTTCCTCAAGTGTTGTGTCACATATCCTGTAGGTTTTTGATATTACTCTGAAAAAACGAGCAAAGAAACGGGGTTTAAATTGTAGGTCTGCCATGGTCGCCATGAGGTTTAAACTCGTTAAATGTAATCATGAGCAATTGAGGGGAAGGCAGGGTCGGAGTGGTGACAATCGCTTTTTGCACGTTCTAAGTTTGTTGCGTTCATATTGTTGGTTGTGTCATAATCGGCAGGAGGTTTACACAAGCTGAAAATAATCGCAGGCAATTCGGAGGGGAACCGATGTGGTGGACGCTTTTAGTATGCTCTAAGTTAACTGTATGATCTTTTGGAAACGTGCATTTTACGATATCTCAGTGATGTTTAAAGAAAAGCCGGTGTAGTGGAGGGAGCTCGTGCTGAGTTCACTGCGGTGTCAGATTAGAAAAACCATTTAAATGGTAAATCAACCACCCTCCTGTCTCAGTGTCCCCACCTGGAAGCAGCATCTCTTCCAAAGACCTGTCCCCCAGACAATTGGAAGACAGTGAGAGAAATAGGGCACTGAGCTGGAGTTGGATACGTTTAAATTGGAGAGTCAGAGGGAAACAGAGAATACTAGGTTGTCCTTGGAAAGGGAGAGAATGAGAATGGAGCATGAGGGAATGTTGAGGGAGTTAGAGATCAAGGCCAAGGGCTTAGAAATCAATCCCTCTGGTGCCAGCGCACCATCTATGCCTTCAAAAGGCAGAGTACACATCCCCAAGGATGTCATCAAAGATTTTCACAAGAATGAAGATATTGGGCAGTGGTTTGCAGCCTATGAGATAGCAATGTTGGCCCACCAGGTCCCTGAGAAGGATTGGGGTGCGGGGTTGTGGGGTCGCATTTTAATTGAAGGTAGGGATACTTTGTTAGACTTGCCCAGTGATCATAGGATGTCTTATGCTCACATGAAGGAAGTACTGAAGACAAGGTATGGGTTAACTCCAGAACTCTATAGACAGAGGTTCAGGAATTGTAAGAAACCGGAGGGAACTACTTGGGTAGAATATGTGTCTTTCTTTTGCAGAGCTATGTATGGTTGAGTGAGGGGTAGCAATGTTGATAATTTTCAAGCGCTCTATGATTTGAATGCTAGGGAGCACTTGTCTGCTAATTCCAGAGCTACGCCTGCACCTTATTGATAGCAAGTTGACTAACCCTAGAAAACTTGCTGAAGAGGCAGACCGCTGGGTCAGTACCAGGGTCCACAAGGGGGCAGGGTCCCCAGCAGAAGAGTGGGGGGACAAGGGTAAATAGAGGAAGTCCCAAAAAGGTCCCCAAAGTAATTCCCAAGGGAACCAGGGTAAGGGTTACCAGCCTCCCCCTGAGAAGAAGTCAGGACTCCGACAGGTAAACCTTTTCAGAGGGGACCCGGTACCTACTTTCAGTGTAAGCAGGTGTGACACTGTTGGTATGATCCCCAGTATCCTCAAAAGGGTCAGTATGTGCCACCCAGTCAGATGGCCAGTGTAGCCCTGGGTGGGGAGGAGATGGGTGCCCAAGGTGGGTGGGGTCCCGCAGAAATGTCCCTTGTCTCATTAGGAGACTTTGAGATGGTCCTTAAAACTCAGCTGCCTGATAACACTAAGAAATACAGGCAGTAGGGGCCATCAATGGCCATAGAGTGGAGGCTATGAGAGACACAGGAGCAAGTATGACAGCTGTCAAGTGTCACTTGGTCTCTGAAGAGCAGGTAGTCCCGCATGCATTCTTCCCAGTTGTTGCCGCTGACAACACAGAGAGCCACTGCAAGGTGGCTCAAGTTCTCTTTGAGTGGGGGGGGGGTCTCTGGTACTCTTCAAGTAGCTGTGAGGCCATCCATGCCTGTTGATTGTCTGTTTGACAATGATTTAGAAAGCTCCCCTTGGGCTAAGGTGGAGAGGAAGGCGCATTTAGAGATGTTAGGTCTGCCTGAGTGGGCATGTGTGACCACTCGGTCTATTACAGCTAAGGGTATTCAAGAGACCCTGGAGCCTGAAAATATGCCCCAGGGACCTGCCTTAAAGAGAAGAGGTAGAGGGAGTGGGAAATCCGCCCCCATTATTCCCACGGTTCAGTAGGAGGCAGACCTTGAGGGGGATGCCCTGGAACCTATAGGGTAGCAAGTGTCTGAACTGTGGACCCTGCCTGAGCTGACCCTTTGGCAGCAAGAAGGGGGTCCCTTCAGGGGAAGAGCAGCAGAAGAGCCTTTTCTTGTGTGTTTGAGGCAACAGGCCACAAACCAAGCAGCAGGGGATCAGTCTGGATCATATTGGATCTACTGGGAGAATGGTCTCCTGTATAGCGAGCCTAAGGTTGCTGAGCCTGGGTCAGCCCCAGCGCTTCAGAGCCTTCCTACTGGGTTTGGCTCATAATGTTCCTTTAGCTGGTCATCTGGGATAGAACAAGACCTTTGAAAGGCTTGTCTCCCACTTTTATTGGCCCCAGATGCTGAAGAGTTCAGATACTCATTGTAGGACCTGTCAAACTTGCCAGGCAAGTGGGAAAAGTGGAAGGAGGCACAAGGCCCCTCCCTAACCTTTTCATGTAGTCAGTACCCCCTGAATAGAGAGATCTGCATCTAGATGGGAGGGAGGAGTTGTACCTGGGACCTGAATAGGGCATCGAGAAGAAGTGTGTCACCGCCGCAGCTGAAATCATCTGGATAAGCAAGCCTTCGCCGCATCTCGCTGGAAGCGTGGGTTCATCGAAGCTGCCTGCTGTCGCATCACCGGAGAAGCGTGACGCCATCGTGATAGTCGCCATCGCATCACCGGAGAAACGTGTCGCAGGGTCTGTCGCGGATCCAAAGTACAGAGTCATCGCAAGGCTGCCCGGGTGTCATCGCATCGTCATCACCGCATCAGGGGCGCCATCTTCTTGCATCGCACCCGGATCATCGCATCGCATCAAGGCGCCATATTGCGCACCGCAACGGGCCCGCAGGCCGAGAATGTACGCATCACCTCCACACCGGAAAGGCTCACGGCGAGTCCCCTACTCTGCGCAAGCATTGAGGTAGGACGCAACCCTTCCCTTGGATCACGGAACCGACGCATCTCCTCTTTTGCGACCCTTTTGTTTACTTTGGGTTACGCATCCAGGTTCTTTGTTGAGAACTTTGTCGCATTTACCAACAACTTGAACTAAGCAACTTGAATCATCTTTTAAGTAATCTTAAGTGTAGTATTGTGGATTTTTGTCGTTGGTTGTCTTGTGTTTAAGTCTATATAAAGAATACTTATTTTTATAAAACCTTCCTTGTGTCCATCTGTAGTGTTTTCACTGTATTACTGTGTATATTCACAAATGCTTAATACACTGCCTCTGAGATAAGCCTGTCTGCTCGTGCCAAGCTACCAAGGGGGTGAGCATGGGTATTAAGGAGTGTAATCCTCTTATCCTGACTTAGAAAGAAGGGTCCCTATTTTGACAAAGGTGGATACCATTGAAACTAGAGACCCCCAGATCTAACACAGTTAAAATCCAGTGCAGTGACACATGGCAAAGAAAGTGCCTTTCGCATGCAGGAAAAACCTCTTTTTATATTCTCATAAGTGACTTCTAAAGAATTCCTTGTAAACCGACAGGGCAAGAGGCAATTATGTATAAATAAGCCTAGCTACATATTGGTGTTAGTGTGCTCTCATAGTAAAATAAAACCCAAAGTCTATTTCACTGTTTGGTCTTGCTAGCTTTTACGTGAACATGCCTAGATGTAATTAATGTTTTTGGGACCTATTCACTAGCAGCACTTTGTGGTATGTTTAGTACTGATTACATACAACAACATTCTATTCACAAGCCCACATACAGAGGTCTGTCACTTCTATGTGGAGATCTCCAACCCTCCTGCAGGAGTCTCTGCACATGTATGCAAACATGTGTGTACTAGTTGTGGGATGGATAGAGGAGAGTGGCTGGAAATTGGGGAATACTTTCTGCAAAATAGGAGAAGGTTAGGAAGGGCCAAGATTAGGGTATGGGAGGTGTAAGAAGGTTTTTTAATGAGGGACAAATACCTACCCATAAAAGTAATACCATGCATTTTCTAAAACTTCACTCCTAGAGATAATTCAACCAAAAATGAACCAAAGCAGCAATAAATGTACTCCATCTTAGCCTTTAGAGTAAGTCCAGCACCACACACATCCAATCACTGGTACTTCAAGATTCTCCCAGAGAGGAGAATATAATGGAGCAATGAAATAATTATAGAAATATATTGGAAACTAATTCCCTGATGTACCCTGCCAGGTTGCAGATTATATTGGGTGGCAAAACCCATTGCTGTGATGATCCTGATGCTGTCGGGACTTGGCTGGAAGCATATATAGTGGGGGCAGCCCTCTCCAGGCCGAAAACTAAAACCTCCACTACAAGGCTGCGAATCAGGAAGTGATCCAGAAGGTCCTCACTTGGCCACACTCTAAAAAAACTGTCACCAACTCAGCCGGAGCAGGAATGGGCGTCGGCGCTGCTTGCTGGGACAGAGGTTGCAATGACTCAACCACAAAGTAAGGAACTTGGGAATCCGTCAGAACATGAATCGATAGCTTGACATTTGGAGGCCTCCATTCTCAATGGTGACACTTTGACCCAAATTACTCCTCAACTCTCAGAAGACTTGATTTGATGGAATCTTTGGGGAGGATACGAACCCTAGCCCTTTGTCTTCAAGTGCAGTGTTCTTTGGTGACTAGGGGGCTCCTGCACCCCAGATGGGTACCTGAAGAATCAAGAAACTGCTTAAACCTTTGGGCTTGCTGGTTCATTTGGTAGAAGATGATGGCCTGTTTTGGGTTACTTTATATATTTAAATATTGTGACTGGGCATTTCTGGGCACTTCTTGGGTATTGGGCAAGTGTGTTATCATGTCAGCCCGTTTTACATAGTCCACCCACCCAGTTTAACCCTTGCCTGAACTCTGGAGTGGCATACTAATAATAAACATTTTCCTTTACAAGTTTGGATGGTCAGCTGTTACTGGGCTGCTCTTGGGTTTGGGATGTTGTAGTTGGGGGCTTTGCTCACATGTCTCGAGGGAGGCACTGTCTGTCATTTATTTTGGACATGGGGTGGGAGGGAAGTTGGGGAGGGGTGTGGAAACGAATTTTTCACAACGTTAACATAGATAGCGGGCCCTACATTAACCATCACTTTCATGTCCTGGAATATTAGGAGGATGAGATCAGCCTCCAAACCACAACACTTATAGATATCTGAAAAGGACGGGAGTGCAAATAGACATGCTACAACAAATGCACCTTACTGGGGGTGAAGTGGAATGCCTGAGGAGTTAATGACAAGGACAGACCTTTTCAACCACGTATGTATGCCAGAGGTACAACTTATTTGAATTAGGGCAGGGACACCTTTTGAACACACACTCCAAAATCAAGAAAGATGGTTGCTATGTCCTGCTAAAGGGTAGATTGTTAGGCCAAGATATTAAATTAGAGAGCATATATGGCCAACGAGGGTCAGTTGTTTTTTATACAGACACTGTGAACCCAACTGGCCCCACTGGTAATAAATGATGTGCTCTTGGGAGGAGCCTTTAATTGTGTGGCTGATGTTATACTAGATAGCTCCCCTCCCCATCTGCCGGGAGCACTAGCACTTAGAACCTTGGAGGGCTTTAGAGCATGGCTGGTGAATTGGAAGGTAGCAGACGTTTGGAGGGTACAACATGGACTGAAAAGAGACTACTTTTATCACTCTCATATATATCACTTAAATACTAGACTGCACATGTTTGTCTACTCCAATAGGTTTAGTCAATGTGTAATGCACACTAAATACCTTGGACCCACGCTGTCTGATCTCAGCCCATTCCTCCTGAAGTTCAGACCAATCAATGACCGCCCGGAGAGTCCCACCTGGCAACTTAACCCCCTGTCCCTTGAGGATGCATGCTTCCGGAAACCTTTAGAAGCCACTATTACTGACTCCTTTATGTGTAATCGGGGCTCTGTCTCCACATAGTCAGTTGAGCACTTAAGGTAGCAGTACAGGGACATTGTATGGATCAGTGGGTTGGAGTACAGAAGGAGTTCAATAGCCAGGTCCTCCAGCTGGACATCAGGCTACATGACCTAGACAATGCTTCAGGGGAGATGCGCACTCGCACATCCTACTCAAGGAGGCCGGGGAACTTTATAGTGAAACATTTGTGCACTTATGCTGTCATGAGTATAAAGATTACAAAGCGAGGGCACACGTTGAGGAAGGCAGACCTGGCAGGCTTCTGGCGTGGCTTATCAGACCTGAATCTAGAGGGGCACCTATCCTTCAGATTCGCTCGAGTGATGCCACACTACTTTATTCACCAAGTGCAATCAATATATGATTAAAGATCTATTATGAATTCCTTTATGGGTGTCTGGAGCCAGAGGCCAAAGAGAACTTGTCTGCCTTTCTAGACGGGGTCTGACTATGGAAGCTGTGCCCTGAAGTGAGGGAAGATCTGGGAGGCCCGGTGTCAGTTCATGAAATTAGAAACACCATTAAAGACATGGCCAACAGGAGGACTACAGGGTCCAATGGACTCCCAGCAGAATTGTATGTTACTTTTGCTGGATCTTTGGCCTCTCGACTGGAAGCCCTGTATGCCGAATCATAACAAAGGGGTTTCTTACCTAAATCCACCAGGGAAGCTATAGAAATTCCCCTCCCAGATCTAGGGAACTGAATGCCTCTGTTTCTGCGTTCTGCCCATTATCCATGTTAAATATGTACTTCAAGCTCCTCAGTAAGGTCTTGTTACTCTAATTGCTGCCTCATATGTCAGCACTGATACACAGTGATCAAAATGTATTTAGTCCAGCAAGGAGTAGTTCCCTTAACCTCCTTAGATGCCCTCATGCTACTATTATGCCGATTGGCATGGAGAAGGCATTCAATTTGGTAAGATGATAATCCCGTTACGAAGTAATGGTTCAGATGAAGCTAGTTGAAAAGTAGGTGAAATGGATCTGTCTAGGGTCCTCACCCCCCACTGCATGAGTCAAAACAGGCAATTATATCTCTGCACGGAATAATAATTAGGCCCAGGCGGTAAACTCCGCTGTGCTCGCAGAGCTTTCAGAATTCGGGCACTCTGCTGCGGAACATGGAGTTTCTGAATTCCGCTATTCGGGTTGTTTTGTTTGCGCACTCAAGTTTTGTTTTGACTTTCAACCTCAAGCGCCAAGAGTCTCGGGTCGCTTGACTTTTCACTCACTTGCATGGCTTCTGGCCGTGACAGCGTCAATCTAGTATTCTTAGTGCTGATCACGATTGCAAACATAGTGGTCGAGCAGCTTTTCTGCTGAAGATACAGCTGAGAAGCATTCGGTGTGGATTTTCTTTTAGGGCCTGCCAGAAGCCATTTTATTTTAAAAAAAAAATTCAAACAGGTAGGAAGTGCCTCAAAGACTCCAACTTCCTATTCCTGTCTAGCAGGCTCCTCATAGTTGTTTCTCCCCTTCTGGTCATTTTTCACTGGGATTTGAAGCTGGAAGGATCACTCTACTTGACTGCTGCATATATATAATTGGATTTAAGGACTTTGTTTTTGAGATTTCTCAAGTAAGTTGAAAAACTGGCGAATAAGGGTGTTGTTTCTTCCATTGGGTGCATGCACCTGGATTTATTTGTACTTTTATTAAATTTTTAAGATTTATAGTGGAGGGTGGCCTGCAGTTTGAGCAGGGGCCCACTTATATTTTTGCATTTAATTTTCCTTCTTTGTAAAGGAACAATGTTGGACAGTTCAGTAAATTTTCCCCATTTTTGTTAAATTTGCAATGTTTATTTATTTATTTATTTATTTTACTATGTGGCCTAGTCTGCCAATGTGTCATCCAGTCAGTAGACCCTGTACTAGTCATGGGTGCATGAAACAACTATTTTTGTGGTGTCTGTTGAATTTAAACATCATTTGGGCCCTGGATGGCATTATAATAAAATACACTATTTCACATTTTTTTCAGCTAACAGTGTATAGGTGGGGTACTGCCTTTGGAGGATGTGTGTTGTTGTAAATATTTTAGCCCTGTTAATTTTCATTTTTAGATTTGCTGAATTAATGCTATGTTATTTATGTCACCATACATCCTTTGTATGGCCAGTGTGTGAGTGAGTGTGCCATAGGCCACCGTTTGTCTTTGCTCTCCATGCCATGTGGCCAGGGGCCATTTTGTATTGTCAATGTCCATAGGCCAGCTTGTGCTTTTTGTTTTTCAGGTCTTCTGCTTGTTGTTGTGACCATGTGGCAGGCAGCCATATTGTGTAGCCCGCCAGTGTGCCGTTGCCAGAGGCATGCATGTCTTCTTTGTTGTGGCCATGCCTTCTTACTGGTTGTTGTTGTTGTGACCATATGGCTGGTGGCTATTTTGTGTAGCCAACCAGTGTGCTTAGTTTCTCATAGGCCTGTATGTGTTCTTTGTTTGTGGTCATGCCCCCTTGCTGGTTGTTGTTTTTTTTTGCATTTTGCCATTTTGTGTAGCTAGCCAGTGTGCTTTTGCCATAGGCCTGCATGTCTTAAATGTTGTTGCCATGCCTCCCTGTTCAGTATTAGTTGTTGTTGATGACCATGTGGCACTAGCTGGCAGCCATTTTGTGCATCCAGCCAGTGTGGCCTATTGCCATTGGATTGCATGGATGGTTTAGAATGATAGCTGTCTAATCAATTTATATGATTGAGGATAATTTCACTTATCATAAAAAAATGTTTTAAATTATTTGGAATTAACTTTTTTGTTTTCACAATTTTACATTTTTTAATTTTAATTGTTTTAATTTTTAATTTAATGTTTTTTTATTTTATTTTATTTTCTTAAAAGAAATGTGAATCTAAGGTTTTTTTAACTCTATTTTCCTAACATCTAGCGTCAACCCCATGTCTGCTATAGGTGCACTGCACAACATCATTTATTGTCTAAGGATTATTCCATTGTCACATGCACCTCCCTGAGTGCAAAATCCCAATGTGATGCAGATAAAGCAAACAGTTACATCCGTATGTTGTTATTGCTCTTTCTGATCCTTCCTGATTGTACTGTACACCATGAAAGTTTATGTTGGTGTAGTTTTATGAATGGATAGTTAGACTATATTGCTAACTATTTAAAATAAATTAAGTAACCACACTAAATGATATTGTTTGTACTACCAATTGAACTGCAACAATGCCATGTTTCACTGATGTTCTTCTTGCTGGTTTGCTTTTAGGTGCACAAGAGAAGAGACATCACCCACAGTACTACCAGACAGGAGACCTGTGCACAACGTGGCATGTGACTGCCTATGCAAGATGGGCATCTCTTCAGCTTGTAAAGGTAAGTGCCACTGCCAACTACCAGCTTCCAGATTTCAGAATTGTATGTGTGCCATTAATCGATGGATGCAAAAACAACAGTTGATGGGCAGAATGCAGAACAATGTCATACATTCACACCAGTACCGAGATCTGGGCCTAAATCCATTGTTTTTTTGCTCACCACACCACCCCTTTTCAGACATGGCCATATGCAAATCAGCCTTGACCCTGCGCCTCATGGGAACAGTCCAGCCCGAACTGCCAAGCCATGTGTTCCCTGGACCGGAATCAAGCATCCTAGGACCAGTTTCTGTATGTCAGCAGTCTTCAGCCAGGATAGCTTGACTCCAGTGGCGTGGAGAGCACGGGACTCACGTCTGAGCATACCCGTCCCACTCGGGGTGACAAATGCAAAAACAACAGTTGATGGACAGAATGCAGAACCATGTCATACATTCACCCCAGTACAGAGATCTGGGCCTAAATCGTTTTTTTGCTCACCACACCACCCCAGTTCAGACATGGCCATATGCAAATCAGCCTTGACCCTGTGCCTCATGGGAACAGTCCAGCCCGAACTGCCAAGCCATGTCTTCCCTGGACCGGAATCAAGCATCCTAGGACCGGTTTCTGGCAATCATGCCATCTCGCCATTGCCTTCTCCTTCTCCACAGGCGACTCCGACCCACTCCCCAACAGAGGCATGATGCTGCAGAGCTGGAGAAGTCTACCTCGAAGCCCTACTCTTTGAAGATCCTCATCGAGATCCATGCCTTTGCTTCTTTTTATGTTTCCTCGACTTTCAGGTATGCGAGGTCGACGACTTCAATTTAGATCTTTTGCGACCTCTCTTCTCCTTTTTCACCCGTGGCATGAAAAGCTTGGCCTCATGTTCTTTCAGTACCTTCGGATTCATCTACTGACAACTGGAACATCCTTCGACGTCGTGGTCCAATGAAAGGGACCAGAGACAGTCATTGTTGGGATCCGTGATGGACATATGTCCCCACACTCCCTGCAAGGCTTGAATCCAGACTTCTTCAAAGTAGTAATCACACTGCTACACTAAGAGTGAAGTAGAAACAAAGTAAAACAGAACCAATTGGAGTGTCCCAGAAAACAGTTATGTGTCAACGGCGCGGAAATAAGGGAACTGACATCGGCGCACCGATGAGTTATTCTTTTGGCTCCAATGACGTCACGTGCAGTCGCGTGCAGAGCTGTTCAATTGTGACATCCTCGTCAACATGAGAGAGCTAGAAAAAAAAAGTTTCCATGGAATGATGCTGCAGGGGTAATTCAAAAGGTGAGGAATCCACAGGCAGATGTATCCATCAGAAACATGCTTCTAAAACCTGCATCTTTAGACCAAAGCCCACAAAACTGAAAAAAGCAAAATGAAGAAGAAACAATATGTTAATCCAAACCCTAAACAACAAAACTCAAGTAGAATATTGTTAGCCTAGTCTTTCTTGCTGCTACCCTGTTAACTAAAGTTACAATGTATTGGCCCCTTCAGGAAGAAATATAAAGGACTCCTTCCCTCTCCTTTTCCTTTCTTTGAATGGCATTTAGTTTGCGTTGTGCAGGTGTTTTTTCAGTGTTTATATGCATACACTGGTGAGGTCTATTTACCTTTCAGTGGGGTTTTATAAGTTATTAAAGGTTTAAACCTATAACAGGAAGCACAGAAATCCATCCATGTCCAATAAACATTTTTCATGCCATATTTCTAACATTTTATTGATAACATTTGTAAGTACAAACATTGGATTTCATATAACACTTTCATAGCATTGTGCATCATGCAGTTTTGAGTAAATTTCATGGTCATAACCCCAGCTGTTCTTCATCACAATGTTGCCCCCTTTATCAGCCTCCTTAATTATCACATTCTTGTCCTCTTGTAGGTGTTTTAGAGCTAGATGCTCATTATGGCTCAAATTGTCCCTCCATCTTCCTTGAGTGGACCCCTGCGTAATGGCTTGTATACCTAGCTCCCTGCTCACCAATTTGTGGAATACCTCTATATTGTTGCCACTCGACAGATTGGGTGTCCAACGAGATTTGTTTTTACAGACCACTGGTGATATACAGATCTGCCTGTATATCTAAATCATCTAGTACCTTGGCTACTGTGATGGGGTCCTCTTCCAAATCCGAGATGGATAAGAGTGTCACCGTGTCATGTATATCTTGAATTTGTAATTGACTCGACACCACACCAGTTGCTGGTAATGCATGTGAATTATTATCTTGTCGGTTCAATTTGAAGAATTTCTTTTGCTTAAGTCTCCAAATAAAGTTGAACAAATCAATTTTATTTCTGCAATATTTCCCTTTCTTTCTGGACAGAAATCCATCCCTTTTTTCAGCAGAGAGATCATGTCATTTGTCAATATTTTGTCTGATAGATTCACAACATTGACTTGGCTCCCTATACAGTGGTATATGTTCTCTTGTCCCATGATCTGGTTTTCTTCCCTTGTCTTTCGCCTTGTACTGCCTCCTCCTTTGCACCACCTGGTTTTCTTGCATTCTCCACCCTCCTTGTCTGTTCCCGATTAACTTTTGTTATTCTCCTCACTTCTTTTAAAAAAGAGGAGATCCACAAAATGTGCATTTGTCTTATTGATGGCCCTTCCCCCCATCGGTTCCACTGTCACTGGTAAGTGCGACACTTAGAGAGGCAGAACTGACTGAGATCGTCTCACGTGCCTGTTTGTCAGTATCTATATGAACTAAATTATCATGTTTTTTAGAGAATGTGAATATCCCGCCACAGTTATACTGTGTCTCATTTCTTTTAAGCTTTCTAGCTTTCCTTTGCTTAATAACACTCTGGTGCTTGGATAGTATATTATTCAAAATCCCAAAATTCTTGGTAGTGGCTTCAGGTAGATTCAAAATTTTAATCTCATTTTCCAATTGTGTGATCTCCGCTTGAAGCTTAGAGACCTTCCTGTCTGTATTTTCCACTAAGATGTCCATTAACTTAATGGAACTTGATGGTAATTCTTTTTCTCATAGGTTTAAGAGAATGTAATCGAGATCATCATGAGTAGGGATAATCTGAGATCTTAAGCCTCTCTGAATCCTATGAAGTTTGATATATTGCTTAAAGGTGACACCATTCCATCATTTTGACATTTCATTTTTCTTCAGTTTTCCCATTTTAATAAATTCCTCCCGAAGCCCTTCATTCTGTGATGTGTTTCCACTCTTTACTGCTTCCACTATGGTGCTATCCTGACACAGTTTGCTAAAGAGTTCCTCTGCCAATCTGTCTCGGCCTAGGTTGCCACTCATTTTGTGACCTTTACTGTTTTACTGTTTGTTGTAGATGTACAGAGCAGCCTACCTCTATTATCACTAATTCAAACAATCAGGTGTTTGTGAGGTTTTAGGTGCTAATATAACTGTCTCATATAGGTGCTTATGAACAGGGTTTTAGCCCGCGGTGCTTGCAATTAGTGGGAAGGTACACCCTACTCCCCTTAGTTCACTCCTAGGATTGAAGAGCAATGGTTAGCCTCATAAAGCACACACAATTTTTGTTAGCCAATACATTCTAGGCAAATAGTATAATAACGAAGAAGTAGTGTTCTTCAAGCCAAATCTGAGATCTCGTGTACCCGTATGCCTGTAAGGACTAGAGGGGGTTAAAAAACAGCAAAATGTCAAACCAGTGCAAGTTCCTGAAATATCGAAAAGTGGAGTGTAAATACACACTGAAGAAGAAGAATGCGTAGAACTGAGATTAATTGAACTGCCAAAGCATCATTGGAACAATTAAATAATCTTGATGAAGGATCGAATATGAGAAGAGAAAGACCACTATGTAGATCAGAATGGCCAAATGGTAGGAGGCAATTGAATGTACATCACAAACCATCATCGAAGAAACATATTCTACTAGTATAAGCAAAACAGAAGAAGTTCAACAGACACCAAGTAGATCCAAGAGAGCAAGAGTACCTTTCATAGGTATTCTGCATCTGAATGGACCTAATATGCAGATAATATACTACCGCCCCATCTCGCTCCTCCCATTCCCTGCCAAAGTCATTGAGAAAGCTGTCAACAGTCAGCTCGCCGCCTTCCTCGAATCCAAAAAATCCCTCGACCCCTCACAGAACGGCTTTCGAGCCAAACACAGCACCAAAACCGCCCTCATCGCAGCAACATATGACATTTGAACACTATTGGATAACTGAGAAACAGTTGCCCTCATCCTACTTGTCCTCTCCGCAGCCTTCGACACAGTCTGTCATAGCACCCTCATACAATGCCTCAGCAATGTCGGAATACAAGGAAAAGCATTGGACTGGATCATCTCGTTCCTCGCCGGAAGAACCCAGAGAGTCCGCCTCCCCCTTTCAGATCAGAGGCCACCGAAGTCATCTGCGGCGTACCACAAGGATCATCACTCAGTCCCACCCTCTTCAAGGTATACATGAGTCCCCTCGCATCCATTGCTCGCCAACACAACCTCAACATCATCTCCTATGCAGACGACACCCAGCTGATCCTCTCCCTCACCAAAGACCCAAACACCGCCAAAACCAACCTACATGAAGGGATGAAAGAAGTAGCCGAGTGGATGAAGAACAGCCGTTTAAAACTGAACTCGGACAAAACGGAAGTCCTCATCTTAGGATCATCCCCCTCTGCCTGGGACGACTCATGGTGGCCACCGGCCCTTGGAACCGCACCCACACCTACGGACCGCGCACGTAACCTGGGCTTTATCCTGGACTCCTCCCTGTTGATGACCAGACAAGTCAACGCCGTCTCATCATCATGCTTCAACATCCTACGCATGCTCAAAAAAATCTTCCGTTGGATCCCCACCGAAACAAGAAAGACGGTCACCCATGAACTGGTCACAAGCCGACTAGATTACGGAAACACCCTGTACGCCGGAACTACAGCCAAACTACAGAAAAAACTACAAAGCATCCAAAACGCCTCCGCCAGTCTCATACTAGACATCCCCCGCCAAGCTCACATTTCCGACCACCTGAAAGACCTCCACTGGCTCCCCATCAACAAGAGAATAACGTTCTGTCTCCTCACCCACGCACTCAAAGCCCTCTACGATCTAGGGCCCGAATGCCTCAACAAGCGCCTGTCCTTTTACACCCCCCCCGCCAACTACGATCGTCCAATCAAGCCTGCGCCGCAATTCCGCGCTTCCATAGATCCACCATGGGGGGGAAGATCCTTCTCCTACTTAGCGGCCAAAACCTGGAACTCTCTCCCCACCCACCTCTGCCTTACACAGAACCACCTCTCCTTCAGAAAGCAACTAAAAACTTGGATATTTGATAAATAAAGTACCCCCCCTCCCCCAAGCGCCTTGAGACCCTCTGGGTGAGTAGTGCGCTATACAAATTATTGAACTTGAACTTGAATGTGTCGAGTCAAAATCCTAATAAACTGAGGTCAGAGACATTTGAGCCTCCATGATAAGCTACACTGAGAAACAGCATTGATTAAATACAATTTCTGCAGCAAATATTACAATCAAAGTCCTTGACAAGTACCATGAAGTGAATTCAAAACCAAATCAATTTAGATGAAAAATTATGAACTGTGTTTAAAACCGCAAAATAAAAGACTGAAATAAATTAAACTGACAATAACCAATTAACAAAAGTGAACAAAAAGAATTAAGAAGAATTTCCTAGGGCCAAGGCTGCAGTAGAAGAGTAGGGATAACACAGTTAGAAGACGTTTTGCACGGTTGCACGTTTGTGCAAGTAGAAGTCAACACAAAATAATTGAACCTGCCTGCTGCTATATTCTATTAAGGTCTGACTGTAGAAAAACATGTGCATCCATACCAAAGCTGAGTATAAAGTAGTAATTATTAGTTATTACAGGGCCAGATCTCTCAAGCGTTTTTACCATTCGCAAACAGGCCGATTTGCAGATTCGGCCCGTTTGTGAACATGAAAAAGCCTTTTGGGATGTATCATCCCAAAAGGCATTTGCAAAATAGGGAATCTCAAAAAAAGCGATTCCCTATTTTTCTAATACATTCAAGGAATCACAATATGCGATTCTTTAAATGAAATGCAGGAAGCCAAAACAAATTGCAACCTGCCTTTAAAGAATAGCAAATTACCACCAACTTCAAGTTGGTGGTAATATGCGAATTCCATGAAAAATTCACTTTGTTGCATTTTTCAAGGTGCCAGGTGGTGTACATACAAGCCCTTAGGGCATGTATGTAAGCCACAAGTGCACACATGTATATTCCAGGGGTGCAACAGGGTGTCCATTTTGCATCCTTGCACCCTTGAAATTGCATGAGCAATTTGCGAGTACCTATTGGGTAGTCGCAAATTGCGCATGCAATCCCCATTCATTCCTATGGGCAAGAACGGGCAGCCATTCCCTATTTGTGACTAGCAATTTGCGACTGGTAAATAAGGAATATGTAGGAATCACAATTATTATTGCAAAACCTAAGTACATTGCATTTTGTGATTCCATAATAGCGAATTGGTAAAATCTTCTATTATGGAATCGCAAAATTCAATATTGATACATCTGGCCCACAATTGTTTTAGTTGGAATGAGGCTTATACCAGAGATAGAAACACTTAGAACTGCACCTCAATCTACAATGCTGCAAAAAAATTAAAGGATTATTCAAAAGAAGCGTTTTCAACTAAAGTTTATTCTAGATTAGTTCAGGAATACACCACAGTTTTAGATACTAAAGACAGCTACATCTATTCACACTTACCTTCATCAGCTGCTGAAGAAGTGACATATCATCATATCCCACTGTCAAATGCAATCACATGTAGTATCTTACTTAGTTTATTTTATAGACATAAACGTTTTGAATATAATTTTTCCAATTATGACATGATTCTTTCCCCTTCAGAAAAGAATGAATCCTTACCCACAAGCAAAATATATGGAAATTGCATTATATTTCTTTACCTCACCCACAGTCATAGACACTGTTAAGGCATACAAAAATAATCCATCCTCTTTAATGAGGACATTTGGAAAGAAAAATCATTTTAGAGCAAAGAAGAGCTCACATTTTTCATAGTGCAAAAAAAGGGGAAGATGTCTTGATCATTGTTTGCAGAAAGGAAGAAGTTGAATATAAAAGAAAATGGTTTACCCCAAATTACAGGTAGATAGACGACAAAAAGGGAAATTATGTGTTTACAAAAGGAGAAAACCAGGTTAGAAAAAGACACTTTAGGATTAGTAATTGTGAACACACTTCTGAAGTTTTGGGAGGACATGTTCAAATTTTGAGAGGGAAAGATGCAGTTATTCCTGGAGTTTATTTTGTGTGGACACGTTGCCTATTTCCAGTTAGCAACTGATTGGGAGAGTGTTTGCTATTTAACTTTATTGTTTCCTAAGATTTATCATGTAAGTAGCATAGATGCGTTACCAATGACACCACCACTTAGGCACCCACATAGTACAAATGATGGGACACAGTTAGTGGGAGATATTTTTGGAGCAATCATACCACCTGTAAGAGTAGTCTTAAACAATGAGAAAATTAGAAAATTATCTACAGTAGCAGATAAACTAGCTACCAGTATATCAATGCCTCACTAGCTGTTAACACAGAATAAGTGGGCATTTGATAAATGGTCGTGCAACATCGATTAGCTTTTGATATTTTTGGGCAATAAAAAGGCAGACTAGGCAAAGCGCTGAAAGCTCACCATTGTTGTTCCTACATCCCCAATGAGGGTAGAAAGGAAGAAGAATTTGCAAAGAACATTTCTGTCTTGAAACCCGAATTAGAACCTTTAGAAGCCACTAGTGTATTAGAGAGCTTAGACAAAGAAGCGTTTACCTTTGCCAAGTAGTTTGCAACAGTGATTAGAGGACTTTCTGGGGTCATATTGAGAACTGTACTAATCATTGTTGTGAGAAGGGGGTTCTGACCATCTAATCTGCCTGGATTTTTTGTTTTTTATTGATCATCTGATTTTTGACCTTTTACTGTGGGAGAGCCTCATAATCTGGGACTCACCCACTGTAAACTAATGGTAAAATGGTTTGCGCGTGTTTAGCACCAGTGTCTGCCTTGTGAGATAAGGCTGTAAGGGGCACTGGCTTGTTACAGGTGAACACATGAGCAGATGCATGTGCCCATGTGTGAAGGCTGCACAATGGAGTCTCCTGTCATGTGCAGCCCAGGAATGCACACAGGTAGCCTGCCGTAGAAGGGACTATGCAGAGTTGTGTAGTGACCTGAAATATGCCATATAAAGGGATGGTACACATATAAGAAAGTCAGTGTGCTTTACTGTCTTACATTTATTAACACTCCATTATACTCTAATGGGAAAGGTAGCCTTAGGGTGCAGCTTCAGTTCCCTTTGGTCCACAAACTCTAGAGACCCACCAATGTACACTATAACCTGGGTGAAAAGAAAGATTCTGTAAAGGACAAAAGCATATCTGTACAGCTTAAGTGGTCATCTAGAAATGGCATGTTTCCTTGGTTTAGCTCAGGATCAGTGCCAAGGCTGTGTGTGACCCTGCTGGTCTGGGTTAGTTACTCTTCCCCCCAGCTGAAGAAATAAGGGTCACACCCCTCTGAGAAAGAAATTGACATTGCTTAGGTCAACCATGAATGAGGAAGGGAATGAGTGAAATTGCTCTGCATCAATCAATCTGCTGTAATCCTGTGCTAGGGAGAGGATGTGGCCCTACCACTCCACAAAGGAGAGAGTCCAGATCTCTAGAGACAAACCAGTGATAGAGGGGCTCCTTTGAATATTTGGGGGGAAAAGGTCCTGGCAGTGCTGTCAGCAAGGGATGGAGCTGAGACCCCCAGAGCACATGTGTCAAGTAACCCCTGGGCGACGCTATCATGAAGTATCCCAGAAGCCTGTGCAGTAAGTTGAAACAGGAGTGAAGAGGTGATAGGCCACCTCAGGACAGGCCCAGAGGTACATTCCAGCTGACTCCTCCTGCCCTCCCATAAAATGTTGTCTTCCACAGGGCAGAGAGCTCTCTCTTGTATGCGCTGTTCTGAGGAACATTAGGACCTCCTGACCATCCCCTGGACTAAGGACTCATGTCTCTGTTTGATCCCAGGGCCAGTGGGGCACATACCAGCACAGGGAAGCTGATACCCTTAACCCCATGAGGACCAGTTGGGGAAAAGACTAAACTCTGCCCAAGGAGAAAGAGGTCCAGAGAAAACAAAGCAAAAGGCTGGCACAGAGAGCCTGTGAAATCAGCTCCATGCAAGGTTAATCAACCTTTTAGGCTAGAGGGCTTGAAGAAAATGCTCTAGGCGACGAGGGCTCACCACCAGGAGCAAAAAGAGACTAGGGATAGCAAAATCGTTAGAACAGGGCATGAGTTATGGGTGTTTGAGTTCCTATGCATTTTCACCCCCATTCTTTCAGTGACGCAGTGTGTGGGGCTCCACTGCCATCTCCAGTAAGGCCCCCGGGTAATCCAGGGCATGGGGGCTGTCTCCAAGGAGAAATCGTGCCAGGAAGCTCTGTTGCACATCCCCCGGCAAGAAGAAGACAATGAGCGCCATCATGCCTCCCGCAAAGCTGCACGCAGGCCCAGAACTCCATGCCTGGGCCCTGGCAAAGAAGAGGAGACAGGTAGTGCAATCACGTCACTCGTGAGTCTGTTAGAGGACCCAGCATATCATTCCTGGGCCCCGGTGACGCAAATGAGGAGGGGGAGTGCCACCGTGAACCCCCATGCTGCCCGCTCGCCTGGCCTCACAGCAAGCATCTGCCAGTTGGAGCGGACAGACCAGAGGGAAGTGTCAGCTACCACAGCAACAAGTGAGTGTGATGGCCATGCAAGGAGCCAGAGAGAGCAGCCAGGGTGGGCTCCATGAGCTGCTTTCCAATGCTGTGACTGCATATGGGTGCCTGGGTGTTACGGGCACCCTGGGAAGAAGGAGCAGTTCAAAGCTGCCAAAGAAACACGCATGGCTGCTCTCCCAAGAACAGTGGTAGAGTCACTGGTTAAGCATTCACTTCACTCACGAGGAGCCCTCACAGAACTCGTCAGTCACCACCAGAATAAAGCTAAAGTGTGGGGCAGTGACAAGAGAAGTGCAGCCTCCCCCTTAATGATTCAAAAGCTCCCCCACCCAAAGTGTAGGGTGACTACACAAAGATAACCCCTCCAGGGTTTTGATGGTTTATAAAGCACTGCCTATGCTGGGTACTTTTATTCTATTGCGTTGGAGTGGTATGCACTCAAGGGGTAAGGACTATGGCTACAGTGCTTGTTGCATGAAAAGATGCAATGTGGGCATTCATGTTGAAGGACACCCCCAAGGAGTGAAAAGAGGTATTTGCACATGTGGGGAGTTACAAAAGTGCTGTCCTTTAGACGCCATGTTTAAAGTGCAGTATTTTTATAGCTGGTATTTGTTTAATATGCTTATACACTTTTTGTAGACAAGTGTGATGTTATTTAATAAGGAAGAAGACTTAGGAAAGAAAAAGACAAGTCAGAGAATTAGAAATTAAGGAAAAAAAGAATAGAGAATTTAAGATGTTGAAAGGAAATAAAATCCTGAAAATAGAAAGGATGACCCAATAGAAGATGAGAGTTCACTTTAAAGATGTATTTGTGAAGAAATTGTGATGTTTTCAACTATCAGAGGGGGGAAACTGTTGACATGAATTTTATGTGCTGAAAAAATGCTTTTTAAATTTTTTTATTTTTTTTATCCTCATTCGCTTCTGACCCCAGCTAACTGGTAATCCGCGTGTCGCAACTGTTACTCACTTGGAGAGTTAGGATTCACTTTGATTTTATTTGGGGTACTGCCCCAACCCTCTATTGTAAGCCTACCAGTGGCTCACAAGCTTCCAACTTGTTGCTGACCTCTCGTTGTTAGGGAGAGGGTGGTCATGCTCTCCCCCGATTCGGAGGGACACAAGATTGTAGCAGGGCACCCACTTTAGCTCACCGTTAACTGATACACTAGTGAATTCAACAGGATCCAGCACAATCTGAGAGCTTCCCAGGAGGCTTAATCATAGGACAAAAAAGAAAGAAAGAAAGATGCCAAAAGGTAGTACAAAAGCATATTCGCAATGGCTATCTAGGCTGGAGTCCAATTTACCAGGAAATCCCAAATGACTCTCTTCTTCCTATTTTTTAATGTGGCCAGATCCATCTTAGATGTTTTAAACAGTGAGGAAAGCCAGTCGGAGTGTATAGGGGGAGAAACCTCAGCCCATCTCTTACATAGTTCTCGTCTGGCCAAGAGTATAGCAAAAAACAGAAAGCCTCTATTAGGACCCATTATTTCCTCTTGGATGCCGAAAATTATTAAACTAAGTGTGATGCATAGAGGGTATCCTAGGATGGACTTTATGGTAGCCCCCACTTTTTCCCAGTATTCCTCGATAGCAGGGCAAGTCCAAAACATATGTGTGTCCGGGGCTCTTTCCATGTTGCATTTTTTACATTTGGCCGGTGGGCCATTAGACATCTTAAAAAGTCTCTCTGGGGATAAATAGGCCCAGTGAGTGGTGAAATAATGGTTTCTTCTCAGCCATGCTGGTTTCACCATTGAAAACAGAGTCCCATAGGAATTCTGCCAGAGCTCAGCCCAATCTGCCTCCGGGATTGATTCCTCCCATAAGTTTCCCGCTAATCTAAAGTCCCCATCTATGGCCTCCTCGATTGCCCAGTAAATGGATGATACCTCCTTTTTCCCCGCTAACTTTATTACCAGGTGTTCTTCTAGGGCATTACCATGCCCTATCAGTGTTTTTTGGTTCTGGGACCAGCTTATAATTGTAGATATTTAAATCTGGACATACCTTCGTCCAGTTTCCCATTAAGAGTTGCCCAAAATAGGAGAGAGCTATCTTCAGTTAAGTCACCCCATGTTAATAACCCTGCTGTTTTAAAGGTATGGCCAGCGCATCGTTTAGACAATTTGGTGCCCCCGGGCTGTCCCACAATGGAGCTAATCTTGAATAGTATTCAATACCCGTTACTGCTCTGACTCTTGCCCATATTTGGACAGCACCCCATAAAACCTTCAGCCTTACTTTCTTTAAAAAAGCGTTGTCCCCATATTTGAAAAGGAAACCTTCATGCGAGAGCCCCGCCTGATCTAACATGGCTTTAAACATCGTCCCTCTAGCTGATAAATCTGGAGATTTCAGCAGCATTCTTGAGTGGGCAGTTGAAACGCCCATGCATAATACTGAATATCTGGGAGTGCGAGACCACCCTTTTCCTTTCTGCTTCTCAGTTTTTTCCACAAAATCATGGTTGCTTTATACGCCCACACAAATGAATTAATTGATTGTTGAAATCTATCAATTATTGATTTGTCAAAATGTAGTGGTATGGTATTAAAAAGGAATGTTGCCTTGGGAAGAATTGTCATTTTTATCAAATTCACTCTACCTAAAATAGTTAAAGGAAGATAAGCCTAAGATCTTATTAATTTTTTACTTTCTTTGAGGGTGTTCAGGAGATTTACCTCAGCTATGTTATCTATATTAGGTACAATTTTTACTCCCAGGTATCTCATCTCATCTTTAGTGTGGTATTTACCCTTTGGCAGGTTCCAGGTCATGATCTCGGTCTTGTCTGCATTAATCTCATAACCAGAAACTCGACCAAATTCTTCAGCTAAACTGATGACTGGAGGATAAGATGACACTAGATCTGACGAAAAGATGAGAATATCGTCTGCCTAAAGGGCTATCTTCCTCTCCCATGTGCCACTCTTGAATGGTAAGATAGCTGTCTCCTCCCTGAGACACCGAGCAAATGACTCGATGTACAAATGAAAGAGGAGTGCAGAGACAGGGCAGCCCTGTCTAGTTCCTCTTTTAATAGTGAATGGTTTAGTCAGTTTGCCATTAACCACCAACCTTGCCGAAGGGTCACTGTATATGAGGTTTATAGTTTGCTGAAATTTTGGCCCAAAATTCAATTTCTCCAGTACGGCAGCAAGGTAATTCCAGTTGACCCTATCAAAGGCTTTTGTTGCATCTAGCGTCATTACCCCAAAAAGGAAGAGTAACATTTGAGGCAAAATCCATCGCACCTATCAAATCGTGCGTAAGATCAAAAAGATTTCTGTCTTTTTTAAAACCCTTCTGGTCGGTATGCAATAGATCTCCTGCAACTGCACCCAGCCTGTTGGCCAAAATCCTGGTGAAAACATTATAATCGGAATTAAGAAGTGAAGTAGGTCTATAAAACCCACACTTTGTAGCTGGTTTACCTGGTTTTAAAATCAGAGTGATATTTGCTTCCCCCCACGAGGACGGTGGTTTAGCCCCTTCTATCAAGATTTTATTAAAAACCATGGTCCTGAAAGGTATTATCTCCTCGCCCAGGGATTTATACAATTAGGCCGAAAGGCCATCCGGCCCTGCCACCCTGCCTGTTGTACCGGCTAGAAGAGCCTTCCTAACTTCCTGAAGAGAGATTTCCACCTCTAGCTTCTCTCGTTTGGTTTATTCCATAGCTGACAAATGGATCGGTTCTAACCAGTCCATTGCTGACGTGATATCTACACCATTGTCCTCATCATATAGATCCTTAAAAAAGGTATGGAAAGCATTTCCAATCTCTTCTTCATTACTTGTTTTAATATTTGTGTCGTCTATTTGTTTTATCAAATTACGCACTCTGTCTGATTTGGCCTACCAGGCTAGTAATCTACCTGCCCCCTCGCCATACTCAAAATGAGCAGGTTTGCTCACCTCCCACCTACTGGATATTCTAGCCTGAAATATACTATCTAGATTGGCTTTCAGGAAGTCCAAATTTGCTATTAATAGCTGAATTTGATCTTGATCGGTTTCTTTAATGATATTCTTTTCCACCTCCTTCATTTGTCTCGAAGTAGATGAAATTTCCTCCCTATACTGCCTGTTTTTATAGAACATCATATTCGTAACTAGACCCCTCAAAAAAGATTTAAAAGTGACCCAAACCACCATATGATCCACTGAACCAATATTGATATTTAGGAAGAATTTTATCTCCTGAGACAGATAGCCAATTTCAGCCTCATCCAAAAGGAGTGTTCGGTCAAATGACCAAAATCTTTGTGAAACTTCTCTACTAGTTTCAGATCCATCCAGATTGATGCATGATCTGATAGATGAGGGGTTAGATAATCTATATCTTGGATTTTGCCTCTAAGATTGTTGCTTTTTAAAAAGTAGTCGATCCTGGATTTGTGTCTATATTTTTTATTATAGAAAGACACCCCCAATTGGGTGCCCGACCTTTCCCGCCAGATATCGACTAGCGCATTTTGCCTCATCATAGTTTTTAAATAAGCTCTAGACTTAGATGGGAGATTGGCCCTACTACTTGGGGACTTATCCAGTATAGGATCCAGTACCATATTAAAACCCCCTGCAAAAATTAACGTGTCGGGGAGCCCCAACAAATTAGAAAAAACATTTTTCAAAGTTGAGGGGTCATCCTGATTTGGGCCATAATACCCAACTATTTAGATAGGTATACTTTCTACAGAGATATTAGCTATAACCCATCTGCCACTAACATCAGTCAGAACAGTCAAAAGGCTAACATCCGTTTGTTTTTTAATTAATATAGCAACCCCCCTAACTTTTGCCGATTGGCCAGAACAAAGACAGTGTTCTACCCACCTAAGTTTCCCACAAATTCTCATAATTTCTTCTTTAATAAGGTGGGTTTCTTGAAGGATGATTATATGTGCAGGTGAGTCCTTCATATACTGAAAGATTTTTTCTCTCCTGCTCTTAACACGGAGGCCATTTACATTCCATGATATGCAGTGTAGCGTTCTCATGGAGGGTTTAAGGAAGTGCAATTATACTCTACCTCAACCCATAAGGTATCAGCACCAAACCAAGAACAACTTAAAATAAAACATTCTGGGGTTAAAAGTCGAAAGAGGATTTAAAAAAATCTTTTTTACCTATCTGCTCCCCCACCCGTGCTACACCCACATTCCCTTTACAGCCCCCCCCTACCCCCCTGGAGAACCCTTACCCTATTTACCTCGATGAGACCAGGTTCTGCCTGCTGGGAAGCCCTGCTATACCTCATTTTTACCTAATATTGGTGCTACACTCCGCTAAATAAATGAGATTATGTCATTAAATATTTTAATAACTCATCTTCTACTAATGTGACTATGATGGTGAATTTACTGATATGGTTATCTTAACCAAGATAGTCTCTGCCTCCCTGACCAAACTCTAATAGATATATTACAATACATCGTTTTCTAAGCTGGTGGATCCTAAATTATTTTGGTTTTAAATTCTCGAGAAGATCGTCTGCCTCCTGCACTGTTCGCACATTGTGCATCTTGTTGTTATGCATCATTTTAAATTGGGCCGGGTATTCGAATTGGACAGTTGCTCCCAATTTCTTAAAGTCTTCTATTCTCTTTTCCAGCTCCCACTGACGGTCTAGAGTGACTCGAGAAAGGTCCGACCTAATATCGAAGGTGAAGTCTCTGGATTTCAGAGACTTGAATTTGAGAGCAGCAGTTAGATTCTTCTACTTCAATTCAAAGGTGAGAAAGTTGATTAAGATTTTTCTCTGTTTTGTTCTGTTTGAATGTCTCGGGGTCTCTATGGATCCTCTGTATATCCTGCCTTAACTCTTCCTCTGTCTTCTCAACCCCCACTGCTTCTTTAATGAGGGTAACAATAAAAGATTTAAGGTCATTCCCCCTCTTTTCCTTCCGGTACCTTCAATAGTCGCAAATTATTGCGCCTGGAATGATTTTCCAACGTCTCCACTCGATCTCGGAGTGAGGCCTCTTCCTTCTTTAGTGTTGAAATATCTGCTTTGACCACTCCCAGGTCTGTTTTGAGTTCTTCCACAGAGTTCTCTAAAGTCACCGTCCTGGAGCTTAAGATATCAAACTTTTTTTCCAAGGACTCACAGAAAAGTTTAATATCTCGCTGATTTGACACCGAAACTGCAAATCCCTTTTTAATATTGGATGCTATGGTGAGAAATAGCAGTTCTAGAGAAATCCCTCAGGGGGGTTTATCCTCTGGATTTACAGACGCTGCTCCTCCTACCTCCTTGTCGCTCCCAATATGGACCTCCCACGCTCCCATTGAAATGGCACTGTCCAGGTCAACCGGGTTAACGATGGCAGCACTCATTATTGGACCCTCTGAACTCTCAACCCCATTATCCTTTGTTAAATCTGGGAGGTCAGAGGCATTTGTCTGAGGGGACTGTGAGGCCGATAGCCCATCATGCATTGCAAGTAGGTTTGCCGGAATTAACAATAAACCCGTTGTAGGCAGTGGGCAGTCCGCAGTGGGCAGTGTGACCAAACTATCATTAGACACGGTCAAGGGCAAAGAACTCTCCGTTGTCATATTCGCGGGATGGGAAAGCGGCTTTTCCAAGCCAGACCGACCTCGACTTTCCCTTGGAGACTTCCCTTGTCCCACCACATCCAGAATTTGAGGAAAAACTTTAAAATATGACCTCAAGGACGGGGTTACTCTCACTTTCGAATCTGTGGAAAAGCCTTTTTTTCCTCGTGTTTTTTGTACCCTTCCCCTTATAGACCCGATAAGGAGAGGAACTATCTTCAATATCTCCTACTTGTTTCCCACCAAGTGATTCCTTACTTTGAGGGGGTACTTTATTGGTATATTTAATTTCTTTATGAGCACAGCTTGCCCTAAGCTCCTGTGCTACCTGTGCCTCCTGTATCTCGGCCACATGCGCTCCCCCACCTTTCTTACTTTTTTTATTAGACCTGGCCTTTAGGGATTTTTGGGTCTTTGGTATTTTGCCCATTTTCTCCAATTCCACCTGTTTAGCCTCCGGTGGAATATTACTACTGTGGGTGGATTTGTCTGATACAGAAACCCCCTTTCACCTCAAGCAATAAGGTGCAGGCGCCAGAAGCTTAATGACTCGAGGCACTTTGATGTTATCGCCCTTATCTTTAAGCTCTTGACCCCCAGTACTTTTACCAGTTCTGTCACTTCTCTTTCGGCCCCTCCGATCCAACCACCTGTCTGACACAGGCTGCTGCTGCTCACCGTCGTGGCAAACTCTTTACCCTCCAGCCTCCCTGACGCCTTGGATTCCTTCTCTAGCTTCTCCAGCGTGAGTGCGGTGAAAATGGCTGCTCCCGCTGCCCGCAGGATGCTGACTCTGCCCATTCTGCTCCCGGAGGCACCTCGGGAAAGGCTTCCACGAAACAGCCAACAAGCTGCAAACTTCATCCCCCTTCTTAGCTCCGAGGCGGCCGCGAGACAATGCGGAAGGTCCACCCATGCAGCCAAGCACATCCTGGGTCCGCAAATCCAACAAGGTAACAATATTTAACTGCTTTATATTTATGAATATTGACGTGGGTACTGCTTCACCTCCTTAGATGAGTTTTCCATACGTTTTTCAGCCCATTTTTTAGCGTGGTTTTAGCAAATCAAAGCAGGAGAGTTCCCGACACAGCAAGTGACCGCTTAGCTCACGGCCGCCATGTGCTCCACTATTATTGACAAAATGCTTTGATTAATTATAAATTTGTACTAGGCAGTCATACTTAAAATAAATAAAGGCCTGTTAATAAACAAAGTGCTGTGGATGAGGTGCTTCCTTGGCACAGGGTTGTGCACGTGAGGAAGGTGAAGCACGTAATACATTTGTACATTTTAAAGATGTCATGAAGCTGGGTATGGCCAAGGAGGACAATATGTCGGTCACACTTTAGCACTGCTTCGCCATAAACCCCTTTTCTCTGATGCAGTTCAAGGCCCATAGCCACCATATTCCATTTTTATTTTACACACTAATGGGCCATGAGTGCAACACTGCTTCCCTCGTGGCTTCCCTGGCACCCGGTACAGCTCTGGGGCCTGCGGTGGACCATCGACCGCCGTGAGGTGTGGGACGCTGCAAGGCCCAGGGACTCCCTTACCTTGGTGTTGTTTCCATTGTTCTGGTTGGGATTGGAGTGGCTGCCGGCGATACATGCCGGAGAAAGATCCAAGGGCGGTTCCGGATGGCCACTACTGGTGCGGCTGGACTCTGGGACCGGCACAGGTCCCAGAGTCCAGCCACTTTAAGGGCTCATACAGGCTGGTTGCTGCTGATTAAGAAGTGCTCCCCAACACTGTCCTTTCTTTAGCCCGATTGAGAACTGAGACGTGAGAGCCTTGCTGTGTGGCTGCCTGACAGGGCTTACCTCAGACATGAGGTGGTGGCCTATCTGAGGCGTTGTTTCTCAGGGCTGGGCCCCCTCCCGCTTGGGTGTCACTGCAAGAGCCCCCATGGACCGGGGGCTGGTGGAGGGTCATGGCCCCTTGTGGAGGTTCAGCCTACTGACTCAGCCCTCTGCTTCATGCCCAGAGCACTGCTGCCGCCTTGCCTTCTGCTGTGCTTGGGGCCCAGCCCCTATTGAGGGTTTTCCACTATGAGAATGAACATCACAGCAGCACTCCCAAGAATGCTCTGCCCACCCCCCAGTTGATGCAATAGCTGTGTGGCTGCATGGTTGAGACTCCCTGGGGAGGGCCTCACAGTTTTTACTTTGCCATGTATTGGATTTCCACCCAGCTTCCCGGTGAGGCCTCTACCTCATGTCGCCTGAAATCCACTGGGTGGCTGATACTGTGTGGAGTGGCCGCTCAGTTGAGGCCACCAAACACCCCTGCATTGCTTCTCTCAGGGCTAACCCCAGGACCCCCCTCTACTTGCTGCTGGACTACTGTCTGAGATTGGCTGGGTCCCCTCAGGGGTGCAAATCTGGGCTGGAGTGGGGCCCACCTCAACGATCACAACTCTTGCTTTCCCCCTGCAGAGTTGACTTTTACTTTAAGGGCTCATACAGGCTGGTTGCTGCTGATTAAGAAGTGCTCCCCAACACTGTTCTTTCTTTAGCCCAATTAAACGCTTCACTCAGCCCTTGAGGTTGGGTTCAGTGGCTATTCACCCAGGCTGGATGTCTCCCCTGCCCTTCTCTTTCTTTGTTGTCTGTGGTCAGAACACAGATCTACTTGATATTGTGACTACTGTCTCGCCTCAAACCACCCCAACTCGATGGGTAAGGACAGCACTGCCCGCTCTACACCTACACAGACAAAATGGGCCAGTACATGACTGGCTCTTCCAGTTGCTCTCCAGGACCCTCTGATGAAGATGGGTCTGCTTCCTCGGCTACTGATCTCACTGTAATGCTGCAAGTGATCCAGACTTCACAGGCTGTGGTGGAGACGAAGATTGGTGAATTTTGAATGTATATGGCATTGCTGCACCAAGATCTCCGTAACGCCACAGCATGACTCAAGGAAGTGGAATCCTGGATCTCCTTGACTGAGGATGACATTTCAAATCTCAAAAAACATGTCTCCACTTTACTCACTCAAGCGGGCAAACTTCACAGACATGCCTAAGTTGCAGAAAACTGCTCTCGACTCAACAATATCTGCTTGATTGGAGTGCTGGCAAGGGCAGAATGAGATGATCCACTACAGATGACAGACTACATGAAACTCTGAATCAAACACTGGATGCCTGCTGATCACCTATCCTTGTGGTTCACCATTGAGCGAGCTCACCGAGCCCTGACCCCTAGGCCCCCACTGGCGCTTCGCCCCACCCCATAATAGCCCACATTCTTCACTACCGGGACAGAGACACCATTCTCCGAGAGCCTCGACAACACCACAACCTCCGCTGCGGAGATACCAAAGTTTTTCTTTTCCCAGTCTAGACTTGTGGGGTCCAACAACGCATGCACTCATACACGGAGGTTAAACAAAAACTGAGGGCTATGGGGCTTCACTACAGTTTGCTCTTCCTAGCGCAACTTTGTGTGATCCACCTGAATAAGTCACATGTATTTGACACTCCCGACTCCACCTGGCAGAGGCTCACAGGAGATCACCCAATGCATGGATTCATCACCTCCCCCTCACAGCATCAGCAGGTGTCTGACACCCTGGAGCACAAGTGCTCCCTAAACCACGTAGACATCATACCTAATCATGGAGGCAGTGCAGAGTAGCCACATTTATCTTCTCGACATGCCTCAAATTCTGCCTCTGGCGGAGAGGGTGAGGAGGTGGAGACTGGCAGAGAGGCGGCCTCACTCCCTGACACAGCCACCCTCCTCACCAGCTTGGATTCATCCAGCAGCCCCTCCAGTTGACTGCGTTTGACCTATACTGGCTGCACATCCTCTTGACACAGACCTTGTCCTGTTTGCCTCCCAAATAATTTTTCTGTTTAATCACATAGACCCAAGGACACTCCTGTGGCTCTGAAATGATAGCTGCTATCCTCAGACGTTCTGGTCCACTTTGGGCCTGGCACCAACAGGAAGAGATGACAATACGGAAGTGAGGGGCTGATCTGCCTCCTTCATAGCCCCAACCGATCTGCTTGTTTCGTCTGACCTGCTGTTTCACTCCTGCAATTGGACGGGGCCTGACTCTACTGGCTATGCAACCTCGTGCTTTAGATCTTGTTTTACTCCCTTTTCTGGCATGATGTATATCTATCTCTCTACTTACCTCCCGGGTTTGATCTGCACTTACGGGTCTTCTATTCGCTTGCACTATGGTCTTGTCCTATCGATTTCTCATGCAATGATTGTGTTTTCTTCCCTTGAAATGTACATGATGTTGCTCTCTAGCGTACCTTCTTTACAGGGTGACAGATGCTTCTAGGGTAGAAGTGTGGGGAGAGGTGGGAGTTGGGGTGGGTGCATACTGTTGTTTTATGTATTTGCCAACTTCTTAGGCATTGGCACACACACTTGCTTTGCTCCTACACACAGTCCTGGGGTAGCATCCATCCGCAAAATAACACTGGCAAGCTTACCATGGTTCCACCAGTCCCGGTGAGCCCCACTTTTGAGCTGTCTGTCGTCCACCCCTTACAATAGTCTCCACCCACCACATATATGACCTTTTGAGTCCTGCCGTGGAATGTTAACGGTCTACTAGACTGAGTTAAATGAGCAATGGTTTTTCCTTTTGCTCACCCGCACCACCTTGAGGTCCTGTTGCTACTATAAACTCATCTCATGGGGCAACATTGCTCCTTGTTAGCGCTTAAGGTCTATGATAAAGTCTTTCTGTAGTAATCCGAGATGACACCAGTATGATGTAGTCAAAGTAGGTTTATTGTAGTAAAGATAGTGCCGGTAAATAGTCCATCAAAGTCTTAGATAAGTCCCAATAACAGTCCTACCGGGAGTATCCTGCTGGCTGCTCAGCCCCATTCATCCAACTGTCACTCTCTCTCAGTCACTCAAACCTTCCACACATAGCTCACACACTCAACGTTCCATTTAGAACACACACACAGGCTGAGCAGCTAGGGAGAAGAATAACATGAGATATATAGTAAGAGGAGAATACTACACTTTCATACTGGGTCGTCCTGGGGAGCCAGGGGAGTTGCCATTCTTCTGTGCTATTCCTTTCCTCTTGTAGTCACATGCATGACAGGTGATCCACAGAGATGCTTTATTGCCTTGGAGGGCACATTAAAGGGACGAGTGGTCCTGCTGGTATGTGTCTATGTGCTGCCCACCTCTCTGTCCCCTTGTCTTTGAGACCGTTCCCTTCTTCTCGCCTGCCTTCCACAGTGGTTCACAGTAGTAGGGGGTGACTTTAATGCCGTAGAAGATCCCAACCTGGATAGTATTGGAAACCCCACTGTCTTCTGAAGGATCAGTGCCACGTCTCACTGATTGGACCACAACTCTGGGTCTCTACAACGCGTGAAGATCCTCGCACCCCCAAAATCGGTAATTCACACATATCTTGGCAGCTCACCACACTGACTCTTCAATAGGCCTTGCCTTTCTACCCACCCTTGACTGCCAATTGTTGACTCAGATACAGATTCTGCCCACAGTATTTCGGGCCACTCTCCTTTGCTCTTTCAACTTGGGCGCCCATCCACGGGACAGAACACAGTGTAGCGATTAAATGCCTAGTACTTCCAGGATAGGAGGTTTGCCCACTCGCTCGGTCGGCACTCCATTGTACTGTTCCACAATAATGAGGGCTCAGTTACATGTATGGGAACCCCATGGGCCGCCAGTAAGACAACATTACGGAGCTCTGCTAAGAACTATTTTATGGCTCAAGAACGTGATTTCTCTGCTCTTGTTGCTCGGTTGTAGGCATGTGCCCATTGCCTGGAGCAGAAGTTGGAGTCTAACCCACAGGTGGATAATTCTCGCCAATTAGGCCTCATTCGCGAGTATATTCGTCTGCACTCATTTGAAGCAGCCAAACCCCTCTGGCATGCCATCATGACTAGGATTTACGACTGGGGTGCAAAAATGGGAAGCCACTTTATTGATTGATCTCCCATCGGCAGGCCAACTGAATTGTCCTCTAGATTTTAGATGACTCTGGTCAGTCTCAGCAATTCCTTGCCTTGATAGCCCAAAACATTCACCAAATACTATCGTACATTATACTCTAAGCCAGTGGACAGGGTCTGGGTATTTCCTCGATTCGATCTCCCTTCTTCGGTTGACTCCCTCCAACGCTCACCTGCTGGATGAACCCTTCACAGCGGAAGAGATTGGAGAGGCACTGTCCGGTATGGTGCCAGTTAAACTCCTGGCCCAGACGGCTTTCCCATGGACTACTACATTATGTTCTGTGAAACACTTATCCCTTATCTTCTGTAGCTCTATCAGGAGGTCTGTTGGGTTGGGTCCTTCCCACTGGAGTTGGACTCGCTCACCATAGTAGTAATACCTAAGATGCAGCCTTCCTCCACATCGTGCATGGATTACCGCCAGATATTGCTCCTCAATTGCGAGGTTAACATTTTTTGGGGCTAACAGGCTCAAACAAGCCCTGACTGGGTTTGCGCAACCAGACCAATATTGCTTCCTGCCATCCTGGAGCACAAGACACCGTACCCATGGGCTGCACATGGCCCCAGCCCATCGTCATTGGCTCCCTTCAGACCTAGCCTTGCTCCTTATTGACTTTGAAAAGGTCAGAGCCATTCCTTACCTCATCCTAATTGTGCCCTAAATTGGATTTTGTGATTATAAATCCACATTTCGATTTGGAAATCATAAAGAATTCCAAAATTAACTCCTAGGAAAATAGGAATGGTACGGCATTCCGTACGTACTACTGGAATCTTCTATGAATTTCAAAATTGTGCGAGATTTGCTCCAAACCTAGGAGTAAACAATGTAGGGGGCATTTCAGATTATTATGAATATATGGACTCACAATGATTGGTAAATAAGAAACAAATACACCATCTGGAAATCCCAGAATGGAAAATGTAAGCTTTCATTTACTGTGAGGTAAATTGAAATCTCTGAAACAAAACGATTGATTTCCATAGAGTCAACGATATATTTCCCCTGCCAAACTTACATATGAACGAAACATACTTGCTGTTATTCCCAGAGGTATTGAGTCAACCTGCCAAGATCATCTTATAAGCACATTCTTCTCTCACACCAGTTTGCCCGATACCTTTACATCCAACTCCTTCCTACCTGCACAACGCTATTCAATCCCATATATAAGTAAGTTACTTTCTTAACCTTCATCTATATTCATATTTGGTTTTAAATACATTTGCTTCTATTTCCAAAGCTGTAAAGTGGATAACTGTGACAAACTCTCTTAGGCAATGGAGAATATATTACTGGAAGTTCTATTTCTACAAAACTACACTCCGGAAATCTTTACTATTAATAAAAGGTGTGGTGGAAAATTTGCATTGATCATACAAGGAATTGTTTGACATTTTGAAGACATTCCTTTGAAATATAATGCACTCAATGGAAAACCAAACACACCAAAATATTTTGGGAAATTGTTTTTAGGATAAAGATACATTAAAAAATGTTTTTAATGTAACCCTCCGTTTTAATGTATTAATGGCATATCTTCAAAATTGTAAAGATGTAAAACTGTATTGCAAAAATAAAACCTAATGTTGGCATTGACAGTTTAATTGTGGAGCATCCGCATAATAATGCTATTGTCGGTAGATATGTCAGTCAGTATGTTGTTTCAAGGTGCTAACAAATTAACATAGGAAAATGACCACACAAAGAAGCAATTTGCATGTAACAATAAATTGGGGAAAACCTTTGATTAGTCAAGTGAGAATCATGCTGACAAAACCAATCATTCAAAATGTACAGTATGAATTAAATCATCATTACTTTAGGTCTAATGACTGGAAACAATGTGTTATTGTGATTAAACTACACACCTGAGAATTTGCATGGGTTTTACAACAGAAGAGCCCTGGTGGCCCACGATGTAATGATGCATTATCTGATGACATGCACATGTTTCCTGAATGTCCTAATTTGCATGCGCATCAGCAGGGGATCTTGTCAGGGATCACCGAAGTGATTACCAGGACATCACACCTGGATGTAGACTTGGATTTCAACAAATGCACACAAATGTGTGTTCAAAAGATTACTTTCCTAACCTCCACAAATTGAACTCTAAAATACTAAATTATTTGTTAATTGAACGATTTGGATATTTTCCACTTAAGTAAGTCATTAAAAGTGATGGTAACACAAGAGACTAATATGGAGCTTGGTAGCAACTGAAAATCCTCCCATGCAGTCCAATTCTGAAAAGAAACTCTGCATGCTACTGGGAGCCCACTGACTGAACTTCCCCCTTCATACTACTCCCTTAATTGAGTAAATTCAACCAATGAATTTCACTCTGCAGTTAGAGTTTCTGCCAGGAGTTTCCATTACTACCTTTGGGGTGGGGGAAGAGTTCTTGCATGACTCTGGAGAGCTCCAATAAGAAGCCGCTGCTTTTTGACCCTTACCCCAGCACACGCAGCCATCATGTATGTGAGCACTTTTGAGACCCAGGGCTGGTCCCTGCTGTCAGATGCAGTACAAAAAATGGACAGTCCCAGAAGACAATATTAAAAAAAAGGATGTTTGCAACAATTATTCACAATACATTCAAAGAAATCCATAAACTAAATGAATGAGAGATGTTGTTTAATCACACCCTCGTCTTTACAAATATATGAAATAATACTTTTATGTATGCATTGACATTGTGCCCAGAAAGGAGGAAGGGGGGGAGTACGTGAATTTGTGAAGGATGACGTGATGTGGACAGATCAAAGGATTGGTGCAGTCAAACAATTCACATTCAGTGTCTGATATTCTTCTTATTTTGTCACATAGGATGTTACAGTTGTTCGCCCAGCCCATATAGAGAAACACAGTAAAAAATTGTCCGTTGTTTGTGGGCTTGTTTAGCTAGGAATGTCGACGTTTCGACCCCTGGACAGCGTAGGTTGATTTCCAACTTACAATGGGGTCTTCCTCAGGACTCAGAAGTGGGAGGTGGGGGGTTGTTGTGGGGCACCAAGGGTAAATGAAATTAAATTAAATGGCGAAGTTTTAAGGTAAAATGTTTAAACATAGGCTGTGGGCCAAAGCTCCCAATAGTTACCAAGGGGGGCCCTACACAGAGGGCTAAAACAAGAGACTATCGGGCACGTGGGCTCCGAGGGGAAGAGAGCGTGCTACCAGCACCTGCAAAAGTAAGGTGTAGTTTGAGGGTCCATACGTCCGTAAACGACACATGGGCTAGCCGCCATCATCTAATGCTAACCACAAGTGCAGTCTAAAATGGTATCTAAACCATTTACATATATCGTAGGGGAACTGATGTGTTCCAACAAGGCCGGCAATATTTATTCAATTCCTGGCCCCTTAATTAAAATCTAGACAAACAGAGATGCAAGTATATATTAACAAAATAGCGACTAGGGCTATTAAAGGATATTCACATTGTAGGCCAGCATTTTCCCTGTTCTACTCAAAAAAAGTGCATCGCACGAGGGCACACAATCTGGGGAGAGAAGCGGGGAAAATATAACTATTCTGTCCTCAACATAAATTTGGGCGAGGTAAAAACCAGCTAGTAACCAAACAAACAAAAGACTCACAGCTCCTTGGCGGTCCAGTTCCGGTCCTGGGACGGTTTTGGGTTCATAACCATCATCAGCCAGGCTATCTTGAACCCAGTGACAAAGTGAGCAAGGGACCCACGTCTGGGCATACCCTGCCAACCTAGGGCGAACAAAGCTATACCAAATGGGATGATGGACGGAGTGTTTCAGCAAATCAAACACTCACCCCCAGTCAACTGATCTGGGTTTAATCCATCATCATTCTTTAGCTCACTCCACCACCCCAGTTCAGACATGGCCATATGCAAATCAGTCAGACCCTGTGCCTCATGGGAAAAGTCCAGTCCGAACTGCCAAGCCATGTCTTCCCTGGACTGGAAACAAGCATCCTGGGACCGGTTTCGGGTTCATAACCCTCATCAGCCAGGCTAACTTGAATACAGTGGCAAAGTGATCAAGGGACCCACGTCTGGGCATATCCTGCCAACTTAGGGTGAACAAAGCGATACCAAAGGGGATGATGGACCGAGCGTGTTGGACTTGGCCCTTAAGGCAGGTTCACCCCTAATCTTTTTGCTTTAGATATGTGATCTGTATGGAGGATTTTCTAGTCTGTGCCCACTTTTTCCCTGTGTCCCAGAGTAAAGTGCGTGCATGTAGTTAGGCTGGCCTGCTCTCCCATAGGGATACATGGGGAATGTGTGTGTCCCTGGTAGTTCCTGATGCGTGGGGAGTGGAGACTTGAATTTGGTATGTGCGAGCTCGTGGGAATGAATGCTTCACAAAGGTGTATGTGGCATGTGTGTGTCTTGTTTAGAAATGCCACTTCAAGGACTTGGCATATTAATGTAAAATATGCCTGCCGTGTGATTGGCTGGAGCTGGCTGGTGAGCCTGGCTCCAGGAAGGCTGGATGGGTCTGCCCGGTGGTGAGTGTGAGATTAGCATGTTGATGGCTTGGGAGGAGTGCACCTGGTCCCTGATGGGCCTAGACTTTCCCCACACAATGCTGGCTCCACCCCCTGTAGTGCGACTGATGTCCCTAGCCCTGCCAGTGAATGAAATGGGTGGTTGAGCTATCAAGGGTACTTCAAAACCAACTGCGACTGGTTTTCCCCCACCCTGCACCTACAGACAAAGGGTTTTTCAATATAAGAAGGGGCTGTGTCCCCATACAATTTGGTTCTGCTTGTGGATCCTTGCTAGAGGGGGCTGCTGTTGCTGCTGGGGCCAAGAGGACCGCCACTTGGCTTGTCTCCCTGCTTGGAGACCCAGTGTGCTGGCTCTGGCCCTGCCTTGCCCCCCTGCCTGCCTCCAGAACCTGCTGGAGCTTTGCTGTTGCCTGGGGAGCGCTGCTTATTCTCCTTAGCGCTGAGGAGTGCTTTATTTCGAGCCCTTGGCGCTTGATAGCGCTTTATTCCCCTTCTAGTGCTTCGAGCGCTCTATTTTGTGCAGCCAGTGCCCACCCGGCGTTTGCCCGCTTTATTGCCGATTTTCGGCATAGCGAGTGCCTACTTCGCTTTATATTTATTTCAGGCCGGTGCCTACCCAGCATTGCCCCGTTGTGTTTAATTATTTACGAGCCGGTGCCCACCCGGCATTGCCCCGTGATCACCGCCGCAGCCCAGGAGCTTTGAAACCTGTTGCCGGGCCGCTGCCTAGTGCGACCCGGAAGTCCCGCCTCCTGACCCCCAGGGCCGCGCTGCCATTGGCGGCCCCAGCGGAAGTCAGGCGGAGTGAAGCGAGACAAGGCCAGGCGGGAGACGGAAGAAGCAGCCGGCCGAGTTCCCGAGGCTCCCCGAGGGAAGAGGAGCCCCGCGCTGCTGCTGCCAGGAGGGTCCGGTGAGTGGGGCTCAGTGAAGGATCGGGGAGGAGGGCGTCGGGGCACATTGCCGGTGCCCGCCCCTCCCCGTCAGCGTAGAGAGCCGGTTGAGGCTCTTGGGGGCAGTTGTGCTGATCCTGAGTCCCCCGTGAGGGACTCCAACGAAGCCCGCATTTTAGATTGGAGCCCCGAGGCTCCTAGGGGTAATTTGTTGATTTAGAGCCCGCGAGGCTCGAGTGCCAGTTATTTGATTTACGAGCCTGAGAGGTTCCGGGCATTCTCGTTTTTGAGCCCCGAGGCTCTGAGGAGCCAGTTGTTCTTTGAGCCCAGCGAGGCTCCAGCCTACATTGATTTAGAGCCCTGAGAGAGGCTCTGGGGGCATTTCATTTGTTTAGAGCGCTGAAGCTCTTAGGTGCCAGTCACCTTTGTTCTTGAGCCCACGAGGCTCCAACTTTGGCATCACCTCTGATTGACCACTGTCCAGCACTTAGTGGACAGTTGCTACGTTTAGGCTTGTGGTTTGTGCTGCCTACGCAGACCCCCTGACATTGAGACTCAGGGCAATTCAGCCCCTTGCAAGGCCAGTTGGCCTGAGGGACAATCCTAGTGTTGTGCTATATGCACCCTGCGCATCGTAATTTACTTGTGTATGGGATTCCTGCGCAAATGTTCTAACCTGCACCTCTGAATGTGTTTAATGCCTCATGTGCAATTGTTTATGTCCCATTACCTTTGCTAAAAGTGACCTGCTTAGGTATTTTATGTTTATCCCCTTTGCTAAATGTGACCTGCTTAGAGGATTGTTGATGTCCCATTACCTTTGCTAAAAGTGACGTGCTTAGGTATTTTATGTTTATCTCCTTTGCTAAATGTGACCTGCTTAGGTGATTGTTTAGGTTTCCTTCCCTTTGCTAAAAGTGACCTGCTTAGGCGATGGTATTCCTTCCTTAGGTCCTGATGATAAGGTCCTAGTTCCCTGCGTGATTTTCCTACAGTGTTTAGGGTTGCGTAGGAGGTATTTACTCTTTACCAGTGATTACTGGTTGTGTGCTACATGTACTATTTTGGTGCTAGTCATTATATGTTTATGTGCTAAGTGTATACCTACAAGTATTATTTCCAACAAGTGCCTACCCCTGACAGTGGTCCATGTGGCCCTGTCCTGTACATAATCCCTTGTAAATTCTGCCCGTGCCTGTGGCACATTGTAAAGTTTGTGTGTTATCTAATGTGTTTTTACTATAATACAAAGGCTATTTTTTATATAACCTTGTGTGGAGTTTCCTTTGTGGTGGGCCTTGGGTGTTGTTGCTGGGGTGCGTGCGCAAATACTTAACTCATACTGCCTCCAAGTTTGGCCTTGCTGCTCGTGCCACGTTACCTAGAGGGTGAGCAGGGGTTATCTTGATGTGTAACTCCCTTGCCCTGACTTAGGAGTGGTGGTCTCTGACTGACTTTGGCGTGAGCCCAGGCCAGCCGGGGACCCCGTTTCTAACATTGGACGCAGCGGTGAGGATAAGGATTTGTGTTTGCGCTGTACCACAGTAGTGACAGGCCGCACTTGAAAGCTCTACATTTTTAGATAACCACATTTTTGGGATTATTGTTTTTTAGGTGAAGATCAGTATTGCTTCTCCTGAAAGGTGTCATTTTGTATTTTGTCCAGTACCTTGTTCCCCGCCCTGCTCCCAGAGTTTGGTACCTGTGTCGCTTGTGGTCAGGTTGAGAAAATCAGGGGTGGTAGAAACTGCCTTACCAGTCCGAGGGGAGGGTTGTGTGTGAATGAGTGTGTGTTACGCTGGACAGAGGAATGCAAGTTCTCTGAGATAGGAATCTTGCTGAATTTTGTTAATTGTATTCTCCTGTTTAGCTCAGACCCCCAGGTTCCCTGTGTCAAACTTTTCTTGAGAACGTCCGCCAAAATGGAGCCAGTTTTTGATCTCTGTGGTCTTTTTAGGTACAGTAGATTAGAGCTGGTCAGATTCTGTAAAAAGGGAGGCATAGAGGTGAGTGAGTTGGATACTCAGTCCCAGCTTAGGGACAGCCTGATCCTGTGGCAAAAGGATCAGTGGGATCTTGAGCACAGTGAGAGAGATAGGGCCCGGGCCGCACGCCATGAGGGTGGTGAGTCTGTGGGGAGCCCTGAAGATTCTGATGAAGAATGTGAGTTGGATGGGGATGACAGTGGATGGATGTCAGCAGATAGTGAGGACCCAATAGATAGGGAGTCCCTTGCTGGGTCCAGTGTCAGTACCAGCGCCCCATCCCTTTCCCTGTCCCCAGAAGAGTGGTTAGATAGGAAGGAAGAGAGGGAGCATCAGCTAGCGATGGAACAGCTCAGGTTGGAGCTTGCCAAGCTAGAGGCTGAGAGGGTCTTGTTCAGGGAGAAGGTAGCCCTAGAGAATAGGTTATTCCCTGAGTGCAGTTGTAATTGTCTGGATTCCCCAGGGAGGGTGGAGTCCAGTGGTGGCAGCTTTTTAAATGTCAGTGTAGACAGTCCCACTTTCAGTTCCCCAAGTATGGTGCCTGTTTCCTTAGAAGAGGAGTATAGGTTGCAGTTCAGGGACAGTAAGAATCTGTCTCACCAGTCTTGGGAGGACTTTACAGAGGACTGTCATTGTGCACTGATTGAGTGGTCAGAGGTTCCCACGGAACATAATTATGACAAACTGTTTTGTCTTATTCTCAAGGAACAGGTGCTTAGTCATTGTCGGCCGGAGTTGCGGCAACACCTGATGAGGTTGACCCTTGATCCTTGGGAGCTGGCCAAGGAAGCAGACCGATGGGATAGTGCAAGAGGTCCTTTAGAGTCACTAGGTAGTGATTCCAACAATAGTGGGCCAGGTTTCCTCCAACCCAGCATGGTGGAGGAGGGTGAGAGTAGCCCAGCTAGGTCCCAGTATAGTGAGGAGGGTGTAGGGGCTTACTGCCTGGCTCAGTGGAGCGGGAGTGAGTGTGAGACCGAGAGTCCGCAGACGCCCGAAGCCCTGCCTCAGAGCCTGGATGGTTTCTTTAGGGAACACCAGGATGGGGACCTAAGCTTACCTGTTAGTTCACTTGAGGGAGATCTCCTAGTGTGTGGAGGACCTGGAGCATCTGTAAGCGGAGCTTCTATGGTTGTAGAGTCTGGCAGTACTGCTCCAGTAGGGAGAGTACAGAAGTCCAGTGAAAAGAGTGATTGGGGGATAGGATGTGAGTCCCCAGAAGTCCTGGAGTGCCAGGCAGTGATTCCACCAAAGGTTCTAGACCGGAGGTTGGAGGTCCAGGTCCAGGGTTTGCCTGACCTGAAGGGTGGGAATACTGTGCTCAGTGTCCTGACCAGTTCTTTCACCAGAGGTACCGCCCCGGTTGGGAGGGAGCAGGACTCTGGAAGGGGGTACAGAGGGTGGGAGAGCCCACCTCTGACCCCGGTACCACCTGAGGGGTTAAACCCTAGGTTGGGTGAATGGTGTTTAGAGGGTACCCCTCGCAGGACAGGAGGAGGAGGAACCCTAGGAGAAGAGGTAAGGGGAGGAGAGTCTTCCCTGAGACTCCTGGTCCACCTAAGGTTGTAGACCCTAGGCTGGAGAACCAGTGGCAGTCTAGCCCTGTCTTGCAGACAGGAAGAGTGGAAAATGGCTATTATGTGCCAGGGGTTACTACCCCCCACTTTGTGAGAAGGCAGGAACCATTGGCACCTGGGTTGCCTAGGGCCTGGTCCTGGCCGAGGGCAGCTGGAGAGTACCAGTGGGGTAGCCCAGTTAGTCCCTACCATAGTTTTAGAAAGAACCCCAGGGTTTCACCGTGGCGTAAAACAGGAGGGTGTCCCTGCAGTTGCGGGCCCGTGCCCGTGTTTTATCGCCCCAAGCAGGGAAGTCCATCACGGTGGTGATTGGTCTGCCCTGCGTTTTGGCTGGAAGGGGGTTGTGTTGGACTTGGCCCTTAAGGCAGGTTCACCCCTAATCTTTTTGCTTTAGATCTGTGATCTGTATGGATGATTTTCTAGTCTGTGCGCCCTTTTTCCCTGTGTCCCAGAGTAAAGTGCGTGCATGTAGTTAGGCTGACCTGCTCTCCCATAGGGATACATGGGGAATGTGTGTGTCCCTGGTAGTTCCTGATGCGTGGGGAGTGCAGACTCAAATTTGGTATGTGCGAGCTTGTGGTTATACATGCTTCGCAACGGTGTATGTGGCATGTGTGTGTCATGTGTAGAAATGCCACTTCTAGGACTTATATTCGGTAAAGTGAGCTACCCAGTAAACCTTTGGGGGCTGGGTGAAATGTGATCAGATGGGTAAGAGGGCCTCCAAAGGAGTTTGTTTTCAGTATTGACTTTGCTTATTTAGATGAATTGAATATAGGTAACTTAATTATCCTGGAGTAACTTAATTCCAATAAATCAAATGGCTAAAGTTCACTGGACACAACAATACTCAACATTAACACAAATATTAACATAAAAACAAATAGACATGTGTATATGCAAAAAATAGATTTTATCAAAATTTAAATTAGCAGGGAAGAATTACAATAAACCAAAATGTACAGCACAGGGATACAAGACAAGTGTTAGGAAATCAATCAAACTCTCTGTATAGCCTGTGACAAGCTTATCCAAAAACAAGGAGTGGAGAAATTTCCTTTCGGATAAAGCAGAAGTCGACGTTTCGGTCTCTATGGGCAACTCAACAAGACCATCATCAGGACAAATAGAAACAAAATATTGTAACTCCCCAAGGGCGAGAATCACTAGCCAGTATCTTAACTTTTAAGATTTGAGCGGCTTCAATACTGTTGGTAATTAATCTGAGAATAGTGACCACCGGTTGGAATCTTTTAGGAGGGACTCAGGTGGAGTTTTGTATTCTGTGCACTTCAAAGGGGGTGCAGAAGGAGGAAAATAATTACTCCGTAAAAATTTGGGCACATCCAGGGAAAATTTGGTTGTGCTCAGACAAACGTCTGTTAATGGACGGTCTGTTAAGCTTCTCAGAGGTCAGATCACGCGCCAGTCTTTTCCTGTCATTGATCTAATGACAGGAAAAGACTGGCGCGTGATCTGACCTCTGAGAAGCTTAACAGACCGTCCATTAACAGACGTTCATCTGAGCACAACCGAATTTTCCCTGGATGTGCCCAAATTTTTGCGGAGTAATTATTTTCCTCCTTCTGCACCCCCTTTGAAGTGCACAGAATACAAAACTCCACCTGAGTCCCTCCTAAAAGATTCCAACCGGTGGTCACTATTCTCAGATTAATTACCAACAGTATTGAAGCCGCTCAAATCTTAAAAGTTAAGATACTGGCTAGTGATTCTCGCCCTTGGGGAGTTACAATATTTTGTTTCTATTTGTCCTGATGATGGTCTCGTTGAGTTGCCCATAGAGACCGAAACGTCGACTTCTGCTTTATCCGAAAGGAAATTTCACCACTCCTTGTTTTTGGATAAGCTTGTCACAGGCTATACAGAGAGTTTGATTGATTTCCTAACACTTGTCTTGTATTCCTGTGCTGTACATTTTGGTTTATTGTAATTCTTCCCTGCTAATTTAAATTTTGCGAAAATCTATTTTTTGCATATACACATGTCTATTTGTTTTTATGTTAATATTTGTGTTAATGTTGAGTATTGTTGTGTCCAGTGAACTTTAGCCATTTGATTTATTGGAATTAAGTTACTCCAGGATAATTAAGTTACCTATATTCAATTCATCTAAATAAGCAAAGTCAATACTGAAAACAAACTCCTTTGGAGGCCCTCTTACCCATCTGATCACTTCTAGGACTTGGCATATTACTGTAAGATATGCCTGCCGTGTGATTGGCTGGAGCTGGCTGGTGAGCCTGGCTCCAGGAAGGCTGAATGGGTGTGCCCGGTGGTGAGTGTGAGATTAGCATGTTGATGGCTTGGGAGGAATGTACCTGGTCCCTGATGGGCCTGGACTTTCCCCACACAATGCTGGCTCCACCCCCTGTAGTGCGACTGATGTCCCTAGCCCTGCCAGTGAATGAAATGGGTGGTTGAGCTATCAAGGGTACTTCAAAACCAACTGCAACTGGTTTTCCCACACCCTGCACCTACAGACAAAGGGTTTTTCAGTATAAGAAGGGGCTGTGTCCCCATACAATTTGGTTCTGCTTGTGGATCCTTACCAGAGGGGGCTGCTGCTGCTGCTGGGGCCAAGAGGACCACCACTTGGCTTGTCTCCCTGCTTGGAGACCCAGTGTGCTGGCTCTGGCCCTGCCTTGCCCCCCTGCCTGCCTCCAGACCCTGCTGGAGTTTTGCTGTTGCCTGGGGAGCGCTGCTTATTCTCCTTAGCACTGAGGAGTGCTCTATTTGGAGCCCTTGGCACTTGATAGCGCTTTATTCCCCTTCTAGCGCTTCGAGCGCTCTATTTTGTGCAGCCGGTGCCCACCCAGCGTTTGCCCGCTTTATTGCCGATTTTCGGCATAGCGAGTGCCTACCTCGCTTTATATTTATTTCAGGCAGGTGCCTTCCCGGCATTGCCCCGTTGTGTTTAATTATTTACGAGCCGGTGCCTACCCGGCATTGCCCTGTGATCACCGCCGCAGCCCAGGAGCATTGAAACCTGTTGCCGGGCCGCTGCCTAGTGCGACAAGGAAGTCCCGCCTCCTGACCCCCAGGGCCGCGCTGCCATTGGCGGCCCCAGCGGAAGTCAGGTGGAGTAAAGCGAGACAAGGCCAGGCGGGAGACGGAAGAAGCAGCCGGCCGAGTCCCCGAGGCTCCCCGAGGGAAGAGAAGCCCCCGCTGCTGCTGCCAGGAGGATCCGGTGAGTGGGGCTCAGTGAAGGATCGGGGAGGAGGGCGTCAGAGCACATTGCCGGTGCCCGCCCCTCCCCATCAGTGTAGAGAGCCGGTTGAGGCTCTTGGGGGCAGTTGTGCTGATCCTGAGTCCCCCGTGAGGGACTCCAATGAAGCACGCATTTTAGATTGGAGCCCGAAGGCTCCTAGGGGTAATTTGTTGATTTAGAGCCCGCGAGGCTCGAGTGCCAGTTATTTGATTTACGAGCCTGAGAGGCTCCGAGCATTCCCGTTTTTGAGCCCCGAGGCTCTGAGGAGCCAGTTGTTCTTTGAGCCCAGCGAGGCCCCAGCCCACATTGATTTAGAGCCCTGAGAGAGGCTCTGGGGGCATTTCATTTGTTTAGAGCGCTGAAGCTCTTAGGTGCCAGTCACCTTTGTTCTTGAGCCCACGAGGCTCCAACTTTGGCATCACCTCTGATTTACAACTGTCCAGCACTTAGTGGACCGTTGCTACGTATAGGCTTGTGGTTTGTGCTGCCTGCGCAGACCCCCTGACATTGAGACTCAGGGCAATTCAGCCCCTTGCAAGGCCAGTTGGCCTGAGGGACAATCCTAGTGTTGTGCTATATGCACCCTGCGCATCGTAATTTACTTGTGTATGGGATTCCTGCGCAAATGTTCTAACCTGCACCTCTGAATGTGTTTAATGCCTCATGTGCAATTGTTTATGTCCCATTACCTTTGCTAAAAGTGACCTGATTAGGTATTTTATGTTTATCCCCTTTGCTAAATGTGACCTGCTTAGAGGATTGTTGATGTCCCATTACCTTTGCTAAAAGTGACCTGCTTAGGAATTTTATGTTTATCTCCTTTGCTAAATGTGACCTGCTTAGGTGATTGTTTAGGTTTCCTTCCCTTTGCTAAAAATGACCTGGTTAGGCGATGGTATTCCTTCCTTAGGTCCTGATGGTAAGGTCCTAGTTCCCTGCGTGATTTTCCTACAGTGTTTAGGGTTGGGTTGGAGGTATTTACTCTTTACCAGTGATTACTGGTTGTGTGCTACATGTACTATTTTGGTGCTAGTCATTATATGTTTATGTGCTAAGTGTATACCTACAAGTATTATTTCCAACAAGTGCCTACCCCTGACAGTGGTCCATGTGGCCCTGTCCTGTACATAATCCCTTGTAAATTCTGCCCATGCCTGTGGCACATTGTAAAGTTTGTGTGTTATCTAATGTGTTTTTACTATGATACAAAGGCTATTTTTTATATAACCTTGTGTGGAGTTTCCTTTGTGGTGGGCCTTGGGTGTTGTTGCTGGGGTGCGTGCGCAAATACTTAACTCATACTGCCTCCAAGTTTAGCCTTGCTGCTTGCACCACGTTACCTAGAGGGTGAGCAGGGGTTATCTTGGCGTATAACTCTCTTGCCCTGACTTAGGAGTGGTGGTCTCTGACTGACTTTGGCGTGAGCCCTGTCCAGCCGGGGACCCCGTTTCTAACAGAGCGTTTGAGCAAATCAAACACTCACCCCTAGTCAACTGATCTGGGTTTAATCCATCATCATTTTTTAGCTCACTCCACCACCCCAGTTCAGACAAAGCCATATGCAAGTCATTCTGACCCTGTGCCTCATGGGAACAGTCCAGCCCGAACTGCCAAGCCATGTCATCCCTGGACCGGAAACAAGCATCCTGGGACCGATTTCAGCCAGGCTATCTTGAATCCAGTTTCAAAGTTAGCAAGGGACCCACATCTGGGCATACCCTGCCAACTTGGGGCAAAAAATGATTACTTTTCGGACTACACAGTGATTTGTTAGTGAAGCAGTATATAGGTACAAGCGCAACATGAGGAATTATTCCTGCTTTCAGCAGTGCGACTGGAGAGCGCTGTAGGTACGTGCTGACATACATCTGTTAATTAAAAAGCCGTGAAAATGGGACAGATTGCGGCACCAGTTAATGCACACAACTATCAAGTTATTTCAAAGAGAAATTTTGAAGATTATATGGGAAGGAGTGCATTCGTGCATTTTTGACGTTCATCCATTACTAGAGACATCCGAGTGCTAATGAAATTCTAACTGCATTTGGAGATTGCACTGCAAAGAGAAGTACAATTTCCGAAAGAAGATTGACACCAGCCAAGAACACTGAACCTGCAGTGGGGCATTCGCAGTTTGGGGGCAGATGGGCTCCTAGCTTGTGTGAGTTGTACTTTTTTTGTAACGGATCCTGAGCAAAAACTCAAGGAGCAAGATTCTCAGGACCAGAAGCACCATGACCCCTCCGCATTCTTGTCTCAACTGTTGTTGGTGCTACTGATCTTGACCAGAGTCACTGATTGCCTGAGCCCTTGTCACAAACCGCAACTATGTTGGTTGCGGTGAAGATCACCATTCCGCTGAACGATGGGCAATGCCGAATGCACACACTTGGAGTGGCACTGGCCCAATTGATCAATAACATCCACAGGCACAGAATCACAAAAATATTAAATGGGGGGACACCAAGATACTCTTCAGCAGATAAAGGAAGACAATATATCCAAAAGTGGTGGAGGGGGAAAGAAGATAAGCACCAGCAATGATTACTGATTCTTGGCAATACAGATACAGATTTCTCAAGATCTCCCCCGTGGGGTTTCCTCAGAAGCTGCAGTTGTCTTGTGCAGAGTACTAAAGACAAGTTCTACACGAAAGCCGTCATTCAGCCATTCAGAAATCGGTAATACTTATTTCCACCTGACAATATGTACAGTATTTGTTTGGGTATGAATTGAGTTAAATTACTTCTTTTCTTTGCTGGAAATTGATTCGTTGAACTGCATATTTTGTTTTATTGAGTTCTGAGACGCTAACCCCAAACACCTCTCAAAGTAAGCCTTCAACTGTTTCACTTCACTTCACTATGCTGATGGTCAAGTGCTAACAAGGTGAATTTATTGCCCAGTTTAGGGCTCAATAGTAAGAAAAGCTTTGATTATCACAATAGAGGCTAGTAACTCTTGTCTGCCCTGGGACTCCTGAAAAAGTTCCCACAGCTATACTGATTTTTATCAAGCTCTGAGGGCATAAAGCAGATATAGGTATTAATGAAAATCCTCCTAATTCCTTCTAGAAGAGGTAGGCTGACAGGAGAATCTGTATCCACTGGAGGACCTTCCTCTATCTTAGAGATAGACTGGTAGAGGAAAGTGCACAAGTTGACTTCAGTACTCCCTGCAGAATTCAGAGGATTTTTATTACAACCCTCCTTTTAATTAGACACGCCTGACATTAGGGGTGGATTTTACAATGTGTTGGATGGAGGATCTACCAAGAGCAGCCGATGTCCCATTCACCCGATTTAGAAAGCGAAGACATTATCAATACACTCTAAACAGGGTGGCTGGAACCTCTGCCACTTTTAGATACATACTCTCCTTCTTTCAAACTCTAAATCAGCTTCATTATGTGACAGAAAGTATTGTCTTTCATGGTCCCTACTGCCTGTATGTGGTTCTGGTGAAGTAGCAGGACCAGTGTCTAATGACTGCATCAGTATTTAATTATATTACCATGACCAAGTCACTTTGCAAAACCAAAGGAGCAGTAACAGTATTTACAAACTACTGGATTTGCCCTGATTGTTAAATTTAAAATGTAATAGTATGTAAGTTTGTGATCAATTTAAGTTGCCATCTTCTAAAAAGAGATTTTTCTCGATTGATAATCCTGATTATTTTTACTCGTTAAAATTTATAGGTAGCTGGAGTTCATGTGTCACTTGGCAAGAAAGATTCAGTGCTGGTGCATTCTATTCACATTGTAGTCCATGTGGCTACCCGAAACGGGCTTCTCATCGCTATCGGTCCTAGGAGCTACATTGAAAATATTTAGGAACAGAGGTATGTTTTCAATTGATTTCTGAAGCTCATCAAATCATCATCTAATCTCAGGCTGGTAGGTAATGAGGTCCAGAGGTTTGGCACAAGCTATGCGAATGATCAACCTTCGCTTCTAGCTCTCTTGACTCTGGGTACAAAGAGAAGGCCTAGATTGTTTCACATGAGATCTCTGTTGATCCAACGGGGGGTGACAAATTGATGGTGGCTACCTAGGCCCACTTTATGTTTTGCCCGGTCTGTGATACATAACGCCTTAAATTGCATTGTGCAGTTTATTAACTTGCTAGTCGCAAAATAGTGTTTAGCGATTTGCCATTAGGAAGGGGCATTCCTAGGGCATCCCTTCCTAATTGCGACTCGCTGCCCTATGTATGCAGTTGTAAAGCACTTGCAATTTACCGCCCTCCTCAAGAGGGTGGTATTGCAGTCACAAATGGGAAGGGGGCCCCAAGGGGACCACTTACCTGGTGCATATTCAGGCAAAAATGTTTTTTAGGGGCAGGCAGTGCTCCCAGGGACCACTACCTGCCCTTAAAAAATTAAATGAAAACGTTTCATTAAAATCTATTAAATGTAGCCTATTTTCTTTTAAGGAAAACAGGCTGCATTTAAAAAAACTGCTTTATTCCAAAGCAGTCCCAGACATGAGCCCAGCAGACCACCTGGGAGGGCTGGCCATTCCCAATCGGGTCCCAAATTGCGAGTGCTTCATTAATATGCATGAGGAATGCAATTTGCAACCCCATTGGGAATCGCAATCAGTGCCACAGACACTGTTGTACATACTAATTTGTGTCTCCCAAATTGGGAGTCGCTATTACAACGCAATTTACGAGCCGCAAATTCCTTGGTCGTGCATCTGGCCCTAAATTTATTTAAACATAAACTGGAATGTGGGACTTGGCTGAGTTCATTGTATTGATTAGTCTTATAAGAGATCTCATGTTGCTTGGACAGGAGAAAAATAAAATTATCATGTGGAGAACTTAGTTTGGAGTTTTAGGTAGCAGGAACATCAGGGACAGCATCTTCAGGAAGTGAGTTCTCATCAGGAAGTTCCTCAAGAGGACAGTTCTCAGATGAAAGCATTCAGGTTGGCTCGAGTCACCCTTAGATAACATCTTACATGGATCTCTGTTGAGCATACGAAAAAGGAATAGTTTCAAGTCACAGCAGGTCCATGTCTTGACACAGCAAGCATGGCTGCATCCATGCAGATGTCAAAGTATAAGGTAACAGAGGGGTTTGCGGTCTGTGAGCCTTTCATTATAACCAGCATGGGATCTCCTCAGCTATGTGTAGTTTGGGTGTTACTCCTTCAGACTGTATAAAGGTTAACCTTTTCCTTTCTCATGCAATCACACCACTGAACATCTGTATGAAGAGCAGGTGTTCAGTCTGACGATTCTAAGTTCTATATTTCTTCACAAGTACAGTTCAGTTGGTAACCAGTGGTCTTTCTCAGAGTGTCTTTGCAATTATCTACAATTTGACAGAGAAGTTGCAGCATGGGCTTTTTTGTGAGTCTGGAGACTTACATGGCCTTTTCACTGTTGCATTGACAATAGCCTCAAGTAAAATGATTGTGATTCTTCCAAGGAAGTCCATGTATTTGTTAAAGTTACTTAAGCCATTCCTACTGAAGGGTGGCCTGTTGTCAAATTTCCCAATTTCCATACTTTAGGATACCAAGTGTGGAGTACAGTTTATGTAGAGTTGTAATCACATAATTAGAGAAGGTGCTAGGAACAATAATATCCTCAGGAAACCTGGGCTGTATTAAAAATAGGGTACCTGGTCCCACTCCTTGCCACAGTGTACCCTTAACACAGTGATCTGGGTGCAGGCTGGGTCAGTGCTCCCTGTTACATTCAGGGCTCAGTATCAGGTACTATTGCGATCTTGCACCTGCACTGTGGCTGTAGACCATGATTCACATTTAAGGGATGGCAGTGATCTTCTGCATGTGAATAATGTGAGAAGGATTCCTGGCAGGGCACTGAGATCACAATGCCTCCTCCCAAGAAGTAGCCTGGGGACAGCGCAGACTGCATGTCAGCCACCTCTATGTGGCAGGCAGTCAGTGCACCTTTTGATATCCTCTTTGCCTTTGCACCACTCTGTTATATGTCATGAGGGAAAAGACACATGTATCCTTAGTTTGTATGGTGCCACAGTCCCATGCAAATGAGAGAACATCCCCTTGGGATCACAATGGTGTTATATATGTGTCAGCACAAACCATATTACAGAAGGGGCCTCATGAACATCTGTGATCCGGGAGCGCTAAAAGCTGGTGCACTTGCCCATTGCACCCCCCGGTACTTAACCCCTTCGATGCTGATGACGGAGCGGCTCCTTCATCAGCATCGGTTGGGCTGTGCTGAAGACAGAACCGCTCCTTCATGAGCACAGCCCCTGGGGGGAGCGCTGGTGCCCCCCCCCACAAGGGCATCGATCTTGGCCCCACAAACAGGGATGGCAGCGGAAGAGTTTCAGCTGCCACCCCAACCCCCCCACGGTTCCCCATGACGTCAGCGAGGATAGCGTGCCCCGACGTCATCAGGAAGCGCTGAACGCGCTGGAAACAGTTTGTTTCCAGCGCGCCCAGAGAGAGGAGGTAGGTTTGGGCCTCCGGTGGGGTGGGGGGGGACATTTCTTGAACAGGGTTTCCTCTCCCCTGGGGCAAGGGTCGCTTCCTCGGGCACATATTAAATCAGACTTTTCTACACACACCCCCCCCACCCCGGGGGCAGATCGGCCTTTTATTGGCCGATTCTGGACCCAGGGAAGGGCAGAAAAGCCCATTAGAGCCAGAGATTATTTATTTAACAAAACCCCACTAGACACTGGGGAATTCCTTTTTTTTTAATGGAAGTGACCCCTTGGGCAAGGGTCACTTCCAGGGGGCCCAATTTATTTTAAGATTATATTCTTCCCCCCCTGGGGGCAGAGAACCCTACTAGACACCAAGGAGTGTTTTAAATCTGAAATGGAAGCGACCCCTTGGGCAAGGGTTACTTCCTTATGCGCCTAATTAATTTGTAAGACTTATCTGCCCCCCCCTTAGGGACAGATTACCTATATTTTTGGCATTTCTGGCTTAGAAAAGTCCATTAATGTCAGGGATTTAAAAGTAAATAAATTGGTTGCTTCCAGTGGACATATATTTGTTTATGTGTATTCAGCCCATTTTTTTGGCCTTTCTGCCCCCATTTGTGTGGTGACATAGCCTGTTATAATGTGTATTGTTTTTATTTCTTGTGAACGGTAATATTTTATTCCTCCCTTTTTTGTTCTAGTTCAAGGCTTTTGGTCTTTAGACTGTTGCAGGTTGCGGTTTTGTTACTGGTGGTTCTGCTGTTTGTGTAGTTGCATGTGTTTGGTAAGAGTCTTTTGTACAATTACAATGTAAATGTGTTTTTTGCAAAGTTTTTAATAATACCAGTATGTTTGGTTTCTGTTTTTTTAGTGTCTAAAATGTTTTGCATTCGTGCTTGATGTGTATTTTGTTTTCTGTAGATTAATTGTTTTTTCCTTCTTTCTAGTGGGATATCGCTGACTATTTGCTGTGTCTTTGCAGAGTAGGTGCTGGTGAGTATAGCTGTCCCTTGTAAGTGAATTGTATAGTTTTTGAGTATATAGATCTTTTCGATAAAGGCACACAATTTTTTACTTACTTTGCACAGTGTTGGTTGTTGACTTGTTTGTGCAGTCTCCTTTCTTAGTAAGGATAATGGCTAGCCGCCGATTACAGCTCAGGAGGTTGTTGGAATGCTTTTTGATTCTTCCTCTGACCATGGTCCAGAGACTGACTCTGATTCTGAGGCAGAGGTGGGAGGGGAAGATTCAGGCAGTGAGTTTTCTCTCCACATGGCATCATCCGATGATGAAGATACTCTCAGTGCAGATGAAGCTACTCTTGGTGCGGATAAAGTGCTTGTGTTAGAGGAGGACATTGATGTGCTGATAGTGCAGCAAGAGGCATCATGGGCTGCAGCCTGCGGCTGCAAGACTTCCCGTTGGTATAGTGAGACAAGAGGCATCTGGGCTGCAGCCTGGGGCTGCAAGACTTCCCGTTGGTATAATGACACAAGAGGCATCTGGGTTGCAGTCTGGGGCTGCAAGGCTTCCAGTTAAAAGTGCTGACCTCTGGGTTGCCCCAGGCATGGTGCGGCCGGCATTGCCAGACTTTACTGGTGTTCCAAGGTATAGGGTGAACACTAAAAACTTTTTGCTGATAGATTTTTTTCAGTTGTTAATGGATGATGTGTTTTTGACAGAGATTGTTGAGCAGACTAATTTGTATGCCGAACAGTTTTTGAGGGACAACAGTGCCAGACTTAAGCCCCACTTCAGAGCTACCCGGTGGACTCCCACAAATCTGGAAGAGATGAATAAGTTCCTGGGTTTAACTTTTTTGATGGGCTTGCAAAGGAAGCCATCATTGGCTCCATATTGGTCTACTAGTCCCTTGTTGGCAATTGCTATATTTCCGGCAGTCATGAGTCGTAATAGGTATTTGCTTCTACTTTGGATGATGCATTTTGTCGATAATGGTTTAGCTTTGCCATCAGATCACCCTGATTGTGACCATCTTTTCAAGATTCAGCCTGTCATTGATCACTTTGTTGATCAATTTTCTGAGATCTATGCTCCAGGGTAAGACATTGCAGTGGATGAGTCTTTGGTGTTGTTCAAGGGCCGCTTGGTTTTTAAGCAATACATTCTTAGTAAGAGGGTACTCTATGGAATTAAGCTGTATATGCTGTGTGACAGTCGGACTGGATATGTCTCTAATTTCAGGGTGTACACCGGTAAGGAATCCCGGATTAACTCCCCTGATTGTCCATCCACTTTTGGAGTGACTGAGAAAATTGTGTAGGAACTTGATAGAGGATTATTTAACAAAGGCCACCATTTATATGTAGATAAGTTCTACACTGGAGTGCGGTTGTTCAGGGAATTGGCCAAAGTGGACACTGTTGCTTGTGGCACAATCCGCTGTAACCGTAAAGGTTTCCCAAAAGAACTTGTTTGTCAAAAGCTTGTGCGGGGATAGTGCAGTGCATTGTGTTGCGAGGAGCTTCTAGCTTTGAAGTTTTCAGACCGGAGAGATGTCTACATGTTGACTACCACCCATGATAAAAGCACTGAACTTCTGACTGTTTGGTTTGAGGTTGCTGAAGCGCGTAAACCTGAGTGCATTTTAGACTTTAATAGGCACATGGGTGGTGTTCACAGAGTAGATCAGAGGTTGGAACCTTATGCTGCTCTTCGTAAGGCTTACATTCGGTACAAGAAATTGGCTATCCATCTTTTCCACTTGGCAACCTTTAATGCTTTTGTTGTGTTCCAGGAATCTTGTCCTGAGTCAAAGATGACTTTTGTAAAGTTTCAGGAGTCTGTAATAGGCAGCCTTGTTTTAGTGGAACAGGCAAGTGTTCCTAGAGTTGGAGTGGTGGAGGATGTTGCTAGATCGCCACTTTCCTGGTCACATTCCTCCTACATCCTCAAAAGACTTTCCCAGTAGGAGATGTAGAGTCTGTTGGTGAAGAGGTATACGGAAGGAGGTTTGAATATACTGCCACGAGTGTCCGTCTAACCTTGGGCTGTGCGTACCTGCTTGTTTTAGAATGTACCTGACATAAAATAATTTTTGGGAGCATCCATGAGGTGTAAAGTGAACTGCTTGTGTGTGGACTGGCATTTGGCTGGTGGTGTGCGCGGACTGGCATTTGGCTGGCGGTGTACGTGGACTGGTGCTTGGCTGGCGGTGTGCGTGGACTGGTGCTCGGCTGACGGTGTGTGAGTAGTGACTTGATGCTGGTCACTACACACACTGCTAGCTGAACCCCACTCCATGCAAGCCATCAGTTTGTATAGTTGCTGTGTCAGGAATGTGGGCGTGTGAAGGTGATGGGCCCTTGAATGGCACTGTCTGCTGGTGGAAGTGTTGTAATGTGATGGGCTCACGGCTGGTGGTGTGAATGTTTTGTATGTGTCACACGTATGAAAGGTGTATGAATGGCCTGTAAAGAGGTTGGTGCCTAGTCGTGGCTTTACAGCTCACAAGCTATGAGTCATGGTTCAGTTTCTCATCCTTTCAATTATTACCAGTGCATTTCATTTTTGTGAAATCACTTGCTAATACAATTATATATACTGAGCCATCACTCACCCTCATGCCAAATCCAACCAGTATGTGTGTGTGTTTGAGGAATAGATGGCTGTGCAGTAATATTTGTCTTTTTTTGTATTTTTGAAGCAGGGTGCCCCTTGTCCCTTTTTGTGAATGTTGTGATGTGTTGCCTTCGTGCCTGGTGGTGTGAATGGTCTTTTGTGTATCAAGTGTGAAAGGTGTGTGAATCGCCTGTAAAGAGGTTGGTGCCTTGCAGTTGCTTTACAGCTCACGAGCTGCGAATCACTGGTTTGTTTTTTTGTCCATTTAATTGACAGTACATTTCATTTTTGTGAAATCTCTTGTTAATAAAATTTTATATACTGAACCATCACTCGCCCTCGTGCTAAATCATCAACATTTTGAGGCAACATCGACATTGCCTATCAAAAAATGTTTTGGGACCTTTCCTGTCGCGGGTCCTTGGGCCTCCCACACAAGTAAGGCACCATTTTTATCGGGAGACCTGGGGGAACGCAGGGTGGTAGGAAATTTGTGTGAGCCCGGTGATGCCACACTTTCCCACACAAAAATGTGTGAAAAACCTGTTTTTTCAGCTAAATTTGAGGTTTGCAAGGAATTCTAGGTAATGGAACGTTGGGGGATCCACCCAAGCCATACCTCCTTGGAAGCCCCCGGGTATCTACTTTTCAGAAATGTGTGGGTTTGGTGGGTTTCACTAGATGGCTGTTGAGCACGGGGCCAAAAACCAAGGTGACTCCCCTTGCAAAAGCAGGTGGTTTTGAGATAGACAATTTTGATGTCACCTCACTACGTTTTGGGCCCCTGCCTGTCGTGGGTACTTGCGCCTCCCACACAAGTGAGGCACCATTTTTATCAGGAGACCTGGGGGAATGCTGGTTGGTAGGAAATGTGTGTGAGCCCGTTGATGCCACACTTTCCCACACAAAAGCAGATGGTTTTTAGGAATCACTGACAAAATATCGATTACACTAATATAGAATTACAAAAATATTGAGGTTAAAACATCGACTACAAAAATATCGAATTCCTAGCTACAAACAGGTAAGTACAAAAATATTGAATCAAAAATATCGTTTGAAAAATATATAGTTAGTCAAAATATCGAATTTTTTTAAATGTCTTAAAAATAATTTAAAATTAATGAAAAATTAAAAAAATTAACTAAAATATACTTAAAAATACTTAAATAACCTTAAAATTATTAAATCATTAATTTAAGTTATAAAAAAACATACAATTTTATTTTTTTAAACATATATATTACCATAATATTCATAATAAACATACAATATTCTTACCGTAGGATGGCGTGAGGGTAAAATTTACTATTCCCACACCAGTGAGTGCAACAGTAGGGAAAGCGTTGGATAGCGTAGGGGTAAAAATTACTATTCCCACTCCAGTGAGTGCAACAGTAGGGAAAGTGTTGGATAGCGTAGGGTTAAAAATTACTATTCCCACTCCAGAGAGTGCAACAGTAGGGAAAATGTTAGATATCGTAGGAGTAAAAATTACTATTCCCGCTCCTGAGAGTGCAACAGTAGGGAAAGCGTTGGATAGCGTGGGGGTTAAAATGACTATTCCCACTCCAGAGAGTGCAACACTAGGGAAAGTGTTGGATAGCGTAGGGTTAAAAATTACTATTCCCACTCCAGAGAGTGCAACAGTAGGAAAAACATTGGATAGCGTAGGGGTAAAAATTGCTATTCCCACTACTGAGAGTGCAACAGTAGGGAAAGCGTTGGATAGTGTAGGGGTAAAATTACTATTCCCATTCTAGTGACTGCAACAGTAGGGAAAGCGTTGGATAGCGTAAGGGTAAAAATTACTATTCCCACTCCAGTGAGTGCAACAGTAGAGAAAGCGTTAGATAGCGTAGGGGTTAAAATTACTATTCCCACTCCAGAGAGTGCAACAGTAGGGAAAGCGTTGGATAGCGCAGGGGTTAAAACTACTATTCCAACTCCAGAGAGTGCAACAGTAGAGAAAGTACATACTTAATATATATTTAATAATATATTAATACAAATAAATTATCAATACCAATAAATACATTATTAAAAGTAATTACCAATTTAATATAATATAATAATTAATAAATTAAACATACAAATAAATATTAATTATTAAAATTCATTACCTATTAATACAAATTAATTATCAATTACCAATTAATTAATTAGCAATTAACAATAAATTAACAATTAATTCAAAATAAAAACCAATAAATAAATTAAAATATTTAATTAATTACAATTAAATTACTTCCCACCCTATTCCCCTATAAACCCACAACCCACTATGGAAAATAAATTAATAACATTTAATAATAGTTAATCAACTAATAAAAATTATTTACCAATTAAAAATTAATTAATTATCAATTAAAAATTCATTTACAATTAATTCTAAATAAATACCAATAAATACATTTAAATATTTAATTAATTACAAGTAAATTACTTCCCACCCTATTCCCCTATAAACCCACAACCTGCTACAGAAAATAAATTGATAAAAATAACATAATTTTCAATTAATCAATTAATAAAAATTAATTACAAATAAAAATTAATTAATTACCAATTAAAAATTAATTAACAATTAGGGTAATTTTTCACTGTGAAATTGAGGTATGCCCAGGTTGAGTTTTGCACCATTTCCTGTCACAGGCACTAGGCCGACCCACACAAGTGAGGTACCATTTTTCTCAGAAGACTTTGGGGAACGCGGGGCAGAAGGAAATTTGTGTAACAGAACCTGGTGGGAGGCAGTCAAGTCACCCCATCCTGGATTCCCCAGGGTGTCTAGTTTTAAAAAATGTATAGGTTTGCTAGGTTTTCCTAGTTGCCGGCAGAGCTAGGGTTAAAAAACTACAGCTAGGCACTTTGACAAAAAAGGGTCATATTTCACAGCAAAATTGAGATGTGATCACGTTGTGTTTTGCGCCGTTTTCTGTCGGCGGCACTAGGCAGACCCACACAAGTGGGGTACTATTTTTCTCTGAAGACTTTGGGGAATGCAGGGTGTAAGGAAATTTTTGGATATACTCAGATTCCAGAACTTTCCACCACAGAAATGTGTAGAAAATGTGTTTTATTTTACAATTTCTTAGGTTTGCAAGGGTTTCTGGGTAACAGAAACTGGTGGGAGGCTGTAAAGTTGCCCCATCCTGAATTCCTCTGGGTGTCTAGTTTTCAAAAATGTATGGGTTTGCTCGGTTTCCATAGGAGCCGGCAGAGCTAGGGTTCAAAAACTACAGCTAAGCACTTTGCGAAAAAAAGGTAATTTTTCACTGCAAAATTGTGGTGTGACCACGTTGCGTTTTGTGCCGTTTCCTGTCACAGGCACTAAGCCCCCCCCCACAGGAGTGAGGTACCATTTTTCTCAGAGGACTTTGGGGAACGCGGGGTGAGTGGAAATTTGTGGATCCACACAGATTCCAGAGCTTTCCACCACAGAAATGTGGGGAAAATATGTTTTTATTTTACAATTTTTTAGGTTTTCAAGGGTTTCTGGGTAACAAAACCTGGTGGGAGGCAGTAAAGTCACCCCATACTGGATTCCCCTGGGTGTCTAGTTTTCAGAAATTTACAGGTTTGCTAGGTTTCCCTAGGTGCCCGCCGAGCTAGGGTTCGAAAACTACTGCTTGGCACTTTGCCAAAAAGGGTCATTTTTCACTGCGAGATTGAGGTGTGACCACGTTTCCTTTTCCGGGCACTAGGCCCACCCACACAAGTGAGGTACCGTTTTTCTTTTAAAACTTTGGTGAACGCAGGGGGGTAGAAATGTGTGAATCCACGCAGATTCCAAAACTTTCCACCACAGAAATGTGGGAAAATGTTTTCTTTTTTGACATTTTTTTAGGTTTCCAAGGGATTCTGGGTAACAGAACATGGTGGCTGGCAGTCAAATCACCCCATCCTGGATTTCCCTTGGTGTCTAGTTTTTAAAAATGGATGGGTTTGCTAGGTTTCCCTAGGTGCCGGCAGAGCTAGGGTAAAAAACGACAGCTACACACTTCGCAAAAAAAGGGTACATTTTCATTGTGAAAATGTGGTGTGTTCACGTTGGGTTTTGGGCCCTTTCCGGTCGTGGGCACTATGCCTACCCACACATATGAGGTACCATTTTTATCGGGAGACTCAGGTTAATTTATATTTGAAAAGGAACTGTTATTACCTATTGAGTTTTGATGCATTTCTACCTTCCAAATGAAAGATATTGTGTAAAAAAGAAGTCATTTTGAAAATTGACCAATAATTCTCATGCTAGTATGAGTATTCCCAATTTTGAAAATGTGCAAATATGTACTGTTTCTAAGCTCTATAATGTATACCCATTTCAGAAATACATAGGTGTCTTTCATATCGATTTTTCCATGTATACATTTTCGCACAATAATTGCTATATACCCGGTACATAATAAAAAGCCATTGCAAATTGCTACTCAGTTTTTGACTCTGGGTTCGTCTGCTTCTTGGTGAATCTACAAGTACTATATATCCACACAACCAAGGAGGTCTAGCGGATGTAACGGTATATTGCTTTCATAGAGTTGTCATAATTACAAGAAGATACAGGTGAAAACGTAGACACAAAAGGCTGTTTTTTCCAACTAATTTAAAATGTTTCCAATATTTAACTGTTAGTTTCTATAAAGAAACCTTCATGAATCTACACAAATGACCCCTTTCTGAATTCAGAATTTTGTCTAAATTTGTAAAATGTATAACTTTTCAGGATCCATTATTGCTTTCATACTGATTTTTACCATTAACTGGAAGGAGATTAAAAGCACTAAACATTGCAAAAATAGGCTATGTCCCAGAAAAATGCTAAAACTGTGTAAAAAATGTTGGTTATCTGACAAAACACTGTCATTCCCTAAACTCTGGGGAAATGGTGATTTCAGCTTTACAACCCCTTTTTTGATAACATTTGCAGGGGAAACCCCTAAGGCTTTCATTTGTAGCACGTTTTTCCCATTTTTCTGAAAAAAACAAAAATGTTACTGTACTTTGGCTAATTTCTGGGACCCCTCCAAGGGAATCCACAAACCCTGGGTACCTTTAGAATACCCATGATGCTGGAAGAAAAGGATGCAAAATTGGTGTGGATACCTTATGTGGTCAAAAGTTTACAGGAGCCTAAGCGTGCACTATCCCAAATAGCCAAAAAAAGGTTTAACACAGGAGGGGAAAAGGCCTAGCAGCGAAGGGGTTAATATAATAAAGTCCCAGGAGTATTGGTCCATGGCGACAGAAAGGTATTGTAAGAAATGGCATCTAAAAAAGAATAACTTAATTCTTTCCAGATGCCATCGGTCAGTGGGAACGTCTACAGTGGCTCACTAGAAGACACAAGTTTACAGTGACTCTTGAGAGACTTGCTAACATGCAGTTTCCTTGATTGGAAAACATGTGATAACATGTCAGTTTCTCCTGCACATGACAAAATGCTTTTAATTCAGTGAGACTTGATCATGGTTTAACTTCTCAACTTGATCCAGATTTCTCCATTCATGTGTAGGACAAGCACAATCATAGGAAATAAGTTAGCATGGTTGCACTCTTTTTGGATTATGCACTATGTGAGCACGGCAGTGATAAAGCCCCTTACTTCAGCTGCAGTGCAGCGGCCTAGTCAAGCTAGGGGGACACCAGTTAAATCCACCTGCAGTCTCTCTCATCAAGAGTTCACTGAAAGTGAGTCTCAACTTATGAGGCTCTCCCACAGTAAGAGCTCAACAAATAGGTGCTCAAAAAGCGAAAAATCGGGCGGCTCAGAGTGTCAGACCACTTTCTAACAATAACCTTGTGTGGAGTTTCTTTTGTGGTGTGAGTTTGTTGTGCAAATACTTTACACATTGCCTCTGGGATAAGCCTGACTTCTCTTCAAAGCTACCAAGGGGTGAGCAGGGGATATTTTCAGCATGTATCTCCCGTGCCCTCACTAGAATGGTGGTTTCTGCTTGGCTTAGGCGCATGCCCTAGCCAGACAGAATTCCAATTTCTAACAATAGGGAATTCCTAAATGCCAACCCATGTTTGCCCGTGGTCCGCCTGTCACTTCCGGTAGAATTACTTTTAGAATGCTAGCACAAGGCAATAAATGCTTGCACATATAGTTCCGTGTTTATAATGTAATGCACCCTGCCTCCCTTACCTTTGGGATGACTGACATATATGAAATGCATTATGGACTCTGTCACATATGGTGTTTGCAGGGTCGAACTTGAGGAGGCAAGCTGCTTGTGCAGGGCTGGCATGGCAGACCAGCAGACTTCATGGTTCCTTGGGTCACTCAGGGTGGCACAATAAGAGCTGCAGCCCTGGTACCCCTTTTACCTCCATGCCCTAGGTATCACTGGTAGCATATACTAGGGTCTTACAGGGGTTTACCAGTACTTGCCAATTGGATGTACCAATTCACATTTACAATATGAGGAAAAGAACACTGATGCTGGGCCTGGTAAACAGTGGTCGAAGAGAGCGGGAACGGCAGGGCATGGGTTGCCCCTACTTCTTTAATTCTGTAGATTCCGTTCCCCTACTTTTTTATTTTGAACATGCGTCCCTGGAATTCAGAAATATTCTGTTCATGGACGGGCGGGGAGCAGAGAAGGAAAAGGTCTCTGTCTCTTACTTCCTGCCCAGACAAGACAAGGAAGGTGTCCGCTTCTGCTCTGCCGCTGGCAGCTGCCCCGTCTTTCTTACTCCTATTCCCTCTCATTCTGTCTAACTCCTTCTCACTTTTCCGAAAATCATGAATCAAGAAATGGTTCCAACTTCTCATCGTCTCTTCCTGTCGTCCATTTGTACCCCGGTGAAATGGATTAAAGAAAGAAAATCACTTTTGCTGCAAATGCCGTTTTGACATTTTTCTATTCCAAAGTGCAGCCTCGGAAATTAAATGTTCAAACTCTGAAAAATAATTAAATAAAGCAAGATGGAGTGTTCTTAAAGTGGCCAGATCGTTTTTTCAAACCCCAACACATTAGCGCCACTTTACAGAGTTTGCCAGCAAAGCGCTACTTTTGTTTTCTTGTCTTTCTTTGAACAGCATTGTTTTCCTCCGGTACCTCCTACCTGGAGGCAGGGCTGGCACTCTGCCTGCCAGGATGAGCCCCCCCCACCCCCCCACAATGGCAATTAACACTCCACTAGTCCTCGTGTATGTCTGCCGATCAGAGTGAAAGAAATGCTCCACAAACGGGCTCATAGGAGGGGGCCCCACTCCTGGGGCCTCTAAGGGAGGGTGTGGGAAGGCCTAGGGGAGGGTACACCTCTCAGGTAGCCAGTTCAGATACTCGGCAGGGCGGCCATTGTCATCACTTTAGCCCACACAGGTTTAACTAAGCCCCCAAGCAATTCTCACACCTTCAGTTCGAAATGGGCTGTACAAGAGTTGCTTGGGGAGGCTGAGAAGAGGAGCTGAGGCCCAGGTGGAGTATGCACAAAGCAGCTTCCCTGAGATCAGAAGGTGTCACGTATGTAGATTTCAGGGGCCTCCCACATTCCCTTTTGCCCAGGGCCCCGAAAGTCCTAGAACCGGCTCTGCCTAGAGGTACTGCAATACCTGGTTGATGGGTGGATTGGAAAACGAAATGTGTACGACGGCTTTGTGTTGACAAATGTGGTCTTTTGAAACCATACTGCTTATGTTTTGTAAGCATATAAGCAGTGGACATTGAAATGGGTCCTTTCTGGGCCTTGTAGTTATGTCCTTAACTTTTCAGGCAAAAATACTTGTTGATTTCTGAATAATGACTGTAAAAGCGTTAAGTTCACCCTGTTTCTGCTTACATTTCACATGCTTTATTAAATCTTTCATTTCTTATGAGTGTTTGCTATTTCCAGGATGTCGTTACCTATTCTTTTAGGCAGCATATTGCTCTTGCCTAATGTGTAATATGAATTGAGTTGCATCCAGTTATTTATAGCAGGTCAAATTGGATTGTAGCTAAAGGCAGAATGAGTTTCTCTCAGTGGGGCAGTATGGTGTTCAGTGAGGGAGCAGATGTAGCACTGGGGGCATTTAGAACTTTAGAAATGTAGAAATTTAGAACTGGGGAACCAGGTTCAGCCTTCAGGAACAGTCCCCCAGACCACTCTCCTGAGGGAGCACATTCCCATGCCAGACCTTAGAAGGCACCAGAAAAGCCCTGGTGTGTTAGCACCAGCAGGTAGACCCTAGCAGTGGCAAGTGTGGGTTCACCTTGAAGGCCTGCCCACCACAATCCATACTGAATTTCACCTCCAGTCTTGCGGGCAGGCCTACGAAGTAGCAGACTCTAGAGAAACAGTGACTCTGTCACTGAGGTCACAGGACCCCTGAGAAGAGCTGGCTCTAGGGCGGTGCGACTGGTGTGACCGCAACAGGAGCTGACTTTGAGTGGGGACGTTGTATATTATTGTTTTAAAAGCACTTGCTGACTCCTTCCTGGCCGCCAGCTATTTTCGGCAATAATAAAAATGTCACGATAACTCTGATTAATAAACTTCTTCCTAGAGCGCGATCGGAGATTTGCCTAGTGGAAGTTTTGACTCATGGAAAGATAGCGCAGAGGGTTAATGTGACTGCTGCAAAGAAAATGTACCAGGCCCATCACAAAGAGCACATATTGTAAATAGGTCAGTGGGTTACTGCTTTTGTCAGTGAGATCCTTTTGCTACTTACAGTTTATAAGTAAACATCCTAACAAAGAATAGTGAGCTATTAACTTTCATCTAAGAGCTGCATACAAACTGCAAGGTATAAACTAGAGTGTTATGGTTTTTTCCCTAAGCCTTTGATTATCCTAATGTTGCAAAAAGTGTTATTTTTTATACAAATCAATAATGATTTTTAAAGAGAACCCCCAATCATGGTGTTAAGTTTAAAATTCTGAGTTTGTCTTTCTCCAAGTCAATCACTATTAAACTATACTGCCTACTAGTATTGTTATCATGTGACTCCTACACCTTGTAGTCCTTTGTCTTATGTAACATTTCCTATACAGTCATTTACACACGTAAAATTGATTGTCTCCGTGTATATTTCTGACGACAGAAACTCCATGGCTCGGAAACAAACGGCTCGTGCTTCCGCTTTTAAGCCTTTTTGGGACATTCTGTGATTAAAATAAATTCACAAAGTGGAATATGTTTCTAATGTCAATAGCTCATATTAATCGTTAAATAATCATGTATATCCATGGGTTAAATTACATAACATAATAACCTGTAACTGGTCAGTGAAATGCCACTCAAATACTAAAGATTGAGATGTTTTGCGCGCCTGGCACACCTCTAACTCCGCCCACTGATCCAATCCTCAGGTTATTCCTGCCCTCTGATTCTCCGCCCACAGTTCCCCTACTTTTTTTCCCCACTTCGACCACTGCTGGTAAACAGAAACCTGCAAACTTTCAGATCAATTACCACAGCATCTAGCAGCTCAAATAGAGCAAAAAGGGGGTGGCAGCTTCAAGCAGCCCAGTTTACTATACACTGGCTTCACAACTGTAATGGCGAAAAACACGGGGTACTAGCTCCCATTCCATGGTGCATATATATCGGCCAGTAAATACTGAAATCAACATAACAGGCATTTACCAGGTGTGCCCATTCTGGATGACACCCATTAATGCTGAAAGGGAAGAACCAGTATATAATAAAGAAGGAAAAACCACAATACATGTAGTGGATATGAAGGAGGGAAAAGGAGGGGGTGAAAGTGAATTCGGTGGTGAAAGAGACAACATGAAAAAGAACAAAAACTCTTGGCTTACTGTAACATATGGCATAATTATAAAAGTGCAACATCTGGCAATGCTCGTTAACGGGTGTTCTTCTTCACAAGTAACTTATAATTATGTCCTCATTCAGGTTTTATTACATTTCGTTTGAGCTTTTTATGTGCCTGGTAGAATTTGATCCTCGAACATTTTGTTTTTTTTACTGAACATTTGCCACAAACATACGGATGAATATCTAAACTAGGCGGCACCGAATCAATTCTGCCATTCGTTGGTAGGACTAATTACTCTATATGACTCTTCAAAGTTTTCTGTTAGAGTTAGCATTTGCCATTTGACTCCAGGGCACTGTGATGAGGTCCAATTAGTCTACTCGTTTTGATTTAATGAGATAATCCAGCCATCTGGCTGCATCTAAGACATGAAGTTGACGTATAGCTAAATATGTTAAAGTATGTTTTCAACGTATACAATTCATGTAACACAAAAAGAAGCACATATTAACCAGTCTCACTTCTTAGGATATGTTTTTCAGAGATTACAGAAAAAGAAGAACTTTTTTCATATCCTCTTATGAAATTCACTGTCGTCTACAGACGTGGAAGAGCGTATGGCACTTTTGGGGGATTTGAAATGTAATTATGGTGCACACTAACGCCCCGTAAGCACATTAGATGCATTTTTTTTATGCTTCGTCCAAATCCTTTTAGCCAAGAATATATACGTACCAGATTGGTGAGCTCTTTAAAATTAGCATTTTAGGTTGTACAGTAGACAATGCATAGCCAGCCTAAAAAAAATGCTCCACAGAAATTATTAAAGCCCTGCACTGGCAGACATTATTACCACCTGGGCACTTAATTACCGGAGGCGAAACATTCAGAGGTGGCCCTTGTAAATACGACCACCAGCAGATAGGCGCCAAGCTGCAATGGTTATTGAAACTTGGATCCCAGAAAAAAAGTCACACTAAGTGCCAGAAACCGCCTTTCACCTTGTATATCGCGGCCTGTTGTTTCCCAGTGTGAAGGTGTCAAACAACGCTGCCTCGATATGCTGGGGAGTGCACCGACGGGCCGTAGACACGAGAAAGTGGATGCAAATTTAGCTAAAGTTGAATCGCTAGGCGCCCCTTTTCTTGCCTTCTTAACAGCTAAATCTGTTAACTATGGTGAATAGTGAGGTTAAAAGCTTTTGGGGGAGTTAGCGGCACATGTGTGGCTGAACTACTAATTGCAAGACATCTGTCGCTCGTATCAAAATGCGAGCCACTTGAAACATTATCAGCTAAAATAGGAATATTTGTGTAACTAATTGACAGCTCTCCCTTTTAAATGTACAGAGCAAACTTTAAGTCACTTTGAGTCATATGTAACTGAATAATCTCTCAACATCCGGATGGGATGCATTTGATTTGTAATAGGTAAAATTGCTTTTACATTTTCTACATAGTATTATATTCAGTTTATCGTTTTGTGCAGCATATATAAAGTCAGGTCCCTGCTTCAAATCAATAATGCTTCAATACTACCCTACACCCACCCCTAATATGACAGGGGAACCTGTTTTATGGGGGTTACTTACACTTTGCGAGTCAGTTACCATCCAAACTTGGAGGTTGGTAACTTTCCAGTGGGTTGCATCCACAATGGCCTTTCTCACGTTCCCTCGTCTTTGTGAATTTTAGAAGTCAGAACAAAATTCCAGGTTCATAGAGTCAATTTAGTTATTGCAATTTCCGTTTTGCGGTCACAAATCCTGCGGCTTTCCAATTGCAGAGTTTTCCCCAGCAAAAATGTGTCATACAGCACGTCCTAGCACAATTAAACATACATAATGTATCATATTACCATATACATTTCACTTCAGCAATAACTGCACTATATTCCCATTTACATTGAAGGGAAACATATGATAAGGTTTTGGCAACATTTCCTATAATGGGGTGATGTAATTGCCTATGACAGCCAGGCTGCCATGCCGTGGGAGTTAGGTTCATTCAAAAATAATATGTTAATGAACCTAGCTCATATGGCATGACAGCCTATCTATATTTTTTATGCTGTCTCGAATTATGGTTAGTGTCCTGAGACATTGCAAATACTTGGATTGCTATGTAGTATTTTTATAATGCTTACAGTGTAGAAACAAACCATAGCACACCCAGAAGCAAGTAATGCCTAGAAAACTGAAACAGCATCTGGTTTGTGATGCCAGCAGCAGCTAACAGGCCACAGCAAAATAGAAGGATAGCAATGGGATCAATTCTCAGAGACAAAAAATAAATGACAAGAAAGCATCAGATACCCCAATGTTTATCAGCTCCAAAACCACAGCAAATCGGTGCCAGATCACATGGGTATATTGTTACATTTGGAAAAAGCACTCTCCTTCCCGTACTCCGTGTTACACAATTATGACAATCCACCTATTGATATTTCTTTTTATCTTTATTTCTTTTACATGCTATAAATCCAAAGGCCAACGTGTTTCCTTTCAATTCCTCGAACTTCTTCAAGGCTGCGGAAAAGATAAAAATCTATAAATATAGTAAAAAAGATATACAATGTTCCCTTCATTAAAAATCATGTTTATAACATAAACTTTTTTTTCTTTACTTAGAAAACAAGATATAAAATATACCTCATTCTGGACAACCCTCATAAGAACATTCCAAATGTAATTAAACGTACTAGAACTTACCACATTTCAATGTATTAATGAATTGTAATTAAATAAATAATACCATACTTGGAACGAAAACAATTCAGAAAAATGGAAAATGGAATTCCCTGATGTGTCAGGCGGATGAGTCGGGAAATTCCAGGAATTGGAACAAAACGCGTTGAATGTTAGGTTATGTAGCATGTAAAAGATTGAAAAATGTAAAGAAATGTCAATAACTGGATTGTCATGATTTTGGAACACTGAATATGGAAAGGAGGGGGCTATCTCCAAATGTAAAAGTTAGATTCTGCAGCGTAAATCACAAGTAGAGGTACCTTTGGAGGATTGATACAAGGAGAAGGAGCACCTCTATGTATGGTCAACCACGGGCTAACTGTGGAGAGTGCTGGCATATATAATTGTGGCTTCAGGTGCCCATGGTTACTACATGGATATATTGACTGTATTCCTGTTGAGCAAGTTCATGCAGTCAGAGTAGGAGGAGATCTAGCAGTGAGTGGGCAATTGTAAAGGTCAATAATTTGAGCCATATTACATGTACAAGTTAAAACAGGGGAAATATGAGACAGCATTTAGAGGAAGGCGAAGAGAAAGCAAAATAATAGTTGGGAAGCGGTAAGCTACACAAGCTGCGGCACCCATCTTATCACACCACATTGTGTGAGAGGACTTTATATTAATTTCCATCAAATTGGGGCAGCTGACACGAGTCAGGCATGTGGAGTCCTCAGTACGTCATTCATAATGAAATTGCACATGTTGAAATCTCAGATCTCATATTGTAACACATTATTAGCAAGACTGTGACATATACGATCAAGATACATGGTCATATTTCATAGAACACCACAGCACGTCGAAGAAGCATTAAAGCCCCTCAAAATCATTCCTAAAGTTCCTCAGCTCATCGGAGAAAGTTTTTTTCCCTTGATTAAAATAATGGGAACTCTACCTTAAGGTAATGGATCGCTTTACATGGCCCAAGGGCAGCCACATTCATACTTTAGGCACCGAAAAGTCAAAAGGGCAACGAAGAACACCCAGCAGGCGAAAAGAGGGTGTAATCAAACAACCACGAAACAGAAATAGAACACGGCAGTGTCAAAATCCATAAAGGAGTTTGTAGGGAAACACTACAAATCAATAGATCCAGTGATAACATCGGAACTTGACGGAGAAAGAGTGGAAAATGGTGGGGAGATTGGCAAAAAGTCAGGCACGACAGTAGCAAACCAGATATGGATAGATACGGGAGAACCCCAGGAAGAAGATGCCCTCGACATTGAGGAGGGAAGGGAGAACCCCAAATCGATAAACCAGACGCTTCGGAGCCAAAACCACCACATTTCAGCGCCCCGTCTATCATCCTCTCCAAAAATGTTCTCATTGCAGTCATCAGGGAATGAAGGGCATAGGGGAAACGAAGGTCAGAACCAGAGTTTTGTCTGGGGAGGCGCGCCAGATCAACTCCTGCAGCCCCACATAATGCAAAAATTCCCACTACAGCAAGATGGCATGAGTACTGGTCACCAGGTAAACCCAGACAGAAATAATACTCAGGATTTGGAGATCTCTGAAACACCCACATCATCTCTGATGGAATTAATATTGATGCTGCAGAAGGTATTACAAGGAATCCTTGAAGTAACACTTTCAAACAACGGAGTGATGAAAGCTCAGAAACAACATCTAAAAAAATAGAAGAAGAATTAGTGGAGATAAAGAGCCAAATGCCAAGTAGGTTAAGGCCAACAGACACAGCGCCACCCATCGAGGAAAGCGCCGAAATAGAACCAGAAGAGGAAATCATGGTAATCCTTGAAAGGACTCTTCATCCCACAGAGCAAACTGTAAAGGATTCCGCCGAGGTCTTAGACAACGTTTACATTTCGAAAAGACCTATGCTGATAAAAAGGTGGGGGGTATGTAGCGCCTGCGGCCAGGAATAGGGCTGAAAAGTCTAGACAACCAAAGCCATCAGGAAAGAGAAAAGGGAAGAAAACAACGGCGGGGGGGTACAGTCAGGATTAAACGCCTCAGCACCGACCTATATACCAAATAGTCACACGCAAGTAGAGGCTAAACCAACAAAGTCCCCGAGAGAATTAAGGAAAAATCAGAGAAGTAAGGAGGCAATTAAGAAATCCTCTTCTACCCGCATTACGAAGCCGAAAGTAAGGATAACGTCTGAACGATCCAACAGCCAAAGGACAGTAAGCCCTCATGCACAGGAACCACCTGACACCAGAAACAAAGGGTGACAGCCAGGGAGAACAAATGCTAGTCAACAGGTGCATGAAACAAACATGAAACTACAAGAGAGGGACAACAACAAATGGTTATTTTTTGATCGGTTACCAGCTGGGAAGAAGGAAAAGTTGGCAAGAAAAACGAACCCCCTAAATAGGGCACAGATTTTGACTGCATTTGCAAAATGCAGTAGTTTGAGGGGGATCGGTACAAACGACCTTCAGCAAGTCGGCTTTGTAGAGAACAGGAATGGAAAGGAAATAACAAAAATCACTCTTTATTCCGACCTGGTAAAAAGGGCAATCCTGAAAGCCTCCAATGAGATAAACCAACAGGGAATAAGGATAATTCCTGTGAGAGAAATAAAAACTCCTAAAGACAATACCTTTCTAAAACAGCACGCCGGGCTACCGACGAGACAAGTGAATCACTATAGAGAAACAGAAGGAGACCGGAGCTGTCTGAATGTAGTGATAGATAACACAGGTAATGAAACCTCATGGGACAACTGGTCCTTACATAGTAGTCCCGTGGGAGATTCCAATGATAGCGATACGGAGGATGAGGAAGAAGAAGGCGGTCTGAGTGATGTAGAATAGGATGGGGGGGTCGCAAGATCTATGTCTCCTAACCTGGAACGTGAATGGGCTAGGCAATGAGCAAAAATGGAAAGGGGCGACCATTCGGTCCCCCCGAACGTATGGCCGAGTACCACGATCCCCCCGGGAAGCCATCTTGGGCGGGGGGCGAGTCTCGGCTGGTATGCCCGAAGCGGCGTAGCCGGGGCGCGCCTTTTTCCCGCCCTGGAGTAGGTTGGCCTAGACACTGACGCGGCCGGGCCACGCCCTCGGGGCAGGCCGGGGCGGGTTTACGCCCGCCCTGAAGACGGATAAAAGGAGCAACAAGCCAAGGAAGCATCCTCTTGTTCCTGTGCTCTAAAGCTGCACCACCTCGCTGCACGTGAGCTCGAGACGGAACGAAGAGCCAATTTTGAGCGTTGTAATCTTTTCTTGTTTGTTTTTCAGATACTCTATCGAGAGAATGCCTAAGAAGGTGGGAAAGCGAATGACTACCGACCAGATGCTGCGTGTTCTCATGAAAGAGGTGACCGATTTAAAGAAGCGAATGGCGGAGAAAGATGAGGAAGGGGGCCCGAAACGTCCTCTGGCGGGAGCAGCTCCAGGAGGAAAAGGCAAGAGGCCCAGAAGGGGAGCAGCTGGGGGAGACAACCCACTTCCCTGTCCCCCACTCGAAGCCCCGCTTGAGGCACCAACTCCCGTGCCAGAAGGAGGGAATCCGATTCCCGTAGTGGTCACCCCTGTGTCCGGGGAGGATATGCCGCCCGAGCTGGCAGCTCAATTAGCAGCGTGGTTGGGTAAAGGTAACAAGGGCGCCACGGCTGACGACGCGCAGCTGCTGATGAGGCAGCTGCGGGAAACAAGGGAAGCGACGGCGGCACCATCGCCATCAGTTCCAGTCGCAGATACAGCTTCCGGTTCAGGTAAGCGGCCATTGCCGATTGCGAGGGATGAGTCAGCACCCTCTCGGCGGGAAAAATTGGGTCAACATGTCCCTCTGGCGATTAAGGAGAAGATATGGGCAGGGGAATATGTAAACATCTTCTCTTTGTTAACCGATCATTATGAAATGGAGCATGTTAAAAGCCAGAAAGAGCTCATGCACCCAAGTGTTTGGCGCGCAAAGATGGCCGCCTTTAAGGTAAATGAAAACATTGGTAATTGGGGCAAGGCATGGGGGGTTTTTACATCCATCTTGGGTGACCGTAGGCCCGAATTGCTGCCCGAATTGCCGATTTATCAGTCACGGATCATGGGGTACTCCGTGTCTCACGAGGGCAATCATTGGTTTTGTTACGACAATGTCTTCAGAAAAGCGAAAGAGCATGATAAAAACTTAACTTGGGACTGTTATGATTCTGTGTCTTGGTCCAAAATGGAGGACTCCGGTATGTTAAAGGTGCCATTGATAGGAAGTAGCGTTGGGGAATCCTCCCGCCATTATGCGGGGACGCCCTTTCGATCAGGCACAAGTAACGACAATCACTCGAGGCCAGCCGGCAACGCAAATAAAAGGGGGGTTTGTTGGAACTTTAACAGGGGGAAGTGTACTAGGCCCCAGGGGTCATGCAAATTTAGGCACGAATGTGGGGGGTGTGGTCAATCATCCCACCCGGAGTCCATGTGCAGAGCCAAAACGGGTGATAACGGGGGTAGAGGAGGCGCCAAACAGGTCTGACATAGTCCGAGGGGCGCCTTTACCTACCCCGATTGATACCATGGCAATGATTCCCTGGCTCAGCGAATACCCGGATCACGCTTCCGCTGGGGTGTTGCGCAACGGATTTTCATACGGTTTCCGCATCCCAGTGGGAGAGTTTCAGGGTAGGCCACAATGTAAAAATCAGATATCGGTCTTACAACATACGACCGTGGTACAGGAAAAGATCAGGAAGGAGGTGGCTCGAGGTCGAGTCGCCGGTCCATTTAATGTGCCACCAGTTGCTAACTTTGTTTGTTCCCCTTTAGGGGTGGTCCCCAAGAAGGACCCGGGTGAGTTTCGGCTGATACATAATTTATCAGCCCCACGTGGTCTTTCAGTGAACGATGCGATAGACCCGGAAGTGTGTTCGGTGCGGTACGCATCCTTCGATGAGGCCGTAGCCATTTTGAATCGCCTGGGGCCCGGTGCGCTGATGGCAAAATCTGATATCGAGTCAGCGTTCCGGTTGCTCCCGGTACATCCAGACGATCAGCGTCTCCTTGGTTTCATGTTTCAGGGTCATTATTACATGGATAAGTGTATGCCGATGGGGTGCTCTATATCTTGTGCCTATTTTGAAAAGTTTGGTTGCTTCCTACAATGGGTCTTCACGAGGAAAACGGGGTTTGAAAATGTGATGCATTATCTCGATGACTTTTTGTTTCTGGGGGCAGCCGGTGATCCCGAATGTGGACAGGCTTTGACTGAATTTTGTGTTCTGATGAATCAATTTTGCGTGCCATTGGCACCAGGTAAGACTGTGGGTCCCTCGACTTGCCTCGAGTTTCTGGGGATCGAGCTGGATTCCGAGGAAGGTTGTTTTCGTTTACCAGGGGACAAAGTGTTAAAATTCAGGGCATCCCTGCAAATGTGTATAAGTGAGTCTAAGGTTAGGCTACATCAATTACAGCAATTAGTGGGACAGTTGAATTTTGCCCTAAGAGTTATACCGATGGCCCGCCCTTTTTCTCGCTCGATCGCTCAAGCCATGGTCGGCCTGAAGGAAGGTCATCACCGCACACGGCTCTCGGCAGAGGTTCGCCAGGACATGCGCATTTGGTTGGCATTTCTGGCGGATTTCAATGGCCGAATTGTCTGGAACAAACCGGCCGTGTCCTCCGAGGAGCTGGGGCTGTGGACGGATTCAGCAGGGAGCATTGGTTTTGGTGCCATATTCGGCACTCAGTGGTCGGCACAAAAATGGCCTCAATGGTGGCATGATAATGGTCTGACAAGCAACATTGCTTTCCTAGAACTTTTTCCCATTCTGGTGGCCCTGAGAACTTGGCCCGAGGGGTTCAGAGATCACTCTGTGGTATTCTGGTCTGATAACATGACCGTGGTTGAGTGTATCAATAGCCAGGCAGCACGATGCAAATGGGTCCTGAGATTACTCAAGGAGATTGTGTTATTGTGTATGCAACTGAATGTCCTATTTAAGGCAAGACATGTCCCGGGGGTGATGAACCAGGTGGCTGATGCGCTTTCTCGTTTTCGTATGCAGGCCTTCTGGGGATTTCTGCCCACAGCGGACCCGGTGGCAGCACCCTTTCCCGAAGCTCTCTGGTCTCTCGGTGCCCCGAACTACAGAACCTCGTGGGAGAGAGTTTAGCACCCAGGACGAGGAAGGCATACGAAGGGGCGTTCCGTTCCTATTGGGCCTTTTTGGGGGCAGCTAGAGGGGAGCTTTGGGGCCAGGAGGAGTGGGTAGTGAACTTCCTGCTGTATTTACGCCAGGCAGGCAAATCAGTGGCTACGGCCCAGAGGCATCGGGCCGCCATTTCCTTTGTGGCTAGGGCTCATGGGATCCAGGACCCGACAGCGTCTTTCATGGTGCAGAAGGCGCTACGCGGGTGGCAACGCCTTGAGGGTCGCAGAGTAGATGATAGGCGCCCGATAGGTCTGGATAGGTTGGCTTTGTTGTTATCTGTACTTCCTGCAACATGTTCATCCCAGGATGAAGCAGTGTTATTCCGAGCCGCTTTTGTGCTAGCATTCCATGGGGCTATGCGGGTAAGCGAATTAGTGGCAAGGAACAAGCAGGATACCAGGGGAGGACTGTGCCGAGAGCATGTCCGAATCAGGGGCGAGACAATGACTGTCTCATTTGTCAAGTCCAAGACCGATCAGGGTTCAATGGGGGACTGCATAATGATACGAAGGATCCCCGGGTCATCCATGTGCCCGGTGAGCTGTGTAGAGGAGTATTTAGCACAGAGGGTGGCATCATGGGGGGGACATTGTTGAGACACGCTGACACCACCCCACTGACGAGGTTTCAGTTTCAGCGGGTGCTTGCGATGTCGATTACGGCTGCGGGCTTGAACCCGCGCGAGTTTGGGACCCATTCCTTTCGGATAGGGGCCGCTACAGAGGCTACGGCCAGGGGTCTGAACGTTGAACAAATTAAACGTGTGGGGCGTTGGTCCTCCGATTGTTATAAGAGATATGTGCGGTTGCACATGTTGTGAAGCTGTAACGATGTACTCACGCTTCTTGTTTTTGTTTGGTTTCAGTTGCGCAAGCTTACGAGGCGGGGCGGACTATCCAGTCGACCCATCACCTGGCCAGCGGTCATACTTCACCGGCTGTGAGAAAGGAGGTGTGGGTTGTGGGCCACTCATACGTGAGGCGAGCCGCGGACGTATTCAAAGCAGGTGACATGAATCACGTGGCTGGGGAATACGGGTACAGTATGTCCTTCTACGGAAAGGGCGGGCTCTGTATTGACCAGTTTCAATCATTTTTTGAGGGCTTGCTAGGGCGGACGAGGTCACCGCCGTCTATAGTCATAGTACATCTTGGGGGCAATGATTTGGTCACCACTGGTAGACGACTTCTTCTTGAGGCGATGCTTTCCACTGTAAGTTGGTTGGCGAGGAGAGTTCCAGGGTGCACGATTGCATGGTCACATATGATCCCACGAAAAGTATGGCGGGGGGCTATTTCTGTTTCTGCTCTGAATCATTCAGTAAGAAAAATTAATAACAAAGTGAGTAGATTATTCCGTTCCAATACATTGCATTCTATTTCGCATGGTTGTATTACTGGGGACAGTATGTATTTGGGGGATGGTGTTCATTTGTCCCGGGTGGGGAACGAGTTACTCATAGGAGACTGTATAGCTTGGCTAAAGACTTTAAGACATGACCTTTAGGTAGGAGTTTTGTGGGGGGTCCGGATAGCCGGTCAACTATCCGGCCTGTGGCGGTAAGGTCATGATCGGTGAGCACTAATTGGTAGATCCCTATGAGTGGGCGTCACCCATTACGGATGGGAGCGCTCGAAGGAGGTGGCCATTGGCCCCTCAACGGGGAAGGCGGTCCCTTCTAAGGATGGGACGCCGAAAGGAAAGGAAAGGCGGTCAAGGCCCCTTCCTGGGTAGGGGGGGCTACAGCCCCCTCCCGGAGAATTTCCCGGGGCCAAGACATCTGCGACGGCAGATGTGGTAAGATGTGTGGGGTTTGGGGGGGGGTCTACGCTACCTTCTAGATTCCTCACACGAGTCCTCGGACGACCTTTAAGTGGCGTCGAGTTTATTGGGGCCCCCGTCAAGTCAAGGGAAATTGGTAGTTGCACTCGAGGTACACCTCGGTGCGGTCGCCCCTCACAAGTGGGGGGGATATTTCTGGTTAGGGATCTTGACACCGGTTACGACCTTGCCGTTGGCCCTTAAACGTTAGGATGTACAATTTCAAAATTTCAAGTTAGATGTTTTGTAGGATGTTAGTTCGGCTAGGAGAACCTTTGTATTAGAGACTATGTTAAGGTTAGCCAAACATCGCAATGTGGAAATGAAATTGTACATAATATGAAACTGTTATTTTAATGTTTTAATTTTGTTTCATATTTTAATAAATACGGCCGGGAGGGTCACTCCCTCCCGTCTTCCAAAAGTTCAGATCTGTTTCCGGTTTCCCATCCTTGGGGATTGTGTTGAGAGGGGGTGGCGGGTATCTCGGCCATACGGGAATATATAAAGGAAATAATAAATAAAGTGGACATTGCCTGCCTTCAAGAGACCTGGACATGCGACGAAACCCCAACTTTTGATGGATACTTACAGTTACATAATCCTGTCACGAAGAAAAGCTTTGGCCGTCCCTCGGAGGGTCTGTTGACACTGGTTTCAACAAAAGTGCTGAGGGAAGTAAAACCGTTGAAAACAAAATGTAAATGGGTTCAATCAAGTAGAATAGAATTCCAAAAGTTCAGATCTGTTTCCGGTTTCCCATCCTTGGGGATTGTGTTGAGAGGGGGTGGCGGGTATCTCGGCCATATGGAAAGGGGCGACCATTCGGTCCCCCCGAACGTATGGCCGAGTACCACGATCCCCCCGGGAAGCCATCTTGGGCGGGGGGCGAGTCTCGGCTGGTATGCCCGAAGCGGCGTAGCCGGGGCGCGCCTTTTTCCCGCCCTGGAGTAGGTTGGCCTAGACACTGACGCGGCCGGGCCACGCCCTCGGGGCAGGCCGGGGCGGGTTTACGCCCGCCCTGAAGACGAATAAAAGGAGCAACAAGCCAAGGAAGCATCCTCTTGTTCCTGTGCTCTGAAGCTGCACCACCTCGCTGCACGTGAGCTCGAGACGGAACGAAGAGCCAATTTTGACCCACCCACCAGCCCCTGAAGACGGCGAATTGTTTTGAATAAAGTTTGATGTGGTAACTCTTTTTTGCAGGTCGGATTATTATCGTGATAAACATTAAGTATGCAATAAAGATATGGTCAATTTGTGGTATGTTTTGCAAATAAAGTGATCTTGCTCTAATGTTGATCAGTAGCATGTTTTAGTAGTGTTGATCAGTAGCATGTTTTAGTAAAATTGTTGCTTTTGACTGTCTTTTAAGTCATTTAGTCATTTGGTTAGAATTGTTTTTAGCTTAGAACTGTCGTATTTATTTTGGTCGGGCGGTAAGGTCATGATCGGTGAGCACTAATTGGTAGATCCCTATGAGTGGGCGTCACCCATTACGGATGGGAGCGCTCGAAGGAGGTGGCCATTGGCCCCTCAACGGGGAAGGCGGTCCCTTCTAAGGATGGGACGCCGAAAGGAAAGGAAAGGCGGTCAAGGCCCTTTCCTGGGTAGGGGGGGCTACAGCCCCCTCCCGGAGAATTTCCCGGGGCCAAGACATCTGCGACGGCAGATGTGGTAAGATGTGTGGGGTTTGGGGGGGGTCTACGCTACCTTCTAGATTCCTCACACGAGTCCTCGGACGACCTTTAAGTGGCGTCGAGTTTATTGGGGCCCCCGTCAAGTCAAGGGAAATTGGTAGTTGCACTCGAGGTACACCTCGGTGCGGTCGCCCCTCACAAGTGGGGGGGATATTTCTGGTTAGGGATCTTGACACCGGTTACGACCTTGCCGTTGGCCCTTAAACGTTAGGATGTACAATTTCTAAATTTCAAGTTAGATGTTTTGTAGGATGTTAGTTCGGCTAGGAGAACCTTTGTATTAGAGACTATGTTAAGGTTAGCCAAACATCGCAATGTGGAAATGAAATTGTACATAATATGAAACTGTTATTTTAATGTTTTAATTTTGTTTCATATTTTAATAAATACGGCCGGGAGGGTCACTCCCTCCCGTCTTCCAAAAGTTCAGATCTGTTTCCGGTTTCCCATCCTTGGGGATTGTGTTGAGAGGGGGTGGCGGGTATCTCGGCCATACGGGAATATATAAAGGAAATAATAAATAAAGTGGACATTGCCTGCCTTCAAGAGACCTGGACATGCGACGAAACCCCAACTTTTGATGGATACTTACAGTTACATAATCCTGTCACGAAGAAAAGCTTTGGCCGTCCCTCGGAGGGTCTGTTGACACTGGTTTCAACAAAAGTGCTGAGGGAAGTAAAACCGTTGAAAACAAAATGTAAATGGGTTCAATCAAGTAGAATAGAATTTCTGACAGTGGAATCAAAACATAAAATGTTGACTTTAATGAATGTATATATGCAGTGGGATAATAGAGAGGAGTATGAAAAGGAGATGAGGTTTTTTAAAGAGGATGTTGACAGCACATTAGAAAATTATGCAGCAGATATAATAATAATAATGGGGGATTTTAACCATAAACTAAATCCTAAAAAGGCTGACCAATGGAATAGTGAACTGTTAGAGGTGTACAGAATGAACCGTGCTAGCTTTCCAACTGGGGAGATCTCGAAACAGGACTCAGAACTAGTATACGCCCTAGGAGGTAGGGGTCTCTATTGTTTAAATGGTAGAATAGAGACAGACTGCCCAGCAGGGAAGACTTTTAAACTTGGTCTACAGAATTGCCCTATCGACTATATGTTTATGCAAGCCTGGAATTAGGGGATTTAGGTTAGAACAAAAAGAGGTGAGTGATCATAAGCTTCTTCACCTAATAATATCTGGGGGAAGGAAATTGCAGAGAGAAACAGTGATTAACCAGGAGGTCGAGTACCCCAAACGGGTGACGACACGACTAACTGAAGAATACATGGAAAAACTGAAGGCTATGCAAATGAAAATGGAACCTGAAAATTTTGAGAAGAAAAATCTAGAATTGTTCATAGGAAAGCTAGAAGAAGTGGTCTAGTGCCTAAGAATAGAACTAAAAAGGGATACATTCAATAGAGTAAAACTGTCGAACCGAGGTAAAGGGTTTTCTGTGGAGTGCCAAACCAAAAAAAAGGAGATACGGGCAACACAAAGAAGGCAAAAAAAGAACTTCACACAAGAGAGACAGGAACATATAAACAAGCTGAAAAAAGAATTCAAATCAATGGTAAATAATGCAAAAAGGGCATATAAAGAGAATTGCTGGTTAGACCTGTTAGAAGCAATAGAGGAAAAAAAATTAAGGCAATTTTGGAAATCGGTAAAGGCAGCAGCCGGAACAACAGATGGAGAATTAAATTGTGTGGTGAGTGAGGCTGCATGGGAAGAGTACATAAGGGAACTGTACGGGGTAAGAGCTCCAAGAGAGTATGTAGAGACCAAAATATGGCAAAAAATATCAGAAGACTTAATATCCAAATTTAATGAAGAACAAGTAGAGCTTACAATAAGAGATCTTAAGCTAACCCATGCGGCAGGACCAGATAATCTCCCTGCAATAATACTGAAGTCGTAGGTAAAATGGTGGGCAAGATTTCTAGCCAAGATGTTCCATGTAATATTAAAAGAAGGCGAAATGCCACCTACTTGGAAGGGTGCCATAATTAGGCCAATCCACAAGAAAGGGAGCAAGGAGGCTCCACAAAACTACCGGCTGATCAACCTCCTAGACATAGGAGAGAAAGTATTCTCAAAAATTGTACTGAACCAATTGAACGCATGGGTAAAAGAGTTCCAAATAGTACCCACAGAACAGGGAGGATTTAGAGCGGGTCACTCTACAAAAAATAATGGATTTGCTTTATGGGCTATGGCAATGAAGTCGACGGAACAAAATGGCAAGCTATGCTGCTGTTTCGTCGACTTCCGAGCAGCCTTTGATTCAGTAGACCGGGCCTGCTTATGGGATACTCTAACGAGGATAAATATCCCCAAAGACCTCCTGACCATAATAAAGGAACTACACAGGGAAAACTGGGGGCAAGTCATTAAGGATACCGTGGGATCTTTGACCCCAAAAATACCCATTGCCAATGGACTAAGACAGGGCTGTGTGTTGGCCCCTCAGCTTTTCTCTATATTTCTGTCAGACCTCCCTGCACATCTAGAGGTTGACGGTAGTGCCAGCCCCAAAATGGATGGAAATAAGGTATCCTGTTTACTTTACGCAGACGATCTGGTAATAGTAGACCAGACCGAGAGTGGCCTCCAAAGAAAGCTCAACGCCTTTAATACATACTGTGCTAGCAAATTTCTAACAATCAATCTAGACAAAACAAAAACCTTATGCTTTGGGAAAAAGATAAGCAGGTTCAGTTGGTACATAGGCGATCTCAAACTGGAGACAGTCAATGAGTATCGATACCTAGGCATATGGTTCGATAAGTCTTTAAATTGGAACGCCCATCTGGAAACACAAAAAGCAAAAGCACACTCTTCCATATGTGGTTTAAAAAGGTTTAATAGGGATTATGGAGAGATGTCACATCGACCAATGCTGAGCTTTTGAGGCAATGATCCCCCCCAAGTCCTGTACGGAGCGGAGATCCTTTATTTGAGCGGTAAGGGATCCTGGGACGCGGTAGAGGGGAAATGCATAAAAAGTCTCCTATCTCTTCCACAATCTTCTATGATACAAGCCATAAGAACAGAAATAGGCACAAAGGCCTGGGTGATACAAACATAGATGGCTGTAATCAGATTTTGGAAAAGACTGGAAGATCCATAAGGGCAAAAAGTAGCCCACTGGTGTAGGAAAGAAATACAGAAAAGTGAGCTAAAATGGGCAAAGGCCAGTAGGGAAAGATTGGTGGAAATCTGTAAAAGGTTAAAGATAGATGTGGACCAGGAAACGTATCAAGTTCTCGGTACCAAGTGTGAGCTGAAGCAAAATGGGAAGGAAGTATCTAGACTGATTGATATAGATTATTTAGCAAAGAAGAAATCAGTAGCACATATGCTAAACGCTTGGTCCAACGAAAACTGGTTCCCCTACCTAGACATTCTACCCAACCGCGGATACAGGCAAGAGATTCTGAGGCTGCGGATTGGGATTCACCCATGGTTAATAAACAGAGACCTTAAAGCAAAAATGCTAGATCAGCAAGGGCACTGCAGGTGTAAGTTGGGAACTAAAGGAGACCTGCTACATATCCTGCTAGATTGTTTGACACTATTAGAACAGCGAAAACTGTGGCTGCGCCCTGTATTCCTAAAACATGATATAAGAACAAGGACGCAGGCGGCCAGCCTTCTAACAGAAATCCCCTCCATTGATAATGTAATTGCCCTTGGGAAATTTATAAAGGTGGCCCTGAGTGCATTGAGAAATCAGAAATAATCTGTAGTACTGTATGAAATTTTAATTGAATGAAAATACATCCTGTGGTAAGAAAAGGAATGGGCTTTTAAATGTAAATATAAGTTGTAAGGCAAATGTAATTTTACTGGTGTTTTGTATTTTTATAATGGTGCGTAAGATCTTTTTATCGGATTAATTTTTAAAAAAGGTTTTATTGTATTTGATGTGAATATTCTATTCTGTGTTACGATCATTGCATTTGTTTAAAGACTATGGTCATAATAAACATAAATTTTGACAGTTGACAGTTGACACAGGTTGCTGAGCCGATGCCAAGACTGAACCCTGGCTTCCCGGTTCCAAAGTTGTCTGTTATGGCCGTATCGCCACATCCTCTCCCTCCCAGGCTTCTACCAAATAACTCCACTGAAGTTCTCATAGGGAGCAGGTGAAACACAGCGACAAACTAATTGGTGTGAATGTACAACATAAGAATGTTTTCAGGAATTGAGTTCCAGTTCTAGGTGGTCATCGCTGCAGTGTGCCTTAACAGGAGTCTCTTGGATAAGTTTGTTAATAAAACAAAGAAAGGCTCTTAATATGGCCTTTGGGTGAGCTCCGAACTACAACCATGTTTTCATCAAATCACACTGATCTACTGGCTGGCAGATTTAAGTGAATCACCTTAATCCAGAACTCCTCCATTTCCTCCTGAGTAATAACTGAACAACAAAACAAACAAGATGATGGACAGAATGTTGCACAAAGGCAAAACATTCACCCCAGTCACAGGTCTGGGTTAAATCCATCGTTATTTTGCTCACCAAGCCACCCCAGTTCAGACATGGCCATATGCAAATCAGTCTTGACCCTGTGCCTCATGGGAACAGTCCAGCCGAACTGCCATGACATGTCTTCCCTGGACAGGAATCAAGCATCCTAGGACCGGTTTCTGGCTATCAGCCGTCTTCAGCCAGGATGGATTGACTCCAGTGGCGTAGTGAGCACGGGACCCACGTATGGGCATACCCATCCCACATAGGGTGAACAGCAAAACAAACAAAATGAAGGACGGTATATTGCACAATGGCAAAAGATTCACCCCAGTCACAGATCTGGGTTAAAATTATCGTTAGTTTGCTCACCAAGCCACCTCAGTTCAGACATGGCCATATGCAAATCAGTCTTGACCCTGTGCCTCATGGGAACAGTCCAGCCCAATCTGCAAAGCCATGTCTTCCCAGGACCGGAATCAAGCATCCTAGGACCAGTTTCTGGCTATCAGCCGTCTTCAGCCAGGATAGCTTGACTCCAGTGGGCATTCCCTTCCCACATAGGGTGAACAGCAAAATAAACAAGAAATACTGATGTTATCTGTAACTCCTTGCAACATATAGCGCATCCACCATGTTGCAAGGAGTGCACTTTGAAAACTGTTGCATCGCTGTTTTCACACAGCAATGCAACATTTTTCATAAATGAGGCCCAAAGTCAGGGCCTGGACTTCCTAGCAGAGTTTGGTTTCTCTCTAACTACTACTGACCATATGCCTTCCAAATCCTGGGGAGGAGCAGATTGAGGTGTTATCCTCTAATCAGCCTCCTTTATGGCACCTCAAATACCACCTGACTCCATTGATCATGTTTCACCCATTTGATTATGAATCCTGTAATCTATCACCAAGGTTAGTTTAGTATTGCATAACGTTGTAATATGAAACAAGTGGCCATTTAGCATGTTTGATTTGATTTTAAATTTGATTTTGGTTTGATTGTAAATTTATAAAGCGCAACGAATGCCCGGAGGCGTCTTGGCGCTAACATCTAAAAGGTCGAATCAAGATGGAAGCGGGCGCATTAGAGGTCTGCTCAGGAAAAACAGGGTTTTAGAGATTTCCTGAATATGTTGAGGTTCAGGCTGTTTTTAATTGAAAGAGGTAGGCTATTTCAAAGTTAAGCTACTCCTACCAGAAAACTCCTGCCTCCCCAACAAACCTGCTTAAACCTGGGTGCTTGGATCAGCTTCTGTTGTGCCGATCTGAAGTTCCTAGAAGAGGCATAGTACTTTATTCTGGTGCTCAGGTAGGAAGGACCTCTACCATGGAGTGCCTTAAACGTAATGCAGAGTACCTTGAATACTATTCTTTTCCAAACCGGCAACCAGTGAAGTGCTGCTAGCCGTTGGGCCACTGATTCGTGTCTAGGAATGTTCAAGATCAATCTAGCTGCCACGTTCTGCAGGCGTTGAAGCTTACTCAAATGTTGATTTTGGATCCCAAGGTAAAGAGCATTACCATAATCCAACCTTGAGATTGCAAGGGCCGTTACCATTGTTTTCAGGGCTTCAAGAGGAATAAAAGATCAGATCTTTCTGATCAATTTTAATAAAGCCCAGAACCTTGCCGTAAGACAGTTGATCTGGCTGTCAAAGGTTAATCGACAGTCGAAGATCACCCCCAGATTTCTGACCTTGAAGACTGGTAGGGGGCAGTCGCCCAACTTAGTGGGCCACCCTTTCGGTGACCACCCCAAAGGATTAGTCCCTAGCAATAGGACCTCTGTTTTCTGCCCTTTAATTTTAAGCAGTTAGATTGCAGCTATTAACATGTGTCATATGCGTAGCTGATTACTGAGAAACCAAACTGTCTTATCAGAGCAGCCAGAGGGGCCACGTAGAAGGGACCCCAAAGAGTGTTCAGGGAATTGAAGATCGTCGCATCGAGTTTCCAGTCGCTGAAATCTTGAAGGAACCTCGAGTTCCAAACCGCTGAAAGATTGGATTTCCCTGGAAGGTATTCTGCTCTCAATGAAATTTTGTGTTCTAAACAGAACATCCATAATTTCTTGGCCAGATCCGAAAGGTCTGCGGACCTCGTGCCACCGAGATGGTTGATGTAAGAGACCGCAGAAACGTTGTCCATTTTTAGAAGGACAGATCTGCCTTGAAGTGAGTGTCTGAAACTCATCAAGGCATAGAGGCCAGCGGTTAGCTCTAAAATATTTATATGGTGGGAGGACTCCGAAAGGGTCCAAACTCCACCGGTGTCTTGGTCGAGGAGGCGAGCGCCCCAGCCGTGGAGACTGGCGTCTGACTCCAAGACAAAGTCTGGGGTGGAACCGAAGATAGCCCTTCCATTCCATGCATCCAAATTGTCCAGCAACCAAGAGAGTTCCAGTCTCGCTGGTTGGTCCAGAGAGATCTTGTCTCCATACCAGAGACCGGAGCGTAGGGCTTGGGCTTTCACCCTCAGGAGAGCACGGTAGTTTAGGGGACCCGGAAAGATAGCTTGGATCGAAGAAGAAAGAAGACCCAAGAGTCTGGCTAATTCTCGTAGGGAAAGAGATTGATGCTTCAGGACAAACCTGATTTCTTTTCGAATTTTCGCAATCTTCTTTTTCGGCAGTGAGAGAAGACAGCTTGAGGTGTTCACGGTGAAACCTAAAAACTCGAGGGATTTTGAGGGCGTCGGGATGGATTTTTCTCTGTTTATAATAAAACCAAGATCCTCTATCAACTCCATGGAGATCCTGAGGTCTTCCAGAATTTGTTCTTGGATTTGAGACATGATGAGGATGTCGTCTAAGTAGATAATTAGACGAACCCCTCTTGCTCTCAGAATCGAAACGATGGCTCTCATGACCTTGGTGAAACACCAGGGGGCGGATGAGAGACCGAAGGGGAGAGCCTGGAACTGGTAGAGGTGTCCGTCCCAAATAAATTGGAGGAAGGATTGATGTTCCTTGGCCATGGTGATAGTAAAATAGGCATCCTTTAGGTCTAGCTTGACTAACCAATCTCCTTGAAGGAGAAGGTCCCTGAGAAGATGGATGCCCTCCATCTTGAAGTGGCGATAAACCAGGTATTTGTTTACTTCCCGTAAGTTTATCACTGGCCTCCAGCCTTTGTCCTTTTTCTCTACCAAGAAGAGGGTACTTACAAAATTCTTTTGTGACCAAGGAACCTCGATAATAGCTCCCTTTTTTAGCATAGAGGAGACCTCCTCCTTGGCAATAGCTAGATGTTCTGGGGAAGGTCCAAGGGTCTTGGAGTCGTGGATTGGTAAGGGATGTCCACGAAATCTATCTTGAACCCGCGGACAGTTTGAAGGACCCACGGGTCCTGAGTATAACTTTCCCAAACATGGTAAAACAATTTGAGTCTTCCCCCGACCTTTGGAGGGGAAGGAGAAAGGAAGGCACTTACTTGAGTTGTTGGTATTAGGTACTCCACGGGAGGAGAAGCCTCTGCCTCGGGAACCACGACCTCCTTGTTGGGGGTAGAACTGTTTGTTCGAGGGGTAGTATCCCCTTCCTGCACCACCTCTTCCTCTGCCGGAGTTATAGGGCCGAAGTTGGCATGGCCGGAAGAACGGCCCCTTCTTCTGACCTGACCAAAAACATTAGAAGGGAAGACTTTTTTCAGGTTGCTTTGAGCCCTGTCAAGTGCCGTAAAGGTCGCAACATATCTGCCAATTGACTTAATCATGTCTTGCCCGAAAAGTAGGCCTTGGGGTTCGGAAGAAGGCTCCTTCTCGGCAAGGTCCCCAAGTTTGGGGTTAATTCTGTTTAGGACAGTTTTTCTCCTTTCCATGTTCAGGCTTGAATTGGCGTTCCCTAAGAGAATGATAGCTCTCTGGCTCCAACCCCTAATGAGCGCAGTGTCAAGGGGAGTATCTGAAATATAGGATTCCTCAGCAAGATCAAGGATTTTGGTGAGAGGGCCTAGCATGTCTAGAAGACGGTCCTGGCAGGATTTAAATGCTCTTTCGAGCCCTTTTCTTGGGTCCTTTCCCAGTTTGAAAAGAAATTTAATGAGGTCTGGGTCAAGGTTGGGGATCTGGCAGACCTTATCCCCAATACATGGTCTCGGGCACTCGGCTCGCATAATGTTCCTTGAATCAGTTTCCAAGGAGTTTCTTAACCATTTGGTTATAAACTTGCCGACATGTTCCTGGGGGGACCATTTAGAGCTATTAGGGCGTGAGATATTCACAGGAGAAAACATCTCTCCCCCTAGGGGGTCAAGGATAGCATCCTTAGAGGAGGAAGGAGGGTCCAACTCGGAAAAGGAGTTGGGGTCAGAGTCATTGGAAAAGTAATCATTAGGGTCGAAAACGAACTCGTCGTAGGGTTCCCCGAAAGTCTCCTCTACGTCAGAGTAGGTATCAGAATGAGGACTAGCACCATCACCACTTGTGCCGCTTAGGACACCTTCCAAAGTTGTACCGCCAGGGGTACCCAACCTAGTTGTGCTGCGAGGGGCACCAATGCCTCTTGGAGCGCTAAGGCTTCCCAAATCCAGAGAGGTGCTTGGACCTCCAAAGTTCCCTGCACGACTATCCATAGTGTGCTTGGTCTTCCTAGGTGCTTTAAGCTTTGTAGGGTTGTCAGGGAAGTGTTAGTAAGCAAGACAACTTATCTGTTTGAGAGCCGCATTTAAAAGAGGCTGATCTCCCTTGGTACCTGGCCTTTATGGATACTGTGATGTCACCTAATTCTTATTCTTACCTTTGTGATGTAGCGGCTGTGTTTGTGAGCTGCATTAAAAGGATTAATGCATAATGTTAGCCTCCGTGTCTTTAATGAAATCCAGATTCTCTCGTCATGTTAATAGGAGAATCGCAATTGCATCCAGCTATTAACATGTGTCATATGCGTAGCTGATTACTGAGAAACCAAAGTGTCTTATCAGAGCAGCCAGAGGGGCCACGTAAACGTTGAAGAGTGTATGGCTCAAACAAGATCCCTGGGGCACTCCGCAATGTACATTGAAAGTTTGTGAGCTTGTACCACCTACTTCTACTCTAAAAGATCTTTCAGAGAGATAGGATAAGAGAAGTGTTATCGCCGAGCTAAGGACACCCAGCTCTGATAGTCTCGATATTAGAATATTATGGTTGAGGGTATCGAAGGCCGCCGATAAGGCTAACAATATGAAGGCGGCCTTCTCGCCTCCATCGAGAGATTTCCTAAGCTCTTCACTTGCCGTGATTAGAGCAGATTCGGTCCCGTCTAACAAATTATTTGAGGTAATGAAGGTGGAAAGCTGGGTATTAAGAAGTTTCTCCAGAACCTTAGAACAAAAAGGAATTCTGGAGATGGGCTGATAGCTATTGGGATCGTCGGGGTTCAGGTGAGGTTTCTTTTGCAGAGGAAGCATGGAAGCTATTTTCCATGCCCTTGGGAACTTTCCATAGTGTATGATTCCCCCGAACAAGCCTTTTAGTTGAGTGCTAAGCTCCTCGGGACAGAGATGGAATACTTTAGGGGGACAAGGGTCAGAAGGGGCCCGTGATTTCGTTTCTATGACAGTTTTTATGATTTGATCCCTGCTGGGTGGGGAGAAGGAAAAACTGAGAAGGTTTTTTGAGGAAGCAATTTTTGCAGGAGACTCGTTAGAGATGTTTGGAATGGTGTGACAGACTGCTTGTACTTTATTGACAAAGGCCTGGCCCAGGGTGACACAGAATTCTGAGTTGTCACCCGAAATAACCTTGTCAGGGAATTTGGCCAGTTTTTTGACAGTCTTAAAGAGCTCTTTACTCGAGTTATTAGATGCTATGATTTTGTCTGCATAGTATCTGCTTTTCTCCTCCTTAATTAGCTTTTTATGGGTGGCCAGCGACTGTGCATATTTCCTTTTCAACTCTATGTTATAATTTAATCTCCATTGTTTTTCTATTCTTCGACATAGCTGTTTCTGGAACCTTAGTTTATCTGGCTATAACCCGGTTGTTTGAATTAACTAAATCAGGAATAAGCGGCATGAATCAGTATAGCGAAGTATGAGGAAAAAGGAATATGAAGTCTAAAGATGTTCTACAATGTGGGAGCCGAGAGTGTGTTAAAAGAAAAAATACTGGGTCACATTTACACCTTGAGTAATGGAAGGAGGAGGTGATTGGCACTAATTCACTAAGGCTTAGTTCATTGGCCTGGGTTGATAAGGCAATTGCTGATTCTTTTAAGTTATTTTGTCTGTGTGATTGAATTTTGTGTCTTTCAGATTGAAGGTCCTTGAATGTAACAAGGCGAGCACACACAGGATTCAGTGAGTTTTTTTCTAGTATAATCCCGCAGGAGGGGGTCACACATTAGCGTGCGTGCACCCTCTGCGGTGATTGTATATCTGGTCCTGACGAATGCTGAGCATCAATAGCACGTAACAGCAGACATATGTTGACCACTTGATCATTTAATTTTAGATAGCAATCACCGGTTCAAGTTAACTCAGTCTCTGATTGTTATATCTTCACTTGTTTTTACTGGGAGGTGGGCTGACCCACTATTAAAGTATTTTTGGGTACAGTTACCTCTCTTTTAATTGCACATTTACCTCTACATTGTTTGTTTGTGGGGAACATAATCCTTGGCCCTTCTTTAATGAACCCAATGATGAAACAAGTCACCACTGTGTGGTGACTGAGGGTTATTTTTAGACACTGGGTGGATATGCATATGTAGACAATATATATACATATCAATAGGTGTACACATACACACTCTTTCAGCCTATAGGTTATCACTGGGATGCATGGTTCTTTCTCACCTCTAGTAAGTTTTCTTGACTTGCTAGAACGGTTGCACCATTCAATTTTTGGGTTGTGCACTACTTGTTGTCGTTCTTTTGTTGTTATAGTATTTCCCTTCTGCCTCCATATTTCCCTTTCGAAATGGACAAAAGCCTGCCTCCGTTACCCTTTATTTATAAAATTGTGACAGTTGCTTCTCTCAACATAAGTAGTTCCTTCAAAGCCGAAGGAGTCAATCTTTTTTGCACATTTGTAATTTCAAGTACATATATTTTTGGCAAATTATTTGGTGCTATAAACATAATATTTTCTACTCAATTATTTTTTTAAATAATATATTTCTAGGTTATTTCGTTGTTTATAATAGTATTTATAATAATTATATTTTCAGTTTCCGTATTATCATTTAGATTTAGTTTAATAGTTTAGCATAAAGAATATATTGTTGGTATAAACTCTCTTTTAATAAGTATATCTCCTTCTAATCTTCTATTTTTCTTATGTATTAAATATTTCCTCTTTACTTCTTCTTTCTGTTATTTCTCTCACTTTTATCCTTGTATTCCCTTGGTGACATTATTATTATGTTAGTGTACCAATTTAATTGAATATCTGATTTTCAATTTTCCTTTTGGGTAGTTTAATATATATAAGACTTCAAAATAACCCACTACATTGTTTAACATTATTAGTCAATACTAATTAATCAATTGGGGTAGAGGAGTTGGCGTAACGGCTAGGGCGGTTGACCTCGAATATGGGGAACCAGGTTCGAGTCTCGGCAATGACGCTTAACATCCTGTGATCCTGGGCAAATCACTTAATCTCCCTGTGCCTAAAAAAAAAGAATGTGTCCTCATGTAACGCAACTGGCGCTAGGTAAAGCGCACTGATACCTTCGGGTCAAGTTTGCGCTATATAAAACTCAGTTAAAAAAAAAACAACTAATAATGTTAATCTATTATGACTATTTTAATTTCTGCATTCCTTTAAGTATTTTTTATCTTCTGCTATGTAATTTGCCTTGTTATCATTAATGACCTGCCCCCAAGTAGCTGTGAACTTTTGTCTACTCTGGGGACAGCTTATTCAGTGAAATACAGAGCAGCTGCTTACAAGCAGCTCCCTGTTTCACAGTGCTTTTATCAGCCGCCTGCATTTTATTGAGGGGAAATAGATTCCCCTGAATGTGGGCACAGTGAGTGGCTGCACCCACCTGCAGAGGGGGAACGCAGGATTTCCATGTGAGCTCTTTTCTCCTCCAGAGGACTGCCCACAGGAGGCACACTTACCTCTTTAAGGGGCAGTCATTGTGCCTCCTAAAGCCCTGCTTGCTTCTGCACCTGTGAAAATAATATGACTCAAGGGCAGATGCAAAATGATGCCCTAAACTTGCATGAGGACATACTCTCAGGCAAAGGAGGGAACATACTCACAAGCATCTGTGGCCCCTTCTGTAATACCATAATGCACCGGGAGTGCACAAAGCGGGCGCACATGCCCTTTGCGCCCCAGGGGCACTATTCATAATAAACCCCCTGGCATTCTTGGAAACATACCCTCAGTAGCTATTTATGAATAACTGCAGGTTCAGGTATATGGAGGGAGATGTGACTTGCTTGGATCAAATAATTTGCCTGCAAACACCCATGTAAGTTTTAAAATCCACTGTATCTTCATATTTGCATGCAGTGAACACAAATATTTCCTGCCAGTGGTAAATGTCCTTCAATCAACTGTTCCTAAACTTATTTTGATAAAAACGTTGTCGGATTTGTGTTGATGAATTAACAACCACAGGAGACACCCGTAGTCCCAGTACAGACCTGGGTAAATGTAGTAACATGCAACAAACTCTCAACAGGAATCAATGTGGGGATGAGGTTCAGGAAGAAAATTAATGTAGATTTTCCTAGTTTTTATGACGGAAAGTCTTAATTTTATTAAAGACACGGAGGCGAGTATTATGCTTTCTTATCTTGCATTTTATTCAATAGCAGCCAAGATAAGTGTAAGAACTACAGTTCCCAGAGGGCCAGGCAACAACTGGGCCATGGGAATGGGAAAAAACGAGAGTATAGCAACCAATCAGCAGTCACATTATAGATAAGAGAACACACTGACTGCGCAGCTTCCTCTTTTCGCTGAGAGCCAGTCAGATAACAATAGAAAATAAAGGAAATAAAGTCATAACCAGAAGGAACGCCAAAGTCCAGGAGCAGAAATCCTTAATCAATGGGATCCAGAGCCAAAGTCCAACGAAAGGATCCGAAGAAGGAACTGCAAGGACCGGAGGGGAAATCCAAGCAGGAGATGAACGAAGCCTTTGGAGAGTAGATCTTCTATGATGAGGCAGGCGGCAAGGCCGGATTCGCTGTTGGGAGGGAGAACACATGTTAATAGTGTAGCGGCGGGATAATACTCGCCTCCGTGTCTTTAATAAAATTAAGACTTTCCGTCATAAAAACTAGGAAAATCTACATTTTATGGCAAGACCGGAGGCTCCTATTATGCTTGTTTAAAGCAAATCAATAACATCAGAAGCAACAGAATGAATAGGCTTGCAGTAAAACATGCGGAAAATACTGTCATTGGACCAATCTGCTGATCTCAGTATGTCCTCTAAACGGGAGCCAGCCCAAAAGGCCTTAGAAGCCATGGCTCCTCTAGCCGAGTGTGCTCCGAAAACGGAGACATCAATACCGGCAAGGGACATAACCCAGCTAACCCACCTGGCAAGGGTAGGGGAGGAAACCGGGAGGTGGGGTTTACGAAAGGAAATGAGGAGTTGGGAACAAGAGGGCGTTCTGAGATCAGCGGTCCTTTGTTCATACATTTTCAAGCATTGACCCACACAAAGTTGGGGTTGATCTGGAAAATAGGGATAAAAAACAGAGTCTAAATTAGTCTTTGTGCGCCTATGAATCTGGAACAGCACCCCAGTAGGGGAAAATTGACGAGAAGAGACATCCAAAGCTCTGACATCAGAAACTCTTTTGATAGACACTAAGTAAAGTAACATAGTAAGTTCGGCAGATAACATTTTGAGAGACAAAGCAGAATTACAGGGCCAATTCAAAAACAGTTTAAGTACAACAGAAACATCCCATAAAGAGGTATACTTAGCCAACGGTGGTTTTGCGCATCGAACACCCTTGAGGAGGCGACAAATCAGAGGATGAGAGCCTACAGGTTTCCCGTCAATTTGTGAGTGGTTGAGGGAAATAGCCGAACGATAGAGATTTATTGTGCGATAGGCTTTCCCAGCGCTGGCTTGAGAAGCCAGGAAGTTGATAACAAAACCTAGAGGGGCTGAAAAGGGATCGAGAGACCTTTCCAGACACCAGCTTGCCCAAAGAGACCAGGTGGATTTGTAGGCTTTGGAAGTGCCTGGAGCCCAGGCTTGGCTGATAAAGTGAGCAGCCTCTTGTGAAATGAGGACGTCAGAAGGGGGAGGCCGGAAACTTTCCAAGCCGACAGAGTGAGGGAGTTGTCCAAGATCAGACAGTGACGCTCGCCCTGAGGGTTGAGAAGAAGATCGTCGAAGGACGGCAGAAGTACAGGAAAATCTATCGCCATCTCCAGGAGAACTGGGAACCAGATTTGAGCTTGCCAGAAGGGAGCTATTAGTACTAGAGAAGTTTCCTGACGGCGGACTTGCGCCAGTACTCTGTTGATCATTATGAAAGGAGGAAAGGCATAATTGAGTTGACGAGACCAATCCTGGAGGAAAGCATCCGTGGCTAGAGCTAAAGGGTCTGGACGCCAGCTGAAAAACTGAGGCAAATGTGAATTGAGGCGAGAAGCAAAGAGATCGATGGAAAAGGGACCCCATAAAAGAGAAAGAGAACGAAAGACGGAGGGACAAAGCCTCCAGTCGCTGGAGTCGCGTAGGAACCTGGAGTGCCAATCTGCCACAGAATTGAGGTCGCCTGGAAGGTACTCCGCTGTCAAAGAGAGATGATGAGCTAGGCAAAATTCCCATAGGTTTTTTGCTAAATCTGCTAGAGGCTTGGACTTGGTGCCGCCGAGATGATTTATGTAGCGAACCGCAGAAACATTGTCCATGCGTAAGAGTATGGAACAGCGGATCCTGTCTTTGGAAAGACTTTTGATCGCAAAGGAGCCAGCAAGCATCTCTAAACAATTTATGTGCAGTCTGGACTCCTTTTTGACCATGCTCCTCCAGTTGAGATTGCGCCACAGCGGGCGCCCCAACCCGATAGACTGGCATCGGATTCTAAAACAAGATCTGGGGATGTGACGAAGATAGTGCGCCCGTTCCACGCATCTAAATGGTCTATCCACCATTGCAGTTCTGTGCGGGACTCCTGATCTAGAGCGATGACGTCTGAATAAGCCAGACCTTGGCGAAGGTGTCTGATCTTTAAGCGTTGAAGGGCCCGATAGTGCAGAGGGCCCGGAAATATCGCCTGAATAGAGGATGAAAGAAGGCCGACAATCCTGGCCAGAGATCTGAGGGAAATGACGGAAAGATGAAGCACCGAGGCGATCTCCCCCTTGATTTTGGAAATTTTGGAAAGGGGAAGGCGTAAAGACGCTGCCACCGAGTCCACAAGGAAGCCCAGAAATTCCATGTTCTGAGAGGGGACCAGAGTAGATTTCTCGAGGTTCACAAGGAAACCCAAGTCCTGAAGGAGACATTGAGTGGTTTGGAGATCTGCAAGGAGACCCTGTTTGTCCAGGTTCAGGATAAGAATATCGTCTAAGTAGATTATGAGTCTGATACCAAGGGAGCGAAGAAAAGCGACCACCGGCTTCAGGAGTTTTGTGAAGCACCATGGTGCAGAAGAGAGACCAAAGGGAAGAGAGGTGAAACAATAGGTCACTCCTGACCACTGGAATTGAAGGAATTTCCAATGAGATTGGTGGATAGGAACCGTAAGATAGGCATCTTGAAGATCTAAACGGACCATCCAATCGTTCGGCCGAAGGGTATCCCTCAGATGAAGGATTGTCTCCATTTTGAAATGACGATAAACCACGAAGTGGTTAAACCATTTTAGGTTTATGACAGTGCGTAATTTCTTGTTTTTCTTTTGGACTAGAAAAATGGAGCTTAAAAAGCCTGTAGAGTCGTAGGGAAAAACTCGGATGGCTTGTTTCTTAAAAGGGACTGTATCTCGGTTGAGATGAGATTTGCCATGTGGGAAGAGAACACCAGAGGAGGAGGGAAAGAGTTCTGGACAGGAGGAGAGTAAAATTCTATAAGATAGCCTTGAACTGTGCTGAGGACCCACGGGTCTACACTTATTGACTGCCATTTTGGAAGAAACAGTTTTAATCGACCCCCGACAGGAGGGAAAGAAGAAAGGCTTACCTTGTTGATTGGAGTTGGAGTTGCGATAACCTTTGCGCCCTCTGCCGTGGAAGCCACGACCTCTTTGTGGATAAAACTGTGGCTTGTATTCTTGGGAGTTGTCGTAAGAACCTTTGGAGCCTTGATTGTAGGGACGGCCGGAAGAGCGACCCCTGCCTCGTCCGGCCCTTCCAAAAACCCGAGGGGCGAAAGTCTTTTTTAAGGATTGCTGAGCCTTGTCAAGAGAGGCAAAGGTAGAGACAAAGCGACTGATGTCGCGAACCAAATTCTCCCCAAAGAGGAGGCCATTTGCCTTAGAGCCGGGGTCCATAGGAGCTAGGTTAGCAAGCTTGGGGTCCAACTTGATTAAAAGACCATTACGCCTCTCATGAGTAATGGCTGCGTTGGCATTGCCTAAAAGACAAAAGGCACGTTGAACCCACATGGAGATGTCATCAGCTGAAAGATCTGAACCATCAAGACGGGCAGACTCTGCCATATCGAAGATACGGGCCAAGGGACCAACAATGTCCAGCATTTTGTCCTGACATGTGGACCATGCTTTATCAACCCCGCGTCGAGGGTCTTTACCAAATTTTGAAAAGAAGGTAAGGAGAGGTTGGTCAATGGAAGGGACAAGGGTGATTTTATCAGGCAGGGCAGGTTTGGGACATTCAGACTTTAATCTTGAACGGACAGAGGCTTCCAGAGGGAGACGAAGACGGGCAGAAATGTATTCCCCAACGTGATGTGATGGAAACCATTCAGTTGAGTTGGGATTACGGATGGAGGATGGGTCAAACATAGGGAGACCCTCCGAATCATAAACTGGGTCAAAGTTAAAGGAATCACTTTTGGGAATTTTGGGGGGGGGAGTCAGTGACATCAAAAATATCGCACAAGTCGTCAGCATCAGGCATCTCATCATCTGTGTCCAAGATGGTGGAAATTACTAATTTCTTAGTAGGAGACTCTGTGTGCTTGGATTTCTGTTTTCTCTTGCCCTCTGTACCGACAAACCCCTCCTTAGTAGGAGGCCTGGGAGGCACAACGTCCTCGTCCATAGGCGAGTAGGACTCGCTAACCAATGCAGACGCTTTTTTAGGTTTTTGCACAGAAACAGAGTGTTCCACCTTGCGTTTTCTGCTATCCCCCGCAGATTGGGCCAAAATCTTGGACAACATGCTGACCATTGAGTTCTCCATATTCTTAGACATCCTTTTCATGGAGACTTCAACTGCCTGTTCGACAGAATTATTTATAAACTTATGAAGGTCCTGTTTAAGAGACCCATTATCCATGTTATAGGGATTTTCCTCAGATGAGCTCTCATGCTCCATGGTAAATAAATGTGGCAGGAAAGGGTTAACTCTGTGAGGAAAGTGAGGGGCGTGAAGAAGGGGGCGTGAAAAAGGGGCGGGGCGGCTGCCAGACACGGCAGCGAGGAGACCGGAGGCAAGACCGGCCAAAGAAGGAGCTCCGAAATGCAGCAGCAACCGCTGAGGAAAAGCGGCGGTGAAAGGCTGCAAACCAAGCGTAGGAGAACAGCTCCAGAAGCGGTGAGAGGCAGCGCGAGGAGCGCGAGGGCCGCGGAGCAGGGAAATACCAAAAGGAAAAGGCGGGAGGGGGGGGAAGAGAAGCCGGTAACCAGAACCGGTCGGCAGAAAGCGCGCGAGCAGCGCGAACACTGAGGCACAATAGCGCTAAACCAGGCAGAACAATTCAATTTTAAACATTAAACAAGTCAAAATAAACTTATATTATTAAATAAATAGCGAGCATAGATAAGGGAACACTTATCTGACTGCGAGCAGCAAGAAAAGAGGAAGCTGCGCAGTCAGTGTGTTCTATTATCTATAATGTGACTGCTGATTGGTTGCTATACTCTCGTTTTTTCCCATTCCCATGGCCCAGTTGTTGCCTGGCCCTCTGGGAACTGTAGTTCTTACACTTATCTTGGCTGCTATTGAATAAAATGCAAGATAAGAAAGCATAATAGGAGCCTCCGGTCTTGCCATAAAATTACAATGCAAACGTTAAAGTATGACATATAGTCCCAGGAACATGATTACGTGCACTTATATTGTCATCTAAGACATACAAATTGAAGTTCATAAATCAAAATGCAGCATGAACCATGTTTTAAAGTTGTGCATTAAGTGAAAAAGTTGAACACTTTGTTCTTGTGAAGAAATAGTAAAACGCCATGAGTGAAACAAGTGGAAAGAACAAAAAGAATGCTACAGCATTTTGGACAAGAATTCAGAACAAAGTTATGCATAAGACAAATTTATTTATGACGGAATTTATAAAATCATGTCATAATTCAAAAGTCCACATTTAGCTGGTGCAACTCAACAGCATGTCAACCTTAATGAACGGAGGTCATCATCAGTATATAGATAACACAACATCGAATGATAACTGTCTGTGGGGTTTCATAGGTACATGGGAGGATTCTAACAGAAATTAAGAATCCACAAGCTGGGATAACAATCACCGACTATCGGATGCACGGTTATGGTCATTCCCGATAGGACAATTCCAAAAGGTTCCAAGTCACGGGATGGGCTGAAAGAGGAGCTCCCTGGGGAGTTGGGAGTATACAGAAACAAGAGCCATGGTCACGGTTCCTTCACAAGGTCCCCTGGTTCCAGGCAATAAATCCGGGTGTTTGGACCAGGTCTACAATCCAACTGGATCAACAACGTTTGGGCTAAAGTCGGGATCACATGTTCAGTGCAGGAAGGATTCTGAGTTCAGGGGTGAAACCAAATGTACCACAGAGCACAACTGTATCAGTGGATCAACTGGAGTGTCATGACTGAATAATTGATTCCTGTTCAGACATTGTTGGATGTTACTGCATTAGTGCTATTGGGCATAATTATGAGAGGGGAAAGAGCTAAAATTGTAGGCTGATAAACTCCATTTTATGAGGGCTTCAGTTTGAATATATCCATTTCAATATGATATGTCAACCTATATATGTGTAATACAATTTGTATTGAAAACAATGTGGAAAAGTAGAATGGCAGGACATCAACCATTGGCATCTGATGTCTCTTTTTAATTCCACAAACGTTTGAGAAAATATTGATTTTCGGTATCATTTGCTAGTTGCAGGTAATTGTTAGTACAAACATGAGCGCCTTCTTTAGCAGTATTTGATTCCTGGTTTTCAAAATGTTTGAAGTTGTTCGGATTTGCTGGGTGCCCTCAACCTCAGGGACTGAAATTGCAGTCATCTTGCATGCCAAAATTCAGAGAAAGAATGCTTCAAATTTGACTTGTCATATTTGAGATGTTGCTCCATTCGCTGATATGCTACCTCCATTTTTGAGTCTTATTATAATGAAGACATGAGGAAACAGAAGTTGGTCGGACATTTGAAATGAGCATACACATTAATATGTTTGTGGGACCTTAAATAAGAAAACACTGCTTTTAGCTACAGTTTGCCATTATTGCTAAAACAAATTGGTACAATTGAAAAAAGTTACACCTTTCTGGATTCCAGCTTAGCAGAAAAGATGCTTTTGTAATTATAATTGAGCTTCTGAAAGAGCTACTATTGCTCATGAGCTGTTACGTGCTATAACCTATCTAACAAAATAAAATACATTGTACCTGTCGTACAGTGGGATCAGCAACCAACAAATCAGTATGAGCCAACATCTAGGCGTGTTTCAAAGTTTTAAGGACCTTCAAGAACCATGTACAATCAGATGCTGTCCAAAGTTTGAGGGTGAGTTTGAGCCATAAATTAGACCCTGGAGGCTTAAGGGCCTGAAAGTCAGAAGGCCTATGAACATTTATCAACATTTTGAATTGAATCCATTTGAACATAGGAGGCCAGTTTGAATGCTTTAGTTTAGCTGAGAGTGAGCTATTTGTGAGAAGATTAGCCTAGCTGCCATATTTAACCAGGTGGATTCTAATTAGTTTGCATGGAAAGCCCAGGTGCAATACATTGGAGTGATCCAGCCTAAAAGTAGAATACACTTTTGCACACTTTAAATACAATTATTAAGAGGGTTTAGACATAGGATTGGAACTGCCTGAGTCTTCATACGTCTTGGGGAAAGCCAAATCAAATATACTTATACAAGGCTAAATTCCAAGATAAACCTCATAGGTTAATTCAGAAGTGGATCATTAAAGAAGGCAAAAAGTAGTTAGTTAATTAGCTATGAATGTGCTCAAATAAAGTAGCCAAAGTCATATTCTGTGGATCCACTAACATAGGTTAGAATCTGAAACAAGTTAAGTGGCCAGAATCAAATATTAAGTATATAAAAAGACTGGCATAGAGTCTGCTCAGAAAGGCAAAAAACATGTAAGTATAAATCAATAAGTAGACTAGCACAGAGTCTGCTCAGTTTAAAAGCCCAAGAAAGTCTGGCAAATAACCACAAAGACCATCTTGTATAGGGTTTTTGATAGAAAACCACACACTTTCACTGGTGATATGGGACATAATAGAGTTCAACTAGCAGTGTAGCATTCTAATATTCCAATGCACATACTAATACTACAGAATATATTAGACTGATCAACTAATGAATGGTCTACAGAACAGACTCAAGCAAAGGACTTTGAATGTTGCAAAGACAGAAACATCCTGTACATGGCTTCCTTGAGAGGAACCCACAATAATATAATTTAATAAAACAGAGAACAAGGATTAGGCTTCCATTTACTGATTTTCTGAAATGTAAAAGCGCATAGCATGTGGAAAGGCTTGTTCACGTAAAATAAATGTGCACATTTCTTTCTGCAAAATCGAACTGACGTCAATGCAAGCTGAAGCCTAATCATGCGAAACCGGTCCCAGGATGCTTGTTTCCTGTCTAGGGATGACATGGCTTGGCAGTTCAGGCTGGACTCCTCCCATGAGACTGATTTGCATATAACTATGTCTGAACTGGGGCGGCAAAGAGAGCTAAAGAATGATGATAGGTTCAACCCAGATCTGTGACTGGGGGTGAGTGTTTGAAAAGTTTCAGCATTCCGTCCATCATCTCCTTGTATTTGCTTTGTTCGACCTAATCATGCCAAATTACGTTTCTCTGAATTAGGCCTTCTTTTTATAATTAATGAAGCACTCTAACACACTTGGCATGGTCACTCTTTTTGTCTTTTCCTTTCTCGTGCCCCATCCATAAATACCTGGAACCATTGTATTGGCATTTACTTTAATCACTTGGGGGCATATTACCAAGCAATAGCGATAATTATCGCTATTGCTTGGTTAGAGACAAAAATTTACCGCTGAGCTGCGGCGATTTTTATCGCAGAGAAACCTTGGTATTACCAAGGTTTATCGCAAATGCGCTAAAAAACGTCGCAATGCATGAATATCGCTGAAAAGTCAGCGATATTCATGCATTACCGAGCTAATGCTCTTAGCCATGTTATCCACCTCCCATTGGATAACATGGCTAAGAACTTCTCAGGGCAGGTGCTAGCTTTTGGAGATATTCGCACTTAGCGCAAATATCTCCAAAAGTTGGTAATAGGAGATAGCGATGTTAGCGACTGTTTCCAGTCGCTAACATCTTGGCACGCCCACTTTGCATGTCATTAGTGATAAATATCACTGACATGCAAAGTGGGGCCCAAGATGGTCGCTATCTCCTACTAGCTGTCGCTAACTGGTGTTAGCGACAGATAGGTAATAGTGAGATAATTTTATCTCCGCTTTCTTGGCTTTTAAAGCCAAAAAAACAGAGATAAACCCCCTTGATAATATGCCCCTTGGTTTTTAAAAACCTATTATCAGTGTGCAAGCAAAACCTTTTTTGGTAGAACATGTTCACAAATGCAAGGTTTTATGGCTATTTCAAGTGTTTGGGAAAAACAAATTTCACCTTTCTTTGAACTCTAGAATCTGTTGCACAGGTACAAAGTATAGCGTTTTTTATTCTTAATTGGTATTTAATTTATTTTTCATTGTCAATTGATGCATAGTCTGCAACTAATGAAAAATCATTGTAAGTGATGGAAGAGCATTTGCTATGTGTACCATATGTTTCCTGAACTATAATGAGTTATATATCAATGTGATTAGGGCAGCTAGATAAATATAATAGTCTATTGTGTTTGTAGACCTACCATTCAATACACAATATTACAGATGCAGCCATGGTCGTCAATGTATATTTTTTCTAAGTTAAATTGATTTTTTTTGTGAATTCAATGAGAACCGTGCACGGGGAAACCTTGAACAACCCACATAATTGAAAAATATATTTTTGTAGGATTGACATCTGTACTATATAATAAGGAAGGTCTTTTGCTTATAGTAGTGGTTCACCGACTTTCTGATACCTACTAGTGCCATATCAAAATTATTAGAAATAAAAATCCTGCCCTCATCTATCAGCCCCTTTTTTTAAAGGAACAAAAAGAAGGATGAGGACAGCAGCACTGTTGTTTTTCAGGCTGAACCCCAGTGATGACTGCTCTGCCAGTGAGAGCAAGCGGGTGTGGTGCCACTGTACTTGGAGAGGTGTGGTGCAGCGGCCAGGGCAGCTGACTTTGGAGCACAGGGTTCACGGTTTGATCTCTGGCTCCGGCGGCAGTTCAGCTCTGCACCATGTGACTCTGGGCAATAGCTCACTTACAGCCATATTCATGAACCTGAATTGCGCTCGCAAATGGCCAGATTCTGAGAATCTGGCCGTTTGCGAGTGCGATTTTTGCATTTGGGATTCATCATCCCAAATGCAAAAATCGCTATTTGCGAACTCGCATATTTGCGAGGAATTGGATTTAAGGAATCTCTAATAGAGATTCCTTAAATGCAATTCATCACCCTATTAGAAATTGCAAATTCGCAGTATTTGGTCGCAATTTACCACGAAATCTGACTTCGTGGTAAATTGCGATAAACGAGTAAAAAGCACTTTAGTGCATTTTTTACTTTTGCATGTTGCACACACACATGTCCTCTGGACATGTGTGTGCGCAACACCTGTTCAAATGTACATTTGAGGGGTGCTACAGGGTGTCCTTTGGACACCCCTGGCACCCTTCAAATCGCAATCTTATTTGCGATTAGCAAATTGCTAATCGCAAATAAGGAATACTCCCCATTCATTCCTATGGGCCTTTTGGCCCATAGGAATGAATGGGGAGTTTTTCCTTATTTGCGATTAGCAATTTGCTAATCGCAAATAAGGAATCAGTAGGAATCGCAATAATTTTTGCTAATCCTACATGAATCCCGTTTTGCGAGTCCTTAATAGCGAATCGCTATAATTCGCTATTAGGGCCTCGCAAAACGGGAGATTGATGAATATGGCTGTTAATTTCCACGACGGCCCCCAGTGCTTTAAGACCCGTAAGGGTGAGTAGTTCACGCTTTACAAATATGGATTTATATTCACTCCCCACAGGCCCCTCTTGACACTTCACTGCTGTTCATCCACATGACCTGGGGCTGATGGCAGGAGCTGATGAGTTGGCCTTGGGGAGGAGTTGGAAGCTAGAGGCCAGTCTCCGCACCCAGGTAAGTCATCATGCCCTTTGTTGAAACGACATGAAGGTGGGCACACAATTAGTGCATGCAGCTAGATTTTGATATGACAAGATTACTCCAGATCCATTCAAGAATCAAAACGTGAATGTGAGAAACTGGGTTGTTGGTTGACTGGAGTTATGAACTGTTAAGCTTTAAGGTAAAAAAAGTAGGTGCTTATTTACAAGAGCATTGTATCGCCAGTGCATCACTTTTTTTGACACACTGGCAGCGCAGTGGGCTTGCCCATATTTACAAGGCCGCATAAAGTCACCCTGCTTGACTTTACACGTCCTTCTAAATATGGGCCCCTTTTAAGCATTACTCTGTGTAAAAGAGGCATTCCACTTAACGTGGCTTAAATCCGCCTTGTTATTAAGGCACCCTTTCAAGCTATACGTAGTGTGACGGGGCAGGCAATGGGTGTTGTGTTAGGCGATCCAGCGCAACACCCATTGATTTTGACACAGCCTTATATTTACAAGGGTGGCATAAATATGGGGAGCGCCAAAATTAAGACCAGGGAAAACCTGGTCTTACCTTGGCGCAACGAGGAGAAATGTGTATTTTCTCCTCATTTTTGCTGTTTCCATATGTGATGTATTGTGAAGCACACATAGAAACAACAAAACACCACTGATTGTTTATGTGCAGGGAGGTGTCCCTTCCTACCAATAAACAATCATTAAAAAATGAACTTTTTCAACTTCTATGTGTGCTGCTTTAAGTAGCACACATAGATGTTTTAAAACGCCATTTTAGATTGTTTATGTGCAGGAAGGGACACCTTCCTGCCCTATGATGCAAAGGTGTCTGCGTTGGCACGAGGCAACTAATTTAGCACCAGCACTGGGGGAAACACAAGGCTGCACTGTATTCTTGTAAATACTGTGCAGCCCTATGTTTCAGACGTGGCAAATTGTGGCATTAAGCCAAGGAGGCTAATGCTGCGCTCTGCCACTTCCTTGTTAATATGACCTTAAGTTTAAATTGAGGGTGTTTCAGAAAGAAAGATCTCAGGAAATTTAAGAAGTATGAAGGTGAAAAAGGAAGATTTCCGCATAGTGAGGATTTCAGCAGAAATCCTCTGAAAAGGGTACAAGTATTTAATATATTGAGTATTTGTCACCTCTGAAGACAGGAACTTATATTCAATGGATCCAGAAGAAGAGGACACAGAAGAACCATGCATAAATGAGAATTGCAAACTTTTTTTTTAACAGATTTTTTATTATGAAAGATAAAATAAAATAAGTGTCACGGAAATACACAGCCATTTGCCTACAATCCCGGGGCCGGCAGCTTATAAAAACAAGGCCCTGCACACAGCGTTATCACCCACATCCCGGGGGTAGGGCCGCGTCACATGTAAAAATGATGGCTCTTGTTACTGCTTAAAGTGTATCCACTGTAGAACAGTGATTATAAATATAGCACGAATTGTCATTACAAACAAAGAGATGTCAGGACAACTTGTCGCCGTCAGGACCCATACCCTATGCAGCGACATACAGCCATGTAACCCCTATCTGACTTCTGTTCTATACCTATTCTCCTCCTCTTAGTATCACCGGTGCTAGCAGATTTCCCATACATACCAACTATCCCCTGTGTAGGTTGAGCTCAACAGTAGACCCTACAGTTCCGGGATATTTTATTATCCCTTATGCAGTGTTGGTGTTAGTTCCTGCTATGGGTTCTGTTGATGCACCTTCAGTCGCGTTCTCACTTTTACTGTTGAGGTATGTTGTGTATAACCCCAGATGTTCTTTGGTCTGCTCCACAGAGCAAGCAGTTCACTAAAGTTCTCTGATTTCGTACAGCAATAAAGGACATCATGGGACCACTGTGTCACTGTAGGTAAGGGGCCCCTCATCAAGCACATTGCCACCCTTCGCTTGGCCATCAGCAGGCCCATGTCCACCAGCCTACGGGCTGCTTTCGGTAACTGTTTGGAATAACCCAGCAGTGCCGCAGCAGGGTCCGGTGCAATCGTAAAACCAACAATGGTGCTCAGTTCCCAGAATATCTTATCCCCATACTGGAAGACACCTGGGCAGCCCCAAGTCAAATATAGGAAATCCTCAAATGGGGAAGAGCATCTATGGCAGGTCGCCTCCTCTCTGAGCCCATATCTCTGCAATATCTCCGGTGTATAATAAACTCTGTTAATGTATTTGAAAATGGATAAGTCTATGTTTGCCGTGTAATGATATGCGTTTCATGTTATTGCAACAATAAGGCCACATGGCGTCGTCTATAGTCATGTCCAGATCGCGTTGCCAGGCCAGCCTGGCCCTTGTGTATTGGTTCGTTCTATGAGACATTGCTAACATGTATATGTTAGAGACTAGCTTAAGGGGGACTTAGTTTTAATAACATACGTCAGCTCTTTTACCTCGGAGGGTTCGCACAGATCTTCCCCCAGTAGTTGGTGCAGTGCCCGGTGCACTCTATGGAACTGGAAGCGTTGAAGCAAGGTGGGAGCTTCTGTAAGGACCGAGGCCTCGTCCCACGTTTTGGCAACACCATCTGAGAACAGGTCACCTGCTCTGTGTATACCCAACGCTTGCATCTCTTGTATGACTCCTCCATCTCTACAGGGGGTCAACCAGACCTCCCAGTCTATTGGCATTTCTGGAGAGTACAGTAATGCCCCTGCTTGTTGCTGTACCGGGCTGTGCCATGCGTGTCTCGTCGAGTTGAGCGAGTCCAATATGCCTGTCCTGCGATCGACCGGCTCCAGAATAACCACTGGGAGGGAGAGAGGGTCAGCAAAGAGCTTTTAGAGTCGAAGATATGGTGTATTATCTGCACCGTGGACTCAACTATGTACTTGTGCACCCTGCGCCGCTCTGTAAAATAAATCCAGGTCAGGAGCGCCTAGTCCTCCCAAGTGGAAGGTAGAGTGAGCACTCACCATTGTACCCGCGCCTGCTTGCCTGCCCAATCTAATCGTATCAGCAAATAATTTATTCTAACAGGGAGCGAGGCAACACTATTGGTATGTTTACGAACAGGAAAAGGAACCTGGGGAGCACCACCATCTTCATGATAGAGGCCCTGCCAATTAAAGATAATGGCAGTCTGATCCAGATTTCAATGTCATCCTCTAATTTTGCCACAGCGATACCATAATTCTCACTGAATACAATGTCTGGGTTTGTGTGCAATCTAATGCCAAGGTACCTGACCAAGTCATCAGACCATTGCAGTACTCCATCTCAAATTGCATAGTCGCTGGGGTGAGCGGAAAAGCTATGGACTTCGTCCAATTGACCCTCAACCCAGATAGCGCACTAAAGTGTACCACCTCTCTGAGGACCGGGGAGAGATTGTTTTCTGGGTCCCTTATGTATAACAGGGTGTCATCTGCGTACGTTGAGACCACTATCTCATACGCAGGGAACCTGACCCCTCTGTGTGCATGAAATTCTCTGAGCGCACACGCCAAGGGCTCAGCGATAAAGGCGTATAACATTGGGGACAGGGGGCATTCCTGCCGTGTTCCCCTGGAAATAGAAATGGCCCCAGTGAAAAGATTCCCCAGCTGGATGCGTGCTGTGGAAGCGTTGTCCAACACGCCTATCATTTGCAGAAATACGGGCCCAAGTCTCATTCTGGTCAGCACGTGTCACATGAAGTGCCACTCCACCGAATCAAAAGCTTTCTCCATATCTAGGAACACCACGATGGCACTTGTATCTTGTCGGACATGTTGTATACCATTCTAAGATTATAGGTGAGGTTTCTATCTGGCACAAACCCCGCCTGTTCCGGGACAACAAGTTCCAGGGTCAATAGAACTATCCGGTTAGCCAGAGTTTTCGCAAACAACTTGGTGTCCAGATTCAGCAGAGAGAGCAGCCGGTAAGAGCCGCATTCCTCAGGGGGTTTATCTGGTTTGGGAATGGCCACTGGGATCACTTCTCTCATAGATTGTGGCATCTTGCCTGTAACGCATAGATCTTCAAAGAGCGTTGAGATGCGGGGTACCAGCAGATCAATAAAAGCTTTGTAAAATCCCACTGTGAGGCCGTCTTTCCCCATCGCGCTGGCTGCTCTCATTCCTGGGAGTGCCTCCACTAGCTCATCTTTTTCAATGGGGAGCATGAGAAACTCTCTGTGAGTGTTCGACAGGAAGGGCAGCTGGATGTATTCTAGGTAGTCTAGGATTTCACCATCCATTTCCCAAGAGCGGGAAGCATACAACCCTGAGTAGTATTGTCTAAACCAATTAGCCATGTCCTCTTCCTCTGCTAGCAAGTCACCCTCTTCAGATCGGATTGCAATGAGCAGAGTTTTACTATGTTTAGCTTTCAACATATGAGCCAGTACCGATCCCAGCCTGTCACCTTCACCATATGCCCGCACTGTGGCATATTTGCCCAGGTGTTTCACCTCACTATCCGCTGCTTCCTGATATTCTGCCAATTAGTCCCTAATAGCTCCTGCAATGTCCCCATCGTCCCCAGCCAACTGACAAGCCTCCAGATTGCCTAGTTTCCGTTCCAAGGTCGACAACCTCTGTCAGATTGAGCGCAGTACCCATGAATGCTTAGTCATGGCCACCCCACGGATGTACACCTTAAAGGCTTCCCACACCGTCTGAAAACTGTCCACTGAACCAATATTGATAAGGAAAAATGTATCTATCGCCACTGCCATCTCCTCCTTGAAAATGGGGTCCAGTAGCGAGAAAGGGGGGGAAACGCCATGTAAATGGTGGAATTGTTTTCCTAGGCATCGACAGGACCAGTAAAAGAGGCGAGTGATTGAACAAAGTGCGTGGCAAGACCTGGCAAGTACAAATCAGAGACATGAGGGGCGTCAGCGCCAAAAAGTAGTCTGTTCATGTGTGAAAGTTATGGTAAGCAGAGTAGGGTGTGTAACCTCCCTCGAGTGGGTGCATCTCCCTCCAGACATCTGAAAGGTCCTTACTAATCATAACACTTTCTATGGCCCTAGCCGCTAGCACCGGCCTTCTCGTCGGGCCCCCAGACCTGTCTAATTCGGGATTTCTAACCAAATTGAAGTCATCGCCCCAGAGTATTTGTGTCGACACATAACCAGCCATCGTGTTTGCCAATGTTGCAAAAAATTCTGGGCAGTCATAGTTGGGGCCGTAGACGTTTACTAGGAGCAATTCCAGCCCCCTCCCCTGGAATTTGAATATAATAAATGGTCCTTCCGTGTCCGCTGCTATCTGTTTTATCGTGTAATCTGATCTGGGGTTTAGCCCGAAGTATTTGCATTACCCACCAGGCCCCCGTAGCGCATCATTGGGCTATGTAGTGGTAGGTGAGTCTCTTGAAGCAAGGCAACATTTACATTGTGTCTAGTTAGATAGTTTAGCACTTTGAGCAATTTGCGGAGGTCATTTAGACCTCTGACGTTCCAGGACAGAGCTCTGAGGAAGTCTATAGCTCTTGGGGCAGTGGCTCCATTAGCTGTTGCCATCATGTCTGTCAATTATTGCAGTGTGTCCTGACTTGTGCCAATTAAGTGCAGTGCATGTCTCTCGTAACGCTTTGGCTAACATTTCCAACAACAAAAACATCTATACCCCTGCCCGGCCCCACCCTCCTCCCACCCACAGCTGACCACTCACAACTCTGTCATGTCTCATCCCCGATAACTCCCACCCGTTCCCCCCCCCCCCCGAACTCAAGTAACAATAGCTGTGTTTTGCGCTCGTGGGCAGAGGTCGCTCTGTAGTAGCAAGAAGTTAAACACAGTCACTCTTGTATCCCGACCCCTGCACTCCGGCTGATAAAACCACAGCCCCCACCATAAAGCACTTCCCAGTCAGGCCCGCTGGAGATCACATACCGCAATCCAACCTTGATCCTTGTGTCAGTGTCTACTACAAGGCTTTCCCGGCCATTAGCACTGTATCCAGGATGAGATCCCAGGAGTATCATCCAACACTGTCATACATTCGACAACAGATAATGGTCACATTTGCATAGATATAGGAATAATAATAGGATTGCAGCAAAATCACTCCAACATATTCTGAATCATCACAACCCACTTCCCCCCGTCCCCATGCTAGTTATCGGTTGAGCATAAGGCGGATATTCTCTGTCCTGCTCCTCTAGCGATCCTCCAGCGGCCTCGCCCAAGAGCTGCCGCTCTGGGCTCTGTCCCTGTTCTCTCAACCAGTCTATTAATGCCATCTGGAGTGTCTTTGGATCGGTGAAGATGTGGGAGCTACCCTGTTTGTTCACACACAATTTCGCCGGGTACAGCATAGCGTAGTCCAGACCTAGTTCACGTAGGCACTTTTTCATGGGCACAAACTGTTTGCCCGCCTCCTGCACTCGGGTGGTGAAATCCGGGTAGAGTGAGATGGTCGAACCTTCATATACCAGTGCAAGTTTGTCCCTCGCCGTCCCCAAAGCAGCGTCTATGTCCCGGTAATTTAACAGTTTAGCTATTATCGGACATGGTCGTGCCCCCGGCTGTGGTCGAGGTCCCAACGAGCGGTGCGCCCTCTCCACAACGAACATGTTTGAGAAGACTTCAGCGCCCAGAAGGTTTACCAACAGCTTCTCCACGAAATGTTCCATATTACCGGTTTGCGTCGTCTCTGGCAGGCCCATTATTTGTAAATTGCATAGTCTCGAGCGGGCTTCCAAATCCTCTGCTTTGTCTTGCAATACATGTATGACACTCCTGAGCTGTTTATGGTCAGATTCAATAGTAGTTTGCGCCTCTTCTACATCCGTGAGCCTTCATTCTGACATATCTAACTGCTCTGCATGTTTACCCAGTCTTTCCCCCATTCTGTCCATCTCGTAAGAGCGGGCGTCTATTTTGGTACCAAGGGAGGTGATACCGCCTTGCAGGCCCTTCTCCATTGAACGCAGCATACTCCGTATGTCCGTCTCGTCCTCTAAAGGGGTCGACATCCTGCCAGATTCCTCCGTCGCCGTGTCGTGAGACTTAGAACATTTTTGTTCGAAAGTGAGTTTGGACTGTGTCCTGTCCGTCCTGCCCATTGTCTTCTCTGGGGGGGTCCGTGATTTAGGTGCTATCTTCAGTGTTCCCTCTGTTAGTGGTCCAGTATAGGCCGAGCGGATGTTTACAGCTTCCAGCACTGCACTGCACGCAGCTGTTAGACTCACTTTCTCAGAAGAGTGCGCCTCCCTCCGGACTGCTTCCAATGCACCAATCGTGGAATACCCCACTTGACTCTATGTGCACGACCACTGATTCGCAACAGCCTCACTCCCAATAGTAGTGTTGCCGCACAGTGCTGCCACCAGCCCTGGCCTCAGCTTCCTGCTACACATCAACTGTTACTCCCCAGGGGCACCCCCAGTACGTTCCTCACAATGCAGCTCTGGCACCGACCTCTACTTTACAGTAATGCCCTACCTGTCCATGTGCCTGGGAGTAGGTCTACCTGCAGGGACTGGCCAGTTTTGTGATTAGAACCTCCCAGGCAGGTCTCTTCATACGGCAAAGAGCCTCCAATGAGGCTCCAAAGCGGCTCGGAAGGCAAGTTCCAGTCTTTGCTTCTGTCCAGGTGAAGAGCTAGAATACCTTCAATGCTATTCTCCCCAGGGTTGAGGACTACAAAAGAGTCTATACTCACAGACACATCTAGGGGGATCTCAACTGTTTTATTTGACTCCAAATAGCCCCCACTAGGTTTGGCTCACAACCAAGGTTGCTGTGTTGACTGTTGTTCAATGTAGGAATAAACAAGAAGTGGCAGACAACCTGGCCATCATTTTTAATCTGGAACCTCCCCTTTCCGAAGCAGTCACAAGCTCTCCTAGCTAGGAGACTCCCCAGCCCCTCCAAGCAGGCACAGTGAGTCAGAGTCCTCAGGAGCCCAACAGCACGTTCCCGGGATCAAGGTCACTCCATACCTTGCTGTTGGCTTCGTGACCCACTGAGCGCAGTCAGTCCACAGGGACCGCTCTCCACTGCACTCCGGAGAACCTCGCAAAATGCCCCTTCCAGCCGCGAAGCGCCGTACTGACCCGCAGCCCGGGTCTTCAGCCATCACCACCACAATCTGTCCCTCTGGGATGTCCCTCGCTCTCACTCCCTTGTTTGCCAGGTCATCAGCAGGCTGCTGGAGCCGCGACCACCACAGTGTCTGATTTGTCTGGGAGCCTCACTCCGATTTCCCCGCCAGACAATCCAGCACTGATGTGTTGCCTCCAGGCTTGCCCCACTGCAAGAGGAACTCCTCCACTTTCCCGACGGCTCCACCGGTCTGCACAAGCCACGATCGGGGCCGGACTCCCCAAACACGGGGGCGGCGAATGGCACCTGCTTTATTTGATCTATTAGTGAAGGTAATTTAGCAACTATTTTAGGATGGCTCTGGCAGCTTGCCGGCGCCATCCTAAAATCGTTACAGGAAGATGATGGATGGACAGCTCACTCAAGGGACCCCTGCGCACATCGGTGCGATTGCATAGTAACACACACATGGTCGCTGGAACTAGTTGTAGCTCAAATTCAGTGACGCTGGATAGAGGCCTTTGCATCCTTGACTTTCACGAGCGCAATCCTCGTGCTGTTCCTGTGACCAGGAGCTTCTTTCTCTTGATCTGCTGTTCTGATCGGTCTCTGACCTTTTATACACACAAGAGGCATGTGAACTCGAATGGAAGACCCCCCATTAAAAAAATCCGCAAAATCTGCGAATCCGCAAATTTGCGGATTTTGCGGATCCGCGAATCCGCAAATCCGCAGACCGTGGATCCGCGAAATCCGCCCATGCTTAGTAGACATGATGAATGCATCCGGTAGGCAAGTGCACATGACTGCGCAGGATGACAGTAGTGAGTGTGCCTCAAGCATGAGCAGTACAACAGTGCCTTTTGCAAGTGCTGTGAGACACACTACTCGCAGCGCTACCCCACCCACTGCCAACGAAAGACAAGAAGATGCAGCGCCAGACAGACGTCTGGGTGTTCGAGGGAAAAAACGCTAGTGTCCCATCCTGTCATTTTGATTGAAATTGTGATTTAACCATTGACACGCTGTGACCTAATCACTGACTCTCAAGTACGTTTGATTTAAATTGTGTTATTGTTTTTTGAATTCCAATGAGTATTGTGACATTAGTCACTTTGGCTGTTTGCTTCTGTTCCCTGGTCACAATACATGTACATAAAGTATACTTTGCATTTCATTTAATGTGTTTGTGTCTTCATTACTCACCTCAGAAGTAATTCTGTGTAATCTCCAATCTGCGCCTGCGGCCTTCTGCTGCGCCTGTGCCTTGTTGGGCAGGGTGGTGTGGCACTTGTTGGTTTCCATCCTCCGAGTCACTGTCAGACAGCTCCAGTTCCAAACCTCCCTTTGTCGCTATGTTGTGCAGCATGGCACATGCTGCCACTATCTTGCAGCATTTGACGGGACTGTATTTCATTGCGCCTCCGGTCTTATGAAGGCGTCTGAATTGGCTCTTGAGTAGGCCAAATGTGCGCTCAATTACGTTCCTTGTATAGATATGTGCTGTATTGTATCTCCTTTGTGCGGCTGTGGCTGGATTTAGATATGGTGTCAGCAGATAATTTCGCAAGGCGTATGCGCTGTCACCTACATGTGAGGGTAGAAAGGCTGTCAGTGGTTGTTTGAGTTTTACATTTGTACAAGGAATGGAAAGATGTTTTGCACATAATTACCTAGCAAATGTCCCTCTCCAAACTTTCCCCTTGCTAGACGGGTCTGAATGCCACTTTGCCTGAAGATATACGAATCATGTGCACTGCCAGGGAATTGTGACACGATGTCTGTTATAATGTTCTTTGCATTGCACACCACCTGAATATTTAGGGAATGATAACTTTTCCTATTGCGATACATATATTCATGAGCTGCAGGGGGACATATCGACACATGGGTGCAATTAATACAACCCAGTACTTGGGGGAATCCAGCAATTTGATAAAACCCCTGCTTGGTCCTAACTATTTCATGGGCTGTGGTAGGAAAACTTATGTGGTTGTGTATCCGTACCATCATAGCATCAAGAAAATCTGCCAATATTCGTGACATTGCACTTTGAGACACACCTCCTGCTACTGCTATGACTCCCTGAAAAGTGTCTGACGCTAGTAGATGTAGGCAACATAATACCTGCACATGCGTTGGGATTGCATTGGTCCTATGAGTCTGTTGTTGCAGGATAGGGTCCAATTCATGGATTAGACCATGTATCATTTGGCCATTCAGCCTATACTTGTCATATATTTCATCATCCTCCTGACCAAGCAAAGTAACGCGGATTCTGAAGATGCGCTCATTAATTTGCCTCCCTCTCTGTTGAGCAGCTTGCAGCCTCATCCTCCTTGCCATCTGGTACAGAGCAGCCATTTTGGAAACTGGGGCCTCATTGTGGGTGTGTTTATATATGTTTCTGTTGGTCTTCAGCTGTTTCTGATTAGCACTCATTTTTACCACCTGGTTGGGTCCCTTCTTAAATTGCGATTGCAATTTAGCGATTTTTCTGTAAATCGCTAATTGCGATTTTTCATGCATTTGGATAGCGATTCCTTATTTGCGATTCTTTACTTGTGATTCGCAAACGGGAAATCGCAATGATTTTCGCAGATTTTCTTTGCGATTCCTTAATTTTGCGAAAATGTACAAATTTTCGCAGAATTAAGGTTCATGCATTTCTACACTTCAAATTGCGCGCAAATGCCATATTTTTGCGATTTGCAATTTTACCGACTTCTTAAACGCTTGATGCATGTGCCTGCAAGTCTCTTAACTACTCATCAACACGGTACGTATAATGTACAGTAGTGATGGTCATCTCTATCCAGCGTCCGAGGCTTAAGATTGTTGTTTAATAACATTAATACATGTTAATGTTTAGTTTTGTGTAATAATATTGGTGTATTAAAATTTTTGGTTGTTAAAATTAAAAATGTATCAGGAGATAATTTGCGAGGGGGCCCCGAAATTTCAACTGCCTAGAAGCCTCCACAGAGTTTAATCCGGCACTGCCTGTTTGACAATTGTTCTACCTGCTTTGACACAATTCCTATATTGTTTTTAAATTTGCCCTTACTATAGCTGTTGTTCCCTTGAGAATGCCCCACATCAGTTAAAAACAAAACTGTTTTTCCTCCATTACAGCTGCACTGAAGCCTTTTTCGTATTCCCTTCACTTTCAGCTGAGGGTCAAACTTTGATTCGCCCCATCAGATCCGTGCTCTTGACCTGCTTGTCCTCAGAATGCGAGTTGACGTCTTTTGCCTTAGAAAAATAGAAGTGTGCATTAGATGAGACATTGCGTCAGGATGAAAACAGCATTGAAAAGGTAAAAGTACACAGGAGCAGAGCAGTTCTCTGACCTTGAGTTCAGTTTGAAGATCAGCGTGCTGAATAGGGAGGTAAAAGTGACAATGGAGCTGCAATCTTTCATGAATAAAATGTCTCTGATTGAGAGGCTAAACAAAAGCCAGCCATGATTCGCCTTCGTTTTTCAATCTCATGTTTCTTATAGAAAGTGTCTAACCTTGAAGTAAAGACCAGTAGTACAAAAACTGTCCTCACCTTGCACTTCAAAGTGAAATGTTCTTCTTGAATGACTGTCAACATGTCCTTAAGTACTGTTTCAGAGCTCAATGAAGGAAGTCTGTTTGTAGATAATTATTGTAGCTCGCTTGTAAATAATTAAGATTTACAGTGTGAATATTTTTACAGATTATCCAATGAAATTTTGACCAAAGTGCAATATATGTAGGTAAGAAATAATTGCAGAAATGTTAAACTGCCCGTGATAATCCACATACATCAAAGAAACCTAGCAACGTATGCCCTGAAGTTTTACTTCTTAGACTGTGAGCATTTACTAAAAGAACAAATAACATGTGGGGCCTGGTGCAGGAAGTGATTGCAAGTTTGCTAGCGGTGACCGTAATTTGCGACTCTGTAATGCAAATATGCAATGCATAAAGACAAGGAATATCATGAAAAATAAGTATTTACAGTGTAAGGCCAGTGAGTGCTTGTGATACAATTTCTTCCGCAACATTACAAGTACCAATATCGACTAGAAATGGTCTTAGCACATAGCCTTTAAAATGGAAGACACATACTAACTTAAGAAAAAGTGCAAGAAGGTGAAAAGGTTAGAAACGTTTTAACTGGCCAACCTAGACACAAAAAAGTGCATACCATGTAAGGCGGTCCACATTAAATATTCAATATGGCTGCACTCTACTTAGTGGTAGGACGCTGGTGCTGACAGGCTGCAGAGAAAGAGCGCAGACAAGCAGGTATAAAGTTTAAGTCTCATTGCAGTCCTGGAGAATGCTGGGTTAATCTGCACATAATATAGCTTCACAATGGTGATCTTACTATATGTCGTTTAGTAGTTGTCTCAATTACCAATCCATTACACATACACACAGTAAACACACTGCCACCACATGTGTGGTTATACACCGTGCTACATCTACATGTCACATGCTCATATCAACCTGTTGCTGCAATGGCTGGTATTTCACAGATCCCAGTATTCTGCTCTCACCATCAGTTCCTAGTGCCATGGCCATGAACATTACATATTTACTTCCTTGACACTCCAGATGCCTTACATCTGGAGTTCCCAAGGGCTCAATTTTGAGCCCGACTCTTTTCAACATCTATATGGCCCCTCTGGCGGTACTGGCGGAGTCCTACGGAGCCCAGATCGTGTTGTACGCTGACGACACCCAGCTCCTCTTTGCTTGTGACGGGGACTCGGACTTTGACGGAGAGAGCATCCGAAGCTGTCTTGAGGCAGTATTTGTCTGGTTCCAGCGTAACAGTCTTAAGTGTAATTCCGACAAATCTGAGGTGCTGTTCTTCGGGTGCCTTTCAGACTTGAGGTGGAAGTCCTGGTGGCCGGCGGCCATGTTTCCGCCCTCTGCCGCCTCTTCGGTGGCCAAAAATCTAGGCGTGCAGATTGATAATGGCCTCACCCTGAAACCTCAGATACTGGGCCTAGTGGGCAAATGCTTTGGTCTCCTAAAAATGATTAGGAAATTCCTGCCCCTATTGTCTCTGGACCACAGAAGAATTACTGTGCAGACATTGATAAGTTCACGTTTAGATTACGCCAATGTGCTGTACCTTGGCCTTCCGGAATTTCTTCTAACGCGCCTGCAAATTGTCCAAAACGCTGCAGCACATGCCATTTTTGGCCTCCAGCGGAGATCTAGGGCCAGTGACCTTCTAAAAACCCTTCACTGGCTTCCAATCAGAAAGCGCATTATTTTTAAAGCGCTCATTCTGACCTTTAAGGCACTTCACGGCACAGGTGCTAAGTACATCAGCAAACGGATGGAGTTCTATCAGCCATCCAGGTCACTTAGGTCATCCTCCTTGGCTTTGGCCTTTGTTCCAGTAATCAGGCGTGCCCACTGCGGCGGCCGCTCCTTCAAATGCCTGGCACCACAGCTATGGAATGCCCTACCTCTGTCTCTTAGGATAAATGGAAACCTTTTGGCATTTAGGAAGGACCTTAAGCCTTGGCTTTTTGTTCAGTAGGTTTTTGCCTGCCTTCCTCTGCTCTGCACCGCTGTGGGTCCTAAGCACCGGGACACTCCTCGGAGTAGCTGTGCGCTATACAAAACTCATTATAACATAACATAACATAACATAACATAACATTACATGTTCTATACGATACTAATATACTACATAGGAAACTTTCCTATATGTGACTATTTCCTACCATCGGCCAACCCGCACACATATAAGAAAAGAATGGGGTAATACTCAGAGCTTATATGATGTATGACATCATTACTGACATATCAAAACAGGAGATAGGTAGTAGTGTTCCCTAATAGGGAAAGACCACACATCAAATAATGACTTCGTATATATATCTGAAAGTCGTTAAAGTGTAACGTAATATTATAAGAATTAGGTCGGGGTGAAAGGGCAGCTTTTAACATCTACTACCTAGAGACATCATCAGCACATTAAGCACAAACATGAATAAACATCAAACCCATATAAGCTTTAACCGCACACCCTAATGTCTATTTGTCAGTCCAACATTAGTATAAGATGAATTGGTGACATAAACAAAATGTACTTATTAGTACATATGATTCTGAAAAGGTCTTGGCTAGATCGTGTGCTGGGAATCCTTTTAAATTCAATAAAGACAAGAATCTGCAAAAATTTTTAACTTGGTTTGGACTGTCTGTTGGATATGAAGAACACTGATTGAATTGAGCTTTTCAGAATCATATGTACTATTAAGTACATTTTGTTTACGTCTCCAATTCATCTTATACTAATGATGGACTGACAAATAGACATTACTGACATAGTAGCTTCTCCTCATATATGATGTCCAAATGCTCACGCAAAGTGCTATTCACCAGTAACTTCAGTACACCACACATGGGGGGATTGATGATTCCTTTGTAAGGGTACATGGAGGCATGAGTGGAAATGTCATAACAATATACACAGTTGTAACGTGAACATGAAATACCTTGAAAAACACGAGACAAGAGGCTTTTGGCAAAACAGGAACAGTTTGTTTTAGTAAACAGTACGGCAAGGAGAACAGTTACAGGTACAGGATCTAAGAACTGTCTCAACTTACAATCGATCTGAAATGGGTTTACATACAATTCCTTGAATATCATAAACAGCACCGGTGATCCCTTTTTTGGTAAGAAATGTGAACCATTGTCTGTGGCGTCATCAATTAATTAATAACTGATAGGGAATCCAGTTGGGCCTTGAACTTGCGTGGACACAATGCGGCCAGTGGGTAACATGTCCAGATGTCCGGCATGAGGGGAACGTGATCAGTGCATGTACTTTGTGTGCTGTGTCCTGACTGGCTATTTGTTCCTAACTTTATGTGACATCTGACTTTATGGTATTTTGGGAGTGCACGTTCCCTTTGGTGATGTGTGCTTTATTGGGGCCAATCTCCCTTGACCATTGTGGTATCACTGCGCCTACCTGTGGCATTGATCTGGCATTTCCTGTTTTTGCATTTGTCTACTTGCTACGTGCCACCTAACCTTCGACCTGTCAATCAGTGACCTCAGGCCTCGGTCTCAGGGCCTGCTTAACTTCATATTTCTGAGTCGGGTTGACTTGGAATTCAAAATAAACGAATTTGCTAATAAAAATACAATTTAGTTTTATACATGAATGTATCAATGTGAGCTTTCTCCCAGATGAATTTTCATCTACACCATCCAACACATAGTTCATGACAGTTACTTTATTGGGGGTCTGTTGTTCTTTAAGTTTGCCTTTGACAATTACTACTTTCCTATTTACTTGCATTCTACGCAATTTGAAGACTCTGTTTTTACAGCAGGAAATCCCAAACTGCACGGCTCCACACAAAAACAAGAACACAATGCAAACTGGCAAGGAGAACCAATTCAGAAACATACCTGCTCAGGAGCACCTTCCTCCTAATGCATGTCTGTTTGTAAATGGTGCAGTGCTTGGATGACAGGAATCAATGTCCCATTGTTCATGTCATTCCCTTGGATAACCGTACAGCAGGGCGCATTGATCTTGGCACATACTCCTTGCTCCATTGCTTCCATTAAGTCTAATGCATACCGATGCTGCACCACCATGAGGCGGATTGCTCTCAGTTCGTTCTTGATTGAATTAAGGTCAAGCTCAGTGCTGTTTATCATTTTAAGCCTTTCCCACCGGGTTATATAGAGCCAGCGGGCATTAACTTTTGTCTGCAAGGTAAAGAAGAGTATGTACCCTCCCTCTGATACATGTGTGTCTGTGAACAGTCTGAATTCTTCTGGAATGTCTTTGTCCCGAGCCCAGCCAAAATAACCTGAAGTTCTTTTTTGACGAGCCTGATGCTGCAAGGTTGTCTTCTTCCTTAGTGTGTGTTGGTACACATCCAATAGATGTTCTCAGAGAATGGCCATGGTAGGTGTGTATAGTGACCAGAGAACAGAGTCGTCGCCATCCAGTGACAAACTGAGTGCAGGCAAGCTCGCTGAACTGCCGGTAAATGTCCATCAGGGTGGAGGTACCCCGTTGCATATCTGGAATGTGCACGATTGTCCCACAATTCTCATTAGCGCCCAGTGGACGCGATCCTTTACCTCTGAAACACAAGGAATACAGTGCAAGTTTCCATACAATTATTGGTGCCCCCTTCGCTTCTAGCCAAGTGTATCCACCCACCTCAGGATCCCAGATTTGTAGACATGGGGTGGTCTTGTTTTTGTTCAACCCTCCCCTGTGTGAAGTATTTCCCTTTATAGCGTTGTGCTGAACAACCCTACACCAGAACTCCATATCAGGGTTCCACTTGTTAAGGAAGACTGTCACAGATATGCTAAGGGCTACCTTTGGACCACAAATTGAGGCAGGAGTGGATGTTTTTGCTCATTGAGTTGGGGGGTTTGTTACCTCCAAGAATCTCTTCTCTGGGAAGTCTATGGGCCAAACAGTAACAGTATACACCCCAATGGTGCCCTTTCGGCGCATCCTGCCCAGCTCAGTTGGGATATTGCTAGGCTTGGAGAAAAGGTATAGAGACGTTGGGTTGGTTTTGTATCAGGTCAGATTCACTCCTACTCTTTTGGGTTCTACCTTGCTGGGCTGGATTTTGATCCTGATTATGTATAGGTATAAGTGGAGAAGGCATTTTGCTTTTCTAGGGGCTACCTATTGGAACAAGTAAAGTCGGTGTGCGCCTACTGCATGCCGCATCAGTTAACAGACTTAGCACGATCTGTCGGATGTCTGAGTGCCCAGGGCGGTCATGTTCTGATTCCACATGTTGTGCAAAAGGCACTATGTAGTACATGTAGGATACTAGTGTTTGCTTTGGTGCAATTATAAGTGACATGGGAGAGATACCTGCACAAGTGCTATGACAGTATTTGAATGGACTCCATTTGGCTGGGTGATTCTTTAGCAGTGAATAGGTGCAACAGCACCCACCATAGACAGAGAGTACATAGAAGTACAACAATACATAACTTGTTATTGAACATTACTGGTCTTGGTATGGATCCAGGGGAGTTGTCTGTGATTGGGGATTTTCAATTAACAGTTCAAACAAAAAAGTTCAGGGTGCAATTCATAATCTTGATTCACATACCTTTACATCGGTGTTAGGGTGTTGGTGTGGCATCTGAAAGGTGGTGCACTTGGAAGTTCAATTAGAGACTTGTTGTATAAGAACTTGGTTCATTCTGTTAATTTAGAAAACATTGCAAGTGCATCATCATTAATGATTTTTTCTTCAGAGCTCTTGTACTTCCTGTAGGGATGTGTTCTCCACAGTCCATATACTTTTGCCAACAAAACTAGGGGCTTAGTATAGTGGCCAGACTTTGGAGATTTGGAAGATTTCAGAGGAAAAAGAAAGAAAACAGAAAACATTGATGGGATCATAAGAACATGGAGAGTCCAGGGCTAAGGCAATGAACTCTCACCAAACTCTGCCTAGTGATGATGATGAACCAGGACTGTTCCAGTAGCTTTTGGATGCCTGGCTACTCTGGTGAACCTCTTGGCTGACTCGATGTCATGCGGGGACTTCACAACTTTGGTTCTTGTGTGTGTGGCATGGAGGTTGTGGGGTTTTCACTATCCCAGGGGCACAATAATCCTGGCTCCTGCCATTGGAGGACAACTTTTTTTTAGAACTGAAAGGGGCCATCCAGTGAGAGGAGACCTCTGGATTTTTGAGGCGGTGTAGGGGCTACATGCCATGATGGAAAAAATCGGTCCCATGCCACCCTGCCCTTCGTCAGACTGCTCTCCCCCTGGGGTGTGGCAAGCCACCACTGCCCTGGAGGATCAAAAGCAGAGTGGGCCTTGACTACTGCAGGCACCCTTGGTGGCAAATTTTAGTGAGGATACCCGGTCAACAGAGCACATACAGAGGCCCTGAATCCCTAGACTTAAGTAAAAGTATGAATTCCCAATGTTGTCTCATTAGCTCTTCTTTTGGCTGAATACAATTTCTTTGGGGGGATGTGGGTGAATAGGTGGTATGTATTCTGGAGATTTATCTGAAGGCATTACCTCCCCAGATGGTCACCCACCCCTCCCTGCCAAGGCTGTGGCCACAGTCACTGTTGGGCTGAGTTCCCTGTCTCTGGTTGCTGTTGCCACATATTTGTCCAACTACCTGATCCCTGCTGCAGGGATGTTGCGGCTGACTGACCTCCCTGTGGCTGAATGTAAGGCACATTCAGATTACCCTGTGCTTGACTTTGTGAATGAATGTTCTTGGGGTTTCGTGGTGGTTGGCCCTAGCCCATTGATCTCTGTGCATCGTATGATTTTAACCAGTATCTGTCTGCTAGGTGGCCCATCATGTGGCAATAGTAACATTTCCTAGGGTCTGGTTGCTGCCACCACCCTGACTTCTTCCAACATAACTAGATTGAAACCCTCTTGGGTTTTGTGGTGGAGCTCTCTTTAAAAGTGATGTAATTTGCTTGTGGCCAATGCAGCCACCTCGAGGGCAGTCTTTTTCAATTTGTGTTGTACCAATTTAGCAGTGTATTTCTGGGCTTGCTCTAGTTTTTCTTTATTTTTTTATGCTTCTTTTTGTGGTAATATAATATATTGACTTGTATCTCCCACCAGGGTTTGCTGTCTATCTCAACCACACTGTCCAGTCTGCTCTGTATCTAAGTGGGCAGCCCCTTTTTGAGTATATTGTAAAAGATTGCAACTTGTGGGGCTGTATCAATCCATGGCTCTCCTGTTTCCTGTCCCCAGTGTTCCCTCATCCTTTACAGAAAATCAGTTACTCTCTTCCCTGGCTTCGTGATCTCCGTCTGTCCAGATCCGGTGCCTGTATGAATAGAATATGGCCTGTCATGCTAGGTGTATTTCAGTGTAATTGCTGGGAGTGAGTTTGGCAAACACCGTGTTAATCTGATCTTCAGTAATACTACTCAGCAGACCTTGGATATCGCCGATCGCTAGGTTTATTCCTGCTGTCTTCTTCTCAAAGCATGAGATCTATTACCCCACTTTGTCCAGTAATGGTGTTAACCTTGTCCTTAACCCCATCTTTATCCATCGTCTAATGGCACGTCAGGGACCACATAGATGGTCCCTGACGTGCCATTCTGAAGTAATGGGTACATTCTTTACTTTGGTTATCTCTACTGTTTTCTACCTAGCATGGCTTTTCCATCTTGTTAAGCAATCCTGTATGCAAGAGAAATTCCTCTTCGGATCCCCTCTCCCATGTTGAATGCAGTCTTCCGATTCAGCCATTTCCTCTGGTTTGAAGGATCCCTCCTCCAGCCAAGGTCTATCATATTGTTTTTTCCCTTGCTCCAGTGGGCTAGCAGGTGTCAGAATGGCCACGCAAAGATCTCTCCTTCCTCACTGGCCTTTATCTCCCTTGGGGTTAGTCTGTCCTTCCTGTGCGTCCAGGTGGAGCAGGGTACATCCCCGTAACCCTTGTGCACACGCAAAGGTGGCATCTTATTTTCCTGTATTTTTGTTGGGTCAGCCCAAGGCTGCCTTGATCTCTTATTTCCTTGTCAGTCCCTCTCCTAAGTTGTAAAATCGGTGAGTCTCAGATCCATGCCAAAAGCCTCTCATCTATTTCTACCTCTGACCCTTCCCCGATACGTGCCCTAAACCTACCTCCGCTTTCCTTATGTGAAGGGTGTGTTGCTCTGTTTTCTGACTGGGTTTCTTGGAGGGAAGATCTTTCTCTCTCTCTCCTTAGATTGCCCTTTTCTTCCTCATCCCTTCAAGGTTGCCTCTTTTACTCTGAGCTATGCACTGTTCTTTTTGGTTGGATTTCGTACTCAAATTTGCTTTCTGTTGTTTCCTTGGCTACCTGGGCAAATCTTGTAGCCTCACCCTTGTCATCGGTTTCAGGGGGACTGGGGCTACCAACCTCACTCACACTAGTTGGATCACTGTCTAGAACCAGCATGTTCACCTGAACCAGTGGGAGTAAGTGTGCTACATGCTGCTAGGATTCAATGTGATGGGCAAGAGGCATGGAGTGATCAAAGTTCTTGAAGCCTTGCCACTAGGCTTTGCTTGCACTGGAATTGTCTGAGCATGCTGGCCTGTTGGTTTCTAATGCTTGGGCCTAACTATTTATCATTCAGTGGGGAGCCGGTCTGTCCTAATAGTGGTGGATTGGAATATCCTAATGTTGGGGTCAGTGGCATGAGCACTTCCATACCTGCATATAGCATTACTCACTAACTGTGATGCAGGATGATCGATCTGGGCCTCCTCAAAGGTAGCCCCTAGTTCTAATAATGCTTCTCCCCTGTCTTTCTTTTGGACTGTGTGTTTGGTTTGTATATGTGTTCTCATATGTTTGATTGTGTTAATACCAAAGGTTCCATCTTTTTGCCAGGTAAATGTGTGCGCCTTTGTGTGTGCATGCAATTCTAGGCAAAACATATTACGTTTTTTAGCCTGAGTGAGAAACCTGGTTTGCATGTGTTTTAATGGTGACTCCATGGTAAGTCTTGTAGTTTTAGTGGACAAAGTACATCTTAGCTTATTTTTGGGGAATTTTTGGTCTTGATCTAATTGTTGGAAAATGTATGATGTGCCCCTCTTGCAAATATATTACTATGAGCTCAGTGCTATCTACAGAAATAATTCAAGATGAAAATTTCATCAACAGAAAAAAAAGCATGTGAAAAGTTGCAACATAGGCAAAAAGTGCAATTGTAAACAAAAACAGTATCTTAACACCTTCGCTGCGGCGGCTATTCCGCTGCAGCACTGAGGGGGCGGGGGGCCGCACGGTGCTCACACGCTGGTGTCGGAACCGCTCCGTCACCAGCCTCGGGTGAGCTGTGCTGATGACAGAGCGGTTCCGTCATGGCCCCGCCCGCTCAATAGAACGCGCCGCGCAGGCATGAAATCAGCGCCACACTGGCGCAAAATCAGCGCCGCGCAGGCGCGTCGGGCGGGCCATGACGTGCAGTACATAACATATGAATTCATGAAAAAATATATGATTTCGTTTTTATACATAAATGTATCATTATTTATATTGACTTTGAATTTCTCATTATTACCCCAGTTTTTCACGATATGCGAAGCAAGTTTTGTCACAATACATAATATTAGTTTGCAAAAAATTACAATTTGCACATTTGTGCAATCATATTTGCAGAACAGATTATGTTTCAGATAAAGTATGACCTACCAGAAAGGGTTTTACGAAAATCAGCAAGATACCAAGGCTCTGATGAGAAGCTAATGGGAGAGTTGAGAAGTGATCACACGATAAATACCCCCCAACATATTATACATTGAGCTGATTCATCTTGGAGTTCTATGACCTGTGTTTCCTATAAAGAATCTCAATGTGAGATGTGTTCCTTTACATGGACATGCAAAAATTCTGTTCAGTCTAAAAAGGTTTGGCCATGTCACAAAACATCAAAGACAGGTATATTGTCTTCCAGTTAGTAAAACGATCCAATGTAAATCAGCCTTTCTCCTCTGCAAAGTTTTCTATAATAACGCCACTAAATTTTCAGCTGACAAATGTATCGAGTACACTTGTCATCATTTTGTCAGATCTGCAAGGTCTTGTTGTGAAAAACTCAATAAATGGGGATGCTGATTTCATTCCTCTGTAATTTCCTATCTCTTCACGTCAAAGTTGAATCCAATCTGTTTAAATTCTGAATGCTCATCAAACTCTGGCTATTTTCTCAACAGTCCTCTGCTAGTACCTCCCCAGGTTCTGTGGAACCATTTGAGTGTACCTCTACAGCTCCAGGAGACGTTATGTTATGAGTGTCAGATAATGGTGATACCTCAATGAAAAAAGGATATAGGCCTGATTTGTTCTACGGGAAAAGCTATTTAAGATATCATAGATGTGATCTGTTTATTATACAAATTTATGGCAAAGGCAATTGTCTATTATGAAAAACATTTGTTAAAGACAGAAGGCCTTTAAGGGTAGATTGTTATTAGCCGATGTTAGAGCCTACAAACCGGTATTGTGTTACATGGAGTCTCAGAGGTTTCCTTAACGGGTACCAATTTTGTCATTGGTTATCCCTGGGGAAAGGGTTAGAATATTTGTGCAGTGATAATCCTTGCTAGCACTTCCTGGGAGAGCATGGAAAGTTTGGTTGCTTGGCAGAATCTTGTGATGAAATTATACTTTAAAACATACTTGAATATGTATACACACCTTCTTGAGGCCATTGATTTGTTAGAGTCCCATTCACATTCTGCCTCTGCTAATGACAGCATACAGCATGAGGAAGTGGTGTAGCCATTCAGTATTTGTCCCTATTTCTCTTTCTGTGACACCATTTTGCCTATTTACACATGCACATCAGCCTAAGTATGTGTGGGTCAATGTTAAGACTTGTGGGGACAGACGTTTAGTTTCCAGTTTCTTTGACAGGGCGAATAGCCAGTATTCTGAGTAGATTAAACACCAAGGAAGTGTTTCAGCATGTACCAGGGCAGTGTATGTTGATCGCTGGAGACCAATATTGGTTTGATGATATACATTGCATATAATGCACAGCTCATCTGATTTGAACCACATTTTGAAAGAAAGATCGGAGCGTTAGTTAAACCAAAACTCTTTTTCCCAATGCACACACTGAATAGGAGGAGCACAAGGACATAGGCTTTCTAGACACAACCAATCTCAAAATCAAAGTGTTGAACAACTTATTTTGCAGTCTGATTTGTTCCCATGTATAATGTATCTCATTAAAAATTGGAGCCCTGAAAATGTAGTGACGTCAGTTTTTTCCATGATTTGGTGCACTGTATCAATATGCATGGATTAATACACTGCACAATGGAGAAAACACACAAACACCTTTTTTCTGCCCAGTGTAATTAGTGTCACAACACCCTATGTCATGGACAAACCTACAAAATCCAAAGTATTAAAATGACAAAACACCTGATTTAGAGGTCAAGTCTTTTATTTTATTTTTAAGAATAGTGGCATATATTCATGGCTTGGGGATCAACATACTAAGAAGGCTGGACCACTGCAATGCCCTTTTATTAGGAGTGCCTAGCTATTCATTAAAGAAACTTTTTTTTTTAATTTATTTTTATACCAGGCGAAAAGCAGGAATCATTTTGCAATAATACAATAATATAGCAGAAATATAAGTACATAAAACAAGTAATACAGCAATACAAGCAGACAGCAGGTATTAAAAATTCAAAGAATGGTTCAAGGAAACAAAGAGGATGAAATCAAAAAATCAAAATTAGATATAGCGCCAAGCTAATAAACCCTAAGATCATTTGCGAGCATTTTTCAAAATCAGCCAATACCGCTGGGGATAATACAATTTTTCCATTCAGTTATTGGACGCCAAAGTGTATCCCCCCGCAGCTTAGATTGTATTCCTCGTGTTTCAAATATTGCGATTTCATATCTATAAACTGCTAAAAAGCGCGCTAGCCACATCTGGAAGCTTGGAGGATCTACCTCTTTCCATCTTGCGGATAAGATTATCCTAAATACTGCCATACCAATAAAAACTAGTCTTTCTTCAGATTTCTTCAGATTTAAAGTATGGTCATGGCCGAGTAAAAATAAAGTTTCTGATTCTGGTATTTTGTGCCTAAATATTTCTTCCCAAAAGGAGTTTATCATGTTTTTAACTAGAATCAGATCAGGGCAAGCGTAGAACATATGAGTAAGAGTTGCCGGCCCTTGAGCACATCTAGGACATAGATCATTCTCACGTTTACCCCACACAAACAATTTAGCGGGGGTAAAATATAGGTCAAAAACAGTTTTATATAGTTGTGCTTTAAGATTGCTCGCCATCAGTAATTTTTGACTCATATTAATACTTTATTGATGTCTACATTCGGATTATTCAATTTTAAGGCCCACTTTCTCTCTGTTTTATCAAGATCATCATTCTTCATGCTTAGAAGAATATTATATAAAGTTCCAATTCTAGTATTTGATCTAGATATTGCAGCCATGATTTCAATTTTATATAAACAAATTAGGGATTCTTTGGCTTTTAGTTTAGCAAATATCTGTGCAAATTTTAGAAAATCTCCATTAGGTAGCTTATATTTTGCTTTTAAAGCTAGGAAGGTTGTGTCATAATCATTTATTAAAAAATCGCCAATTGTCCTAATTCCTAGCTTAGCCCATTGTTGTAAGATGCCAGCGAGATCCTGTCTCTGAATAGCGCTAGAGTGCAAAAGTGGTGTATATCGATTAATTTTCTCAATTTGGATATATTTAGCAATTTTGTTCCAAGTTTTCCAGGCATTAACCATAATTTCTCCTTTAAAATCTTTATAATTTCTTGTCTCAGTCTTTCGTAGTAGTAAGCCATTGGCCTCCTGGCCTACCAAAAGCTCATATATTGAGGGCATTTCAGCAGAGTCTTCTAAGTTCTCTGAGTTATAACCCCCAATCATAGGCGTAAGTTGTTTTATCTGTGCTGCCCAGTAATATAATATCATATTGGGTATAGTAAGGCCACCTTTATCAAGAGGAAGTGATAGTAACACAAGGGATCTCCTAATCTTCCCATTCTGCCACACAAACTTAGATATAAGTGAATTAATCAATATTAATGTTTCATGTTTGATAGCTAATGGAATTGCTCGAAACAGGTAGAGGCATCTAGGTAACGTATTCATTTTAACATAATTGGCTCTTCCTATAATGGAAAGATGAAGACTGTTAACCCTTTCAAAATCATTCTTAATGTTTATCAGTAATGGATCAAAATTGATTTTTGGGATTAGCTTAGTGTTTGCGCAAAGTTCAATTCCCAGATATGTAGCTTTTTCAGTTCTTCGTGGGTCCATACAGGTTGTGTTAGCTGTGCTTATAATTATCGTCTTTCCTTTATTGATAGAATATCCAGAATAGGGTCCAAATTCAGAAGTGACTTCCTCTATTTCACGAATAGCCTGTATCGGTTCAGATGTAATAATCGCGATGTCATCGGCGTAGGCCAGTATTTTTGTTTCGAAGTGATGGCTAATAACAGGTTTAATATTAGTACTTTCTAGTAATTTCAAGATAAGAGGATTAATATATAATGCAAATAGTAGAGGCGAGCATGGGCACCCTTGTCTAGTACCTCTTGTTATGTTAATATATCCAGAAAATAGTCCGGCTGCCAAAACTTTTGCTTTGGGGCGGTGATACGTTGATTTAATAGAATTAATACATTTAGGGCCAAAATTATTACGTATCATAACTTCCCAGAGAAAATTCCAAGTGACACGATCAAAAGCTTTCTCAGCATCAAGTAGGATCATCGACATTCGCTCCCCCCTGGCAGCCGTGGCATCGAATAACGCAATTGCCCTGCAAATATGTTCTGTGGTTCCTTTCCCAGGAATGAAGCCATGTTGCCAAGGGGAAGCGAGTTGTTCAATGACCCTACTGAGTCTGAGCGCTAATACTTTTGCATATAATTTAGAGTCCGAATTAATTAGGGATATGGGGCGGTACGAAGTGAGCTGTTCAGGGGATTTTCCCTTTTTAGGAAAGACAATTATATTAGCCTCCTCCCAAGAGATTGGAGGTACACCATTACATTGTATCCCAAGAAATAAATCATGTAAAATAGGTACTAATTGATGACTAAGAAGCTTAAATAACTCAATCGGTATCTTATCGGGGCCTGCTGCTTTGCCAGATGCCAATAATGATAATGCGGCACCCACTTCAGTGAATGTAATTTCTTTTTCAAGATCATCCTTTGTGGCGTCATCTAGTAATTTTGTGGCCTCAGGATTAATGAGAAAATTATCTAGATAGACTTTTATATCCTCCTCGGAAATTATAGCTTCCTCAGTATACAATTTCTGGTAGTACCTCCGGAACTGAGAATTAATTTCGGCTGCATGAGTAAAGGTCTGCACATTTTCTACTATAGTAATAATATCTTTCCTTGCAGTTTTTTGCCGTGTACTAAGTGCCAGTTATCTGCCCACTTTCTCTCCACTTTCGTATATTTGTTTCCTATGTGATTGATATGTCTGGGCAGCTTTCTGGCTGAGTTTGGAATTCAGTTCTGATTTCAGTACTGCTACCTGCATCATCACATGACTAATATCTTGTTTTTGTCTAATTTTGAGAGTATGTTCTTCCTCGGCTTTAGCTAAAGCTGCTATTCTTATTTCATATTATTTTTTTCCTTATTCCTGATTTTGGATTGGTAGCTGATAGTTTCCCCCTTAAAGCAGCTTTATAAGTATCCCATACGGTGTTTCTTGGTGCACTAAAGCGATTCATATTAAAAAATTCCTCAGTCCAGATTTTAATATGATTAATATATTCTTTGTTGCATAGTAGTTTCCTATCATAGGACGATGTTGTTTTTTGAATAAAATTGGTATCATAATCAATTAATAATATTAAGGGATTATGATCTGATATTATTTTTGGGAATTTACTTATATGTGAAGAAGGTGCTAAATCTCTAGAAGTAAAGATATAATCTATTCGTACATGTTTTTGGTGAGGATGAGAGTAGTAAGTATAGCCAGGGTCTATTGGATTATTTTGCAGCCAAATGTCAGTTAGTCCAAGACTACATATTAGGCTACTAATAGCGCGATAAACCTTCGGTTTCTGGCCTATATACTTAAGTTTAGATGCATACGGCGATAAGGGTGGTATCAAGGAAATGTTAAAATTACCACAGAGAATTAGCGGACCTTGCCACATAGCTAGTTCTGTTTCCAAAGTTTCAAAAATTGTAGGATCATCCTGATTTGATCCATAAACAGTGCTTATAGTGATTCCACTTGCTAATTTAGCAATTGCCCACCTTCCATGTGCATCAGATAGAAAGCGTGTTCCTTGCCCATAGCAATTTTTTACCAAAATTGCCACACCCCAAATATTTGTCGTTTGAGATGATGCTACCATTAAATTATATCCTTTAAGTCTTAATAGCGCTCTTTTGCTCCAAGGAATATGGGTCTCCTGTATACACAAAATGTCTACGGGATGTAATTTAACTAATTCCTCTAACCTTGAACGTTTATCTCTAGCCAGTAATCCTCCTACATTCCAGGTTTGTATACTAAGCTTACCCATTGTTAACACCTTGGCTGCTAGGCGTTTTCCCTCTCCTGTGCTGAAAATTGCCATTTTGCTGGTGTCATGACGAGCTCAGCTCGTCATCAGCACAGCTCAACTGTGCATCATGACGAGCTGAGCTCGTCATGAGCATCGAAAGGGTTAATGTAATAACTTTGTCTAATAACATTGCTCAAATAGTACTCCATATGCATGTCCTGCTGTGTCTTTTCAAAAATTAATTTTATTCCTGCTATTAAGCCTGGTTTGTTTTTCTTATTTTCCACTTCCCCCCCTTTCTCCTGCTCCCCCCCTTCCTCCCCATTGTCCCTCCCTCTGACCCGCCCACTTCCCCACCCCTTTTCCCTTTCCCCCCCTTACACAGGCGTTCAGACTCTACCAGAGTCTGTGTGATGAAGTTGCTGCACTCCTACTGAGCTACCGCTCCTTACCATAGATAACAACAAAAAAATTACATCATATATCATACATCATAACTATATTCATCCTATCGTTCACCTCTAATCTATGCCTAAGCATACTCATCAGGCTTCAGTTAAATTAAACAAAACAATTTCTTAAAGCATCAGAGAAGCTATCAGAAAAAAGCAGAGAAAAATAGAAACATATCTAATTCTATCCCTCCCCTGCGCATTTATAACTCTTGTAGTATGCAAGTTATTATTGCGGTCATCAGAACTGATATCCAAAAAAAAAAAAAATAATAATAATTTTTGTCTAAGATATTTCATCTAGATACGCTTTTGCTTTAATCTCAGACTGAAAAAACTTTGTCTGGCCACGATGAATAATCTTAAGTCTAGCAGGGTTGTTCAAAAAAGCCAAAGCACCCTTCTCCTGAAATGGTTTGATCAACAGTCGAAACCTCCATCGCCTTTCAACGGTTGCGTGACAAAAGTCAGGTCTTGAAAAGAAGGAAAATCCACTACAAGTTATTTTGCGATCCGGTCTCGCTTTCTCTGCCACTGCCTGCCTGCCTAAGTAAAAAGTTGCCAAAATATACTAAGAAAGCACGTGGGTATACCCCTGGCTTCGGTGGTGGGTTAAAGGGGACTCGATGAGCCCGTTGGATTTCAACTTCCCAGTTCCAATTCTGTATTTCAGGCATAGATTCACTAAAGAGTTTAATAATGAAAGCTCGCATGTTCTCCCCTTCTATCTTCTCCGGTACCCCTAGGACGCGAAGATTATTGCGACGTTGCCTGTTTTCAAAATCTTCAAGCTTCCATTTAATATCCATCAATTCTGTTTCCTGAAGCTTGATCTTCTCATGATTTTCTGAAGAGTTTTTCTCTGCTGCCATCACCCTTAATTCCATTTCAGTTACTCGTTCACTAATATGAGTACACGTTTTAGAGAGCTTTTTGACAACCCCCTGCATTTTACGTAATGCTGCACGAGATCTTCTGCTATCTAGGACAGTCTCTTCCCTGTGGGCTGCTATTGCTTGTAAAATGGTCTCCACTGCCGTGGGAGTTAACTCTGGATTATCTGGAGTATCTGAGATGGTGCCTTGATTGGACTCAAGATGTCCTTTAGCTGATTTCTTCTGTGTGGTTCAAGCACTAGTTTTAGGCTTAGTCTTTACAGTATTAAGTTTCTGTCTTCCCTCACCGTAGCTGTCTTCTGAGGAATATATATGTGGTTCTGATTCCTCATCCTCATCCTCACCCTCCGTAGATTCAAAACTCTCTGACCACTCCCCTAGTACATCTACTTCGGCCTCTCCGGTTTCATCAGAGAAAGAGTAGAACACACTGAGGTCTTTTTCCCCCTCCAATTGTTGTCCAGTTTGCCCAGTTTGTAGCGGGCAGTACTTGGTAATGAATCAATGATTCGTTCACTTGTTATAATCTGCTCAGAGGTTAGCTGTGGGGATGCCCCTGATATCTCTTCTGAGGCTATTAAACATGGAGTTAGTACTTGTGTTCTAGCCACATTCTGATCGGTAATAAGTGTTGCTTCAGAAATCAAATTAGTCTGGTCGTTTTGTACACCTAAAATATTGCCCCCAGGGCCCGAGAATGACATTGCATGGCCCTCCTCAATTTGCTTCTCGCCATTCCCTGCTCCCACTGTTGATGCATCAGTTCGTCCGGACTTAGAACTCTCGATAATTGTAGAATTATTAACATTACTAGCACTCATGTTTTCCGTGCTAGCTGCAATCAGAGAGGTATCAGGAGCAGTAGAGGGGTCAGACCCCCCTTCCTCTAAATCTAGAGTGTTATTTGATTGTACCACGGTTAAGTTATTCTGTTCATCATTGACTGTTGGGGTAGACAGAGACTCAGACTCAGCCTCATTCTGTAAGCTGTTTTGAATTGGTGTTTTTTTTAACAATAAATGAAGCACAGTCCTCTCCCCTGTATTGCTTAACTTTCTGCCTGATGCTAAAATGTCCTGCCTTGAGGTGCCAGCTGGGGCCCAATCACTTGCTTCTTAGCTCTTGCAGACGCTGTTTTTACTGATCAAAATCTTCCCCATCCAATAAGCCTTCTCGTTGTTGTCTCTCTGCTTCCTTGCGAAGCACCCTTGCTGCCTTCGCGATCCTGGCTCTGGTTGCAGCAGCTGAAGCGCTCTTTGGTGGCATTGCTGCTGTATTTTTTCCACTCGGCGTTTTCCCCCTCACACACTGCCGTGCTCGCCAAAGCCACACACCTTAGAGCCGGCGTTTTGCCGCAAGGTTTTCAGCGTCTGACACACCCCCTGAAGCGCTGCTGTCAGCGTTGGTCTTGCTCCCTCGGAAACGCCGTGTGAGGAAGTTGGATTCCACCAAAGCGTAAGTGAGTTTAGACGTCGATGAGTTTTCATTACATTGTAGCAGTATAGCATTGTTTCAATCCTCGAGGGGTTTGTCGGTGTATCTCATAGCCAGAGCAGAAAAAAACCGCGAAGCCGTAATCACTCGTAGTCAGTCAGTGTTCTCCCAGTGGCGCGACGCGGTAAATCAGCGTGTTTGTCTCTTTGGATCCGATCAGATGTTTCCCCCCATCGCTCTCCGTGCTCTCTGTACTCTCCGTGCTCCGTGCCTCATAGCGCTAAGGATACAGTCTATTGGTTCAGTTTTTGGCAGCCGATTCTAGCAGAAAGCAGTCCGGTCATTCACTTTCATCACTTCCATCGGAGCTCAGTAGAGTGCTGCAATCGGTCTAACGCTTAGACCGCCATCTTGCCTCGATATTTATTAAAGAAACTAGAGCACATCCAGATCATTACAGCACAGTTAATATTGAACAGCCCTGAAAACTCTTCTGCCACAAAGGCTCTGAAAGATCTCCACTGGCTGCCCCTCAGAGAATTATTTTTAAATATTTCTGTTTTGTTCATAAGGCACTACATAACAAAGGACCAAAACCCCAACAAGCCAAATTAATATAATATACTCCCGACAGACACCTCTGATCATCCATAGGCAACTATGTCCAAGAACTCATATTTAAAAAAGTTCTACAAGGAGGACGTGCTTTTACAGTGAATGCAGCTTGGATATGGAACAAATTACCAGCTTCATAAGATCCCACTCTGACTTATTAAAATTCAGAAGATCGCTGAACACGTGGGTGTTTCCTCATTATTTACATGTTTTAGGTGCAGATTTCAATCAGTTGTTCTCTCTTACATAGTGGTAATAACTAGCACCAGGATACCATGTTGGTCACAGTGCGCTGTATAAGTACTACATACAATACAATACAACATACCCAGTGCCATATTTATGGAAAAGTGGTACAGTGCAACACAGCAAGTCACCTTGCTGCACTGCACTGTATCACAGGCAAAGGGCAGGAATGCACCATATTTAAGGCAATAAGGCGCATTCCTGTCCTTTCCCCTGTGCTGGCTCAAAACTGGCAGCCTAATGCTAACGCAGGCACCCTTGCACCAAAGTTCAATGGTGCCTGTATTGCATACAGGATTATTTTTGTGTAGACTGAAAGGCTTTTTCCACTTTCTATGTGTGCTTCACTAGACAACACACATAAAAAGCTGAACAAAAAGAGAACTAAATATATGTCTCCTCTTTATGCCACTCCTGGGGAGACATATCTTTTTTTGGCGCATTCCCAAATTTAACTGTTTTTGCAAATCTCGGAATGCCTCCAAATCCACGGATGTTGCGTAGGAACACCCATGCAACACCCATGGAAATGCCTCCCTGGTCTAGAGTAATGCAAGGCAGTCATTTGTGCTGCGTTACATTACTGAGATTCAAGAAAACCATGCAGGACCAGGCAAGGTGGCTTGCGTGGCTTCATAAATTTCATCTTTCATTTGTGTCGCTCTTGCACCACATTGTGTGGTGCAAGAGTGACGCACAGGGGCTCAAAAAATGTACCCCAGTATTTAGTAATTTGGGGGGACCAATTGATTTCTCTTTTTATAAATGCAGAACAGGAAAGATTCCTTCCATGTCTCTGGAAAATTTCCGTTCTACGGCTTTCCCAGTTTCCTTGCTAGGTTTGTGCTATATAATTCCATCACAACAGAATGGATTCTCACTAACGTGATCATCAAAAACACATTAATTGCTACTAAACTAACACAATTGTTGGTGAATTTAGAGACTTACAATACATCCATAAATATGGTAAACAGCCAGATTGCAGACTGCCAATGTTCATGGTGATGCTGTATGTCATATGATATTGGTTCCTTCCACACAGTCTCCGAGTGAGGGGCCAATATTGCACAGTGGAACATACAATTATTTGGAAACCCCTGCTAGCAGGGGGGTGTCAAGCTTGTAGTCAGATGCTCTGAACAGCAATGTCAATTAAGGGTTTTAAGCCCGCATCACGGTTCATTGCTCTTCGCCCACCATGCCCCACCTTAGTTTGGACCAGTCAAATGCATATTAGGGATGTATGACGTTACAACGCATGCTTTAACCACGCATGCTGTTACAACGCAAGTATTACAACGCAAACCTTTACAACGCATTACACTTGGGGGTGCTGGAGAGTGAATAGTTTAATTTACTATTCCAACTCCAGTCCCCGTGGACACTAGGGAAGGTGTTGGATAGTAAATTAAAACTATTCCCTATTCTAGAGCGCCCCCCCAGTGTAATGCGTTGTAAAGGTTTTTGTTGTAATACTTGCGTTGTAACAGCACTGGTTGGTAAAAGTTTCGTTGTAAAGGATGTTTCCCGCATATTAGTCTTGATGCTGCTCCAATAGGAACAGTCCAGCCCAAACTGCAGTCTGCAGATGGCTGGATCCACACTGAGGTGCCATGGTCTGCAAAATACCAATGGACTCGGATGCGGCACCCAATAATTAATACCAGTAGCTGGGATTATTTCAAGAAATCCATCCATACCTTTTGGTATACTTTCTTTTGTAGTGTGCAGCATAAATGTGCGCCTCCTCCAAGTTACTGCCCCCTCTCCTCACGTAGGGAAAAGATTTCAGAAGTTGGCAGGTCTGACACAAAGAGAAATTTCTAATAGCTATTATCAAAGTTAATATTGGAAAAGAGAATGGGATTGTCCTCTCATGTCAGCTATGAATGCCTACCTACTGCTGTGTATCATGACAAATTAAGTGCACAAATTAATAAGCTATGAAAAAGAAGAGAATTCACTTATTCGCTCAAGTCATTGATTGTAATATGACATTAAAAATTGCTTGATTAATAGCAAATGCTTTAGAAATGAAATGAAACTACTTTAAATTAAAACAATGTACAATTTAACAGGCTTGTTTGAGAGATTTAATGAAATGATGGAATACCTAAGAGTTTGGTAATTAAGGAACTGACTGAAAAAAAGGCAATTATATTAAATTGTCATATAAAGACAGATGAAACACCCCGAGGGTAAGATAATAATATTTAGAATGATAGGCCTATAGGTAGATGTGCTTTAAATGAATATGTGCAAATACAATTATTTTGAAACAAAATACAAAACACACATTTTTATTAAATGGTTTACTTTTATTTTAAATCAATTTAGCAACTTGCTGGAAGTAAAATATTGTGCCACCATGTAAAAACATAGTTGTTGGCCTGGGGTCTTCCAAAACTCAGGCCAGAAATGTTATGGCGCAGAGCTCCCTAGACTGACAAAGGATATGCAGCCTGACTTTAGACAATGAATACCCGCAGCCTCCTGATAGACATATGTATAGCGCATTACAGAGCGTTGAATAACAACATCGTCCACTTAGGCACAATAGTAATGGTTATTGCACAGTCTGCTAATAAACGAGCCACTGATCAGCAGACAGCAGCCATTTTGCTGACTGATGTTCTGTGCAGACATATTGGGCTCGGCCACACATCATAATTTGGCTTGGTTTTAATATTTGGCCTGGTTATGAACCTATGCAACCAAGAAAATCTGGCATTTCTTCTATTACAGTTTTACGTTTCAAGCTAATTTCTAGTATCATAATTTATAAATAATTCCAGAAGGGAACTTGCAACTGTCAAATGTTCCAAGAAGTAATGACCGGCATAAAGATTTAAGCATCCCGAAATGTAGCAAATATATGTTTCTGAATGTTTACATGCAGGGCATACTTGTATTTTCACTCTCCATGTTATCTATTTTTATGCAAGGAAAACATTTTTCCAGTCAAAAAGCTCTTCCACCACATTGTCAAAGATGTAGAACTACTCCGGGCTCTTGACAAAACTAAAAAAGACATTTCTGTTTTTAACAGAAGTATATCTTCACTTGTTTCTGTGTATTATTGTGACTTAACAGAAAAGTGTGTGTTTGTGAATATTCTCTTGAAAAAGTTAATGAACACTGGCAAATTTGCACCCTGAAATACTTACAAGGGTGTGTGTATAGACAGTGAATTTACAATTTCACCATAGCAAGCTACGTTTCTGCTTAGGTATACTAATTTATGGGTGTAAAGTTTCATTTGTGAATCATAAACTCGAATTTGCATACTAAAGTCATTTTGAAGGGTACATTATTTTGAATCAGGCCCTACATCCACTATGCTAATGATGACAGGATGATTGACATCTTCAAATGTGTAAATTTGAAGACCAGCATCTTTGATCTAATCAGAAACAACCCAAAATTTTGCTCACTTTGCCAGAAGCTGTTCTACTTTAATGATATCATAAGTAAAGTGACATGTCGGGTATTTCTGTAGGAAGGGGCTATCCTATAGCTTGCTACGTTTCAACTCAAACCTCAATGCAGTCTCATTAATACTGTGACGCCAAAGTGACAACACTGCAGCTGGTTTACAATCTTATTCTCTTGATGAACACCAGCTCCATTTAATGAACCAGGGTAAAAGACCCTAGGATTTATAAACTTCAATGCATAAAAATGAAGCCCATGTGCAAATTGACACAATGGGCAAGATGCTTTGCATTGTGCTGCATTCTTCCTCAACCGTTCACTGATCATTTTAAGTGGAGTAGAGGGCAGAGAGTACAAGTCAAAATGGCTGCTGCGGTTTAAGCTCTGAATTTACCTGCAGATACGATAAAGCTTTCCAATGATTGGGAAGCATGTTGTCAGCTGTTTCTGGTACGTGCAAGGCCATCTTTGAAGCTTTATAGGCCCCGGGCAAAGCAGTGCCCTGCCTACACAGCCACTCACAGGAATAAAAATGTTTAATGGAAAATGTATGTTGAATTCTGGTTTGTTTCTGGCCCCTATGCTCGTGGTGCCCCCGGACAACTGCCCAGCGTGCCTGTAAATGTAAATGTTTTTGTACTTGTATAGCGCACAGCTACCCGCAGTGGGTTTCCCGGCACTTGTACGAATACTGCTAGGGAACCCCTCCTGGCTTTCTCTGTGAAGTGTCCACTCCTGGGCACCCCCATGGTGCAGACCAGGCATCCCTCGCGTTGTGGGGCCGTTGTGGAGACTAAGCAAGCTATTGCCCAGAGTTGCAGCGTGGGACCCATGATCAGAATAGGCACTGAGGCGAGAATATCCGGTCAGTGGATTAATGAGCCCGAGACCCGCCGGGGCAGGAATCAAACCCTGGTCCCTGGCAAGAGCTTTGCATCAAGGTCTGCCTGCTCTAACCATTGAGCCACACTTCTCGCCCGTGCATGGAGAAGGCACTGGTAGTGTGGACCAATTATTGTTCATGTTTGCCGTGCTGCTTCTTTTTTCCTGTGCAAGTTTTGATGAAACTGATACAGCGATCTTGATGGCTCCAGAACCTCACTGACACAACACTCTTCAGATCTGTAGGTAGAGGCCGGAAGATTGGAGGTGGTCTTTCCTCACAGAGTTCTTCCCCCTTTTTCCAAAAGGGATTTATTCATGATAATCTTCCTCGGCTGCCTTAAATGCACAGTCTCTGCAGTGTGTTGATGATGTACAAGGAAACAACATACTATCAGCCTAAATGCTTGCCTCATAGACTCTCATTTGTGTGTTACATTGCCACAATATTAATGGTAAAAGTTTTTTTCTCAGCAATTTACAACAGTTGAACCATAGTATTATTATTAGTAGTATTCATGTAATTTGAAATTACGATAATGTAAGGTAAAGGTAATTTGTAAAGCGCAACTGTTACTCCTTACAGTGTCCTGGCACTCGGCACTGACAATGTAGAAACAGAGTAATGAGAGACAAAAGAACTGAGGGGCATATCAACAAGGGCCCGCAATAATTATCGCTCAGCGCTTTTAGCGTGAGGATAATTATCGCAGGCTAACGCTGGATTCTATTGCGGAGTTAGCATGCTATCAGCAACGTATATCTCCCAAGTGTTAGGAGTCCTTGCGTTAGCTGGAAAACAGTGTGATTAACGCTGGAAATCCAGCGATAATCGCACTACAACCAGCGATACCTTGCTGATAGGGCAGGGTGGTCTTAGCCATGTAATCCACCTCCCATTGGATTACATGGCTAAATCAGATTACAAGCAGGTGTAAGGAAAGTAGTGATAATTGTAGTCAGCGCTACTTTTCTTAATCCTCTGCTTGTTTGCGTGCAGCTTGATAATTGGAGAAATGTCAGTTAGCGACATTTCTCCACTTATTTTGGCACGGAACACCTACTTTGCATCTCATTAGAGATTCAAAGCTGGGCGTTGTTGTCAGGGGCGCTAAATCAGCAAAACACGCAATAGCGTACCTTTGCTGATAAGGCGATGAAATTATCGCCGCTTTGTGCCCGAAAATGGACGCAAAAGCGGCAATAATTTCATAGCTCCGCCATGCCGATATGCCCCTGAATTAATTCAAGGAGTGCCATGTTTTCAGCTTCTTCTGGAATAAGAGTGGTGGAAGTGAGGCATCTTAAATCCAGCGGCAGGTTATTCCATAAGGTAGGAATCAGAAAAGATAAGGACCTACCTTCCATTTTAGGTTAACAGGTTCGAGGGATTTACGTCAGAAAAAAAATTGCTGAATCAAGATTTCTAGGAGGGATGTAGGATCTGATTCTTACTTTCAGGTAACTAGGACCTGTTCCATGCTCACAGGAAGCCAATGCAATTTTCTAAGGAAAGGGAACACAAGGGTTTTTAGGGGTAGGCTGAGTATATTGAAAATAATGATAGTGCACTGTGAAATGAGGATATCATATCTGCTCAACCACTTCCATTCAAAAGGATACAAGCAGATTCTCCTCACCATTGGAGTCTAAAGTTGTAGATTTACAAGGTATGTCGCTAAGCAAGACTCTTGAGGAGATTCTTTTTTTTTAAAAAGTCTTTATTGGTTTTCCCAATATTAACATTTCCACATACATATATCAGTCATCATCCTAAATGCAGTTGGTGCCCCTTCAGATGTACTTATAGACTGTGGTCTTACATTAGAAGAGAACTCTCATAGAGCGGTACTGCATTATAATCATAACATATCAAAGTTTTAAACAATCTCAATGCAACCCTTGTACACACATCACCCAACCCACTATGACATTCGTATGTAGGCTATTGGTACTAATTGTCCAATAATCTATTGCTCACTTTAGTGTTACAAATTATTAATGCAATAAGTAGTAGTCCTGTACCATTACAGACATCTGGGGCCGTATTATACATAAGGCGCATTTTCCTTTATTACGCTGGGAGCACCTGTTAAAATATGCACATGGCGCAATCAAGGAAAATGCGCTGTATAAGGGTGAATGCGCTGCCCTTGGGGCTGTGCATTCTAGAAAAAAAACAGAGCGGCTGCTTTGAAGTTGCTCCATGTTTTCACAGTACAGGAGGCAACCCGCCTGCACTTTGAAGGGGGATTAGAGATCCCCTTGCAGGCAGGTGCAGTAAACTGCACCTGCCTTCCCAGGGGATTTCTGGGGGTTTATGGGACACCCTTTCCCCCTCCAGAGGTCTGCAATCAGGCGGTGCACTGACAGGGGGCCTCCCTTTAGGGGGCCCATCGCCAGTGCGTCTCCTGAGAACTTCTTTGCCCCTGCCCCTACGTCTGTAATACAGCATGGGCGCAGAGTCGAAGGGATTCCCTCATTTGCCTGGGGCCATGCCCCTATGCAAATGAGGAAACACCCTCTTGTGAAAGCACTGGCATTGTATGTGTGCCAGTGCTTTCAGTATTACAGAAGGGGACGCACAAGCATCTGCGGCCTCTTCTGTAATACCAAAGTGCCCAGGAAGCACGCAAAGCAGGCACAAACGCCTGCTGTGCCTCCAGGTAACTTCTATAATACAGCCCCTGATGCCCGTATGGGCCAGCCCCCCATGTCGGTATGAGATGGTCAAGTGTATATGTGCTATTTATCAGCAAGGCACTGTTGTGATATAATAATGAACTTCAACCGAACTCAGTGTGAAGCTGTCATGGGGGCATTTCATCAAATTTGGCCTGCACTGTCAGGAGTAATGTTTCCCAACTGATATATGTTGACATTTTGCTTTTTGGCCCCCTGTTTTAAACCCTGCTTTTGTTGGTTTTAGGACTCTGCGAACTTTATAACTGCTGATCAGTGCTAAAGGGCATATGCTCTCCCTGTAAATTATATTTATGGATTGGTAATTCCATGATTGAAATATTTGATTTACTGGTAAGTCCCTAGTACCATGCATTGTGCGTGCCCACTAATAATGCCACCCACATATATCACTTTTAGAAAGTGGGTATGTTCTTGCTTAGTCATCCTGTGTGCCTCTGCTGGTTTGTGTATTGACTGTCTGGCTTTGGAGTGACAGGGGCTGGGGAGGTGCATCTCAGACAGACACTGGGGGGATTGATGTGGGCTGAATAGACCTGGGCTGCATTCAGAGTAGGGGGAGTAGTTCTCCCTAGTACCTGAATAGACCTGATCGGCATTTAGAGTGGTGGGGGGAGATTTCCTTTCCACCTAAATAGGCCCTGTCTGCCTTGCACAATGCTGTCTCCACCTTCTGCTGGACAGCTGCACCAGAGAGGACAGAACTGTTTTTGGCTGGGTAAAGAGGTTCTCTGCCACCAGAGAACAAATAATTAGTGCTATAAAAAGTGGTGCCCAGACCCTTGAAATGTAGATTACTGCTGAACTAAGGAACCTGCCAGGAAGAAGAACCTGGAATGCTGGATGAGGAGTACTGCCCCTGTGCTGTGTGCTGTTGGGGTTGGCCTGCAATGGTTGCTTCTGTCTTGGACAGGGAAAGGACTGGACTGTGCTTTCTTCATCCTGCTGTTAGAGATTTCTCCAAGGGCTTGAAGTAGAGCTTGCCTCCTGTTGGAAGTCTCAGGGATAGAAAAGACTTCAGAGATTACATCTGGAATTCAAGATGATCCCCTGCCAAGGAGAAGAACTGGAGAAACGGAGAAGAAGTACTGCCCCTTTGCTGTGTGCTGTCTGAGGTTGGCCTGCAGTGGCAGTTTCTGCCAACGAAAGAACAAGGACTTTGCTGTGTGCTGTTTTCCCTGCTTGAGGAAGAACTCCAAGGGCTTGAAACAGAGCTTGCCTCCAGTTCTGAAGTCTCAGGGACACAAACATTTCACCACCAGCTACCCTGAACTTCCTTGCTGGGAGTTCGGACCTGCTACGAGGTGCCTGCTGCTGTTTTGGACCGCTGGAGGCTGATTGCTGTTGGGAGCTGGAAAAGTAAAGCAAATTCAAGAATCGCAACGCATTCGCATCTATTTCCGATGCATCGCCAAAGAAATTGTCGTAAGTGTCTGCCGCGGCTCAAGAAATCATCGCACGGCGAACCCCGCGCACCGAAGTCCGAGATCACAGCACCGATTCAGACACAGGCCCTGCTGTGCGTCTGCAAGAACCAACGCATTGTGGGACTGCAGCTGGACAGAGCCATGCAGTGTCATTGCCACTGCTGTATCGAGAACCAACGCATCCCCGATCCTAACGCATCACATCTGGGTGCCACGCTGGTAAGAACACTGAGGTCACAGTAATAAACCGACGTATCACCTCACCTCACAGTAAGAAACCAATGCATCACCTCCCCTTCACTAAGGAACCGAAATGTCACCGCCCCTGCGTGGCAGTAAGGCACTGAAGCACCACCTCCCCTGAAGTAAGGAACGAAGCATTACCTTCCCTGGGTGTAAGAAACTCACACATCACCTTCCCTGCGACAGCTTTTGTTTGTGTGTGCGACGCATCCAAGGTACTTTGTGTGAAAACTGTTGCATCTGCAATATGCTTTGAACAGAACCTTTACCTTTCAAAAAGGTCATATCTTGATTACTGTATTGTGAATTTTTGTTGTTTCGGTCTTGTTTGGTTTAGATAAAGATTACTTATATTTCTAAACTGTTGTGGTGTTCATTTGTAGTTTTCTCACTGTATTAATTATGTGTTCACAAATGCTTTAAACACTGCCTCTGAGATAAGCCGGTCTGCTCGTGCCAAGCTACCAACGGGGTGAGCAGGGGTTATTTTATAAGTGTATTACCCTTACCCTGACTAGGAAGAAGGGTCCCTACTTGGACAAAGGTGCAAACCCTTGAAAACTAGAGACCCCCATTTCTAACAGTAAGTACTTGACTTGAGTATACTTAAGCATAGCTTCCTTTTCACTATTTTGGTATATTCAAGTATTTCCCCCATTCCTTATCCGATAGGTCCATTCCAATCGTTTGACTCTATCTGAGTTTTAAAAGTTATAGAGAGTTAAGAATGTGGGTGCCTGGGCACAGTGCATACATGTCACCCCATTAGTTGTACCCCATGAGTCAAAAGTTCCAGAGACATTAATATTTTGGGTGCCTGGGCTCAGTGCATACATATCACTGCCTTTTTTTGTATGCCAGGAGTAAATAATACAGTTAGAGCTCCCGATTGTAGTGGTTCCATTGCATCACCACCCCATGTGCCTCGGAGCACTCTGCAAAGAGCTTCAACAGTCAGAGACTGCCTTCTGTGTAAGCTAAATCCCTCACCAAACTCTTTAGATGGGAGTGGGTTGCCATCAGTGTATATGTTGCCCAAAGTGTCAATGCTCACTTGTGTCCACAGCTGCACCACGTGGTGTCCCCCTATTGCTGACAGTTCTGAAATGTCCCACAGTGGTAGGTAGAGGGAGTATGGAGAGGTTCCTCCTAATCTATTGGTGTATTTGTCCCAGCAGGACTTAATGGCCCTTTCTGCTTTGAGGTAGGTGTGTCTCACCTTAGTCAGACATAAAGTGAGTGCAAGAGCTTCCCTTGGTGTAATAATGTTATTAGGTCTATCGCTAACCATTTCACCATCCTCGCTAGTTGAGCGCCTATATAAAAAACTTCTGGGTTCAGGACTCTCATTACACCAGCATTCAAAGACTGAATGGCCTTGTCTTTTGTCAGGCACCTAAGCTGTGCTCCCCAAATCAATTCTGAAAATAAATATCTCAGTTCCCGGATGAATATCTGCGATAAAGTCAGGGGTAGGGCCATAAAAAAGTGAAGTAGCCGAGGAAGTACTATCCTTTTTATGATAGCCAACAGAGAAAGTGTCAGACAGTGCAAGAATGGGAGGGTGCTACGTATCCCAGCTGCATATTTGTCAAGGTTACAGGGCATTCAGCTCTGAATCTGTATGATATCCCCGAATATTTGAATGTGACAAGTTTCCAGCACAGTACGTCCCTTAAGTACAGAGGTTTATCTGCCTATGGTGGTTGTTTTAGCGGATAAAAACAGGGATTCTCAACCCTAGGTCCCTACAACTATCCGAATTCAGCCGGTATTGAGGCAAGCAGAGGTAGCGCCCTCTCTAGGTATCTCAGAAATAATAATGCATCTGATCCATACAATGCTGACAAGTGATATGTGTCCCCTAGTGGGATTACCCAGTCCGGGGCCCCTGCTCATATTAAGCAGGCTAATGACTCCAACGCAAGGACAAACAGGATGGGAAACAGGGGGCAACCTTGACGGATGCCCCGTTGTAGTTGCCTGGAGTTGGGCATAGAGTAATTGTATGCATTTTAAGAAGCAATATCTGATCCCCAACCCTGATAGCACTTGCAACAGGTATGGCCATAGTAAAATATTGAAAGCCTTTTGGATAGCTAGAGACAGCAATATGGGGTCCCCAAGTCCTCAGTCACCCGCTACATTATGTGTAGGAGGCAACAAATATAGATGTGTGTGTTGCATCCAAGGATAAATCCACATTGGTTGGAGTGCACTAACTGTGTTAAATAAGGCAAAAGTCTGTTTGTGATGATCTTTTCCAAACTTTTGTATTCTGTTGTCAATAGTGAGACCAACCTATAGGAATGGACATCTAAAGGATGTCGTTCCCGGTTAGGTAATACTAAGCATGGGCGAATTTTGCGAATCTCGCGTTCGCGAATTTTGCGGATTTACGAATTGGCAATCCTCAAAATCCGCGAATTCTCGCGAATTTGCCGATTTTTTTTTGTGTGTTCGCAAGTGTTTCTACCAGTTCGCGAGGATTTGGTACTAGTTCGCAATTGCGAACTTACTTGTCGGCTCGCAACGGTTGCGACTATGTTGTTTCTACGTCTGGTTCATCATCACAGCCTCCCAGCACCCTCTGTTTCACCACTGGCACCCTCTCTTTGACCCATGCCACCCTCTGTTACATCAATGCCACCCTCTGGTTCATCATCACTGTAGAAGATGGGGGGGGGGAAGCAAGCCCACCTGCCCTGCTTGAACTGACATGAATTAATTTGGGGTTAGTTTATTAACAACACCTGCCCTGCCCCAACTGACAATAATGAATTAGGGGCTAATTAATGTGTCACTGAAAGAATTTCAAGTTCCAGCCTGGCACCTGCTTGTCTGCTCCTTTAGCTGTAAATCAGGACCTTTGTGGCATACAGTTAAGGTCAGAGCAGGGTCACACAATAGTTGCAAGCAGGCAACCGAATTCTGGAGGGCCCCCTCAGGAAGCACTACAGAGAATCGTTACAAATCATGAGGTTGACCTTTTGCACCTGCTCATTGCTTTTGCTTTTGCTGAAATCGTTTTTCGGTTTTTTCGCGCTATTCGCGGGGCGCGGCGTCGTGCGAAACCGACCGCGGAAGCCGCCAATTCGTGCGAATGAGCATTTTATTTTTTTGCGGCTTGTTGTTTCGCGAGTTTTTTTGCAGTATTCGCGAGCCGCTTGCAGCGCAACACGCGAATTTACCCCAAGGTCGAGTACGGGCGCGGCCATTTTGTTTGCGTGACGTATTTCCGTTTCCGCCCGCTATGTATAATCTCGCGCAGTAAGCGCATTGCGAGTAGAGGTTCGCACGAGATCGCGCGGGAAATCTAGAGGTTCGCACGAGATCGCGAGGAAAATCTCGCGCGAACTTACTTTCGCGCTCGTGAACGGGCGCCGGCCATCTTGTTTTTCATTCATTTCCTGTGTCTGGGCATGGTGTTTAATCCTCTTGGTATCTTTGCCATCCTTTGCTTGTTTTCAGTTTTTTTTTACGATTTTGCTTCTTATCTATCCCTCTCTTTTCCTAGCTGTATATTTTTGTCTTTTCTGCTATTTTTCTTTACTTTTAAACTACTTTTTTAAACTCTTTTCTTTTCTTCTTCCCTATCCTATTCTTTCTTAATTTTCTACTTCTTCCTACCTTACCTGCCCAGACCATGGTCAAGCCAGGCGCCGTGAAGCTGCCCAGGCACTTGAGGGCCGCAGCGGCGGCGGGGAGTAGTGCTGGACCCAGTGCCAGGACAGCATGCGGGAGATTGAGGGGGGAGCAGGTGACGCGACGGGAGATATTCAGCCCGGAGGAAGTGGGCGTGCTGGTCTACTTCATCCAGCGCCGCCTGCCCAGGACCATCGCGGGAGGCGGCAGGATCGCGGCCGGCGGCTACAACATGCGGGAGCGCCGGAAGCGGTGGGAGAAGGTGTGCTGGGCCATATCCCACCTCTACGGGGTCCAGCGCACCTACAGCCAGGTCACCCATCGCTGGACGGACCTCCTGGACCGCGAGCGCGACCTGCTGGACCAGCTCGGCTTGGAGATCCCCGGGCTTGGTGAGTAGTAGTAGCCATTTAATCACTCACTACTATGATGTTTTCTCCTGCTCTGTGTTGTTGTATTGCAAATATTTATTTTTTACATGGAGCAAGCCAATAATGCCGCTGATGACGATTACATTGTAGTTAAATTATATTTCAAAATCTTCTGTGCATTTCAGGTGCACTGCTCTCCTTGGCCTGAGTAACTATTATGTATGAGTGTACTTTACAGAACTGCGTAATGCTAGACACTAGGGGGCAGATTACATTTACAAGCCCCTTGCGCCACATTTACGTTGCCTTGCGTGACGCAACAGCGGCGTAAACGTGCCGCATCCCTGCGAGTCATTTACGACATGACGCATCTAGGGAGATGCGTCACGTTATAAAGCCATGGGCCTGCACCACAATGGGTGCGTTCCTAGTACGCAGGGTGGGCGGTCCGGCGGCTGTGCGCCTCGCAAAATTGCCTGCGTGAAATCTACAAGATTTAACGCAGGCACTTCTGCGACGCTGCTACGTCAATTCAATTCCTTATGTCTGCTCGAAGCAGGCGAAAGGACTGACACAGCATGTTAAGTATTGGGTGGCCCTGAGCATTACTGGAGTTGCATTGCGTTGGCGACGTGACTCCAGCGATGCGCCGCTCTTACGTGACGAGATGCGTTACGCAAGTGCCTACCCTTGCGCCAGGGTGCGCCGCATTGTAAATGAGGCGCATCTGCCGTGTCGCAAGGGTAGTTTTGCGTGATGCATTTGATCTGGCGCATCTCTGGAGATGCGCCAGAACGCGTAAGTAAGTATGCCCCTAAGGGGCAGAATTGCAAAGTAGCAGGGATGCGCCATTAATTGTGCGGCCCGCTACCACCACCAAACATGGTGCGCCGTATTTGCAATGCGGCGCACCATGGGCCCAAAACGTCACCGAATCTTTACTGCTGGAGTTGCGTCGCAACGATGGCGCAGCTCCAGCAATGCTCTGGGGTACCCTATCTCCCCAATGCTGGGTCAAGCCATACGTCTGCTTCAAGCAGGTGCAGGGTTTGTGTGACGCATCATTGTCCTAAAGGTGACTGATTGAAATTTTGTAGATTTCCCTCAGCCACTATTAGGATGTGTTCCAGCGCAGGAATGCCCTCCCTTGCGCCGGAACGCCCCCTGATGGCGCAGGGCTTTATAACGGGATGCATCTCCCAAATGCGTCAGGTTGTTATAATATTATACGCCGCACCATGGCGCCCTTTTTTGTTTAGCTGCTGCGTCACAAAAGTCACGCAAGAACGGCGCAAAAGAGCCGCAAGGGGCTTAAATCTGCCCCTTCCTTTGTACCCCTGACAATAAGAAAAATAGTGGCGGTGGATTGATAGTTTGACTATTTAAATGACTGGTAATGTAGCAGGCAACTGTTAGTGTTGTCACTGATCTGACTGAAATCACAATGGAGTTTGTCTGTCACTTTGCGTCTTGCCTGCGGACTGCTGCCTGCCAGTCCTAGGTGAACGTTTCAGTACTTTGTTTAGTGAGTTACGTGACTTTCGAAGTCACAGGTCCGCAAATAAATGAAAACTAACCCTAATCAATATAATTTCGCGGAAATATTTTGTTATTGTTCTTTTGAAATGTTTGATTTGGTTGACATTGACAAGCAACAATCATCCATGTTTTCTGTTCTTTCTTTCATGTTGTACGTCAGCTCCCCCCAGGGGCAAGAGGAGGACACAGGAGCAGCAGGCGGCGGATGCTGTTCAACAGGGCCAGGATCGGGCAGGCGAGGGCTCCTCTGCTGGCCCCAGTAAGTTTTCATTTTAGACTAGTACCTATTTTTCCTAGCGTTCCTCATTTGACTTTTTTCAAAATTGTCTTTGATCTTCTTGTAGACTGTATCAAAATTCTTATCCTGCCTCTACTATGACTCCCTGTGGTATTACTAGATTATTCTTATTAGTCTGTCTGTGTAGCTAACTAAGATTGCGCGGTTGGCGAAACTCCCATGATTCTAGTCAGCAATAGCTCTATCAACTTAGTGCAGTCCTCTGGGATTGTCCATAATGTCTTTTGAAGTGTTCTATCTGGACTCATACTTGCAAAAATTGCAAAACCTTTCGCTCAGTCACTCTAGTCTGTACCAAAATACACAGATTGTATTTAAGTTTAAAAGCTTTATTAAAAGTAAACACATTTATTAAAATGAAGTCATAATAAAACTAAACGTTTAACTGATAATGGAAAAAGTGGTTAGTGCTGACGATTAATTGAAGACATTTCTTGTGGTCAAGCCGAGCTCTCACCTGGTTTCAACTTGATCTTGTTGTTAGAAGTCCATCTTCTGTCTGTGTGGAGAAAAATGGTGCGTGTTAAAAAAACAGCCTTCATCAGTTGTGCCAAAAAGTGCAGCAAGACAACCTTCCCTGGAAAAAGGGACATTTTTTTTAACTTTAACGTAGACAGTCACAAATTACATTGTTTTCACATGTCTTCATTCCTAGACCAAAGACTAGTGAGTGCTTTATTCTAACATTCTTAAATGTACTTTGTAGGTGGAACATCTGGTGGCGGGGCCAGTGTGGAGGTGGTGGTGCTCGACACGGAGGCGGAGGGCGATTCTTCAGGGGAGGAGGCGGCGGCTGTGAGAGTTGAGACGGTGGTGGTGGCGGCCGGAGGTAAGCTCTTATATATTCCTTACTTATTGAGATTGAAGACTAGCTGGGAAGGCAAGAATATGAGATGCATGGCTGGGTGAATGATGAAGCAATGATGGGTGGAAGGACAACAGCCTGGGTGGGTGACACAGAAACTGTATGTGTCCATATACCTGGATCATGCTACTATCTGACTCTTAGATAGCATATGTGTATCTAGAGCAGGGGTACTCATAGTACGGCCCGCGGGCCGGTGGTGGCCCGGCAAGCCTTCCTTGGCGGTGCGCAGACCTTGCAGACAATCACTGCTCCCCCGGCCCCCACAGAGCAGAGGCTTTTTTGTATTTCACCTGTTAGCGCCCCTGCATCTCCACTCTGACAATCACTGCTCCCCCGGCCCCCACAGAGCAGAGTGGAGATGCAAGGCCACAAAGAGGTGAAATAGAACAAAGCCTCTGCTCTGTGGGGCCGGGCAAGCAGTGATTGTCAGGGTGGAGAAGCAGGGGCGCTACAACAAACAAAGCCTCAATAATATGTTAATGGTCTTTTAAAGACCTGTTAAGTACTTTGGTGTTGTTGTCTGTGTGTGCGCGTTGAGGAAGCGGTCTCAACCCGGGCTGAAGGCTGACACAGATAGACACACACACAGTGAGATGACAGAGGGGGAGGTAGAGGGAGGGCAGGAGGGAGAGAGAGATGGAGAGGGAGGGCAGGAGGGAGAGCAGGAGGGAGAGAGATGTATGTAAATGCTGGGTCTGGTGGCTCAGTGGGTGAGGGCATCTGCTGCAGGGACCTGTGTGCAACCTCATGGTCACAAGTTATCGTTTTGCTTTAGCCCCGCCCCCTCTGACTCCGCCCCCACCAGTGCGGCCCTCGGCCCCAAACTACACTGTAAATGTAGCCCCTGAGAGAAAGTTTGTGAGTACCCATGATCTAGAGAGAGTAGACGGTCAGTGGATGAACTAAGTGTAACTTTGAAGAGCATGTAACACTGCACCCGCACGTCCGTTCCAGTGTAGGAAAGGCAAGGAAAATAACTTTTAATTTTGTCCAAATACTACCATCAATAGTAGCAGTAGTTTGTATTGCAAGCACTGCATAGATCCGGTTATTACGGTGGCCACTCCCTACCTCTCTTAATAAGTTTAGTAGTACTCAGTCATTCATGTGTGGATGTATCACTGGTCACTCAATAAAAAGCAAAGCACCTAAAGTCATCCCATATATAAGCAAAAACATCCCATGTGAAGTGATAGATAATCAGATTATTTATCTTCTTCAATTTTCCATTTCTAGTACTCATTTCCACTGTAGGGTGAAAGTTAAATTAATTAAGCAGTAGCCCTTGAGTTGTAACAGAGTATTCTCAGTGCCACCCGTAATAGAAAAGTAAGAGCTTCACCACCTGCATGTACTGGACGGGTACAGTAACACAACGCAAGTCTAGGAAGACTACGTCGTCTGCATCGGCCTCCGTTCCCCCACGGGCTGCCAGTGCCACCCAGCACAGTGGTCCATCCAGACTGAGCCGGGCTGCCAAAGCCAAACGCCACCGCCGAGTAGCAAGGACAACAGCTACAGCTTCCTCTCACAGCCGTTGCACCTACAAGGCATTGAAGGCACGCCTGCGCCGCAGTACCCTGATGGTGTCCCGCCTCCAGCAGGAGCTCCACCACTTTTCCAACCAGTTGGAGGGGCTTCGCGTAGAGCACGCCTTGCTCCGCCAGGAGCATGATGCCCTGGCCCAAAAAGTTGACAGCATCCACCCATAGTGTCCCTTGCCCCTTTTTTAGAGACTTTTGGGGGGTAGGAATTGGGAGTTGGGTTTTTGGGGACTTTTCAAAGACAATCGTTGGGGTTAGGGAGGGTCTTGCGGGAGATTATTTTGTTAGGGATATAAATATACTTTTTCAAACTTTATCTGAGCATACCCGTTTCTTACTGCTTGCCTGGTGGGTGGGGGTTTAACGTTGACTTTGTTTTCCTGAAAGTTTAGTTCCATTTTCTTCCTTTAAGTGTAAATGCCCAAATGTTTTCAACACTAAGTGCCTCTCACAGGCTAAGTGAAGTGAATCCAAGAGTCCTAGGACTTTAGTAGTACTACCTTCAGTCTCTCGTCTCTCGTACTAATACTCCATTATACCCCCAAACCACCAAACGCTCATCTTACCTGTAATTTGTGTTTGAAAGTAGGGCTAGACCCAGGGCTGGCTCCACGGGAAACAGCAAATATGATTGGCAATCTTGGTCGGATAAAATTTCCTCATAGCGGTGGTACTAGTGGTGTGACACAGTGGCAGTTGCATGCCTATGAAAAAAAAGAAAATGAAATCTGGTTTGTCCTCCTGAGCAATTCAACGGTACAACTGAGAATATAGCAGGTGACAGAAGTACAGTAGAACAGTGCCACATTGTAGCCTAACAAATGGTAAAGTATAACTACTAATTCGGTTGAAGTTCTTTCACATTAGCAATGGTTCTTTGTCAAGCAGAGTAAGAATATATCCTCGGATTTCTTCACCAGCCTGTTGCTATCACCTTATCCTCCCCAGCAAGTGTGTGGATTTATTGCTGTCATTTAGTCACACATCAATCAAAACCACACAGCCCGGGGGAAGAGGATTAGGGTTTGAAAAATGGATGGGTACGGGAGTTTTTGGGAAAGGTTTTGGGAGACAAGAAAAAATAGCACAGCATAGACAAACAATTGTGAACATAAACAAATCTTTGGGTACAAACCTATCCATCAATCTTTGAAAGTGCATGCACTACTGCATACATGTCAGTGAAAAGTAAGTAGTACATTCGACAACTGTGGAAGAAAGAATGCGACAGTACAGGGCCTGTGTGGAATTATTGATAACGATATTCAACATAAGGTCTCTGTAGCCAGATACCCGAGAGCCTTGCTGGTCACTATAAATCCATTCACAACAACACTCAGTGGGGTTGGTCTGGAAGGTATAGTAGATAGAAAAGGAGAAATTGCTTTTTTTCTAGGTGTCCCCTCACTCACCAGGGTTTCCCCTTGGTGACATGCTTCATCATTGGGGCCATCCCAGTCCTCTACGGCCTGGGGCGTGCTGCGACTTGCGAATTACGTAGGAGCACTTACAAATGACTATGTGTGGTGCAGATGTGATAGTGGAGTGGACTAAGTGATGTGTGAAGGGATCAATTTCGAAGCAGAGAGAGATCCAAGAAATGCAGTCACAGTCAGAGAAAAAGGCAAGGGATACTGTATCTATGTGGTTTTAGTGGTCCTGTTGGAAGTGGTAAGTAAGTTGCCTGCAGAAAAAAAATCCTCCTCTTAGCGGCACTCCTCCATTGCAGCCGACGCTTCGTCCATCGATGTTGGTCACCAGAAGACACCCTGTAAAAAAAGCACAGCATAGACAAACAATGGAACATAAACAATTCTTTGGGTACAAACCTATCCATCAATCTTTGAAAGTGCATACACTACTGCATGCATGTCAGTGAAAAGTAAGTAGTACATTCGACAACTGTGGAAGAAAGAATGCGACAGTACAGGGCCTGTGTGGAATTATTGATAACGATATTCAACATAAGGTCTCTGTACTTAGCCAGATACCCGAGAGCCTTGCTGGTCACTATAAATCCATTCACAACAACACTCAGTGGGGTTGGTCTGGAAGGTATAGTAGATAGAAAAGGAGAAATTGCTTTTTTTCTAGGTGTCCCCTCACTCACCAGGGTTGCCCCTTGGTGACATGCTTCATCATTGGGGCCATCCCAGTCCTCTACGGCCTGGGGCGTGCTGCGACTTGCGAATTACGTAGGAGCACTTACAAATGACTATGTGTGGTGCAGATGTGATAGTGGAGTGGACTAAGTGATGTGTTAAGGGATCAATTTCGAAGCAGAGAGAGATCCAAGAAATGCAGTCACAGTCAGAGAAAAAGGCAAGGGATACTGTATCTATGTGGTTTTAGTGGTCCTGTTGGAAGTGGTAAGTAAGTTGCCTGCAGAAAAAAAATCCTCCTATTAGCGGCACTCCTCCATTGCAGCCGACGCTTCGTCCATCGATGTTGGTCACCAGAAGACACCCTGTAAAAAAAAGCACAGCATAGACAAACAATGGAACATAAACAATTCTTTGGGTACAAACCTATCCATCAATCTTTAAAAGTGCATGCACTACTGCATGCATGTCAGTGAAAAGTAAGTAGTACATTCGACAACTGTGGAAGAAAGAATGCCTGTGTGGAATTATTGATAACGATATTCAACATAAGGTCTCTGTACTTAGCCAGATACCCGAGAGCCTTGCTGGTCACTATAAATCCATTCACAACAACACTCAGTGGGGTTGGTCTGGAAGGTATAGTAGATAGAAAAGGAGAAATTGCTTTTTTTCTAGGTGTCCCCTCACTCACCAGGGTTTCCCCTTGGTGACATGCTTCATCATTGGGGCCATCCCAGTCCTCTACGGCCTGGGGCGTGCTGCGACTTGCGAATTACGTAGGAGTACTTACAAATGACTATGTGTGGTGCAGATGTGATAGTGGAGTGGACTAAGTGATGTGTGAAGGGATCAATTTCGAAGCAGAGAGAGATCCAAGAAATGCAGTCACAGACCAGTGGTTTTAGTGGTCCTGTTGGAAGTGGTAAGTAAGTTGCCTGCAGAAAAAAAATCCTCCTATTAGCGGCACTCCTCCATTGCAGCCGACGCTTCGTCCATCGATGTTGGTCACCAGAAGACACCCTGTAAAAAAAAGCACAGCATAGACAAACAATGGAACATAAACAATTCTTTGGGTACAAACCTATCCATCAATCTTTGAAAGTGCATGCACTACTGCATGCATGTCAGTGAAAAGTAAGTAGTACATTCGACAACTGTGGAAGAAAGAATGCGACAGTACAGGGCCTGTGTGGAATTATTGATAACGATATTCAACATAAGGTCTCTGTACTTAGCCAGATACCCGAGAGCCTTGCTGGTCACTATAAATCCATTCACAACAACACTCAGTGGGGTTGGTCTGGAAGGTATAGTAGATAGAAAAGGAGAAATTGCTTTTTTTCTAGGTGTCCCCTCACACACCAGGGTTTCCCCTTGGTGACATGCTTCATCATTGGGGCCATCCCAGTCCTCTACGGCCTGGGGCGTGCTGCGACTTGCGAATTACGTAGGAGCACTTACAAATGACTATGTGTGGTGCAGATGTGATAGTGGAGTGGACTAAGTGATGTGTTAAGGGATCAATTTCGAAGCAGAGAGAGATCCAAGAAATGCAGTCACAGTCAGAGAAAAAGGCAAGGGATACTGTATCTATGTGGTTTTAGTGGTCCTGTTGGAAGTGGTAAGTAAGTTGCCTGCAGAAAAAAAATCCTCCTATTAGCGGCACTCCTCCATTGCAGCCGACGCTTCGTCCATCGATGTTGGTCACCAGAAGACACCCTGTAAAAAAAAGCACAGCATAGACAAACAATGGAACATAAACAATTCTTTGGGTACAAACCTATCCATCAATCTTTGAAAGTGCATGCACTACTGCATGCATGTCAGTGAAAAGTAAGTAGTACATTCGACAACTGTGGAAGAAAGAATGCAACAGTACAGGGCCTGTGTGGAATTATTGATACCGATATTCAACATAAGGTCTCTGTACTTAGCCAGATACCCGAGAGCCTTGCTGGTCACTATAAATCCATTCACAACAACACTCAGTGGGGTTGGTCTGGAAGGTATAGTAGATAGAAAAGGAGAAATTGCTTTTTTTCTAGGTGTCCCCTCACTCACCAGGGTTGCCCCTTGGTGACATGCTTCATCATTGGGGCCATCCCAGTCCTCTACGGCCTGGGGCGTGCTGCGACTTGCGAATTACGTAGGAGCACTTACAAATGACTATGTGTGGTGCAGATGTGATAGTGGAGTGGACTAAGTGATGTGTTAAGGGATCAATTTCGAAGCAGAGAGAGATCCAAGAAATGCAGTCACAGACCAGTGGTTTTAGTGGTCCTGTTGGAAGTGGTAAGTAAGTTGCCTGCAGAAAAAAAATCCTCCTATTAGCGGCACTCCTCCATTGCAGCCGACGCTTCGTCCATCGATGTTGGTCACCAGAAGACACCCTGTAAAAAAAAGCACAGCATAGACAAACAATGGAACATAAACAATTCTTTGGGTACAAACCTATCCATCAATCTTTGAAAGTGCATGCACTACTGCATGCATGTCAGTGAAAAGTAAGTAGTACATTCGACAACTGTGGAAGAAAGAATGCGACAGTACAGGGCCTGTGTGGAATTATTGATAACGATATTCAACATAAGGTCTCTGTACTTAGCCAGATACCCGAGAGCCTTGCTGGTCACTATAAATCCATTCACAACAACACTCAGTGGGGTTGGTCTGGAAGGTATAGTAGATAGAAAAGGAGAAATTGCTTTTTTTCTAGGTGTCCCCTCACTCACCAGGGTTTCCCCTTGGTGACATGCTTCATCATTGGGGCCATCCCAGTCCTCTACGGCCTGGGGCGTGCTGCGACTTGCGAATTACGTAGGAGCACTTACAAATGACTATGTGTGGTGCAGATGTGATAGTGGAGTGGACTAAGTGATGTGTTAAGGGATCAATTTCGAAGCAGAGAGAGATCCAAGAAATGCAGTCACAGTCAGGGAAAAAGGCAAGGGATACTGTATCTATGTGGTTTTAGTGGTCCTGTTGGAAGTGGTAAGTAAGTTGCCTGCAGAAAAAAAATCCTCCTATTAGCGGCACTCCTCCATTGCAGCCGACGCTTCGTCCATCGATGTTGGTCACCAGAAGACACCCTGTAAAAAAAAGCACAGCATAGACAAACAATGGAACATAAACAATTCTTTGGGTACAAACCTATCCATCAATCTTTGAAAGTGCATGCACTACTGCATGCATGTCAGTGAAAAGTAAGTAGTACATTCGACAACTGTGGAAGAAAGAATGCAACAGTACAGGGCCTGTGTGGAATTATTGATAACGATATTCAACATAAGGTCTCTGTACTTAGCCAGATACCCGAGAGCCTTGCTGGTCACTATAAATCCATTCACAACAACACTCAGTGGGGTTGGTCTGGAAGGTATAGTAGATAGAAAAGGAGAAATTGCTTTTTTTCTAGGTGTCCCCTCACTCACCAGGGTTGCCCCTTGGTGACATGCTTCATCATTGGGGCCATCCCAGTCCTCTATGGCCTGGGGCGTGCTGCGACTTGCGAATTACGTAGGAGCACTTACAAATGACTATGTGTGGTGCAGATGTGATAGTGGAGTGGACTAAGTGATGTGTTAAGGGATCAATTTCGAAGCAGAGAGAGATCCAAGAAATGCAGTCACAGTCAGAGAAAAAGGCAAGGGATACTGTATCTATGTGGTTTTAGTGGTCCTGTTGGAAGTGGTAAGTAAGTTGCCTGCAGAAAAAAATTCCTCCTATTAGCGGCACTCCTCCATTGCAGCCGACGCTTCGTCCATCGATGTTGGTCACCAGAAGACACCCTGTCCACTGCCTGCCTGATGCTGAATTGTGGCTCGCTACTGTGAAGCCTGACTCCATCCTTTTTTCCCCATTGCAGAGACTGAAACCCGGCCTGTAATTATTCAACGAAAAACAGGAAGTGATATAATATTACAACACCACTGATAAATAAATATAAGGTATGTAGGCTGTGGAGTGCAAAAAGTCACAATTTGATTTTCCTAGTAGACAGTACAATATTTTTGAAAGTGCGTACTCTGAGTCACCTTTTGAAGGATAAATAAGTATTGGCAAATTAATGTAGCGGATCTTGCCCCTCAAGCTAGGTGTACTGTAAACTGTGTTTTAGAACAAAATTAGATCTTCCTAGCAGTGCTCCCACCCAGACCCTTACTAAAGCCAGTCGCAAAAATGTAGAAGACCCCCAATCAAATCTCAAAAAACGAGGCCTAGCAGAAAACTGGTGACAAAACTTACTTTGAAATTAAAAGTAGGCCGAAGTACCCCTTTCCTAATTACCCCTTACCCACCGTGGATTGCATTCAAACCACTTGCAAGCAACCAAGCAAAAGTACCCATAGCCAGCATCGCTCCAAGACTCAAAATCCCCCCCACTCAAACACATGCAATAGAAATACTGCTAACCCTAACGAACCCTAAGTTAAGAATAGTGGCAAAGGCTTTCTTTAACTATGCCAAATCCCCCCTTTCCCACCATGGATTTTCTTCAAATGACTTGCAACCAAAATTACACATTCTCACGAGTGCTCTAAGACCCCAGAACTTAGTTGCAAAAATCTAGAACACCCCGAAACACATGCAATCCTGCTGCTAGGGCTAACCCTAACGAACCCTAAGTTACAAAAAGTGCCAAAAGGCTTTTCCGCGAGGATTTTGTCCCAACCACTTCTACCCGGTATTAGACCTTCCCAGGAATGCCCCAAGACACGCCAACCCACCCGCCAAGAAGCATAACACCCCCAAACAGGCCAAAAGCATAATCTCATACTTGCAATATTTCTCGGCCTTCGGTCCAAACGCGCTGCGTAGCTAGGCCATAAGTCGGGGTTGCCACCACGGATTTCCTGAAAAGCAAATGCAATCAAGATTAGAGTGTCCCAGCAGTGCTCCCAGACCACGAAACTCACCCACAAACACCAGGAAGCCCCCCAAACAGGCCCCCGAAAACGCTACATTGAGCAAAATTTCAGAAATAGCCCAAAAAAAATCGGCCTGGATTTTGTCCCAACCACTTCTACCCGGTATTAGACCTTCCCAGGAATGCCCCAAGACACGCCAACCCACTCGCCAAGAAGCATAACACCCCCAAACAGGCCAAAAGCAAAATCTCATACTTGCAATATTTCTCGGCCTTCGGTCCAAACGCACTGCGTAGCTAGGCCATAAGTCGGGGTTGCCACGACGGATTTCCTGAAAAGCAAATGCAATCAAGATTAGAGTGTCCCAGCAGTGCTCCCAGACCACGAAACTCACCCACAAACAGACGGAACCCCCCCTAAGAGCTCCTCAAAGGCAAGCAAGTCATCAAAAACACAAAAAATGTTCCACCTGGGATTTGGTCCAAAACACTTTTATCCGGTATTAGAGCTTCCCAGCAATGGCCCCAGAGCCGTCAACCCAGGAGAAAATGAGTAGAAGACCCCCAAACAGCCAAAGAGCAAAAGTACAAAAATGGGGACTTAGTCAATTTTTCACAAATTTCCCAAATCACTCCGCGCGCGCTCTGCAGCTAGGCCCTAACTCCTCTCTGCCACCATGGATTTGCTTCAAACCTTTTGCAAAGTAAAGTATATATAGCCAGCAGTGCTCCCAGACCACGAAACCCACCCACAAACACCAGGAAGCCCCCCAAACAGGCCCCCGAAAACGCTACATAGAGCAAAATGTCAGAAATAGCCAAAAAAAATCGGCCTGGATTTTGTCCCAACCACTTCTACCCGGTATTAGACCTTCCCAGGAATGCCCCAAGACCCGCCAACCCACCCGCCAAGAAGCATAACACCCCCAAACAGGCCAAAAGCAAAATCTCATACTTGCAACATTTCTCGGCCTTCGGTCCAAACGCACTGCGTAGCTAGGCCATAAGTCGGGGTTGCCACGACGGATATCCTGAAAAGCAAATGCAATCAAGATTAGAGTGTCCCAGCAGTGCTCCCAGACCACGAAACTCACCCACAAACAGACGGAACCCCCCCTAAGAGCACCTCAAAGGCAAGCAAGTCATCAAAAACACAAAAAAAATTCCGCCTGGGATTTGGTCCAAAACACTTTTATCCGGTATTAGAGCTTCCCAGCAATGGCCCCAGAGCCGTCAACTCACCTGCAAAGAGGTACAAAAACACCCCCACAAGTGCTGAGTCTTTCTTCATTGGGCGTAAACCAGCCCTCTGGTTTGATGGAAATAGGAGTCTGGAGGAGGAGGATAGAGGAGCATGTTCTTCTGAAATTGTGAACCTGAGGAATGCAGACTGCGGCAACTTCAAATCAATTAGCAAACCAGTGAAGACAGTTCTGCTGATGGGCTTGATTTTGTGATTATCTGATTAAAGTTTGAAATATATTAACTGTGCACAACAAAGAAAGACAGACAGACAGGAATAAAAGTGAATAGGGACGAAAAAGAAAGTTATTGATTCGTTGTCTCATTTTCAGGGCTCGGTATCACGGTCCAGGAATAAGAATAAGACTTCGTCATCATACTCTGCGAATTCAGGCAGGGTGAGCTCAGTGTCACCTGACAGAGTAGAAATTCCCTCATCTATGTTGCTGGCCACCTCCTCTTCATCCGGCACGCTTTCTCGTACTCTGAAGTCTGGTGGTATGAGGTGCTGATTCATCTTGATCATTGTTAACCTCTCCACATTTTTGGGCGAGAGGCGGCTCCGTTTGGGAGTTACAATGCCACCAGCAGCACTGAAAACCCGTTCAGAAGACACGCTTGCGAGTGGGCAAGACAAGTAGTTTAAAGCCAGGTTGGTGAGCTGTGGCCACAATTCTTTTTTCCCATGCCAATACGCCAATGGGTCAGAATTAACATAGACCTCTGTTGAGTCATTCAGATAGTCCTTCACCATCGACTCAAGGTCCTCTTCCAAGGTTCCTCCACTTTGCTTAGCTCTTGCTGTGCCTCTGACCTTTTGAGAACCAAACCCACGCAGAGCTAGCCAATCCTCTTCAGCCTCCAATGTTTCTGTTGTGTCTCGTGCAGATGATCCGGTTGCCGGTGTCTTTAACGGCTGAGAGGTCACTTGTGCCACAGCCACAGGTGCAGAAGTGGATTGTTTTGACTGGGGATGGCCTGCTGATGTACTGCCATTTCCTTCAATTTTCAGCTGTTCTGTTTCAAACCTCTTGGCTGACAAGGCTAGCCAACGTTTGTACTTTGGAACATGTTCATCATCAAAAGGAAAGAATGCTTGGCCTGCCAGCGCCTTTTTGTAGCGTGGATCCAGAATAGTAGCACAAATGTAATGCTGTTTTGAGTGGATCTTTTTAAGACGTTCATCACCTTGTAGGAGCTCTAATAATTGCTCAGCCAGAAGCAAAGAGTCTTGGTTTTTGTCATCTTTTTCAAACACAGAACACACCTCCTTCAGTTGGTCCTCCAGCATGTACAACAATGGGATAGCTTTTCCCAAATTAGAGTCCTCCTTGCTGACTGCACGCGTGAAGAACTCAAAAGGATGAAGCATGCGTGTCAGGCCTTGAACTATGTTCCATTGCGGCCCACCCATCCTAGGCTCCTCTGTACCCTCTGTAAGGAAATATTGATCGAGTTCCATATACTGCTCATACAGACGCTCAAGCATGTAGAAGGTTGAGTTCCAACGTGTTACCACCTCCTGGATGAGTGCTTTCACTGGCATTTTACGTTGATATAGCAGGCTCCTTAGCTGCTTCCGGGCCTTAAAAGAATGGCTGAAATGCTTGCACATTTTTCGGCAGGTGTCCAATACACTGTACGCTGCACTGGCTTTATTAGCCAAGAATTTTTGGACAACCAGGTTTATACAGTGCGCCAAACACGGCACTCTGAAATAGTAACCGTCCCTCATGGCCTTAACTATATTGGCGCCATTGTCCGTGGAAACATAACCAACCCGGCGTTTTAGTGGGGACAGCCAGTTAAGGACCTTTGTGTTAAAGACATCCAAAATGTTTTCTGCTGTGTGACGTTTCTCCAAACCAAACATGGCTATTGTTGCATGTTTCCGAGCAGCTTTAAAAACAATGTCCGTGTCAACACCTGCGTTTAGCTTTGCTTTAGCCCCTGAAAAAGAGACCCAGTGTGCAGTGATGCACATGTAATCAGCGCCTGCGCCACTGGTCCACATGTCTGTTGTCAGATGTATAGTGTGAACAGCACTCTTCTGCAAAGCTGCCCCAATCACCTTCAGAACATCTTCATGTAGTGCTGGAACCGCAACTCGGGCAAAATAGAACCGGCTAGGAACCTTCCATTTAGGGCAGAGCGCTGCCACTAATTCTAGAAAACCAACCCCTTCTACAAAAGAAAAAGGGAGAAGGTCCAGAGCTAGCATTTTAGCCAGCTTAGTGTTATACAGACGCGTCAGTGGGTGGTTGCGTTCATATTGCGTTTCTGTAAACAACATCTTTTTAATGTTGCCCTGGACCAAGGATTTACGGGATGATGATGATGATATCTTCGGCCCAGTTACGCTCGCTGATGAACTTTTCCGCATTGATGTCTCACTCTCTCCCACACTCTTAGTGTGCCTCACATGGGGTGTGCTGCTGACAGGGGTACTGGGTGTAAGTGAAGTGTTTGAATCGTATTCTTCCTCCTCGTCATCATCAGATGAAAAATCAACGCTTTCATTACGTGCAATTCTGGCTTGCATAAACGCCTTTAGGTGCGAAAACCATTGGACAGGGTGCGCTCTCCTAAGATGACCTCTCTGGCCTCCGGTACCATAGTTAGAACCAAGCTTACCACGACCAACTCGAACCTTACAAAGGCTACAAATGGCTACGTTTTCCATTTTTGGGCAAACACTAAAGAAGTCCCAAACTGGAGACTTGAAATGTCTTTGGGGGCCGGAGGAGGAGGCGATACTGGTGGTGGTGGTCCTGCTGCTAATGCCAGATGAAGTGGAGGATGTGGATTGCCGAACTTCAGTACGTTTTGCACTTTCACCACCACGAATTGAGGTCGAGGTGGGTACCTTCTTGCGAGGAAGAAATATGGAAGCGGTAGGTTTTGGTGTACTACTTAACTCCAAATCTAATGATTCCATTTCCATTGCCTCCTCGTCGACATCATCATCACGCTCAGCAGCTTCTCGGGATAGGGTCAAAATGTCTCTTTGCTGCATGCCCGGTGGGGCTGCAGTGACCATTGTGATGACTGGCTCGTCGTCATCGTGAGAGGCTTCATCACCAGCAGTATCTGTCACTTCTTGTTGAGCCTCATCACCCTCCATTGGTATGAGTTTTTCGACGACCTTCCTTTTACGCTTAGGTACCGGTGTCAGATCATGGTGTGCCTCACTGTCAGACCGCAGTTGTGGTTCCCAAGCTGGATCTGTATCATCAGAAGGAGGTGGGCTTGAAGAAGATGTAGACACCCCCCTTGATCTTTTCCTTGCTAGGGATGTGGAAGACAATGAATGATCATCAGGAGGAGTTGCTTCCAATGATACCTCGGCTTCATTGTCGATTTCCTGATGTGCCCCTACTTCGGGAGGAACAACTATTGTGGGCACTTGTGAACCTCCATGCACCTTTGCTTGCGCATCTCCTTTTGCTGCCTCTCCTTCCACATGTACTTGGGCGTGTACTTGCACATGGTGTTGTTGTTGCGGCTGTGGTTGTTCAACACTTGTCAGATGAGTTACAACAACCTGTGTTGATTCAGGGACATTGCTGCTACTTTCTTGCGATGAGCCAACATCACTGGTCGATGGTGATTGGAGAAGTACACTGACTGCCTCTGAAGCACTCAAGGGCTTTGACTTAAGTTGGCGTGGTGGTGGAGGCACTGAACCCAATGGAGCAGGGGTGCTGCTCCCAGCTTGGTCCCCAGCAGATCCTGCTGCTGCAGGCGTACTTTTTTTTTTCTCCCAAAAAATGTGGCGGGTGGCACACCAGCCTCCTTGGTAACTTGCTTCTTCTGCTCCTTACTAGCAACTTTCTTGCTAGAGGAGCTACGGAGACCTTTTTTTGGGGCCATCTTCTTCAGAGCAGGTCAGACAGCAGGCCGCAGTTGCACGAATTGTAGAGTTGTCTGAGGCCAGACGTGACGTCGCGTGACGTTATGCTGCACACACACACCGCTGCAGGACTTCTTCCTGGCACTGGTGGTTCTCTTGAGTCTTGTGCACCTAAAAACAATGGAAGACAGAGGAACATCAGTTCAGTTATACAGCACAAAAAAATCGAAAAACACTGCAAAATCAGCACAATCCCATTCCATCCATGCCCTCCATGATGTTTAAGTTCAAGACAACCCACAGAAAGACTAGGCCCATGCAAGACTCACTACCCCTGGGCATAAATAAAGGTTGAAAAGTAGGCAAAATGGTTGGAGGCCTAACAACAAAGCCTGCATTCAAAATGGCCACTTGCCTGCCAGCACATGGCCAGTGCCTGTAGCTGCACTCAAAATGGCCACCAGCCACATGGCCTGTCCCTCCCCATGAACACCCCCAAAAATCGAAAAACACTGCAAAATCAGCACAATCCCATTCCATCCATGCCCTCCATGATGTTTAAGTTCAAGACAGCCCACAGAAAGACTAGGCCCATGCTAGACTCAAATACCCCTGGTGAAAAGGCCACAAGTACAGGCCCAAAAAAACGAAAATCACTGAAAAATCAGCACAATCCCATTCCATCCATGGCCTCCATGATGTTTAAATTCAAGACAACCCACAGAAAGACTAGGCCCATGCAAGACTCACTACCCCTGGGCATAAATAAAGGTTGAAAAGTAGGCAAAATGGTTGGAGGCCTAACAACAAAGCCTGCATTCAAAATGGCCACTTGCCTGCCAGCACATGGCCAGTGCCTGTAGCTGCACTCAAAATGGCCACCAGCCACATGGCCTGTCCCTCCCCATGAACACCCCCAAAAATCGAAAAACACTGCAAAATCAGCACAATCCCATTCCATCCATGCCCTCCATGATGTTTAAGTTCAAGACAGCCCACAGAAAGACTAGGCCCATGCTAGACTCAAATACCCCTGGTGAAAAGGCCACAAGTACAGGCCCAAAAAACGAAAATCACTGAAAAATCAGCACAATCCCATTCCATCCATGGCCTCCATGATGTTTAAATTCTAGACAACCCACAGAAAGACTAGGCCCATGCAAGACTCACTACCCCTGGGCATAAATAAAGGTTGAAAAGTAGGCAAAATGGTTGGAGGCCTAACAACAAAGCCTGCATTCAAAATGGCCACTTGCCTGCCAGCACATGGCCAGTGCCTGTAGCTGCACTCAAAATGGCCACCAGCCACATGGCCTGTCCCTCCCCATGAACACCCCCAAAAATCGAAAAACACTGCAAAATCAGCACAATCCCATTCCATCCATGCCCTCCATGATGTTTAAGTTCAAGACAGCCCACAGAAAGACTAGGCCCATGCTAGACTCAAATACCCCTGGTGAAAAGGCCACAAGTACAGGCCCAAAAAACGAAAATCACTGAAAAATCAGCACAATCCCATTCCATCCATGGCCTCCATGATGTTTAAATTCAAGACAACCCACAGAAAGACTAGGCCCATGCAAGACTCACTACCCCTGGGCATAAATAAAGGTTGAAAAGTAGGCAAAATGGTTGGAGGCCTAACAACAAAGCCTGCATTCAAAATGGCCACTTGCCTGCCAGCACATGGCCAGTGCCTGTAGCTGCACTCAAAATGGCCACCAGCCACATGGCCTGTCCCTCCCCATGAACACCCCCAAAAATCGAAAAACACTGCAAAATCAGCACAATCCCATTCCATCCATGCCCTCCATGATGTTTAAGTTCAAGACAGCCCACAGAAAGACTAGGCCCATGCTAGACTCAAATACCCCTGGTGAAAAGGCCACAAGTACAGGCCCAAAAAACGAAAATCACTGAAAAATCAGCACAATCCCATTCCATCCATGGCCTCCATGATGTTTAAATTCAAGACAACCCACAGAAAGACTAGGCCCATGCAAGACTCACTACCCCTGGGCATAAATTACGGTTGAAAAGTAGGCAAAATGGTTGGAGGCCTAACAACAAAGCCTGCATTCAAAATGGCCACTTGCCTGCCAGCACATGGCCAGTGCCTGTAGCTGCACTCAAAATGGCCACCAGCCACATGGCCTGTCCCTCCCCATGAAAACCCCCAAAAATCGAAAAACACTGCAAAATCAGCACAATCCCATTCCATCCATGCCCTCCATGATGTTTAAGTTCAAGACAACCCACAGAAAGACTAGGCCCATGCAAGACTCACTACCCCTGGGCATAAATAAAGGTTGAAAAGTAGGCAAAATGGTTGGAGGCCTAACAACAAAGTCTGCATTCAAAATGGCCACTTGCCTGCCAGCACATGGCCAGTGCCTGTAGCTGCACTCAAAATGGCCACCAGCCACATGGCCTGTCCCTCCCCATGAACACCCCCAAAAATCGAAAAACACTGCAAAATCAGCACAATCCCATTCCATCCATGCCCTCCATGATGTTTAAGTTCAAGACAGCCCACAGAAAGACTAGGCCCATGCTAGACTCAAATACCCTTGGTGAAAAGGCCACAAGTACAGGCCCAAAAAACGAAAATCACTGAAAAATCAGCACAATCCCATTCCATCCATGGCCTCCATGATGTTTAAATTCAAGACAACCCACAGAAAGACTAGGCACATGCAAGACTCACTACCCCTGGGCATAAATAAAGGTTGAAAAGTAGGCAAAATGGTTGGAGGCCTAACAACAAAGCCTGCATTCAAAATGGCCACTTGTCTGCCAGCACATGGCCAGTGCCTGTAGCTGCACTCAAAATTGCCACCAGCCACATGGCCTGTCCCTCCCCATGAACACCCCCAAAAATCGAAAAACACTGCAAAATCAGCACAATCCCATTCCATCCATGCCCTCCATGATGTTTAAGTTCAAGACAGCCCACAGAAAGACTAGGCCCATGCTAAACTCAAATACCCCTGGTGAAAAGGCCACAAGTACAGGCCCAAAAAACGAAAATCACTGAAAAATCAGCGCAATCCCATTCCATCCATGCCCTCCATGATGTTTAAATTCAAGACAACCTACAGAAAGACTAGGCCCATGCTAGACTCAAATACCCCTGGTGAAAAGGCCACAAGTACAGCCCCAAAAAACGAAAATCACTGAAAAATCAGCACAATCCCAATCCATCCATGGCCTCCATGATGTTTAAGTTCAAGACAACCCACAGAAAGACTCAGTCCACCCACCACTGAGTACCCCTGGGCAAAAGGCCCCAAAACAGCCCAAAAATCGAAAATTCCAAAATTTTAGTTGCAGCAACTGTAATGCCCCAAACAAACTTACTTGTAAAATTTCTAATCCAACAGTGATCCAAAGAAAGTCAAAAAGGCCTCAAATCCAAATATCCAGCAGCATCCACAAAAAGTAATCCTTCCAGCTCCAGACCCAAATGAAAAGTGACCAGGAGATGGACAAAGCACTGGGAGGAGCCTGCTGAACAGGAACAGGAAGTTGAAGACTGTGGGGCACTTCCTTCCTCCCACCCCCCTGCCCCCCTCCCCAAAATGGACTCCTCGCTAAAAAAGTGCAGGCAAATGTCAAACTAAGGAGTTATTCAGATAAAAATCATCATTTCTAGAAGGTTTATGCTGTTTGCTGGTGGATTTCTTGTACAGAATTGCAAATTTTATATTTTCGCTCGCCGCATCTCAAATCTCGCAATTGCGAAGTACTGCGAGACGTGATCTCGCCGTACTCGCGTTGACAAACTATCGCTGGCAAGCCGCGATGACGTAATCGCGCTCGCCAATTCCCGCGGGATCACACAGCAAGATCCAAAATGGCGCAGCACTCGCAAACTATCGAGAAAAACAACTCGGCAAACGATGATAAACGCCGCGCGCCGCAAAAATTGTATCACCAACGCCGCGCGCCGCAAAAAAAATCCGCTGCGTGCGAATGTGCGGATTTTGCGGGAAATTCGCAAATCTCGCGGATTGCGAATTTCCCAAAAATCCGCAAAATCCGCGAGCGTAACGGATTTTCCGCCCATGCTTAGGTAATACTACAAATGTAGGCTCTCTCATAGACTTGGGAAACAAACCTGTGCGCAATGCTACTACATATATCGGTGTAATTAGGGTGCCAGTTTGGATCGAGAGGTAGAATTTAATTCCGGGGGAAAACCATCCACCCTCAGCATTGTCCCCCTTGTTAATTTGTCTATGACTGCCATCACCTCCTAAACTTTCAGGTTTGCCTCCAGAGCCCTCGCCTGTGTGTGAGCCCTGTTAGCTGGACCTTTGAGAGAAAGCTGGAAGATGTGAGCGCTCTGCATGGACTCTGTAAAGGTGTATAAAGTTTTGTAGTAGCCAACAAATTCACTACTTATGCCTGTCTGTCTAGCAACAATTTGGACTGTACAAGTGAGCCCTATCATTTGTAATGGTGTCTCCGACTCAGCTGCCATGCCAATAGGCGGCCTCGTGTTGCTGTGTGAGGTATTCTTTGTAGTGCAAGCAGCGCAAGCTGTCTCTCAGAGCTTGATATGTTTTGTCAGTTCTAACAGATGTGATCTGTTCTGTGGTTTCTCTACTGTTGCCATTTTGAGTTCTCTATGTAATTGTTCTACCTCTAATATTTCCCTCAGAAGTGTTAACTTGACCCCATAAGAGGTTTTGATTCACGTCCCTCGTATGCCAACTTTGAAGGAGTCGCAGTCTATCAAACGGAATTCTCTGCAAAATATTTGTTGATCACCTCACCTACTAAGCTCGAAATGGGGAGTCTGAAACTGCCTTTGGTTGGAGTCACAAGGTGGGTATGACCTTCACCAGTCGCCCAAACAATAGTGTTGCAAGCATGGGGCTGTGGCCAGAGTCAGGGCAGCAGAGGCATTCGGTGTTATGTGTGCGTTGTAACAAAGCAGTGGATCCCAGTATCCTATTGAGGCATGTGTTAAGGGCATGTAGAGTTGAGTAATAGGAGCATTCATGGGTTGAAGGGTGTGTTTAACAGCATAAGTCTTCCAGGTCCCAGCGTGTGACCCATTGTTTGAAACCTCAGGCTAGTGGCATGATTGGGGTGGACAGTAGTAGAGGTAACGAGCGGTCCAGGGTACAGCCAAGCACCAGGTTCAAATTACCTCTGGAATCCTATTCATATTTATAGTTCTGATAAGATGAGGGGCTAAAATCTAGGAACTGCAGTTGGCCAGTATTAGTCACATATATGCTCGCTAATGAGAGGTCAACCCCTTCTAATGTCTTCTCCAGCTGTGGAAACCTGCCCTCTGTTTCTACCACTGTTCAGTGTTGTAGGAAGGGTACTCTCAGAGCAATCCATATCAACATGCCTCATGCATACGTGGAGTACTGTGTCCTATATATTTACTCTCTCCAGCGCTCCACTAAATTCTGCGGCTCTGCTGCTTTCGTATGAGTTTCTTGCAGAAGAGCTTTATGGGCATGGCGATCCTTCACGAAGGCATATACCCTATGGCATTTTGCTGAGGAACCCATCCCCCTCATGTTCCATGTAATAAAGTTACATTTGTGGGCGGTTACTGAAACTTGTCGGGGAACCAATGTCGTTGTACCCATATGCTATTTGTAGTGATAAGAGGTGTGGGTTACATTGGCAGTAATGGTCGTGCTGTGCACCTCTGTGTGAAAACAGGTGTTAGTCTGTGGACATGATTGCATACCTCGGTGCAAGCCAAACATGTTTCGACCATGTGATACCAAAACAAACAACACAAAAACAACAGCAATTGAACCATAATGTGGGTCAAAATATGCAGTGGCAGTTCGTTGAGGGGGAGGATTTTAAGAGAGTTAACCACACCATGATTTTCACCACCATCCTCACAATGTCCAAGTCCCAGTATCAGTGACCCATTAAAGAGCAGATTGTGGTGAGCGGATTTGACAGCTTAGTCCCCATTGGCCATACAGAAAGTCAAATCAGGTCATCTGCTGATTAGGCAGGGACTAGGGGACCTTTAGTCGTTAAGTCTCAGTCATCCAAAAGTGATTTCTAGGTGATGCCCTTCACATCACTGGATCCCTAAGTGTGTGTCTCCATCCTTGAATGGATGTCTGCATTCAGAGATTCTCTTTCCGCTGCTGCACATGCCCTCATGGGGGTTCCAGAGTGCATTCTCCACTGTCGTAGTTTAAGAGGCGCCTCCATTTAGGCCCTGTTGTCATAGTGCAGTTCCAAGAGACGATGTGCCCCTTTTTCTTGAGCCATGTCCATACCTCATCAGGCGTGGTGAAGAAATGTGACCTAAAGTTCAATGTGACCCCCAACTTTTCAGGGTAAAGTAAGCCGCAAGTGATCCCCATGGTCCTTAGCACCCTTTTGGCCATCAAGAAACTCTGATGTTGATTCTGCACAGTGGCTGTGTAATCTGGGAAAATCTGTACTTTCTGGCTGGACAAATCCAAATGGGCCTCTGCCCTCTCTATGTCATCCCAATCTCTGTAATTCAGCAGCCAGAGCACCATTGGCATTGGTGGTGCACCTGGAGGGGGAGGTCTGGCTGGCGCTCTACGTGTCCGATCCACAGTGAAAAACTTAGACTGGGTGTTCATGAGCGCCATGTGGAGCAGCCAGCGCCCCATGATTAGTTCAATAGAAGGTCCCTCTTTCTGTTCTGGTATGCCTAGCACCCTGAAATTGTTGCAGAAGGATCTCCCTTCTGCATCATCCACCCTTTTCTGCAGAATTTGTATGCCTTTTTGAATTGCATTGAGTTGGAGTTGCAGCCTGCCCCCAATGTTCTCAGAGTGGCTAAAGTAGATTCTGTTTCTTCCGCCATGTCTGTAAGTTTTTTGTGGCCGGTGCTCAACAGGCCTACATAATGGCTATTGCATCTATTTTCTTCTCCAGGGCCGTTCTGGAGTCTCGTATGGTCTGCAGAATTGTGCGGTCAGCATTCATGGGGTCACTCTCCCTTTGTTTGGCAGGGGTCACATTTCCTGCTTCTGCTTGGTCGTCTGTATGTCTGTCCTTTTCCCCCCGAGTGCATTCTGTCTTGTGTGTCCATTTGCCCATAGTGGTTGCTCCACCTTCTGTCAACAAACTGTATCCACCACTGTGTGGTCACTACGGTTGCCTTTAGCAGTAGCGTACATCTACGTCCACAAGCAGACACCAATGCAGCTAACCCAGGGGAACCCCATTCAGCCCACATCTTCTTCCGCTCTGTAGAACCCCATACCACAAATGCAGGGGTGCCCAAGCTCCATCATCTCACCTGCCCAAGATGTTGCCAGGATCCTTTTGATCCCTAGATCAAGATCACACAAGCCCTGCACAATTGTAGCGAGAGGAGGTGCCTCATAAATCTGCCCCCCAGGTCACTGATCTCCCAGGCCTGGTACAGCAGACCCCCGTCCTCACATCAGCTGAAGTGGGGCAGGTGAGTCGAAGCTGGGGGGGTTTCAGGGCCACCCATCTCCACAGTCTAGAGGCCCACAGCCTCATGCTGGCCTACCCTGATAGATCATGGGGTCCGCAGCCCGAGGTCTCCAACACAGGGCATCGCTCAACTTCTGTTAAACTGCGTCCCACGGCTGCTCCAATGGATCTTGTGGGCTGCGGACCATATCTGCACACCGCAATTTTCTTCCTTGATTGGGCCGTCTCCGTCTCACAGTGGAGTGGAACACACTCTGCCCGACTCTCGGTCTGCCACAGGTGCTCATGGGTAGTCCCTGGTCCACCTCACAACCACCAGGCTTCACCTGCTCGTCCAGGCCCACTTGGCAGCTATTCACATCACCACAACACCTCCAAAGCCCCACAAGTGGTCCATTATAAGGTAGGGGGCAATTGCATGGACATAGAGGTGCCAATGGCAGGTCTTGGCTGAGATATACTGTCAGGATAACTGTGATGGTTCTGGAGCTCTGTTCTCACACATCCACCATCTCGCCTGGTAAAACCATGCCTCCGACTCTTGAGGCGATTCAGCCCATACATATAAATAGTCATACCATATGGTCTGATATTCAACAGAAGCAAAGCGATTTAGTTGGCCTGTCAATGGAAGTACCTGAAAATTAGAATAAAATAAGAGATAATAAAGTGCCAATTGAGAACATCACTCCTATTGTGGCGTGGCTTGCATGTACTCTTCATTATGGAGGGAACTCCATATCTCTTTCTCGAGGTGAATTTCGCCACACTGTTCTACTTTTCTGCTAATGTGTGAATGAGCTGTATGTGTATTTGCGATAGTCACTGACGGCCTGTAGTCTGTACAGTTAGTTCTAGCGTTGTACCTGAAGAATACAATGCCATTGTTTTCTTTCTTTCTGTGCTCATTAGGAGATACTTCATTTTAGCTAGACAAAACCAAATGAGCTGCTCTTTGCCTCAGCCACAGTTGATAAGAACAGTGTTTTATTATATAAACAGCTTCCGTGCTAAGACTCTTTGAGAGGAGCTTTTCCATGCTGGGAATCATCACGGAACTGCTGCAGACTGTGATTGAGATGCATCTCTGCTGACTTTGACATCCATTCTGCTAAGGAAGATAATCTGTACCCCGTGACCGGCTACCCGACACCTAAGACCAAGGTATGGGGATAGACTATTCCAATTGATCTTGCAGAATAATGCTATCGCTATGCTCTCTTTAGTATAGTGTAGTTACACATAGGAGTAGGCAAACATTAGCAACAATTGAGTAGTTGAATTGCTCATACAGTTTACCATTCTAACAATGCTAATTTCAGTATTGTAGGAAAGTGCTTCTTTTAACATGGTTAGCCCCACTTTTTGCTTGATGTAATTTAAAACTGTATGTGTACTCACTGGGTCCCTGCTTACCACGGGTCTCATTTATGAGAAATGACGCATCGCTGCGTGAAAGCAGCGATGCGTCACTTCTCAGTGCGCACTCCTTGCGATTTTCCTGATGCGTCATATTTAATGTATGACGCATCATGTCGGAAGGAGTTACAGACACGTCAGTATTTCTAACGTATCTATAAGCGTAAAAGTGACGCATTGCTGGAGTGTGTCACAAAAGTGACTCAACTCCAGCAATGCATCCTTTCACATGGGCAAGCCCCATGTGAAAGGGCCTATGTCAGTCTTACGCCTGCTGTGAGGCAGGCGCAAGATTTTGACACAACAGCGTCCTAAAAGTGACGCAGTGCCAGATATCTTTCCTAAAACTGTAGCACGATTAGGACAACTTCAGCCACCCTTTTAAGTCCATAGTAAATGGTACCCCAGGTACCTAGGGTATTGGTACTGAAGAGGGTCCTCTGGGGCTGCAGCAATAATTGTGTCACCCCAGAGACCTCTCACCAAGACCATGCAAACTGCCACTGCAAGCTGCTTGTCTGGGGGGAGAGAAATCCAAAGAGTCAACAAGGCACAGGGCCCTGTGTGCCATGCACTCACACTCTGCCTGAAATGTAGGTAGGTCACCACTACTGCAGCCTTAAAGCCCCAAGGCAGGGTGCACTATATCACATGTGTGGACATATCTGCATGTATGAGCCATTCTTGGAGATTGTAAGTGCACATGAAAGCCAAAAATAGTATATGGGCTGGATACTTGTCATTATGAGTTCTCCTCACAGATACCAGTGTGGGATTTCTTTGAGCAAGCATCTGCACTAAAAGAGGTCAACAGCGCCGGAGGGTCAGCTCTGTCTCCCCACCAAGTTTGGAGACACCAGGACCTACCAGAGATGCACTGTACCAAAACCCAGGGTACTGGACCCTCTAAAGCAAACAGCGAGACAAAGAGCCCATTGCAGACTCCAATGATTCCAGAAGGAAGCAGCCGTTGAGGGACCCTGATATCCACATCCTGAGTGTCCCAGCTGTCCCATAATTTCATCTTCAAGTTGCCTGCTTCTGACCACAAGGACTTCTTGATGCACGGCTCCTGCCTGATCTATCTGCTCTGCATTTGGCCTCACTGGTCCCGGTAATGACAAACTATAAGTGCTTCCATGGTCCCGCGACCCTTGCAACCTCCTCCCTCCAGTGGGACCCATCAGACGTACCTCTAAGTCCTCCAGTGCAGTGTTTTCCCAGGTAGCCCCCTTCATCATAGCTCACCAGCACACTCCTCCCAAACCACTCCAGGACTCTCCCGATCTTCTGATGCTAGAACTTTGGATCTGGCACTGTTATTGACCTAAAACTAGAAGGTGAACTTCAGGAAAGCATTGCCTGATTTAAATGATTTTTTCTGCTTTTCCCCATGGATTTCAATGGTCCGTAATTAATCACAAAGTGATATATTTACTAAAATCTTACATTTTTTAACTCCTAAGGTGCTTACCTTCGCCCACCCTGCGACAGAACGGCCACATGAAACCTGACGCAGGTTTCATGTGGCGCAGGGCTTTACAGCATGACACATCTGCCTAGATGCGTCACGTTGTAAATATGTCGCAACATGGCGCATCTTTTGCGCCGCCGCTGCGTCACAAAAGTGACGCAACGGCAGCGCAAAAGAGGCGCACGGCCATCATAAATCTGACCCTAACATTTTAAATGATTGGTTCAGGATACCGATAAGGTGTGGCCTATCCAGAGGTTTGTTTGAGGTGAGGCCTACTCAGGGTTGCAGATGAAATTTAGGCTTGTTGAAGAGTACAGAGGAGATAATACATGTGCAGGCCTACATATGAAGCGAGTCATGTCCACTGTACTCTTGAACAAAGGCCAGACCTCCTCTGTCTCCCTGAAAAGTGACGCAACTCCAGCAATGCGTCCTTTCACATGGGCAAGCCCCATGTGAAAGGGCCTATGTCAGTCTTACGCCTGCTGTGAGGCAGGCGCAAGATTTTGACACAACAGCGTCCTAAAAGTGACGCAGTAAAATCTCATAGATTTCACTGCGTCACTTCTACGACCCTTCTTTGCGTCAATACGCCCCCCCTTGCATACATTATACCTGGCACAGGTATAATGTGGCACAGGGGTTTACAACGTGACGCATCTACATAGATGCGTCACTTTGTAAATATGGCGCAACAAGGCACATTTTATACGCCACTGGTGCGTCACATAAATGAGGCCCCACGTTCCCAGTGCCAGATATCTTTCCTAAAACTGTACCACGATTAGGACAACTTCAGCCACCCTTTTTAGTCCATAGTAAATGGTACCCCAGGTACCTAGGGTATTGGTACTGAAGAGGGTCCTCTGGGGCTGCAGCAATAATTGTGTCACCCCAGAGACCTCTCACCAAGACCATGCAAACTGCCACTGCAAGCTGCTTGTCTGGGGGGAGAGAAATCCAAAGAGTCAACAAGGCACAGGGCCCTGTGTGCCATGCACTCACACTCTGCCTGAAATGTATGTAGGTCACCACTACTGCAGCCTTAAAGCCCCAAGGCAGGGTGCACTATATCACATGTGTGGACATATCTGCATGTATGAGCCATTCTTGGAGATTGTAAGTGCACATGAAAGCCAATAATAGTATATGGGCTGGATACTTGTCATTATGAGTTCTCCTCACAGATACCAGTGTGGGATTTCTTTGAGCAAGCATCTGCACTAAAAGAGGTCAACAGCGCCGGAGGGTCAGCTCTGTCTCCCCACCAAGTTTGGAGACACCAGGACCTACCAGAGATGCACTGTACCAATACCCAGGGTACTGGACCCTCTAAAGCAAACAGCGAGACAAAGAGCCCATTGCAGACTCCAATGATTCCAGAAGGAAGCAGCCATTGAGGGACCCTGATATCCACATCCTGAGTGTCCCAGCTGTCCCATAATTTCATCGCCAAGTTGCCTGCTTCTGAACACAAGGACTTCTTGATGCACGGCTCCTGCCTGATCTATCTGCTCTGCATTTGGCCTCACTGGTCCCGGTAATGACAAACCATATGTGCTTCCATGGTCCTGCGACCCTTGCAACCTCCTCCCTCCAGTGGGACCCATCAGACTTACCTCTAAGTCCTCCAGTGCATTGTTTTCCCAGGTAGCCCCCTTCATCATAGCTCACCAGCACACTCCTCCCAAACGACTCCAGGACTCTCCCGATCTTCTGATGCTAGAACTTTGGATCTGGCACTGTTATTGACCTAAAACTAGAAGGTGAACTTCAGGAAAGCATTGCCTGATTTAAATGAATATTTCTGCTTTTCCCCATGGATTTCAATGGTCCGTAATTAATCACAAAGTGATATATTTACTAAAATCTTACATTTTTTAACTCCTAAGGTGCTTACTGTAGATCAAAGTTATTGGTGTTAGAAAATACATAAATATGTATACAATTTTTAGAAATTGGTCTCAGATTTATTATTGAGTGTGTGTTGCATTTATTGCCTCTGTGAGTACTATAAATGCTTAGCACTACTCTCTGATAAGCTTTACTGCTCTCCCACACTACTACAAAAAGAACACTAGAATTTTCTCCGTTAACCTCTGTGTACCTGTAAGGGATCCACTGGACTCTCTGCACAGTGTACTTCATTTTAGTACACTATATAGATAGTTAGCTTCCTTTAAGTAACATGTCTCATCTTTCTTATAATCTTAGCTCATGCTTTTTATGCAAGGCTGCGCTCATTACAATAAATGTTTGAAAATGCATTGTCGTGCCTTTCTTGTATTTACCACGGGTGTGCAAGAGTGACAAACAAAAGGGTTAGATCTGTTTCTACAGAATCCTTGAGAATCATATGGGATTATTTACAAGCTCCTTCCTCCACCAGTGTGTCAATTTTAATATGGAAAGAAGTGATATACCATTGGCTCAAGGGGCTTGTAAATAGACCCCTCAGAACTGAAAAACTACCGACCCATATCCCTCCTCCCTTTCCCGGCCAAAGTCATCGAGAAAGCCGTCAACAGCCAGCTCGCCGCCTTCCTTGAATCCAACAACTCCCTTGATCCATCTCAATCCGGGTTTTGAGCCAAACCGCCCTCATTGCAGCGACCGACGACATCCGAGCACTCCTGGACAACGGTCTGGACAACGGAGAAACAGTGGCCCTCATCCTCCTCGACCTTTCCGCCGCTTTCGACACAGTCTGCCACAGCACCCTTATACATCGCCTCAGCAACATCGGCATACAAGGAAAAGCCTTGGACTGGATCATCTCATTCCTCGCTGGGAGAACTCAAAGAGTCCGACTTCCCCCATTCTACTCAGAGGCCACTGAAGTCATCTGCGGCGTACCTCAAGGATCCTCACTCAGTCCCACCCTCTTCAATGTCTACATGAGTCCTCTCGCCTCCATCGCGCGTCATCACAACCTCAACATCATCTCTTACACCGATGACACCCAGCTAATTCTTTCCCTCACCAAAGACCCCAACACAGCCAAAACCAATCTTCACGAAGGCATGAAAGAAGTAGCCGAATGGATGAAACAGAGCCGCCTAAAACTCAACTCAGACAAAACGGAGGTGCTCATCCTAGGATCTTCCCCCTCAGCTTGGGACGACTCTTGGTGGCCCTCCGCTCTGGGCACAGCACTCACACCCACAGACCATGCACGTAACCTTGGCTTCATTCTAGACTCCTCTCTCTCGATGTCCAGACAAGTCAACGCCGTCTCGTCCTCCTGCTTCAATGTCCTTCGCATTCTCAAAAAGATCTTCCGCTGGATCCCCCTCGAGACAAGAAAGACTGTCACCCATGCACTGGTCACGAGTCGACTGGATTATGGTAACACACTTTACGCCGGAATCACAACAAAATTACAGAAAAAACTCCAGCGCATCCAAAACGCGTCAGCGGGACTCATATTAGAAATCCCGCGCCAAGATCACATCACCGGACATCTAAAAGACCTCCACTGGCTTCCCGTCAACAAAAGAATTACTTTCCGCCTTCTCACCCACGCACACAAGGCCCTCTACAATCTAGGTCCCGAATGCCTCAACACTCGACTGTCCTTCTACAAACCCACCCGCCAACTAAGATCGTCCAATCAAGCCCTCGCCGCAGTCCCGCGCATCCGGAAATCCACCATGGGTGGCAGATCCTTCTCCTTCCTGGCTGCCAAGACCTGGAACTCACTCCCCACCCACCTCCGCCTTACTCTGAACCACATCTCCTTCAGAAAAGAACTGAAAACCTGGCTATTCGACAAATAATGAACCCCTTCCCCAAGCACCTTGAGACCCTCTGGGTGAGTAGTGCGCTATACAAATGCCCGAACTTGAACTTGAACTTGAGTGTACCACCACCTTTCCCAACACAAGGGCAGGCCCGCAACAGTCCCCCAAAACCAATCCCTACCAGCCTTTCAATGGCGGTTTACCCGCTACGAAGAGGCTGGCGATGACCAGCATTGTAATTTGGCAGACGGTGCCTGCTAGGCACCGCCACCATTTTACTGATGCTGACCGCTCCACCAGGCAATCAGAACGATTGCCTGTGGCGGATCCGTGGCGGGCGGTCTTTGGGCCCACCACAGTCCAGGTCCAATTCCCCCTGCTATGCTGATTTGCCGGGAGAAATTGCTGTCTGATGACGGAGGGACCGCCACCGCATGGCCGGCGGTGGCGGGCCTTCCGCCATCGTAATGACCTCCTATGTCCCTATACTACGAAGTTTGTGTTGGTCTAATATACAGTCCGGCTACATTTGTAGTCAGAGTCACAATATAATCTACACATTTTTAATGTACCTGAAAATGTTGAAGGTCAAAGCTAAATAATACATAAGAGAAGTTGCTAAAACTTCTAAATATGACATTTCCTGAATCATTTGAGATTGGCAAAGCTCCTTGCATTCCACAAAATCTGAAACTTAACCAGTGTAAACCTCGTCAAAACATTTTCAAAGTTTTGAGTCAGCGTCATCATCATCTCTTATCTTCATTAAAAAAGGTTCAAGAGGAAATATTTTATTACAGGTGGAAGGCAATGTTAGTGTATCAAGATTTGAATTAAACTGTGAACATTTCTAAACAATCTTCAGATCGGACTTAGACTTAAAGGTGCTAGGTATAAATATGATAAATATAGTTGTTTTGATCCATCAACAATGTGGATATAGGAAAATTATTTCACCAAGTCATTTTCATCCCCAGCAGATGTAATCTCCTACCTAGATCAACACAATGCCATTATGATGAACTCTCAAGTTGCAGGAAATGCCGGACAAAAGTAGTATTTTCATTATATCCATTCCCAACAGCTGGTAGTTGTTGTGTATTTTTCCTTGTTACATAACTCCATACTTCAGTACTTTATTATTATGTAATTACTATTTAGAAACTCTGTATGTTTTGTATGACATGTTTGTCTGTTTTCGTGGCCTACTTGTGTGTTTGATATATTCCTGTTATCTTTTATTTTGTTATGTATATCTTTATTCACATGCTTGATAAGTAGACTGTCAAAATTACTTTTTTAAATGTTAACGGTCTTTGTCCTCCTGCTGCTTAGACTGCTGCTAGGCTGCATGTGTTGTTGCCTCACTGCTAGATCTTTAAACTGTATTTTATGCATGCGCCGCTTCTTAGAATTACATTACCTTATTCTAAATTTAAATATAGATTCTTCCCACCTCCTTTGTTGCATGTCCCTGGTTCACTGCGGCATGTTGCCAATTAAGCGGAGGGAAGCAGTACTCCTCTCCTTTGAAAACAGTGCTGTTTGAGGCTAGGTTAGCAGTCTAGTGCTTCAAGTCAGCACCACCCATAAATTCAGCATGATGGGCCGGACGCCCAGTGGACGCACGCAGCGCACATGCCAGCAGGTGCGCCAAAGGCAAGCACGTCTGCGTCCGTCCTCACCTGGACTGAGCCATGCGCCAGAACCCCTGGTTCTTGCACCTGGGAAAAACATCATTCACTTGTCTACTCTAAAAAACAGATTCATGACTTGCGGGAGCAGGGGAATAACGGGTGTCAGATCCCCATACGTCCAGGAGCACTCTTTAATGATAGCATCAACTACAGCATCTGCTTGATCCTTCCCAGTATGGATTCAGAAGTTGCCATGGGTCTGGAACTGCATTAATAACTGCAGTCAAAAACATTCGTTTGTTGTTGGACACCCTGGACTGCTGATTCTGTTGGACCTATCCATGGCATTTGATACCATCTCTCCAACAACGCTGATTGACTGCCTTCAGGAAATCGGGCTGACAGATTCTACTTTGAAGCTCCTGTCCGCATTTCTCACAGATACGTCACAGAAATTGAAGATGAACCAATTCTACTCTGACCCCACATTCACTTTTCTGGATTCCCACAGGGCTCTTCCTTGAGCCCAACATTATTTAATAGATATGTTTCTTCATTGGCTAAGATGATTAGATCATTTGGGCTGGAGGCAATATCCTATGCGGATGATACACAATTAAATGTATCTATCACAAAGGATATAGAGGCTTTAGCCGCCAAATTTAATAACTGCATGAAGGCTGTGGCATCTTGAACGGTACATAACAACCTTCGACTGAATGGGGGCAAAACAGAGGTTCTGGTCTTTGGTAGCCAACAGTCTTTATGGACCCATTCATGGTGGCCAGAAACACTTGAACCATGTCCTTGTCCTGTTGCCTTGGCAAAGAATCTTGGTGTCTTAGTTGACAACAAGCTGTCCTTCAATCTCTAGGTTAATAGTTTCGTCCTGTTTCATCCTCCTTCTGGGTTATTAGGACCCTTAGGAAGATTTTTCCATTTCTCTCTCTCTTCCCGCTCGGAAACAAGCAGCTGTGGCATTGATTTTATCCAAGATAGATTATTTTGTATGCCCTCTATCTGGATATAAATAAGACCTTTATTAGTTGGCTGCAACCGGTTCAGAATGCAGCAGCAAGACTTGTCTTGGATGTTCCGAAATTTCACTCAATTTCTGCTGCCATTCAGAAATTGCATTGGCTTTCAGTGGGAAAACGAATCCTGTTTAAGCCCCTATGTATTGCTCATAAGGCGCTTCATAATTCGGGCCTGGAGGGAATCAGACACCTCTCCCAACGTTATGCCTCCACTAGACAACTGCGCTCCGCCAATAAAAATTCTGCTGGTTGTCCCAGGATCAGGAGGGAAAGATGGGGAGGAAGAGACTTTGCTGTTGCAGCCTCTAAGCTTTGGAACAATCTCCCAATATCGAGCTCTTGTCTTGAATCACATCTTTCTTTTCGTCCTTGAAGACATGGCTTTTTGCCCTGTAACTGTTTCCCACTGAGGGTTGTTGCCTGCCCTTCCAGCAGTGGAACCGCTTTAGCGCCTTGACGCCTTTGGGCATTCGTTTTGCGCTTTATAAGTTGGTCATTCATTCATTCATTCATTCATTCCTAAGAGGCATAACATTTCTGAATATCTATATGAGCATAAAGAGAGAGATGTAGAGAGGTGTGGCTCACTGGTTAGAGGCGGCAGACCCGGAGGCTGAGAACGGCCCGGGACCAGGGTTCGATTCCCGACGCGGCAGGGTCGAGGACCAGGGTCAGCGGACTGAAAATTCTCGCCTCGGTGCCCACTTTGGGCAGTGATCACACTCGGTAACTCTGGGCATTAAGCTTGCCTCATCTCTACAACGGCCCCCCACAGACGCCGGGGATGCCTGGCTTCACCTTGGAGATGCCCAGCATGGGACCATCTCACAGGGAAAGCCAGGACGGGTTCCCCAGCGGTCATTCGCGCCAGGATACTCCGGTAGTAATTGAGCGCGCTACAAAACACCTTACATTTACATTTACATTTACATTAAAGCTGATATCTGTTTTTCCAAGACACTCAAATAGATCATAGGACGTTCCTCACCTGCACAGGGTTAGACATCCAAATGACAATTCGCCTGAAATTGTGTTTGTACCTGTCTGAAATCAGGTATTCAGGCAACAAAAACCATGATAAGGTAACCACATACTGATCTTGTATTATCATGTTGTTTTTTGTAACTTTAGGATGATCCATGTTTTAGGGATCAGGAAGTTGTAAACTCACTGTGTTGGATCAAAGTGCCTCTATTAAAGCTCGCATATTATAGATTTATACCAGCATCTTGCTGTTGTTTTTAATATAATTGTATTTTATATATGTCTGTACTATTTATTGTGGTTTTCTTTTATGACGTATATAGAGGTCGAATAAAGATTTTGAATTGTATTGAATTGACACGAGTCACAATGCCACAAATGTAAGTGGTACATTGTGAACTGGACTTCGGGGAGATCTTGCAGCAGGTTAGTAAGACATCCCACTGCTGCTCATAGTGCCAACAAACTGAACATTCACAGCCCAAAAAGCAAAGATTGGCTGTGAGTAGGTATGACTCGCCCTTGCAGTACCTCTTGCTTTCTTCTAAAGTCGAGGATTAGGTCAAGAGTTTACATCTGGCTTACATCTGGAATTGAGCGGCAAGCCCGGAGTTGCATAACAAAAAGTCAAACCACAAACTTAGTGAACTGGACTCGCAGCCTTCAAGCTGCACTTTACAAATTGCTTCCCCTTAATTTGGCTGTCAGTAGCCATTTAATGCTTCGTTATCACAAGAGCAGTCGTAAAGCATTTATTTTTTCTATTAATATTTACAAAGAGAGGCTCTTTAGCATCCCCATTGCATTAATATCTGCAGGAACATATGTGCACATGTTAACAATTTCAAATTGTAAGGCACTTCTGTGCACTGCAAATTGGTACTTTGCACACGCAAAGTCCGCTAAATTGATTTGCAAACGCTTTGTGAACCTGGCCATATATTGTACTGTATTGAATTTTTTTGCTCGAATTCAGAAGATTACCTCTGTAAAACTACTCACAGGTTTTTTATTTTTCCTTGGAAAGTAGTATAATGAGTGGGAAGCATTCAGTTTTCGTTGACCACATTTTCAGGCACAAGATCGCCTTCATTTTTATAATAAAAGTAATTTATTTACCAGGGGTTACCGACCTGCTTGATAGAGGTGTGTGTGCGCGCGTGCGCGCGCAATTGAGCGCCTCTTAATGTTGGTAGCCATTTCAAGGGCGTCTTCCATTTCTTAAAAATATATTTCGTCTGACAGACCGGCCCAAAAGCCGGGCAGTCAAAATCTACCGACCTTTATCCACACGACGTGACCTATTATAGCTATAACCATGTTGAAATTCAGCTTCAAGATAGAGGTTTCATAGTCGTGTGCCTGTGGTTTTCTGAGATAAGATTTGATCGATGTCCTTCGTCTGCTCCAGGCCTGGTTAGAATTTCAGACACGTCTTGTGTCTCCTCTGTGGGGGCGTGGATATGTGTAGACTGCAGATTGTACAAAGCTGTGGAGAAATACCTCCAAATTAAAGTTTCTTTATTGGTTTATTGTAAAATGAGGAGGAGGGAAAAGGCAGAGGCGGGATCCTAAAACAAGCATTTGCGATGCAATAGATCTGGCACTTACGAAAGTTTAAGTTATTGTCATTTACAATGGCAATAGCTCAAACTCTTGTGAATGCGTGACCCATTTCACTTCAAAGAAGCGGCCGACATTGTTCGTGGGTGCTTGAAAGAGAAAGGGCGCCTGGCGAGGAAAGCACGTCATACCTGCAGTATTAGGAACCCATTAAAGAAAAGAGTGCTTACGGATGCTTACAGACCCGTGGCGCAAAAGAAGTAAAAGGGCAAGTCCTCATGGGAGGTTACAAATAAAGACAAGGTGATACAAAGGTTGGATTAGCAAGCCTATTAACGACTCCCAAGCCAGCATTTACAAAGGGCATTGACACAAGCCAATGACAAAAATGGGCAGAGAGTGGGCGGGGCTTCAAAGCTGTACTCCAATACTGCATGCCTCATAGCAGCACCTGCGCTTCCCAGCCTCGACCTAAAAACTGGCCTCCAAGTCCATAAAACAGGCCCAAAAACAGCCCAAACAATGTCAGATAGACTGACCTGTCAGACCATCCCTTAGGGCACACTGCCTGATTGCCCTATATGCCAGCCTGACCCTGGCGGAAGGGTGTGGGCACAGCACAGAAACCAAGGGCCACATTTATGAGAAATGATGCATCGCTGCGTGAAAGCAGCGAGTGCTCACTTCTCAGTGCGCACCCCTTGCGAAATACCTGATGCATCATATTTACTGTATGACGCATCATGTCGCAAGGAGTTACAGATACGTCAGTATTTCTGAGGTATCTGTAAGCGCAAAAGTGACGAATTGCTGGAGTGTGTCACAAAAGTGACGCAACTCCAGCAATGCGTCCTTTCACATGGGGCAAGCCCTATGTGAAAGGGCCTGCGTCAGTCTTACGCCTGCTGTGAGGCAGGCACAAGATTTTGACGCAATGGCGTCCTAGAAGTGACGCAGTGAAATCTCAAAGATTTCACTTCGTCACTTCGACAAAGCTTTTTGCGGGGGAACGCCCCTCTGCATACATTATACCTGATGCAGGTATAATGTAGCGCAGGGTTTACAAAGTGATGCATCTGCTTAGATGCGTCAATTTGTAAATAGTGCGCAACAGGAGGCATGTTTTACCCCGCCAATGCGTCACAACAAGTGACGCATGGGATGCGCAAAACTGACGCAAGGCCTCATAAATGAGGCCCCAAATGACTACAGCCTGGAACGTAGAAAGAGCAACAAAAGCTTAAGGGCAGTTGGAGCAACCATAAACGGCAGACAGAAAACGCCAAAACAGGGACTTGGCACAAGCCAGTTCCTCACCGCCACCCCTCCCCATCAAACATGTTCAGAAGTTCTGAGACGGGATCTAAACAAATCGTGTCAAGCCGAAAAATGCTGAACATCTTGCTTCCTGCTCACATTACACGACAAGCATTGCAATGCAATAGGTCTCGCATTTTCGAGAGTTTAAGCTATGAGCATTATAAATGTGAATGCCTTTTATTTATCTGTTTTGATAATTAACACATAAATAAAAGGCATTGTCATTTGTAATACCAATAGCTGAAAGCCCTAGAATTATGAGACCTATTTCATTTCAAATAAGCTGCCGCCATTGTCCCGGAAAGTGAAAGTGCGCATGGCACGCTGAATGCTGCAAGAAAGCATGTTATGCCTGCAGTAGGAGAAACTCATTAAAGAAAACAACGCTCACAGACTACTTAAGACATAGCGTGTAACAACAGAAGTAAAAGGGACAGTGCTCATGGGAGGTTACGCATGAAAACACAGTGGTACTAACAAGCCTATTAAGGAATCAGAGGCCAACATTTAGGAAGGAATTTGGCAGAAGCCAATGTGAATGAGGGCGGTGAGCGGGCGGCGCGTCAAGTGTATATTCTAATACAGCATGCCTCGCAGAGTAGCACATCCGCTGCCCAGGCTCGACTTACCAAGTGATCCTGGACTATATGCACAATCCAACATTTTTAATTGCTTGTGTCTTTTATCTTATTTGAGCTCTGTTGGTTAGCATCATTTGGATCGAAACGGTCAAAGCACGTTTCGTGGCATCTTCGTTCATACTTCCACCTTCTTCAGTAAAATACTTCACTGGTCTGTACATCAAAACATGTGGAGCTTGAAGCAATATGGATGATTAGGCTCTTATGTACCTTTGACCCATTTCGCCAAGGGATCGAAGTACAGATCTTGATAAAGTAGTGAAAAGGAATATCGAGCCTATGATTACTAAAACTAAGCATGATCTTGACAGAATGCACAATCTACATTTGTCACTCGTGTGGTGTGCAAATGTGATCAAAATGATTTTCTTGCCTAAATTCTTGTACCTATGCAGGACAATTCCACTCTTTTTTGAGGCTAAATGGTTTGTGGCACTACAACAAACTCTGAATAGGTTTATATGGACTCACAGCAAGACAAGAAGAGCGCTGTGATACATGACTCTTCCTAGGGCTAGAGGGGGCTGGGCGATCCCGGATTTTAAAATGTACTACTGGCCGGCGGCGCTCCAGTTTATGCAGGGCTTGGTAGAGGGACCGGCAGGGAACCCAAGAGTAAAGGTTGACTCTACTGAGGTATATGATGTAATTCTGGGGGAAGAAGCGGAGAACTGCCTCTTAATTGTACCAACTTTAGTTACTACAAAAGAACAAGGTTCAAAACACTGCAGGCATTTGGTGAAATACGAACAGCATTTTCTAAAAAAATTGGACTAGGCAGGTATACTCATTATACAATTATGTTTAGGAATGTGTCGCTCCCAGGAGAAATATTTGCCGACACAGTAATGGTCGAATGGGGAAGGAAGGGCATCTTGAAGTTGGGAGACATTATGGGGTCTGATGGGATCCTCCAATTCACTGAGCTGCAGGCGATATATGGGATTGATAGAAGGAGCTTTTTTAAATGTCTGCACGTTCAGAGCTTCTTCTGGAAAAAATGGGGAGGCTCGGCAGGGTTTAACAAGAACAAAATACTTGAGGTTATAGAGAGTGGAGCGGATTGCTCTATTCGTAGATTTTACTCAGAGCTCTCTGTTACAAAGCCGGATGATCTGGAGAAATATGGCATTAAATGGGCAGACAAGCTGGGGATAGAGCAGGAATGCTTCATGGAATCGCTTGATCTAGGACGGACCTCATTGTGTTCAGCTGGGCTGCAGACCCAACCCTATAAGACAATATATTCTCTTTATTATACACTGGCAAGGATAGCCCGGTGGGGGGAAGCACAGAAATTACCTGCCCGCATTGCGGTTTCTTGAGGCAGACATAATACATATTTTTGAAGTCTGCCCCCAGCGTTATACCCTCCTAAGAGAGATGAAAGCTCTTCTACTCAGGTCCCTGGGAATCAAGATTACACTCACGCCGGCCTGGATTGTTCTTGGGGTTAGTGGAGAGCCCGAGCAGGGGCCTGATGCTCAGCTTCTATTTATGGCTATGGCTGTCTTACGGATGTGTATAGCGAGGGCTTGGTTGGATAGAGCTCCACCAACCCTACATCCGTGGCTGGCTTGCCTACTTGCTACGTTCAATCTAGAAAAGGGAATACATGCAAAAAAAGGTGAAAGTGGCAGATTGCTAGGGAGACGAATATGGGAACCTATTCAGAAATGGAAAGAAAACATTAAAAAGTCTTGGTAGGGCTTTAACCACAAAGGATTGTAAGATCTGTTCTTGTTTCGCCTTCCAATCTCCTTCTTTTTTTTTCTATTTTTTTCTCTCTTCCTTGTGGCTATTGTTTTTCTTTAATGTGATCAACTCATGCAGTCTGTACACTCTAGAAATATGATTAAGAATGTATTGTAATTGATGGAAATCTGTTTTTTTGTTGTGCTGTAACACCAAAAACTTTTAATAAAATATTTCTAAAAAAAAGAAGTACAAATCTACAGTTCTTGGTTACAGGGTTTGCAAATATGCTGTTCTATTCAGGTGGGCTAATACCTCACCAGTGCTGCAGATCATCTGATGTTAAGAATGACGCTGTTGCAGTGCATCTGTTAATTTGTGGATAGTGTTTTTTCAGTCTGCAGAATTTCCTGCACAAGGTCCTTCAGAGCATCTCTTTCAGGGTTACCTTAAACTGTCTCCTTTTTCAGGGCAACCTTTCCACAGGAAAATCCCTCCTGCTCCGCCTATGACCCAAGGGACTGTGTGCCTTCCCTGCCACTGCAGAACCTCACATACAGTAACCCTGTTCCCAGGCGACCCTTCATACTCTGCATGTCTTCCAAGGAAGAACCTCCTAAATTGCCTCTGTCCCCAAGACAACATCCATACGCTGCCTTTGGCTGCAAAGCAGCCGCTCTTACCCCTCTTCAATGCCCAGGACTCACGTGTCTACCCTTGGTTTCTAAGGTGAGCACCTCTACCCTGTCTGTAGCCCCAGAGTTCACGGGACCACCCTCAGCCCCCAGGGCAAGTGTCCTACTGTGTCCTGTCTGCCTCTGTCCATAGGTTACCAACTCTGATCACATGTTCTGTCACCATGGCAGTCATTCCTTCCTTGTCGCACACCCCTTTGCTGCCTAGGTCCCAAGGATTGCCCTCCTAACCTGCCCAGTTCCCAGACTTGATGTGCTACAAAGATAAAAGCAGGGCGGTGTGTCCCTATCCTGTCCCTATCTTCGTGGCCCTTACCCCTGGATTTGGTCCCCATGCTAATCCATCCTACCCAGCCTCAGCCCCAAAGGCATGTTTGCTTAGTCTTCTTCGGGCCCCAGGACCACCTTATCCTAAGCTGCCTTGACCATTGGGGTGAGTGAGTGACTAGGTGCCTGTGCCCCCGCCCTCCATCCGAAGGGCACGTACCCTTAGCATGTGTCCCAATGCGCTTGCCTCCTGCCTCTGTCCCTGGGGCACTTACTCACCCCCTCCTACTGAACCTTGTTCTAAAGGGCAACCATTTCTACCCAGTTATGGCATCGGCTCATCTACGGATATATATTGTGCATGTAAAACATTACTACATTGGAAAATATGTTTATTTCATAAACTGCGCAAGGAGAACTAAGAAATCACTAGAAATCACATCAGGCACAAATATTTTGGCATTGTAACCTTGACTAACAAATGAGCCAGCAGGAATATTGTAGCTCACCATTAATGTACTGGGGGAAAATATGCCATTTGGTAATGAAGGCAAAATTGTGTTTTTTAGAGACCCTTTGCAAGGTAAATATGCCTCCACTATACAGTGTTGGGAAGGATGCCTCCAAATGGAACATATAGGCCATTACTGGGAAAAGCCTGGACAAATGCCTAATCCGAAAGCACTACACTTGTAGAAGTGAGGCCATTCTGATTGTGGGCTTCAATTATGCGCATAGGCACAGGAGAAGTATTGTCCACCTTTACGCACAAGGAGGAGAAATGACAACTCTCTTGGTAGCGAGAGAGAAGTAACTCTGCCCCTTGTGACCCGGGAACAGAAGTAATAACGCCCTTCGTGACACACAAACAAGAAAAACCTTTAACTCTGACTGTTGCTCCCAAGTTTGCTACAACTATTGCCAGGGTTTGCTCCATTATTGTGCCTTGTATCGTCAATAACTGTATCTATCGGTTGGAAATGTGGGCAAGCTGGTCTACAAAAAAGTAGATTGCAAGTAAAAAAAAAAAAAGAAGACAAATTTTGAAGAGCATACACTACAAAATAAGTGTGTGGTAAGAAAAAAACCTTGATAACCCACGTACGTAACTTGCCCCCTACCCCAAACACTGCCCTTAAGCTAATTTGAGCCACAGGTAGAGCAGTCGTGTATCCTCTCATAAAACCGATAAAAAGTGATAGGCTGGATTCCGTGAATTTTTCAAAGGTCGATCTTTGTATGGATGAAAGTTAGCTATTCCCGTAATCCTCATTATATTGCAGTTTCGATGGTGAGCCTTTATTAGTGCTTGTTTGTGCGCAGTAGGGCTGTCCCCCCGGGCCGGCCTTCAGAAACAAGCGCCGACACTAGTAGTTTACCCTGCAAGCGCTTACTGGCCAAAGCCTCGACTGGCTGAAGCCTGGTGAATAATGCCTGGTGGTTAATGCCCCTGCAGGTGAGAATCCCTCAATGGCTGAAGTTCAGCAGTTAATACCAATGCAGTGGAGAACTTCCCCCATTTCGAGGAAGATTTGGATGTGCATTGTCGTCGAGTGATAATGTTATAGCTGAAACAGGATTATTACATTTACGTCACGGCTGAGGGCCCTTGTCTGGGACAATTTTTGCTAATAAGCCTTTGTTTGCTTTTCAGGAGAGTTATCAGCCTGGATCGGAAGGACAACAAGACCTTAAGGTTTGAGATTCAGGTGAGTGTTGGTCTTGCCTGTTCCTCTTAAGATGGTATAAGGAACTGTGTTGGCTGGACTCCCCCCCCACCTCCTGGATTGCTATTGCTGTGCACGCAGGTAGGACATCTGAGTGTTTGGAAGTCGACACGTGCTGCTGATGTAGGGGACAAGTCTGAGTTGTAAAGCAGCGAAGTGTGTGGGTGGGTGGTAGGATCGGTGGCACAGGAGCCAGGGTCACTATATATAGGTGGGGCAGGGTCATTTGAGCAGCTCTATAGATACAAAATGTCGAGTGTGCATCCCTAACCTGCCTGAAAGGCATGATGCTCCATGGGAAAGATTGGGAGAGAACGAACTCGCCCTGACTCCAGAAGAATAATTAAGCGATGTATTTAACCATTGTGTGTAGCGCCAACCAACCCATGCTGGACACCCAACCCTTTAAAGCTGGGACCAAGCACCAGAACAAGCAGTACCAGGGTCTACTCCACAGAGCGGATCTTGATTAAAAGTAAGCGTGCCTCTCATCTTCGCAGCGTGTGCAGCCGGAACAGCTAGCGCACCTCCAGCCAGTGAGCGATACACACCGCAGCCGGCCACCGATAGGGGAAGTAGCGCCGCTGCTGAGCAGTGTGCGCCTAACAGAAAATAGTGCTCACCGACTACATAACGCTGACCGTGTAACAGGCAAGTAAAAGGTCCAGTCGTTATGGGCAGTCACAAGGAGACAGGGTGGTAAGAAGGAGGGACTAAGAAGCCTCATATTGAATCAGAAGCCAGCATTTACCAAGGATGACACCAGCCAATGAAAAATATGGACGGAGAGTGGGCGAGGCTTCCACAGCACTTCCACATCATACCCTACTACAGCATGCCTCGCAGAACGAGCAGCGCAGGCGTGCTGCAACACTAGGCTTGACCTAAAAAGAGATCAGAGAACACGGAAAAATGGGAAGGAAGGGAAATACCATAGAATATTCAAAACAGGGCAGTTAGTTAAATACCGCATAGAAGTGCAAAAAAAGTAGCACAAACACATTGGGATGATTAGGAACATATCAACCCAAAGAAAACTCCAAATTCTAAATACATTAAAGATTACGCCACACCCAGATATATGTATTTCGAATAGTTTTAGTGAGTAGTGTATACCTGCATATTTCTGTCCAAGGAGTAATCTTGAATAGCTCGGTCTGCAGTCTTATTCCTTTTCTTTACAAAATATATGCGAACCCTTCAGTATGTGAAGAAGGTTTCTAGGGAAGATTCCCAACTGGAGCTGAAGACTGGGAGACACTTAGCACCCAAGCATTTTTGGCACCTGAGGGTAAATGTTGTGCTCTCATGTGACCTAGAGTTGATCTGTAGTGGCCCAAGTTTATGATTATTTTTGCAGCCGCACCACCCAGACCATCTCACCTTTTGCTTTCATGTCTCGCTACCTGTTTGCTTTGTGCAGAGTTGTTGCAAACTGCAGATACGGTGTTCCTTAGAGATGAGATTTCTAGGGTACTCAGACAAAGAAACCTTCCATTGTTCTTCCCAGACTTTAGCCACGAGAGAGTAGTCTCTATTTCCCCAGGCCCTGGCTGGTGGAAGCACGTTGTAACGATTTGAGTGCAGTAGCTGTATCCAGACGGCATAGTCAACTGCCTATGGCATGTGCATTGAGTTCAGTGACCTGGGGCAGTTTAATTATTTGGAAACATTCATGTACACTATGTACAATATATATGCAAAGAAAAAGGTGAACAAACAGTGTGTATACACAGCATCACACATGTAATTTCAGACAGGCTTACATCATCACAAATATCTAAATATTAATGACAGCAAGATGGAGGATGAACGCTGCTCACAGAGAAAAAGAAATACAGCCCCAGTACAGTTCTGAGGGGAAGGAGCCAGATTCCTCTTGGATTAACAGAAGTGATAATGGAATTGGATGTGGGCCAGAGACATAAATATGAAAGAATTAAAGATATAAAAAATTTGAAGGATGCATTGATCCGAAGGTTTGGAAAAACTTTTTGCCCTACACTCCATCAGGTCATATATTTCTTCTAAATTTCTTGTGATTATAAACATATTCAGCAACAAAATCAATGCAAGTGCTACAGCAACTACTTTTACACATTTTGAATAAATGTAATAATACCATTGGTAGATTCACAATTAGGGTCCGACTACGATGCCGTAAGAAACGACTCCGGCCCTGGGTCGGAGCCGTTCTTACAGCATCATAATCTCCTGTCTGGATTAATTTCTGACCGTCCCATTTTGATGTAGGTTGTCAGAAATGAATCCAGACAGGATTTCCGAATGGCTGACAATGGGCTCGGAGAGCCTGTCTGCCATTCGTAAAGGGGCCAGAAATCCCTCGGATGGCTCTTTCTGCCCGAGGGATTACGATGGGAGAATCCCACAGCCTTTCTGTCCTGGCCTTTCCGACACTGAAAGGCTGTGGGAATATGACTTTGGGGGCCCCCAGTTGTACCCCCATGGGTGCAAGCCCTCAAGATGGTGGCCAAGGGGCCACCTATGGTGCCCCCTGTTGATCCCTGCAACCAATGGCAGGTACCTTGAGGTGCCTGCCACTGGGTGCAGGGATGAACAGCACCTCAGCCTTTTACCATGAAAGTATCCATTTGGTTCGGAATGCATGCTCCCATGGTAAAGAATAGGAGTGTGACCGAACAGTGTTTGGTTGAATCCTAATTGCTGGGTTTTAACAGAAGGCAGGAGGTTGGTCTGTCCCAGTTTCCAAACAATGTCTTACAGACTCGGGTCGGTCCGATACCGTAATCGGCCCCTTAGACTACCAATTGTCCTAAAAGTAGCTACAGGTAAGCCTACACAATTACAGGGCCTGTCCGATGTTGGATTCACATTCATTTTTTCCTTGGTGTATGAGTTTTACAAGATTACCACACTTGTTTAAGTTCTTCCATGTCAAAATAGAATTATTTCAGATTTTCCTGAAAACCTTTAGCATGTGTGGCTTTTCCTCTCCTACCCCAGTTTGTGACTCAAACTAATGGTCCAGCTGCCCCATTAATTCTCTGCTTTTCATATTTATACCAAGAAAAATGCATCCACTTTTCACCCATAAAGTGTATTACGTTTAACTACAATAGAGTCTAAACTCTAATAACTTGGTAAATTTTCCAATAGTAGGCAGGAAGTTCCAATAAGCCTAGAAATAATTTTTTCCTTGTGAGTTTTAGATTATTTCACTTGTTTCCACATTGACACAGGCCATGTGGTCTCTTGTGTACAGCAAGGGCCTTACAGACTAGGACCAGGGCCATTGTATCAGGATTATTCTTAAGCCTTTTGATCACTTTCCTATCATGAAAATACTCCTACATTTGCTTATATCAATCTTATAATCGAATAATCTCTGGAAAAATCCAGTTTTAAATATAAAATATAAGACATTTCATTACAGTCCTCTAAAATGTTTCCAATGCAGACCATTTTGCAATGGTTTTCTTATCACATAAAACAGCAAGCAGAAAGATTGCAACCTAGTTCTTTCTTTTTAGTATTATCTTGATTTAAGTGTAGGTAGAGAAGCTTTATATTTACCTTCTATTAAAATCCAGAGGATAATTTAAATGAAAATCATTTTTATGCTCAAAATCAAACAGAGCATATACATGTTTCTAAAATGCTTGAAGTGATTGTTTCCTGCACATGGCAGACTCAAGATTCATTCACTTATCAACTCCAGCGATTTTCCATCTATATATCAGCTATGCAAATCGAAAGTGTTATCTTTATTGCAGTCTGCCAGTTCACATGTTTGAGATAAAAAATATTATCTGAGCTGTTTACAAATTCTGGTATACTTCTAATAATATCTTTTTGTTAATTTTCCAAAGACTCTTACTTGAAGTAGACAAGAATCTTAATGTATAATACATTAAACCAGAGATATCGCTTTCTCCAAACAAATGGCATCTTGTTAATATTCTAACTGTTGTAATAAGGGTTGATTTGAGGGAAATGATTTGTTTTATTGTCATGTTATTCTCCAATACATTCTGACAAAATATATAAACACATATAACACTTCCAATAGAGACGTCTGTCATGAGGAGTAGGATCTATCTTTCAAAGTATCATTGAATCCATGAAGAGGCAAATAGGGAATACAAGTTTTAGAGCATTGGAAAAAAAACTGGCCACAACATTAATTCTTTGCACATCTTCTATGCACATTCTTAGAATAGATTCGCCCCTACTTACTTCCTCAACTTTGTCTCTTAGATAGATTTTCTTTCACATTAATTGTCATATGATAAGACAAGAAAGTTTATCAGATGTCATTTATTTGGATATATGATGTTACCACGCATACTTTTAGCACGCATACCATTACCACACATTTTTTACAACGCAGATCATTTTACAACGGAAACCTTAACAACGCAATACACTACAATGCAGATACTATTACAACGCATACCATTACAACGTAAGTATAGGTAAGTATATAATACTAATATATAATGTAAATAATTATTTTTGTATTATTTAATTTAATTATTTATTATTTAATTATTAAATAATTGTATTAATAAAATTAATTTTAATTTTATTATTTATAAATATATGTTAAAAATACCCCTGTACCCCAAAACCCAATCCCAACCCTAAAAACTAAAAATACCCCTGTACCTCAAAACCCAAACCCAGCCCTAAAACCTAAAAATACCCCTGTACCCCAAAACCCAAACCCAGCCCTAAAACCTAAAAATACCCCTGTACCCCAAAACCCAAACCGAGCCCTAAAACCTAAAAATACCCCTGTACCCCAAAACCAAAACCCAGCCCTAAAACCTAAAAATACCCCTGTACCCCAAAACCCAAACCCAGCCCTAAAACCTAAAAATACCCCTGTACCCCAAAACCCAAACCCAGCCCTAAAACCTAAAAATACCCCTGTACCCCAAAACCCAAACCCAGCCCTAAAACCTAAAAATACCCCTGTACCCCAAAACCCAAACCCAGCCCTAAAACCTAAAAATACCCCTGTACCCCAAAACCCAAACCCAGCCCTAAAACCTAAAAATACCCCTGTACCCCATAACCAAATACCACTAATAAATGTTTTTAAAAAAAGATAAACTTACCTATAATTATACTTACGTTGTAATGGTATGCGTTGTAATAGTATGGGCGTTGTAGTTTAATGAGGTGTAAAATGACCTGCATTGTAAAAGTATGCGTGGTAATTAGGTGTGAGCGGGAAATCCGTTACGCTCGCGGATTTTGCAGATTTTTGGGAAATCCGCAATCCGTCAATTTTGCGGATTTCCTGCAAAATCCGCAAAAAAAAATCTGCGAACGTAACGGGTTCAAAAGTTGAACCCCCACTCATGCAACTATTTTACAATGGCGCCAGCAAGCTGCCAGCGCCGTTGTAAAATAGTTACAAAGTTAGCTTGCACAGGAACCACTAGATAAAACGAAGCAGGTGCTGCTTTATTTTATCTAAGTGCTTCCTGTGCAAGCTAACTTTGTAACTATTTTACAACGGCGCTGGCAGCTTGCTGGCGCCATTGTAAAATAGTTGCATGGCTGGGCACAGGTCTGCAGCTCACTCAAGGGACCCCTGCGCCCTTCGGGGCGATTGCATAGTAACACACACATGGTCGCTCGAACTAGTTGATGCTCAAATTCAGTGACTCATTCATTAGCCCAAAAACAATCGTGAGCGTCGTCGAGGCTGGACAGGTGTGCCTTCTTCCCAAATCTACCGTGGAAAATCAGCTGTGATGCTGGATACAATTTTACAAAAAGGTGAGCAACCCAATATACCCTTGCGGGCTTGGGCAAGGTTTGTAAGAGAAAAAATGGCCAGCAAGGGGTTTTATTTATCTAGGTTATTTACAGCACTGTTAGGGCTAAACAAGACTTAATCATAGTACCTAAACATGAGTTAAATCAGTGGCTGTTTAGATTCAAATAGAAGTCATAGGATGTTACCACACTAACATCCAAATTTAGCAAAAATGCTCAATGAAACAAGAGACCAGGGTATATTGTCAAAAAGTTATTATTAAGCTTCAAGACAAAATATATAAATATCTGTACAAAAACAGTGAGCAATCATAAAAATAGGGTGCATACATAGATACAATGTGGATATTCAAGGTCTTGGTTGCTTTTCCTTGGACATATCCAGATTTAAGTCCAAACTGTTACGTCACAGTAGTTGGTTTTAACTCAAAGTCAGATGAAAATCAAAAGATGACTTGAGACAAACTAGGCAGAATTGGACTGAACAGGTCGACGTTTCGGTCTTATTATGGTTACTCCTAAGACCATCATCAGGACTATAAAGTGGTATATACAGTTGATGACCCTCTGTAAAAGAACAACAGTGAATTATAATATGTACAGTGTGAATTAAATACCTGGTCAATGACATACATTTGTTATGACAACATTGGAAATATTTACATTTTGGTATTTTGACTAAGTTTGTTAATACCATTTATCTCGCAGTTCACATTTCATGGAAGATAAGAAAAAGTAGTCGGTGTGGCGACTAAAATGTTTCGATTATGACTAAAAGGTTGTTTTTATATAGAGGTGTAGCCAAGTAGGACAGGTCTACTTAGGAAGTCGGTATTGGGCATTGAGTTATGGCTAACACTTACTTTTTATAAGTAGAGGCGGTGTCAATGAAAGGATCTTGGTGGCACCGGTACTCACGAATAGTGGCAATGAAGTAAGGCACAAAAATGAATCAATAGCGCCAAGCGTACACTAGAAGGAACAAAATATCACTATAATTCCCAGTTAGTTTTGTGGCAAACTCTACTTATGTTTGGAGTTTACAGAAAATTAATTACCTTGCAACGAGTTAAACGAAGCAGTGAATTGGATCTGACAGTCAGTCCACTTATACTTGAAGATCAGCTGTAACAGATTTGAAGCTGAATGGAGAAAAAATTATGTAAAAGGTATAACTTTTTGTGATATTGGTTCAAGAGGAGTTGTATATACATTGCAAGTGATGTAATTCACTCTTCTAATAGACTGCATTTCTATTATTTATGTAAAATTTATAGCGTTTTAGCAGTCAACTATGTGGTAATAATTCCATGACAATTGTCAGGGTAATGTAGCACAGGGTAAAGTTTATCTAAAACTATGGCATATTGGCAAGTTGAACATTGATAACAGCAGTGAATTGGTCACTGACTATGGTGAATATTGTGGGGCTTACGCTTATTTAAACAAAGTTTTGAGATGTCCAAAACCTTGTGCCATGCCAGAGATTGAAGGGCAAAGTTTCAGCACAAGCGTTAAAGCCGATGTGCGCGCATGCGCAAGGGTCCGACTTGAAGTGAACTTACTTGAAAAGAAGTCTGCAACCGAACGTCCGTGTGGTACGATCAAACGCGATGTAACAATGTTGCAGTTACAATCGCTTTAAATACCCTGAACTGACTCGTTTATCCTCGCGTACTCTCGCGGGAATACGTGTCGATATAGATTGCTTGTAGTGAATTGTTAAACACGGCGGCCATCTTAGTGTATTTGCCGACCTGTTTTGGAAATAGCTGTTTGGGGTTTATAAAAATGATTAACGAGTGTTGGCCACGAAGGACCGATTTCCCAAGAATTGAAAGAAAACGCTATTAATTCTGATGACGAAAAAACTAATCTTTAAGAAGGTGAATAATTTTTCGAAATAGTATTAAAAACTACAGATAGTTAAGTGGACATTCAAGGGTATTGGGTGCAATAATTTTCGAGATAGTGTTGAAAGAAATGTCAACACATAAGGATAAATTTAGGATGCCATACATGTCAGTAGTGGTGTTGACTATTCTCAAGTTGTTGTGATGTAGTTCAACTTAACTAGTGTAAATCAAAGATGACATGTGTTAGATATACACAGGCTGGTTGGCTCAGGCAGTGACATATTACATAATGATTATTAGTATTCAGGTCTGTCACTTTGTATGTGCTCACATGCTAGGGTATTTACATTTCACACAGTTGCAAACATTGTTATTTGCGTGCTCATAGGCGAATGTCTTCATAGATATTCATAAATGAAAAAGTCAGATAGAGTTATGTTACATATTGAAAACCAACACTCAGGACTGTCACAGTATATGCGCTCACATTCTAGAGTTACAGTGTATTAACATTCAGCTAGTGTGCATATATTTGTTACTTGAGTGCTAATTCAGTTTGTACAAGTACGGTTACGACCATTTTATGTCTGGCTGGTTAGGTTAGGCAAGCTAACGTGTGCCATTCAGTGCATGAATTGAGCCCGTTTTTAACACTGTTGGCCATTTCAATCCAACGGTTCTCATGGATAATCAGACTCTTGTCACAGTTTTTTTGTCTGATTGTGGGTTTAACCACATCTATGACCCACCATGTCATTTCTTTTTCTGAATGTTTGGCCAGGGAGTAATGTTCAACTAATGGAGCGTTCTCAGTCTTGCAGCGAATCCGAGATTGATGTTGCAAGATTCGCTGCTTGATCATTTGGGTAGTCTTCCCTATGTATACTTGGCCACAAGGGCATTGTATACAATAGATGACATTGGTGGTTCTGCAGTTAGAGAAGTGTTTGATGGTGAATACACGCTCGTTAATCACAAAAGTTTTGATGTTTTTAGTTGTTGTGCAGGCCCTGCAGTTGTTGCATTTAAAGTGGCCGAGTAGTGGAGATAGCTGCCTCATATTGTCAACAGTGTTCGTGTCCTGTTTGTCATAAGCGTGGACTAGATGATCTCTGAGGTTTCGCCCACGTTTAAATGAGAACAAAGGTTTTGCTCTAAGTTCTGGTAGTTCGTGCAGGAGGGGCCAGTTTTTTGTGACGATCTTTTTTAGTTGCTGGCTGTGTGTTCCAAATGTGGTAACACATACTAGTGGTGTCTCATTACTTTTGGTCTTAGTTTGCATCAGAGCTTCACGGTCATTGTACCATGCACGTTTCATGGAATTCTTCAATAACTTGTTTGGATAACCTCTTTCCAATAGTTTAACCCTCAGAATTTTGGCTTCGTGAAAGTAATCACAACGTTTGTAACAGTTTCTGCGTAATCGCAAAAACTGTCCGAACGGTAGGCCATCTCGAAGTGATTTAGGATGGTGGCTATTGTATTTTAGTAGGGTGTTACGGGTGGTAGGTTTGGTATACAAGGTTGTGTATATTGTGTTTTCCTCACTGACTTTTATTGTAAGATCGAGAAAGTTCATTTCATGAGAGTGGTAGTCCAGGGTGAATTGTAGATGCGGATTTCTCTGGTTAACCCATCCATGAAATTCTTTCAGAAGATCCTGTGAACCTTTCCATATTAGGAAGACGTTGTCTATATATCTTAGCCAACAAGATATGTTGGCTAAGAATGGATTAAGGTTGTTGTAGATGAACTCATTCTCGAAATGGTTGACATAGATATTTGCTATGTTGGGGGCATACACAGCCCCCATTGCCACACCTTTCAACTGTTGGTAAAACCTTTTTTCGAAAAGAAAGAAATTTTGGCACATGGAGATCCTAATACATTCTACTATAAATTCACTGGGGACAGAATGTGGTCTATCACGGCTGTCAAGAAGGTCGGTGATTAGTTTCAACACTTCATTTTGTGGGATATTAGTGTATAGACTATTTATGTCCATAGTCACAAGGTATTCATTTTCAGGATCATATATGTGATTTTCCAGTTTGGTAATGACAGCGGTCGTGTCCCTAATGTATGTATCAGAGTCGGTGACGAAGGGTCTGATAAAGAAATCTGCGTATTGGGCTAGTGGTTTGAGGATGGAGTTGCAACCAGCCACAATGGGTCTCCCTGGCGGTTTGGTAGCGTTCTTGTGAATTTTAGGGAGGATGTAAATCGCTGGCACAGTAGGTGACTCATTAATAAGAAAACTAGCTTCTTTCTGGCTCAGCCATCCTCCTTTAAATCCCTGTTCACTGAGTTGTTTGATTTCTTTTTCTAAGCTGGGAGTTGGATCAGATTTTAGTGGTCTGTAGTTGTCAGTAACAGAAAGTTGGTCCAACATCTCTTGCCTATAGGCTTCTCGGTCCCATAATACCAGGCCTCCGCCTTTGTCAGCAGGTTTAATTACTGTGTCGTGAAGGGATTCAAGGTTTTTTAACGCTAGGTGTTCTTCCTTGCTAAGATTGTTTTTACAGAAGATTTTTTGGGTAAATAGTGACTCAGTTTCAATTAAAACTGCATTTTCGAATGTTAAGATGTTTTTAGAAACCAGATTGTTAGGTGGGAAGAAGGTTGAGGACGGCTTCAGTCCAGTGATGTTTTTTTCTGGTATGCTGTCTTTTAAGGCAAAAAAGTTATTGAGACGAATTGTTCTAAAGAATTTGTAAAGTTCGCACTTGGTTACAAATTGGTTATTCCTATAGGTTGGGACGAAGGATAAGCCTGACGCAAGGACAGATGTCTCAGCCTCGGACAAGATGTGTTTCGACAGATTGAATATTGGGATGGTTGAGGAATTGTCTACCATTGGTAGAACTGATTGCGCGTTTGTCTCTGGCCGGGAGTGTATTGGTTCCTGTACCATCCTCGTTTCGCACCCCTGGGTTTTGGAGGTTGACCTCGTCCTCTCCTGTTGTCCTGACCTAAAAAAGGACGAGAGGTCGATGGCTGTTGGTCAAAGGGGGTTCTGTAGTGTCCGGGTGGTATCTGATCACCGTCAGATTCCGAACCGGTCTCAGAAAAGGTTGTTCTTTTCTGTTGTTGTTGGTTGGAGTTGGGGCCTCTAGGGTTGTTTTGGGCCTGGTAAAAATCTTTTTGTAAATAAGGATATGTTATTTCTTTATTGTATTTGCGGATATCCTTTTGGAGCTTGTCAGTTTTTTTCATAGAGTTGAATTCTTCAAATTCTTTTATTGTTTGAGCTACTTTGTCTAGAAGAACTTTCGCGTTGGTGATGTTGGAGTCACTGTTAATTTTGTTTTCAAGTGTCTCAATTTCTTTTAGAAGGATTTTGATCTGTTTAGCTGCAGTTTCAATGCTGAGCACCATCCAGGTGCGTGAGCACTTATTAGCTGCGTGGCTAAACCCAGTTTTAAATTCACCGTCCTCAGTGAAGATGATCGGAATATTACGAATCTGTAGGCCAGTGGGGATTATATTGGCACTAAGGCAATCTGTCAGGAACTTTGCGTGAAGCTCAGTCCTCACTAATTTCTTTTTTAGGCGTTCCAGTTGATTAAGGTCAGATTCTAACGGAGAATTTACTGGTGTACTTCTATTGCCTAATAAAGAGGGTCCAGAGGCGATTTTCTGAATGTAGTCATCAGTGTAAGACAAGGTCTCTGCTTCAGACATAGAAGCACACTGATGATCAGAAAGTTTGAAAAATTGATAAAAGAACTGTTAACTCACAGTTTTACCACTTAAGAAAATGGCTCACAGCAGAGGTTTTCTGCGCAGATACAATTTTACAAAAAGGTGAGCAACCCAATATACCCTTGCGGGCTTGGGCAAGGTTTGTAAGAGAAAAAATGGCCAGCAAGGGGTTTTATTTATCTAGGTTATTTACAGCACTGTTAGGGCTAAACAAGACTTAATCATAGTACCTAAACATGAGTTAAATCAGTGGCTGTTTAGATTCAAATAGAAGTCATAGGATGTTACCACACTAACATCCAAATTTAGCAAAAATGCTCAATGAAACAAGAGACCAGGGTATATTGTCAAAAAGTTATTATTAAGCTTCAAGACAAAATATATAAATATCTGTACAAAAACAGTGAGCAATCATAAAAATAGGGTGCATACATAGATACAATGTGGATATTCAAGGTCTTGGTTGCTTTTCCTTGGACATATCCAGATTTAAGTCCAAAATGTTACGTCACAGTAGTTGGTTTTAACTCAAAGTCAGATGAAAATCAAAAGATGACTTGAGACAAACTAGGCAGAATTGGACTGAACAGGTCGACGTTTCGGTCTTATTATGGTTACTCCTAAGACCATCATCAGGACTATAAAGTGGTATATACAGTTGATGACCCTCTGTAAAAGAACAACAGTGAATTATAATATGTACAGTGTGAATTAAATACCTGGTCAATGACATACATTTGTTATGACAACATTGGAAATATTTACATTTTGGTATTTTGACTAAGTTTGTTAATACCATTTATCTCGCATTTCACATTTCATGGAAGATAAGAAAAAGTAGTCGGTGTGGCGACTAAAATGTTTCGATTATGACTAAAAGGTTGTTTTTATATAGAGGTGTAGCCAAGTAGGACAGGTCTACTTAGGAAGTCGGTATTGGGCATTGAGTTATGGCTAACACTTACTTTTTATAAGTAGAGGCGGTGTCAATGAAAGGATCTTGGTGGCACCGGTACTCACGAATAGTGGCAATGAAGTAAGGCACAAAAATGAATCAATAGCGCCAAGCGTACACTAGAAGGAACAAAATATCACTATAATTCCCAGTTAGTTTTGTGGCAAACTCTACTTATGTTTGGAGTTTACAGAAAATTAATTACCTTGCAACGAGTTAAATGAAGCAGTGAATTGGATCTGACAGTCAGTCCACTTATACTTGAAGATCAGCTGTAACAGATTTGAAGCTGAATGGAGAAAAAATTATGTAAAAGGTATAACTTTTTGTGATATTGGTTCAAGAGGAGTTGTATATACATTGCAAGTGATGTAATTCACTCTTCTAATAGACTGCATTTCTATTATTTATGTAAAATTTATAGCGTTTTAGCAGTCAACTATGTGGTAATAATTCCATGACAATTGTCAGGGTAATGTAGCACAGGGTAAAGTTTATCTAAAACTATGGCATATTGGCAAGTTGAACATTGATAACAGCAGTGAATTGGTCACTGACTATGGTGAATATTGTGGGGCTTACGCTTATTTAAACAAAGTTTTGAGATGTCCAAAACCTTGTGCCATGCCAGAGATTGAAGGGCAAAGTTTCAGCACAAGCGTTAAAGCCGATGTGCGCGCATGCGCAAGGGTCCGACTTGAAGTGAACTTACTTGAAAAGAAGTCTGCAACCGAACGTCCGTGTGGTACGATCAAACGCGATGTAACAATGTTGCAGTTACAATCGCTTTAAATACCCTGAACTGACTCGTTTATCCTCGCGTACTCTCGCGGGAATACGTGTCGATATAGATTGCTTGTAGTGAATTGTTAAACACGGCGGCCATCTTAGTGTATTTGCCGACCTGTTTTGGAAATAGCTGTTTGGGGTTTATAAAAATGATTAACGAGTGTTGGCCACGAAGGACCGATTTCCCAAGAATTGAAAGAAAACGCTATTAATTCTGATGACGAAAAAACTAATCTTTAAGAAGGTGAATAATTTTTCGAAATAGTATTAAAAACTACAGATAGTTAAGTGGACATTCAAGGGTATTGGGTGCAATAGTTTTCGAGATAGTGTTGAAAGAAATGTCAACACATAAGGATAAATTTAGGATGCCATACATGTCAGTAGTGGTGTTGACTATTCTCAAGTTGTTGTGATGTAGTTCAACTTAACTAGTGTAAATCAAAGATGACATGTGTTAGATATACACAGGCTGGTTGGCTCAGGCAGTGACATATTACATAATGATTATTAGTATTCAGGTCTGTCACTTTGTATGTGCTCACATGCTAGGGTATTTACATTTCACACAGTTGCTGGATAGGCTTTGCATCCTTGACTTTCACGAGCGCAATACCCGTGCTGTTCCTGTGACCAGGAGCTTCTTTCTCTTCATCTGCTGAACTGATCTTTCTCTGACCTTTTATTCACACAAGAGGCACATACCCTACTGGGCACATTGTGTTCGCACGGGTTTCTGCAAGTTCGCACGCGTTTTGTACAATTTCGCAATTTGCGAAATTGTACAAAACCCTCGCGAACTTGCAGAAACCCGTGCGAACATAAAAAAAAATCCGCAAATTCGCGGGAATTCGTGGATTTTGCGGATTGCGAGTTCGCAAATCAGCAAAATTCGCGAACGCGAGATTCGCAAAATTCGCCCATACTTAGTGGTAATGGTATGCGTGGTAAAAAATCCGTGGTAACAGTTACATACCCATTTATTTATCTAATGTAGGTACTTCCTTAGTATCAATTAGGTGTATAATGGGCTGTGTCTCCTGAGTGTCATACAGGTGTATCCAGTCACAAATGCTTCTTTAATGGTTGTATATATCAGTTTGTTTGAGCTGTTATGTTTTGCTATATCAGCTTTAATTTCCTATTGTCTTTGACATTATCATGACAGTAACGTCTGGGGTTCCTAGCAAAGCCCTGAGTCCTCATCCAATGTCTTTTATTGGTTTATCACTCACCCTTAGCACCTTTAAGTGAAACAAATATAAAACGTCTGCTACGCAGAGGTCAAGCTTGTTTGAGTTATCTATAAATGCTTGCATATTGTTTTTCTAACCCATCAGTATAACATTAATCTCTGGGTTAGGTTGTTCCTTTTTACACATGTGGCCATACCATTTCTTTCTGTGACCAAATCACAAATAGTTGACAACATAGATCCAAAGTTATTATCATTTGTGGCCCATGCTGGTATTGTGACGAGTTTACTTCATCACAAATTGTATTGGCATGATGTATCAGAGATAAAACAGAGTAAATATTTCCAACTGAAATGTTGCATGCACATTTTGTCGGTGTTTGGCATATACCATCAACCTTTTTGTTACATTTTGAAGACCACTGTAGGTGGCGACTCGGACCATTATTTTTGGGTACCATTACTTTTTTCTCTTCATTAGACTTTGACTAAAAGAGAGAGAAACCGAAAAGGGAAAACAAGGGAGGAAAAGGAAAATGGGAAAAGAGCCACTATAGCAAACATTAGTTTTAATGAAAGATAACTTACAAAAGTGAGATAAAGACAAAAGAAGTGTAGAGCGGGAAAATAATGATGCACGAGGTGTAATCACTGGGACACTGTAACAAGACCCCAGAGCATGTGACCCCTAAAACACGTTGACATTTGTTATACTCCTTAATGGCATATTTAACTTGCCTCTAAATCCCTAGTATATGCTGCCAAGTATTCCAAGGGTCTGGTATTTAAATTATGTAACTAGGAGAATGCTATTCCCTACTGTGATGGTATAAACATAACTTGAGGCCTGCTACAGTAGTTTGGCAGCTGCAGTTTAAAACTGCACAACACCTGTCAAAATAAACGCTTTTTGACAGTGTTCATCACCCAGATTATGTGACGCTTTCTTGACACACCGCTACGGGAGCTTAGGTCTCCTCAGCATTTGGACGTACCCATCCTTTTGCCTCCGTGTCTTCATACCAGAGACACCAGGTGTTCTGGAATCCGTTTCCCTGCATTACATTTTGAACCCTCACCAGACCGCAACCGGGCTGAAAGTAACACCGGTTCCGCGATTTATCCGATTTATCCTTCAAACCTACAGCCCTGAAGAGTCACATCTGTTACATGGTGTGACGAAACTTCCATATGAAACCCTGGATGTCGACCTCCGATATTTTCCTATGAACAATGTTAAATACATTTGGTTTTGACATCAAATCCTAAAAACTCTCTATACGTGTGCACAGGACTTTTGACTTAAAACTGCTACAACACCTGTCAAAATAAAAGCTTTTTGACAGGAGAAAAACGTCATTTTAAATATTAATATGTCAACCCTGTGTAGGCCTTGTAGCCCACAAGGCAGGGTACATGGTATCTAAAAGTAGGACATGTAGAAATGTAAAGTTAACATGTCCTTAAAGTGACAAGCACCTCAAAGCATATGAATTCTTGTACTCTTTATAATATTTAATAAATGTGATCCCCTTTAAGCGGCTTATTACGATGGCTGGTGGATCGCCACCGCCGGGCTGGTGGTGGACTCCACACTGCTATCGTAACCTTGAAAACCACCGGTCAGATTATGATGGCGGTAGTGACCACGGTGGTGTGAAAATCCGTCCGCCATTATTCCGCTGGTAGCAATCCGCCCGCTGGCCTGGCAGGCAGAGATGGACTGCTAAAATGGTGCCAGTGCTTAGCTTTTTCTGCCGTCTGGATTAGGATGCATGCGGAAGCCAGCTTTTCCACACCAGTCTCTTCGATATGGATAGGCTGGCGGGGTTTGTCTTTGGATGTCCGTTGCAGGCCCCCCTCGTGTTGGGGGTGTGGGTGCCATGGGGGGTACCAATGGTACCCCCCTACATTTCACTGCACCAAGTGGCAGGCACAGTGCAGTGCCTGCCACGTAGTGCAGTGAAATGCACAACATGCTTGTTTACACGACACAGCGGTGCAACTGCCAGCACTGCTCGCCACAATGTTAAAGCTGTGAAATCTGACTGCTGAGGTGGTGGGCCCATCATAATACAAGGTGCGGGACCGCTGGAAGCATGGTGGATGGACCCAATCACCGCCATGCATGCGGTAGTCACATCATAATATCATGGGCGGTACCGCCACACGGATGTCGGTCGGACCCAATGTCTGCTACGGTGGCGGCTGGAATAAATCCGACCGCCATCATAAAGACCCCCTAAGCCATTGGTTCTTGGTGGGAAAGCTAAATGTAGAAAAAATTTGAATTTCGCACCCAGTGAAGACCTTTCACCAGCCAAATACTTTTAGTACCTTCACCCAGTCATGATTTCTATGCTCTTAGTTAGACATCAGGAGTTAAACATTTTTTAGTGGGGCAAGGCTGCAGACCGTAGCCAAAAAGTTCTCCAGGAGACCAGGTACCTTCTTTGCGAGGTCCTTCTGAATCGGATTTGCTACTGCAGAAAAGATCATAGCAGGGAATTCTGAATCGGGTTCCAGGACTTCAGTAAAACAATTGGGGGTCAGGACTTACTACAGCAGAGACCAACAGCAGTTGTTGGGGCAGCTCCATTGTGAACTGATCAGCTTGATAGTTGCAGGAAAGTCATCTTGTAGCTTGTTGTATCAATGTAGTTTGAACATTAAAGCAGCCTTATGACCCTTAGAGTCTACTTCTTTGTCCTTGGTTTAGGAGGGAGGAGGTCCAGTCTTTCAGGGCTCCTCTCAGGTCACAAATAGAAGACCCAGTCATCTTCTGATCTTCCTCAAATCCAGAATGTGTTCAGAAGAGGGTACCAGGGGATTGCACATGTATGCATGCCACTGGACTGTGGGTGGGGTCTCCTGGCCCCTCTCTAACCAACGGGGTAAAAGTTACCAGGGGTAACGCTTGCTACATTTTCAGTAGCTCCTACCTGCCCAACTGAAATGGATCCCACAGTGCCCCTTTCAACCTATATCTAAGATTGTGAAACCCTTTTACCCTTGTGCAGAGCCAGTGTACAAACCAGGAGATGTGGCCAGGAAAATCAGCACTCCATCTTCTCTGGTCACCCAGACTAGTCCCAGGGACAGCTCCCCTTGCACTATGATTAGTGACAGCCTGACTGGGGGCAAAAGGAGAGGCCTGTCCAGCTGCCATATGACATCTGCCTGTGACAGGGAAGGCCCCTTTGAAGTAAATAAGGTTCCTGGGCACAGTCCAAATGTTTACCCTTCCAGATAAAAAAACTTAAGTCCTCACACCCAGGCCTTTGTCTCTGCTCTAGGAGTAGTTTTCACAGGTCATCAGAGCTTGGGCAATTAGAATGCTACAGCTGGAGGTTAATGCAAATTAGGTTCCTGAAACTTTAGGCTGACAAAGGTTACTTCCTAAAAGTTAATTTTCATTAATATTTGTCAAAAATCCAACTTCACTATTGAGTTGGGCTTTTGATAAATATTAAAAAGAATTATTGAGTTAGGTTTCTAACTTCTCCCTATCTTGAGATGGAGGGATGCATATTTAATATTGCTTATCAGTGTCTCCCTGTGAACTAGTCAATGTTTACTGCAGTGAAAATAGGTTTTGGGTACTAGTCACTGTAAGGACCATAAATGGTCAAATTGAATTTTTACACGTCTTACTTTAATCATCAAGCCCTACTTATTAATATCAGAAGGGAAGGTTTAGCCTTGCCAAAAGGGTTTATTTTGACAGCCAGAAAAGAAAGGGCTGCTGGAGAAGTGTGCTCAACTCATAGAAACTTCTAACCTTCTGATGCAGGTGAAATCAGGCTCTCCATTGGATCCGTGTCCGATTGCTATCCTAAAGCTAGCAGCAGAGCTCGTCTCTCGATCCTTGACACCCATTTTCAATGCGATGTATAGAGAAGGCTATTATCCATTGGACTGGAAAAAAAACTTCCATCTTGCCCCTATTAAAGAAACCAAATCAGGATATTAAAGATCCTAATAATTTCAGTCCCATATCTAGACTTCTGATACCAACGAAAATTGTAGAGAGACACATAAACACCCAGCTCAGCCAATTCCTGGAATCCACTCATGCTCTTGGCCAAACGCAGTATGGGTTTCGAAGGGGCCACAGTACAGAAGCGGCACTTTTAAAATCTTCCGAAAAGGTTCGGACTATTTTAGATCAGGGTGGTAAGGCAGTTCTGATCATGCTAGATCTCTCCACAGCGTTTGACACGGTCCATCACGTTTTGTTGATGGACCGGCTGCGAGAGATCGGTATAAGGGGAGCAACATGGAGCTTGCTGAAATCATTCCTGATGAATAGGAGTCAGCAGGTGGCGCTGGTAGAATTTGTATCCAACCCATTTGCACTACTGTGTGGGGTCCCGCAGGGGTCCTCACTGAGTCCGACGCTATTTAATGTATATGTATCTTCATTGGTGCCCCTTATTCGTTTATTTGGTTTTAGTTTGTTTCTAATTTCATGTCCCCTGAGGCGGAACCCCGGGGGTTAGCTCCATAAATATCTGCTGATAATTGCCATAATCCTTAGTGATTATTTTACTGTGTTTGTAATTTGTTTTTAATACGGAGGATTTCTCCTGGCACTCACTGGGCTCGAACCCTGGTACCCGCCCAGAACGATTTAGGTTCTGGGGCGGCGAAAAAAACGGAGTAACGCCATCTTAGGTGAGGGAATTCTGATCCCCGCACCAGCTGTAAGGCCGCCTTCCTGCTCTGGCTACTTAAACCTCGCTAGCGCGCCAGCACAGACCTGTGTTTCTAATTTCATGTCCCCTGAGGCGGAAAGCCGGGGGTTAGCTCCATAAATATCTTCTGATAAAATTGCCATAATCCTTAGTGATTATTTTACTGTGTTTGTAATTTTTTTTTAAAATGGAGGATTTCTCCAGGCACTCACTGGGCTCAAACCCTGGTACCCGCCCAGAACAATTTATGTTCTGGGGCGGCGAAAAAAACGGAGTAACGCCATCTTAGGTGAGGGAATTCTGATCCCCGCACCAGCTGCCTTCCTGCTCGGGCTATTTAAGCCTCGCTAGCGCGCCAGCACAGACCTGTGTTTCTAATTTTATGTCCCCTGAGGCGGAAAGCCGGGGGTTTGCTCCATAAATATCTGCTGATAATTGCCATAATCCTTAGTGATTATTTTACTGTGTTTGTAATTTGTTTTTAATACGGAGGATTTCTCCTGGCACTCACTGGGCTCGAACCCTGGTACCCGCCCAGAACGATTTAGGTTCTGGGGCGGCGAAAAAAACGGAGTATCGCCATCTTAGGTGAGGGAATTCTGATCCCCGCACCAGCTGTCAGGCCGCCTTCCTGCTCGGGCTCTTTAAGCCTCGCTAGCGCGCCAGCACAGACCTGTGTTTCTAATTTCATGTCCCCTGAGGCGGAAAGCCGGGGGTTAGCTCCATAAATATCTGCTGATAATTGCCATAATCCCTAGTGATTATTTTACTGTGTTTGTAATTTGTTTTTAATACGGAGGATTTCTCCTGGCACTCACTGGGCTCGAACCCTGGTATCCGCCCAGAACGATTTAGGTTCTGGGGTGGCGAAAAAAACGAAGTAACGCCATCTTAGGTGAGGGAATTCTGATCCCCGCACCAGCTGTCAGGCCACCTTCCCGCCCTTTTTCCCTTATAAAATGAACGGAGAATCTCGCCCGCGCAGCCGGCGGCCACAGCGAGCGCGCCAGCGGCGCGCCGAAGGCGCGCCAAAGGCAAGCCCGTCTGGGCCCGTCCGGACCACGCCAGGCCCAGGGGCCAGCCCCCCTGTTTCTTTACCTGTTAACAGACCTCTGATTTCATACAACAGAAATCAACTACTGCCTATAAGAGGTAAGGTCGGACCAACCTGTATCCTGTTAGACACCTATAAGGATCATGAGTCCTGTTCGGGCTGCCATTATCACTTCACCCCAGACATAAGGGCCCCTGAGCAACCCCCTTTCTCACTGGCTCTGCTTAACTGCCGCTCCCTACCTAAACATGCCCTAGAGATCTCCATGTTACTGGAGGACTCAGACATTGAGGTTCTTTTCCTCACAGAAACTTGGACTAACGATGGCTCCAACCCTGATGTTGTTCGGGCCCTCCCCTCGAATTATGTTATGGTAAGGCAAGATCGGATTAATGGACGAGGAGGAGGGATCGCCATAGTGCATAAAAAATCTATAAGCTGTAGAATAGAGAAAGTCCTCATCCTTGGGGCAGAGTGTATGATGTTCTCTGTCACTCTTTCCCCTACATGCTCGCTTTTGGGGCTTTTGGTTTACAGACCTCCAGGGGCGACTGGACAGTTTTGTGAAGACCTGTTAAGTTCAGTCATTAATCTATCCTGCAACACCCCCAATTTTACGGTGTTGGGAGACTTCAACATCCAGTTAGATAAATCAGATACCCCGACCTGTCAGAATCTGTTGACAGCGTTAAACACAGTCCAACTTAGATAAATTATTCATGGCCCTACACACAAAGCAGGACACACACTGGATCTTTGTTACACGGATGTACCATGTTACAACGCATACCATTACAACTACCTACTGTTACAACGCGACCATTACAACGCATACCATTACAACGCATAGCGCTTTGAGGTGCTGGATAGTGGTAAGTATAATTTACTATTCTAACTCCAGTCCCCGTGGACACTAGGGAAGGTGTTGGATAGTAAATTATACTTATTCCCTATCCTAGAGCGCCCCCCAGCGCAATGCGTTGTAATGGTATGCGTTGTAAAAGTTGCGTTGTAACAGTAGGCAGTTGTAAAAGTTGCGTTGTAACAGGTGTATACCTTGTTGCACTAATCTAAGCACGCTCAAGTTTATAAATTCTACCTCAATCCCCTGGTCCGATCATTCTCTTTTGTCCTTTTCCCTTACCCGCCAGGAACAGACAGGCCAGGCTTGTTTTGTAAAAAAAACTAGGCGACCCTGGTCTAAATTAGTAACTGAGAAATGGACACTCAACCTTTTAGAAACTATACCTGAAATTAGTAATGACCCCTCAGACGCAAACGATTGTTATAATCGTTGGCTAGAGGAATCACTGGACCAGACCCTACCTAAGGTTGAGCTTTCCCATCGTATCGGAGCAAACAAAAAAGCCTGGTACACTCCAGAGCTTAGAACCCTTAAACAACTCTGTAAACAGAAAGAGAGTCTCTGGAGAAAAGACTACCTTAAAGCCAGTAAGGATATCTATAGGACTGCTCTACGCAACTATAAAAAAGTGATCAAATCTACTCAATCCAATTATTATCAGGAAAAAATGACCTCTGCCTCCAGCTCTTCCAGGGAAATCTTTAAAATATTCAAGTCCTTAGTCACCCCACCTACTCCCACTGCTGATCCCAGTCTTACATATACACGCTGCAGGAAATTAGCTAATTTTTTTGTATCAAAAATAACAGACATCTATTCCACTTTCCATGACACACCGTGGATATTAGCCTCGCCCCCTAGTTCTGAACTGAATCTCCTTGAGACATTTCCCCCTCTTGATTGCCTTGAGGTTCAATCACTTCTGAGTAACCTTAAATCAGGTTCACCGGCTGATGTAGCACCTCCCACCATGCTCAACCTGGTCTTTGATGTTGTGGCCCCGGTGATTAAGGAGGTGATCAATACTTCACTCTCAGCTGGGGAAGTCCCCCTCCACTGGAAACACGCAAGAGTAAAGGCGCTATTGAAGAAGCCCATCCTCAACCCTGACGATTGGGCTAACTATCGCCCTATCTCTTTGCTGCCCACAATTAGCAAACTTACTGAAAAATATGTCAATTCTCTAATTTCCAACCATCTAGAAACCCAGAACCTACTGCATCCAACCCAGACCGGATTCAGGTGCAAACAAGGCACTGAAACGGCTCTGGTGGCAGTTATTGAGGAAGCAAGAAGGATTGTAGATGAAGGCAGTTGTGCAGCCATACTGTTATTAGATCTCAGCGCGGCCTTTGACACCGTTAATCACTCTATTCTGATTCAAAGGATGGGTGATGTGGGTGTCACTGGGACCGCGCTGAAATGGCTGCAATCATTCCTCTCCGACCGAACTTTCTCTGTATTTGAGGATGACATCTCCTCTCCACCCTTGCATCTTCACTGTGGCGTTCCCCAGGGGTCATCCCTCAGCCTGACCTTATTTAATATCTATATGAGGCCTCTGGCTGAGGTGGTGTTACCTTGGGGAGTGCAACTAGTGACGTATGCTGATGATACGTAGCTTATCATCACCCTTTCTGGCCAGATGCCATCTTATGATAAACTTTCCTCCTGCCTTAGCAAGGTTCGTGAGTGGATGGATGCTTCCTTCCTGAAACTTAATGGAACAAAGACGGAGATCATGATGCTGGGGCATGATGCTCCCTCCACGGTGGAAAGATGGTGGCCTACTATTTTGGGCCACCCCCCTTCCCCCAAAAAGAAAATCAAAAGTCTAGGGGTTTGGCTAGACCCAGCACTTAACTTTTTGGTGCAAGTTCAGAGGGTAACAGCGACCTGCTACGCCCTGATGAGATCTCTTAGAAAAATCATTGGATTGCTTCCGTTCGCAGCAAGGCGGATATTAGTCCAGGCCCTGATTCTAACACGCCTGGACTATGCAAACGCAGTATATTTAGGGACACCACTAGGGACACTCAGGGTTCTACAGACGGTACAGAATTGTGCAGCCCGGATGCTTCTAAAGATATCTCGTAGAACTTCTGCCAAACCAGCACTTCGGCAACTCCATTGGTTGCCAATACAACAAAGGGTCGAATTTAACCTCTTAAGTGCTGCGTCGGGGCGTTGGCCAATGGCAGCACTACCTCCCCAGTGCTGCGCACGTCCATTGGACGTCCATTCAGCACTAGTTCCAATGGACAGCGCAGCACTGGGGAGGGATATTTGCGCCGCATCTAAGGTGTTAAGGCTATGACTTTTGTCCATAAAGCCTTGACCAAGACAGGACCTGGTCTAACTCAACCTCTGTTTTGCCCTTACCAAACCAATAGAACCCTTAGATCTAGTAGTAAGAACATTCTGGCAGTCCCACGAATAAGGAGAATCCGCATGGGCGGCAGACGTTTTTCTGTCCAATCAGCTAAACTTTGGAACAACCTGCCGGACCCTATTCGGATGGAAGAGAACCACCCTAGGTTTATAAAAATGCTAAAAACTGTCCTATTTCTGTAATTTCTCGGGGGATGAATTGGATCACTGCAGCAATGGGATGCCTCCGGGTAACCACGCGCTATATAAATGAGTATTCATTCATTCATTTATTCACATATGCAGATGCCACGCAAATTGTGGTGTTGCTACTTCCATCTGAGGTAAAAAGTGTGGCCCGTCATTTTAATGAGTGTATGACTGCCGTAGGGTCCTGGATGGCACAGATTTGTCTTAAATTAAACTCTAGCAAGACGGAGGTGCTATGTTTCGGCAATGATCCCAATTTTGGGACACCCGAGTGGTGGCATGATACTCTTGGGCCACTTCCCGCCCCAAACAGGATGGTTAAAAACCTAGGTGTATGGGTGGACCAGAAGCTTAACTTCAAAGACCAGATAAATGCAGTGACCTCGGCCACGTCCTTTGTGCTCAGGTCCTGCAAGAAAATCCTGTCATATCTACTGAGAGATTGCCGAAAAACTGTGATCACCTCCCTCATAATCTCGAGGATAGACTGCTGCAATAGTCTCTATTTTAACATGCTGGAAGGACCATTGCAGAGGCTGCAAGTTTTGCAGAATGCTGCTGACAGACTGGTGTTGGGCATTCCAAAATATGCCCCTATAGCGAAAGAGTTAAAGAAGTTGCACTGGCTTCCACTTAAGAAGCGTACTCAGTTCAAGGCTTTGTGTCATGTGCATAAAGCACTCAATGGAGTTGGACCAGCATATTTAAAAGAGCGACTGTACTGGTACACTCCAAATAGACCACTATGCTCATCGGATGCAAAATTGGTTCATGTGCCGTTTGCAAAAAAAGCTACATGGGGCGGAAGAAGCTTTGTGGTTATTGCAGCCAAAGCCTGGAATCAGCTCCCCTGTACCTAAGGGGTATGTAGAATCTTTTGGCTTTTCAGAAGGCCTTAAAGACTTGGCTGTTTACGGATTAGACTGACTCCGATTTTGTTCCTAGGAAGGGTCACACAGCGCACTTAAGAAATTTTATAAATAAATAAATACATTTTGACAGGTTAAATTGGTTTTTTTTTAACTGCTCCAGTCAGCTTTCAATCGTAGGACTGATGCCATGTCTGCTCTGCCACTATAGTGGATGGCACAATAGGTTCTTTAGTCCAATAGTGGCATTCAGCTTCCAAACGTTGTGTACACTTGGAACCATATACTAGGGAGGCAAGTTAAATACGCCAATTAGGGCTGTACTAATTCTACCATGTTTAACGAGGGAGCCCAGGCACTTTACTACTGGTTAGCAGGGATAAAGTGTACAGGGCTCTACAGCCAGCAAAAACAGATAGGACACAAATATGAGGGTACACCAAGCAAAATATGGTAATTTCCTACATTGTGGTAAGTAGATGCTGGGCAGAAGATGTAAAAGGGAAAAAGAGGAGAATGATGAGGGTATGAGAGAATTAAGGGGAAGGAGGGAATAAGAGAGGGTCACAAAATAATCTGTCACAAGTGCTGCTACACATTGTCCAGTGTCAGCAGTGAAATAAAGAATCCACTGATCAAAACATTGTGAGACAAAAATGCTCCTGGACAATACAAACTCTAGAACTGGGAAGAAAACCATTAAGTCAGGAACCGGGAAGTGAGAGGCAAAGCCATTCAATCAGGTTGAAGGGATTGACCCAAACCCTAATGTATGTGTACTCAAACTATTGGAAACATTAGGTGGTCAACAGACAACAAAAGCCATCTGTAACCTGAAAACTGGAGCTCATTTAGATCTAAGTGCAAATATTAAAAGTTAGCACACCATTGTTTTTTTCCATGTTTACAATAGAGGCTATTCCGAGGTAGGTACATTATGGGCCTGATTTACAAACGGACTAATGTCTCATAAAGTTACCAGTGAGGAGTTCCGGCACTTGGGGTAGAATCTCTGCACTGAGCACTGCAGTGTGGAGATTCCATCGAGAGTGTGGAGATACCGCCCCAAGTGCAGAGACTCAGCACTCATAACTTTGAGTCCTACGTCCCTTTGTGAATCGGGCCTTTTGTGAATCAGAAGCCTGTGTTTCGCCTGTGCACAGACCCTCATGATTTACCTGATAGAGATTGCTGATGGAGAACAATGCACTGGAGGTAATTATGTGTGATAAAATATTTTATGCACATTATACCATGGTATTTGTGCTTATTTATTTATTTACTAGATGGAAATGCCTCGCAAATAATGATAAATATGCAATTTGGGGACAAATGTACAAAGCATTTCTCTGGTCGCAAAAGGCCCGATTCACAGAATAAGGGCTGCTTTCAACAGGAAAAATGCTTTTTTCAATGTACAAAATGGGATTTAGTAACTTGTTATCAAATAGCATATTGTATTTGTGATTCGGTATTTTGAAGGGGTGTGTTTAGGGCGTCTCTTCCAAATGCTGAATCGGTATGGTATGTATTACTGTTTTGCGACCAAATTCTGGTCACAAAACAGTAATACTTTTCCACCAGTTTTAAACAGTCTGTAACCCATTCAAAAAGGGGAAGGGGTCACTTGGGATCTCTTCCCCTTTGAGATTGTGAAATAAATATTTATTAGGAGCAGGCAGTGGTCCCAAGGACCACTGGCAACTCTTAAAAAAGAAACTGCAAAGATTGTTTTCTTTCTTTTTAAACGCATCCTGTTTTCCTTTAAGGAAAACTGGCTGCATTAGGCAATCACAGGCATGGTGGTCTGCTGACCCCAGCGGGCCACTATACCTGTGATGGCTGTGATTCCTAATGAGTCACAAATTGCGACCTACCTCTTTAATATGCTTGAGGCAGGTCTACTTGCACTACTTGCAAACCACTATGAATCACTACTGAAACTCTAAAGAGTTTCATACATTAGGAATACTGATTCCTAATTGCTAATCAAAGAGAATTGCAATTAGGAAATTGTTATTCCTAATTATGTGATGGCAGACTAAGTGTGCTAGGACCCTTGCGATTCTGGCAGACTCAGCAGATTATTACGTAACTTGCTGTGAGGTGTTAAAGTGTGGTTATTAACAGTTATGATGCAATGAGTGAATAATGTGATTGTTTGCTGAGGAATAAAGATGTCTGTTTCAGAGCTCCATGTGCCATGTGTGGCATATTCATTGCATGCTCCAAGGCTGCGCAGGATACCACTTCTGGCAACGAGTAGGGGATGCTTGCCACAAAGAAACAAGACTGCTCTCCTTGAGAGTTTGCCATGGAATGGCAACCTGCTGATGTGTGCCATGTTCACCCAAAATCGATGCAAAGCAGTCAGAGGAGCACATTTGAAAAAGCCCATCAGAATCTGCTAGTTAGGCTAAAAGAAGAGATATTGTGCTGTGTAATAACATAGAGCCATCATCAATAAAAAGCAAAACGCTAAAGGCATCCACAACAAGGTATGATGCAAAAAGCTAAAGGCAGCGAAGACCAAGTGCGAGACACTAAACCATTACTTGTTGTCAAGAAATAACATGGCGGCTTATGAACTCATATTGGGTGTGACTACCCAAGTGTAAGTACACGGCCAAAGCTTGCAGAAGTGACAGGTATGAGTAAACAACAACAGTCGTCCAAACAGCATATGGTCTCCATTGCAGTAGAAAAGAGCACCAAATACAATAAAGCTGTGTTTCCGAAACCACCACCCCCATTCGACACACTGGGCTCTTCTGTCCTCACTACCCTCCATTCCTCCGCACAAATCCGCTCCTTCTGCTCAGCCGATTAGGTGCTGTAGCGGGGAATGGCGAAGACAGCGGCCATCTTGAGGGTAGACTGGGGTTGCCGGTGCAGTTGCACGGCCACTCCCACCTCCTGCCAGCATATTATGACCCCTCCTTCTCAGCCGTGCAGCGGACACGTGCCGCGGGCGCACCACGACCGGCCGGGACCTAGGGCCAGGCACCATGCCCATTTCCTAACTTACTCCTCCCCTCAGCTCCATGCCTGCCAGGGCGACTGGCCCCTTAGTGTTTCCACTCTTGAAAGCATAGGGAACCTTGGCATATTAGCACCCACTCATTTTTCCAACTCACATCCTTTTACTAAATCCCAGTCTGATCTGTCACCCACTGTCCTTTCTGAGCCTCCAACTCACTCCTCCTCCTGCTCTCCTGCCGTGACCACTGTCTATCTACTCCGTCAGCCCTGATCTTATGTTTCTTACTGAGACATGGTTTGCCCCAGACTCACTGCCTGATCTCTTAGCAGCCCTCCCTGACTCCTACTATGCGGAGGGGGCGTGGCTGTGATTGCCCGCTCCAATCTTCAGTTTCAACTCGTCTCTTACCCTCCCATCATGGCAGTTGATTTTCTAGTTGTCCGCTCCATCAATCTTGCGGTTCCCTTCACCTGCGCGCTCTTTTATCGCCCTTCCCAAGCTGTGCCTCACTTCATTCCAGCCTTTCAGGAGCTGTTGGCTACCCTGGTTTTTACCGGGTACTGGATCATATCTACAAACGGAAATGTTTTCTCTGAGTGCGTCAAGACGAGGTGACCTGAACGTGAGAGGACTCTGCATGTCCCTGAGATTGAATCTGGGTGTTAATGGCGGGGTCCGAAGACCCGCGGTCGCACCTCCTGAAGTGGATGCTTGGGCATTATCTCCCTGCGGAGTCTGAATCTGAACTTGAATTTGTCGTTTAGTAGGATCAGGTAGGTCTTGCTTCGGTAGGTCAATTTTGGGTGCGGGAAGTGGCGGAGCTGGCGGAGCGGGGGAGGTCTGGCGCGGTACCGGCGGAACATGATCTGGGGGCGGAGTGCCACCCCCGTCCCTGTCGTTAGGCAGGGCACGAACAGGCAAATTTGTATAAGCTGGTGCTACATCCTCTAGATAAGAATTTAGGAATATGTCTTTAGTAGTCTTATGTATTACTTTAGTTGGAACTAATGGTGGCGGTAAGTTTTTCGGTATTTCTGATAGGGCCTCAGATGAACCCTCAGCCGCGAGATACATACCGTTTACGAGATTGTTTCGGGCACGGTCTATTTGTTCTGTTTTTACTCGGATCCCTTCAATAACTAATTTGTTTTCTTGGGCTTTTTCTGATTCTTTAAGTCTGTCTTCTCTACGGAGTGCTTTCTCAGCACGCTTATGTGATTCCTTACGCCAGAATTCTATGGCGTCTTTCTGAGATTGTCTAGCTTTCTTTTTCCATAGTGCTTCTTCTACCTTCATGATGCACTCGGCATCCCATGTTCCAGTAACAGGCCATCTGTGTCTTTCGTCTAGGTGCTTGGTGTAATCGGCCCATAAGTCTAGATACAATATGGCATCTATGCCATGTTTATGGTACATAAAGTTACCTGGAGTGTCCCTAGGGGGAATAGGAATTTCTTCCTCCAGTATCCCTTTCCTAGTTCCTATCTGCTTTAACTTGCTGAAAAACGGCATTTTGCTTACTTATTACTGAATACTCAATCCTTACTCCTTAATACTGGTTACAGCTAGTTTATACGAGAAACACAATAATGCACATTAAACGGTCACATTCATACCACGACATTAATCACATAAGAAGACATTTGAGACATAGATGACTACCCCCTATACTGGATGTACTGCTCAACAGTACAGATACACTGGTGTAACAGTGCAGAAATTCAGAATACTAGATATACTGCTAAACAGTACAGATACACTGCCTAAAAACAGTGCAGACTGGACTTGTGTACCCAAACCCGTCTAGATACGTCCCAGCAATGGTACTCACCGGGAAGCACGGAAACAGAAGGCCTCGGAAAACTCGACTGGACTCGACTCGGTACTTCGGAAAACTTCGGAAAACTTCGGAAAACCTCGGAAACCTGGTGGGCCTCTTGACACCTCGGACCTTGCTTCTTTCGGCTAGGCTCTGGTCGGGATCCTCCGCACTCCTCACCGCCTCGTCTGGGCACTGATCGCAGTCTTCGTCACCTCCGTGGGCCAGAGGGAGATGCAGGAAATCCTGCCAGTACGCGTAGGTTCCGTCTAACTGATGGCAGGGGACAGAGCTTGCAATGCGCCAACCGGCGCGTGAGGTGGGGGAGGGGTCCCTATTCGGGCGCCAAAATGACGTAAATAATTAATTTACTCTCTTAATTTCTATGCAGGTAAGTACTTAATCAATAATAACTCAGATCGGAAAGAAAAAAACAGAGTCCGTGGTGTTAGAGTTCTTAGGGGTTTTATTCCTTAAAAAGGAATGGTCATGACCAGGATATCGGATTCTGAACACCACAGGGGTGTCAGAAGGGATAGAGCGCGCTACATTTTATTGACAATACATAGCTTATATACTTAATTCATATCATAAGCAACAGTACAAGAGGCGTAACAGCTGAGAGAAGACAAGATAACAGTATACACGTGGTACTAGTACGTAATCAAGAGGCGTGAACTAGGCGTGAACTGGAGGTGTGTGCTAGAAACGTCACTGATAGGTGTCACAAAGGGGTGGCACTAACAGAATTGTTGCAATGTCAGCAGAAATCGGAAGCTTGGATGCGCGCGCAGCTGCATGACGTGTGATTGGAGGGGTGCAGGGGACTTGACATTTACACTGACGGAAAGAGACAGAAGTCTGGCATGTCAGATCAACTTGTACTTCTATCATATCTGATATCTGATGTTTAGGAACCATATTATCTGGGCGGAAAGGTCTCTAGGGCAGAAGCTATTCTATGCTAACTGTGGATGCGTGTATAAGCGCCTAAGTGTCTGCATGAGAAGCGTGGGGGCACGGGGCCTTCCATGGAAGCATGGTAACAGAGGCTATGAATTACTTGCATTGGGACGGGTCGGCCCTTTGGCTCTGCAGCTGGGGAGGATGTTTACTGAAGCTAGTAGGCAGGAATGCATTTTCGAGGAGCGGAACAGATAACTCGAAGGTTATAGTCAGTCTTGGCAGAAAGCAGGCTGAGCTGAGCGCGAGGGGCCGCACTGGAAGTAAGTCAGAGTTCACGGGTACAGAGGTAGCCTGGGCAGAGGCTGTCAGAGTCAAAAGCCAGAAAAGAGGCTCGATGGCAGAAATTCAGGGCCTACTTTGCCAGAGCAGAAAAACATGTAAAGTACACTACAAAAAGACGGTGGCATAGCATACTTAGGAACGGACTATATAATCCATTCAGGGTGGATCTGAAAGAGGACAAGTTAACGTTGGACGCAAATGTATTTGCGTCTTCATAGCTGACACGGGAGGGAAGTTACATGCACTTTAAGCTGGTACATGGAGTCGGTGGGGTACGCGCTTGGGAACATAACATGACCAAAAATTTATATTTCCTCAAAGCCCTAAGCATAAAAATCAGTTCAGACCTCTCCATGCGTCCCCAGATCAGCTCCGTTGTTTCTACTTGTTTTTTGTCCCGCAGAGTAATTCGAAAGATCTCCCGTTTTTTCTCCCATGATCCTTCAAATTAATCATCCTAGCAATGATCATCTCTCGTCTGGACTACGGAAATGGTCTGTATGTTGGCATGCCGGCATACGAACTCCGGCACCTACAATCCATACAGAACCAGGCCGCACGTCTCATCTACCGGCTTCCCAAGTTTCACCGCATTACTCCCCTCCTTAAGTCCCTTCATTGGCTCCCCATCTCGCAGAGATCTCTATTTAAGATGGGCTGCCTGACTTTCATGGCCCTGGCGGGCTCAGCCCCACTCTTCATTAACTCCATGATTTCTCCCTATGTCCCTAGCCGCACTCTCCGCTTCTCTACTCAGGTTCTTCTTAATGTCCCACGCTCTCGGAGGCCCAAGCTGGGTGGCATGAGGTTTTCCCTCCTTGCCCCTTGCTTCTGGAACTCTCTCCCTCCTGTCATCAGGTCCATGACAATCTATCTAGATTTCCGTAAAGCCCTCAAAACCTATCTTTTCACTCTAGCCTACTCAGTGTAATTAAATCTTCTTCCCGGGCTCCCCCTGTTTCCCGCCCAACTCACAGCGCCATGAAACCGCTCGGTGTCCGTGCGCTATACAAATCATTTCAACTTCAACTTCAAGGAAGCAGAATATTGGGGCCAGGTGGACTGCATGGATAAAGACATTCTATAACTTCATAGATGCCCTAGAAGAAGTAGATGATGAGAAAATAATTAAGTATTTAAAGCATTTTGGTTACAGAGAAAAAGAAGGGCTGAAGAAAATCTTGCAGACTGATGCAATATTGTACCGTCAAATTAAAGTTGCATTGGGAACCAAGTTCAATCCAATGCCTAATGTTGACTATGAAAGGTACAATTTTAACCAACTTAGACAGCAAGCTGGTTGAGTTTGTGGAGAGACTTGATGTGCTTATCAATCACTGCAAGTTCAGTGCATTTAATGGTAAAGAAACCATGCGCTTTAGAGTTATCAATGGTTTTCTTGCAGGCTCGTTCTGAAGATGCATGTTGAGAGAGGGACTCGGTTTAGAGAAAGTGCTAATGGCCATGAGGGAAGAAGAATGTGCAGATCGACAGGCCGCCAAGAGTGCAAGATGAATCAGCATGCATCATACAAAACAGGCACAAGCACAAGGCAGATGCATACAAGTTGATGTCTACAGAGAAGAAAAAGTTGTATTTTGATGTGGGATTTCATTTCACCATGAAGATAAATGTCCAGCCATGAGACATATATGCAAAGGCTGCTGGAAAATAAACCACTTTGTAACTATCCACAAAGCAAAAGAGAAACTGAATGCATCACAGCAAGAAGAGAAAATGGGTGCCAGAACATTCCAGAAGCATTCTAGCCATGCCCACAAGGCCAAAAGGCAACATTAGTTATGACAAGTAGAAGCCAAACAAAGTCGATCACCAGCAAGTTCATAGTACAAAGGCTCTTCAACATCATTATCTAGCGCCAGTAACGAAGATGGATGTGCAATCATTGTATCGAGGAATGACAGGCACATGTAGTTTTGGGTGCTTGCTAGGAAGAGCAAAAGACAAAGGCAAACCTCCAAACAAAACAACTGAATTCATTTGGACACTGCCTAAAGATTACAATAAAGGGTAACAGTTTCCTCATAACCTTTATCATAGACAGTGCTGCGTTGAGTAACATCATGCCAGTCGAAAAGTTCAACAGTCTGTCTTATGTTCCACGCCTCAAACCATCAAATATGCAGGTATACACATGGGCTGCTTCTGAACCATTATAGAGCCGAGGGCCATTCACAGCAACAATGTGACACAAAGCAGTATCAGTACAAGCAGCAATTCACTCTCTTCATGGAAGTTTGTCCAGTGTGTGCTTTCTCAGTTTTGCTACTGCTGCTGACATGGGACTGTAGCTCAACACTCAAACTGAAATTGTGGTCAGTTACGGTTGTTGTTTCATGGCATAGGAAGGCTCAAGACAATGAAAGAGCAGCTTCATATCAGTGAAGGCATTTGCCCTGTTGCCAAAAAACACAGCAGACTCACTTGTCACTTACAAGAAGTCATTAAGAAAGAGCTAGAAATGCTGTTGAATCATGATATAATTGAGCAATCCACTGGTCCTACATCAAGGGTCTCGCCCATAGTGGTGGTACCAAAAATGGACACTGGAGTTGCAGTGCGCGACTGTGTTGATATGTGCCAGGCCAACAAAGCAATAGAAAGAGAAAGATATGGGGGCGGAGCTTGCCGGCGTCCATGAAAGACGTGTGAGCGCTGAGCTCCTCGCCTGAGCCCCTTTAATATTCGACAAAACTATCCTTTCGGCGCCTAGCCAGCCCTGAAAACTGTGGTGGACTCTCCATCTAAGCCCCGGCCTGGTGGGGGGCCTTTCCCCGGTCGAAATCCGGTGTGGTTTCGCTTTGCTGTTTGGAGGAGGGCGCAGTGGCGGACCAGGCCGTAGTCCGCGGTCTATCCTGAGGAGCCGCCCGGGATGCGTCACGCTACGTGCGGCCAGTGGAGCTAGAGTGGTGTCGGTCTGCCTATTTGGTGTCTGCACAACTGTTCCTGCTGTGTGTTATCAAGCCGTGTTCCCGGGGGCGGCAGTGGTGGACTGGCCCTCGTTTGTGCACTTGATCGGAGAAAGAGTGCTGATGCTTTGAGGTACAATTGGACGCTGCAGGAAGCCACCGGCGGGCCGCCATCTCCTTGGGGAGAGTTTCATCAGCCGTTGCCTGCGCCTTGCGCGTCTCGAGGACCACTGCGGAGCTGCGGATTGGAAGTGTGCTGGAGTGTCGGGCCCAACTGCTTGACATTGGTGTGGCCTGGTTCTGAGAGAGTGCTTGGTGGCGTGCCTCTCTGGCTCCTAGGCCTACTCGTGCTGCGGGGCGTTTGGCCACCATCTTGGCCGCATTTCTTGCTGCGCAACGCCTCGCCCTTCGGAGCTTGCTCCCCCAGTGTCCCCTCTTCGCCCCACTAACACTCGCTGGCGATATTTTGCTGGCGGTTGAGCGCCTTGCTGAAAGTCTACTAGGAACGCTATGGGGAAAGGCGATAAGAATCAACCCAAACTGCCGTTTGATCAGCGTAAAGCAAAAGGTGCTGAGGGGCCGGCCCCGGATGCCTCGCCGCGGCCTATGGCAACCGACAGTTCATTGTGTGCGGACATTCGTGAAATGCTGGGCGCCATGGAAAAGGGCTTACAGGACAGCATGGCGGCGATTGGCACAAAAATTGACGCTCTGTCCTTCAGGATGGACCGCATGTCTGAGAGGGTGGATAAACATGCTGAGCGGCTGGATATGGCGGAACGGCGGCTAATGGAAGCAGAGGAAGCCCAAACAGGATGGGATAAAGACCGCAAGCAGTTCGGACGCCTACTCCAAGTCATTCAAGACAAGACGGAGGACTTGGAGGCACGCTCACGGCGCTCCAACGTCCGCATTACTGGGGTGGTGGAATCTACCAACACTGGCAAAATGGAGTTGTTCGTGGAGAAACTGCTCCAGACACTGCTGGGGGAGGAGGTCTTCTCCCCTATGTTCATCGTCGAGAGGGCTCATCGCACTCTGGGGCCGAAACCGCAGCCAGGACTCCCGCCGCGGCCGATTATTGCGAAACTTTTGAACTATAGGGACCGAGACTCGGCGCTCCGGCTGGCGAGGGAGAAAGGAAACTTGCAATTCGAGGGCATGAACATCTCCCTCTATCCAGACTTCACAGCGAGAGTGCAGGAGGAGAGGAAGCGCTTCGCCCCGTATAAGAAACAGATGAGAGACCTGGGGCTGGACTACGCCATGTTGTACCCAGCGAGACTCCGAATCAACAAACAGGGACACTCGCACTTTTTCACGGACCCGGCGTACCTAAAAAAATCTCTGAAGGAGTGGGCCAAGGAACAACGCAACAGCCCGAGGGGCCAATGTGAGGACGCGGAGGAGGACGCTTCCATGGACGGTCAGGGGTAATCTAATTTGTGGATTCTTCTCCGGGTCGGCTGGGCCCCTTCCGAGTGTTTATCTCTGCTGCAGGTGCTGTGAACCTACTTAATAGACAATGTGGGGTGTGCTCTTGCTATTAGTGGACTGCAATAGGGTTGTAGCGTCAACACGTTTTACTGTTAGCTGGTAGCTTTGGGGAAGGCTCTCCCACGCGTGGGAGACTTGTTCTTTGACTGTGTGTTTTTTTTTTGGCTGGTGAGGGTGCTGAATGGTACTGGGGGGCGGGGTGGTGGAGCCACCGAGGTCTGAGGTCCTTGACCTAATTGTACTGTTGTCCAGCTGGGAACCTCTGCCCCTGCGCTTTCGGCCTCTGGCTCTCCTGAGGGCCCTTGGGTTTGTAGTGTTTTTCATTGGGGTGGGAGGATGGTGGGTGGTGGTGGGACCTGTCTGACCGGGTTGGGGTTGGTCGGCTGTGGGTGGGTGGGTGGTTGCTCTATTCTTCTCTTGTTGACCATGTTATGTAGGTCTTTCGGGGTCTGTTGGGGGGAGGGTTTAGTAAGGCCTGCTACTGGATTGTGTCTACTGTGCCACTTGTGCTACCCTGATTTGTTCCCTGTCCTACAATGGTGGACGTTGAGTCTCTAGGGCCGGAGAGTGGCCCCAACTCTCTCAGACTGCTGTCTTGGAATGTGAGGGGGCTGAATGATTTACGTAAACTTAGGAAGGTGATAGCTTATTTGCAGCAGCACCGGGTTGATCTCGCCTTGCTCCAAGAAACCCACCTGCCTCTGACTAGTCCTATGTTACAGACCAGGGGTCTTGGGAGTGCTTGTGTTGCTGCAGGGTTCACTACACATGCAAGAGGTGTGCTTACATGGGCTAATCCCAAATCTCAGTTGACACTGCAGAAGGTTGTTGTGGACCCAGAGGGTCGGTATGCTGTTGCCCGCTGTGTGGGGAAAGGCCACGATTTGTTGGTTGTGAATGTGTATGGCCCCAATTACGACACACCCGCCTTTTACACCTCGCTGGCGGACCTCTGTAGACAGTATGAGGGCTCCAGGTTGCTATGGGGGGGAGACTTCAATTTTGTGTTGAACCCGGAGTTGGATAGGTCAGCTGGCGCTCCCAGGACTCCAGCGGCCTCGGCATTGCTTATGCATGCGGAGCTAGTGAAACTCGATCTGCTGGATGTGTGGCGTCATAGGCACCCGGGGAAGGGTGGATACACTCACTACTCAGCCTATCATAATGTACACACGAGGATTGATTATTGGTTCGTCTCCCGCTCCCTCCTTAACTCCGTGAAGGGGTGTGTTGTGTTGCCCCGCACGTTGTCTGACCACTCGCCGCTGCTTCTGCTACTGGAGGCCCCGGCTAGAAGGATACCCCCGTTCACCTGGAGGTTCCCCCCGTATTCACTTCTAGATGAGGCCTTCAGAGGGGAATTGGCTGAGGATATAGATACGTACTTTTCGACTAATGTGGGGTCGGTGAATAGTGTCCAGGTGCTCTGGGATGCATTCAAAGTGTACATATGGGGGATGAGGATGGCCAAACACTCAGGGGTGCTTAAGGCTATCAGGCATCTGTTGAAATATCTGGAAACTCAGTTGTCTGATCTGGAACGCCAAGCGGGGGGTGCAGGAGATGCGAACATAACTGAAAAGCTTAAGACCCTGCTATCGGAATTCCATGATGAGGCGGATAGGGAGATACGACATATGGGAAAGTACACCACGGCACGCACGTATGGGGAACGGGACCGCCCTGGCTCCCTGCTTGCTAAACTGATGCGAAATACCAGGCCGCCCCTGGTGATCGAGGAGTTATTAACAGCTAGTGGTGATGTGGTGACTGGGGAACAGGATATACTGGCGGAATTCCATACTTATTATACCGCACTGTATACATCGAGATCAGGCCACCTAGAGGAGGAAATAGACGACTATCTGAGTTACATCCAGATGCCCTTTTTAGCTGATTGGCAACGAGAATTTCTGATGGCGCCATTCCAGAAAGAGGAGATCACGGAGGCGCTGGAGGGGATGAGGTCAGGCAGCGCTCCAGGGTCGGACGGCCTTACGGTGGCCTTCTACAAGGCTTTTCAAGACAAATTGGTACCCTACTTGATGCTCCTTTTTGACGACATTTGTCAACAGGGTAGCATGTCGAAGTCTATGAGGGAGGCGCTTCTCATCACCATCCCGAAGCCGGGAAAACCCCCCAACGAGTGTGGCTCGTATAGGCCGCTCTCACTGATTAACGTAGACGCCAAATTGTATGCAAAGGTTTTGGCGGTACGGTTGGCTCTACTAGTCCCAGAATTGGTGGCCCCGGAACAGGCAGGGTTTGTCCCCGCCCGGAACTTGACTTATAATATTCGTACGGTGCTAGGCACCATTCAGCATGTCCGGCAAGAGAACAAGGCTGTGGCTATTTTCCTGGATATGGAAAAGGCCTTTGACTCAGTGGAGTGGCCGTTTATGCTCAGGGTTCTGCGTAAGTATGGGCTCGGCGAACCCTTCCTTCAGATGCTGGGGGCCCTGTACTACAAGCCGACTGCGCGGCTAAAGATAGGGAACTCGGTCACTGCCACGATTGAGATCAGCAGGGGCACTTGGCAGGGCTGCCCCCTCTCCCCACTTCTGTATGCTCTGGTGGCGGAACCCCTGGCCTGCGCTATTAGGGAATACCACGGGTTCGAGGGGCTTAACTTCCCTTCTTATCAGATTGGCATATCAACATATGCTGACGATACCCTGTTGTATGTCCGAGAGCCGGAGGTGAATCTGTCGGCTGTCTTGCGGGAGGTGGTGAGGTTCGGAGCCCTTTCGGGCCTTCGGGTCCATCGGAACAAGTCTGTGGCGTTGCCTCTTACTCCAGTGACCCTCCCATTTGACTCGGAATATCCATTGCAGTGGACCACGGACTCTATACGTTATTTAGGGATCCGTATTCACACCGATCCCGAGATCCTGATACGCGAGAACTATGGGGTTGCGTACTCTAAGCTAGTGGATGACGTAGAGGTGTGGTGCAGGCTCCCGCTGTCCCTAATGGGCAGGATAGCAATTATGAAGATGGTGGTTCTCCCCAGGTTCCTCTTTCTCTTTGCTAACATACCTGTCGTACTCTCAAAGGCCTTTTTTCGTCAGCTTACGCAGACGCTTATCAGACTTGCGTGGGGGGGCAAACAGCCGACGGTTCGATGGCAAACTCTAATGCTTCCCTACGAACGCGGGGGTCTGGGAGCACCTGATCTAGAAAGGTACTACAGGATAGCACAAGGGGCTCATTTCCACACCTGGATCCATGAGGACCCTGGCATCCCGCATGTGAAGCTGGAGCGCCTCTTTGGGGACCCCACCCCGCTTCCGGCCACAATATGCAGTCCTGTCGATGCCAGGGTTGGTAATTTGGACTCAATTGCCGCCACGAACCACGCTTGGCATGAGCTAGTCCGCTCCCGTGATAGTGAGCTGCTGTACTCTCCCCTTCTGCGAGTGGAATGGGCGGTGTGGTTGGCCCCGCTGACAGAGAAGGGTGTCCTGAAGGCGTTACGGGACTTGGGCATAGAAAAGATGGGGGACTTCTTTTTGAACGGCACAGTGAAGACGTCGCAACAAGTCCTCCACTCCCACTCTGGAACGACGCTGTTACACAGCTTCCAATACCACCGGGTCCGTAGGGCGTTGCAGGGGTTGCTGGGCCCGGAATTGGCAGAGCCACAGGAAGTGCCGGAGCTCACGTACGTTATTAAGAACCCCTCGTCCCGTAAATTGGTAACTAATCTTAAGAAACTGGGGGACCGGCACCGGCAGGACCCTCTCTCCAAGGCCAGATTGGCCTGGGAGTGTGATCTTCAGTTGACGATCTCGGATGAGATGTTGCAATACTCCTGTACGAACACTAGGAAGATTTCACTTAATAGTAGACATCGTCTGATACATTTTAAATATCTACAGCGGGTCTACTACACACCGGACAGATTACATAGATACGGTTTGCGGGAGTCGGCGGAGTGTGAGCGATGCCATTTTCCCACAGCTGATTTCTTGCATATGTCCTGGACTTGCCCTAGTATCCATACGTTTTGGCGGGAGGTATTCTCGGAACTTAGTTCTATGCTGGGTACGGAGGTTCTGCTGCGCCCGGCTCTGGCGCTGCTGGGTTTTTCCAAACCGTTGCCAGTGGCGGTGCGGCGCTTGGCTGATATGGCCTTGCTGATGGCCAAGTGCCTGGTTGCGTTGTGCTGGATGAGGGGGCCGGTTCCTACTAAAAGGCGCTGTGAGACGGATTTGCTGTATTGCTGTACACAATCTGAGGTGTATAATGAACTGCTTCCACCAAAGAGTCGCCCTAGGAATTTTTGGGGGTTATATAGGGAATATCAGTGCGCGAAGGGGGGCGGTGAGTCAGACCCCGAAGGGGAGGAGTTGGATGAGCTGCAGGAGGGCGGGGTGGAGGCGGCGGAGGCTGGCATGATGCATGGCTGATTGTCCCCTTCTCGGAGGTGGTTGTCTGGTTCCATCCGGGTGTCAATTGAGAAGTTGAGTGCGTGAGTCCCCGGGACGGTTGTGCTGGGAGGGTGGCCTTAGTGGTCCCTTTTGAATTCTGCATCACACCATTGGGCCCTCGGGTCCTTCGCCATGGGTGCTAAGTTCATCTATAGAATCAGTAGTTAGTGCAGGTGGGTGGGTGGACACGGGTACGGGTAGGCTGGCTTGTTTGAAGGGTGGGGGTTTGTTTAGATGTGGGTTTATTGCACCCTTTTTCCTCCCTCTCTCAGGATATTTTGTTACTATGATTCCGAGACTTTGTTTAGCACACACGAATTAACTGCATGATTTTTGCACACCGAACTATGGTCATGGGTATCGGCACCAGTATTAACTACTTTATTTTTGATGTCAGTCATAAGCTATTTCCACAGAACGGTCTTCTTTTTCTTTCTTTCATATGTGTACGCCGCCAGGCCCCCGGGATGCTGGCATTACGGCTGTGTATGTGGCTACTGACCATTGACCTAGGTGCTATCTATTGTTGCTGCCGGCCTCCGGGTTGTAGGCGATGAGTGCTGTGTGCTTACATCGAAGGTGTAATAAAGTATAAATTTAACAAAAAAAAGAAAGAGAAAGATATTCTGATCCACACATAGCGGACATGATCATGCAACTGAATGGTGCCAAAGCTTTCTCCCATCTTGACCTGAACAAGGGATACTATCAACTCAAGCTGGAAGAGAACTGTAGGCACATCACCACTTTTTTGACTCATGTTGGTTTGTTCAGATAGAAAAAATTGGGTTTTGAAGAGTTGCCAACTGCAGAACAACTTCAGGATGTACGTTGAATAATTTAACCTGTAATGCATGCTTTTAGTTACACTGATTACATACTGGTATTTGGTGCAATGCAAAAGGAACATGACAAGACTCTTATACAAGTATGTCAGTTACTTGCTGATGCAGGTCTCACTCCAGATGCTGCAAAGTGTGAGTTTCACATGACCAAACTTAAATTCTTTGTGAAAGGATAAAGTGCACGCACTGTCAGCTACTTGTCCCCCACAAGGTGCCATCATGCTGCGATCCTTCTTAGGCATGGCCAGTTATTGCTCAAGGTGCATTCATGACTTTGCAACTGCGAGTGCCCCATTGAGAGACTTGACAAAATGAAATGTCCATTTCTAGTGGTCTGCTGAATGTGATCAAAGCTTCAAAAGAATAAAACGTGCGACTGGGAATGCAACCCAGATGGGCTATTTTGAGCCCAAGTTACCTACTGAAATCCCAATCGACGCGAGTCCAGTGGGACTGGGGGCAAATATTACTCAACATAATTGTCACCCGAATGTTCCTAGACACATTGTGGCCTATGCCAGTTGAAGCCTGTCTGGCACAAAACATACCTATTCTCAGCAAGAGAAGGCGAGTCTGGCTGTAGTGTTAACCTGTGGGCATTTTCATGTATGTCTTTACAGAAAATGTTTTACTATCATTACAGTCCACAAAGCTCTGCTCACTATTTTTGGAAAACCAATATCCGAGATTCCCCCTCGCATTTAGAGGTGGGGGTTGTGACTGCAGGACTACAACTGTACAATTGCACACAAGCAGGGTGAAGATCAAAACCCTGCTCATTAGTTTTCACGAGTGCCCATACATGGTAACAGTTCGACATCCAAAACGACTGAAGAGTACTTTTATTTCATTCTAAGGTCCCACGTGCTAGCAGCCATATCCATTAAACAGATTATTGCTGCTACTAATGCTGATAAGTGTATAAAAAGTAACAATCCTAGGCGATCAACATTATTAAAAAAAACAAAAATTGTACAATAGAAGAAAGAATATGCAAATTATAGAGAGAACACAACAATCAAATACCCAAATGTGCAAATGTATCCCAAATATTTATTAAAAATAATTTTAAAACAATTCATGCAATTCATTACAATACAATACTCAATTTATGTATAAACATATAATAGAACCATAAAAAGAAGTGGCAAATAAATCACAATTCTTTATCCGACGCGCGTTTCGGCGTATAACAAACGCCTTCTTCATGAATAGCCACAGTATTCTACAAAATTTTAAAAAGTATAATATTAAAAACATTACAGCAATTTTCTGTATAACAACTATTATATAAAACCATTTACATAATTAATTACCATTTTGGAAAACAAAGGCACATATTGGTTTATACACATCATTATATATATTCTCACATATGCATATTAAGTTCATCTCAAACATGTCTGAGTACTTGTCTTCATGGCATAAAGCTAAAGAAATCTGAACATTACAATGAAATGATGGAAAGAGACTACAAACCTTATTAATGATAAAATGGGCCACTATATGGATGAATCTCTAGTGTTCGGTTTCTTCAATAAAACCAGGCCCTCTATTTATCACAATATCTATTGTTAAACTAGGTAACTTAATTATATGCATCTTTCTAGGTTACCTTTTAGTGAGATCCTATATTGAATTTCTTCTCACAGAAGGTCATTTTTTCATTGATGGAGAAAAGCCTTCAAAATGTTCTATAAGAAATGATTTTAAGAAATAATTCAAAAGAAGGACCTATAGTTAACAAAAAAGGAACTATATTAGTTCTAAATAATAAAAGGAGCCCTATTTATATTCATTACCTGATAGAACTGTATAGAACCATCAGAGAATGTCATGTGGATAAAAACAACTTGGAGGTAGAATTCCGACGAAAGGGAACGAAGTGCGATAATCTAAATTAAATGATAGAATAACATGTAAGATAGGTTCCCAATCGCAGCTATATATACTAAGATCATGATGATAAATCGATAACACAAATCACCTTGTTTTTGTGATGTTTAAGGCCGTATCAGGGGCCGTATTGTTTGGATATCTGGCCTTTATTCAACCAACAACGGGTTTCCACTCTTTCTTAAAATAAAAATCGACCTCACAGATGACGCTCTTCTTGGCCTATGAGATATATAATGGGGTGGTCACAAAAGGCATTACTCAATTATATTAATCCTATATTTAACATCAGAAAAGTACGAAACAATTCTTCTTCTTTTAAAAAAGTACCTGATATGGCTGTGTTGATGTAGAGGAGCGTAACCGTGTAGATATTGACGTCAAGGTAAATGAATGGCGCGAGATGAATAGCGTCTTCTGCCACGTATAGAACAAACGGTGCACCTCGCAGGCTAAAAGTTAATATAGACAGGCTTCAAATCTTTGCGTGTATTTTGAAATCAGAAACCTTATGGTTCAAACCCTTTTTAGATATATACCCGATATGGCTGTGCTTATCTCAAGGAGGGTAGCCGTGTAGATATCGGTGTCAAGGAAGATAAATAGCGCGAGACGAGTAGCGTCTTCTGTCGCGTACAAACAAATGATACACCTCGCAGCCTGAAAGAGTTAATATAGACAGGCTTAAAGTCATTGCGTATGTTTCCAAAACCGGAAACCTTTTAGCCCAAACTCTTTTATATATTACCTGATGTGACTTGTCTTTTAATTTTTAAACCGCCGTACGCTCTGGAGCCGCCAACGTTCACAAGGTATCCTTTAACAAACCTCGCTCGAAAGGCGCTCCATTTTATTATGCTAGAGCACGCCTCTGTTTAATCATGTGACTAGCCACATCAAAAGAGACTAGAGCATTCGAATAAAATTCATACGAACCACGAAACAACTTAGACTTAAACGTTATGTTTATAAACTTTTTTGTCTCTTTTTTCTTTTTCTTTTTTCTTTAAAAAGACGGGAGTTTCCAGGTAAGTGTATATAGAATGAACTTTCAGAGCTAGTCTATATAAGGTGATTTAGCTATTTACGAAGGATCTTTCCTATTGTTTACACTATAAGCAGTTGGTATGAAAGAAAGACTACTGTGTCATCTCATCCAGATCAACAACTCAAATCAAATAAAATCCAATACATAAATGGGTCTGTAAGATCACATAGCCCAATAATTTGAATAGATAAATACCAAAACAACCAAGGTTCATGCTCATAAACGTTGGTGTATAATCCTAAATTCATCGATTCAACTCTTTTGGAATATTCATATAACAACCATAAGTTCTTATCACCACATAGATGGTCCTGGAGTGATAAAGATGTTTATTTAGGATCAAATCAAAGCGTTCTCCCATGGTATTTCACTATTTAGGCCTTTTTTTAAACTGTTGAGCAAAATAATCCAAAACACCTCACGTTTCTTATGGACCTTTTGGCCCCCTTTACTGTCTGCAATGTTGATTTTCTCAAGAATTCTCTACTTCATCTCCTATTTTGCCGTTCGAATTGCCGAGCGATGTTCACAAAGCTCTGCGCACTGTTTTTGGAAAACCAATATCCGAGATTCCCCCTGGCTTTTAGAGGTGGGGGTTGCGACTGCAGGACTACAACTGCACACAAGCAGGGTGAAGATCAGAACCCTGCTCATTAGTTTTCACGAGTGAACATACATGGTAACAGTTTGACATCCAAAATGACTGAAGTGTACTTTTATTTCATTGTAAGGTCCCACGTGCTAGCAGCCATATCCATTAAACAGATTATTGCTGCTACTAATGCTGATAAGAACATGCTTATCCTCAAAGACATAATTTCAACTCAATCATGGAAGAAGAATGATAGATCTTTGCTGACGATGTCGAATTGCAAACATTCAAAAATGTACAGGAAGAACTGTCTGTGACCAGGGAAGGTGTTGTATAGAGAGGCTCGAGAATTGTCATACCTGAGAGCTTAATACAGCCAGTCATTGAACAAGTCTATGAAGGACAGCATGGCATTGTAGTCACTGAAAGATTCCTAAGATACCATGTGTGGCTCCTGTGCCTAGATGAGCAAGTTGAAAGGGAACTAGAAGAGTGCCATCTATGCGACTGCCTTACCCCTAAAGTAATGCAGCATCTGTTGACAATGTCTGACCTTTCTGCCTATTCTTGGAAAGGGTTGCAGTTAATGACTTTGGGCCCTTCAGAAACAGACATCATCTCATGATAGTCATTGATGAGTATTTGTGCTTTCCTTTAGAAGAGGAGTTATCATCAACAACCCATGACAAGGTCATCGAGTGGCTGGATGACATCTTTGCAGCATGGGCTGACCCCGGAAACCTCAACTCTAACAATGGTAGGCCATTCCATAGCAACAAATTCAAGGAGTTTCCAGTCACTCTAAATGTCAAGCATCAAAAGAGTACACCTCTGTGTCCCCAAGCCAATGGTGTGTGGAACAAATCATGGGTACCCGCAAAAATGTAATTAAATGAGCAACGATGGAGGGAATCAAGTTAAAACTGGCTCTGTGTCAAGCTCTCCATGCATATCTTTCAATTCCTCACTCCACAACTGGCGAGAGTCCTGCCACCTTGCTATTTGGGAGAGCCATCAGAACCAAACTGCAACAGTGGACAGTAGACTGATCTTTGAATACTGATATGGTTCATCCCACAGACACTTTTAAAAAATTAAAGATGAAAGCATATGCCAATCAGCATTGAAGAGCTCAGGGAAAAGTCTTCAAAGAAGGTGACTGGATCCTGGGCAAGCAGAAACGAGAGCGGAAAACAGACTCTCTGTTTGCCGTCAATCCTTTGAGGGTTGTGACATGCACAGGACACATGGTGACAGCACTTTGTCCTGGAACGTCCATCACACAGGACATTTCACACTTAAAACCCGGTATCTCAACATTTATCAACAGTCAAGATCAAGCACCAAAACCTGTGTCATCTGTGCACAATCAGAGTGCATCCCATACCACTAGATTTAGCCAACTACTGCGAGCGCCTTGATGACACGTTAAAGAAATATCATGTGCCTGTTGTTTGTCCATTTTTTTGACAAAGGGGGAGATGTAATGTCATGAGGCTATGTGCACTAGGACCCTTGCAGTTCTGTGCAGACTCAACAGAGGAATTACATGTTAATGGTAATGACAGAATGAGTGGGTAGTGTGTGATTGTAAGCGGCAGAATAAGAAGGTCTATTACAGAGCTTTGTGTGTGGTGCATTCATTTCATACTCCCAGGCTGGAGAGGACGCTACACTAATGGTTGCACTGCTGGCCCTTGGTGTACTGAGAACCAAATTTGGCATGCTGGGCCTCATTTTCCAAGTGAATAAGAGGTTTATTCCACTGCTAGTAATTATCACATCTCGTGGTTTCAGAATGTGGTAAATATTTCACCACTTCCAATTCACTGGATATCACAATCCATAGGATTATACAATCCCCTAAGAATAGGGGCCATATGTATCAAGCAAATTCGCATTCGCAAAGGCCGCAATTCGCAGAATTTCGGCCTTTGCAAATGCGAATTTGCTAAATGGAATGTATTAAGCAAAATCTGGTGCAAAATAAGGAATCGCAAAATTTGCGATTCCTTCTTTTGCAATTGCATTTAAGGAATCACAAGTTTTGCGATTCCTTAAATGCAATGTATGTAGCAAAAAAAATTCGCAAAATGCCCTTAATGAATCGCAAATTACCACCAACTTCTAGTTGGTGGTTTTTGCGAATTCCTTGTAAAATGCAAATTTTTGCATTTTTCAAAGTGCCATGTGACACACATACATGCCCTTAGGGCATGTATGTGCGCCACATGTGTACCTATGCATATTTCAGGGGTGCTACAGGGTGTCCTTTGGACACCCCTGCACCCTTGAAATTATTCTCAATTTGCGATTTGCAAATTGCGAATCGCAAATTGAGAATAACTTCCCATTCATTCTTATGGGCCTCCTGGCCCATAGAAATTAATGGGAAAGTATTCCTTAATTGCGATTCGCAATTAAGGAATTAAAAGAAATGGCAAAACAAATGCGATTTTGTACATACATACCCATTTGAGATTCTCAAATAGTGAAGTATTATTGCATGCAAGTCGGAATTCAATAATTTTCTGTCTACGCAGTCCTCTCCAGACAGTTACAAATGTTTCACAGTGAAATCGGTGTTTCTATATGTTTCAAAACCCTGGGGTTCTGATTATCAACTGAAAAACATAAAGGGCAGAAAAAAGGTCAGATTTGCATATACAGCAGTAAAATCTGGATATGAACTCAAAGAAGCAAGAACACAATGTATCGGTGACGTATATGTGCATGTTTCTGAATATTTCATATGCAATTCATAATAGCACTGACAAGTGAAATCCTCTTTTGATACTGTTTGTTAAATATTTAGTTTTATTGCAGTCCACGCATCATTTACATTTTGCTGGATGCATATGTATGAATTTGCAAACCCCTGTTTCTGAGTCACAGAATTTGAAATGGTGGGATTTTTCACTGATAAACTGGATTTCCTCACACAGAAAACCTGATAAATTGGGAACATTTTTGTGTGTGCTATTCTGCTACCTGGACTGGGTACAGTGGGGTTCTAGGGCTTGCCCACCGGCAAAATTAGGTGACCACCCAAAAACGTGTAGGTTTTTGGAAAATCACAAACATTTCCCAAATAGTTTCCGGCCTTTAAAAAGCACATTCATTTTTTCAAGTCAAGTCCATGGCAGAAATAATTATGTTTTAAGGAAAAAAGGTGCAGGATAATGGGTTTCTCCATGGTGAATATATGGAGCAGATGGTAAAAAACAAAAATGCAAAAGTTCTTCTACAAAAAATATGCCTGGGAATCTGCATCAGTTGCAGCTTCCCAGGAGTACTATTAGAGCTAAATCTCAATCAAATGAATCCATTGTAATTCATTGCACAATTTGTGAAGGAACTGTAATTCATTGTTCATGTCCATGGAGTATTTGTTGGGTCTCCGGTCTTCTTTTAATACCCGACACATTTCTCACAGTCACCACACATTGAATAAGCTTCTCTACTGAACACTGCTAGGTGATGATGTTTCATTCCTAGGTGATGATGTTTCATTGGTTACGGCCAACAAACAAGGGCAATGAGTTATAATGAATAACAAGCTAAATAGAGATATGAGGGGAACATCGACTATTATTTGATGCAACACAGTGCATCAAGGGAACTAGCTGCTCTGCATTGATTGAATAGAAGAGAGCAGAACTGCTCGATATATATAAATATATGGAGCATTTCTCCTTTCCCAGGGACACTGTGTGCTGCCTAGTGCCAATGCAAGCACCCCGAGAGTGCCTGGCATATTCTTTTTGGAGAATGAATGTGATAGCTAGCTCACCCTTAAGGATGGAGGCACCCACCCGGAAGTATCGGCAGCAGCTGGTACAAACAGTTAGACAAATATATAGATAATTAGAAATATATTTCTATGTATATATACTTTACCTACTGGAGGTCACCAGCAGGTTGTTATAGTTAGGACCTAGTTTCCAAAGGAAAAGTTTTTTTTTTGAGCCCTCAGACATGTCAGAAGGCGAAGATGAGGAAATTAAAATATCAGTTGATGGGTCTCCTAGCCGGTCACTTATGAACGGTATAGAGAATACTTTGACAGTACGGAAGGCGGCTAAGGGGAAGGGTGTTGCTCGCACATCAGTACAGGTACCAGAATGGGACTCTACTATTGGAGATAAGACGTCTGAGGAATTGGATCTTCTTGACAAGGGAACCTGGGGCCTGCTGGATGAAATACAAGGCCAGATATCTCTTGAAACTATCTATAAATGTATAACCGATCACAGGAAGGAAACACAGGCAGAGAATTCCAAGACGCATATCGCTTGTAGGAAACTACAAAATACAGTAAAGAGACTGCAATGACTTTACTGAGCATATGGCTGAGGCTGAAACTCGTATTTCAGCACTAGAAGATCAGATGGTAGTGCAAAAGGATCTTGCATTACAAATGCAGGCTACTAAAGAGGATGTGCATAATAAACTGGTGGACATGGAAAATCGATTGCGTCACAATATTTTGCGCATATTGGGAGTACCAGAAGGCTTGGAGAGGCAAGATGTCCGGCAATTTGTTATTGCAAGGTTTGTTGAAGTGTTCCCCGAGCTTAAGGAATGGAAATGGGCTCAAGAAATACAGCGCGCGCATAGATTTCCTTTCCGACAACGGATGCAAAGAGATGGACAGGCGGCGCAGCAGCCACGGGCGATCTTGATTTCTTTAAATAATTTCCTGGCCAGGCAGGCAATATACAATCTGGCAAGACCCGACAAGAAGAGAACTGGGAAAGGGACACAATTTTTTTTTAGGCCGGATTACTGCCATGCCACAGTGGAAAAGAGATGGCAGATGCACCAACTGATTAATCCATTCCAAGTAAAAGGACTACAAGTGTTTTTGTTGCAACCAGCCACTTTAAAAGTTGTTAATAAAGGTTAGGTTCGCTTTTTACGTCTGAAGCTAATGCTAAAGAATGTCTGCAATCTTTGCGTTGGTTCATTTATTGGGATGGAGAGAAGGAACATACTATGGTGCAACATTGTGATGGATAATTTGCGTATCTATTGCTAGCTGGGAAGAGGTGAGCACTATGCGAGCTATTCACTGAGCATCACAAGGGTGGCTAGCCCTGAAGCCTCCATTCTGGGGGAGGGTCAAGGGTGGTCAGGGGCCTCAGGGGTAGGTGTTGGGGGTGTGTGGGGGGTCACTCGGGAGAAAGGGGAAGGGGGAAGGAGGAAAAGGAGGAGAATTCAGTTCAATGCATATGTTACTGGTTTGATGCGACGTATTTAGATATATTTATGTTAGTGAGATACAATGGCATTAATGGTAGATAGGAAGGCCGATAAGCGGTTGCGAATATGCACATTGAACGTATGGGGGCTGCAACAATGCTCTTAAAAGGAAACGTGTGGCTACTGAGTAAAAATTGATAAATCCAGACATTTTTTGCTTGCAAGAGACACGTACTCCCTGGTCTAATAGGAGGATTCTATCCGATCCTGGGTATACGGTCATTTCAACATCTAGACAGTCTATCATGAACAGGGGAGTAGTGATTCTAGCGTGACGGGGAATCTCTGGTATGGGTAAGGAAAAGGCTGATAATTTGGGGAGGTGGGCAATTCCAGAATGCCTTATAGGAGACACAAAATTAGTTTTTTGTACGGTTTATGGCTCGAACCTAGATGAGGCAGAGACCATTGAATTTCTAAATGTAGATTTGGCTTTATGGGGAACACCATTGGTATTGACTGGGGATTTTAATATACATGGGGAAGGCCAGATGTGGGACCCCGAGCAGGGGAAATATACTGAGCGCAAACCAAAAGTGTATAGCTGTTGCAGAACCATGGCTTAGTGGGCAGTGGTCAACCAGGGGGGATCCAGGGTATACGTTTTATTTGTACCCATATAATAAATTTGTTCCGCTAGACTATGCGTTTTTTCCCCGGTCATTTATGGTTGGTGCTAAGATGCAAGTATGGCCACGCATTACATTGGATCGCGGACCAGTGTTAGTTGATCATATCAGTCTTAGTCCCGCAAAGGAATATAGATCTTTTACTTTTAATAAGAAGTTATTATGCGACCCTGATTACAATGCTCATTTTAAAATCCGGGCAAAATCATATTTGGAGAGCAACAGAGGCTCAGCTATACTACCAATGGTTTGGGACGCTCTGAAAGCTGGACGTAGGGGGGAGACATTAAGTTATGGATGGAAAAAGCAAAGGCTGGAGAAGGAGTAAATGCAGGGCTTTTTAGCAGATTTAAGGGTAGCAGAACAAGAACTTATACAAACGGTTAGAGGCAAGGTAGATCCCAAGGCTGCAGAAACTAAGACAGAATGCTGCAAGGCTCGGATTAATGGGATATGGTGTCAGGAAATAGCGCCTCAATATAAAGCCTACAAAGAGGAAAGGTATGAATATGGGGAGACGACTGGTCGCCCTCTAGCTCAAAGGCTGCTGTGGAAGCAAGCTGCCCAGAGAATCTCTATTTTAGAAGATGGGAAAGGGAGTGTTGTAGAGACTAGGGAAGGGATATTGGAGGTGTTTTATGCTTTTTACAAAGAGCTCTACACACAAGAGGTACTGCAGCAGGCTAATATAGAACAGTTTGTGCAGGTATTGGAGGTGACTGGGATTCCACAGGAAGAGCGAGAGGCGTTGGAAACCCCAAAAACAGTGCTAGAGTTGGAGGAAGCGCTGGGGTTATTGCCTCTAGGGAAAGCAGCTAGACCAGACAAACTCCTGTTGGATATCTACCGGATACTTTTCCCTATTATCAAAGAGGAAATGTTGGCCACCTTTTTAGAGACTCAGGTAGGAAATCCACCACCTTCTTGGGACAATGCTAATATTGTGGTTTTTAAAAAGAAGGATAAGTCGACGAGGCTCCCTCGGTCATATAGACAAATACCTTTAATAAATGCAGATGGCAAGGTGTACTCAAAGATTTTAGCAACTAGAATGGCCAAAGTTATATCTCCGTTAGTATCTAAGTATCAGCATGGTTTTATACCCGGACATAGACGTCGATTACGAGGGCGGACGGAAACTGGTCCGACCGCCATGGTCGCGGCAAATATACTCCCGACCGTACCGCGGAGAAACCGCTGGTGCGATAAGGATATTTCTGTCATCACACACCGACTGCGGCGGACGGATCACATCAAAGACCGCCGTACCTGGACAGTACCACAGAAACACCTACCGCCGCAGACGCAACGACCGTGGAAACAGGCCCAACCGCCGCCAGACCTGTGGAGGGTCCGGCTGCACGATTAGAATAACCCTGCCATACCAACGGAACTCACCACCGTCCTCGACCGCCGTGGAAAAAAAGCATCGACAAACGGAGCTTGTCTGCGGAAGGACAAAACGAACATCACCCCTGCCGTCAAACCGAAACAAAAATGGCGGACGGAAGTAAATAGTAAAACAATAAAACAGGACACACACCCACCTGGAACACCCACCCGCAGCAACTATACACCCTAATGACCCCCCAGCACAAACAAGAGCACCCAAGTCTCCACAACCACAGAACACCTGACTGCTAAAAACCATTGGGACACACCCACCACACGGAGTATAAAAGGATTCCCTCCCATTACCACAATCCTTTGCATAACAGCTGGAAGAAAGAGGCAGCACATCACACATAACAGACACACACAAACACACATACAACCTGCACACCAACACACCCAGCACACAAACCCCCACAACACCATCCCTACATACCACACACCTGCATACCCCCCATCACCAACACATTGCAGATCACACACCATGGCCCCCAAGAAAAACCCCAAGTTCACAGAGAGTGAGTTGAAGGTCATGGTGGATGAAATCATCCGTGTCGAACCACATCTGTTCGGTACCCTAGTGCAGCAGACCACCTTGGCAACTAAAACTACTATGTGGGACAGGATAGTGACCAGAGTGAATGCTTCAGGGACCGTGCCACGCACCAAAAACAATATCCAGAGGCGGTGGCACGACCTCAAGGCAAGGGTGAAAGGCATCAGGTCCAAGAACCACCTGTGGGCACACGACACTGGCGGTGGCGGACCCACTGAACAAATACCATACGCCGAATGGTAGGAGAAGGTGCTAGGCGTACTGCACCCTGAGAGTCTGGAAGGAATAGAAAAGGGAGTTGAGGCTGGTAAGTCCAAACCCATGACCACTTTTACACTGTCATGTTCTGCCTTGCACAACTGCTAAGACACGTCTCCCAGGCTCCAATCCATGCATGTGGACCACACAGTCACCCAAATGTGAGGCCCAGGGCTCAAATGCACCCACCATGATCAACAACAAATGTAGCCACCTACTTTCCCAGGCTTGCACGTGGTCAAGCAGCTAACACCACAACTCCCAACAGGCCCCCATGTATACAGGGAGGGTGGGTGTGAGGGTGGGTCCAGCACTACAACTCCCAACAGGCCCCCATGTCCACAGGGAGGGTCGGGTGGGTCTAGCACTGCAACTCCCAACAGGCCCCCATGTCTACAGGGAGGTTGAGGGTGGGGGTGGGTCCAGCACTACAACTCCCAACAGGCCCCCATGTCTACAGGGAGGGTGGGGGTGGGGTAGGGTCCAGCACTACAACTCCCAACAGGCCCCCATGTCCACAGGGAGGGTGGGGGTGGGTTCAGCACTACAACTCCCAACAGGCCCCCATGTCTACAGGGAGGGTGGGGGTGGGTCCAGCACTAAAACTCCCAACAGGCCCCCATGTCCACAGGGAGGGTAGGGGTGGCGGTGGGTTCAGCACTACAACTGCCAACAGGCCCCCATGTCCCATCCCAGAGCAAGATGGAGTCCACCTACCATGTGCTGACCAGTGCATCTCCCTCTTCAAACTTACATGTAGGTAACCATCTTCACAGAGGCACCATCCAATAGCAGGACAGGATCACACATATCCAAGTATTGTCTCCCCACCTCCACACCACCATAATGCCCAGTACTGTGTACCACACCAATTTGATTACACCAACAACCATGTCCTGATTCCCTAGAAAATTGAAATGTAACAACAACAAACCTGTCATGTCCACAGCATTGATTCTTAAATTCTTGTCCCTCAGATGACCGAGACTTGACAAGAGAAAACACCAACCGCCAGCACCTGTCGGCCCCCTCACAGCCTGGACTCTCCGGTGATGATTCCCTGGACACCTGGGGTGCGGAGGACGATGCCGGTCCAACTACACTCCCAGGGCCATCAGGCTCCCCGGAAATCTCTGCCTCCACCACCTCGGCCAGTGGAACAACAGCGACTACTGCCATTGTGACCTGTACAGCTATCACCACCACCACCACTCCTGCCAGTGCCACCCTGCCTGACCCATCGGACAATGATGGGCCATCAACATCACAGGCTAGCAGGGAGAGTGGACGGGGGAGGACACAGGTGAGGCCACAGCTCACGAACAGGAGGGCAGGTGCAAGGCGAGGTGGGGGACAAGACCCAGCCAATCCTGGGACCGAGACCCTGGATGCCATTGCAAGAGTGCAAGCGTCGTATGAGCGGTCGCAGGCACATGCGGATCGGGCGCGCCAAGACTCACTTGATACCTGCCAGCTGTTGCGGTCCATGGACAACCGTATGGGACAAATGGTGGACCTCATGGGACAGCAAACAACTCTTTGAATGGAGTGGTTATCCCACGCCACACCACCTCCCCCTCCCCCAAGTGGCCAGCAGGACAGGACACCACCTCCACCGCCACCATCCCCTGAGGCCACTGACAGGGAGGTGGCCCCTGAACAACCTGCCCCCACAGCTGGGTCCACTCAGGCTCCGAGACGGAGGGGCCGTCCGAGGCTGGATCCAGGACAGAGCAGTTGCAATGCAACAGACACCCGCAGAAAGAGGGGCTGGCACTGACTACACCCTTCCTTGAGCCTGGCATTCACTCAGTGAACTATCTTGCCCCACATTGCCAAGCATTGGCACACGTCTGTTGGACTAGGTGTACATCACACAATGTGGTGTCCCCACGGTGGTGTCATCTGACATGACGTTCAACTCACATTTCCCCTCCACCACCTATTTGTAAATATGTACTAACACTTATCCCCACCCTGTAAATAAAAATCACGGAAACACTCAAGGCTGTGTGATCTCCATGTTTAAACACAGGTTTGTCTCAGTTGTTGTCATCAGCAGGTGCAGGGATCAATGTTCTTTGGAATCATGGCTCTGTGTGAGTGACCTAGGGACAATCAGAGAACAACAAGCACAGGTCAGGAAACTGAATCACACCCATCACACAACAACGTACTGCAAAATCCCACAAACCACAATCATCACAAAGTAAGCGGATCACAGGACACAAATCAGGGAGCATTGCTGATACACCATGTCCCACACCAATGTGCAAACAAAAGATAACAGAACAGGTAGCATTCACACAACACATCCACCCATCACCAGCAGACATAAATAATGCATTGAACAGCCGCACAAGAGGTAGTTACTCACATTCAAGGAAAGTAGCGATCAATGAGCTGACGCCTCTGGTCCACACCTTCTTCCTCCCCACTATCCTCATCACTGGACATAGGTGGAATGGGAGGCGGAGCAACCTGTTAGTCTGCAGGGTCCATGATCAGTTCAATATCCTTGCGCAAGGCCAGGTTGTGGAGCAAGCAGCAGGCAACCACGATTTTGCATACTTTGCCAGGTGAGTATGGCAGGGCCCCTCCGGTTTTATCTAGGCAGCAAAACCTTGACTTCAGCAGTCCAAATGTACGTTCCACCACCACCCGACGTGTCTTCCCATGGGCCTCTCTATAGTCCATTTCACCTGGGGTAGTAGGATTCCATGGGGGCTTAGCAGCCACAGGCGGTTTGGGTACGCAGAATCACCTAGGTGGGGGGATGACAGACACATACATCATTACCAGGTCTGGTGGGAACAGCATGGCACACATACAACACAGTAGTCATCACAGCACACTCACCTACAAGCCACGCTCGTTCTTGACGCAGATTAGCCATCAGTTGGGGGACAATGCTGCTCCGCAGGATGTGTGAGTCATGTGCGGACCCGGGAAATCTGGCACACATATGGGAGATGATGTTGTCAGACAGGCACACCACTTGCACATTGATTGAATGGTAGTGCTTCCGATTGCGATAGATGGGTTCACATGCCTGGGGTGGAACCAGACCAATATGTGTGCCAACGATGGAACCCACTACGTGTGGAATCTGGCCCAGGGCATAAAAATCCCCTTTCACCGCAGCCATCTCTGCTGGACATGGGAAATGGATGTAATCATCCTTGTAATGCATCATGGCTTCCAGCACATCCCGCAGTACCATGCTGAACATGGATTGGGACATCCCCCCGGCATGACTAACTGTGTACTAGAATGTGCCTGTCGCGAAGAAGTGAAGTGCCGCCATCACCTTTGCTGTGGGTGTAATAGCTCCATGATATGGCCTGCGTGGCTGCAGATGAGATGCCAATTGTGCTACAAGGTCCTGCAATGTCGGTCGGTCAAGCCGGAATTTGCAGATCACCTCTTCAACCATGTCCTCCAGCACAGTGTATGGTCGATGCACATTTGGAGCCCTCCTGTGTGGGAGTAGGTGGTAGCTGATATCAATTCTCCAACACCGCATAGCTGAACCACACTATCACATCTTGACCAACACAATACAAACAATACATGTTGCAGACACTGATTGTAAGTGTGACGTGACAGAAATATAAGGCATTACAGCTAACTACACACACACTGTTCACCCACAAACAACATCCTGTGTGCAAACCTGTCCAATGGTACGTGCACACATGTTGAAAGAACAGCCAACATCACATGACTGAGGGGCCATGTGTGGACAAGCATCCCCACAGACACACATGGCTGTGCACTCACAACACAAACATGGAACACACCCTCCTTGTCTTCATGCACCCATGGCCCCACCAACAATGCTGTGCATCCTCACTAAGCATGGGCGAATTTTGCGAATTCGCGATCCACGAATTTGCGGATTTGCGAATTCGCGATCCGCAAAATTCGCGAATTTTTGCGAATTTGCGGATTTTTGGTTTTTTGCGTGTTCGCGGGGTTTTTTACGTGTTCGCAGGGTTTTTTGCGTGTTCGCGGGGATTTTTGCGTCTTCGCGAGCCGCTTGCATAGCGAAGTTACCCATGCAGTCGCTTACGGGAGAGGGAGAGAGAGATAGATAGATAGATAGATAGATAGATAGATAGATAGATAGATAGATAGATAGATAGATAGATAGATAGATAGTTAGATAGATAGATAGATAGAAAGAGAGAGAAAGAGAGGGAAAGAAAGAGGGAGAGAGAGAACGAGAGAAAGAAAGAGAGGCCAGATCTCTGAAGGGCCATATTCATGAGTTGCCCCTACAGAACATACAGCTTTTTATTTTTAGCAAATTGCATATGAAAATTGTGCTGTAAAGGCCTCTTTTAGTTTAACCTCTCCATGGTCTCAAAATGGGTGTATTTGCCATCCTCTCCCATCTTCCTGTTTTTTATATCTGTAAGTGCTTCCTGATGAGGTTTAATTCCTTGGACAGGTGCCTCATTGCCTACTTGTAACTATTCTCTGACCCTGCTTCAAGGGTCAGAGCAGGGTCAGAGAATAGTTGCAAGTAGGCAACGAGGCGCCAGGAAGCAATGAGCAGCAAGTGTCCAAGTTGAAGTTAATTTGTTTGTAACCCTTTTGTAAAAGGTTACAAAGAATTAGGTTCAACTTTTGCACCTGCTGCTGTAACCCTTGCTTGGCTGAAAATTCGTCCCCGCTGCTTCGCGGATTTTACCGCGATTTCGCGAGATTCGCGGATCGCGAAATTGCGGAAAATCCGCCCGCGAAACGGATTTTACGCCCACCCTTAATCCTCACATGATAGGTATTGGCATACAACAGACGACACACAGACGCATACACAGAAAGCATGTATACCCCATCATTGCTACTTGCACACACAAAACACACACTCACGACTGCTTATAAATGTGGGTACACGGCCTTCATGGACTGTGTAGATGTGTACAATCAGAAACGTGTGACCTCAAAACCAAGGTGTCACCACATTGCCATGCACATTTGACGCAACTTGGGCTCACATCACTGTCCTTTGTAAAGCACTGGCAAGGTCAATAGTATGATCACACATGCAACAAATGGACATTAATGTGACACGTGGACAGGGGCCATTTAAATGACATAACGAGTTTTGATGCATTCCGGGCATGGCCTGACACACATGTACACCTATAATCATTACATGTGTGCGGAGACATGCAGTTTGTCTACACATGGCATCCGGGTACGCCTTCCACCATCACAGAATATGATCCTTGATACTGCAATTGTGCATACCATTGGTTGCATGGTCAAGGTCTATCACGGTCACACACCGCCAAACGCATGTGCGCGCTACCGCGATGGTGCATCATTTGAAATTCATCACTCACTGGCATCGCAATGGTGGAGCACGCATTCCGCAGGGGGGGCAGGCTAACACATACATTTGAATGTGCAAGTGGAAATGGCAGTTGGTATGCCCCCTTTCAGTCACATGACAGCACCCATCCCAGACCACCGGGTGCTGGCGGTCACCCACCGCCGGGTGCGGGCGGTGGGTGACCGCCCTGTGTATTGATGTTACCCTGGCATGGATAGCCATGGCCGGTCTCCCACGGCTGGGTGTGGGCGGTCACCCACTGCCGGGTGCAGGCGGTGGGTGACCGCCCTGTGTATTGATGTTACCCTAGCATGGATGGCCATGGCCGGTCACCCACCTCCGGGTGCGGGCGGTCACCCACTGCAAATGTATGTGTTAGCCTGCTGCCTGCACACATCACCTCTACCTGCTGCTGCTGAGCACTCCACCAACTGCTGCTGTTGTGCCACAGTCCTGGACCATGCCATGCCGAGAGTTGGAGAGATCCGGTCTCGTCCCTTCACTGCAGAGGAGCTGGAGGTCCTTGTGGACGGTGTGCTACGCCACTATGATCGGCTCTACGGTGCCCCAGGACAGGTGGTAAGTTCAGTGGGAGACATGTTAGTGCGCATGAGGTGGTCACTGACACCTGGCCTGTGCAAACTTGGCAGTGTGCTGTGGGAGGCAGTGTGGGTATGCCCCAGCATGGCAGGCACACAGTGATGTGTTCCTGGTTCTGTCAATGACTGATCGACCTCTATGCTGCGAAGTTTTATGTTTGAGGGGACACAAACATGACATGTATAGTATTGTGGCTGTGCTGGGTCACGACTGATAACATCTATCTTGTGGGTGTGTACCTCACCTGTTTACCATGATGGACTAATGACATATTGACCTATCCTTGACATATGTTGTACTGTGCATGGCTGCTGAAAGATACCTGTACCGTCTATCTGTGTGAATGGCCAACTGTTCACTGACTTGCCCCCTTTTGCCTCCCATCATGGTAGGTTAAGCTGCACCTTCGCAAGGCTGTGTGGAGGACCATAGCACGTGATGTACGGGCAGTGGGGGTGTGCAATAGGCAACACACACACTGCCACAAGCGGTGGGACGACATCTCCAGTCTCAGCAAGAATGTGGCAGAGATGACACTGGGGCTGATTCCCAGATCAGGCCAGCTTGCACAACGTACCATTACCCCTCTAATGTTCCGATTCATAGCTGTGACACATCCTGACCTGTGCGCCCGGTTGAGAGAGGAGCAGCAGCAAACTAGCGGTAAGCACACTGAATGGGTTTGTGACTTATGAGTGCATGCATGTATTGCTGCTCAGACACAGTAGTGACATCCGTGGTGTATATGTTGTGCTGCAATTGCATGTTGTTGCCATTAGCGGAGTGAGCATTAGCATCAATGTCAGCCAGGTGGACATACCAGTTGCATTGTTGTGCAGGGTCCCAGGACATGACATTGAGGTCTGTGGACCCATGGCATCACATGTGTGGTGGTCAGCATGCACTTGCCCTGTTTGTTTGATGTACATGTTTCAAATGCACCCCCGGTTCTTTGACCTGAGGATGTCGGGTAGGGGTGGTTTGTGTGCAGGATGGGTGCTACATGTTGGTCAGCAGTCAAGGAAGTTTGGATTTTGTACTTTGCAGTACGTGAGTGTGGCACTTAGGTATACCTCTTTTCTATCTTTTTCAACTTTGGACGAGGGCCCTGACCCACAAACGAAGGAGCTTAGTGGTGGCAATGCATCCATATCACAGATCACACTCACGCAGACTGAGACTGAATAGAGAGCATCCCCGGAGAAGGGGACAGAACTGTCCCTGAGGACTCCCATGTGGAGAGCCCATCGTCCTCATCTTCAGACAGTGGTGGTGAGTCTGCACTGTTGGTGGAGACAGGGAGTGTACAATCTACACCTTCAGTTGGTACACAGCACACTGGGCCCATACTGCCACCAACTGCAACAAGTACTGCTTGTGCTCGCCAGAGTAGGGTGAGCAGAGTGACCTTCGGTGCAGGCACCTCTGCTCCTGCCCCTGTGACACAAACTGCCCTTAGTGCTGAGGCGGTTGATCTGCTGCGACCGCTTTGTGTAGGGCAGACAAACATGATTAATGCATTCCTGGACCACGATAGGAAGTTTGGTCAGGTGGTAGCATTCATGGAGGGGATGCATGGCAATTTTGCTGGTCTCCACAGAACAGTACAGTCATTATCCAACACAGTGTCTGCAGCCATTCAACAGTCGCATGGACAAGGTTCTACTTCAGTTCCCCCATCCACACCACTTCATGTCTCAGGGGAGAGTGACATTTCAGAATAGGCCTCATTTTCTGGGTATTGCACTAGAAGTAGGCACAGGCAGCAAGGCAGGGCATGGAGGCCACATACACCATCCCCTGGGACAGGGAAATCTTTCACAGAACACGACATCAGCTACCCTGCAGTTGACACACAGGATCCTCAAGGGGTTTTGGGGGACAGGGATTCACATGGCACACAGCAATCCCCCTCAAAAAGTACTCCCAAGGCAAGGGCACCTCCCAAGGACAGTGACACTACAAAGGACAGGGCACCTCCCAAGGACAGGGACACTACAAAGGGCAGGGCACCTCCCAAGGACAGGGACACTACAAAGGACAGGGCACCTTCCAAGGACAGGGACACTACAAAGGACAGGCCAACTCCCAGGGACAGAGCATCGCCCAAGGATAAGGCACATTCCAAAGACAGGACACCTCCTAAGACCAAGGCGTCTCCCACGGCCAAAGCACCTCCCAGGGAGCAGGCACTTCCCAGGGCCAAGGCTTCTCCCATGGACAGGTCATCCACAAAGGACAGGCATACATCACCCCTGCGTCCCCTGAAGCTGGTGTTGGTGAAGGAACGTAGACCACGTGTGTCAGGGGGGGAGTCCCCCCATACCTCTACTCCCATCCACAAACCGGTGAAGCAGAGGAAGGAGTACACTGTTGTTGCATCCCCCATTACACATAATGCAGAGGGCAGAAGGCAGGGCCAGAGCAAGCATCAAGCAGGGCCCAGCACGTCCCCAGAGACCAGACCCCCAACAGCACATGATTAAGCATGGGCGAATTTTGCGAATTCGCGATCCGCAAATTTGCGGATTTGCGAATGCGCGATCCGCAAAATTCACGAATTTGTGTGAATTTGCGGAGTTTTGGGTTTTTTGCGTGTTCGCGGGGTTTTTTGCGTGTTCGCGGGGTTTTTTGCGTGTTTGCGGGGATTTTTGCGTCTTCGCGAGCCGCTTGCATAGCGAAGTTACGCATGCAGTCGTTTATGGGAGAGGGAGAGAGAGATAGATAGATAGATAGATAGATAGATAGATAGATAGATAGATAGATAGAGAGAAAGAGAGGGAAAGAGAGAGGGAGAGAGAGAAAGAGAGAAGGAAAGAGAGGCCGGATCTCTGAAGGGCCAGATTCCTGAGTTGCCCCTACAGAACATACAGCTTTTTATTTTTAGCAAAATGCATATGAAAATTGTGCTGTAAAGGTCTCTTTTAGTTTAACCCCTCCTGACAACTCAAAATTGGTGTATTTGCCATCCTCTCCCTTCTTCCTGCTTTTTATATCCATAAGTGCTTCCTGATGAGGCTTAATTCCTTGGACAGGTGCCTCGTTGCCTACTTGTAACTATTCTCTGACCCTGCTTCAAGGGTCAGAGCAGGGTCAGAGAATAGTTGCAAGTAGGCAACGAGGCGCCAGGAAGCAATTAGCAGCAGGTGTCCAAGTTGAAGTGAATTTGTTTGTAACCCTTTTGTTAAAGGTTACAAAGAAATTAGGTTCAACTTTTGCACCTGCTGCTGTAACCCTTGCTTGGCTAAAAATTCGTCCAGCTGATTCGCGGATTTTACCGAGATTTCACGAGATTCGTGGATCGCGGAATCGCGGAAAATCCGCAAATTCGCCCGCGAAACGGATTTTACGCCCACCCTTACACATGATCCACCTTTGATGGGTGATGTTTCAGATGAGCCCGCACCACTTACCAGTCCAGTCATGTCCAGGGTGCCCTTACATATCCCAAAGAAACGGAAACACACACCGGTGACCCCTGACCACCCCAATGTCGCTCCAGTACAGCTGTCCCCAGCTCCCAGAGCCACCCTGCCTCCTGGCCCATACAGCCCTGTGGCTCATCATTTCAGTGGTCCTAGTGGGTCAGCTGCAGTTCACTCTCATGTGTCAGATAGTGGCACTGTGTCTGTTGTTCGCTGTCATGCCTCATGGAGTAGCACTGTGTCAGTTGTGCCCTCTCCTGTTTCAGGTACTACCAATGTGTGTGTCCGCCACTCTCATGTCTCAGATGCTGGCATGGTATTTGTTGGTCACTGTACAGGGACATGTCCTGGCAGTGTGTCCAGGTCTATGGCTCATGTGTCAGTCACTAGAGCTATGGCTGTGTCTCACACTCCTGTATCCGGTCCTGCCAGTGTGTCTGGGTCTATGGCTCATGTGTCAGTCACTAGAGCTGTGGCTGTGTCCTGTATCTGGTGCTGCCAGTGTGTCTGGGTCTATGGCTCATGTGTCAGTCACTAGAGCTGTGGCTGTGTCTCACACTCCTGTATCTGGTGCTGCCAGTGTGCGTGGGTCTATGGCTCATGTGTTAGTCACTACATCTGTGGCTGTGTCTCACACTCCTGTATCTGGTGCTGTCAGTGTGTCGGGTCTCTGGCTCATGTGTCAGTCACTAGAGCTGTGGATGTGTCTCACACTCCTGTATCTGGTGCTGCCAGTGTGTCTGGGTCTATGGCTCATGTGTCAGTCACTAGAGCTGTGGCTGTGTCTCACACTCCTGTATCTGGTGCTGCCAGTGTGTCTGGGTTAGGCATGGGCGGAAAATCCGTTCCGCTCGCGGATTTTGCGGATTTTCGGGAAATTCGCAATCCGCGAGATTCGCGAATCTCCCGCAAAATCCGCAAATCCGCGAGCAGCGGATTTTGCTCGCACTGTTCGCGTGAGTTCGCGCCCCGCGAATAAGTGCAAAATTGCAGAAATACGATCTTAGCAAAACTGAAAGTAACTACTTACCAGGTTCAAAAGTTCAGGCTCATCATTAGTAGCCATTTCCTGTAGTGCTTCCTGAGGGGCCCCTCCAGAGTTCAGTTGCCAGTTGAAACTATTATGTGACCCTGCTCTGAACCTCAGAATAGTTACACATATGCCACAAAGGTCCTGAATTACAGCTAAGGGAGACAAGCAGGAGCCAGGCTGGAAGTTAAAATCCATTAATCAGCCCCTAATTCATTATTGTCAGTTGGGGCAGGGCAGGTGTTGTAACTAATTTTGCAACAATGAAAGCACTTAGCAAGTGCAAAAGATCACTAATCAGGGCGCACTAAGGAAGCAGGTGCCAGCTAAAAAAATATTCTGTGACACATTAATCAGCCCCAAATTAATTCAGGTCACTTGAGGCAGGGAAGGTGTGCTTTGCTTTGCTGAAAATAATGTACACTGGACAACCAGAGGGTGTGGTGATGAAACAGAGGGTGGCATGGGTGGGCCAGAGGGTGGCATGAGTAGTCAGAGAGTGGCAGTGGTGACAGAGAGTGGCAGTGATGAAGAAGAGTGTCCCAAACAGGCTGGACACGTAGAAACAACAAGTTCGCAAAACTTGCGACCCGACAGGTAAGTTCGCAAATTGCGAAATTGTAAAAACCCTCGCGAACTGGCAGAAACACGGGCGAACACAAAAAAAAAAATCCGCAAATTCGCGGGAATTCGCGGATTTTGCGGATTGCGAATCCGCAAATCCGCAAAATTCGCGAACGCGAGATCCGCAAAATTCGCTCATGCTTAGTCTGGGTCTATGGCTCATGTGTCAGTCACTAGAGCTGTGGCTGTGTCTCACACTCCTGTATCCGGTCCTGCCTGTGTGTCTGGGTCTATGGCTCATGTGTCAGTCACTAGAGCTGTGGCTGTGTCTCACACTCCTGTATCCAGTCCTGCCAGTGTGTCTGGGTCTATGGCTCATGTGTAAGTCACAATGTACTGGGGCTGTATCTCCCAATCCTGTATCAGATCCTGCGACTGTGTCCGAAGCTACGAGCTCACACAGTCTACCTGATTCTGTGATATGAGGTTCAGTTCCCATCACTGAAATGTCATTGTACTTGATGTCTGGAATGTCCATTGTAACCACCCTTGCATTATTGTTGTCCATGGGACGATGCGCATGACACACGCCCTTGTGCTGCCTCAGATGTACCTGCTCTGCTCTGTGCAATGGACTGTTGATGCTCGTTGCCCCTCTCATGCGCTGCCTCAGATGTACTTGTTCTGTGCCATGGACTGTTGATGCACTTAGCCCCTCTCATGTGCTGCCTCAGATGTACCTGCTCTGTTCTGTGCCATGGACTTAAGATGCTCGTTGCCCCTCTCATGTGCTGCCTCAGATGTACCTGCTCTGTGCCATGGACTGTTGATGCACTTAGCCCCTCTCATGCGCTGCCTCAGATGTACCTGTTCTGTGCCATGGACTGTTGATGCTCTTTGCCCCTCTCATGTGCTGCCTCAGATGTACCTGTTCTGTGCCATGGACTGTTGATGCTCTTTGCCCCTCTCACGTGCTTCCTCAGATGTACCTGCTCTGTTCTGTGCCATGGACTGTTGATGCTCTTTGCCCCTCTCATGTACTGCCTCAGATGTACCTGTTCTGTGCCATGGACTGTTGATGCTCTTTGCCCCTCTCATGTGCTGCCTCAGATGTACCTGCTCTGTGCCATGGACTGTTGATGCACTTAGCCCCTCTCATGTGCTGCCTCAGATGTACCTGCTCTGTTCTGTGACATGGACTGTTGATGCTCTTTGCCCCTCTCATGTGCTGCCTCAGATGTACCTGCTCTGTGCCAAGGACTGTTGATGCTCGTTGCCCCTCTCATGGGCTGCCTCAGATGTACCTGCTCTGTGCCATGGACTGTTGATGCACTTAGCCCCTCTCATGTGCTGCCTCAGATGTACCTGCTCTGTTCTGTGCCATGGACTGTTGATGTTCGTTGCCCCGCTCATGTGCTGCCTCAGATGTACCTGTTCTGTGCCATGGACTGTTGATGTTCTTTGCCCCTCTCATGTGCTGCCTCAGATGTACCTGCTCTGTTCTGTGCCATGGACTGTTGATGCTCGTTGCCCCTCTCATGTGCTACCTCAGATGTACCTGCTCTGTGCCATGGACTGTTGATACACTTAGCCCCTCTCATGTGCTGCCTCAGATGCACCTGTTCTGTACCACGGACTGTTGATACTCTTTGCCCCCTCATGTGCTGCCTCAGATGTACCTGCTCTGTTTTGTGGGTTGGACTGTTGATGCACTTAGCCCCTCTCATGTGGTGCCTCAGATGTACCTGCTCTGTTCTGTGCCATGGACTGTTGATGCTCTTTGCCCCTTCCATGTGCTGCCTCAGATGTACCTGCTCTGTGCCATGGACTGTTGATGCACTTAGCCCCTCTCATGTGCTTCCTCTGATGTACCTGTTCTGGGCCATGGGCTGTTGATGCACTTAGCCCCTCTCATGTGCTGCCTCAGATGTACCTGCTCTGTTCTATCCAGTGGCCATGCTCCTGGCTACTCTAGGAGTCACCCTCTATTATGTGCAATAAAGCAAGTTACTCCTGTGTAGTGGTTTCTCTGTGTCATTCCTCGTTGTCTCCTTGCATTGTTGATATATTGGTGCTATCATAAATGCTGTGTCTGCCACTTTCACATTACCATTGCCCAGCACTGTTTCCTTTAGTTTGTCTGGGGGGATAGTCATTACAACGAGGCTGTGGACTGTGTAAGGGTGGAGGAGGCACTCTGAGGCTAATGTTGGGACAGCAGTGGCTTACCATGTGCACTGCAGGTTATGTGGATGTTTTTCATTTGGTGCATGTGTCACACTCATGATTTGTGGGTACACAGTAGGTTGTTCAGTGTTGACTTTGTCAGTGTACATGTCAGGCCTCATCGTGTGTGTGTTGGTTTTTTATGTGTGTGCAGCAGTGTTGTTTTTTGTGGTGGGTGGTGTATGGGCCCATGTCTGTTAGTGGGGTAGGTGTGGGCTTGGCCTGAGGGTGGGCCAGCATGTCTCCTTATGTGTGGCATGCCTTGTGTGTTGGTATGTGTATATGTGGGCCTGTGAGCTGTGTGGCTTGCCTAGTTTATTGTGGGCATGGTTTCCGCCGGCTGCTCTGCTCCATTGCGTTGTCCGTGGTGTGGCTGTTTGTTAGCGGTGCATGTGTGTTCTGGGTGAGTGGGGTCTGTTGTGCCCAGGTGGTTTTACTGGTGGTGCATGTATGTGTTTTCATATCCAGAGCTGGTGTTCTGTTGTGGGCAGGGGCTCCGACACGTGCGTGGTGTGTGTGTTGCAACCGTGGTTGGCAGGGGAGTACCTGCCGGGTTGGTGACGTGGGGAGAGGGAGGGGTATTGGGGGTTAGTAATGTATGGATGATGGAAGTTTGCAGGTAAGTGAACATATGTGTTGCTCATAAGATTTTCTTGGTGTGCACTGCATACCCAAATGCGATGCAGTGGACGCTAAGATATTCGTACGAATCATTTATATGTTTACTTTCCTGAATACATCCGTTTACCATACATTATTGACCCCCAACATGCCCCTCCCCCTCCCCACGTCATAGCCCCGGCAGGTACTCCCCTTCCGACAGCAGTTGGTGTGTTTACGTACCTGTGTCATCGTCGGCGACGGTCCATGACTTGCTGGTGGTGGAACACGAAGAGTAGCGGAAATGCATGAGGAGCTGGGTCCATGACGGCGGTCTACCTGTGGTGGGTATCTCTGCAATGTTTTACCTCTCCGCAGTGGTGAATCCGCCGTGTTCAGGCTGGTTGTCTTTCCGCAGCAATTTGCTGTGTCATTTCCGCCATCGTGATTTCGAGGACGGTCGAGACGTCATTCCGTACGGCGGTGTCTCTGGATTGGTTACGGCCGCTGCGGGGTCGGGTGTATTTACGCGGCGGTGTATGTTCTTTCACGGCGTACGGAAATTTGACAGTGCTTCCCATCCTAATATGACGGACGGACTAGCCGCGGCTGGCGGACTGGAAAAGGCATTTTCTGCATACTCCAGGCCGGCGGTCGTCCTTCCGTCCGCCATCGCAATCGACCCCATATTACGGTCAACCATATACAAAGGGTGATTGCAACTATAGACTATGCAAGTGCACAGCAAAAGCCCATGGGCATAATCTTATTAGACGCTGAAAAAGCGTTTGATGGTGTCTCAAGGCCGTTCCTTTGGGCCGTTATGTTAAGGGTCGGTTTTGGACCCCGTTATATATCATTCATACAAACAATGTATAAAAGACCTTGGGCTAAAATGTGCACTAGGGGCAGTGAATCATCTTATGTAAATATCACTTGAGGAACAAGACAGGGGTGTCCGTGTTCGCCCCTCCTTTTTGCCATCTATATTAATCCATTGTTAACTCTGTTGGAAACAACTCATGGAATTCAGTCAATGACAATTGGGCAACACCAAGTGCGTGCCCTCGCTTATGCTGATGACATTGCAATAGTGACGTCTGACCCAGAGCAGGCTGTAAGGGAAATTGAGAATCTTTCTCAGAGATATGGTGAAGTTGCTGGGTACAAATTGAATGTTTCTAAAACCCAGATAGTCTGCATTGAAGGTCTGTGCACAGGAGAAGCACAGGTTATGCAGGAAGCTGGATATCGGGGCATTGAAATTAGGATGGCGCTTCAAGAGGTTGTGGGTGTTAATTGGGGAGACATAGTATCTTCGGCACGGCAACAATTGGAACAGGTTGAGTGCTTACTTTTGTCAATGGTAGGGAGGTGCAACGTGCTCAAAATGTGCATACTTCCTAAGGCAATGTATTACTTTAGGATGGCTCCATTAGAACTAACACGCTCTCAATTGCTGCAGTTACAAACCCTCGCTGATAAGTTTATTTGGGGGCCAAAAAAAAACCTCGCCGGGCTTCAAGATATATGACGTTACCATTAGAACGGGGAAGATGGGCAGTGCCGAATTTTTCATTTTATTATTTAGCTTGTCTCCTCCAAAGAATGAAGTATCTAGTGTCAGGAGCAGAAATACAGCAGGTGGAAGTGCCTAGCATATATCAAATGTTGATGAAGGCTTCTGTCAGCAAGGCTTTGCTCTGGATTTTTGAACTCAGTTATTTTAAGAGAACGCGGTTCAAAATATATAATACCGCATATAAAGCCTGGAAGACAATTTGCAAATTGATTTCGCTGAGTCGCATACATTTCCATACACCCTTACATGCCACAGAATTATTTCCTGCTATCTTTTGGGATGCTAGGATGGATACATGGTGTGAGCAAGGGGGTTCAACAGCTAGGAGAATTGTACAGGGATGGGATAATGGCCTCATTTATTGAATTGGCTGAACAGTATAATTTAGCCAATCACGATTTTTTAAATTTTTTACAAATCCGTGATTATTTAACTAAACATCAAAGACATTTAGAGGTAACACCTTTATTTATTTATTTATTTATTTATTTATTTATTTGCGGGTTTAGATCGCGCTGGAATCGACTCCCACAGGAGTATCTCTGCGCCCAACAAACACCAGAAGCATAGTCAAAGCAGTCAGTAAAGAAGTGAACTAGTTCTGAAACAAAAAATGTTTTAAGCTTTTTCCTAAAACTGAAATGTTCTGGACATTGTCTAAGCATCAGCAGGAGCTTATTCCATAAAGTCGGACCGACTACGAACAGAGCCTTGCCGCCCTGTCTGACCTTCCTTACAGCTGGCACTCTCAGGAGAAGCTGATTGCTGGACCTGAGAGAACGAACAGGATTGTACGGTATAAATGTATCTGTCCAGTATGACGGCCCTAATCTATTCAAGCTCTTGTGAATTAGGCAGCAGGTTTTGAACTTTACCCTATTGCAGACTGAAAGCCAGTGTAGTTTATCCAGAAGCGGTTTTGACGGCATCCTGGAGGGGGAGTTTAACACCAGCCTGGCTGCCGTATTTTGGACCACCTGGAGTTTGGCCAGTACTCCATCATTGGCCGACAGCAGGAGCCCGTTACAATAGTCAAAACGACTAAGTATCGGGCCTGCACCAAGGTTTTTCTGGTAGAATCTGGCAGAAGGGGAAAGACTTTCTGCAGAAGGCCAATGACATGAAAGCAGGAGCCCACAACGAAATTGCCATGCTGCTTAAGGGAGAGTTCTCGATCCAGGCGTACCCCCAGGTTTTTTACAACCTGCTTAGGTTCTGGCACCGAGCCAAGATCCTGCGGCCACCAGTCCGGGGTCCACATGATCCTCGCCTCCTCAAAGATCATGACCTCCGTCTTACCTACATTGCATTGGAGGCAATTTGATGACATCCATCTGGCTACCGCCCTCATGCCATCGGAAAAGGAAGTCTTCACCTCGTTGGTGAGAGATTTAAATGGAAATAGGAGCTGAGTATCATCCGCGTAAGATACCGGGATGAAGCCAAACTCTCTCAAGATTCTAGCCAGGGGGGCCACGTAGATGTTAAAAAGAGTTGGGCTCAAGCAAGAGCCCTGTGACACCCCCTTGGTGATCTCAGTCTCCACCGAACGAAATGTGCCCATGCTGACCGATTGGGTCCGATTGGATAGAAAACTTCTTAGCCAAGCCAGTGCCATACTATCAAGGCAGATCTTAGCAAGCCGTCCGAGCAAGATGTTGTGGAATACCGTATGGAACGCCGCCGATAAGTCTAACAGCACCAGGAAAACAGAATAACCCCTGTCCTGGTACATGTGTAGATCATCTGTCGTAGACTGTAATGCTGACTAAGTGCTGTGTTTTGGCCTAAAGCCAAATTGAGAATGATCAAGACTGCCGGTCTGTTCGATAAAACTTGATAAGTGCCTATTCACCTTATACGTTAATAGAGGCTGTTACAAAAAATGCCAGGATTGGGACTTTGTATGGTATTTTGATTGAGAACCTGCCTGATGATATAGAGAGACATGATGCGAAGTGGAACAAAAGATTTGGGACTACAAGCATATATGTGCAACAATCAATTGATATGGTAGCTAAAATTATGTTGACAGCAAACTTGAGCACACAACACTATAAAACTTTGTTTAACTCATATCATACCCCTGTTAAAATGCAGAAGTGGGGGGGACCCCATGATGGGAAATGTTTTAGGTGTCAGATGGATAATGCTGATATTGTACATATTTTTTTTTATTGTATAGGCTTAGATCAGTTCCGAGAGGACATATCGCAGTTTTTGACTCATATCACAGGGGTACATGTGATTATTTCTAGAAAAGTGATGTTGACAGAAGTGGGTGAAGGCACACAACCTACTCAGACATGTTACTCATTTAGATATCTTATGTTCATGGCAGTTGCAGTTGCACGACTATGCATTGCTAGTGTGTGGCTTCAGCCGGAAGCACCTTCATTTGAAATGTGGCTCGCAAAGTTTTATATTGTATTTAATTTGGAATACAGGCCCTATAGCATTAAATCAATGAGGAAAAAAAACTGGGGGCTAACATTTGGGAGCCTATGTTACATCATATGGACAAATCGCTGTGAAAAACATCTAACCTCCTAGATATTCATATAATTTTTTTTGTATTCTATGGTGTTTTTTTTTGTCGTATGAATTATGTCTGCATCGATGATTTAATTATTTATTTTGAAGAGTAAATATGCTTTGAATTGAACAATAAAGAATCTTTAAAAAAAAGAAAAAAGAAAAAGTGTTTTTTGACTTGCCTAAACCTTTGGCGCTGTTTGTAGAATCTTCATGAAATTTTCCCCAAAAACGCGACTAGCTGGCTATAGTTCTCCATGAAACGCTTGGAGGTGATCTGTGAAGTGTGGGAAGAGAAAAGAGGGGGTGCAATAAAAGTGCATTTCCCATGTCCATTCCCATAGGGATTATAGTCACAACAACACATCGAACCGCTGATCGGAATTACACCAAATTTAGAAAGCTAGATGTTGGTCCAGCTAGTGTGCTTTTAAACTTTGGTGTTAATCCATTCAGTAGTTTTCAAGATATTAAATAAAATCCAAATGTGTATATCAATCGTCGCAAATACTTCACGACATGTCACAAATATGTGCTCCAAGGTGAATGCTATGATTGGCTGGAAGTACCCCGAGTAAAAAAATATATAAGGAGTCAGGGTAGCGGTACCCTGACCCCATGGGAGGAATATAGTGGTCTTTGAGGGACAACCTATGTGAAGAAGACATTGAAAAACTGTTTTTTCCCATGCACGATATTCGTGAATTGATTGCAATGCTCAGCGTGGCCCCATGTAAAATTGCAATGTATTCGAGAATATTGCCGCAAAAATAAAAATAAATCAGATTCTTACACAACTATTATTACTCACTCAGAGACCCACACACAAACAACCAGAGACTCACACATTCACTCAGAGACCCATTCAGAGACATATGCACCCACTCACACATCCACTCAAACACTCATGCACACACTCACAGACCTACTCAATAACTCAATAACCTTGGACTCCAGGACTCACAGACCTACTCAGACAGTCAAGCACCCATTCACTGACCCTCTCTGACACTCACACACCCACTCATAGACCCACTCATATACTTATGCACCCACTCACACATGTACCCAGTCACAGGCCCACTCAGAGACTCACACACCCACTCACAGACCCACTCAGAGACTGACATACCCATTCACAGACCCACTCAGAGACTTACATGCCCACTCACAGACTCACTCAGAGGCTCACACACCCACTCACACATACATTCAAACTCATGCACCCACTCAGATGTTCATGCACCCACTCACAGACCCACTCAGATACTCACACACCCACTCAGACACACATACACACACAAAGATCCAGTGAGAAGCTCCCACACCCACTCACAGACCCACTCAGATAGTCACACATCCACTCTCTCACCCACTCAGAGACTCATCCATTTACTCTAGACCCTCTCAGACACTCATGCATCCACTCACAGACTCACAGACCCACTCACAGACCCACTCAGACACTCATGTCACCCACTTACAGAGGCATTCACACACTAACAAACCCAGTCAGATGCACAGAGACACTTATATAGTTGTGAATTGTAAATGTGCTGATGTCTTTTGAAAGTCTGCTTCTATTTTATGATTTTGTGACATATATACAAATTTGAAAAAGTAACTTAAAGATAGGAATTTAAAAAGAAAATGAACCCGTGTTTGGGAAATAGGGTTGTTCTGAGAAGAGCATTTGTGTTTATTGTGTGTAGATGATAACTACTCATAAATCAGGATGCAGTGATTCAAGTTGTTGAAGAACACCCTGTTGCTTTTATCTGTGAAGTGTCACTTCTATAGATATCACTCATGTCAAAGCACAAGTTGTTGTGGCAGATAGAGCCCATGGTATGGTCTCTGAGGAATGCAGAAATAGTTTTAATTGGGAAAACAAAAGAGGCTTGGATCCTGCCACTACCCGGCCTGGACCACTCAAATATTATGCAAAAAAAATTGACTGGATAGGTTATTGCTGATTCCTCACATATGAGTTTAGACAAACAATTCTAGGTTCATGTGATTTATTTCACATCACTTGTAACTTATTTAAAGCACATGTAGAGTAAAACATTAATTAAATGTCATAAGATGGATAACACATCATTCAGTATCACAGAATTCAACATTACAACAAAAACACATAAATGATAAACATAAAAAGAAACATAAATGCCAATATATTTGTAAGTGTCCTACAAATTTCCTACAAACAGCCAGTCCATATTTAGCACATAGATCACAGGCAGACGTTTCACAATTCCAAAGGGCCTGCCTGTGTATGGGGCAAAGGGCTATACAGTTAACATGAGGGTTATTTGCCACTGGGAAAAAAAGATCTTTTGACAAATTCCCATACAGCAACCCCAAAGAACATTTGCCTTTGCCCTCGCATTTCAAACCCTGGATGGTTCTAGGGTTATCCTCAGCACTTGGACTGGAGATCAGTGACTTTTGTTGTGGTTGCCCAGATGCTTGTTTATTGTAGAACCAGTGATGAGCCTGTTCATTAGTTACAGTAGCTTGTGTGTGTCCATATTGCCAAAACAACAATTGATGGACAGAATGCAGAATAATGTCATTCATTCACCCCAGTACAGAGATCTGGTCCTAAATCAATCGTTTTTTCTCTCACCATGCCATTCCAATTTGAACCCAGCCATATGCAAATCAGTCTTGGTCCTGTGCCCAATAGGAACAGTCCAGCCCTAACTGCCAGGTCAGGTCCTCTCTGGACTGGAAACAAACATCCTAGGACCGGTTTTGGGGTTTCACCCCTCTTCAGCCAGGATAGCTTGACTGCAGTGGCATGGAGAACACAGGACCCACGTTTGGGCATACCAGTCCCTCTCGGGGGGACAAATGCAAAAACAACAATTGATGGACATGTTGCCATCATATCAATTGAGGGCTCCACTCTCAAGGAAAGTTTACGAGAATTCATGTTTCAAAGTTTCCTTCTGTTTTTCTGTAAAAGTGTTTCCTTCTGAGAGCCGGCGTGTTCCTCAAACCGCTAAGACTCGAGTCAATAGCTTTGTAGACATGTTTCCGGGCTTTGTCTATCTGTGGACCGAACTCCCTTGACCACTTCCATTTCTGCCTATGGCATATGTTGGAGAATCGCGGTACACAAAAAGGAGTTCTAGAGGGAACAATACCAAGGGTGCCCTCCACTCAGAAAGTTATTCACAACAAAAACCCTTGGTTTTGGCGCATACTAATGATGTAATGTTTACACAAACATTATAAAATTATATTTTCCACCGAAAAGGAATTACAATAAATACAACTTACAGTTCTGTAGTTGCAGATATTTCTCTATATCCAAGTAATAAAAAATAGTAATCCAAAAATAAGAAAAATATTGTTAAAAAAGCCCTCCTCAAAAAATATAAACGCTTTAGGAAAACAGAAAAAAATAAATCAAATTCAAAAGTATTGATTGATTATAAATCAAAAATTATTTTCTTTAAAAAAACATAAATTCACAATGTCCATAGAATACGTTTATAGATAATAACATTTAAAGTTAACTAAGTAACCTAGCATCAAAACCCATTACACTCCCAAAAATACGTACACATGACAGTTAATCATCAAAATATAACTAAAAATACTTAATTTAACATAAAGAGTGATACATTACTAAAATTGTGTACAAAAATGAAGACTTTTAAACTAGTGAGAAACAGTAACAGTAATACATCTAAATATATTAGAAAAACAGAAACAACAATATAACTACCTTCTTGACTTCCCCTTATACTCCTCCTACCTTGAAAACCCTTGAAAAATCCTTAGAAAGGACTTACTTGTCCTGAAAAACAGCAGCACCTTACTGCGAACGTTTTCTGGGAAAATAGACTAAAAATAACACTTATAGTTTCCAAATTGCAGGTAGCATTAAAAAAAATGGCAGCTGAATGAAACAAAATAGAAAGAAAATCTCTCCATAGAAATTAATGTGCAATATTGTCAAAATGTTGAATAAATGTAAAAATAATGTCAACAAAAATTATTAAACATGTTAAACCTGAAATAATATTGTAAACATTTTAAACACTTAGGGCCCGATTCACAGAATGAACTTAAGACTCAATCCTAAACTTACTACTGTTTTGGTATTCACAGATTGCACTTACAACTTTTGGTATTCACAGAATGAACTTACTACTTTTGGTATTCACAGAATGAACTTACTCATTTCGGTATTCACAGAAGTTAGGACTCCTAACTTTAGGACTCCTAAATGCCTTCTGTGAATACTGAAAGTCTTAAAATTAGGATTTTTCTCAATTTAGTAGTAGTAGTAGTAGAAAAGCTTTATTCGATTTTTGTAATTTAAAAAATCATAAAAGCATCAGCATCAAAAATCAATACACATGTACATACGTAAATCAGTACAATGAAAGGAATACGTAGCAATATTTACATTGAGTTAACAACATAGTAAACTTTTCCTTTTTAAAAAGACACTCTTTAAAAAACTAGTCATGGTTGCCACACAGAGTTCATCAATGTCGCCATGGGCCATATTTATTCAATAGAGGTTTGATCCAACAGGCTCTTTCATTATGATAAAAACCACAAAAACAGATCACGTGCAATGTTGATTGATCAGAACTCCCATCACAGGGACAGTTGATAAGTTTTTTTGACCAATCGTTAGTTTGAGGGAAAGACACTAAGCGGTAAAAAATATCAAATCTAAATCTGGTGAGTAGGTACCTATCAAAGCCCCCAGAGCACCAGATCAGATAAGACTGCATATTATCAGAGGTGAGCAAAGAATGGTGCCGCAATACCGTAACTTTGTTCAACTCAACTGCTAGCCTCAAGGATTCCAAGTGAGCCCAACATTCTATCTTTAAGGCTGCCCTCGTGATCCTACATAACCCCTTCGGATCGATATAATACTCAGGTTTGCCCAAGTCATGGCATAACTTTCGGATATAAGTTAGCCATGGTATTTTATGAGAGTTATCAAGGGCCATAACGTCAAGCATAATTTCTCTATTTAAAGCTAACTCGTCAGCGGTCCAGACCCGACGCCAGAGAAGTAAAGGTTGCATCGCAATCAGGTCGCTAATATGACGGACACCCAGCTCAGCGTGGCAATTATATACAGAAGTACTAGGCGGAACAGCTAAAATAAACCTTAAAAAAGCATTTTCTATGGATTGTAGTTCTCTAGAATCAAGTATGCCCCAGACGCCTGCCCCATAAATCGCTGTACTTACGCATTTGGCAGAATAAATCTTAAGTAAAATAGCTGGGGGTCTTTTTCCCATTTTACGCGAAAAGGCCATAAGTGCTGCTGTGGCCTTTTTAAACGACAAAATTCTACTCTTAATTGCTGGGCCCCAGTGTCCAGCACCCTCCAGAACTACTCCCAAATATGTGAGAGTTTTTGTGGTCTGCACTTTATCCCTACCAGCAAACAGTTTGCAGGTTTTGGACTTTCCTCTGGAGCAAACCATCGCAAAGGTTTTCTTTACATTTAGGGACAAACCCCTAGAATCCATAAAATTAATGTACGTATCTAGGGCAAGCTGCAGACCCCTCTCGGTTCTGGCCATAATAACGGCGTCGTCCGCATATAGTAGGGACACTATTTGTTTAGAGTTGATTCTGGGTGAATCAATAACCTTGGACTCCAGAACCTCTTCAAGAACGTTCGTATAAAGATTAAAAAGAAGGGGGGCAAGGACGCACCCTTGCCTCCCCCCTCGTTTCACATAAAATGGTTTGGTACATTCCCCACTAACACCAAATCTCACCCTTGCCCTAGCTCCAGCGTAAAGTTGTCTTAGAAATGAAATAATGGGCTCATCAATTTTGAGATTTTCCAGTACCTCCCATAAACGATCGTGCCTTACACAATCAAACGTGGCACTAAGATCGACAAATGCCGCATAAAGTTTTTCAGCCTTAGCCTGTACGTATTTCCCTTGGAGGAGTAGTAGTAAAGTTAGGACTCCTAACTTTAGGACTCCTAAATGCCTTCTGTGAATACCGAAAGTCCTAAAATTAGGATTTTTCACAATTTAGTAGTAGTAAAGTTAGGACTATTAACTTTAGGACTCCTAAATGCCTTTTGTGAATACCGAAAGTCTTAAAATTAGGATTTTTCTCAATTTAGTAGTAGTAAAGTTAGGACTCCTAACTTTAGGACTCCTAAATGCCTTCTGTGAATACCGAAAGTCCTAAAATTACGATTTTTCTCAATTTAGTAGTAGTAAAGTTAGGACTACTAACTTTAGGACTCCTAAATGCCTTCTGTGAATACCGAAAGTCTTAAAATTAGGATTTTTCTCAATTTAGTAGTAGTAAAGTTAGGACTCCTAACTTTACTACTACTAAATTGAGAAAAATCGTAATTTTAAGACTTTCGGTATTCACAGAAGGCATTTAGGCGTCCTAAAGTTAGTAGTCTTAACTTCTGTGAATACCGAAATGAGGAAGTTCATTCTGTGAATACCAAAAGTAGTAAGTGCATTCTATGAATACCAAAAGTAGTAAGTTCATTCTGTGAATACCAAAAGTAGTAAGAGCAATCTGTGAATACCAAACAGTAGTAAGTTTAGGATTGAGTCTTAAATTCATTCTGTGAATCGGGCCCTAAATTATACATTGAATATTAGTACAAAATATGTAAAATATATTAATATAAATTGAAAAAATATGTGTAACTGATGTTGCAAGTATGTATATAAAACAATTTATGAAATTATAAAAAACTGCTTAAAATAATTTACAAGTTTTTTGTATTAAAACATAAAAAGAAAAGTTTTTTTTTACTTAACTTCATAGAAATGTTTATTTTTGGATTGAATACATATTATTAAAAATGTCAAAATATACAATAAATAAAGTTTGAAAAAATAACTAAGATGTAACAATTATGTGACAAGTCTTTATTAGATAAAATAATGTAATTAATATCAGTATTGTTTACAAACATTGAATTTACTAGTTTTTATTATATTTCTAATCATCAACATTACTGTTAAAGTACAGAATGTTTTTGTGTACATGCAAATAAAAGTATAATAAAATAATTCAGATTAAAATTATAAAAATTAAATAATCCCACTGTAAAATAAATAATTAAAAAAAATTGTTAGACATTAAAGGGGTGATGTACTGTTCCCACTTCAATCCATCCCAATTTGCGGAAGGTGCTGGACACTAAATGGATGACATTCATTTTTCCCACTCCATTCAATACCAATTTGGTGAAGGTGTTGGACCCTAAAGTGGTGGCATGTACTATTTTCACTCCAATCCAACCATATTGTGGAAGTTGTTTGACACTAAAGTGTTGACATTTACTATTCCCTCTCCAATCAAAATCAATCTGGGGAAGATGATGGATATAAAAGAGTGACATATTCTATACCCACTAAAATCTAAATCAATTTGTGGTTGGCCTTTGACTCTAAAGGGGTGAAAATGTAAATGTAAATGTCATGGTACTTATAGAGCGAACTGTCACCAGACAGTCACCTTGCGGTGTCACCTATTCGGATTCCTGGCGCTGATACTCATACCGCTGTGGAACCCCTCCTTGCTTTCCCTGTGAAGTGTCCATTCCTGAGCACCCCCAGGGTGAAGCCAGGCATCCTAAGCGCTGTTGGGGCCGGTGTGGAGGCTAAGTAAGCTATTGCCCAGAGTTGCAGCATAGGGCCCATGATTAGAATAGGCACCGAGGAGAGAATTAACAGGTCCAAGGAAATTGAGCCCGAGACCCCGCCGAGGCGGGAATCGAACCCTGGTTCCTGGCCAGAAATCTGCATCAGGGTCTGCCGCTCTAACCATTGAGCCACACTCCTCCACGTTACTTTTACTAATCCCATCCTGATCCAACCATATTAGAGGGAGGTATTTGACACTAAAGGAGTGACGTACACTATTCCCAAACCAATCTAAACCAATTTGGGGAAGGTGTTGGACACTAAAGGGGTGAAATGTACTATTCCCACTCCAATCTATACCAATTTCCGTAAGGCATTTGACAATAAAGGGGTAACCTTTACCATTTCCACCCGGATCCAATGATTTTGGGGGAAGGTGTTGGACACTAAATGCTTGACAAGTATTGATTACACTCCGATCTAAGGCTGTTTGAAAAAAGGTGTTGGATGCTAAACAGGTGAAATTTACAATACTGCCTTCAATATAAAATATTATAAACAAGGTAATTAACAATCATAAAGTATAAAAACGTCTACAACTTAGCATACATTATTACAAAAATTATAAAATGTCACTTTTTTCTCATTATTAAAAAATACTATTAAAGATTTTGGTGTATATTTGAAAAAAAAAATATTGGAAACTTTTTTATATTTTATATTTTTAATGTGTATCTTAATTAAAATGAAAATCAAAATGATCAATTTGGGTAGCTTCCAAATTATTTACATATATTTTTATTTAGAATATACATTTTCTAAAAGTCTCCCCACCCTTATCCCCTAAAATCCAATATCCTGCTACTAACTAAAAGATGGTCATAAACAATTATTTTGATACATTAATATACCTAAATATAGAGATTTCAACAATTTCCTAACTAAAAAAATCTTAATAAAAGATGAAGTAAAAAATTAAACATATACAATAAAACAAAGTACAAGAAATTATATACAAACACTTAGAGATGATTTTACAGACAGAGATATTTTTTCCAACTATATTAAAAACAACACTAAAAACTAGGGGCCTCATTACGAAGTTGGTTGGAAAGCATTGCGACCGACTCCGTGTTGGAATCGTTTCTGACCGACTCGGATTCGGGGAGTCCGACCGACCGATTACGATGGTTCCAACCATTGTTCCGTCGGATTCCCATTGACTTCAAAGGGAGCCTGTGTTGCGACTGACAACACAGGCTCCCATTGAAAAGGGGGAGTTGCGGAACACCTTACATCCTGTGGCGGGCACCCCATGGTGCCTGCCACACTGTGTATGGTTGGAAAGAGGGGACCCATGGGTACCCCATGGGCCCCACCCAGAGGCCGGGTGAAGGGGGGCTTGCTACGGGCTTCCAAAGTCCACTTCTGACAACCTTTCCATGTCGGACAAACCGAGTTGAAAAAGCTGTCCAAATTCAACATTGTTACACATCAGTTGGAAACACGTCCGTAGAGCTGTATGAGTCAGCTCCGACCTACTCGGTTTCTCCAAATGCCCCTCGGAACCGAGTCGGAAAGACCGAACAGTTATCTTGTATCGTAATCAGGCAGTCGGCAATGTTTAAGAGACGGTAGGAAACATGGGTTCGGATTCGGGCAAACCAAATGCTGTTCGGAGTCTTTCCGACCAACATCGTAATGAGGCCCTAAATTGTTACCTTTGATATTCCTGTCAATGATATTTTTGATGCCCGATAGTCTTATCACAATATTTTTGCATAATGAAATAGCAAGGCACCCCAAGTGGAACACAATTTTAAGTTCCTGCAGAACATGGACTACCAAGTCCATGCGTTGTAGCAAATGGGGGTGCTGCATGGAGGGGGGCACCTCCCTGCGAATAGGCAACTTAGCCCTGAAGGGCCCCCTTTGTTTCTTCACTGCTGCCCTTTTTATGGCAGGCTCATTGCCATGAAAACTGTGACAGTGAAGAAACTTCTAATATGCTTGATGGTGCAGCAGTCGCATCACCAGAATATTAGGGGCCTCAGATAGGGATGTATGACGTTACCACGCATACTTTAACAACGCATACAATTACAACGCAATTTTTACAACGCAGGATCCTTTACAACGAATGCCTTTACAACGCATGACATTACATCGCAGATGCTATTACAACGCATGCCATTACAACGTTAGTATAGGTAAGTATATAATTTTTTTTAAAAGGAATTAATAAATATTTAATTAATTGTATTTATTAAATTATTTTTTTATTAATGTATTTGTAAATATATATATATATATTTTTTTTAAATAGTGTAGGTGTTTTAAAATAATATTCTAACTCCAGGGGGGAGTAATAGTAGGGTAAGTGCAGGATAATGTAGGGGTAAAAATTACTATTCTAACTCCAGGGGGGTGTAATAGTAGGGTAAGTGCTGGATAGTGTAGGGGTAAAAATTGCTTGTTTTTTTTTAAACTTGTTTTAATAAATATTAAAATTACTTACATTAATTTATTTAATTTATTTAAAGTACTATTTTTAAAACTAAACCCTTAAAATACCCCTGTACCCCAAAACCCAAACCTATCCCTAAACCCTAAAGCTACCCCTGTACCCTGTAACCCAAACCTAGCCCTGAACCCTAAAAATACCCCTGTACCCCATGACCCAAACCTAGCCCTGAACCCTAAAAATACCCCTGTACCCCAAAACCCAAACCTAGCCCTGAACCCTAAAAATACCCCTGTACCCCAAAACCCAAACCTAGCCCTGAACCCTAAAAATACCCCTGTACCCCATAACCCAAACCTAGCCCTGAACCCTAAAAATACCCCTGTACCCCATAACCAAACCTAGCCCTGAACCCTAAAAATACCCCTGTACCCCAAAACCCAAACCTAGCCCTGAACCCTAAAAATACCCCTGTACTCCAAAACCCAAACCTAGCCCTGAACCCTAAAAATACCCCTGTACCCCATAACCCAAACCTAGCCCTGAACCCTAAAAATACCCCTGTACCCCAAAACCCAAACCTAGCCCTGAACCCTAAAAATACCCCTGTACCCCAAAACCCATACATATCCCTAAACCCTATATCTACCCCTGTACCCCATAACCCAAAACTATATCTGAACCCCTAAAATACCCAAACACCCCAAAACATATACCTCAGTACCCCAAAACATATACACCTATACTCATACTTACTTTTTAAAATTACATAATTAATTTATTTAATTTATTTTTAATATTTATTAAATTAATTAAATAATTTTTAAAAAATTAAATAAATGTTTAAAAAAAAGATAAACTTACCTATACTTACGTTGTAATGGCATGCGTTGTAACAGCATCTGCGATGTAATGTCATGTGTTGTAAAGGCATTCGTTGTAAAGGATCCTGCGTTGTAGTGGTTGCGTTGTAAAAGTAGTCCGTTATAATAGTTGCGTTGTAACGGTTGTTTCCTCTCAGATAGCTGCAAGACCGCAAGGGATCACGGATCCCTGGCGGTAGCTGCGGGCCCATGGTGGTCTGACTGCCCTACTTGTAATACTGTAAGACTACCGCTGCACAGCCACTGTAGGTTTGGCAGTCAATCAGACCGACAAACATATTATAAGTCTGTCACACATCTGGTAGAAACATTTTCTAAGAACTTGAGTTGGAATATTGGAAAATGCTAAAAGTAATCTTGGTTCATGTTGCAGAGATTGTGAACCTATATTCTAGTGCAGGATGTTGCACTTCGAAGTTATTGTACAAACTGGTGTACATTGAATTATTTTCATGTATGATGATAAAGTCATGGAAGTTTCTCTTATCTTCTATTCCCTCATTTTGAAGGATATTTGTGAGCATCCTATCGCTGTCGAGAGTTACTAGAATTTCATTATCTGTAGCAAACCAACAAAGTTAAATTGAAGTTATGGTTAGGTTTGGTCATAACATATTAATGTATGCTTAAGAAAACATTCTGAAAGTCACTCAAGAAAATCACAGTTACGGTGCAGTTATGGTTATGAACAAAAAACTTGCAATTACCCAATTATAGTAAGTTTCAAAAACCAGAGCTCACACACCTGCCAAGCAAATCATATCTTTCAAACCAAATACCGTTCTTAAAGAAGAGGAGAGGATGTGCCTTAGGCTAGAGAGGACGACCTCGAAGCTGGGGAAATAGGTTTGAATCTTGGCAATGAAGCTCAACGTCCTGTGATTCTGGGTAAATCCCTTAATCTACCCATGCCTAACAAAAATGAATGTGTCCATCTGTAACGAAACTTGTGCTCAGGTAAAGCTCTCTGATACCTGATATATTCAGGTCTAGTTTGCGCTATATTATACTCTTAAAAAAAAACATTACTTATTGGTTATCCCGCATGTGTCTCATTACGCTTTAATTTGTCATTTCAAATGCTATTTCCTGAACTGCTACTCAGATATTAACTTGTATCCATTGGTCTCCAGAGCAATGTTAATAAATAGAATTATAAAAAATAAAAAATAAACATGATGTGGTAGATGGCTATACAAATGGCAAAAATAATCTCTTTAGTGACCATGGAAAATATCAAAGAAAGGGTGAGTTACTTAGCCCCCTTTGTCCATCTTGGCCTAAAGGCAGAGAATGTGTAATGCCTTCTAAAGTATTTTACACTGTTTGCAAAAAAATTGAAATTCAAACAAAAATAAAGCAGATGGGCGATGAAAATCTTTATAACAAGATTACAATTTTGACATGAAAATGTGCAGCTTTAAACACAATTTGCAATATTGTCGAAATGGATGTATGGTGTCCGTTGCACTTCCTAAACGCTACTTTTACCAGGGAGGTGATGATAATGGTGGCGGATTTTTTATCTCTTGTGATGTTTGGAAACATCAAGAGAGATTGTAAAAATGTGCAAGGGAAGGGTTATTTTGATATCTGATCACCTTTCCTACTAGCTGATGGTCAGATTTCCTGCCACAAACCCGCCTCCCTTGGCACAGTTGAGGATTGTTTTGTAAACAACAGCCATACCTAAGGGTGCAGAAGGTGTCCACTATCAGGGAGAGAGGTGGGTCCTTTTATGAATTCAACACCATCTGGCTTGCCTCCTCTGGGTTGTCGAAGAAGGAGGGTAGTGTATCTAAGCCCTCTTCTCTCCAAGCATTACATAAGGGTGAGGGTGCACATGTTTGACAGATAACAGATGTACCAATGCTGGCTTCATATTAGCAAAATATTAGACATATGCAATTTTGACCTTCCCTGATTCTTTGTGGCTAGTCAAAAGTTGTTACAAAGGGGTGGAGCAGTGGCCCAGTTGCTTGAAGGATCATCTCTGAGCTGCCTTTTCCTCTCTGGCTCACAGCATTTGTGGTCACAGAGGACTGGGGCACCTCGAAGCTGCCCCGTGCCCTGTTTACTTTGTGAGCATGGTGCATGGGCAGTTTTGAGCTCCTCTCGTCCCCTGTTGGCTGTAAAATATGGCAGACCTTGAAGTTAATATCTGTCAAGGTGCCATCTATGCAAACTGCCCTTTACATTTACCTCTTTGCCCTAGGCCAAGCTAAAAAGGTTGTTAGGGTGTCAACCTCCATTGCCCCAGGACCATGGGGTAAGAGACATCATATAATCCCACCACATTTTGTGAAAGTAGGATTGGGGTGAAAAATGCCACACTCCATTTGTCATCCAGGCATTATGAAACTCAGTAAGCAATGATTTCTCCTCACTGGGATAGGTGAGGTTGCAACAATTTTCTCCCTACCGATGAGTCTAACCCACCATGTTTGGGTACAATAGGCATGGAAAATGAAAATAATCCTGGTCACTGCAACACCATCCGATATCTCTCTGCTATATCTCTCTCCTCTGTTGGCAAATGGCAGACCTTTATGAAGCAGGCAAGTTCATATCTGGCTAGGTGCCATCTATTCAAAGTGGCCCTTAAATGTATCTCCTTTCCCAAGGGCAAACCAAAAAGGTTATTGGGGTTCAAACTTCACTGCCCCAGGACAAGCGGGTAAAATACATCACATAATCTCACCAGGTGTTTTCAAAGTAGGATTGAGGCACAAAATACCACACTCCGTCTCTCACCAAGACAGAGAGAACCTTAGGAACCAATAATTTCCCATCACTAGGATAAGTGGGGTCTCAAAATGTCTATCCCTACCTCAGATAAGTAAACCCACCATTCTTGGGTACCGTGAATGTTGATAATTAAAACATTCGACCTGTTCGTGGCAACACCAGGAGGGATGAGGGTGAAGACCTTTTCCCTGCTCTATCTCCCTGGGCAGGAGAGAGATCTGCATAAGTGGATGGGCCAAACTCAGCTCTCCTGCTTTGCTGCTATATTTTTCTATTTTTCATATAATAATTTGCATTATGTTATACTATACACTACACTTCCCCCATTTCTAAGTGCTGTAAATAGCTAACTTTATCAATAGCAAATGTATGGTATTCAGAACCATGGAGAGGGGAGGGTAGAGAATGACAATGGCCCATGCAACTAAGTGGCTCATGTAAGAATTTTGTATCTATTCTGTACTGGCTGATGCACCGAAGACACTCACGTTTTGCCTTCTAACTTCTAAATGCCCTAACAAAAACTCACCAATCCAGGAAAAGGAATTGGATGGCAAAATGCAATTCCATCTTTAAAATTTGTCGTACCTTTAGGCCGTTTTGGAGCCATTTACTACACAATTTTGCTTGGGGAAACCCAAGTGACGTGTTTTAGGACTTCTTGCTCCTTTTTAACAGCTTCACCAACCTGCATCAAATGTGGCAGCCTTATTGATGAACTTATACTAGTAATTCACCCCCATGTTTGGTGCACATTGGTCACATGAGAAATCGAATTTATTAATGGGGCAAAATGTAATGTTTCTCTCATTTCAGTCTCTTTTTGGTAGTGGGCAATATATATCAGATGAAAAGTTATCTGCTTCACTCACACCTATGAGCAATGTAAGCAAAGTCGTGTGCTCTGTATCAAATGTATCTTCGAAAGGTACAATGGAAACCATATCTCAAAGTAAACGTTTGTCTAAATGGCTACCCACTTATGCATGCACTTACATCAGCCAATGTTCCCCCCTTAAAGAGGGAGTTAACAAAAAATGTATGCACCTTAAGAATAATAAAGGTAACGCATTGACTTACAAAACATTTTGATTACAGACCCACATTCTCAGACCAAAATATATTTGCGCGACATGTATTATGGATAGGGGCATCTAAAAAAACAACTGATGGAGATAATACTGTCACTAGTTTGAAAGATCTGCACATTGTAAGTCTTGCTTTCGCGAAATTGTAATCTTAATGGCATTTCCAGGGACATTTTGGTTCTCCCACTTGGGATCATCTATAAATCTGTTCTTCCCTCCTCCAATGTGTCTATGAAATGTAATCAATCATCAGCTCCAGTGACATTTCACTACAGAACCATTATGTCCCACTGCAATGCCCTAGTTCTGAAATTGGCTCAACTGATAGGACAGTTGATTCTGCTTATGGAGCTTCATACCCTGGTAGTCCTGCATAATAAGGGGGATAAGCTGGAACTTCACAGGCTCTGCCACCAGGGCAGAATGCATTGTCTGGTTGTCCTCTATTGAATGCTTTGACATTGTCTTACCTTGGAAAGGACTGAGATCCATGACAATGTATATGGTAGTTACTCCATCCGTGCATAACAATCTAGATCAGACAGAGCTAAAGGTAATTATTCTTCCCTGAAATAAGCAGGATGTCAAGAAAACTGCTAATGAAGCCAGCCCTTGACTTTGGTGCCCAGAACCTTAAATGGTTTGATTTGGCTAGTCCCTTGACAAATCAAAATCTGAGACTTGCACTGGGTACTAAACCAAGGGACAAGGAGAGAGCAAGGAGCTGTAGGGACTGTTACAAATTCACCTTAAAGAAAAGAAAAAAACGATCAGAACATGGAAAGATGGGTTTATAATAGAGGCCAACAAGAAGAAAGACCCAAAAGCATTTTGGCTTACGATTAGTAGGGTTAGAGACAACACAAGGAAAAAGACGCCACTGAGTTTACATATCAGTGCAGCTGACAAGATTAAGCACTTTTCTAATGTTTATCATCATAGTAAAGATTCACACACAAACCAGGAGGCAGCTAGATATTTAAGTGGCAGCTTATAGTTTGACCTGGAGAAAGTGGTGGTCGCTCTTTGGGACCGTCCACTCAACACAGACCCCTGTCCCGATCGAGTCACAAATTACCTACTCAAATGCAACCTTGATATTTGGGCACCTTTGTTATCTTGCATCTTTAGCCAATTGAATTACACATTCTTACCTTCTATATGGCTCTCTTCCCTAATCATACCAATTTTAAAGAAGGAGAATTGGTCAGCTTCTCCTTGCTATTGTCCGATCTCCTTGACTCGTTCTGCAACCAAAGTTTTGAAAAGAATGATTTTTCATAGGATCCAAACATGAGCCAATGGTCAAAATATACTAAGGGCCTGATAAAGAGTTTGGCAGTCCTACTGTGGCGGTGGTCCGCCACCATCAGCTGCAGGACAGCCAAACCTTTGGCACCCTACTCACTGTGAGGGGCCCAAGGCACTGGGGGGGGGTGGGGGGGGGGGGTGCAGCTGTGGGTCACCTGAAAAGCCAGGTCTTGAGGGTGTTCCTGAAGGTGTGCAGGGTAGGGGAGCGTCTGATGTTGACTGGGAACTCATTCCAGGCTTTAGCTGCGACGTAGGAGAAGGTTCTTCCACCTGCTCTGGTTCTGCGGATGCGTGAGATTTATGCTAGGGTTAGGTTGGCAGAGCGGAGGTTTCTTTTGCATGCATAGAAAGAGATTCTTTCAATTAGGTTTTTGGGTCCGATGTTCTGGAGGGATTTGTAGACGTGGGTGAGTAGCTTGAAAGTTACTCTCTTCTCAACAGGGATCCAGTGGAGGTGTCGCTAGTGTTGGGTCATGTGCTCATGTTGTGGGATGCCAAGGACGTGTCTGGCTACGGTGTTCTGTATGGTCTGTAGTTTGTGTAGCAGGGATTTGTTCATTCCCGCATAGAGGGCATTTCCGTAGCCCAGTCAGATAGTTATAAGTGCGTGGATGACGGTCTTTCTGACTTCAGAAGGGATCCACTTGAAAGTCTTGCAGAGGATGTGAAGGGAGTTGAAACAGGTGGATGCGACAGGTTTGATCTGGCGAGTCATGGTGAGGGAGGTGTCCAGAATGATGCTGAGGTTCTGGGCGTGGTCCGTCAAGGTGGGTGGATTTCTGAGGGCGGAGGACCACCAGGAGTGGTCCCAAGAGTTGGGGTAGGGTCCTAGGACAAGGAATTCTGTCTTCTCCAAGTTGAGCTTTAGGCAGCTGTTGCTCGTCCAGGCTGCAACGTCTTTCATTCCTTCCTGAAAGCTGAGTCCAGTGTCTTCTAGGGTCTTTGAGAGGGAGAGGATGTGTTGTTGGTGTAGGATATTATGCTGATATTATGCTGAGCCCATGCTCTCTTACAACCCAGCTGAAGGAATGTCGGCAGTGTCGACAGGACAACTGACCGTGGGTGGTGTTCGGTGTCAACAGCTGGAAGTTGTGGTTCCTTCCGGGGTTGAGTGCGAGGAGGGCAGCTGAGTTGTAGCAGTGGAAGGTCGGAGATCCATGGTCCCTGCTGCTGGTCGGGGTTGGGTCGCGGGTGGGCGTAGACGTACTTGCCTTTTGCGGGCCTGTAGTGCGCCTATTGCGTCCGGCCACCATTAAAATAGGGGATTGGGATGGGAAGTGCAACTGGGAGGTGGGAACACGTAAACCAGCAGGGGGGAGGGGCCAAGGGGGCAGCAGTGGCTGGAAAAAAAATGGGCACAGGGTGCGCGAAACAGGAAGGAGGCAGCAGAGGATCGAGGGGCAGAAAATAAAGAATTAGCTAAGGCAAGATGTAAACTGAGGCAAAAGAAAATAGAAGAAAATAAGCAGCAGAAAATAGGACACCAGGGATGCCTCAAACCCCTACCTGGCGGAGGGTTGGAAGGGCAGTGGAGAAGGCACAGTCAGCGGAGCTGCACGGGTGGAGAGCTGGGTCACTGACCAGGAGGTCAGAGGTCCTGCTCTCCTGCTCAGATTTCCATGCAGCGGCTACCATTAAATAGGGGAGGGGAGGGCAGTGCAGCTGGGAGGTGGGAGCAGGAAAACCGGCAAGAGGGGCCCATGGGGGCAGCCGCTGCAAAAAAAAAAGAACGGGCACAAAGGGCGTGAAACAGGAAGGAGGCAGCATTGAATTGAAGGGCAGAAAAGAAAGAATTAGCTAAGGCAAGATCAAAACTGAGGTTAAAGAATATAAAATAAGCATCAGATAATAGGACGCCGGGGTAGACTTGAATTCCTACCTGGTAGAGGGGTGGAGGAGCAGCAGCAGAAGCAGTCAGTGGAGCTGCATGGGCCGTGTGCTGTGTCACTGACCAGGAGGTCGGAGGTCCTGCACAGATGACCGCGCAGCGGACACCATTAAACAGGGGGGGTGATGGGAGGCGGGAGCGGGAAAATGTGCAGGGGCTACGAGAGCATCATCAGCAAAACAAATATGGGCACGGAGGACGCAATATGGGTAGGAGGCAGCAGAGGATCGAGGAGCAGGAAAGAAAGGGTTAACTATGGCAAGATCAAAACTGAGGCAAAATAAAATAAAATAAGAAGCAGAAAACAGGACACTGACTCATAGGAGGACAAGACTCATTGAAGAGCCTATAACGCGGACCATCACAGTCAGACCACCGACTGTACCTTCCTGCATGGTGTGGCATACATCCCACACTGTGCAGGAAGTGGGGGTGCAATTACGAAGGGTCACTACATGAGCCCTCCACATGCACCCACTGGCCTAAATCAAAAGGGGCCACTGTTAGGACACCCTTTGTTGCTTTTGTGCGACCATTTTTTGTGGTGGGATCACCGCCATGAAAAAGATAAAATAAATGCACCTTGTAATATGCTTAGCTATGCCGGCAGCAGCAACACCAGCATATTACAGCGGTGGTAGACCGTCGGCCCAGTGGAATCCTTGATCCCAGCGGTGCTGATGGTTTCATGGTGCTCTGACCTCCACAGTCCTAATACTGCGGATTGGCCCATAGTGTTGTGGTGGTCGGACCTCTACCATGGGTTTGACAGTCCGATGGACCACCAGACTCGTATTAAGGCCCTAAGCTTTGACCAGTATGATTTCAGGGAGCAGTGCCTGAACCTCAAAGTAATCATAGGTAAATACAAAGGGCCTCATTACGATGGCAGTGGGACCACCATGGTCAGGCCATCAGTGGCGGTCCCACTGCCATCGGACTACGCTTGTCTGAATGCCACATAATGATAGCAGGAGGATGGGGGGCGGTTAGAGAGATCAACCGCCAAGGATCCAAAAGGCTCAAGGAGCCCATCGGACCATCAGATGGTCAGCAATCCCTACAATAGGGGCGGTGCCTGTTCAGGCACCACCATAGGGCTTACAATGCCCTTGTCCACAGGCCATTTCATGGCGGTTAACCCGCCATGAAAAGGCAGGCGGAAAGGGACTGCAGACCCTCCTGTATGGGCCCTGGGGGCACCTATGTTGCACCCCTACATATCCCTGCATCATGTGGCTGGCACTGCAAGGTGCCTGACACAAAGTTCAGGGCTATGCAAAATGTGTTTATTTTGTACTGCGGCGTGTGCTGCAGCCCGCAGGGGGATCCCGTTTCCAACAGGAAGGCGGTCGGACAAAAGTCCAACTGCCATCATAATGAGGCCCATAGAGGCCCATAGAGGCAAGACACTGCCTGTTGTACTTGGCCTTCATAGTCCTGTCTAGTGTCTTTGATCGTGTCAATAGGTCTAAATTATGGCCCATGTAAATTGGCAAAAGATTGGATCCAACTCTAACTGCCTGAGTGAGATTTGGCACAAATGGATTATACAAATATGGCATTATAAATTTCCAGCTAGGTGGCTGCAATGTATTCAATCTATCTGAGCACTTTCTAATTTGATTCCTATGATAGGGGGCTAGATATTATCAGCCCTTTTAGATATTGATAAAATCCAATGCGTCCCTATTACCACGTATGGCGCAGGAATCTGGGGACATTTAAAAATTGACATCATCCAGATCGAAGAACATCATTTTTGCCACAAACTCCCATCTCAATTCACTAGTTGTCCCAATTTTGATGTCATGAGAAAGTTTGACTCATTTATGTTGAGGATCCCATTAAATTCTCACCTTCAATGCTATGGCCGTCAAGCTAGCGTAATCCTCAGGCAACATTCAATCATCAGGTGATTGCAGCCTGCCTCAGTTGTGATCGGTGGTTGAGCATTCCCTGGCTATCCTATGTAAAAAAGTGGTTTATACACTTCTTGGTAGGCCATTTCTCTTTACTAACACTGACAGTGTACCGAAACTCAATATAATTTGGTTGACGCGTGCATTTGTGGATGCCATGTACTCTCAAAGAGGTATCAGGAAAATATTCAACCCCACAAACAAAGAATACATTCACCTACAGACCACATCTGGTATCAAGCCTTTTTTGTTGTTTACCTCTAGTCAGTTGGAGTGGTCTCTATTGAGCTTTAGAACCGGCTCCGTTTGTACCCATTTGTGGTTTTTCTTAGGACATTTGGGAGGGCTAGCCTCACTGAATGTTCTTGTTACGACGTTTTCCCAACACACTTTGACACATTTTACTTTCTTTTGTGGGTTTTATGTCAATTTCTCCAAGTTATATCTCTTACCAATCGCAAAAGCACATATGTTAACTAACTCAGACCTGCTCTAAAATTATACAGACTATGAAATTCCAAGCAATCTGTTATGCCTTTGCATTTTTAGCTAATGTTTAAATGTTTTTGTCTTGTGTTTGTATGTAACCTGTGCTTATGTGATTACGTTTCTTAATTAAAAAAAGTGCCTTTGACTGGCTGACTGGCATAAGCAGTTGTAAATTTGACTGCCCTATCGGGCACTCTGCCCTTTCCAGACGTGCTAGCTTGGAAGGACCAGTTTGTTGGCCATTTTCTGTCTTGAGTACATTGACAGGGCTAAATGAAATCTACCCAGACCCTTTAAAGACAGCCCATCTGTCAGGGCCAGAGTGCCCGACAGGCCAATCCACACTGGCAGCAATAAGGGGAAAAAAGGTTTTTCAGGATGAAACAAAAACGCGAAATATTTTTTTTCTGCAATGACATATCTCCTATTGTATGCAATAAAACTAACGAGCATAAAAATAAACGGAAATCGTATTCTACTTGGATAGCACGCAATATAACAACAACCATGATACCCTAAAGGATTAAATGAGCATTCGTATTCTAAATGCCCATTTTAAAGTGCTGTACTGTTATTCTAATTATCAAGATTCAGAGCTGAATCAAAGAGGATGATATACCCAGCTGGCATGATTATGAATATAAATGAAGTTAAATTGGCTGAACAGCAGGAAATTAATTCTGCGATAGAACACGACAGTGCAATCTCACCCATCTCCCAAACAAACATATCAATCACTGCGTGCGCCCGCCTCCATGCTTTAAAAGTGACAAGATAGATGTAGGTGGCAATAAAGTTGTGACACAGTGTCTTCAAGTCCGTCTTCGTTAGCTTGTAATTACTTTCAGCGTACTTTATAATTTGTCATAACTGAAGAAACAGTAAGAGGCTGGCACACAAAACGACTTTGCTAAATATTGCAAGACATCTATGTTGCATAGCTCGCTTTCTTGGACGGGCTGTCTATCTGCCAGGTTAATCCGAGTTCCATTTGATTAAACATTTCCCTTTCGTGTTCTGGAACTCCGAAGAGGTTCACACAAAATCTCAAGATTTCATACATGCAAATGAGATAAAATTAGAAATGTATGCATTTAATAAGAATGCAACCAACCCCTCCAATATATCCGACAATCATAGGAAATATCCTAGGTTCTAAAACTAAAAGAAATATACAAAGTTTATTTTTACATAATGAAGTATGTGCCATCCCATCAATAGGTCAAACAATGGTAAAAAAACAAGGCTTTTATTTAACAAATTCCCCTAAGCAGCAGAATATTGTACCAACAGTACATAACTGTATTTCGTGCTATCAATGCAGAATGTGCAAAACGTGTCAGATAATTTATTTTATATATTGTATTGTATTGTAATTGCATTTATATAGCGCTTACTACCCCTGATGAGGCGTCAAAGCGCTTTTTCGGCGAGTAGCATGCTACTCCGGGACCCATAGAGGATTAGTGCTGAATTAGTAGAGTGAAACATGCAAGTACATTTTAAGCGGTGGATAGGTTAGTAAGTTATTTGGTTTTGGAATGATAGCAGAAGGATAGAAATGTTTTTTGTATTTATATAGCGCTTGTTACCCCTGGGTGTTGAAGCATGCTACTCCGGAAGCCCATAAAGGATTAGTGGTGAATTAATATGGTGAAATATGAAAGTAATTTCAGTGGTGGATATTAGTCCGTTATTTGGAGTGAGAAGGATAGCTGAGGGATAAAGGAGGAAAAAAGGTTTGCATTCATATAGCACTTGTTAGCCCTGATGGGTGTTGAAGCGCTTTTCTGGCGAGTAGTACTCCACTCCGGAACCCTTAAAGGATTAGTGTTGAAAATTAGTATAGTAAAAATATGAAGTAATTTGAGTAGTGGATATGTTATTCAGTTATTTGGGTAAAGAATGGTAAGTGGCAGAATGGAAGAGGGAAAGAGGTTTGTATTTATATAGTGCTTGCTACCACTGACGGGGTTTTGAAGCGCAGTAGCACGCTACTCTGTAACCCATAAGTATTAGTGTTGAATTTGTATGGTTGATATGTTAGTCAGTTATTTGGATTGAGAAGGGTTGGGTAGGGGTAGAAAAGAGAAAAGGTTTGCAGTTATATAGCGCTTGTAACCCTGATGGGGTGTTGAGACGCTTTATTGTCGAGTAGCTCGCTACTCTGGAACCAATAAAGGATTAGTGGTGAATTAGTATAGTTAAAATGGAATTTGAGAAGTGAACATGTTAGTCTGTCAATTTTGATTGAAAAGGATAGTGGAGGGATAAAAGAGTGAAGGATTTTCTTCTTTTTTTAGGTCTTAGCAGTAGGAGGAGGCTTTTGGATGAGTAAAAATGAGTTTTGGAGGGGAGGAGTGAAGAGTTTAGAAAGGTTTGTTTTAGGGGATCGGTATAGTAAAATAGGTCTCAGATGATGCAAGGAGGGCTAGAGTAGGAGAGTCTAGAAAGGGTTATTTTGGGGATCATAGTAGTGGAATGGGGTTTGGACTAAAAGAGAGTGGATTTATATGATATGTTGATACATGTATAGGATGAGAGATAGGGTAGTGCGTTGGAAAGAGTAGTCGAAAGAAGTTTGAGATGAGTCAGAAGGTTGGGCTAGAAGATATATTGAGAGAAGTATAGGCTGAGCAATAGGGTAGTGCTTCGGAAATGCTAAATTTGAAGAAAGTGATGCAGATATAGATCCACAAGTACATTGAAAGTATACAGATTCATAAATGAGGTAAGTATATGTAGATTAAAGATATTGATAGAGGCAGAGGATGAGAAATAGGGTAGTGCATTGGATATGCTTTTTCAGGAGAAAAGTAACAGACACACAGATCCAGGTACATGGAAGGTACATAGATGCACAATGGAAGTAAGTACATGCAGACCAAAGATGATTTGTATGTATTTATTTATTATTATTATTATTTGTTTTCTCTCAACAACATAATTATTCTACATTTTTATACAAAGCAATACAAATAGATAGGTACATATCTATAGTGAAAACAAATACTTATATACAGAGGGACATGCTGTAAATTTCTGTTTGTGTATGGTGCTTATGTGGGGAAGAGCCAATTCTTGAGTACTTTTCTGAAGTTAAGGTGGTTGTCGGTGGATCTTATGTTGGGGCATAAAGAGTTCCATAGTTTGGCTGCTTGAACAGGGAAGGATGTGCCACCCATGGTTTTTTTCTTGTATCTTGGGATTTTGAGGCGAGATGCTCCTTTAGAGCGGAGGTTCATCTGTTGAATGTGTTTGGTGATTTTATTCCTGATGAAGAGCTGTCCTATTCCATGTATTGCTTTGTGGGTGATACAAAGCAGATTGAACGTGGATCATCTGGCAACCGGTAACCAATACAGGGCTTTCAAGGCATGGGAGATGTGGTCCCGCGTGTTTGATATGCAAGCGTTGTCTGGCAGCTGAGTTCTGAATCCGTTGTAGTATTTTCATGGTCGCAAAAGGTGATCCGTGGTAGAGGCTATTGACGTAATCGAGTTTGGACAGAACAAGGGAGATGGTAGCTTGGACCATGTGCGGAAATCCCAAATGAGGGAACATTTTTTGCAGCATTTTTATAGTGACAAAGCTTGATCTTGCTAGTTTGTCCACTTGGGCATTCATTGACAGCTTAGAGTCCATGGTCATTCGGAAGTTTCTTACTTCCTTCGATACTTTAGGCGGTGATCCCAGTTCATTAGGCCATGCAGCAAGTGGGTTGCAATGTTTCCAATTGCCACATGTGAGTATTTCCGTTTTTGACACATTCAATTTGAGATGGTTCCAAGTCATCCACTGATCCATGGCTCTGAGACAGCTGAAAATTGGTGATTTTCCAATGTCTTTGGGTCATTCCAGTTGAAGGAGTATTTGCATGTCATCTGCATAGTTATAGCACGTGAGGTGAAATTTATTGATCAGTACTGGTAATGACTTCATGTCGATGTTGAAAAGCATGGGCGAGATGATAGAACCTTGAGGGACCCCTGCTTTTGTGGAGTTCGGTTTGGACGAGAAAGTTGGGGTATGGATGACATTAGTTATGAAGGTAGGACGTGCTCAGGTCTAGAGCAGTTCCCTCTATGACGGCTTCATAGAGTCTTTGTTTCAGTGTCATGGTCAACCGTGTCAAAGGCAGCTGAGAGGTCCAAGAGGAGTAGCGCAGCAACCCTGTTGCGGTCAACTGTATTCTTCTAACAAAGTAGCAACAACAAAGTTTGAATGTCTCTGTAAATAAGAAAACAAAATGCCCACTTACAGAACATTAACAGCCTATATAGCATACCAACTAATACACTATTAATATAACTTTAGAAAACACTTATCCCTTTCGCTTTTGGCTCAGAGACTCATAGTCCTCTTTTTTCTACAGACATTTCATACTCACATACATCAACAGGTAACATAAGGCATAAACATGAAAGTGTTTGCCTGCATTAAGCCATGAAAGATGGCCTGATTTATGAACAGTTTTATATAGGTTTAGGATAATCTTACAACCGTTTTAAGTTTGACTTAAGTCATGGAATAAAATTAGCTATTGCTTGACCTTAAACTTTAGTTAATTCTATACAAAGGCATTGTGGCCAGTGGTGCAGCAGATACAATTGAGGGTGCTTTTTTCACCATTTTCTTCCTACTGCTTAGTCAGGAGTCTCCAACCTTTTCTGCGATAAGATCTACTTATGTTCAATGAGAATCATGCCGAGCTACTAATATTATTAGTGTTGTATAGACAACATGATGTTAGTAGACAACCCGTGCAAGACTACCAGCGGGGATTACCTCAGTGAATCAGGTAGGGTTGCCAATAGTAATGCAAGAAAGGTTTTATCAACTTAGGACCATATTCTCAAGAAAGTGGCGGCGAGAGGCGTTAGCCTTCTTGACTTAACGCCTTTCTTCGCCACTTCGGAAATTGGAGGCTGCACCCTATTCTCAAGGATATAGTGCAGCCTCGCGTTTAACCCTGCGATGGAGCTAAGTTTCACAACTTAGCGCCAACACAGGCACCCTTGCACCAGAGTGCAAGGGTGTCTGCAAGCAGGGAGGTTTTTTATGTACAGGAAGGTGTCCCTTCCTGCACATAGACAAACCTTAAATGCCAGTTTGTAACGTACATGTGCTCTGCTTCATGCAGAACACATGTAGGTTACAAAACAGCATTTAAAAAAAAGGTTTGTTTTTGTAAAGGAAGGGATACCTTCCTGTACTATAAATAAACAAACCATGGCATTTTGCTTTTTCCATGTATGCTGCACAAGGCAGGACACAAAGAAAAAGCAAAAACGAGGAGAAATAAAGCATTTCTCCTTGTTTCGCCACCTTAAGACCAGATTGTTCCTAGTCTTAAGTTTGGCGCTACCTCCTATTTACGCTGCCCTTGTGAATAGGAGGTAGCATCAAACTCAATGGGTGTGGCGGTGGAACGCCCACCGCAACACCCTCTGCACGCCCCTTTCACGCTAAAAACAGAATGAAAGAGGCCCTATTCACAAGGCAGCATTAAGCCACGTTAAGCCACTTAACCTGACTTAAAGATGTTTTGTGAATAGCGCTAAGCCCCTATCGCCACACAACATCATTGAAAGTTATGTCGGTGTGGCGATGGGAGCTTGAGAATATGCCCCATAGAATGTTAGATATATTTTGGAAATTCAGCCTTTTTTTCTCAAAACATCATCTTATGAGTTCTAATAAATTCACACAATTTCATCTTGAGTACATAGATTTTTAACTTTGGTGCAAATATGTTAAATCATCAAAGTAATAGCCTCTCCTTTAGTAGACTGGGCTGAACATAGGAGAGTTACCTATAAGTAGCTGGAAAGCTACCAGTGCCTGCGAGCTACTCAACGGAGATGCCTGGCTTAGATCTTTAACCTTCAAATTTCACAGTTTAAATCAAACTCACAAACTTCCCAAAAACAGTAATTTGGCTCTAGGGTTCAAACAAATATATAACTTTTTGGGAATTCACAATTAACTCTGAATACTTCTGGGAAGCTTCGACTGTCAGAATACTATGAGGCATACATATTAAGCATTCGAAAAATGTAGACAAATTCACAAGTGCTATGACTGACTTAAGCAAACAAATATGGCCTGAATTACTAGGGGATTTTATGACAGTCTTAAAATGGAATCTGGAAATTCAAACCTAAGGCTCATCTCTTGACACAGGTAGCAAACTCTGTTGACCATTGGATTTCTTTTAAAGGCATGCAAATGCATTTAAGCACACATATCAATTCAATTCTATATTGCCCCTTCTAATAAAAACAAGCAGTGACTGAGTAACATTGAAAAGAAATACGCAATTATATCAATATTAACTGACCAATAAATCCTTTGTAATTTCATAGCTCCATGCTGCAGTCCCAAAATGAGAATATACGGTTAACACATGATAAGCCAAATCTGAAAGTCTACTACTTAGCAATTGGCAACTTACATATTCCTCAGCAAATCAATATTGCACCCTTAATTCATTAATTTTATTCTCATTATAGTTTCCTTCAACAGTATGATATCTTGAGGAGGGAATATGATACTTGCTATCACCCTTTACCATATTCATAACAAATGCAATTTCCTACAGACGGGAGCTAACTCTTTACTTCCATTATAATTTTTAAATTTGGGCTCTCCTTAATTTTTCAGGGAGCATCTAAATGTTATTAACTTAATGGACTCTTTGTATGACATGTACCCTCCCAATGATAATTCAGGATACAACTTCTGAGTCTGAGGAGTCAGCCAGCCAGTATGTGACAGTAATGCAGTTGGCATATTTTTTCCATGGTAGGCCGCTCAGTGGGCGTTCCCACGGAACTCCAATGGTTTTTGACGCATTCCCAAACTTAAAAGAACTTATAAACCAGGAAATGATTCAATGGAGGTGTAACAAGGAGAAATATCTTTATTTCTCTTGGTTTTTTCCTCAGTCTATATAAGCTGCATTCTGAAGCACACATCGAAAGGGGAAAATGCCTCTATAGATTATTTCTGTGCAGGAAGTTGCAGTTTCAATGAAAAAAAAATCCTGCCTACAACACAGGAACCCTTGAACCATGGTGCATGGGTGCCTGCGTTGACACTAGGCAGCCAAAACGGTGCCCAGGGGGAAAATGCACCGTATTGGATAAATACATTGCATTCCTGCCCTTTCCCTGTGGCGCCAGTAAGGTAACTTGCTCCACTGCCCTGCACCACCATTCCCATAAATATGCCCCAAAGTATCTGATTTGCAAAAGTGGTCTAACCTAAGACAATTATACGGTCTATATACATCATTGCTTAAGGTAAATCACATCCTGAAATTCACAAAAACAAGCAAGGCAATGAAATCTAACTTAATAATGACTTTCATTTAAAATGTAGGTTCTAAAAGAGACACTTTATAACAGTGGATGAAAAGTGGCATACATTATGTCATGAGTAATTTACGCCAATGATGAAAATGGCAAACATGAAAGTGAGCAATATAAAAACAACAATTTTTCCACAACACGTTTTCTCTTCTCCTCTACCCACCTTGTAAAATTGTGGTGGATTGCAATTCCTCCACACTTACATCAATATATTTCACTTTAAACTGAGGACTGGCTAAGATGATCAAATATGAAATACGAGTTACAAAACTTTTATAAGTTGGATAGCGTAGAGGTAAAAATTACTATTCCCACTCCAGAGAGTGCAACAGTAGGGAAAGAGTTGGATAGCGTAGGGTTAAAAATTACTATTCCCACTCCAGAGAGTGCAACAGTAGGGAAAGCGTTGGATAGCGTAGGGATAAAAATTACAATTCCCACTCCAGAAAGTGCAACAGTAGGGAAAACGGTGGATAGCGTAGAGGTAAAAATTACAATACCCACTCCAGAGAGTGCAACAGTAGGGAAAGCGTTGGATAGCGTAGGGGTAAAAAATACTATTCCCACTCCAGAGAGTGCAACAGTAGGGAAAGCGTTGGATAGCGTAGGGGTAAAAATTACTATTCCCACTCCAGAAAGTGCAACAGTAGGGAAAGCGTTGGATAGCGTAGGGGTAAAAATTACTATTCCCACTCCAGAGAGTGCAACAGTAGGGAAAGCGTTGGCTAGCGTAGGGGTAAAAATTACTATTCCTACTCCAAAGAGTGCAACAGTAGGGAAAGCATTGGATAACATAGGGGTAAATTTTACCATTCCCACTCTAGTGAAAATAAATTAATATAATTCACATAATTATCAATTAATAAAAATTAATTATCAATTAAGAATTAATTAATTATCAATTAAAAAGTAATTAACAATTTGTTCAAAAGAAATACCAATTAATTAATTAACATATTTAATTAATTATAATTAAATTACTTCCCACCCGATTCCCCTATAAACCCACAACCCGCTACAGTAAAAAAAATATATATTAATCACATAATTATAAATTAATCAATTAATACAAAATAATCATTTAAGAATTAATTAATTACCAATTAAAAATTAATTAACAATGTAATCAAAATACATACCAATTAATTAATTAACATATTTAATTAATTATAATTAAATTACTTCCCACCCTATTCCCCTATAAACCAACAACCCGCTACAGAAAATAGATTAATTTAATTCACATAATTATCAATGAATCAATTAATAAAACATTATTATCAATTAAGAATTAATTAATTACCAATTAAAAATTAATTAACAATTTATTCTAAAGAAATACAAATTAATTAATTAACATATTTCATTAATTATAATTAAATTACTTCCCACCCTATTCCCCTATAAACCCACACAACCTGCTACAGAATTAAATTACATAATAATTAAATAACATAAAATGACTTAAAATACATTACAAAAATATATACACTTTTCACACATATACTAACATAAAAAACACTTTAAAAATGTTGATATATTTAAAAATTAATTATGTTTAACAGACTAGATTATGTACTTCGATATTTTGACTGTCTATATTTTTAAAAATATTACATTACTTACCTTCAAAACGATATTTCTGATGTCTATATTCTGTCCATTCGATATTTTGTCCATTCTATATTTTGGACTCGATATTTTGATTTGTCTATGTTTTGGAATCGATATTTTGCCCATTTACCATCTGCACATCATGATTTGTAGTTTAGTTGGCATCTGACCATGACCAATACTTTATACCTGCACTTTACTGAGCCACCTGATTGCATTTCAGCTGGTAGCTGAAATCACTATCCTTGTACTAAGTCAAGAGCACATGTGTGTCTGATTATGACATTAGATAATGTATGTTGGTATGAAAGTTTCACAGTACTTTTGGTTTTGGATACCATGGCCTGACTCTATGCAAACTTTGAAGGTAAGGTTGATCGCTACTCTCTCTCTATCTCCCTCTCTCTCTCTCTCTCTCTCTCTCTCTCTCTCTCTCTCTATAGGGTCCTTATTTAGGGTTTTGATAGTGTGATACTCCATCAAAAACATGACTGATATCCCAACCACTGTATTACAATTGCATTGTATGCTAGTGCACTTGTAATAAGGTAAACAACATATCCTCGAAGTTTGTGATGGTGTATTCCATTAGCAAAATCTAATTAAGTTCCTCAGTATACTATATAATCGTAGATATTTTTTTGAAATTTTAAAATATTATGCTTTTAGTCACACCAGTAGAATAGTCCCTATTTACGCATGGGTTTATATAGTCTGATTTTGTTTTTGGTTGACAGGGTACTCAATCACACGTGAGTACATGACACTATTACTGCAGTTACTTTTACTACAGCCATGTTTACTACTTTAGGTTTTTGGAATGCTGTACTTTTAAATTAGCAGGTAGCAAAAGCAGGTTCTGTTCTTTTATGGACTGACAAAAATAAACCATATATATATATACATTAGTGGACAACTTCTTTCTCCAGATTGCTACCTCAAACTCTAGATCATCCGTAACTGCTTCAAAGAAAACATAATAATGAAAAATGTTTTTGGATTTTTAGCCATAATCATAATATGTAATATTTACACTGTACCATTCTACAATCGAGTCTATCAATTTGTTTCGATAAAATCTCTAATTTGCAGATATTTAATGAATGATTTGGAAGACCATATTAAAGTATCACTACAAATAGGACCAATCCATTCTATAACCGGCCAAATCCCATGATTTAGTAGGTCTGTATGTCTAGCACGAACACTTATGGGTAATGATGTGGAGCTCCATAATGGAGTATAGTAAATATGTTTCACTAGTTTAAAAGCATTTACTAGCTGACTGCACAAATGTGAAACAGACTGTTTTATTGTATATTTGCTCAGTGAAATTGATTTTAAAAAGCACATAGTGAATCCCTGCCTAAACTTACTTCATAAATAAAAGGAAGACTGCATATTGGCTGACAGCCGCTTGACCCACGATTAGAAAACTCATGTGTTGAATCATAATATCATTTAAAAATCTGGTATGAGGGAATGCCTAACTGCCTCTTACTATGAGCAGTTTATGATATTTTATAGCTCTCTGGGGATGACACATGTCCATGAACAATAGGTGGGAGTCTTTACCCTGTCAAAAGGGTTTATTTGGACAAGTTGAATTACTGTTTTACACTGTTAGAGTCAAGTAGGCCTGAAGCGATGTTTGCACTGCCACTGTAATGGATGGCACAAATACGTTGTGCAGTCTACTAGTGGCATTCTACTCCCAACCACTAGGTACATTTTGTACTATATACTAGGGACTTATAGGCAAATTCAATATACCAATTTGGCGTATGCCAATTTGCCAATGCTAAAAGGGAAAACATAGCCACTTTACCACTGGTTAGCTGAGGCAAACTGCATAGAGTTCTGAAGACAGCAGACATAAAGGGTTCAGTGAAATGCAAAATATCTGAGAGGATAAAAGTAAAAGGAGGTTTTCCTAGACTACAGATTTGATCTTCTTATTTCTTCATAGAGCATTTCATCCTGTTATCTGCAGGGAAACTATCAAGCCATTGGTAGATAGTTTAACTATTGAACAGATACTGGATCTGGAGAGAACTACAGTGTAAATCGCTAGTTTGCTGGTGGAAAAGTGATGCTTCTCTTTTGCTGTAAGCTTGCTCCTTGTCGAGGAGTGGTGCCAATGTACATGAGAGTCAATAAAAAAGACCTGACACTTGGGGTCTTATGATGTTGGTTGGAGTTGCCTCTGACCGACACTGTTGCAGTCTCAGGACTGACCTACTTCTGGTCGGTGGTCCCGCCACCGCAATTACAATGGGAGCACACATGGTGAGGTTGCATACTCCCATTTCTTAATGGGAGCTTGTCCTCCAGCCGTAAACCAGCTGTAGCACAAGCTTCCATAGAGAAATGGGATATTGTGTTCATCCCTGCACCGCTTGGCAGGCCCCTCAAGGTGCCTGCCACATGGTGCAGGGATCAAAACAGGGGGGCACCATAGGTGCCCCCTTTGCGCCCCCAACAAGAGGCCACAAGGAGAAGGGGGCCCTGTTAGGGGGCCCCAAAAAAACTTTCAGACAGGCTTTCCATGGCTGGAAGCCCGGCATGGAAAGCCTGTCTGAAACCGTGCATTTCAATCCCAAAGGCGGAAACGCCGTCCATTGGAATTACGGACTGGTATCTGACTGGCCGACCTTCGAAATCCAGCCGGAATGACTGGCCGGTTTTAGTTATGAAGCCTAGATTGTAATTAGGAGGTGAGAAGTGAAACTGACGATGAGTATCGTAAAGTCTCCGACCTAAGGTCATTGTAATCAGCCCCTTAGTGGATATCTCAATGTATGGAATTTGGACTTGATGTTATCTCCTCTTCTCTATCCATAGAAATCTTGTGTTACTGATGCCTGCATTTGAGCATAATGTCTGTGGGGGGAGATCATGAGTCCCACCACAGTGTTTTACATAGGTGACCAGAGAGATCTATGTCACAGGTAAAAACATTTTCATTCTTTGACTGTGCTTTTACATATCATCTGAATCAGGTGTGTTAGTTCAATAGACTCAATTTCATAGAAATAAGACTAGAACTCCCAGACTGCAGTGATATATTTAATCAAAATCCAGAACTGGATAACTTTTCAGTGACAAGTATTTATCTGTTCAACATTATACTGCTGGATCATTTTTGATATGCACTCATTTGCTCCTTAGTGCTAGAATGTGCTGTGCAATTGTGATAGGAGTGGGTGTACCTTATGGTAGGATGTGTAACATGATAGATGTTGTTGTTAAAAAAGGTTGGGTGTGAGTTGTGATCAAAAGTACTCTCACACCTGTTTGAATGGATTACTAAGGTGAGTTCTGTGAAGGAGAATTGTGTCACAGAGTAGAAAAAAGTTCTAATGTATTACATAGGGAATATTAGGAGTACTGTCAGATAGCATACTTGTGAAATGGTTGCCATTCGTGCAGGGAGTCTTGTAAGGAAATATGGGTGCCAGAATGGTGAGAGGGTGAAGTTGTTAGTGAGTTTAGATTGTGTGTATACTCACCATTGTCCACTTTACCTGGAATCCCCACAATACTTTCAGAGTGGGGTATGGACAAACTTTCAGCTTCCATGGAATAAGGTTGAGGGGTCAGGGAGATCCACCACCACTTGCTAGGGCATCTTAGTGTATCCTGGAAGCAATGGAATAGACCCTCCCCCGCAGGTCCTTTCATCACTTGCAGAGATTCTCCTATGAATGCTGGATACAGTATTCAAAGATGCAGGTATCATTGATGAGTAAATTTAGAACAGATGTGTGTTGACAAACTAATCTGTCAATGTTGACAAATGCACCCTGGTGCAGAAAGTCCAGCCTCACCTTTCAGTCCTCTGTTGTGAGGGTCCAACATCCCACTCTGGAGGACGATGACTCTAAATATGGCAGACAAATTTCCACCATACCAAAGTTGATGGAGGGTTATCTGTCAAAGGAGAACAGAAGTACCGATGAAAGAGAACTGAAGAACAGCCGAAGGTCTTTCCTCCATTAGGATATATGGTCAAAATCCAAATATGGCAGCCAGTGAAAAGCTGGCCTGACTGATGTATCAGTCACGCCATGATAGAGGAATGACAGTTCATCCATTAAACTCTAGGAGAGGTTGCAGAGCAGGAAACCTTGTATATCCCACCCAGATAGCCCTTGGATAAGAAGAAAAACGTGGGGAATCGGATGCTGTTTTCTATGTGCAGCACCTGTCAATTATCCTATGATTAACTTGTATACTGAAATATGTTTGCAATCATCTACATGTAAACCTAATACCAGTTGCAGTGAATGTGATAATTATTCCATTCATGGTCCTTCTAAGGTTCACAAATAGTATTATCTGAACTAAAGATTTTAAATACTCCTATTTAGCGAAATAATAAGCAGCAGTTGGTTACAAGAAATGACTAGATTACTAGCTTTAATTTACAAAGTGGAAGCTAAGAATTTACCCTTGATGCAGCAATTTGGTTGCCACCAGTCATCACCTGAGGTACTTCTGACTCAAGCCAAGTAAATCCCCCAGAATTATCCTTAGTCATGTCGTGGACTGTTGGGATGAGAATGTCTATGGCAAGTTGAATGTGTGAAATTGGATTGTTGGCAGGAGCGGCCAGTGCAGGTAAGAGTGGTGAGCCAGGTTGGGGGAGATTCGACAGACAACCACAAAGGAAAATTAAATAAATAATACGTTTCCCTCATTGTCATCTGTCGAAATCCACCCCCCACTGGCCATTCTTACCTGAACTGGCCCCTGCTGGTTGTTGGTAGACTAAAGGGTGGGCTCTATCACTTGCAGGATGAACCACAAAAAGTCCCTAAATTAACCCTTTGCTTAATTCTGGGTAGCTTGGCACTTAAAGCTATCAGGCTCAACTTAGAGGCAATTGGTAAAGTATTTATGCAGCATACAAGCAGTAATAAAGTGGAAAAACAACATTAAAAAACCCCAAAACAATTTTGAAAAATTGAGTAAAGTTTAATAAATTATTTTACACCAAAACAACCAAAATCAAATCAGTAGAAACAGAGTTATGACTCTTTAAAGTTTTTGTGAAAACTGGAGGCTAATAGATCAAAGCACCAACTGCGGACATCTAGCTGTGCATGACTGGGTCAAAGTTAAAAAACATGGTCAATCGCGATGGTGCACAGTTCGGACACAAGAAATGTATTGGGCCTGGTAGACGCTCAACTTCGGTTTTAAATAGAATTCTGAGAAAAAGTGTCTGAGAGGGTTAACGTTCAGTTAGGAAAACCTGCAGGAGGTGTCCAAGGAGGGATCTTCATCATCAGATGACCTTGGGTCAAAGCTGTGGTGAAGATTTCTATATACGGACATAGTTGCTGAAATGGAAGTCAAAATACTCCAGCAGGGACGAAGCAGAGGGCTGCAGCCAGAGAGTTCCTCGAGGTTGGATCACCCCTTTGGAGCAGGACCCTTGAAACGGATTTGCTGCTGCGGTGAAGAAAGTAGCAGGAGAGGCTGCAAAGTCAATCCGACTGGCGTTGCACATAGGGGTGATAGATGAGTAGGTTGGTCCTAGTCTCATCCGGGTTCTCAGATCACCTTTTGGTCCAAATTTGTCTAAGTCCTCAGTTTCAAAAATTGGCCATCAGGTAACCTTTATCACCACAACCAAGGGTTCAGGACTGGGGGGGCACCTCATGGGGGTTCAGGACTCATTCAGGCTGGGTCCAGGTGCGGGTTCAAGATGGTGGGAGCCTTTTATGTCCCGGTGGCTCTGAACAGAAGGCCAGAAAATTAGACCTTGGAATCACTTTCTGAGTCCTGGGTGCAGGTGACATGCAGGGCTCAAAAGCAGGGCTGGCCTCTGAGTGTTCTTCCACAGGTGCAGTAGCGAACTGAAGAGTGGGTCTGAAGGTCCTTTTTTAATACCCTGGTGCCTTTCTTCTGGAGTGTGGGAGAAGCACTGGCTCCAAGCTGGCTGCAGTGATAATACAGAGTTATTAGGCATTTTGTGTGAAGGCAGGGCTGAGGCTATTCAGTTGTAAGTGGGGCTGTGCTGAGCCCCACTCTCATCCTGCCAGAAAATGGCCTATTGCGTCACACCTAATCCCTCTACTGGCTAACTCTCTAGAAGGAATTCACAAAGTCTAATTGTCAGCTACCCCCAGTCATGTCACCCAAGACAGGCTGCAGGCTGCAGGCTGCCAGTATTCCACTGTTCAAGGGACTTATTAGTAAATGAAATATGCCAATTAGGTATATGCCAATCAACCATGTTTAAGGGAGGGCGCACAAGCCCTTTAGCACTGGTTATTCAGCACAAAAAGGAGGAGGGTAAAGGCAAAAATGTTGAGGTGACCCTGCAAACAGGGCCAAATCCAACAGGGTACAAGAGCATACCCCTGCCCTGTGTTCCCAACTGCATGACAATCTAATATCCTGACTTTTATTTCAGCCCTGGCATCGCACTTATTTAGTCAATATGCAGAGGCCTAAGCCTGTCTCTCACTATGTCCTGAAAGGGATTCAAACAAAGTGCTTCTGAGCCCCAAAGCTACCTGTATCTGGCTCCAGTGTCTGAGGGGGCACCGAGGGACCACCAGAGGCCCCGGACACTGCACGACATTGAGGGACTCGCGCAGGCTTGCCCGGTCCAAGAGGGTGCCCATCTGCGCCCGTCACCAGCAGGAGGAGGCAGGGCTGGGCCCCCCAATTGGGTGTGTGTTCTGGCAGCAACTCTTAGTCTTCCACCTTCTCGTCCTCTGATGACCACTTCGGCTATGGTACTGTAACTTTGAACCTTTCATTTTGTTGTTTGTTGTATATGTATATTGCTCTGTCATTTGCACGTGTAGATTCTAGACCAAATCAATGGCGTTTTTCTTTATAAACATGGGGAAAAGTAAACATCCGAGTTCTGCCCTAGCAAAATCACCTCCAAAATCGTGACAATCCATCATTAATTATATAACAGGGGCGATGGGGGCCATTGAGAAGCAATTCCTAAGTGTGGAGGAAACTACTATTTGTACTGAAAGTGGCATTGAATCTTCTAACACAAGTATAACTTCCTGAAATGTCGACCAACTGCGTGAATTGCAGCCCACAAGTTTAGCTATAGCGAATACAGATAAAGATGATTCTGTCCTTAACCTTACCCTCATTTCACTGGGTACTTCGAACCCTATTCCCCCATCTTCGAACCCTATTCCCCCATCTAAACGGCCCAAAATCCCCAAAAGCTGCTCTGCTAATACTAATACAGTATCATGTGATGGGAAAATAAAGGTTATAAAACAGGCATCTGTGTTAAAACCGGTTTCAAGATCTAAGCAACAGGAGATGCTAGCAAGTCACTGCCCTCTGTACTTTCTGCTTCCCTGGGCTGTTCTTCACTAGCAACCTCAGTTCAAGCATTGATAGATCTCATCAAATCCTCTGTGTGTAGTCTTACAAATGGATTTAAAGCTGTTGAATGTGCTGTGGTAACCTGTGCAGAAAGATTAGGCCCAGCCAATTTGCACTCTGGGAACAGTAGGGGTGGGACAAATGGTTACTGTAGTACTGATCGTGCTGCCCCTGAACACTCATACCACACCAAACAACCTGATCCAGGGATTTGTGAGGACATTTAAACCCACCTCTGGCTGTATATTATTGACTGGGTTTGGAATTATGGGAGAGGGATTTTGCAATATGGTTCCCACCAATGATTCATGAGGTACCCTTCAACCCCTTCAACTAGTGTTAACTACTGTGCCCCAGTCTGGTATGGATTAAGCATGGGCGAATTTTGCGGATCTCGCGTTCGCGAATTTTGCGGATTTGCGGATTCGCAATCCGCAAAATCCGCGAATTCCCGCGAATTTGCGGATTTTTTTTTTTTTTTGTGTTCGCCCGTGTTTCTGCCAGTTCGCGAGGGTTTTTACAATTTCGCAATTTGCGAACTTACCTGTCGGGTCGCAAGTTTTGCGAACTTGTTGTTTCTACATGTCCAGCCTGTTTGGGACACTCTTCTTCATCACTGCCACTCTCTGTCACCACTGCCACTCTCTGACTACTCATGCCACCCTCTGGCCCACCCATGCCACCCTCTGTTTCATCACCACACCCTCTGGTTGTCCAGTGTACATTATTTTCGGCAAAGCAAAGCACACCTTCCCTGCCTCAAGTGACCTGAATTAATTTGGGGCTGATTAATGTGTCACAGAATATTTTTTTAGCTGGCACCTGCTTCCTTAGTGCGCCCTGATTAGTGATCTTTTGCACTTGCTAAGTGCTTTCATTGTTGCAAAATTAGTTACAACACCTGCCCTGCCCCAACTGACAATAATGAATTAGGGGCTAATTAATGTGTCACTGAAAGAATTTAAAGTTCCAGCCTGGCACCTGCTTGTCTGCTCCTTTAGCTGTAAATCAGGACCTTTGTGGCATACAGTTAAGGTCAGAGCAGGGTCACACAATAGTTGCAAGCAGGCAACCGAATTCTGGAGGGCCCCCTCAGGAAGCAATACAAAGAATCGTTACAAATCATGAGGTTGACCTTTTGCACCTGCTCATTGCTTTTGCTTTTGCTGAAATCGTTTTGCGGTTTTTTTCGCGCTATTCGCGGGGCGCGGCGTCGTGCGAAACCGACCGCGGAAGCCGCCAATTCGTGCGAATGAGCATTTTATTTTTTTGCGGCTTGTTGTTTCGCGAGTTTTTTTGCAGTATTCGCGAGCCGCTTGCAGCGCAACACGCGAATTTACCCCAAGGTCGAGTACGGGCGCGGCCATTTTGTTTGCGTGACGTATTTCCGTTTCCGCCCGCTATGTATAATCTCGCGCAGTAAGCGCATTGCGAGTAGAGGTTCGCACGAGATCGCGCGGGAAATCTAGAGGTTCGCACGAGATTGCGAGGAAAATCTCGCGCGAACTGACTTTCGCGCTCGGAAACGACACAGGAAATGAATGAAAAACTGGGCATGGTGTTTAATCCTCTTGATATCTTTCCCATCCTTTGCTTGTTTTCAGTTTTTTTTTTACGATTTTGCTTCTTATCTATCCCTCTCTTTTCCTAGCTGTATATTTTTGTCTTTTCTGCTATTTTTCTTTACTTTTAAACTACTTTTGTAAACTCTTTTCTTTTCTTCTTCCCTATCCTATTCTTTCTTAATTTTCTACTTCTTCCTACCTTACCTGCCCAGACCATGGTCAAGCCAGGCGCCGTGAAGCTGCCCAGGCACTTGAGGGCCGCAGCGGCGGCGGGGAGTAGTGCTGGACCCAGTGGCAGGACAGCAGGCGTGAGATCGAGGGGGGAGCAGGTGACGCGCCGGGAGATATTCAGCCCGGAGGAAGTGGGCGCGCTGGTCTACTTCGTCCAGCGCCGCCTGCCCAGGACCATCGCGGGAGGCGGCAGGATCGCGGCCGGCGGCTACAACATGCGGGAGCGCCGGAAGCGGTGGTGGGAGAAGGTGTGCTGGGCCATATCCCACCTCTACGGGGTCCAGCGCACCTACAGCCAGGTCACCCATCGCTGGACGGACCTCCTGGACCGCGAGCGCGACCTGCTGGACCAGCTCGGCTTGGAGATCCCCGGGCTTGGTGAGTAGTAGTAGCCATTGGCATTTAATCACTCACTACTATGATGTTTTCTCCTGCTCTGTGTTGTTGTATTGCAAATATTTGTTTTTTACATGGAGCAAGCCAATAATGCCGCTGATGACGATTACATTGTAGTTAAATTATATTTCAAAATCTTCTGTGCATTTCAGGTGCACTGCTCTCCTTCTCAGTGGGGTTGCTACTATGCTTATTTGTTTTCTATTTCGTGGTCTCATTGGCCTGAGTAACTATTATGTATGAGTGTACTTAACAGAACTGCGTAATGCTAGACACTAGGGGGCAGATTACATTTACAAGCCCCTTGCGCCACGTTTACGTTGCCTTGCGTGACGCAACAGCGGCGTAAACGTGCCGCATCCCTGCAAGTCATTTACAGCATGACGCATCTAGGGAGATGCGTCACGTTATAAAGCCATGGGCCTGCACCACAATGGGTGCGTTCCTAGTACGCAGGGTGGGCGGTCCCGCGGCTGTGCGCCTCGCAAAATTGCCTGCGTGAAATCTACAAGATTTAACGCAGGCACTTCTGCGACGCTGCTACGTCAATTCAATTCCTTATGTCTGCTCGAAGCAGGCGAAAGGACTGACACAGCATGTAAAGTATTGGGTGGCCCTGAGCATTACTGGAGTTGCATTGCGTTGGCGACGTGACTCCAGCGATGCGCCGCTCTTACGTGACGAGATGCGTCACGCAAGTGCCTACCCTTGCGCCAGGGCGCGCCGCATTGTAAATGAGGCACATCTGCCGTGTCGCAAGGGTAGTTTTGCGTGACGCATTTGATCTGGCGCATCTCTGGAGATGCGCCAGAACGCGTAAGTAAGTATGCCCCTAAGGGGCAGAATTGCAATTACCGTCGCATCCCTGCAAAGTAGCAGGGATGCGCCATTAATTGTGCGGCCCGCTACCACCACCAAACATGGTGCGCCGTATTTGCAATGCGGCGCCCCATGGGCCCAAAACGTCACCGAAGCTTTACTGCTGGAGTTGCGTCGCAACGATGGCGCAGCTCCATCAATGCTCTGGGGTACCCTATCTCCCCAATGCTGGGTCAAGCCGTACGTCTGCTTCAAGCAGGTGCAGGGTTTGTGTGACGCATCATTGTCCTAAAGGTGACTGATTGATATTTTGTAGATTTCCCTCAGCCACTATTAGGATGTGTTCCAGCGCAGGAATGCCCTCCCTTGCGCCGGAACGCCCCCTGATGGCGCAGGGCTTTATAACGGGATGCATCTCCCAAATGCGTCACGTTGTTATAATATTATACGCCGCACCATGGCGCCCTTTTTTGTTTAGCTGCTGCGTCACAAAAGTCACGCAAGAACGGCGCAAAAGAGCCGCAAGGGCTTAAATCTGCCCCTTCCTTTGTAACCCTGACAATAAGAAAAATAGTGGCGGTGGATTGATAGTTTGACTATTTAAATGACTGGTAATGTAGCAGGCAACTGTTAGTGTTGTCACTGATCTGACTGAAATCACAATGGAGTTTGTCTGTCACTTTGCGTCTTGCCTGCGGACTGCTGCCTGCCAGTCCTAGGTGAACGTTTCAGTACTTTGTTTAGTGAGTTACGTGACTTTCGAAGTCACAGGTCCGCAAATAAATAAAAAGTAACCATAATCAATATAATTTCGCGGAAATATTTTGTTATTGTTCTTTTGAAATGTTTGATTTGGTTGACATTGACAAGCAACAATCATCCATGTTTTCTGTTCTTTCTTTCATGTTGTACGTCAGCTCCCCCCAGGGGCGAGAGGAGGACACAGGAGCAGCAGGCGGCGGATGCTGTTCAACAGGGCCAGGATCGGGCAGGCGAGGGCTCCTCTGCTGGCCCCAGTAAGTTTTCATTTTAGACTAGTACCTATTTTTCCTAGCGTTCCTCATTTGAATTTTTTCAAAATTGTCTTTGCTCTTCTTGTAGACTGTATCTAAATTCTTATCCTGCCTCTACTATGACTCCCTGTGGTATTACCAGATTATTCTTATTAGTCTGTCTGTGTAGCTAACTAAGATTGCACGGTTGGCGAAACTCCCATGATTCTAGTCAGCAATAGCTCTATCAACTTAGTGCAGTCCTCTGGGATTGTCCATAATGTCTTTTGAAGTGTTCTATCTGGACTCATGCTTGCAAAAATTGCAAAACCTTTCGCTCAGTCACTCTAGTCTGGAGGACCAAAAAACACAGATTGTATTTAAATTTAAAAGCTTTATTAAAAGTAAACACATTTATTAAAATGAAGTCATAATAAAACTAAACGTTTAACTGATAATGGAAAAGTGGTTAGTGCTGACGATTAATTGAAGACATTTCTTGTGGTCGAGCCGAGCTCTCACCTGGTTTCAACTTGATCTTGTTGTTAGAAGTCCATCTTCTGTCTGTGTGGAGAAAAATGGTGCGTGTTAAAAAATCAGCCTTCATCAGTTGTGCCAAAAAGTGCAGCAAGACAACCTTCCCTGGAAAAAGGGACATTTTTTTTTAACTTTAACGTAGACAGTCACAAATTACATTGTTTTCACATGTCTTCATTCCTAGACCAAATACTAGTGACTAGTGAGTGCTTTATTGTAAGATTCTTAAATGTACTTTGTAGGTGGAACATCTGGTGGCGGGGCCAGTGTGGTGGTGGTGCTCGACACGGAGGCGGAGGGCAATTCATCAGGGGAGGAGGCGGCGGCGGCGGCTGTGAGAGTTGAGACGGTGGTGGCGGCCAGAGGTAAGCTCTTATATATTCCTTACTTATTGAGATTGAAGACTAGCTGGGAAGGCAAGAATATGAGATGCATGGCTGGGTGAATGATGAAGCAATGATGGGTGGAAGGACAACAGCCTGGGTGGGTGACACAGAAACTGTATGTGTCCATATACCTGGATCATGCTACTATCTGACTCTTAGATAGCATATGTGTATCTAGAGCAGGGGTACTCATAGTACGGCCCGCGGGCCGGTGGTGGCCCGGCAAGCCTTCCTTGGCGGTGCGCAGACCTTGCAGACAATCACTGCTCCCCCGGCCCCCACAGAGCAGAGGCTTTTTTGTATTTCACCTGTTAGCGCCCCTGCATCTCCACTCTGACAATCACTGCTCCCCCGGCCCCCACAGAGCAGAGTGGAGATGCAAGGCCACAAAGAGGTGAAATAGAACAAAGCCTCTGCTCTGTGGGGCCGGGCAAGCAGTGATTGTCAGGGTGGAGAAGCAGGGGCGCTAAAACAAACAAAGCCTCAATAATATGTTAATGGTCTTTTAAAGACCTGTTAAGTACTTTGGTGTTGTTGTCTGTGTGTGCGCGTTGAGGAAGCGGTCTCAACCCGGGCTGAAGGCTGACACAGATAGACACACACACAGTGAGATGACAGAGGGAGAGGGAGGGCAGGAGGGAGAGAGAGATGGAGGGAGGGCAGGAGGGACAGCAGGAGGGAGAGAGATGTATGTAAATGCTGGGTCTGGTGGCTCAGTGGATGAGGGCATCTGCTGCAGGGACCTGTGTGCAACCTCATGGTCACAAGTTATCGTTTTGCTTTAGCCCCGCCCCCTCTGACTCCGCCCCCACCAGTGCGGCCCTCGGCCCCAAACTACACTGTAAATGTAGCCCCTGAGAGAAAGTTTGTGAGTACCCATGATCTAGAGAGAGTAGATGGTCAGTGGATGAACTAAGTGTAACTTTGAAGAGCATGTAACACTGCACCCGCACGTCCGTTCCAGTGTAGGAAAGGCAAGGAAAAGAACTTTTAATTTTGTCCAAATACTACCATAAATAGTAGCAGTAGTTTGTATTGCAAGCACTGCATAGATCCGGTTATTATGGTGGCCACTCCCTACCTCTCTTAATAAGTTTAGTAGTACTCAGTCATTCATGTGTGGATGTATCACTGCCTGTCACTCAATAAAAAGCAAAGCACCTAAAGTCATCCCATATATAAGCAAAAACATCCCATGTGAAGTGATAGATAATCAGATTATTTATCTTCTTCAATTTTCCATTTCTAGTACTCATTTCCACTGTAGGGTGAAAGTTAAATTAATTAAGCAGTAGCCCTTGAGTTGTAACAGAGTATTCTCAGTGCCACCCGTAATAGAAAAGTAAGAGATTCACCACCTGCATGTACTGGACGGGTACAGTAACGCAACGGCAACGCAAGTCTAGGTCACTCCTCATGGCGTGCGTCTCTTTTTCTCGGGTGCAAGTTTACCGCGCTGGCATTATGCCGGCTTGCAGAAAATAACGTACCAATTTTCCAAAACAAGAGACAAGAAGAAGAATAAGACTGGTGTACTTTCATAGTCGACTCCAATGGAAGTCCACAGTGCTCATAGAATTTGTTCCTTAAACTCCCACTAATGTTAGAGCAAGGATGAAGAAGTGTGAGGTTAGATAGATACTGGCCTCAATAGTTATGTAATGCGCTTGCAAGTTGCTAGTTGTACTGCAGCACACATTTCTGCTGAATGATTGAGTTAATCTTAAAGAGCATTGGTTACAGACTATGTCTTTCTTTCTTCATATAGGTTCTCCTTCCAAACGAACAAGGAGGAAGGAGCTGGCTAGAGCGGCCCGGCAACGGAGAATCGAGGCCACTGTTGCGGAATATCGGCGGCTGGTGGCCCTGGAGGACGAGGAAAGTGTGCGGTCGACAACAACGACAACGTCGTCTGCATCGGCCTCCGTGGCCCCACCGGCTGCCACCCAGCACAGTGGTCCACCGAGACTGAGCCGGGCTGCCAAAGGCAAACGCCACCGCCGAGCAGCAAGGCCAACAGCTGCTTCTCACAGGCCTTGCACCTGCAAGGCAGTGAAGGCACGCCTGCGCCGCACTACCCTGATGGTGTCCCGCCTTCAGCAGGAGCTCGCCTTGCTCCGCGAGGAGCATGATGCCCTGGCCCAAAAAGTTAACAGCATCCACCCATAGTGTCCCTTGCCCCTTTTTTAGAGACTTTTGGGGGGTGGGAATTGGGAGTTGGGTTTTTGGGGACTTTTGAAGGACAATCGTTGGGGTTAGGGAGGGTCTTGCGGGAGATTATTTTGTTAGGGATATAAATATACTTTTTCAAACTTTATCTGAGCATACCTGTTTTTTACTGCTTGCCTGGTGGGTGGGGGTTTAACGTTGACTGTTTTCCTGAAAGTTTAGTTCCATTTTCTTCCTTTAAGTGTAAATGCCCAAATGTTTTCAACACTAAGTGCCTCTCACAGACTAAGTGAAGTGAATCCAAGAGTCCTAGGACTTTAGTAGTACTACCTTCAGTCTCTCGTCTCTCGTACTAATACTCCATTATACCCCCAAACCACCAAACGCTTATCTTACCTGTAATTTGTGTTTGAAAGTAGGGCTAGGCCCAGGGCTGGCTCCACGGGAAACACCGAATAACGTTGGCAATCTTGGTCGGATAAAATTTCCTCATAGCGGTGGTACTAGTGGTGTGACACAGTGGCAGTTGCATGCCTATGAAAAAAAAGAAAATGAAATCTGGTTTGTCCTCCTGAGCAATTCAACGGTACAACTGAGAATATAGCAGGTGACAGAAGTACAGTAGAGCAGTGCCACATTGTAGCCTAACAAATGGTAAAGTATAACTACTAATTCGGTTGAAGTTCTTTCACATTAGCAATGGTTCTTTGTCAAGCAGAGTAAGAATATATCATCGACAACTGTGGAAAGAAAGAATGCGACAGTACAGGGCCTGTGTGGAATTATTGATAACTATATTCAACATAAGGTCTCTGTAGCCAGATACCCGAGAGCCTTGCTGGTCACTATAAATCCATTCACAACAACACTCAATGGGGTTGGTCTGGAAGGTGTCACGTTTACTCCCCGTGATCCAGTCGATGCAAATATGGTTCCACCTCCAAATGTCACCAACACCCAGAAGTGTAAACACAGGGTGTTCGAGGCATTAGGCGAGGGAGAAAAATAACAAACTAAAATAAAAAATGTGGGATGGGTAAAGGTAGGGTCAGCAGGGAAAGGATACCTGTAAGAGAAGACAAGACAGGCATCAGTGAAGTGATGTCCTAACATACAAGGGTACTCTCATATAGTCTCACTAAATAGTCTGCAAGTCTCCCGCCTACTCATGGGAAATGTAGTTTCATAGTACGGTAGGCGCTTAGGGGCTGCGTAACCTGACAGAAGGTATAGTAGATAGAAAAGGAGAAATTGCTTTTTTTCTAGGTGTCCCCTCACTCACCAGGGTTGCCCCTTGGTGACATGCTTCATCATTGGGGCCATCCCAGTCCTCTACGGCCTGGGGCGTGCTGCGACTTGCGAATTACGTAGGAGCACTTACAAATGACTATGTGTGGTGCAGATAGTGGAGTGGACTAAGTGATGTGTTAAGGGATCAATGTAGAAGCCGAGAGAGAGCAAAGAAATGCAGTCACAGTCAGAGAAAAAGGCAAGGGATACTGTATCTATGTGGTTGTAGTGGTCCTGTTGGAAGTGGTAAGTAAGTTGCCCGCAGAAAAAAAATCCTCCTATTAGCGGCACTCCTCCATTGCAGCCGACGCTTCGTCCACCGATGTTGGTCACCAGAAGACACCCTGTCCACTGCCTGCCTGATGCTGAATTGTGGCTCGCTACTGTGAAGCCTGACTCCATCCTTTTTTCCCCATTGCAGAGACTGAAACCCGGCCTGTAATTATTCAACGAAAAACAGGAAGTGATATAATATTACAACACCACTGATAAATAAATATAAGGTATGTAGGCTGTGGAGTGCAAAAAGTCACAATTTGTTTTTCCTAGTAGACAGACAGTACAATGTTTTTGAAAGTGCGTACTCTGAGTCACCTTTTGAAGGATAAATAAGTATGGGCAAATTAATGTAGCGGATCTTGCCCCTCAAGCTAGGTGTACTGTAAACTGTGTTTTAGAACAAAAATAGATCTTCCTAGCAGTGCTCCCACCCAAAAAACGAGGCCTAGCAGAAAACTGGAGACAAAACTTACTTTGAAAGTAAAAGTAGGCCGAAGTACCCTAATTACCCATTACCCCCCGTGGATTGCATTCAAACCACTTGCAAGCAACCAAGCAAAAGTAGCCATAGCCAGCATCGCTCCAAGACTCGAAATCCCCCCCACTCAAACACATGCAATAGAAATACTGCTAACCCTAACGAACCCTAAGTTAAGAATAGTGGCAAAGGCTTTCTTTAACTATGCCAAATCCCCCCTTTCCCACCATGGATTTTCTTCAAATGACTTGCAACCAAAATTACACATTCTCACGAGTGCTCTAAGACCCCAGAACTCAGTTTGAAAAATCTAGAACACCCCGATACACATGCAATCCTGCTGCTAGGGCTAACCCTAACGAACCCTAAGTTACAAAAAGTGCCAAAACTAAAGGCTTTTCCGCGCGGATTTTGTCCCAACCACTTCTACCCGGTATTAGACCTTCCCAGGAATGCCCCAAGACCCGGCAACCCACCCGCCAAGAAGCATAACACCCCCAAACAGGCCAAAAGCAAAATCTCATACTTGCAATATTTCTGGGCCTTCGGTCCAAACGCGCTGCGTAGCTAGGCCATAAGTCGGGGTTGGCACGACGGATTTCCTGAAAAGCAAATGCAATCAAGATTAGAGTGTCCCAGCAGTGCTCCCAGACCACGAAACTCACCCAGAAACACCAGGAAGCCCCCCAAACAGGCCCCCGAAAACGCTACATAGAGCAAAATGTCAGAAATAGCCCAAAAAAAAATCGGCCTGGATTTAGTCCCAACCACTTCTACCCGGTATTAGACCTTCCCAGGAATGCCCCAAGACCCGGCAACCCACCCGCCAAGAAGTATAACACCCCCAAACAGGCCAAAAGCAAACTCTCATACTTGCAATATTTCTGGGCCTTCGGTCCAAACGCGCTGCGTAGCTGGGCCATAAGTCGGGGTTGGCACGACGGATTTCCTGAAAAGCAAATGCAATCAAGATTAGAGTGTCCCAGCAATGCTCCCAGACCACGAAACTCACCCACAAACAGACGGAACCCCCCCTAAGAGCACCTCAAAGGCAAGCAAGTCATCAAAAACACAAAAAATTTTCCGCCTGGGATTTGGTCCAAAACACTTTTATCCGGTATTAGAGCTTCCCAGCAATGGCCCCAGAGCCGTCAACCCAGGAGAAAACGAGTAGAAGACCCCCAAACAGCCAAAGAGCAAAAGTACAAAAATGGGGACTTAGTCAATTTTTCACAAATTTCCCAAATCACTCCGCGCGCGCTCTGCAGCTAGGCCCTAAGTCCCCTCTGCCACCATGGATTTGCTTCAAACCTCTTGCAAAGTAAAGTAGATATAGCCAGCAGTGCTCCCAGACCACGAAACTCACCCAGAAACACCAGGAAGCCCCCCAAACAGGCCCCCGAAAACGCTACATAGAGCAAAATGTCAGAAATAGCCCAAAAAAAAATCGGCCTGGATTTAGTCCCAACCACTTCTACCCGGTATTAGACCTTCCCAGGAATGCCCCAAGACCCGGCAACCCACCCGCCAAGAAGCATAACACCCCCAAACAGGCCAAAAGCAAAATCTCATACTTGCAATATTTCTGGGCCTTCGGTCCAAACGCGCTGCGTAGCTAGGCCATAAGTCGGGGTTGGCACGACGGATTTCCTGAAAAGCAAATGCAATCAAGATTAGAGTGTCCCAGCAGTGCTCCCAGACCACGAAACTCACCCAGAAACACCAGGAAGCCCCCCAAACAGGCCCCCGAAAACGCTACATAGAGCAAAATGTCAGAAATAGCCCAAAAAAAAATCGGCCTGGATTTAGTCCCAACCACTTCTACCCGGTATTAGACCTTCCCAGGAATGCCCCAAGACCCGGCAACCCACCCGCCAAGAAGTATAACACCCCCAAACAGGCCAAAAGCAAACTCTCATACTTGCAATATTTCTGGGCCTTCGGTCCAAACGCGCTGCGTAGCTGGGCCATAAGTCGGGGTTGGCACGACGGATTTCCTGAAAAGCAAATGCAATCAAGATTAGAGTGTCCCAGCAATGCTCCCAGACCACGAAACTCACCCACAAACAGACGGAACCCCCCCTAAGAGCACCTCAAAGGCAAGCAAGTCATCAAAAACACAAAAAATTTTCCGCCTGGGATTTGGTCCAAAACACTTTTATCCGGTATTAGAGCTTCCCAGCAATGGCCCCAGAGCCGTCAACCCAGGAGAAAACGAGTAGAAGACCCCCAAACAGCCAAAGAGCAAAAGTACAAAAATGGGGACTTAGTCAATTTTTCACAAATTTCCCAAATCACTCCGCGCGCGCTCTGCAGCTAGGCCCTAAGTCCCCTCTGCCACCATGGATTTGCTTCAAACCTCTTGCAAAGTAAAGTAGATATAGCCAGCAGTGCTCCCAGACCACGAAACTCACCCAGAAACACCAGGAAGCCCCCCAAACAGGCCCCCGAAAACGCTACATAGAGCAAAATGTCAGAAATAGCCCAAAAAAAAATCGGCCTGGATTTAGTCCCAACCACTTCTACCCGGTATTAGACCTTCCCAGGAATGCCCCAAGACCCGGCAACCCACCCGCCAAGAAGCATAACACCCCCAAACAGGCCAAAAGCAAAATCTCATACTTGCAATATTTCTGGGCCTTCGGTCCAAACGCGCTGCGTAGCTAGGCCATAAGTCGGGGTTGGCACGACGGATTTCCTGAAAAGCAAATGCAATCAAGATTAGAGTGTCCCAGCAGTGCTCCCAGACCACGAAACTCACCCAGAAACACCAGGAAGCCCCCCAAACAGGCCCCCGAAAACGCTACATAGAGCAAAATGTCAGAAATAGCCCCAAAAAAAATCGGCCTGGATTTAGTCCCAACCACTTCTACCCGGTATTAGACCTTCCCAGGAATGCCCCAAGACCCGGCAACCCACCCGCCAAGAAGTATAACACCCCCAAACAGGCCAAAAGCAAACTCTCATACTTGCAATATTTCTGGGCCTTCGGTCCAAACGCGCTGCGTAGCTGGGCCATAAGTCGGGGTTGGCACGACGGATTTCCTGAAAAGCAAATGCAATCAAGATTAGAGTGTCCCAGCAATGCTCCCAGACCACGAAACTCACCCACAAACAGACGGAACCCCCCCTAAGAGCACCTCAAAGGCAAGCAAGTCATCAAAAACACAAAAAATTTTCCGCCTGGGATTTGGTCCAAAACACTTTTATCCGGTATTAGAGCTTCCCAGCAATGGCCCCAGAGCCGTCAACCCAGGAGAAAACGAGTAGAAGACCCCCAAACAGCCAAAGAGCAAAAGTACAAAAATGGGGACTTAGTCAATTTTTCACAAATTTCCCAAATCACTCCGCGCGCGCTCTGCAGCTAGGCCCTAAGTCCCCTCTGCCACCATGGATTTGCTTCAAACCTCTTGCAAAGTAAAGTAGATATAGCCAGCAGTGCTCCCAGACCACGAAACTCACCCAGAAACACCAGGAAGCCCCCCAAACAGGCCCCCGAAAACGCTACATAGAGCAAAATGTCAGAAATAGCCCAAAAAAAAATCGGCCTGGATTTAGTCCCAACCACTTCTACCCGGTATTAGACCTTCCCAGGAATGCCCCAAGACCCGGCAACCCACCCGCCAAGAAGCATAACACCCCCAAACAGGACAAAAGCAAAATCTCATACTTGCAATATTTCTGGGCCTTCGGTCCAAACGCGCTGCGTAGCTAGGCCATAAGTCGGGGTTGGCACGACGGATTTCCTGAAAAGCAAATGCAATCAAGATTAGAGTGTCCCAGCAATGCTCTCAGACCATGAAACTCACCCACAAACAGACGGAACCCCCCCTAAGAGCACCTCAAAGGCAAGCAAGTCATCAAAAACACAAAAAAATTTCCGCCTCGGATTTGGCACAAACCACTTTTAGTGCTTCCCAGCAATGGCCCCAGACCCGTCAACTCACCTGCAAAGAGGTAGAACAACACCCCCACAAGTGCTGAGTCTTTCTTCATTGGGCGTAAACCAGCCCTCTGCTTTGATGGAAATAGGAGTCTGGAGGAGGAGGATAGAGGAGCATGTTCTTCTGAACTTGTGAACCTGAGGAATGCAGACTGCGGCACCTTCAAATAAATTAGCAAACAAGTGAAGACAGTTCTGCTGATGGGCTTGTCTTTGTGATTATCTGATTAAAGTTTGAATTATATTAACTGTGCACAACAAAGAAAGACAGACACACAGGAATAAAAGTGAATAAGGATGAAAAAGAAAGTTATTGATTCGTTGTCTCATTTTCAGGGCTCGAAGTCGGAATCACGGTCCAGGAATAAGAATAAGGCTTCGTCATCATACTCTGCGAATTCAGCCCGGGTGAGGTCAGTGCCACCTGACAGAGTAGAAATTCCCTCATCTATGGTGCTGGCCACCTCCTCTTCATCCGGCACGCTCTCTCGTACTCTTATATCTGGTGGTATGAGGTGCTGATTCATCTTGATCATTGTTAACCTCTCCACATTTTTGGGCGAGAGGCGGCTCCGTTTGGGAGTTACAATCCCACCAGCCGCACTGAAAACCCGTTCAGAAGACACACTTGCGAGTGGGCAAGACAAGTAGTTTAAAGCCAGGTTGGTGAGCTGTGGCCACAATTCTTTTTTCCCATGCCAATACGCCAATGGGTCAGAATTAACATAGACCTCTGTGGAGTCATTCAGATAGTCCTTCACCATCGACTCAAGGTCCTCCTCCAAGGTTCCTCCACTTTGCGTAGCTCTTGCTGTGCCTCTGACCTTTTGAGAACCAAACCCACGCAGAGCTAGCCAATCCTCTTCAGCCTCCAATGTTTCTGCTGTCTTTCGTGCAGATGATGCGGTTGCCGGTGTCTTTAACGGCTGAGAGGTCACTTGTGCCACAGCCACAGGTGCAGAAGTGGATTGTTTTGACTGGGGATGGCCTGCTGATGTACTGCCATTTCCTTCAATTTCCAGCCGTTCTGTTTCAAACTTCTTGGCTGACAAGGCTAGCCAACGTTTGTACTTTGTAACATCTTCATCAGCAAAAGGAAAGAATGCTCTGCCTGCCAGCGCCTTTTTGTAGCGTGGATCCAGAATAGTAGCACAAATGTAATGCTGTTCTGAGTGGATCTTTTGAAGACGTTCATCACCTTGTAGGAGCTCTAATAATTTCTCAGCCAGAAGCAAAGAGTCTTTCTTTTTGTCATCTTTTCGAAACACAGAACACACCTCCTTCAGTTGGTCCTCCAGCATGTACAACAATGGGATAGCTTTTCCCAAATTAGAGTCCTCCTTGCTGACTGCACGTGTGAAGACCTCAAAAGGACGAAGCATGCGTGTTAGGCTTTCAACTATGTTCCATTGCGGCCCACCCATCCTCAGCTCCTCTATACCCTCTTTCAAGAAATATTGATCGAGTTGCGTATACTGCTCATACAGACGCTCAAGCATGTAGAAGGTTGAGTTCCAACGTGTTACCACCTCCTGGATGAGTGCTTTCACTGGCATTTGACTTTGATATAGCATGCTCCTCAGCTGCTTGCGGGCCTTAAAAGAATGCCTGAAATGCTTGCATATTTTTCGGCAGTTCTCCAATACACTGTACGCTGCACTGCGTTTATTACCCAAGAATTTTTGGACAACCAGGTTTATACAGTGCGCCAAACACGGCACTCTGAAATAGTAACCGTCCCTCATGGCCTTAACTATATTGGAGCCATTGTCTGTGGAAACATAACCAACCTTGCGTTTTAGTGGGGACAGACAGTTAAGGACCTTTGTGTTAAAGACATCCAACATGTTTTCTGCTGTGTGACGTTTCTCCAAACCAAACATGGCTAGTGTTGCATGTTTCCGAGCACCTTTAAAAACAATGTTAGTGTCAACACCTGAGTTTAGCTTTGCTTTAGCCCCTGAAAAAGAGACCCAGTGTGCAGTGATGCACATGTAATCAGCGCCTGCGCCACTGGTCCACATGTCTGTTGTCAGATGTATAGTGTGAACAGCACTCTTCTGCAAAGCTGCCCCAATCACCTTCAGAACATCTTCATGTAGTGCTGGAACCGCAACTCGGGCAAAATAGAACCGGCTAGGAACCTTCCATTTAGGGCAGAGCGCTGTCACTAATTCTAGAAAACCAACCCCTTCTACAAAAGAAAAAGGGAGAAGGTCCAGAGCTAGCATTTTAGCCAGCTTAGTGTTATACAGACGGGTCATTGGGTGGTTGCGTTCATATTGCGCTTCTGTAAACAACATCTTTTTAATGTTGCCCTGGACCAATGATTTACGGGATGATGATGATCTCTTCGACCCAGTTACGCTCGCTGATGAACTTTTCCGCATTGATGTCTCACTCTCTCCCACACTCTTAGTGTGGCTCCCATGGGGTGTGCTGCTGACATGGGAACTGGGTGTAAGTGAAGTGTTTGAATCGTCTTCTACCTCGTCATCAGCAGATGACAAATCAACGTTTTCATTACGTGCAATTCCGGCTTTCTTGACCGCCTCTAGGTGCGGAAACTATTCGACAGGGTGCCTTCTCTCAAGATGACCTCTCTGGCCTCCGGTACCATAGTTAGAACCAAGCTTACCACGACTAAATCGAAGCTTACAAAGGCTACAAATGGCTACGTTTTCCTTTTTTGGGCAAACACTAAAGAAGTCCCAAACTGGAGACTTGAAATGTCTTCGGGGGCCGGAGGAGGCGGCGATACTGGTGGTGGTGGTCCTGCTGCTAATGACAGATGAAGTGGAGGATGTGGATTGCCGAACTTCAGTACGTTTTGCACTTTCACCACCACGAATTGAGGTCGAGGACGAGGTGGGTACCTTCTTGCGAAGAAATATGGAAGCGGTAGGTTTTGGTGTACTACTTAACTCCAAATCTAATGATTCCATTTCCATTGCCTCCTCGCCGACATCGTCATCACGCTCAGCAGCTTCTCGGGATAGGGTCAAAATGTCTCTTTGCTGCATGCCCGGTGGGGCTGCAGTGACCTTTGTGATGACTGGCTCGTCGTCATCGTGAGAGGCTTCATCACCAGCAGTATCTGTCACTTCTTGTTGAGCCTCATCACACTCCATAGGTTTGAGTTTTTGGACGACCTTCCTTTTACGCTTAGGTAACGGTGTCAGATCATGGTGTGCCTCTGCCTCACTGTCAGACCGCAGTTGTGGTTCCCAAGACAGATCACTTGCACCAGAACGAGGTGGGCTTGAAGAAGATGTAGACACCCCCCTTGATCTTTTCCTTGCTAGGGATGTGGAAGACAATGAATGATCATCAGGAGGAGTGGCTTCCAATGATACCTCAGCTTCATTGTCGATTTCCAAATGTGCCCCTACTTCGGGAGGAACAACTATTGTGGGCACTTGTGAACGTCCATGCACCTTTGCTTGCGCATCTCCTTTTGCTGCCTCTCCTTCCACATGTACTTGGGCGTGTACTTGCACATGGTGTTGTTGTTGCGGCTGTGGTTGTTCAACACTTGTCAGATGAGTTACAACAACCTGTGTTGATTCAGGGACATTGCTGCTACTTTCTTGCGATGAGCCAACATCACTGGTCGATGGTGATTGGAGAAGTACACTGACTGCCTCTGAAGCACTCAAGGGCTTTGACTTAAGTTGGCGTGGTGGTGGAGCCACTGAACCCAATGGAGCAGGGGTGCTGCTCTCAGGTTGGTCCCCAGCAGATCCTGCTGCTGCAGGCGTACTTTTTTTTTTGCTCCCAAAAAAAGTGGCGGGTGGCACACCAGCCTCCTTGGTAACTTGCTTCTTCTGCTCCTTACTAGCAACTTTCTTGCTAGAGGAGCTACGGAGAACTTTCTTTGGGGCCATCTTCTTCAGAGCAGGTCAGACAGCAGGCCGCAGTTGCACGAATTGTAGAGTTGTCTGAGGCCAGACGTGACGTCGCGTGACGTTATGCTGCACACACACACCGCTGCAGGACTTCTTCCTGGCACTGGTGGTTCTCTTGAGTCTTGTGCACCTAAAAAAAATGGAAGACAGAGGAACATCAGTTCAGTTATAGAGCACAAAAAAATCGAAAAACACTGCAAAATCAGCACAATCCCAATCCATCCATGCCCTCCATAATGTTTAAATTCAAGACAACCCACAGAAAGACTAGGCCCATGCAAGACTCACTACCCCTGGCATAAATAAAGGTTGAAAAGTAGGCAAAATGGTTGGAGGCCTAACAACAAAGCCTGCATTCAAAATGGCCACTTGCCTGCCAGCACATGGCCAGTGCCTGTAGCTGCACTCAAAATGGCCACCAGCCACATGGCATGTCCCTCCCCATGAACACCCCCAAAAATCGAAAAACACTGCAAAATCAGCACAATCCCATTCCATCCATGGCCTCCATGATGTTTAAATTCAAGACAGCCCACAGAAAGACTAGGCCCATGCTAGACTCAAATACCCCTGGTGAAAAGGCCACAAGTACAGGCCCAAAAATCGAAAAACACTGCAAAATCATCACAATCCCATTCAATCCATGGCCTCCATGATGTTTAAATTCAAGACAACCCACAGAAATACTAGGCCCATGCAAGACTCACTACCCCTGGCATAAATAAAGGTTGAAAAGTAGGCAAAATGGTTGGAGGCCTAACAACAAAGCCTGCATTCAAAATGGCCACTTGCCTGCCAGCACATGGCCAGTGCCTGTAGCTGCACTCAAAATGGCCACCAGCCACATGGCATGTCCCTCCCCATGAACACCCCCAAAAATCGAAAAACACTGCAAAATCAGCACAATCCCATTCCACCCATGGCCTCCATGATGTTTAAATTCAAGACAACCCACAGAAATACTAGGCCCATGCAAGACTCACTACCCCTGGCATAAATAAAGGTTGAAAAGTAGGCAAAATGGTTGGAGGCCTAACAACAAAGCCTGCATTCAAAATGGCCACTTGCCTGCCAGCACATGGCCAGTGCCTGTAGCTGCACTCAAAATGGCCACCAGCCACATGGCATGTCCCTCCCCATGAACACCCCCAAAAATCGAAAAACACTGCAAAATCAGCACAATCCCATTCCATCCATGGCCTCCATGATGTTTAAATTCAAGACAGCCCACAGAAAGACTAGGCCCATGCACCACTCACTACCCCTGGTCAAGGCCCCAACAACAGGTCAAAAATCGAAAAACACAAAATTTTACAAAAAAAAAAAATCGAAAAACACAGAAAAATCAGCACAATCCCAATTCATCTATGGCCTCCATGATATTTAAATTCAAGACAACCCACAGAAATACTAGGCCCATGCAAGACTCACTACCCCTGGCATAAATAAAGGTTGAAAAGTAGGCAAAATGGTTGGAGGCCTAACAACAAAGCCTGCATTCAAAATGGCCACTTGCCTGCCAGCACATGGCCAGTGCCTGTAGCTGCACTCAAAATGGCCACCAGCCACATGGCATGTCCCTCCCCATGAACACCCCCAAAAATCGAAAAACACTGCAAAATCAGCACAATCCCATTCCATCCATGGCCTCCATGATGTTTAAATTCAAGACAACCCACAGAAATACTAGGCCCATGCAAGACTCACTACCCCTGGCATAAATAAAGGTTGAAAAGTAGGCAAAATGGTTGGAGGCCTAACAACAAAGCCTGCATTCAAAATGGCCACTTGCCTGCCAGCACATGGCCAGTGCCTGTAGCTGCACTCAAAATGGCCACCAGCCACATGGCATGTCCCTCCCCATGAACACCCCCAAAAATCGAAAAACACTGCAAAATCAGCACAATCCCATTCCATCCATGGCCTCCATGATGTTTAAATTCAAGACAACCCACAGAAATACTAGGCCCATGCAAGACTCACTACCCCTGGCATAAATAAAGGTTGAAAAGTAGGCAAAATGGTTGGAGGCCTAACAACAAAGCCTGCATTCAAAATGGCCACTTGCCTGCCAGCACATGGCCAGTGCCTGTAGCTGCACTCAAAATGGCCACCAGCCACATGGCATGTCCCTCCCCATGAACACCCCCAAAAATCGAAAAACACTGCAAAATCAGCACAATCCCATTCCATCCATGGCCTCCATGATGTTTAAATTCAAGACAGCCCACAGAAAGACTAGGCCCATGCACCACTCACTACCCCTGGTCAAGGCCCCAACAACAGGTCAAAAATCGAAAAACACAAAATTTTACAAAAAAAAAAAATCGAAAAACACAGAAAAATCAGCACAATCCCAATTCATCTATGGCCTCCATGATGTTTAAATTCAAGACAACCCACAGAAATACTAGGCCCATGCAAGACTCACTACCCCTGGCATAAATAAAGGTTGAAAAGTAGGCAAAATGGTTGGAGGCCTAACAACAAAGCCTGCATTCAAAATGGCCACTTGCCTGCCAGCACATGGCCAGTGCCTGTAGCTGCACTCAAAATGGCCACCAGCCACATGGCATGTCCCTCCCCATGAACACCCCCAAAAATCGAAAAACACTGCAAAATCAGCACAATCCCATTCCATCCATGGCCTCCATGATGTTTAAATTCAAGACAGCCCACAGAAAGACTAGGCCCATGCACCACTCACTACCCCTGGTCAAGGCCCCAACAACAGGTCAAAAATCGAAAAACACAAAATTTTACAACAAAAAAAAATCGAAAAACACAGAAAAATCAGCACAATCCCAATTCATCTATGGCCTCCATGATGTTTAAGTTCAAGACAACCCACAGAAAGAATCAGTCCACCCACCACTGAGTACCCCTGGGAAAAGGCCCCAAAACAGCCCAAAAATCGAAAATCCCAAAATTTTAGTTGCAGCAACTGTAATGCCCCAAACAAACTTACTTGTAAAATTTCTAATCCAACAGTGATCCAAAGAAAGTCAAAAAGGCCTCAAATCCAAAGATCCAGCAGCATCCACAAAAGGTAATCCTTCCAGGTCCACATCCGAATGAAAAGTGACCAGGAGATGGACAAAGCACTGGGAGGAGCCTGCTGAACAGGAACAGGAAGTTGAAGACTATGGGGCACTTCCTTCCTCCCACCCCCCTGCCCCCCTCCCCAAAATGGACTCCTCGCTAAAAAAGTGCAGGCAAATGTCAAACTAAGGAGTTATTCACATAAAAATCATCATTTCTAGAAGGTTTATGCTGCTTGCTGGTGGATTTCTTGTGCAGAATTGCAAATTTATATTTTCGCGCGCCGCATCTCAAATCTCGCAATTGCGAAGTACCGCGAGACGTGATCTCGTCGTACTCGCGTTGACAAACTATCGCTGGCAAGCCGCGATGACGTAATCGCGCTCGCCAATTCCCGCGGGATCACACAGCAAGATCCAAAATGGCGCAGCACTCGCAAACTATCGAAAAAAACAACTCGGCAAACGATGATAAACGCCGCGCGCCGCAAAAATTGTATCACCAACGCCGCGCGCCGCCAAAAAAATCCGCTGCGTGCGAATTTGCGGATTTTGCGGGAAATCCGCAAATCTCGCGGATTGCGGATTTCCCGAAAATCCGCAAAATCCGCGAGCGGAACGGATTTTCCGCCCACGCTTAGTATGGATGCAGTAAGGGCTCATAACAAGGGGGCATCACTAGTCCCCATGTTTAATACCTACTCGGGAGAACTGCCCTTACACACCCCCTGCCTGTCATAGATCAACTAGACCTCCCTCTTGCTGTTACCCAGTACGTGGTTATTTTAGCAAACGTTCCGCACATAGATTCTCCGCACCATGAAACAGGGAACTCATTGAGAAATAAATCTCTCAACTGGCTAAATTCTAAAGTGGGGTTGAGGAGAGCGCTTTTTCCAGAATTTAAGATGGCCAGATGGGTTGGGTGGTTTGGAAGGGTTACCAAAGTGTTTCAGGGTGACTGTGTGGTGCTGTCTTTCAAAACCCCAGAACTAGTTATCGAAATATTGGGCCCGGCAAAGTCAATACTCCCAACTCAAAATCAAATTTCAGTTCTCCCACTTGGTTTCTTTTATAAGCCCCCCAGACAACTGTTCATGCAGCTGAATGCTTTGACACAACGACTCCCCCAAATACAATGTACACTGCAACAATCACCCACAAATCAAAACTATGTAAGTACCCTCTTGTACCGTAATGCAACGTCCAACAGGTTTGATAGCCTTTCCAGCCTTACTGGGGTAGATAGACTGAAGGATGAATCATTGGTGGGTACAACATTGCAAAATCCTGCTACCATAATTCCAACCCCTGTAAATATTAAACAGCCAGTGGTGGGTTTAAAGGTCCCAACAATCGCCGAACAATTCGGGTTGATAAAGGAGGTAAATGCGGACTCTATAACCCCAGAATTAAATAACATCACTGCTTTATGCTGGAACGTAGCGGGGCTACATAGTAAGCTTAGTTCACCAGAATGGCTTGAATGTACAACTAATCTTACTATTATTTGTTTACAGGAAACTTGGGTTGTTAAACCATGTCACCTGAAAAACATTTAATTCCCCAGATATTCCATTAAGGCATTGTAGACCCAAGGGTGAACTTTGTGTCAAATAAATTACCCTCATCTACTATAAACATCTGGGGCCAGATGTAGGTAATTCTATTTTACCGATTCATAAATACCGAATTTTACCGGTTCGGTATTTATGAATCGGTAAAATAGAAGTAGTGAGATGTAGGTAAATTTCTTTTTCAATTTACCGAATCAGTAAGAATCTGTATTTACTGATTCGGTAAATACCGAATCGGTATTGCCCATAGATTCCTATGGGCCTTGAAGCACCCCTAAAACAGGCATGTACTGTCCATAAACATCAAACTCATTGGTCAAATCGTATTGACTGTTTAACACACAGGGTCTCCCCATATTTTCTTTCCATGTGGCACACAGACATGCTCTAAGGGCATGTCTGTGTGTCACATGGCATAGGTGTGCATGCACACATGTGCATGCACACCAGGATTGGGTATTTTACCACTCAATTGGATTGGGTGGTAAAATACCGAATCTTAAAGGCCTTTGGGACTCAGAAGAGTCCCACCTACATCTGTAAATACCGAATCGGTAAATATACCAAGTCGGTATTTTACCAAATTGTTGTGTTTTATCTGGGACCAGATAAGTCAGTTGTGCAGATTACTTTCACCAGTATGCAGAGAATAGAGAGACGGGCGTTTTCAATAAAAGGTATTATTTATTGAACAGTCTTTCTTCTCATGCAAGAGAAATGAATTGCCACAATTGCAAGACTTGTTATAAAAAGTGCGTACAGTAAAAGAGGTATTGCGAAATAATACTGTAAAAGCATTGATATGGTTTCTTAGCGATATGATAGTTAAAATGAATAAAATATATACATTCATATATACATTTGGCTAAGGTCCTCAACTGGTGCTTCTAGCTACGCCTACCCCGGTGTACCTGACCTAAGCCTAATACTTGGGAGGGAGTAAGTAACAGTTTAAGTTAAGTTTGTTTTGGCAAGGGTTTGCTTCAAGAATTCTCTCTAAGGGTTTAGTCAACACCGTACCTCTGGAATAGAATGTTGGAGGTCTGGTATCTCCTCTCAGGACTCAATATTCCAGTTACCCGCAAGGGTAGGCTGGAAACGCCAGAGCTGGATTTTCTGGGCAGGAGAAAAGACAGCGTCTCTCTCAGCGCGTCAAGGAGGAGGAGGGGCAGCGTCCGTGGGCTTCTCGCATCTGCTGGGCTCTGCAAGGGACAGCTGTTCTGCTCCTGTATTCCCGGGCACCGATATGTGCTGTATCAGCTCTAAGTTTTCTGTTTCTCAGGTACCAAGTTTATATTCCAAATAAAACGGTTAATCCATTGTTCATATATATTTCATTTATTCTTCATGAAATTATTTTCAAGAAATTGTTTTCAATTATTTCACATGAAAATCTAATGCATTTCGGCAGTGTATTCCTGCCTTCATCAGGGAAATAGTAAATCTACAATTCAAAGAAACATGGTTGTAATCTTATGTACATCTAGGCATATTACATCAAATTTAACTCAACTGTTCGTTCTATACAATCATATTGTTTTAACTAAATCAACGGGCATACTATCTCAAATTAGTAGTCACTTAGGGTTCTCATTTAGCTTGTATAGAAATGTTAATAAACAAGATCCTTCTAAATGTCACACCGTTTCTTAAGACAGTTACAATCACCAGACTCGGTTTCTAACTGTTGTTTCCTGCCCTCTTCAAAAGCGGTTAAAACGTGAGAGCCTCGCATTACGCGCTGGCAGTGTTAGTTTAAACAGAATCGAATGTTAAAACATGTGCGTTAAATGTGCGCGTTATCAGGTATGTTAGGCTCGCTTTTACTAAGAAGGGTATTGTTTCTGCTAAGAAGGAGAATGTATTCATTCTTGTCTTACGCGCTTAAACAGCCTGTGTGTGGCTGCTTGTCTGCTTACCTCGGCGTTTCTGCTTGTCACGCCATTCCTCTACGGACTGATCCTGCTCTCCTCCGGTGTTACGCCCCTCGCGCCTGCGCACTATTTAACTCCCGCTGACCCGTTTTTTATATGTGTATTCGCGCTAACTTTATTAAGTTCCTATTGAAGGGGATCTATACCAGTGCTCGCTACCACTATGTGTCTGTGCTGCTGACGCGCTAGCACGATGTTAGTGTAAACTGTTGGTGCTATACTCAAAAAGTGTCAAAGCAATGAGAATACTTTACTCATTTTAAATAACACAAATCATTAAAAATAACAAAGAAATTCTGTTCTTTCATTAAGTCCTCCGGGCTTCAAGCTGCCCAGATTATAAATCCAGTAATTCTCCTGTTTGAGTAACCTAGTTTTATTCATGGAACCTTCTATTCTGGGCAGTGTTTCAAGAACACATACTCGTAGTTGGCTGACATTGTGTTGCATCTGCGTGACTAGGTTACTCAAACAGGAGAATTACTGGATTTATAATCTGGGCAGCTTGAAGCCCGGAGGACTTAATGAAAGAACAGAATTTCTTTGTTATTTATAATGATTTGTGTTATTTAAAATGAGTAAAGTATTCTCATTGCTTTGACACTTTTTGAGTATAGCACCAACAGTTTACACTAACATCGTGCTAGCGCGTCAGCAGCACAGACACATAGTGGTAGCGAGCACTGGTATAGATCCCCTTCAATAGGAACTTAATAAAGTTAGCGCGAATACACATATAAAAAACGGGTCAGCGGGAGTTAAATAGTGCGCAGGCGCGAGGGGCGTAACACCGGAGGAGAGCAGGATCAGTCCGTAGAGGAATGGGGTGACAAGCAGAAACGCCGAGGTAAGCAGACAAGCAGCCACACACAGGCTGTTTAAGCGCGTAAGACAAGAATGAATAAATTCTCCTTCTTAGTAGAAACAATACCCTTCTTAGTAAAAGCGAGCCTAACATACCTGATAACGCGCACATTTAACGCACATGGTTTAACATTCGATTCTGTTTAAACTAACACTGCCAGCGCGTAATGCGAGGCTCTCACGTTTTAACCGCTTTTGAAGAGGGCAGGAAACAACAGTTAGAAACCGAGTCTGGTGATTGTAACTGTCTTAAGAAACGGTGTGACATTTAGAAGGATCTTGTTTATTAACATTTCTATACAAGCTAAATGAGAACCCTAAGTGACTACTAATTTGAGATAGTATGCCCGTTGATTTAGTTAAAACAATATGATTGTATAGAACGAACAGTTGAGTTAAATTTGATGTAATATGCCTAGATGTACATAAGATTACAACCATGTTTCTTTGAATTGTAGATTTACTATTTCCCTGATGAAGGCAGGAATACACTGCCGAAATGCATTGGATTTTCATGTGAAATAATTGAAAACAATTTCTTGAAAATAATTTCATGAAGAATAAATGAAATATATATGAACAATGGATTAACCGTTTTATTTGGAATATAAACTTGGTACCTGAGAAACAGAAAACTTAGAGCTGATACAGCACATATCGGTGCCCGGGGGGTCAGCTACACCCAACTAGGTATAGCTGCTATCAGAGGTTCTACTTATATCTCTCCAGACGGGGAGAGAGCCCCGGAGGCACGAAAACTACGTTAATTTTGCAGTTTGAACTGCGGTGCTCTGTCCTACACTCTCAGTACACTGCTCCTGTATTCACCACCACCATCGCGTTTGCTTAAGGCAACGTTGGTATTATTTATACCTGAAAGGTGCCTTGTTTGACGTAAGTTTTTGGACATAAGACGTCAATAAAGATGTCACTAAGAACTGGTTGTTCTTACAGTGCTCGTTAGAGTTCTATTACTAATCAAAACAAAGCAAGCGGGGCTTTCCCAGGTTGCTGGGGGTTTTATCTGTTGAAAGAACTCGGAGTGTTATCTAGGAATCTAAGGAAGTGGCTTCTGCTGTGCCATATGCTTTAATGAGCTGCAGAGACGAGTTACTGAAATATGGCTCTGATCGTTTTTGCCATTATAGGGATATTTATTGATTATAGCCGTATAGGGGCATAAGGTCACAATATTGATCGGGGTCCTAGATAAAACACAACAGAATCTGTAAATTTACCGAATCGGTAAATTTACAGATTCGGTAAATAACTGGCCCCCTACATCCCAATCACCAAATACCGGTCGGTAACAGCCGAATTCGGCAGTTACCGACCGGTATTTGGGCTTCTACATCTGGCCCTAAGTCACCTAGCACTTTTTATCAAATTGTTAGTGTTAAGTTCTCTGCATCCTACGAGCTGATTTTAGTTAATTTTTATAACAATGCTTGTGATTCAGATATACTGGTTATACTGGGCCTACTTGATACTGATTTGCGCAGACGAACTCGCCCCTCTGAAGATCCCGCCCAGCAGACCCGGCAATAAGAGAGCCCCATGGTTCACCGACGAACTCAAGAGCTCCAAGAAGAACTGCCGAGCCCTCGAGAAAGCCTGGAGAAAGGAACCCACGCCGGACAACAGGACCACCCTCAAGCTCGCCACCCGGAAACACCACCAATTGATCCGCACCGCCAAGAAAACGGCTTTCAAGAACCGACTGGACAACAACGCACACAACTGCAAGGAACTCTTCAACATCGTGAAAGAGCTCTCCAACCCCAACGCCGGAAACAACGACATCACCCCATCGCAAGACCTCTGCAACTCCCTCGCCTCCTACTTCCACAACAAGATCGCGGACATACACAACAGCTTCAGCACTCAACCGACGCACGCCACGACCGCAGCAACGCCACCCACCACCACCCTCCGCGCCTGGACCCCGGTCAACACCGAAGACACCGTCCACATGATGAACTCCGTCCACTCCGGATCTCCGACCGACCCCTGCCCTCACCACGTCTTCAACAAAGCCGACGCTGTCATCGCACCCCACCTGCGGGACATCATCAACACCTCATTCGACACCGCCACCTTCCCCGAGAGCTGGAAGCACGCCGAACTCAGCGCTCTACTCAAGAAACCTACAGCAGACCCCACCGAACTCAAGAATTACCGCCCCATCTCTCTACTCCCGTTTCCAGCCAAAGTCATCGAAAAGACCGTCAACAAACAGCTGGCCGCCTTCCTCGAGACGAATGGATCCCTCGACCCATCGCAGTCCGGATTCCGTGCCAACCACAGCACCGAGACCGCCCTCCTCGCCGCCACTGACGACATCCGAGCCCTGATGGACAACGGAGAAACAGCGGCCCTCATCCTCCTAGACCTCTCCGCGGCTTTCGACACGGTCTGCCACCGCACCCTAGTGCAGCGCCTCAGCAACGTCGGAATCCAGGAGAAGGCACTGGAATGGATCGTCTCCTTCCTCGCGGGAAGAACACAAAGAGTCCGCCTACCACCGTACAAGTCAGAGGCCACCGAAGTCATCTGCGGCGTCCCTCAAGGATCCTCGCTGAGCCCTACTCTCTTCAACGTCTACATGAGCCCCCTCGCGGCCATCGCACGCCAACACAACCTCAACATAATCTCCTACGCCGACGACACCCAGCTGATCCTCTCCCTGACCAACGACCCCGCCGCCGCCAGAGCCAACCTGCACGAAGGGATGAAAGAGGTAGCCGAGTGGATGACGACGAGCCGCCTGAAACTGAACTCAGATAAGACGGAGGTCCTCATCCTGGGCTCCTCACCCTCCGCCTGGGACGACTCCTGGTGGCCCTCCGCCCTGGGCACCGCACCCAAACCGACGGACCACGCACGCAACCTGGGTTTTATCCTGGACTCCTCCCTCTCCATGACCAGGCAAGTCAACGCCGTCTCCTCATCGTGCTTCAACATCCTGCGCATGCTTCGGAAGATCTTCTGGTGGATCCCCACAGAGACCAGGAAGACCGTCACCCAGGCCCTCGTCACCAGCCGACTGGACTACGGCAACGCACTCTACGCCGGAACAACCGCCAAGATCCAGAAGAGACTCCAGCGCATCCAGGACGCCTCAGCCAGACTCATCCTCGACATCCCACGACACAGCCACATCTCCGGACATCTAAGAGACCTGCACTGGCTCCCGGTCAACAAGAGAATCACCTTCCGCCTCCTTACCCACGCACACAAAGCTCTCCACGACCAAGGCCCGAGCTACCTCAACAACCGCATCAACTTCTACGCTCCCAAACGCCACCTCCGATCAGCCAGCCACGCCCTCGCCGCCGTTCCACGCATCCGCAGAGCCACTACAGGAGGAAGGTCCTTCTCCTACCTGGCCGCCAAGACCTGGAACTCCCTCCCGGCCGACCTGCGCCTGACCCAAGACCACCTCTCCTTCAGGAAGAAGCTCAAGACCTGGCTGTTCGAGCAGTAGCGGCACCCCCCCCACCCCCCAAGCGCCTTGAGACCCTACGGGTAGGTAGTGCGCTCTATAAATATCTTTGATTGATTGATTGATTTGGAATCTATACTTTCTAAGGGGAATGGGGACAAAATCCTAATGGGGGGGGGGCTTTAATATTCAACCCTGTAAACTGCCTTCCAACAGAATTTGTGGCATGACCACACCAGTAAATGATGAGGGCACCCATTTCCTACACTCAGACTATGGTAAGAAACTCAACAAGCTTATCTTTAAATATAATTAAGGCTTCAGTAATGAATTTGTGGACAGCCCAGTTGTGGAACCTTGCACTTTCGATGGAACTATGGATAAAAGTGTCATTGTTTCTCAGTTTTTTCCCCAACCATTTCTCAGCACTAGTCACTAAGTTTACATTACACGATTTTGCAATGAGTGACCACTTTCTTTAGGGTCTAGCGCTATACTCTGGGTTAGCAAAAGTTCAAAGGGCCTGTCATCCCACTTTAGCCGTGAAGAACTTAGAGCTCTCTCAATTGACTGGCTATACTTTACGATGGTCCATAATTGACCCAACTAGCTTCCTGGAGCAATTAATCAAGCAACAAAGGAGTACTTTTAAGTTTTGTCTGGATACTTCGGAGGAAGCCTCTGCCTTTCATGGAGTCTTTTGGCCAAATTACTAGAGCTATTAAAGTGGGGTTAACATCTAAACAGAAGACAGGAGCGGTGAGGAAAAAGGGCTGACTTGATCGTGCATGCAGTGAGGCCCATAAAAAACGTATAAGGGCTCTGAAAAACAAACCTAGGAACAATGGGGAGGCATCTATACAGGCTTACTCTAAAAAATCTTTAAAACGCCCTAAAAGAGGAGGCCTGGGAGAAACTGTATGAGGCTAGTCGTAGTAACGATACCATTGCATTCTGGTGTGTTATTAATTTTCCATTCTTTAGTGAAGGTGATAAGTCGAAAATAGAGGTTGCGAGGACTGTAGATGTCTGGGTAGCACATTTTTCCAGCTTGAATGGGGCTACTCTAGAAAGTGATATTAGACTTCCTTTTCGAGCTCCTGTGGTAGCTCCCTTGATGTCTTCTCTTGCCTTAGATTGATGTGCTCTAAATTTCACACTGGAAGAAGTTTCCCTTGTAATTAGTTCAAGTAAGGGAACTAAAGCTCCAGGACCCGATGGAGTCCAGATTGACCTGTTTAAAGCTAATATTGATCTTTGGGGCCCCCTTCTCACCTATGTTTTAGATCCTGCCAGAGTGTGGGGTTCCCTTCTTCCTGGGCTGAGTCTCAGACTGTAACAATATTTAAGAAAGGTAATCGCAACTGCCCCGCATATTATAGACCCATCTCCTTGCTAGACTCGTTGGTTAAGGTGGTGGGCACTATTCTTCTAGGCAGATTACAAAGCTGGGAGAATTGCAATAACAAGATCTCTGACTTACAATATGGATTCCGCCAGGGAATTGGGACCACAGAGCAAGCCATCGACTTGAATCTGCTACTAGGCAAATATGCCTACATCAAAAGAGGCAACCTGTTTATGGTTTTTGTTGATTTATCATCAGCTTTTGGCTGTGTAATTCAAGATAAGCTTTGGTCTGTAATGACTTCAATGGGTATTGATTGTACTATTGTTAACTTTTTAAGATACTTATATTCAAGTAGTTACGCAAGGGTACGTTTTGGAATAAAGGGTAAGTGTACACGTCCCTTTAGTATTGAAAAAGGGGTTCATCCAGTGTGCGTACTTGCCTCTTTTTTATTTAACCTGTATAATAATAACCTGGGTAACACACTCGTTAGTATGTGGACGGATCTGCCACAAATTAAGTACCGGCCAAATTCTGGTTCTGCTTTATGCAGATGACGCAGTACTTATGAAAGGGTGCACTAATGGTGCTTTCAGAGTGGACAGAGGACTACTGTATAACATAAAGCATTGATGGCAGCATACCATATTTTATAATTTATATTGTGACCTGAAGTTTCATATGTATCAGTACGAATATATCCTCCAGACTACTCTTGTGGAAAGTTCCACTGTTACGCATAACCCAGAAGTTTGTTCAGAAATCCCATGTGTTTGTCAAGCGTGTGTGTTTATAGTATGTGTATAATTCATGAATGGTAGTAGGACTACTTAAGTGTAAGTCTGAATCCATTTCCGGCGCCTCAGGGTTAGCAGAATACAGAAAGAAGATGAGGAAAGCTTACTCAGTTAGCAGATGTGTATTACTTACATTCCTGTGGCTTGAGGATTGTGATTTAGACATGCAAGTAAGGAGGATGAAGACAGGGCTACCTTGAGAAATTACATGAAAATTTGTTTAGCACAGAGCTGCTGGTTATTTCATCCTCGCCTCTGCCATTTATGGATGGATGGGATAAAGGTGGATTTGGAAGTTCTGATGTTCAAAATGAAGAAGTTTCCAGGTCAGGCATGCCTTTTTGTTATCCTGGAGTACTCTTTCGAGAGGCTGCTGAAAGGCAGATGCAGAAAACAGATATTTAATTTTGTGCATGTGATTGTTGCTTCTGATTGGAGAAAGCCACAGTGTTACCTGCTGTGAGAGGTATCGGTGTGCACAAAGGCTGTGACTGTAGAGCTTTCTGAAAGGGACTTCTGAAAAGAGAACTAACCCAAGCTGGTTCTAAAGTTCGCATCAATGGATCCACCTCCACTGTCTGAAAAATATGTGTAACTGTAGAATCTAAAACACCCACCATTGTTTCAATCCCAAGGTATTTTTTGGCTAAGTAAATATTACGGTATGTACCATCAAACACATTCCTCAACATGTTCCATGCTATCTGTATGCTGTACATGATTACCACTTCACTGGAAAAAGTATCAATTGGCCAGTACGATGCTTTTGTGGAAAAAGTGCACTTTGCAACAAAGAAATTGTGGCATTCTCACACTCCTTGTTGCAAGCTTAGGCAAGAGAAACAAATGAGTGTGGAGGTGTTTCCAATTGCCAAGTGTTTATCAAAAAAGTTACAGCAAGACTGCTGAAAATCTTTGAAGCCATTTTGTAGCACAGTGGTATAAATAGAGACAGGCCTTTTACCCCTCTGTTCCAAGTTCTGGACATGGGCGGGAGAAGGTAGCTTAGCTGAGCAGCTCTCAAGTGATAACCTTGTCTAGCAGAAGTTGGCGATTCTGTAGACAGCAAGTGAAGATGTCTGAAGATTTAAAGCCTGGATTGGGAAGGGGGATTTTTTTTGAGTTGCACTCAAGGTTTGGAAGTGAGAATCTTGTTGACATCAGCAATGTATTTTGAGTCAATTTTGTGAATGTGTTTATTGAAAAAGATCAATAGAATAAGACCTATAGGCATTTAACAAGGCATGAAAGATTTGAAAAACAAAGGTAAAAGAATACTGGATGGTATGTATTGTTTAACATTCATCATCAAAGACTTCGTTAACAACACATCACTGACTCCGGCACCTTCATCCTCCTCGGAGACCTGAACTTTGACCAGGAAGACCGAACTGACCTAAACTCGATGGCACTACTAAAAAACCTCCGAAGACTAGGCCTCAGCTAGCAAGTTGATGGACCCACCATGTGGACATCTACTGGACCTGGTTGTCACCTCCCTAATCAACATTATAGTCAGAAAACTATAACCAATGACCTACACAAACCACGTCCTCGTCAGCTTCAGCATTTCCATTCTGCCTCACTGCAGACCCACCACCACCATACTACCTGCTGCAGTTGGAAAAACATCACAGAATAGGACTTGACTTCCGACCTCTCGGGCATCAGCCGGAACACACCAGCTGGCTTCCGAAAGCCATCAAGAATTTCACCAGAAGGATCATCGCCTGCGCTGACACCCTGGCTCTCCTCAAGGGCAACACAACTACAAGACCCCAGGACAGTTGGTACACAGAAGAATTCAGAATGATGAAACATCACTCCAAGCAACTAGAGTGTGAATGAAGAATAAGCCTAGGCACCATGGACAAAGACATTTTCAAATATGCCCTAAGACGATACTACCACTAATGTGGACACCAAGCGCACACTTCTATCAGACTGTATCATCACCAGATCAATCAGCAGAAACTTGATCTTTGACACTGTCAAAGATTTAAGAATATCTCCAGCCATCGCCAGCAATATCACCCAATCATAAGACACCTGCAACAAACTCTCAGAATTCTTCTGAAACAAAATCTCCTTGACATATGGCAACTTCAACCATCAGATTCCCCACTAACCTTGCAACTCGACTCCCCATCACAGCTGAAGAATGAACCCTGTCCTCATGATCACCATCACCATTGATAAAACTGCCACTGTCCTAGAGGCCCTCCCACTTTAGGGCCCCGTCGGACCCCTGCCCCCAAAACGCCTTCACCAAAGTACTCCTATCAATTAGGACTCCTACAGATCAGAAAAGCACTAACACCCATCTTTAAAGCTTCCATTGACTCGGCTACTTTCCTAGACACCTGGAAACACTCCATTATCACTCCCCTGCTCATAGAAACCTTCCGCTGACCTAGAAAAGCTCCCCAACTACAGAACCATCTTACGCCTACCATCCCAGGCCAAGGTCCTAGAGTAACGTATCAACTGAAGCCTTGCCAACAACCCCAGTAGCTACCATCTCCTAGCAACCACTTAATCCGGATTCAGGCCCAACCATTGTACAGAAACACCTTGTATCACTACCAAGAGCAAAATCCACATGATCATACACAAAGGACACATGGCCCCCCTGATCCTCCAGGACCTTTCTGTAGCATTCAACATGATCTCACACCTCATCCTCATCAAATGGATACATGAAGTTGGGTTCCAAAGACCCACTCTCTGCTGGATCTGTGCCTTCTTTACAACTTGAACACAAGCTGTGTACCTACCACTGTAGGCCCGCAAAATCATAAGTGGAATACCTGAAGTTTTACAAGTCATCCCCACTCTCTTCAACTCATACACAATCCCTGTGGACAACGTCATCCATGAACATAACATCAAAATTCTCTTCATTGCTGATGACCCACAACTCATACTCTCCTTCTCAGTAAAGACACCCAGCACCAGAAACAAGTTCATCACCTGTACGACCGCAGTCGCTAACTGGTTGAAAGCCAGCTGTCTTAAGCTCAACATCAACAAGACAGAAGTAGCAATCTTCAGCAGGAACACACTGCCATCAAGCTCCAACTGATGGCCAGCTGAACTTGGACCCAAGTACCCATGCCAGGAGCATCAGATTCCTCATTGACAGCAAACTGGACTTTACGGAGCAAGTTAATTTCGTCACTGCATCCAGCTTCCACACATTGATGATGCTGAAGAAGTTCTTCAAAGGGCTCCTAAGCAACTCCCGGAAAACCAATACTCACATCTTCGTCCCCAACAAGGACTACAGGAACACCCTCTTCACCGGTATCACCAAGCAACTCATCAGAAGCTTACAAAACATCCAAAACTTGGCATCCATACTCATCCTTAACCTCAGATACAGAACTCACATCACACCGCAAGTCAAAGAGCTCCACTGACTCCCAATACATCGCTCGTAAAGCATGGAATGATCTTACATTTCACATAAGAGTGTCCTCATCTCTTCTTAAATTCCGCAAGTAGCTGAAGATGTGGCTTTTCAATTAGCCCGAGGTGTGACTAGACAAACACTTGCACAACGCCATGATTAACTCTTGGGTAGTAGTGTGATTTACAACTACACATAACACAACAATTTCTGGCACAATGTGGGTTTGGGAGATATTTTGCATGAGAATTGTTGCTGTGACAGGAAGGGAGTACTTCACAGAGTACTAAAAAAGCTGCCTTGCACCAAGTACTTGTGTATGCTTAACGCTCAAAGCCTGATTAGCCTGGAAGACCGTAACTTCGAGACATTGCTATGAGCCTGATTAGCCTGGGTCGCCAAACGTGCATGTCTTCACTTCAAATCTGATCAGACAGGGCTAGAGCAACTGCTGTAGAGGTCAAGCTGTGACATTCCGCTGTGCCGTTTATCATTCAACCAGTGACATCTGCATCCAAGTGAGGCTACTGTTCAGACAGAAAACATGAACTGCACCCTTTCTCCACTCAAGAACTAGAAAGGAGGCATTGCAAGACTTCACCCGCAGCAAGAGCAAAACGGCTGAGGCATGATCCAAAGATGTCAAGAGTAAGGCTTGAATCTCTCCTCTCAAAGTAAACCAGGGGTAAGGACAAGTGATAATCTGCACCTCATGACTCTGCAACCAGAAACAGGGGAATGTTGGACCTAGGATTAACTGGTGTGTAGCAGATACTGGATCTGGAAAGAGTAGTGTCTTTTGCACAACATAACAAGGGAGGAAACCTACATTCTCTTACCATAATTGAATAGGGTAGTTTCAAGTTCTGTTGGTTGATTAAAGTGCTTGCTTTTACTAAAAAACAAGTACTAAGCTGGTACTTAGTATTAAATTAGTGTGTTTATTGGTTAACGCCCTCACCTCCAACCTCTACCACCCAGAAAGCCATGTAACTGCACACCCTCGTTACCCTAAGATTGAAATGTGGAAAGGGTAGTAATTGACCCACCTTGCAGGGTTAAGTAGAAAGGAACTCAGGACAGCAGGAGCAACCGACTTCAACGGTTGGAACCCTACAGCCCCTGTCTTTCCTGTGACCTCTCCAAACAAAGTCCGACATATGTAAAGTGATCTTTCCCCACAGCTAGACATTTTGCAGCATTATTTATCCACAATTTCCAAAATGCTCAAACTGCACAAATAAAGGGCATTTTCAATTATGATTCTGCGTTTATTAAAAAAATATGTGTATACAGGGGACGACTTGCGAAATACGTAGGAGCACTTGTTTGTGAAGGACTATGTGTTGTGTAAAAGTGTAGGGGAGTAGGTGTAAGTGATTAAAAATACTATACTAGTGGGCCGATAACGAATGAGACTCCTCCATGCTAACTAGTTAAGCGACCCCCAGCATTTGTTGAGGCCCACTAGCACTGTATTTTTAATCACTTACACCCACTCCACTCCACTTTTACACCACACATAGCCCTTCACAAACAAGTGCTCCTACGTATTTCGCAAGTCGTAGCACGCCCCTTTTCATAGAGAATTGGGATGGCCCCAATGATGAAGCATGTCACCGTGGGGAAACCCCGGTGAGTGAGGAGACTCTAGAAAGAAAGTTTTCTTTCTTCGCTGGCTCTACCTATCACTTTGGTCAGTAGCCACAACACAAGACAGGTCTCGGAACCCAATATTTTGGGCTCCTTATTTCATATAATGTCCTAGGAGGGCGACCTGTTCTTTAGTTCCTCCTTCTCCCCCTTTGCTGTACATGCTAACAGGTTGCCTCAGTCAGCTGACTGCTAAAGGTAACATATATGGGGGCATATTTACAAACAAACAGAGCGAGGTGCGATGCCAAATTACTCTGACATTTTTGAAATGCAGAGACAAATTGTATTTACAAAAATCCGGTGCACCACTGTGTTTCCCCTAGAGCTGGTGCAAAAAAGCTGCCTAGCACCAGCAACGGCACCCTTCCGCCATGTTGCAAGGGTGCCTGCGCTGTAGGGGAAATTGTTTATGTGAAGGAAGGGACACCTTCCTGCACTTCCTGCACATGCGCAATCATTCATGGCAATTTGTTCTTTCTATGTGTACTGCAGAATGCAGCACACATCGAAGGATCAAAAAACGAGAAGAAATTAATAATTTCTCCTCTTATCATTATTCTAAGACCAAGTGTTACTGGCCTTAGTTTCTGTCGCTGCCCCAGACATGTAAACTGGGGAAGCATCAAAAATCAACAACGCAACGGTGGAGCTCCCCGTTACGGACTGCTGTGGAGAGGGGCATATTTACAAGGTAGTGTTATGCCCCGTTAAGTGGCTTAGCGTCACCTAGAAAATATGGGGAATGTCACAACGCCACCGGAGCGTCAAAAAGGTGATGCTTCAGTTATGAAAGGGGCTTGTAAATGTGCCCCATGGTGTTCTCCAATCCGCTATTTGGCCTGCCAACGCTGGCAAATAAGATGCTCTTGATGTCATGAGTATGCATTTCAAGTCAATGCATTAATCACCAGTAATAATGTTATCTGTTATTTACTGCACTTAGAAACATCAGATAAGCTGTATTAAACACTATATAAAAACAAGTTATTAGTATTAATGCCTGTCTGTTTTAACTCTGTAAAGGCCGTTGTACTTTATAACTAAAGTAGACTGAGCTTCCAACTCTGTACAAGGAGCATTTTTTAAGGAGAAGACTGCCAGTGCCGGGCATATTTGAGGGCAAATGATTTAATGTAACCTTCATCCAAAGGTAAACTCGGTGTACAGAAAAGCTTCTATAAGCAGGAATTGCCCTCAAATGCGCACCTACATTGATTGGATCCCGAAATCTTATTATTCCCATGCTACCAGAGTGTGCTGAAAAATGGAAGTTAAGTTGAATCCAACCCTTAGCTTTTTGACTTTTAATGCACTTTCATATTTTCGTGTTCTCATTATAATGTTTAAATATATTCATGCCTCCCAGTGGGCTCTACTGTATTCCCGTGCTGTGACACAACATTCGGATGAAGAAAGCCACTTCAGAGAAGTAAATTCAATTACAGTCATGGCAAACAGGGGAATTAGAGAAACATTTCTTTCAAGGACAGGCTGTCTGATGCTCCCGAGCTGCTGCCCTTCCCCCACCTTGTTCCTGCCACTCCACCGTGCATCAAGAATCAGAAGGCGCGATTCTTGCAATACTTACAGGTGCGGCTCTATGTAACAATTTATTAGAACATTATGTTTCCTACAAAGTCTTCTGTTCCAGATTTTGTAACGTCCTTGAAATCACACGGTTATTTTGTAATGGTGTCAATTCCGATCTGTTATTATGTGCGCTGGAAACTCCGAGGTACAGGCTCTGTAGCTTTAGAAGACAGAACTTTCTTTCCTCCGACTTCCGGCTGTGTGCCTTGAAAGGCCAGGATATTAGTCAGGCAAATACTGTTTCCGCACTTTAAACAAAGCTACATCATACTTGCCAGATGAAACAACATGCCTCGTCGGTGCTAATTTAAGGTGTTATTTAGCATCACTGTACAAATTGTAAGCAGGGATGGATGAGCTAAAATTCGAAAACTGTTGTTTCAAACAATAGGGTAAAATTGAATGAAAGCTATACAGTATAATAGGAGATTTAATAAAGGTCCTTTTGCAATGTCTTGAGCGAAAATTGAATGCAAGAGAATGCCTCCTCGTGCGACATAGAAGCACGGGGCTGATTCGAGGAGAACATGTCAGACGTGGGACGTTTTCTGTTAAAATCAGTCATCTGAGCAAAAAAATGCTTGAAATCTTGAAATTGTGTGAATTTTGCCGTGTGAATTTCAATATTTTTTGAGTGCCTGGTAGGCAATGCATTCCCTACCCAGTGAACGAAAGAGCAGTAAAGCTACCCAGAAACGTCCTTATTTTCGATAAAGGTTTTTATTTTTATTTTTTTTAAACATATCCTAGTAAAAAAACATTTGTTACGAACATTACAAGAGTGCAGTAATGATTCAAGGCTGCAAAATATGATCTAATAATATCATATGGGACTGCACAATAACAAGTCAGTAGTGCTGCCTGCCCGTAAAATACCTAGGGGCAGATTTACAAGCCCCTTGCGCCACTTTTGCGTCACTTTTCCCATGTTAAAAGTGACGCAAAAGTGGCGCAAGGGGCTTGTAAATCTGCCCCTAGTTGTAGATTTTTGCAATGCACCCACATGATCAAGAAATGGCGGCAGGCCGCAAAATACCACTTAATAACGGCTTGCAGTGGTCCATTTCAGTTCATAAGTGATCGTTGTAACACTGCATATATGTTTGCAAGGCTGAAGGGGTTCTCTGCACGCTGTAGCTAGTGGTAGTATTAAAAGAAGCATCACTGAAACTATCTAAGTGGACGTCGAGAATGCACAGAAGGGTGAGGGAGCTAGAACAGCAAAAGTATTACTCTAAGTGCAAGCAAATCCACCTCTAGTAAACAAAGAAGCAGAAAAGTGTTCTGGGCATAGATTCAACTGAGTCTAGGGTCCCTTGAGGCATGCATGAAATTTCACAATGAGGCTTTTATATGTAAATGTTGTTCCCCCATATGTATTTATTCAGCTAATGCCCCAATCCTATAACAGTAAAGAGGAAAACCTCTAGTGGGCTCTGAATATCACATTTGTCAAGCAATAGCAGAAACGAACTGACCCATAGCATCCAATACCTGAAGTGAGCTAACATCAAGCCCTTTTCTCTCTATTGTTTTTGTTCATGATATGATCTCTGGCACAGCCAGATTTGAAAAGTAGTGAGTTTTTAAACAAAGTAGGACCGAATATTATTATTTTTGGTATGAATTTTAAGGAAGCTCTCAATACATGTATACAATGTGTTGGGTTTTTAGTAAACGGGAGGATTAATTGGTTCACTATTAACTTTGCTGTTTTATTCTCTATCTTTTGTTATAGAATGATAAAGAAGCCAAGCAGGATTTGGGCTTTTTTTCGTCGACTGGTTAGTAAACCACATTAATTGACTAGGTTTGCTGCATCCATTGCAGTCATGATTGTAATATAAAGTGTGCATCCTTGTAAGTGAGAGTCCTTCAAAAACAACAGGAACTTTGAAGTAAAAGTACTGCATTTACCAGAATGCAAAGGTATGAACTGAGCTGGTTTGAGAGACAGTGTGATCCCTCCTTCCTTGAAAAGGCTCCCTTGAGCCGACGACCTCACATGGGGTGCATTTGTGGGCCTGTTGAGTGGCACTGTAACTTGTGATGACTTGCACAGCATTTTGGCAACCCCAATGCCCTACTATGTCTGCTTTCTACTGATAAAGGGTTAAACCCAGAACACATGTAGAGAAATAACAGCACTACCGGCACCAACTTTGGTGAACTACAGAACTTTTTTTTTTAGTTAAGCTTTTTATTAGAAATAGAGCACAGTATCATCATTACATTATCACAGTGGGGTACGACATTCATACAGTAAAGTGTATCGGCATTAGTTACTACAGACGGTAGGAGTTTAAGGGGTCTCCAAGTCTAGTCCTTCGTATTGCCAGATCTTCTGTGGGAGAAGTAGAAATTCCACCTCTAAAGGCATTACAACCTTCCCATTTTTTGTCCCACTTCTTAGGCCAACCTCTTTGTTTGTAGACCTCTTTCTCTGCAATCATACATTTATTTATTTCCGCCACCTAACCAATCATCAGTGGCAATCTATTGGAACCCCAGACCATTGCCACAGTTCGTTTCACCAATAGGTATTCCAGTGCTACCCATTGCTGCTCCACTTCTGTCAGGTCAGTGGGCTCCCATATATTCAGAATCCCTAGTTTTGGTGATAGTTAGATGTGTTTGCCCAGTGTGTCTTTCATCTTTTTGGTTGTTCTGTCCCAAAAATGGGGTACATGGGGATAGTCCCACAGGATGTGATAAATGGAACCTTCTTGACCGCATCCCCTAAGGCACAACTCATCACACCGGCTACCTATTTTTGCCAGGAGGATGCCTGAAAAGTAGTACAGGTGGAGTATTTTTAGTTGTATGAGGCGGAAGCGGTGGTTTATAGACGTTTCCATGGGGGACATTAGTGCAGCCTGCCAGTCCTCATCTTCCAATACCCCTAAGTCTGCCTGCCAGTGGTCTCGAAGAGTTTGAAAGGTGTCAGGTAAGTTATTGCAGAGTTTACAGTAGGTGCAGGAGATGGCTTTAGTCAAAAGCGGTTTAGTAAGTAAGCAGTCCTCTAAGGGGGAGGCATCTGGCAAGGAAGGGAGGTCAGGGATGTTGGCAAGAATGGTGTGTCGGATTTGTAAATAACAAAAAATCTCTCCTTGTGCGGAAGCATGTTTGGTTTGTAATTCTTTGAATGTGAGGATTTTTCCCTTGGTGACCAAGTCTCCTATGTTTGTGATTCCGATAGTGTCCCACCTATCAAATCCTGTGTGGAAGCAAACTGATCCCAGACTCTGCGATGACCACAATGGCGTAGCTTTCGTGAACCTATCCGCCCAACCCAGGCGTTTATTGGCCTTAAGCCAAATGGCCACTGTGTGTGACATAGGCCCCAGGTATCGGCCTTTTCGAGCTTTACTGTAAAGGGTCCCCATATATCCCTTTCGACCAGTTTGGTATTTTTCTAAATGGAAGGCTGGGTTCGTAAGGGATCCGTAGATCCAGTGGTTAACGACTTCCAATTGAGAGGCCCAATAGTACAGGCACTGATCCGGAAGGGCAATTCCTCCTTCATACCCCCTCTTGGTGAGCCTTTGGAAGGCAATACGTGGTGATTTCCCATCCCATAGTAAGGTACGGAGTTCCCCTTCTATGGTGGTGAAGTAATTGTCAGCTATGGGGAATGGACAGTTTTAAAAGTACATATAAAAATTGGGGCAGTGCTAGCATTTTAAATAGAGCTGCCCTGCCTAGGATGGACAGGGGCAGCGATCTCCAGTGCCTCACATCGTCCTGTAGTTGCTTCAGGGGGCGTAGAGGATTATGGTCATAGAACAATTTGGGGTCGGGTGTAATAAAGCCCAAATATTTGAAACCTGCTGAGGCCTGTTCAATCGTGTATCCGCGAGGTAGACGAGGCAGGGACCGTGTTGTACATATAATAATGATTTGGACCAGTTAATAGTATATCCCGCGTATTTGCCAAACTTGGTGATGACGTTAAATAAACTGTTAATGGAGGCTTGGGGTGATGCAAGGTATATGAGGATGTCAGCCACATAAAGTTACATTTTGTCCTCTGTATCCTCGCCCCACTTTAGTCCCCTTATAGAAACGCCCATCTTATCCAGTGGGCTAATGATTCGAGGGTCAATGCAAATAGTAAGGGGGACAGAGGACAACCTTGTCTGGTGCCTCTCCGCATGGCAAATGTGCGCATAGTGTGATTGTTCACCCTGACCTACCCAACAGATCCTTGTATAGCAATGCCACCGATTGTCGGAAAAGTTGGGCGAAGCCCAACCGCACCAAGACCTGGAAAAGGTTGGGGCACTCTATCGAGTTGAACGCCATAGTGGCGTCTAAGGACAGAATAACCACATCTTCACGCAGATAGGGCTGCCTACCCAGGACATTGTGGACACATCAAATATTGAGGGAGGTATTTCGACCTGGTATAAATCCTGATTGGTCTTCATTGACCAGAGATGGGAGTATAGCTATGAGCCGGGATGCCAGAAGTTTGGCCAACACCTTGGCCTCTGAACTTATCAAAGAGATTTGTCTATAGGAGCCACAATTCGCTGCTGGTTTACCCGGTTTGTGAATTACGACTATAGAGGCCAGTCGTTGGTCTAAGGGAAGAATGCCCTTCTCCCAGCTCTCATCATACATATTTTTAAGGTGTGAGGCTACCCTGAGAGCCATCCCATTAAGGAATTCAATGGGGTTCCTGTTGGGCCCTATTGCTTTTCCAGAGTTGATCGCAAAGATAGCCTTGCAAATTTTGTCTGCAGTAATTTTGGCGTCCTGCGCTTCCCTGTCAGTATCTGATAGTGTTGGTAGAGTCATTTCCTCCAGAAGAGTCTTCAGAGGAGGACGTGGTCCTAGAGGTATATACGGCCTCCAGGTGATCTGCAAATGTCTCTGCTGCATCCTGGGGGTCTGTAACCCGCCTTCCATCATCCATTAGGATTTCAGGAACCCACCGCTCCTCCTGATCCCGTTTTTCGAGCCATGCCAGCATTTTGCAGGCCCTTCCCCCAGTTCATAGACTCTGGCATTTTTTAAGAAGTTTGGCTTGGGCTTTTTCTCTTGCTAACGCTTTGTATTCCAATTGTTTATTTTGGAGTTTGTGGGCTGTGGCTTCAGTGGGAGAGGTGTTGTGCTCCGTCTCAAGAAGGAGCAAGTCACTCTCCAACTGGGTCAGCTATTCGCTATGGTTCCGGAGGTATCCAATTTTTAAAGCTAGGGCACGACCCTTGATTACTGCCTTATAGGCTTCCCATATAGTGTTTGCTGAGTGTACGGAGCCTATGTTTTCAGTGAAATAATGATCTGTGTGTTCAGCAAGGTCTTCTTTAACATCTAGGATGGTGAGTAGCCATGGATTGATGGTTATGGGGCCTCGGCCAAAGCGTCCGTAAAAGGTGAGTTCAACCCTGAGGGGAGACTGGTTGGATATACCTCTTGGGAGCCCCTGGGGATGTTAGAAATGCCCTATGTCTGGGAGGAATGTAAAAAATAGTATATACGGGACATACTATTGTGTGCATTGGAGTAGTGCGTGAAATGAGTTCTATCTGGATGCAACGTTCGCCATAAGTCAGTGAGTCCCAATGCTTGGGCAAGGTCAGCCAAGTAAGTGCTATATCTGGAAGATGGACTTTGGGGTTGTCTGTCGAGCGTATCGTTCATAGTCATGTTAAAGTCTCCGCCTAAAATGAGAGTGCCCAGGGGAGATCAATGAGTATTTTGTCTAGATCTTGTAGATGCGTCTTGCCCAGAGCTGGTGGGAGATAGGCTGAGATTATATTCAAGTGCTTTCCTTCCCAGGTCGCCTCCAGGACAGCAAATCTTGTCCGGGGGGTCGGCCCAAACGCGATGGGTGTGAGGGCTAGGTTTTTGCATATGAGGATACCCGTACCTCTAGTGCCAGATGTAAATCTGGCATGGGCCATAATTCTGTACCTGCAACTGTGGAGAGCTTTACAACTGTTAACCACCAAGTGAGTTTCCTGCATTAATATCAGATCTGGCGAGTGTAGTTTAAGGTACTGCAGGACTACCCCCCTCTTTATTTTGCTGCAGAGCCCATTGACATTCCACGTCAATATGGATAGTTGTATATCTTTAGAGTCCGCCATGCCTAGTAGTTAGAGAAAGCAAGTGTAAAGCCCCGTGCCAGTAGCGGCGGCCTTGGCATTGAGTTAGATGATAAAGAGTGGTATGTGACCACAATGTTAACGGGAGCCCCACCGTTCCATCTCCACAGTTTGCCAATAAACACTGTTGTCTGACCTTATGAATTGGTGATTCTCCGCTTACTTGTTTATGCTGTGCAAAGAAAATAAACCAATCAAAACCCCTACCAACCACCCCACCCCTTTCCTGAGCCACCCTCCCAGCCCCGCTGCCAGTGGAATCTGAACTATCCACTCCCCAACTAGAAGGAGTGCCTGTCGCCCACCCTCCCATTTGCGAGGTGCCTGGCTAACCACCTCCATCCCTTGGCATTTAACATAGTATTACTATTGTGTATTTAAACAATATTCAATGCTGTCCAATCCTCTGATAATGTTCCCTGATATTTCAAGACAGTAAGGCGTATGCTCGGTTCTGTCAGTCCCACATCGAGTATGTAATCCGCTCTTGTACAGGGAGTCATTGCAAATGAGTTGGAAGTCACTGATCCGGTAATTGTAGATCTGACTAGTAGACATGGATTAAAACAGTTGGAGTCTACAGCTTCAGTCAATGTCTGTCATCAGGATCCTCCTCTGATTGTCTCTCTCTTGTTGCGGGAAGAGCCTGTTGGGTATTGCCAGGGCCGCCATTGTTTCTCCCATCTGAATGTTTCCCCGCTCGGCGCATTCCCTCTATCCAGTCCCAGGTCTCCTGAGAGGACAAGAAAAACCAAGTCTTACCTTTGGACTCCACACGTAGTTTGGCCAGAAACAGCATGGAGTATTTGAGGTTTTTATCATGGAGGGCATTTTTAACTGCTGTAAGCTGCGTCGTAGTGCTTGAACTTTGACAGTGAAGTCCGCGAAGAATGTGATGTTTGCGTTGTCAATTTTCAGTAGAGGTCCGGCCCTTTCAGTCTGTAAGATAACATCTCAGTCTTGAAAATTAAAGACCCTTGCAATCATGGGTCGCGGAGGAGTTCCGGGTTTAGGGCGTCCCCCGGGAACCCTGTTGGCCTGCTCTTTGGAAAAGTAGCTTGAGAGACGTTTAGGTTGGAGTTTGTTGAGGAATAGGTCCTCCACAAAGATGCCCACCGCTGGCCCCTCCATTCATTCGGGCACTCCAAAAATACGGATGTTTTTTCTTCTCTTCCCCCCTTCATAATCGTCAAGGAGCTCTCCCATTCTTTTCTGCTGGTTCTGTAAATGGGTGACCTGGTCGTGAAGGGTAGAGGTGTCCTATATAAGGGCTGCTGTGGTAGTTTCAACTTCCCTAACTCCTAGCACATTTTCTTCAAATCCGCTCGAAGGAGGTTTACTTCGATGTTGACTGAGTCTATGCATTTTTCTAAGGATGTCCGTACCCCAGCTATGGCCTCCAGAGGGGAGTTTTAGCCAGGGGGTGAAGTTGCGAGGTTTTGGAGTCACCGCCCGATGCCATCTCGGTGTCCTCTCCCTGCTTTGTCCGGGCAAACTTCTCCAGTTGTTTTTGGGCTTGAGATTTAAGACCTTTATTGTTAGCCATGAGCAAGGTATCCGGGACAAAGGCCGCCCAGGGGAATGCACCTGTAAGTGCCGCCACCTGCCTGGAGGAAGGACTACTTTCCGCCGGCCTGTCGGTGGCCCAGTTGGATCCTAAGGGCCAGGAGACAATGGAGACCTTTGTATTGTCTGGCCAAAGCGGTCAGTGTCTAATATCCTTCTATAGCAAGTCTAGGTGGGAACCCTTCCTTCACTAGTACCAAGGCCCCCAAAGGGCCAGTCAAGCCCTGGACTTGTTTTATGATGGTGGGAGCAGCTGTTCACCCAGAGACTTCCGGAAAGCCACAGGATATCAAGGATCAACCCAGTGAGCAGTTCCCCTCAGTGTGTCCGTGGGTCTGGTGTCTCCCACAGCTTCCACAGTGGAGTAGAATATACTGTGCTCAAATATATGTGTGTTATTGATAGGGTATGTTGTCTAGGCTGCGCGGTTGCTGGGCCGCTTGTACATCACCCGGGCCCGGTGCTACGCACTTTGCGGTCGGGGGTACCCAAGAGGAAGCAGGTCTTGAGTCAGCTGCGTTTGTAAGTGAGGACGTAACTTTAATGGCCTCTCTGGGAGTCAGTGCATGGGGAGCGGCTGCCCAAAGGTCTCTTTGAGGTTAAGCCTCACGTCCATGGCCTCAATTTTCCCTCAGTTACCCCATCTGCTCTCTGCTCTGCTGGATCGGCGGGATAGTGTTGCGCGTTTTCCTTCCCGCTGCTGCCCCCAACCAACACTCTCTCACCTCCGGTCGCCGGAGGATTCAGCAGAGTCCAATTCGTTCCAGCTGTCTCCCAGGAAGGCCCCAGAGCCAGGGACCTCAATTAGGCTGGTTCCTCAATTCGGGGGTGGTGTTCGGCAGTCATCCGCCGCATTTGTTCCCCTCCGCTCTTTGCATCTTCTTTTCCTTTCCGGTATGTTCTCGCAAGCACCGATTAATGAAGGTCCTCAGGGGTTGTAGCGGGTGCTTGCAGTGCCCATTTCGACTCTCAGTGCAATGCAGTAGTGTTCCGCGGTTCACAATCTGGGCAGTCTATACCGCTAATCTCTGGCCGCCATTTTGGGTCGTCCGTGAGGCTCCGGGTCGGATGTTCTCACCGGCTCCAGGGCAAGTAATTGTTTTTCCGGAGTAGCGCCTCTGAGTCAGATTGGCTTAGGGAGAGGTCCCCGGTGTTTTGGGGAAGTCTCCCAGTCGACATACGGATAAATGATCAGATTTTCTGGTGAAGGCTGAGGAGACAACTTAGCAAGTGACCATTTCCTTCGGCCGCTAGCCACGCTCCCCAACTACAGCAACTTTGAAGTAAGTGTACTGCATTTGCAAGAATGCAATGGGGTAAACCGTGCTGGGATGAGAGCCAGTGTGCTCCCTTCCTTGTACTCAAAAGGGCCCCTTGAGACAACAATCCGACAAAATCACCTGGGATGCACTTGTGTGCCTCTAGAGTGGTACTTTGACCTGTGAGGGCTTGAGCAGCATTTCTGCAAGTCCTAGATGAATTTTCTCTGCTCTCTACTACTTATTCTCTCAACTGATAAAGAGCTAAACCAGAAAGATGTGTCTTGAAATAACAGCACTACCTGTACTAGCGTTAATGGGAAATTATAACAATTTTAAAGTAAGAGTGCTGCATTTAGCATAGTCCAGAGAGGTGAACTGTGCTGGGATGAGGGACACCTCTTGTGTTCAAAAGGCTGCCTTGACCCAATGAGCTGACAAGGTCACATGGGATGAATCTGTGTTCCTGTGGAGTGGTACTGTGACCTGTGAAGACTTAGGTAGCATTTCAGCAACCTGGGATGACTTTTCTCTTCTCTCTACTAATTCTGCTCTCTACTGATGAAGGGCTAAATCCAGAAATACATATCTGGAGATAATAGAACTTCCTCCACCAACTTTGGTGAAGCACTACAGCAACTTTGAAGTAAGCATGCTGCATTTGCCAGAATGCAATAGAATGAACTGTGCTGAGATGAGAGACAGTGTCCTCCCTCCCCCCTTATGTTTAAAAGGCTCCCTTGAGCCAACACGCTAATGAGCTCACCTGGGATGCACCTGTGTGCCTATGGAGTGGCACTGGTACCTGTGAAGGCTTTGGCATCATTTCAGCAACACCAGATGGATTTTCTCTGCTCTCTACTACTCATGCTCTCTAATGTGAAAGGCTAAAGCCAGAGATACATGTCTAAAGATAACAGCACCCCCTGCGCCAACGTTGGTGACAAACTACAGCAACCTTGACGTAAGCATACTGCATTTACCGGAATGCAATGGAGTGAACTGATCTGGGATTGGAGACAGCGTGCTCCCACCACCCATGTGATTAAAAGTCTCCCTTGCGCCAACACGCTGACAAGCTCACCTGGGATGCACCTGTGGAGTGGTAATGTGACCTGTGAAGACTTGGAAAGCATTTCAGCAACCCTAGATGAATTTTAACAGCTATCTACTGATGTATGGCTAAACCTAGGGACACATGTCTGGATATAGCAGTACTACCTGCACCAACTGTGATGAGAAAATACAGCAACAGTGAATTAAGCATACTGCATTTACCCGAATGCAATTGGGTGAACTGTGCTGGGTTGAAAGACAGTGTGCTCCCTGCCACCTTTTATCCTTGTAAGTGGGATGTCTTACATGTATTCTAGTCCAGTATGCCTCAAAACATATAATTATGGCAGCAGTCATCTCTGTTTTAAGCAACACTACCAATTGGTAATTTAGAATATTCAACGCAATACCATAATGGGGCTGTCTACGGTATTTTCAAGCCAACTCTAAGACTACATGATCATTGTGAACTGTGCTGAAAGGGAAGGACAACATACAACATCCTTACCTGAATATATGGGAAATATTATCAAATTTGCTGGGAAGCAGCATCATTTTGTCTTCCACCACTTTGCATGCAATTTATATACTTATTAATTTAGCTGTATTAATCTGTGTGCCTTTTATTAATCAGTTGTAGTTAGTGACTATATACTTGCACTTCAATGAGAGCCACCCATATATTTAGCTGAATTATAATAAATATATTAATTTCATTGATGAATTCACCAAGAGGCTGACATTTAAGAGACCCTGCTCTATCACTGGAGAATAGAATTTAATATACAAGGCGAAGCAACTATACACCTCTCATTTCACACTACTTCCCAAACAAAAATGGCTTTGCTGAAACATGGACTAAATGGGTGGCATTATTCCATGACCACTGAAAGCATTATAAAATTCAAGACAATTCCAGAATAACCTTGAAGAGGTGTCTATCGATAGAAAGTGTGGTGCTATACCTTCCATAGATATCCTGGAGAGGAGGTGTCTGAGTTCAGAAGCAAGTACAAGCCCTTCAATTAACCCTTACCACATTGAAACATGTTCTATATAAAGGCAAGTTTGTGGTGTGGAAAGACTATTGCAGGACTAATAATTAACAATAGTAGACCTCTACCAGTAGGAGAAAGTAGATTTCCAGTCCAAACTGAAATATGCCTGAAAGCTTTACTGTGGGGCCACCTAGAGAAATGGAGCCTTATTGCATACAAGATGACCCACAGGGCTACAGAAGGGACAAGGGGGACTAGCCATCAATGGAATCATCAGCCCTCACTCCGATATCTCAAGGCAGCGATGAGTATGTGTGCATGGTAGCAGACCCTGACTGATTAAAGAAGTACCCTAGGCTGCATATTCAAATGGGAAATCACCCTGCATAGTTTGTTCCAGATACTGGAGCGTCACTCAATTACATTTGCACAACTGAGTACATGAATAAGAATCTAAAGCCCAAACTACTGCGGGCTGCTGTGCGAGTTTACACCTGGATGTCTAAGGAACCCCTGTAATGCCTTCGTACAATTCTGCACGTCTCTGACATTTGAGGACAGGACAGTTCATGCCCAAATCCATGTCATAGAAGGCCCTGAAGTGGCTGACTGCCTCCTCAGCCTCCCAACAGCGGAGAGCCTGAAGCTTGTAGAAATCCTATACAAAGTGGATGACACACCTGATATCATCAGCAAGTTCCCAAAACTGTTCTCTGGACTCGGAAAGCTAGCTCATTTCAAAGTCCGACTGCACATAAATGAAGGGATGTACCATGTTACAGCGCATACCATTACAACTACCTACTATTACAACGCGACCATTACAACGCATACCATTACAACGCATAGCGCTTTGAGGTGCTGGATAGTGGTAAGTATAATTTACTATTCTAACTCCAGTCCCCGTGGACACTAGGGAAGGTGTTGGATAGTAAATTATACTTATTCCCTATCCTAGAGCGCCCCCCAGCGCAATGCGTTGTAATGGTATGCGTTGTAAAAGTTGCGCTGTAACAGTAGGTAGTTGTAAAAGTTGCGTTGTAACAGGTGTATACCAAATGAAGAAGTGATACCTGTGGCCCAACATCACCGGAAAGTACACTTTCAACTCCAGCAAGCGGTGGATGAAGAGCTGCTGAGAGCAGACATCATAGAGAGGTCAACCGGGCCCATGCCATGGGTATCACCAGTGGTAGTATTATCCAAACTGGGACCATAGAACAAAAGTGCGTCTTTGCATGGATATGCAAGCTCCTAACACAGCCATTGAACATTGAGCAGTGAGTTCTGCCATCAATCTGGCATATTTCAACCCCCGCAAGAAGGCAAAAATCACATACGATGCAAGCCCTGTAGGACTGGGAGCCATTCTAGCCCAATACGATGAAGAAGGAGAACAGCGACACATTGTAGCATACGCAAGTTGCAGCCTCACCGACAAAGAAAAAGCCTACTCATAGCCTGAAAAAGAGAGTCTGGCAGTTGTGTGAGTGTGTGAGCAATTCCATTTCTTCATCTATGGGAAGCACTTCTCGCTAATCACTGATGATCAGGCCCTCTTATCAATCTTCAGAAACCCTCGAGCAAAGATGCCACCACGGATCGAACGGTAGGGTATTCACCTCCAACAATATATGTACACCATTGTTCACAAACCGGGGAAGGCGGAGAACCCAGCAGATTACATATTGCGACACCCCAGGATTTCAACACGGACAAGGTGCTCACTGGCATAAGAATACCTCCATTTTGTAATTGATCAAGCAAGGCCACCCGCAATCCCACTAGAAGCTATCATAGGAGCCACTGCTAAGGATGCCACGCTCCAGAACATAAAATATCGTGTCCGAGACCTCAAGTGACAATCAATCAATCAATCAATCAATCAGAGTACTTGTAGAGCGTACTACTTACCAGTGAGGGTCTCAAGGGGCTGATGGGAGGGGGGTGCTGCTACTGCTCGAAGAGCCAGGTCTTGAGGAGTGTTCTGAAGGCGAGTAGGTCTTGGGTCTGCCGTATGTGGGTAGGGAGGGTGTTCCAGGTCTTGGCGGCGAGGTAGGAGAAGGATCTGCCGCCAGAGGTCGTTCATTGGAGGGGGGGGACAGCGGTGAGGGTGAGGCTGGCAGAGCGGAGCTGGCAGGTGGGGGTGTGAAGCTGAGTCTGCTGTTCAGGTAGGCTGGTCCGGTGTTGTGGAGTGCTTGTGTGCATGGGTGAGGAGCTTGAAGGTGATACTCTTGTCGACAGGGAGCCAGTGTAGGTCTCTCAGATGGGGAGTGATGTGGCTGCGTCGGGGGACGTTGACGATCAGTCGGGTCGTGGCGTTTTGGATGTGTTGTAGTCGTCGTAGGTGTTTGGCTGGGCTTCCTGCGTAGAGTGCGTTGCCGTAGTCCAGTCGGCTGCTGACGAGGGCCTGTGTCACTGTTCTTCTTGTTTTGGTTGGGATCCACTTGTAGATCCTGCGGAGCATGCAGAGGGTGTTGTAGCAGGAGGAGGAGACGGCGTTGACTTGCTTAGACATGGAGAGGGAGGAGTAGAGGATGAATCCTAGGTTGCGTGCATAGTCGGTGGGTGTTGGTGCTGTTCCCAGTGTGGTCGTCCACGAGGAGTCGTCCCAGGCTGAGGGGTTGGGTCCGAGGATGAGTACCTCCATCTTGTCCTAGTTCAGCTTCAGACGGCTGTTCCTCATCCAGTCGGTGACGGCCTTCATTCCCTCATGGAGGTTGGTTTTGGCGGTGTTTGGGTCCTTGGTGAGGGAGAGGATGAACTGGGTGTCGGCGGCATAGGAGATGATGTTGAGGTCGTGATGGCGGGCCATGTAGATGTTGAACAGCGTCGGGCTGATGGTTGAGCCCTGGGGGACGCCGCAGATGATGTTGGTGGCTTCGGATCGGAAGGGTGGGAGGCGGACGCTCTGAGTTCTGCCGGAGAGGAAGGACGTGGTCCAGTCAAGGGCCTTCTCCTGGATTCCGGCTTCTAGGAGGCGTGTCTTGAGAGTGCGATGGCAGACCGTGTCGAAGGCGGCCGACAGGTCCAAGAGGATGAGGGCTGATGTTTCGCTGTTGTCTAGTTGGCGCCTGATGTCGTCTGTGGCTGCGATGAGGGCTGTCTCGGTGCTGTGGTTTCGTCTGAATCCGGACTGGGACGGGTCCAAGATGTTGTTGTCTTCCAGGTGGCGGGCCAATTGTCTATTGACGATTTTCTCTATGGCCTTTGCTGGGAACGGGAGCAGGAATATGGGCCGCAAGTTCTTGAGGTCTTTTGGGTCCGCCTTGGGCTTCTTGAGGAGGGCGTTGATTTTGGCATGCTTCCAGCTTTCCGGAAATGTCACTGTTTTGAAGGGGATGTTGATGACCTTCCGTAGTTGGGGTGCGATGGCTGCGTCTGCTTTGTTGAATACGTGGTCTGGGCACGGGTCTCACGGAGATCCTGAGTGGATGGAGTTAATGACCTTGTGTGTCTCGTCTTCGGTGACGTTGGACCAGGAGGTCAGGCGGATGGCGCTGGTGGAGTCTGGCGTAGTCGGGCGGTTGTGGTGTTGAAGCTGTCGTGGATGTCAGCGATCTTGAGGTGGAAGAAGATGGCTAGTGAGTCGCACTGTTCTTGTGAGGGCAGGATGTTGTTGGCGTTGGCGCCGGGGTTGGAGAGTTCCTTTACCATGCTGAAGAGCTCTTTGCTGTCGTGTGCGTTGTTATCCAGGTGGTCTTTGAAGGAAGATCTCTTGGCTAATCTGATGAGGTGGTGGTAGCTGCGGGTGGCGTCCTTATGGGCTGCGTGGTTGCCCGGTGTGCGTTCGTGGAGCCAAATTTTCTTTAGTTTCCAGCATGCGCGTTTGGAGGTCTGGAGCTCGTTGGTGAGCCAGGTGGCTCTCTTGCTTGTGTGGTTGGTGGAGGGTTTCTTGAGCGGGCGAGGTGTTGGCGCAGTCGGCGATCCCCTGTCTAAGGTTGCGGGCTGCGGCGTAAACTGTAAACATGCAAAAACTTGAGTTGTTTCATCACGTCAAAGACGATCTCACAGTCAGCACAAATGGACTGCTATTAAGAGACCGGTGAATTGTCATTCCCCAACAATAAAGGTAAGGTACTGTAAATCTGGCGCATGAAGGACACAGGGGCGTGATGGCAACAAAGAAAGCACTAAGGGAGCGGGTCTGGTTCCTGTCCCTTGACCAAAAGATAGAAACCACACTCCAAGATTGCCCTCAAGGCAGACTAGTAGGGCGAGAAGAACCACACTCCCCGCTTCAAATGTCTGACCTCCCTGACGGTGTATGGCAACAAGTTGCCATCAACTTCTTTGGCCCATTGAAGTCAGGGAAATACATCATTGTCATAATGGAAGAGTACTCCAGGTTCCCCATTGAGCAACAAGTCTCATCCACAAGAGGCACTGCTGTCATATCTGTCATTGACGAAGCATTTGCTGCATGGAGAATCCCCACAGAAGTGAAGACGGACAATGGCCCACCATTCAATGCGCACGAGTTTGCAGAGTTCGCAACACACCTGACCTTCAGACACAGAAAGATCACCCCCATTTGGACTCAAGCCAATGGGATGGTCGAAAGATTCATGGCCACCATAAAGAAAACCATACAACAAGCCAAAATGACCCAACGCGACATTCAAACAGCACTCAATGAGGTAGTATGAGCGTACAGAACCACACCACACAGCACCATTGTGTCCAGCCACTCTGATGCCCGGAAAAACTCTGCATACCAGAATACCAGTCACGGACACCGCTCTACATTTCAGGTCCCCGACTTCGTATCACGAGACACTAGTGGGTCTTGACAGAGTCAAGAAGGCAAAAATGAAAGAGTACGCAGACAGTCGTCGGCATGCCAAGGTGTCTGACATTCGAGAAGGAGACTGGGTATTAGTCAGGCAAGAACAAAGAGCCAAGACTGACCGTCGCTACTGTGACCACACTCTACAAGTGACAAGGCGGAAAGGGACCATGATTACGGCTGCCTCTGAGACCAAGAGAAACACACGAAATGTGTTGCACTTCAAGAAATGCAATCCTGCAGCACACACACACGCGAAGAACCGGAATGCAACAAGTGAATCGAGCCGAGAATCTGAAGACCGAGAAGAACCAGAAACCACAACGAATCCAAGAGAGTCACGAGAGGGGCACCCATCACGCCGACCACAGAGGACCATCAGGAGACCTCCCCGGCTTATTGAAGAACTCTAAGCAAGTAGGCATTGAACTTTTAAAGAGGGGGGGGGTGTAGTGTTGTCATGCCTGACCTGTTGAGCGTGACAGGGCACGCATAGAAGGAAGCGGAAGGGAGGGGCAAGAAAGCTGGCATGTAGCAGAGTGAATGGGATAAAAAAGACAGTGTTTGCAAGAGCTCCCGTGTCGATCTCATTACTACGCACCGACACGAAAGGGGTGAGTTCCTTCTACCGAGATAGTTAGGGTATTACATGATGGCGAGACTGCAGCTGAAGTCCTGAAATGTCTTACTTCTGAAAACAGGTAATGTCCATTCATATTTGTGGACATTTTAGTTTTCGCTCCCACCTAATAAAATTCCTTTGCTTGCCATATCCCAGCTATCAAGGATAAGACACATTCAGAAAATATCAAAAACCATTCTTACTTCTGAACTAAAACCCCTTTCTCATTGGCCAGACCACTTTCCCATTTACCACCTGCTTTGAAGCTGAGTGTTTGTCAAAATCCAAATTTCCATATCTTCACAAAGAACGTACATGCTCTTTATCAAATTCTCTAACATGATGCAACATCACATCACATAAAATATATTTTTCACCATCGTGCTTTAAAAAAAATAATGAACAAATGTCTTCCCCCTATGGATTGCAACTTTAAATCTGTGAGAAATAAAAAAGCTATTAGAAGGAAAAACCTGCTGTTTAAGCGGTTTCAATTAATTTTTGGCATTAGAGCTATCCAATCCTGAAGGAACTTGTTCAGAAGTAGGTTCACGAGCACCGAAAAGAAAGTTAGGGATTCAGTTTCAGAGGAGTTTCAAACAAATTGTGCTTGTCTTTAGTGAGCAGTGGGAAGAGCGGTGTTCCCCTGCATGCAGCGGCATTATCCGCCAGCATGCTCCTAAGAACATTAGCTTCTATTGTGGCTCGGCGTGGTCTGCTTAGAATTTCACCTTTGAGGGATAAAGGAAAAAAGCAGTCTGTAAACGGTCTATAATCTGTACCTGGAACGTAAGGTACTTACATTTAAGAGGGGGATCAAAAAGGCCACACGACTGCTGTACTGCTGAGTGTCTAGAACGTGCAGATATGTAATTTGAATTACAAATTCTCTGTCACCGTGATGAACACAGTGGTGGCTTGCTACACATCATTACCGGAAACTGTACTCAGCTGCCTTTTCTTCCTGTTATTTGAAATTAACACAGCAACAGGAGGTAAATTAAAGGCAGTGTTTATTAGTTTTATATCAAATCGCGTTAAAGTCTAGTAGGATAAATTTAGGAGCTTGCAAACCAAACTACTCAAAAAAGCAACACAAACAGTGGTTCATTTGTTATTCATTCTTCACACCATCACTAGGTTATAATATGGTTGCTGAGAGGTAGATTGGAGTTGAAATAATTCGAATAGATGTGCTGTGCATAATTATTTGCAACTTTAAATTGAGCAGGAGAGTATGACAGGCACCGGCAGCCCCTACAGTGCGGGGGGGGGGGGGGGGGGGGGGGGAGGGGAGGGCGACCCTTAAAGGCTGCTCAGATATCTATGTGCATCTTTGGTCCCACGTGTTTGAGAATCCAAAGTTATTCAAGTTCATGCTTCAAGTAGAAGTTTATTTTATTTATGTTACAGAACTCCAAAGAGATCCATATAAATCACTTACAATTTTAGACATGAACAAGGAAAATACAAATATACTTAATATTCAAATTCCCAAAATGCAGTTCAACATTAAAACAAAAGCACTACAATCGTATAGATAACTGCAAGCATGTGGGCCTCAGGCATTTTCGACAGTGTAATAAAAGTGCCGGACATACAAAAAGAAAATAATTCAGGTCTTAATTCCCGTTTTGGCATAAGTTACATTCAGCAGGGATTCAATATCAATTAGCCATCAGGGGATATAGAGGAACAATACCCAACCTCAACAGAATCTAAGAACGCCTCAGCCTGTGAGACAAATTCCAATTATTATAGGGTTGTATCCTATTTGCTTAGCTGCAGTCTATTATGTTTTGAAAAAAAATGTTTAAGGCACACCTCCCTATCCAGATGAAAAGGTAGTGCCCATGTAGCCTGTTTTAGGCTAGATTTTAATTGTATTCCCGGTAATATAAGAACCAAGTTGGGACCTAATTGAAGCTGATCAACTGCATAAGAGAAATTTTTGTAGACTAATGACTTTTCTTTTTTGTCTTCGAGAATTTCTTTTCTCATATGAACCTTTAATGTGTCTTCACTTTTCTTCACCTCTCTAAGAAGGCGACCCATTGGGCCACCCCACCAAGCTGTGGACAAAATCACTAAATCACATGGTTAACAGATGTAATATTTCCATTATCTTTAAGAAGCCCCATTTAGCTATTCCAATTGGCTCAAATCCATAGAGCAGCAAGGCAGGAACATCTACTAGGTAAACCTCTGAGAGGTAAGAGAAATGTCTTCTGCCAGTCAACCTATAAAGAGCCCCAAACCTTTGGCCTGAGACTGTGCTTTGCTCATATTATTCTCAGTATGGGCCTTATCACTAAGGTTACCACACTATATCTGCCCCAAAATGGTGTAAGACTTTACTCCTTCTAGGTTTTGGGAACCTAGGAACCAAGAGAAATTAGTGTATTTGGATTTCTTCTTACCACAACATCACATTATTTTACTTTTAGATATGTTAATCTTAAAATGATGAGAATGTGCAAATTTTTGCAATGACTTCACCCAACTATTTAGACCTTTAGTGGTAGGGTCCGAAATTATTACATCTTCCATATATAATAAACAGGCTATTGCTTTCATAGAAAAAAGTAACAGGGAGAGGAGCCACCCTTGTTTTAGACCATTTTGGACTGCTCTTTCCTTAGAAAGGCCCTGATTACTACCTAGCAATACTCTACAGCAGGTGGAGGAGTGGTGGGCAACTACTAGATCTAACAAGGTACTCGGCATACCCAGCCTTAAGAGATTTCTCTTCAGCAAAGATTGGTCCACTTTATCAAATGCTGTGGGGAAGTCTATAAACGCTACATAATTCAGTCCTCCTCCTCTGACAGTAAGATATTTTTGATTCATCAACTGAAGAGCAGCTATATTATTAATGGTTCCAAGGTTTCTCCTGAACCCCGTTTGCTCACTAGGTGGAATTTTGTTATCTTCAGCTCACTCGCTTACCTGAGAAAGTAAGCATTTTGAAAAAATGTTGCCCACCACATCTAGAGGGCGATCTGATGATAATTCCTTGGCAGTTTACGATTTGCCTTCTTAAAGAGAGGGACTATAGGGCTTCCAGTCCAAGAGAGGGGAGCTCTCCTATTCTTCTAACAGATTTTAAAAACAGGGAACAATATTTTGCTCCAGATGGTTGCTTTTTGTTTTATGAAAGAGATTGGGACTTCATCGGGGCCCATTGTGGCAGAAGTACTCAATCCTCAGATAGCGAGCTCAATTTCCTTTACTGATGGAGGGATATGGGTATGCATACCCACTTCAAGCTTGGAAAGTTCATCCACCTCTCCATTTGCTGCATATAAGTTAGAGATAAAGTCAATCCAAATTACTTCCTCAATGGTCAAGGGGAAAGATCTAGCTCTTAACCCGCAACCCTCTGCCACTAAAGTCAAAAAGACCTTGTCTGTCACACGCCCCATTATTTAGGTGAGCCTTCCATGCGTCGGATGGGATGAGCCATCCAATGCTCATGGCCGTCGGATGGCTCCCGCACATCTGACGCCATGGCTCAGGAAATCCCTTTGGTGCGGGCACCTGAGGGATTCTCTTTCTCCCTAAACAGCCTCAGGAGCTGGGGAAGAGCTTCCCCAGCTGCAGAGGCAGTTTAGTTGGTTTCCCTGAAAATGACGATCAGCGCACACGTCGTGCTGAAGTCAATTTAGTGAAACCGAAACTGAAATGAGCCACTTGGCTTATTTTAGTTTCACTTTCTACATGCTCGTGGGGCTATCTCAGCCCCCATGAGCACGAAGAAAGACAGGAGAGGTATTAATGGAAAGGGGAGAATCTTCCCTTTCCTGTAAAATCCCTCCCTAGTGGATCCCTTCTTGGGGATCGCCTCAGGAGTGTGATCCCCAAGCAGGGAGCCACCCACTTGGGCAAGGGCCTTTGCTCCACCATTCAATGTTTGCATATTCCGTCTTTCTGTACCCCTGGGCAGTAGATAGGGGCAATAGCCCCAATCTTCTCCCCGGGGGGGCAGAAAGTGCACTAGGCACCAGGGATTTATTTTTAGGGAATATTTAGGGTTGGGGCTGCCCAAGATGGGCATGCCAATGCCCCCACACTCCCCTGCAAGATCTCACAGTCTTTCAGCCCCCTGGGAGGCAGGAGGAGTTATTAGCCCTGATCCATGCCCCCAGGGGGCAGAAAGCACACTAGGCACCAGCGATTTTTTTAATCTATATATGTAGGGGTGGGTGCTTCCCAAAATGAACATACCAATGCCCCCACCTCCAAAATAAATTGTCACAGCCTTTCTGCCTCCCCCCGGAGGTAGATGGGGCAACAGCCCCTGATCTGCCCCCCAGGGAGGGCAGAAACCAAACTAGGTACCAGGTATTTTTTTTATGTATATAGGGGTGGGGGCTGCCCAAAATTTGCATGCCAGTGCCCCCACCCCACCTCCAGAAAATCCAGTCTTCCTGCCCCTCCCCAGGAGCAGATGGGGCAATAGCCCCTGACCTGTCACCCAGAGGGCAGAAAGCTCACTAGGCACTAGGGATTATGGTTTTTTTTTATATGTAGGGGTGGGGCCTGCCTAGAATGGGCATGCCAGTGCCCTAATTGCCAAAAGAATGGGGCCAAAAAACCCAGGTGCCCCCTTGCAAAACCAGGTCATTTTCTGATAGGTAATTTTGATGTCTCCAAAATAGGTTTTGAGCCCATGCCTTTCACGGGTACTTGTACCATCCAGAAGAGTGAGGTATCATTTTTATCGGTAGACCTGGGGGAACGCTGAGTGATAGGAAATTGGTGTCAGCCCAGTGATCCCACAAGTTCCCATACAGAAATTTGAAAACATTTTTATTTATTCAGCTAAATTTGAGGGTTGTAGGGGCTTCTGGGAAGATAAACATTGGGGGATCTACGCAAGCAATACCTCCCTGGACTGCCCAGGGTGCCTAGTTTTCAGAAATGTGTAGGTTTGGTAGGGTTTCCGAGATGGCCACGAGCCCGGGGCCAAAAACCCAGGTGCACCCCCTTGCACAACCGGATAGGTTTATGATAGGTAATTTTGATGTCTCCACAACATGTTTTGGGCCCTTCCCTGCAGGGGGTGCTTGACCCACCCACACAAGCGAGAAACCATTTTTATTGGGAGATTTTGGGGAATGTGGAGTGGGTTGAAATTTGTGGATACACGCATGTTCCAGAACTTTTCATATGAGGAAAATATATTCTTTTTTTTACAAAGTTTGACATTTGCAAGGATTCTGGGTAACAGAACATGGTGAGAACCACACAAGTCACCCCATTCAGCATTTCCATAGGTGTCTAGTTTAAAAAAATGCATAGGTTTTCTATGTTTCTCTATGTGACGGCCAATCTAGTATTCAGAATCCACAGCTAGGATCTGTTTTTAATGTAAAAATGCAGTGTGTTTATGTTGCATTTGAGGCTGTTTCCTGTCGTGGGCACTAGGCCTACCCAAACAAGTTACCATTTTTTTTGGGAGACTTTGGGGAATGCGGGTGGGTGGAAGTTTGTGGATCCACGCAAAGTCCAGAACTTTCCATCACAGAAATTTGAGGAAAATGTGTTTTTTTTTAAGAAAGTTGGAGGTTTGCAAGGGATTCTGGGTAACAGAACCTACTGCAAGACACACAAGTCACCTATCCTGGATTCCCCTGAGTGTCTAGGTTTTTAAGAATGTATAGCAGCTAGCTAGGTTTCCCTAGGTGCCGGCTGAGCTAGGGTTCAAAATCCACAGCTAGGCACATTGCAAAAAAAGGGTCCTTTTTCATTGGAAGAATTTCATGTGTTTACATTGGGTTTTAGGCCATTTCATGTCGCGGACACTAAACCTACCCACGCAAACGAGGTAACATTTTTATCAGGAGACTTAGGGGAAGACAGAATAGTAGAACAAGTATTATTGCCAATTGACTTTCTTTGCTTTTCTGCCTTCCAAATGTAAGACAATTTGAAAAAAAAGGTCATTTTGAAAACTGACCTCTAATTCCCATGCATGTATGGGTACGCAGAATTTTGGAGATGTGCAAATAACCACTGCTTCAAAACTCTACATTTTGTTCCCATTTTGGACATACATTGGTTTCCTTGATACCTATTTTTCCGTCTTTAAATTTTACCAAATGAATTGCTATATATCATGTACACAATGGAAAACCATAGCAAGACGCAGCTCAGTTATTGCCTCTGAGTTCTTTGGGTTCTTGGTGAACCTACACATCCTAAATATCCCCACAGCCTTAAGTGTTCACTGGATGTAACGGTGTATAGCTTAAAAAAAATCTGTCATACTTTGAAGAAGTTACAGGTGAAAATGTTGGCACAGATAGCTGTTTTTTTTTCAACTTAATTTCAATATTTTATATATTTTTTTTGTTTAAAGTATTTTATTGAAGCAGGGAGGGGTAGGAAACAACAGGGTAAGGAAAAAAAGATAAACCACAGGATCCGCACAATCGGTGCGTATGATACAGCAAATACAGCAAAACAGTTACATTTTTTCAATAGGCTTCATTCGACTCAGGAACACAGCTTCCGCGCCTGTGGTCACATACGGATAACAAGGGGGGGGGGAGGGGGGTGGAAGGACGGGGGAGGGGAAAGGAAGAGAAAAATAGGGGGGGCAAAGAAAAAGAAAATAAGGGGGGGGGGGAAAGGGGGGAAAGGGTGGAGAAGCATCCCCGCTCCAAAAACCTACTTAACCATACAGAACCCCCCCCAACTACCATACCCCAACCCACCCCCTGTACTGTGCCATTACCATCAGTTCTCTCTTCATATCGACCCTCCAGTAATCCCCGCTATACAATGCCAGCCCCGTCCGATCAGACAGGCGGGTCTGGTGGCGGCGTCAGCCGTAGCAACCTAAGATATCTGGGACAGGTAATCTCCCGAAACTCAGAGCACAACAAGCTATGAAAGGGCGCCCACAGTTCCTCAAAAGTATCAGTGTCTCTCAGGGCCACTAAGGACATCTTCTCCATTCCAAGGACATGCCATAATCTATGCAGCCAGCCAACTACAGAGGGAAGTGTGGTAGAGCACCAATGTATGAGAATATTTTGCACCGCTGACCCCAGAGCAATCGCAATCTGTCTGCCCCTCCTGGACCTGAGGGGATACATCAACCCATTTGGCAATCCCAGTAGTACATAGGCAGGGAACCTCGGCAGCTCTATCTCAAAACATTTGTCCACCTCACCCAGGACCTCCTCCCAATAAGGAGCCAGAAGGGGGCATTCCCACAGTATGTGTGTAAGTGTACCAGTATTGCCACAGTTGCGCCAGCACGTCCCTGGTATTGCCCTGTCCATCTCGTGCAGTTTCTCCGGGGTGCGGTACCAATAGGTCGAGATTTTGGTGAAGGTCTCTGTAAGACCCGTGTGATAGGCCGAGTGGCGTGCGCGGAAGGAGATGTGTTCCCATTCCTTGTGGCTCAACACTTGCCCGAGCTCCCGCTCCCATCGTTCCCGGCCGGGATTGTGAATATGGAAGGAGGGGGGCTGCAGCATTTTATACAGATCTGAGATCAGTTTAGCGTCCGACGTGCGAGTGATTAACCAGCGCTCATATACCGTGATCTCCCGGTTTGCCGTATCGCGCACCTGGGGTTGAAGTGCCCAGTGACGCGCCTGCATGTATCGCATGCGCTCCGTCTCTGGGAGGCCGTAGTCCCGCCGCAAATCCTGGAAGGGGACAACTCCCTCAGGGCTGAACAAATGATACAAGGTGCAGCAGCGGGCCGCCCGCCAGCGCTCATAAGCACCGTGCTCCATCCCGGGGCCGAAGTCCGGGTTGCCAATGAGCGGCGTAAAGGGAGAGGGGAAGGTAGTAAGCTCATGCTTAACGGCCACCGAGTCCCACGTCCGAAGCGGGACCCGTGTCACCAAAGACGCGTAGAGGTTGGGGGGTCGATGGGCCCGCTTCAAGAATGGTACTTCCTGTAGCGTCCTACCCGCCACCGCCTGGTCCTGGAACAGCCAGTGCTTATCAGACTCCCACCGGCTCCATTCCACCAGATAGCGGAGTTGGGCGGCCTGGAAATATTTCCGCAAGTCCGGTATCCCCAGCCCCCCAGAGTCGGGCGCCAGCGTAGCGATGCTCCTCTTAATCCGCGGCCTACGGCCCTGCCATACAAACCGTGCGATGGCCGACTGGGTCTCCGCGAGCCACCCCGCGGGGGGCTGGAGCGGCAACGCCCTGAAGAGGTAAAGCACCTGAGGCAGGAGGGTCATCTTCACCGCAGCCACCCTGCCTAGCAGCGACAACGTGCCCTTATCCCACCGGCCAAGTTCCTCTCTGATTTTTGTGCTCAAAGCCGCATAATTGACCGTGACCATCGCCGGGAGGGAAGCCGCCAACAGGATCCCCAAATATGGAATCCGGTCCCTGGACCAGCTCAGAGGGTAAAGCCTCTGTAGTTCCGCTCTGGTAGCGCTAGCAAGCGAAATGTCAAGGGCGGCTGACTTCCCTAAGTTCACCTTGAAGCCCGCCACCTCGGCAAATAGGTCCAATTCCGCAATGCAAGCCGGTAGCGACCTCCGCGGGTCGGCTAATGTCAGAATGACATCATCTGCGTACAGGCTAATCGCATGATGGAATTCACCCATCTTGACTCCGACAATGTCGGGGTTCTGCCGAACCCTTTGAGCAAATGGCTCCATGTATAGGGCAAAGAGCAAAGGGGACAGTGGGCACCCCTGTCTCGTACCCCGTTCAATGGGAAAGGGCCGAGAGCTGCCTCCGTTCACTCGGACCACTGCAGATGGGAACCGGTAACAATTGAAGATCAGATGACGGAACTTCTCACCTATCCCGAACTTGCCTAGGACCTTCTCTAGGTAGGGCCAGTGTACCCTGACGAAAGCCTTCTCCGCGTCTATAGACAAGAGCATCCTCTCCCCTGGGATCCTGGAGGCCTTTCTCGAGAATGTGGGTCACCCTCTTTGTATTGTCTACTGTTTGCCTGCCAGGCACAAAGCCCGCTTGATCCGAATCAACCATGCCCGGGAGATGCAGCGCCAGGCGTGCCGCCAATATGCTGGTGAACACTTTCAGATCCGTGTTCAGCAGCGAGATAGGGCGGTAGGACCCACAGGCGGTCCTGTCCTTGCCCGGTTTCGGGATCACGGAGACCGTGGCCTGAAGAAATTTGGAGGGGATGGCACCCGGTTCCGCAAAGGTGTTGAAAAGGCGGGTCAGCAGAGGCGCCAACTCCTGACAGAAGGTCTTGTAAAACAGAGGGATAAAGCCATCCGGTCCTGGGGCCTTGCCCGGTTTGAGCCGGGATATCGCCGTGATCACCTCCTCGACACGGATGTCACGTTCCAGATACTGAGCCTGATCTGGCGTTAACGACGGGAGCGGCACCGAGTCCAGATAGTCCACCTCAGCCTGGGCAGAGGAGGCCTCTCCAGTGTAGAGGTCAGCGTAAAAGCTACGAAAGACGTCTGCTATTTGCTCATCAGCCGTGACCAAACCTCCGGTCGAGTCAACCAGTTCCTTCACTCGGTGCTGTTGGTGCTGCACCCTGAGTTTGTTGGCCAAGAGCCGCCCGCACCGATCCCCCCCCCGTGTAGTACTTGTGCTTCAGGCGAAGCATCGCATACTCCGCCCGGTCCATGTCCAGGGCGGCCAAAAGTTTTCTGGCTGCCTTCAACTGCCTCCAAACCCTGGGGGCCCCTGTCCTATGATGAACCTGTTCCAGCTCCTTCACCTGCCGGGTAAGCTCGTCCCTCTTGAGCTGTCGATCCTTATTCTCAGCCAAGGAGATAGCTATAAATTCGCCCCGGAGCACGGCCTTCAGGGCTGCCCACTGTGTCGCGCGAGAGGTGTCATCGTTATCGTTCACACTCTGGAAATCCAAAATGGCCGTGCGGATCTGGTCCACTGTCGACCGCCTATGCAATAGCGTGTCTCGGAGCCGCCAGACCCCTCTCGGCCGAACCATCGGCGGCAGAGTGAAAGCACCCTCCACCGGCGCGTGGTCGGAAAGAGAGAGGACCCCCATATCTGCGCTCGAAGCCAAAAGGAGCATTGGACCCGACACGAGTAGATGGTCCAGTCGCGCATAGGACCTGTGAGCATGTGAAAAGTAGGAGTATGCGCGGGTGGTGGGGTGAAGGTGGCGCCACATGTCATGCAAGTCCAGCTCCTCAAGTCGAGTGCGAATCGAGCCCGAAAGCTCACCCAACTGGTGGCGCCGCTGCACAGACCTGTCCATTGCCGCATCGTAAACTAGGTTCAAATCACCCCCAAATACTATGTGCCTATCAGAGGTGGACGCCACGTCATCTAGTGCCCTGTGCAAGAATTGGTCCTGGTGGTCATTGGGGCTGTAGAGAGTGCCAACAGTCAATACTAAACCCCCCACCTTGATCCTATATGCCAGAAGTCTCCCTTTCTGTTCCGCTATTTTGTGCAATACCTCTCCCCTGAACCCCCTAGAGAACAGGATCGCCACCCCTGCCGTTTTAGAAGCGCTAGAGGAGAACAGCTGCGTGGGGAACTTGGGGGTACGCATCCTAGAGCAGTCCTTAGCCAGCAAATGGGTCTCCTGCAGCAGGCAGACATCCGCCTGGGAGTTCTCTAACAAAGATAACACAGCCCGCCTTTTAACCGGGTTATTCAGCCCTTTCACATTTAAAGTAATCACTTTAAGAGCCATCAAGGAGGGGGATCACTGGAGCACACATCAAGAAGCAAAGCCCAGCGGGCAAACATGGAAGGCACCACACGAGGCCTCAGCACAGAGCAACTACGAACATCCCCATGGCACAGTACAGTCCCCGAACCCCAACACCCCGCAACTGGAAAAGCCCCTCCCTCCCCCCGGGACCCCACACATCCAAATCCATACCACTCCCAACAACAAACCCCCCCGCTAGTCCCCAAATGCAAAACATCCCCCCGCCGGTCCCATTCCCGTACCCCACTTCTCAAACTTTGCAGAAAAGACATTGTCCCAGTCCGGTCCTTATCGGACAAGGCCGTGGTAAATCAGTCTAGTGGACGTCCAGCCACCACCTCCAGCACTCGCCATTCCTCCCCGCCCTCCCCCCGAATCCCCGCACCTGCAAGAAGAAAAAGCTAGAGCAGACTCCCCCCGGAGTAAGTTCAGGCCGTCAGGGCCACTTCACCATTCACCGCCACTCTGGAGGCCTCCTGGATGGCGGCCGCCATGTCCGCCCGGATCGTGGGCGAGCCCGGTCGCTCCGACGGCGGAGAGCTCCTCTCTCCCACCTGCTGCCATCCGTCACGAGTGCTTCGTCTACGATGCGGTGCCGGGGTGTCCGTATCAGATGCTGTGAGGCCCAACACCGCGCAGACATCCTGGAGGGACCGGAGCTGGTGCAAAGTACCGTTCCATCGAAAAATCAATCGGAAAGGATGCCCCCAAGAGTACTGTGTCCCTTGCTCCCGGAGGAAGTCGGTAGCGATCTTGAACGATTTTCTCTTTTGCAGCGTGACCGTAGACAGATCCTGATACAGGGCCACAGGGTGGTCTCGGAAGCGGAAAGGCTTCTGCCCACGCGCTTCGTGGAGGATCCGCTCCTTGAGGGGGAAGTCCGGGAGGAAGGCCAGAATGTCCGGGGCGGGCGCCGTGGCTCTGCGGGGGCGACCCACCCGGTGTGCCCGATCTATACAGATCTGAAAGTCTTCCGACTCCCCCAGAATTGCACGAAAGAGGGCCACCAGGTATGCAGTCATGTCTTCACCCTCCTCACCGGACGGCACGCCACGGACCCTGATGTTATTCCGCCTGGATCGGTTTTCGAGGTCCTCGGCGTGGGCTTGCAATTCAATCTGTTGTTCCCGCAGCCGCAGGACCTCCTGCTGCAAATGGGTGATCTCTTCGTCTCTAGAGTGGCTTGCTTCCTCCACGGTGTTGACACGCTCCCCCAGGGAGTCCATCTCTTTCCGTATTTCACGGACCTCCCCGGCCACTTCACGCTTCAGCGTTTGAAAGTCCTCCCGCAGGGAACTGAAGAGCGACTCAAGAAATGATCTTGTCACCAGGGGTTCTCCGCCATCTGCACCCCTGGCCGGGGCCGGGGAGGTCGTGGTGGGCTGAGTGCCTCCACTACGCAGGGCGCCGCGCCCCAGCATGTCCGGCAAGGTCCGGTCACCCCTTCTCTGTCCTCTAGCGTTCGACATTTCAGCTGTGTAGGGGACGTCGAGGTTTTCCGTCCGGCACAGAGGGCAGCCGTGCCGTCACAGCTATACACCAGACGGGGGCAGCGCCACACCAAGAGCACTAGGAAGGCCGAGCCGCCAGGCCGGGGTGCACAAAATGGCCGCCCTGTAATATCAATAGGCCAACGCCCAAGATGGAAGGCCTATCCTCTGCTCGGTCCGGTAGCGAGAAATCCAGCCGGGAGGCAGGCTCACGAGGCGATGGTCGCCGGTATCAGCAAACCCGGGGAAAGATCTGCACCAGGGGCACAGTGCCACTACTCCACCACCAACGACCGGCCGGAGCGATCTCTCAGGACGAGCCTCTTCAAACCACGGACCAGCGTAGCAGTTCGATGCCGGTTCCACCTCCGCCTGTCTCCTCCGCTCAACTCCGCTCCCTGCATCCGCCACTGGCCGGCGCCGCTTCGCTCGCGAAGTCGCCGTCGACTCCCACTTCGACAGCACAGGCACTGCAGCGGGCCTCTCATAGGCGGCAGAGCGCTCCGTCAGGTTCCGAAGCCAGGAGGTCTCGCGGCTCCCGGCTCACACACAGGCCGCTCAGCGGGCTCCGACCAAGGCTATTCCGGACAGGATCTCACCCCCAACGGGGCAAACAAAGCTCAACAATCGATCCACACCTCCACCGGGGGCTCTAGGCTCAGTCACCGCGTGATCCGGGGGGGAATCAGCAGTTACGAGCGGCGCAGGATTTCAGGGGCCCGGGAGCTCTCGGCGAGTGCGTCCTCTCAGCCCGCCATCTTGGCCACGCCCAATATTTTATATTTTTAACTGTTACTTTCTAATACAGAACCTTAAAGGATCTACAACATACCACAATGCTGAATTCAGAATTTTGTTTAGTTATCAGAAATGTATAGCTTTCGGAGATACATTATTGGTTTCACATCCATTTCTACCATTAACTGGAATGAAGTTGAAAGCACAAAAATTAGGTAAAGTAGGCTATGATCCAGTAAAATGCCAAAACTGTATCGAAAATCTTGGTTTTATGGAAAAAGTCTGCCTGTCCCTGAAAACTTAGAAAATTGTGATTTCAGCACCACAAACCAATTGTTGATGCCGTTTGCAGGAAAAAACAAGATTCTTTCTTCTCATTTAAAAAAACAACAAGATTTAGCTGCATTTTGTCTAATTTCTGTCCCCCCCAGGAGAATCCACAAACCCTGGATACATTTGGATTCTTCGGTGTATTCGAAAAAAAGGCACAGATTTGACGTAGATACCTTATGTGGACGAAATGGTACAGGGGCCTAAGCTCGAACTATCCCAAATAGCCAAAAAAGGCTTAGAACGGGGGGCAATAAAGGCCTAGCAGAGAAGGGGTGAAACCGGCTCCTTCACCTCTTTAATAAAGACACCCTAGAATTCCTCTCGCTGGAATACAACACATGATGTTTCAATACTAGGGCATTTATTTTGATATTTAATAAGAGAATCGAGTGGGGGATAGCCTTGAAATTGCCCTTGGGTGATTTTCGATTGCCACTTTCTACGAACTTCTACATAAGCATTCTAAAACTATTTAATTCATCTCCCACCCATGCATCTACATTTTCAAGTATCATTTCTAATTTACTCTAAAGGCCAGTGATCATTCTATGGCCCCACTGGGTTCTCCCTGTTTTTAAATCAAATTTATATTAGGTCCAATAAAACCTCCCTGAGCAGGTGGGAGACATGCTCAAGCCCAGGGAAACGATCAACAAACAATGGTCGCTAACAGGCATATCCACTACCTTTAAGTCGCCCAACAAGTAAAATGAAGTACAGCCAAACACCACATAATCCCGAATTGTCCCATCTCTCATAGATTTGTGCATGTATTGTGCTTGTGTCTGAGGGTAATGTCTCATTTGCATTCATATAATCATTGCTTCTCAATTGGTAAAATTAGAGCATCCCTCTCTTGTCAGTTCTAATCTTTGGCACAGAAATAGTAGGGGGATTCTCAGGGCCTCCTCTTTCTTAACATCATGTATTTGATACAAAGCATGATTGGATATTTTGCAATTTAGATCCCCTATCAGTATTACATGAGGAAGTTGTTCCGTATCCAGGCATTTTGTTGATAAAAGAGAAAAACGTATACAAAGTCTGTCATAGGGTGCATTGGGTTGACTATCAGCATTTACCAGTAAAAGTGGTGGTACACCAAGCTCCCTACCAGAATGAAACAAAGTTACTGCCATAACGAGATTGGCAGAATTTCTATGACAAACACACTTGCACTTGAACTTATTGGACAGGAGAAATGCTACAGGCCCATGTGTGTGTCCCCTTATTGGACGCCTAGCTTTACCATCGAGGATACATTAGCCTTCACACTGAAACTCCCCATCACACCATGTTTCCTGGTGACAAATCACGTCTACCTTCAGTGAATTTAAAGAAATGGAACTTCTCCCTACTATTATTTATTCCCACTGCATTCTAACATTCACCACTAGAGGGGATGGAGGGCTGGGGAGACAGCCTCCAACCCCCCGCTCTACTCTGTCAGGTATCCATGCCTGCATCCTGTTCACCCCTCTTTTCCAACACTGGGAAAATATCAATACTTCTACGTTGGAAACGTTCACAATTTTGTTATTTTGTATTTAAAATTATTTTTTGAGTAGAGGGTCAACCTTGATCTGGTTCATATCCTTGCGTGCAATACTGAAACCAAGTCAATATCACTATGTTTGATTACATTCAGAGTCTTGAAGTCCGTAAAGCAAGAAAGTAAAAAGGCCCTTTTCAAAACTAAATCAGAGTAAAAGAGTGCAATAAAATATAATGTACAGGTATCAGGATTGCATCACGGGAGATCTTTATCTTCTGGATCAAACAATACAGGGGTACCCTTCTAAATGCTTGAGTCCACGAATGGAATAGCTGTTGGATTCAAAGATAACCAGGTTGTAAATGCGAGAACAGCGGAGGTCGTATCATTGCCTCCTCTGTATTCCTCTCATTTGATGAGCTTGAGGTTGCGCATAATGGGCCCACTATTGGGAGGGCTGATTGGAAATTTTTCATCAACCCTTCTGACCTTTGAAAACGGTCGTCCACTCTCAAAAATGCAGTTTTCTGCACCCCTTTTTGTGATTTGGAGATTGGATCTTTTATTTCCTCTCTGTGTTTTTATCTCACTGTTAGCTTTGATTGGGGGAGACATGGCTCACCCACCTTTGGGTCTATTCTTTCCTCTGTTTTTTTAATCTCACCTTTAGCTTTGATTCTGGGAGAGGGGGCTCACCCACCATTGGGTCCTACCCAGAGAGAAGTTTCATAATGAGAAATACTTCTTGTTCTGTATGCAAACTTTACTCAGTGGGTCCCCTAACTTCAGGATTAGCCAAATCAGTATCAATGATGTATCTTAGAGAGCAGGTGGAACTTTCAACTGTAATAGCTTCTTTAGGGATGGCTTCACATTGTGGATTTCCTGCCCCCAAAATCACATCGATCAGGTCCATTTGGCTGATCCATAAATGCCATTTTGTGCTACCTCTCCCTTCTCTTTCTTTCCATTGATCATTTATTTCAATATTGCCATCACTGTGTAAAGTGTAGAGTCCGACCCACCTCATACAATTTGCATCAGATTTATGTTTAAATCTGTTTTATTGGTTTTCCTGAAATTTCAAATAAAATCAGAAGCATACAGACTGAGGGAACATCTCTTTACATGCGTTATGAAAATACATCTGATAAGAATCAGTACACAAGTCCAAAAACAAAACATGAACAGACAACACGCCCTCCCAACCCTCCTTCCCCCCATCCTACCCCCACCCAGACCCAGTACCATCAGCTAAGTAGACTGTAATATCAAGGAAGTGGAGTAGTCCTTATGAATTGCAGCAGGTTTCAAATAGAAAATAAGAGTCTCTCTAGACAGAGTAGTGAAGCAGAGACCTTTACCTCCTTCTCCAGAGGGTGACACAGCTGATTTTCAATTACCTCGAAATCTGGAGTCACTGATAATTCAGATAGTAAAGAAGAGTGGTTTGAAGGTGTATTGCTGAAAAGTTGCAGACCAATAGGTAATGTCATACCAGGGGAGTCCAAAGGCTCCAATTCGTGGTACTTAACTTGGGACCCCATCCTTCAAGCATAGTTCAAAATCTATGTCTGGAAGTGTAAAATAAACATTCAGTATGCCTGAAACTTCTCTTTGAGAGGGGCCAACACAAGGTAATGTTGCTGGCTTGCCCACTACTTAGGGCTCTATTGTTGGCATATCTGAGACCAGACATAAAGAAGAGGAGTGCTTAGGAGAGAGAGCAGAGTCTGCACTTAGTGAACCAAATTCTTATTTTTTGAGATGGCCCAACTTGGTGCGTTGCTGCTAACTTGTCCTCCTCACAGGGCATTGCTATTGCAACAACCACCACAGAGCTTAATGCACCAAAATGTTCAAGCAGAGTAGCCCCATTCAGCACCAGAGTGGGGTTAACACTGTCTTTCAGTCCTTCTTGATTCATGTTCTCCTTTTCGCACAGAGATAAGATTAGATTTTTGCCTTTCAGTGGAATTACTGAAGGAGCTCTGTTTTGTGGAGGATTAGATGTAGTTTTGTAGTTTTTGTCAGTTTCCCTGCCGTCACTAAACTTATTAAATGATAGTATGGCAGACTCACTTCTTCTACCTAAAAGTATAAGTGACCACCCAAGATCACTATGGAACTCCTGTCTTCTGTCTCCATATAAGACGAAGAGTGCCCTTCACAGTCCTATTCAGGCTGCTTCCACTTACTGCCTCTATTGGTCTCAGGGACACACCACAAAATTTAAGGCCCCTGGGTGAAGAAGGTAATTGTGGAATTTAGGGTCTGGAGATTAGTAGTGAATATCAAGCGCTTTTTCAGAGTTAAATTCACATAAACGTTTGCACATTCCCCTATATGTTGCATCGCTCAAGGATATACCAAGCCTAAGCTCCAGTGGCATTCAAACATACTGAGATCAGCAGCAACAAAGCAATACATGAGGTGACCACAGAACTTGAAGCTTATGACCAGCTCCTTTAAATTTCCAGACAAAGAGAACAGTCTCTAGCCAGTTCAGATCTTTAGATATGTGATTTCCCCACATAATGCTAATTAAACATGAAATAATTTGGAGACAGTTGCCCACTGTTCCCTCTAATTTTTTCCTCTGTTTGCAGCAGTGTAACGTCTATGTGTGCTGCAACCAAGGAGAAGTGTGGCTTAATGGTTAGAGCGGCAGACCCTGATGAAGAGGTCTAGCCAGGAACCAGGGTTCAATTCCCTGCCTCGGGGGTCTTGGGCTCAAAAAAAGTTCGACGGACCTGATAATTCTCGCCTCGGTGCCTATTCCAATCATGGAGTCCCACTCTGCAACTCTGGGCAATAGCTTGCTTAATCTCCACAACGGCCCCCACAACGCTAAGTATGCCTGGCCTACACCTTGGGGGTGCGCAGGAGTGGACGCCTCACAGGGAAAGCCAGGATGGGTTCCACAGCGGTATTCGTACAAGCGCCTTGAGACCCTTGTGGGTGAGTAGTGCGCTATACAAGTATCAATTTACAATTTATTTACAAGGTTATGTGTGCCAGTTACCAGACCACACGTGTGGCTTCTGCTCCAAATATCACTCCAAACTTTTGCTTAAAAAAATGTAATAAACAGTGCATTTCCACACATACAGATCTACGTGAACAGTGTTAAGGCAGGTTTGAAACTGTGCAACAGAGCAATTTGAAACCTTGTCAGCTATGTTGCTGCATTTCTTTTCATAATAGAGCTGGGCTGCGGGGTGATTGTGTACATTTGTGAAAAATTTCATGTTAATTGCAAAACATGACGGAAGCTGCGATTAACATGAAAACTTTAACACATGCTCTCTTTGAGCAGGAAAATAAAATTATAATTAACTTAGGGGCCAATTCCGATGGCGGGCGGATTTTGTCCGCCCACCACTGCAACAGAGCACTGGACAGCCCGCCGAAGGTGCGGCTGTCCGGCCATGCAAATTAGGATGCGCCCGCCAGTGTTGTTCCTGCTTACATTTCACATGCTTTACTTAAACTTGCATTCCCTATGAGTGTTTGCTTTTTCCAGGATGTTGTTACTTTTTTTTTAGGTGGCATATTATTCTCGTGTGCTTTTGTTTAAAGTATTCATGTTAATTGCAGCTTTTGACGGGTTCTGCAATTAACATGAATACTTTAGCAAAAGCACACAATGTGCCCCAAAACTGCACTCTAGAAAATAAAAGAAATGAAGTGCTCCTTCTTTGAGCCCACAGGCTGCCTCTTCCTCTGCAACCAGAAAATGTCAGTTTTTTGCGCCGCTTGCCTTTTAAAATTGGCGGGGCGAACGCTCTCGGGATTGTGTGTGCACGCCACACACATGGCGCTGCGTGCTCGGGGCCACAGAGATGCGCACCTTAAAGGGAACAGTGACTGTCACCTATGTGACTGTCCTTTATATCCACGGAGCAGCAAGCCCAAATGTATGTTGCCAGAGTAGCTGCACATGGTTCCTATAAGAGAGGTTTCTGAGCTAAGCACAATTTAAAGTACTTTCAATCTTAGTTTTTTTTCTATGGAGAAATTAGTTAAGTCAATTAACCTCAGTATTTATCAACGTTTAGAGGGAGGAGATGCGCCTCCATTATAGATTTTGTGTTTGTGTCAGCTTCTTTGTTTTTGTTTATTAACAACTTTAGTTTAGCACATAGTCCTTTCAGTGATCATGACCCCTTGTCCCTAGCAATCAGTGGGTAAAATGGTGGTGCTAGAACCTCATCAGAGGCTCAGGGTGCGCTCTCCTCAAAAATCAATGCAGGAGGCTTAGATGGACTTTAGTGTCCCCCAAACAGTTAACACACTGTTGCAGGTATGCGAGTTCCACGCTTGGACCCATGTCCCCACGTGGTGCATTTTATCGGCATACAAGGATATTTCACACAAGGGCTCTCAGTGCTGTAGCAAACAGTAAGCTCCTAGGGACCAAAATGGTTTGACACCAGTTGCTCCAAGGCTCTGCAGCTGTTGAAGATCGCCCTGAGGCAGGTACCAAGAGAGAAGGCACTTAAGGAGCACAGCAATATTTGCCAAAATATATGTCATCTGTTTCTGAGAGTACTCTTTATGCTTAATGATATGACACATCTTTCCTCTGTAAAACAGATGTTAGTAGCCTGAGCGGCGTGACCAACAGTAGCCAGTATAATTTAAGGAACTTTATATTTGGATAGAAATTACATTTACGTTTACAGAAAGCTATACATCTTTTCATTAATTTACGATAAGGCCAAAAAGCGCTAAACAACCCCTTCTGTCCTTGTGTAGGAACAGACACTTTATGTTTCTAGTACCAAAAAAATAGAAACCAGAAACTATTCATTCCAAGCACGAAGATTTTTACTTGACTCTCCCCTTTCACCAGGCACGCAATGCCCAACAGCCGCTCTCCATCCCCTTCCGTCCTGTGTGTCAGCCCTGATTGAGACAGTTTCCCAGGCACACACAGGGCTGCACCTGAGTACTTCACAGGTCTTTAAAAGACCATTCACCTGTTTACAAGGCTTTGTTGTTTTTCACCCCTTCTTAGAGCCCCTGCAGCTCCACTCTGCCAATGCTGAAAGAATTAGCCCTCCCGAAATGTTTATCAGCCCCACCAACCCCCCTGAGATTGGGCTCTAGTTGAGCCTCTGCCTTTCACCACGCATATCTGAATACAAAATTTAATTGCAGCAGCTGATTTCAAGATAATTAAAATCCACTATTTATTTCTAATGAACAAAAACGACATTCTTAAAGCGAAAGTTCAAATGACATCAATCATAATGTAGGAGTCCTAAATCCAAGCAAAGATGCAATCTCATGGACCTATGACACAAATTAAAAACCCGAGCCCAAGGTCATATTGGTTAAAATGAAATGTTCACCTAAAGTTGTATCAATCATTATTTAACTTGAAGTGTAGAACATGGGAAGTTAAGAAAATAAATGTGGCAAACCTACAGACACAGCGTGTGTTTTCAGGGGATACTGAAAGCACATGACGTGTTTGGTGCTGATTTTTAGGTCGAGCTGGCATTGAAGCGCGAAGCGCTCCCGCCAGCGAGTTCTACAGTCACCGTGTTAACTGGCAAGGGAGATAGAGCTGTGCACGAGCCGCTACTGGCCAGTGCACGAGCCGATTCAGCTCTGTGAACACGCACGTCTCCGGAAGACGTGCTGCGCCCGAGCCGCCTCCCGCTTGTTGTTCAAATTGACCTTTCTGCCTTGTAATGAGCTTTTCCATTTCAGTTACTCTTGACAGGAGCCATGTGAACATCCCCTTCCATTCCCTTAAGGTTCCCATGGATTTTAAGGTCTGCTTTTTATATGCGTCACCTTCATTTTGATGCTGTTCCCTTCCAGCAACCTATTCGCCACCGAATCTTTGCTACTTAAATTTTTTTATTTAAGGGTTTTGTTCTGATTGTTTTCTTGACAAAACGCTTTATTGGCTCCATAGTTTGCCAGATGCATTAGTACTCGCAGCTCCAGTGCAGGAGTTCTCTTTGCTGAGGCTTGGTGTCCAAGCGTTTTAATGAGATATACTAAACTACTAGTCCCAGAATGCAATTGAAAAACGTGACTGTAGCAATTAACTACGAGTGGACTTAATTCTTCATTTTTACCTTAGTGAAAATTGCACTACCTGTATATTCGTTGCTTACTATGATCTGTTTTTGGCTACGTAGAACAAAAACATCTAACCAAATTGAGCTTGATGTTAAGCTAAACGTCTTATGTGATTGTCCATAAATTATGCAGGGAATACTCAGAAATGCTTATGTTTTTACAGTATAAGACTTTTGTTGACGTTTTTTTTTCTTTTCCCAATTTTTATGGTTTTATGGTATTTAATGCTTTGTTTTGTATTCTCTTTCATTGTACTCTACACACACACCCTGGTTCACACATGTCTTAGCATCCATTACTACCACCTACTACATATCTTTTTGCCAATTTGTTTTTCTACACATCTCTTTCCTTGTATTCCATGCTCTCGGTCCATATCTCTTGTTTTGTCCATCTGCCTCACCTGCCACTCATAGTGTTTCTCTCTTTACCCACATTATGTTTTTTGTTTTCTTCTCCCCCTTTCACAGACTACTCCATTTCTCCCTTTTGCACCTCTCTTGCCTTCTCCATTCCTTTTGCTCAATTTCTTCCTTCATTTCTTTCACAGCTCACATTTTTAGCCATGCCAGTATCCCTCTTGCAATTCACTATTCTCATACCTTCCTCACATTTTTCTTCCCTAACCTTTTCCTTACAGTAAATTTTTTGGTATTTCTACACCTCTAATTTTTCTGCTAAATTCTTTTAGTTTCCCAATGGATTACGACGAACTAGAACAAGCACTGACATAGCCAATATATCTCGCTTTTGCGAGAGTGTATGCTATTGGCATTGTAAATGACAATGCCTTTTATTTATTTTTTTAAAAACAACACATAAATAAAAGGCATTGTAATCTACAATGCCAATAGCTCAAACTCTAGTAAATGCGAGACCTATTGCATTGCAAATGCTTGTTTTTCTTACTACAGCATGGCTGCAGGGTGATTGTGTGCTTTTGTTTAAAATATTCATGTTAATCGCAGCTCGTGACAGGCACTGCAATGATCATGAATACTTAAACAAAAGCTGCAGCCACACTCTATAAAATAAATGAAGTGCTCATTCATTTAGCCCACAAGTTGCCTCTTCCTCTGCAATCAGGAAATGAAATGCAGGTTTTTTTCGCACCCGTCGCCTTTTAAAAGCGGCGGCGTGAACACACTCGGGAATGTGTGTGCGTGCCACACACACAGCACTGCGCGCGAGGGGGCACAGAGGTGAGTGGGTGTGCAAGCGCGCAGCTTAAATGGAACGGAGCTGCTGACCATGCACTTCCTCTCTTCAGGTTCCTTGGTTGAAATCTGCTAGGCAGAGGAGAGAAAGAGTGAGCGATATGGCGGAAGTGAGGCAACAGAATGCACCGCGACCTAGTGCGACCACCTTTACCCTCTCCCCCTTCAAATGCCCCCCTACTGGGGAACCAGACCAAATATCAAATCCCAATTCTCACTTCATGGCATGACAAATCCACTCATCTTTGCCAAGGCTAGGAGCTATCGGATCAGGTCAGGCAGGTCAGGTCAGGCAGCAGATGAGAGCAGTCATGGGGTTGTTGACGGGATGGTAGGCTGGGCAGGCCAGCAGACCGTGATCGGACCCGGGTCAAGGTGAATTTGAACGATAAATAGCCTGTTCCAGGACCCTGCCACTGCCTGACCCTCTGCACCCACAAAGAGATCTGATAGCAAAAGTGCAGTATAAGCGCTGTCCGCTTGCTCCTTCTGCTGCTTCCCCGCACCTCGCCTCACCGCGTCAATGTCCCGTCTGCTTACATCTGCTTCAGCTCAATCCAAACCTATTAAAAATAAGTTTTCCCTTCCAAAGACTGAGACAATTTCCCCAAAAAACTAATGCAGATGCCATCTAAAATTCCCCAAGTAGGTCCGGAATAGAGGGAGTAGGACAAGACCTTCAGGAAATTATCATGAGATGAATTTGCATGGAAGGAATAGTGATTATCCCGAAAATATGGCATGGATCCAGTCTCCTGGGCCTATATTTGATACCCTCACCAACCAGCATTTTCTTTAATGATGTCACATCATTAAAAATGTTATTTTTAGATGACTGCATGTTGTTCTCCCCTGATTCCACATTTAAAAATCATGAGCATCCCAAGCCTTTGGTCCTAGTTTACTCCAGTGAATTACTACCAGATTATTGACTTTTTTCTCATGTTTTTTAGAACTTTACTTCATCTTAATAAACGTATTTTGATTAAAACTACCAGTTTTAAAACTAGAGTAATGCCCACACATGTATTTCTGGTATTGGTTTTTAGCATGTGGGTAGGAATTTGTGAGAGTACAAATGGCTCAAATGTCAATCACTTCATAGCAGTCAAAGGGCGATGAACATGTTTTATTGTTTTGGTATATGGTTTATGTTATGTTCCACTATATTCGTTATGTTACCTAATGTTATGTTTTCTCTGTAGTATTTTTATAGACTTCCACTAATGCCATGCTGGTTAAACACAGCGGTTGCTGTTTACCGGACGTGGGCGATGTGGAGGGGCGTGGGGAGGTAAAAAAAAAGAAAATGTCACTTACCTCTTGACGCCATCTCTCCTACGTCATCCTTCCTCCACTTCTCCTCCAGGAAGCACCCAGGCTCCCCTAAGCCAATCACGATGCTGCTGGTATCGCGTTAGTAGTATGCTAGCTTCCTTTCTATCAATCATGCATTTATAAAGCACGATACATACCTCTGAGGGTCTCAAGGCGCTGGGGGGGGGGGGGGCGGCTACTGATTGAAGAGCCAGGTCTTGAGAAGTCTTCTGAAGGCCAGCAGGTTCTGGGTCTGTGGTAGGCTGGTAGGCTGGTAGGGAGGGCGTTCCAGGTCTTGGTGGCAAGGTAGGAGAAGGATCTGCCACCGGCGGTGGTTTTCCGGATGCGAGGAACTATGACGAGGGCGAGATTGGCCGAGTGGAGGCTGCGGGTGAGGGTGTGGAAGCTGAGTCGATCCTTGAGGTATGTGGGTCCGGTGTTGTGTAGTGCTTTGTGTGCGTGGATGAGGAGTTTGAAGGTGATCCTCTTGTTGACGGGGAGCCAGTTTAGGCCTCTCAGGTGGGGTGTCATGTCGCTGCGTCGGGGGATATCAAGGATCAGACGTGCCGAGGTGTTCTGGATTCGTTGTAGTCGTCTCAGGAGCTTGGTTGTTGTTCCTGAGTAGAGGGCGTTCCCGTATTCGAGACTGCTGGTGATGAGGGCCTGGGTGACGGTTTTTCTCGTGTCAGGAGGGATCCATTTGAAGATCCTGCAGAACATTCGGAGGTTGTTGAAGCAGGATGCGGAGATGGCGTTTACTTGCTTGGTCATGGAGAGGGCGTGGTCGAGGATGAACCAAAGGTTGCGTGCGTGGTCGGTGGGTTCCGGGGCAGTGCCTAGCGATGTGGGCCACCAGGAGTCATCCAAGGCTGATGGGGAGGGTCCGAGGATGAGAACCTCCGTCTTGTCTGAGTTCAGCTTCAGTCTGCTGTCCTTCATCCAGTCGGCGACGGCCTTCATTCCTCTGTGGAGGTTGGCTTTGGCGGTGTGGGGGTCTTCGGTGAGGGATATGATCAGCTTGGTGTCGTCGCGTAGGAGATGATGTTGAGATTATGTTGTCATGCGACATGGGCAAACGGTGCCATGTAGATATTGAACAGCGTCGGGCTGAGGGAGGATCCCTGTGGGTTGCCGCAGATGATCTTGGTGGTTTTAGAGCGGAAGCGTGGGAGGCGGACACTCTGGGTTCAGCCGGAGAGGAAAGAGTTGGTCCAGGCCAGGGCTTTCTCTTGGATTACGGCATCGTGTAGGCGTGCTGATAGGGTGCGTGTCGAAAGCTGCTGATAGGTCCAGGAGGATGAGGGCGGCTGTTTCTCATTTGTCCATCAGGATCCTGATGTCGTCGGTGGCGGCGATGAGGGCGGTCTCGGTGCTGTGGTTGCTGCTGAAGCCGGTTTGGAATGGGTCCAGAATGTTGTTGTCTTCGAGGTAGCGGGTTAGCTGTTTGTTGACAATCTTCTCTATCACTTTTGCCGGGAACGGGAGCAGGGAGATGAGTCGGAGGTACTTGAGGTCCTTGGGGTCCGCCTTGGGATTCTTCAGTAGGGCGTTGATCTTGGTGTGCTTCCAGCTTTCTGGGAAGATTGCTGTTTCGAAGGAGATGTCGATTGTTTCCCGAAGGTGGGGTGCGATGGTTGTGCTGGCTTTGTTGAAAACGTGGTGAGGGCAGGGGTCAGATGGGGATCTGGAGTGGATGGAGTTCATGGATTTGATAGTGTCTTCGTCGCTGACGATCTAAGCAGTTGTTTATCTGAAACTCTGCTGGTGGGGGTTTGCTTGACTTATTGGAGCACTAAAGTTGTGTAGCAATACATCCTGAGGGGTGTACCAGGTATATTTTTTTACTCATGGAGCATGGAGATGGTTTTTATGTAATATTCTCAGGACAGATTTATCAGTGTTTCATGCTGTGAGAAGTTGGCCAGGCATATCCTGGCCACTAATTATAGTGGGCACCTTGTACCAGTCCAAACAACCCTTATTGATGATTAGGTTAAAGACAACCTTTATTAAAAGCTATCCTAGTGGTAGCTATGGAGAGCTGCCTTCAGGCTAAGTCTCGAAGGAATGTAAAGCAGCTTGTTTTGCTAGATCAGAGCCTCCTGAATGACCAAATGAAAGAAAAACCACACCGGTGATATATAAAATATATGTATTTATTACTAAATACTCTCTACTAACCTCTTTATGAGATTATAGAACAAAGCACAAAATATTAACTCACGAGAACGACAGTAAATAGCACAATACACAGTGGGTTTCAGGGGGAGACCAAACCATATACTAAGAAAGTGGTATAACAACCATGTCGTGACTAGACACAGTGCCTAGAGCACGGAGAATCACTGGTACCCCAAAGAACCACCCAAAGTAGTGACACAGGGGACCCACGGAGGATGGGTGCAGTGTGAGAACATAGATGAAAGCTCCGTACCACTCTATGGGAAAGTCATGGTTGGAATTTTAAAATATAAGGACACTCAGAAGAGGACTTTGAGCAAACCCTTTCAAACATAGAAGGTTCTAAGGCCAGCACCCTTGTGAGTACCGGTGTACCCATGTTACCTAACCCAGGGGAGCCGGGTGCATAGGTGTCAAGTGATGTCGGGAATCTTCATCGTTTTCAATGGCATGATGCAGAAAAGTGCTGCTGTCGGGAAGATGAAAAGTGCCCAGTGGAATCCAAGCCTGGATTCGAGGTGAGAAGAACCTGAAAGCAGAGGGTACAGAGTCTGGTTCACTTCAGGGTGACCAGGGCCTTGGTAGATGAATGTCAAAGTATGTTGGGTGCTTCAGGTGAGATGATGCGATGCTTGACTCTGCAGCCACGGAGACCAGGAGACGTCGACGATGACCAAAGTCCGGATTTGAGCTGTCCCATGAAGGATGTCGAGTGCTGGGGCGACAGTGTCCGGATTGAACACCAAAAAGCCTTGGCAACTGCAACCCACGTGGTCTGAAGAAATAGGTTTCGGTGAGGAACAGCAAGGTCCTGGTAACTATCCAAGCAATGGAGAGTCAGGGCATTTCTGGAGCAACCAGGAAAGCCAAGAGAAAGTTAGAGTTACCTTAACAGGGACCCACAGGCTAACGGACCAGGAATCGCAAAGGGACCTCAAGCTGGATCACACAAAATCAGCCCCCGGAACACTCGTGGAGTGTAGGCTGGAAATCTTCAGTGGGATTGCTGCTCGGGGTCAGGACTACACTTAGCCCAAAGTACAGCCTCAGGGATTGCCAAAAAGCATATGCTGCTTCAAATATACACAGTGCACAAGGGTTCGGGTTGCACAGTTCCCACGAGGGATACGAGCCTCAGAATTGCTGAGAGTGCAGATCAACCTCAGAGAACTCTGGAACCCACCTCCTGTTTTGCCGAAGTCTTCGGAGTCCTCAGGATCTTAGGAGATGCAAACCGGTCAGATGCATTTAGGTGTCTGCCTTGCAGGGGCGTAACTCCTTTACTCCAAGGGAGATTCTTCAGTCATCCAGCGTAGTGTAGATCGTCAAAGTAATTGGGGGCAGATTTACAATTACTGGCGCATCCCTGCAAATTAGCAGGGATGCGCCAGTAATTGTGCGCCGCAGCTCCGCCACCCACGAAGCGCTGCATTTACAATACAAAAACAAAAGGTGATGGACGAAATGTGGATCAATGTCACACACTCACCCCAGTCCAAAGATCTGGGCCCAAATCCATCGTTTTTTTGCACTCCACACCACCCTGGGTTAGACAATGGCGATATGCAAATCAGCTCTGACCCTGTGCCCCATGGGAACAGTCCAGTCCGAACTACAAAAGCCATGTCCTTCCCAGAACGGAATCAAGCATCCGAGGACCGGACCGGTTTCGAGGTAACACCTCTCATCAGCCCGGCTAGCTTGACTCCAGTGGTGTGGAGTGCCTGGGACCCACGTCTGGGCATCCCCAGCACACTTAGGGCGGAATATTCAAAAACAACAGGTGATGGACCGAATGTGCATCAATGTCACACACTCACCCCAGTCCAAAGATCTGGGCCCAAATCCATCGTTTTTTTGCACTCCACACCACCATGGGTTAGACAATGGCGATATGCAAATCAGCTCTGACCCTGCGCCCCATGGGAACAGTCCAGTCCGAACTACAAAAGCCATGTCCTTCCCAGAACGGAAAAAAGCATCCGAGGACCGGACCGGTTTCGAGGTAACACCTCTCATCAGCCCGGCTAGCTTGACTCCAGTGGTGTGGAGTGCCTGGGACCCACGTCTGGGCATCCCCAGCGCACTTAGGGCGGAATATGCAAAAACAACAGGTGATGGACTGAATGTGGATCAATGTCACACACTCACCCCAGTCCAAAGATCTGGGCCCAAATCCATCGTTTTTTTGCACTCCACACCACCCTGGGTTAGACAATGGCGATATGCAAATCAGCTCTGACCCTGTGCCCCATGGGAACAGTCCAGTCCGAACTACAAAAGCCATGTCCTTCCCAGAACGGAATCAAGCATCCGAGGACCGGACCGGTTTCGAGGTAACACCTCTCATCAGCCCGGCTAGCTTGACTCCAGTGGTGTGGAGTGCCTGGGACCCACGTCTGGGCATCCCCAGCGCACTTAGGGCGGAATATGCAAAAACAACAGGTGATGGACCGAATGTGGATCAATGTCACAGACTCACCCCAGTCCAAAGATCTGGGCCCAAATCCATCGTTTTTTTGCACACCACACCACCCTGGGTTAGACAATGGCGATATGCAAATCAGCTCTGACCCTGTGCCCCATGGGAACAGTCCAGTCCGAACTACAAAAGCCATGTCCTTACAAGAACGGAATCAAGCATCCGAGGACCGGACCGGTTTCGAGGTAACACCTCTCATCAGCCCGGCTAGCTTGACTCCAGTGGTGTGGAGTGCCTGGGACCCACGTCTGGGCATCCCCAGCGCACTTAGGGCGGAATATGCAAAAACAACAGGTGATGGACCGAATGTGGATCAATGTCACACACTCACCCCAGTCCAAAGATCTGGGCCCAAACCCATCGTTTTTTTGTACTCCACACGACCCTGGGTTAGACAATGGCGATATGCAAATCAGCTCTGACCCTGTGCCCCATGGGAACAGTCCAGTCCGAACTACAAAAGCCATGTCCTTCCCAGAACGGAATCAAGCATCCGAGGACCGGACCGGTTTCGAGGTAACACCTCTCATCAGCCCGGCTAGCTTGACTCCAGTGGTGTGGAGTGCCTGGGACCCACGTCTGGGCAACCCCAGCGCACTTAGGGCGGAATATGCAAAAACAACAGGTGATGGACCGAATGTGGATCAATGTCACACACTCACCCCAGTCCAAAGATCTGGGCCCAAATCCATCGTTTTCCATCGTAGTTCGGACTGGACTGTTCCCATGGGGCACAGGGTCAGAGCTGATTCGCATAAAGCCATTATCTAACCCAGGGTGGTGTGGAGTGCAAAAAACGATGGATTTGAGCCCATATCCTTGTACTGGGGTGAATGTAAGACATTGATCTACATTCTGTCCATCAAATTGTTTTTTGTAATTTTCTCCCTGAGTGTACTGGGGTAGCCCAGACGTGGGTCCCAGAGCCTCCACACCACTGGAGTCAAGCTAGCCGGGCTGATGAGAGGTGTTACCTCGAAACCGGTCCGGTCCTCGGATGCTTGATTCCGGTCTGGGAAAGATATGGCTGTGTAGTTCGGACTGGACTGTTCCCATGGGGCACAGGGTCAGAGCTGATTTGCATAAAGCCATTATCAAACCCAGGGTGGTGTGGAGTGCAAAAAACGATGGATTTGGGCCCAGATCCTTGTACTGGGGTGAATGTAAGACATTGATCTACATTCTGTCCATCAAATTGTTTTTTGTAATTTTCTCCCTGAGTGTACTGGGGTAGCCCAGACGTGGGTCCCAGAGCCTCCACACCACTAGAGTCAAGCTAGCCGGGCTGATGAGAGGTGTTACCTCGAAACCGGTCCGGTCCTCGGATGCTTGATTCCAGTCTGGGAAAGATATGGCTGTGTAGTTCGGACTGGACTGTTCCCATGGGGCACAGGGTCAGAGCTGATTTGCATCAAGCCATTATCTAACCCAGGGTGGTGTGGAGTGCAAAAAACGATGGATTTAGGCCCAGATTCTTGTACTGGGGTGAATGTAAGACATTGATCTACATTCTGTCCATCAAATTGTTTTTTGTAATTTTCTCCCTGAGTGTACTGGGGTAGCCCAGACGTGGGTCCCAGAGCCTCCACACCACTGGAGTCAAGCTAGCCGGGCTGATGAGAGGTGTTACCTCGAAACCGGTCCGGTCCTCGGATGCTTGATTCCGGTCTGGGAAAGATATGGCTGTGTAGTTCGGACTGGACTGTTCCCATGGGGCACAGGGTCAGAGCTGATTTGCATAAAGCCATTATCAAACCCAGGGTGGTGTGGAGTGCAAAAAACGATGGATTTAGGCCCAGATCCTTGTACTGGGGTGAATGTAAGACATTGATCTACATTCTGTCCATCAAATTGTTTTTTGTAATTTTCTCCCTGAGTGTACTGGGGTAGCCCAGACGTGGGTCCCAGAGCCTCCACACCACTGGAGTCAAGCTAGCCGGGCTGATGAGAGGTGTTACCTCGAAACCGGTCCGGTCCTCGGATGCTTGATTCCGGTCTGGGAAAGATATGGCTGTGTAGTTCGGACTGGACTGTTCCCATGGGGCACAGGGTCAGAGCTGATTTGCATAAAGCCATTATCTAACCCAGGGTGGTGTGGAGTGCAAAAAACGATGGATTTAGGCCCAGATCCTTGTACTGGGGTGAATGTAAGACATTGATCTACATTCTGTCCATCAAATTGTTTTTTGTAATTTTCTCCCTGAGTGTACTGGGGTAGCCCAGACGTGGGTCCCAGAGCCTCCACACCACTGGAGTCAAGCTAGCCGGGCTCATGAGAGGTGTTACCTCGAAACCGGTCCGGTCCTCGGATGCTTGATTCCGGTCTGGGAAAGATATGGCTGTGTAGTTCGGACTGGACTGTTCCCATGGGGCACAGGGTCAGAGCTGATTTGCATAAAGCCATTATCTAACCCAGGGTGGTGTGGAGTGCAAAAAACGATGGATTTAGGCCCAGATCCTTGTACTGGGGTGAATGTAAGACATTGATCTACATTCTGTCCATCAAATTGTTTTTTGTAATTTTCTCCCTGAGTGTACTGGGGTAGCCCAGACGTGGGTCCTAGAGCCTCCACACCACTGGAGTCAAGCTAGCCGGGCTGATGAGAGGTGTTACCTCGAAACCGGTCCGGTCCTCGGATGCTTGATTCCGGTCTGGGAAAGATATGGCTGTGTAGTTCGGACTGGACTGTTCCCATGGGGCACAGGGTCAGAGCTGATTTGCATAAAGCCATTATCTAACCCAGGGGGTGTGGAGTGCAAAAAACGATGGATTTAGGCCCAGATCCTTGTACTGGGGTGAATGTAAGACATTGATCTACATTCTGTCCATCAAATTGTTTTTTGTAATTTTCTCCCTGAGTGTACTGGGGTAGCCCAGACGTGGGTCCCAGAGCCTCCACACCACTGGAGTCAAGCTAGCCGGGCTGATGAGAGGTGTTACCTCGAAACCGGTCCGGTCCTCGGATGCTTGATTCCGGTCTGGGAAAGATATGGCTGTGTAGTTCAGACTGGACTGTTCCCATGGGGCACAGGGTCAGAGCTGATTTTCATTAAGCCATTATCTAACCCAGGGTGGTGTGGAGTGCAAAAAACGATTGATTTAGGCCCAGATCCTTGTACTGGGGTGAATGTAAGACATTGATCTACATTCTGTCCATCAAATAGTTTTTTGTAATTTTCTCCCTGAGTGTACTGGGGTAGCCCAGACGTGGGTCCCAGAGCCTCCACACCACTGGAGTCAAGCTAGTCGGGCTGATGGGAGGTGTTACCTCGAAACCGGTACGGTCCTCGGATGCTTGATTCCGGTCTGGGAAAGATATGGCTGTGTAGTTCGGACTGGACTGTTCCCATGGGGCACAGGGTCAGAGCTGATTTGCATAAAGCCATTATCTAACCCAGGGTGGTGTGGAGTGCAAAAAACGATGGATTTAGGCCCAGATCCTTGTACTGGGGTGAATGTAAGACATTGATCTACATTCTGTCCATCAAATTGTTTTTTGTAATTTTCTCCCTGAGTGTACTGGGGTAGCCCAGACGTGGGTCCCAGAGCCTCCACACCACTGGAGTCAAGCTAGCCGGGCTGATGAGAGGTGTTACCTCGAAACCGGTCCGGTCCTCGGATGCTTGATTCCGGTCTGGGAAAGATATGGCTGTGTAGTTCGGATTGGACTGTTCCCATGGGGCACAGGGTCAGAGCTGATTTGCATAAAGCCATTATCTAACCCAGGGTGGTGTGGAGTGCAAAAAACGATGGATTTAGGCCCAGATCCTTGTACTGGGGTGAATGTAAGACATTGATCTACATTCTGTCCATGAAATAGTTTTTTGTAATTTTCTCCCTGAGTGTACTGGGGTAGCCCAGATGTGGGTCCCAGAGCCTCCACACCACTGGAGTCAAGCTAGCCGGGCTGATGAGAGGTGTTACCTCGAAACCGGTCCGGTCCTCGGATGCTTGATTCCGGTCTGGGAAAGATATGGCTGTGTAGTTCGGACTGGACTGTTCCCATGGGGCACAGGGTCAGAGCTGATTTGCATAAAGCCATTATCTAACCCAGGGTGGTGTGGAGTGCAAAAAACGATGGATTTAGGCCCAGATCCTTGTACTGGGGTGAATGTAAGACATTGATCTACATTCTGTCCATCAAATTATTTTTTGTAATTTTCTCCCTGAGTGTACTGGGGTAGCCCAGACGTGGGTCCCAGAGCCTCCACACCACTGGAGTCAAGCTAGCCGGGCTGATGAGAGGTGTTACCTCGAAACAGGTCCGGTCCTCGGATGCTTGATTCCGGTCTGGGAAAGATATGGCTGTTTAGTTCGGACTGGACTGTTCCCATGGGGCACAGGGTCAGAGCTGATTTGCATAAAGCCATTATCTAACCCAGGGTGGTGTGGAGGGCAGAAAACGATAGATTTAGGCCCAGATCCTTGTACTGGGGTGAATGTAAGACATTGATCTACATTCTGTCCATCAAATTGTTTTTTGTAATTTTCTCCCTGAGTGTACTGGGGTAGCCCAGACGTGGGTCCCAGAGCCTCCACACCACTGGAGTCAAGCTAGCCGGGCTGATGAGAGGTGTTACCTCGAAACCGGTCCGGTCCTCGGATGCTTGATTCCGGTCTGGGAAAGATATGGCTGTGTAGTTCGGACTGGACTGTTCCCATGGGGCACAGGGTCAGAGCTGATTTGCATAAAGCCATTATCTAACCCAGGGTGGTGTGGAGTGCAAAAAACGATGGATTTAGGCCCAGATCCTTGTACTGGGGTGAATGTAAGACATTGATCTACATTCTGTCCATGAAATAGTTTTTTGTAATTTTCTCCCTGAGTGTACTGGGGTAGCGCAGACGTGGGTCCCAGAGCCTCCACACCACTGGAGTCAAGCTAGCCGGGCTGATGAGAGGTGTTACCTCGAAACCGGTCCGGTCCTCGGATGCTTGATTCCGGTCTGGGAAAGATATGGCTGTGTAGTTCGGACTGGACTGTTCCCATGGGGCACAGGGTCAGAGCTGATTTGCATAAAGCCATTATCTAACCCAGGGTGGTGTGGAGTGCAAAAAACGACGGATTTAGGCCCAGATCCTTGTACTGGGGTGAATGTAAGACATTGATCTACATTCTGTCCATCAAATTGTTTTTTGTAATTTTCTCCCTGAGTGTACTGGGGTAGCCCAGACGTGGGTCCCAGAGCCTCCACACCACTGGAGTCAAGCTAGCCGGGCTGATGAGAGGTGTTACCTCGAAACCGGTCCGGTCCTCGGATGCTTGATTCCGGTCTGGGAAAGATATGGCTGTGTAGTTCGGACTGGACTGTTCCCATGGGGCACAGGGTCAGAGCTGATTTGCATAAAGCCATTATCTAACCCAGGGAGGTGTGGAGTGCAAAAAACGATGGATTTAGGCCCAGATCCTTGTACTGGGGTGAATGTAAGACATTGATCTACATTCTGTCCATCAAATTGTTTTTTGTAATTTTCTCCCTGAGTGTACTGGGGTAGCTCAGACGTGGGTCCCAGAGCCTCCACACCACTGGAGTCAAGCTAGCCAGGCTGATGAGAAGTGTTACCTCGAAACCGGTCCGGTCCTCGGATGCTTGATTCCGGTCTGGGAAAGATATGGCTGTGTAGTTCGGACTGGACTGTTCCCATGGGGCACAGGGTCAGAGCTGATTTGCATAAAGCCATTATCTAACCCAGGGGGTGTGGAGTGCAAAAAACGATGGATTTAGGCCCAGATCCTTGTACTGGGGTGAATGTAAGACATTGATCTACATTCTGTCCATCAAATTGTTTTTTGTAATTTTCTCCCTGAGTGTACTGGGGTAGCCCAGACGTGGGTCCCAGAGCCTCCACACCACTGGAGTCAAGCTAGCCGGGCTGATGAGAGGTGTTACCTCGAAACCGGTCCGGTCCTCGGATGCTTGATTCCAGTCTGGGAAAGATATGGCTGTGTAGTTCAGACTGGACTGTTCCCATGGGGCACAGGGTCAGAGCTGATTTTCATTAAGCCATTATCTAACCCAGGGTGGTGTGGAGTGCAAAAAACGATGGATTTAGGCCCAGATCCTTGTACTGGGGTGAATGTAAGACATTGATCTACATTCTGTCCATCAAATAGTTTTTTGTAATTTTCTCCCTGAGTGTACTGGGGTAGCCCAGACGTGGGTCCCAGAGCCTCCACACCACTGGAGTCAAGCTAGTCGGGCTGATGGGAGGTGTTACCTCGAAACCGGTACGGTCCTCGGATGCTTGATTCCGGTCTGGGAAAGATATGGCTGTGTAGTTCGGACTGGACTGTTCCCATGGGGCACAGGGTCAGAGCTGATTTGCATAAAGCCATTATCTAACCCAGGGTGGTGTGGAGTGCAAAAAACGATGGATTTAGGCCCAGATCCTTGTACTGGGGTGAATGTAAGACATTGATCTACATTCTGTCCATCAAATTGTTTTTTGTAATTTTCTCCCTGAGTGTACTGGGGTAGCCCAGACGTGGGTCCCAGAGCCTCCACACCACTGGAGTCAAGCTAGCCGGGCTGATGAGAGGTGTTACCTCGAAACCGGTCCGGTCCTCGGATGCTTGATTCCGGTCTGGGAAAGATATGGCTGTGTAGTTCGGACTGGACTGTTCCCATGGGGCACAGGGTCAGAGCTGATTTGCATAAAGCCATTATCTAACCCAGGGTGGTGTGCAGTGCAAAAAACGATGGATTTAGGCCCAGATCCTTGTACTGGGGTGAATGTAAGACATTGATCTACATTCTGTCCATGAAATAGTTTTTTGTAATTTTCTCCCTGAGTGTACTGGGGTAGCCCAGATGTGGGTCCCAGAGCCTCCACACCACTGGAGTCAAGCTAGCCGGGCTGATGAGAGGTGTTACCTCGAAACCGGTCCGGTCCTCGGATGCTTGATTCCGGTCTGGGAAAGATATGGCTGTGTAGTTCGGACTGGACTGTTCCCATGGGGCACAGGGTCAGAGCTGATTTGCATAAAGCCATTATCTAACCCAGGGTGGTGTGGAGTGCAAAAAACGATGGATTTAGGCCCAGATCCTTGTACTGGGGTGAATGTAAGACATTGATCTACATTCTGTCCATCAAATTATTTTTTGTAATTTTCTCCCTGAGTGTACTGGGGTAGCCCAGACGTGGGTCCCAGAGCCTCCACACCACTGGAGTCAAGTTAGCCGGGCTGATGAGAGGTGTTACCTCGAAACAGGTCCGGTCCTCGGATGCTTGATTCCGGTCTGGGAAAGATATGGCTGTTTAGTTCGGACTGGACTGTTCCCATGGGGCACAGGGTCAGAGCTGATTTGCATAAAGCCATTATCTAACCCAGGGTGGTGTGGAGGGCAGAAAACGATGGATTTAGGCCCAGATCCTTGTACTGGGGTGAATGTAAGACATTGATCTACATTCTGTCCATCAAATTGTTTTTTGTAATTTTCTCCCTGAGTGTACTGGGGTAGCCCAGACGTGGGTCCCAGAGCCTCCACACCACTGGAGTCAAGCTAGCCGGGCTGATGAGAGGTGTTACCTCGAAACCGGTCCGGTCCTCGGATGCTTGATTCCGGTCTGGGAAAGATATGGCTGTGTAGTTCGGACTGGACTGTTCCCATGGGGCACAGGGTCAGAGCTGATTTGCATAAAGCCATTATCTAACCCAGGGTGGTGTGGAGTGCAAAAAACGATGGATTTAGGCCCAGATCCTTGTACTGGGGTGAATGTAAGACATTGATCTACATTCTGTCCATGAAATAGTTTTTTGTAATTTTCTCCCTGAGTGTACTGGGGTAGCCCAGACGTGGGTCCCAGAGCCTCCACACCACTGGAGTCAAGCTAGCCGGGCTGATGAGAGGTGTTACCTCGAAACCGGTCCGGTCCTCGGATGCTTGATTCCGGTCTGGGAAAGATATGGCTGTGTAGTTCGGACTGGACTGTTCCCATGGGGCACAGGGTCAGAGCTGATTTGCATAAAGCCATTATCTAACCCAGGGTGGTGTGGAGTGCAAAAAACGACGGATTTAGGCCCAGATCCTTGTACTGGGGTGAATGTAAGACATTGATCTACATTCTGTCCATCAAATTGTTTTTTGTAATTTTCTCCCTGAGTGTACTGGGGTAGCTCAGACGTGGGTCCCAGAACCTACACACCACTGGAGTCAAGCTAGCCGGGCTGATGAGAAGTGTTACCTCGAAACCGGTCCGGTCCTCGGATGCTTGATTCCGGTCTGGGAAAGATATGGCTGTGTAGTTCGGACTGGACTGTTCCCATGGGGCACAGGGTCAGAGCTGATTTGCATTAAGCCATTATCTAACCCAGGGTGGTGTGGAGTGCAAAAAACGATGGATTTAGGCCCAGATCCTTGTACTGGGGTGAATGTAAGACATTGATCTACATTCTGTCCATCAAATTGTTTTTTGTAATTTTCTCCCTGAGTGTACTGGGGTAGCCGAGACGTGGGTCCCAGAGCCTCCACACCACTGGAGTGAAGCTAGCTGGGCTGATGAGAGGTGTTACCTCGAAACCGGTCCGGTCCTCGGATGCTTGATTCCGGTCTGGGAAAGATATGGCTGTGTAGTTCGGACTGGACTGTTCCCATGGGGCACAGGGTCAGAGCTGGTTTGCATAAAGCCATTATCTAACCCAGGGTGGTGTGGAGTGCAAAAAACGATGGATTTAGGCCCAGATCCTTGTACTGGGGTGAATGTAAGACATTGATCTACATTCTGTCCATCAAATTGTTTTTTGTAATTTTCTCCCTGAGTGTACTGGGGTAGCCCAGACGTGGGTCCCAGAGCCTCCACACCACTGGAGTCAAGCTAGCCGGGCTGATGAGAGGTGTAACCTCGCAACCGGTCCGGTCTTTGGATGCTTGATTCCGGTCTGGGAAAGATATGGCTGTGTAGTTCGGACTGGACTGTTCCCATGGGGCACAGGGTCAGAGCTGATTTGCATAAAGCCATTATCTAACCCAGGGTGGTGTGGAGTGCAAAAAACGATGGATTTAGGCCCAGATCCTTGTACTGGGGTGAATGTAAGACATTGATCTACATTCTGTCCATCAAATAGTTTTTTGTAATTTTCTCCCTGAGTGTACTGGGGTAGCCCAGACGTGGGTCCCAGAGCCTCCACACCACTGGAGTCAAGCTAGCCGGGCTGATGAGAGGTGTTACCTCGAAACCGGTCCGGTCCTTGGATGCTTGATTCCGGTCTGGGAAAGATATGGCTGTGTAGTTTAGACTGGACTGTTACCATGGGGCACAGGGTCAGAGCTGATTTGCATAAAGCCATTATCTAACCCAGGGTGGTGTGGAGTGCAAAAAACGATGGATTTAGGCCCAAATCCTTGTACTGGGGTGAATGTAAGACATTGATCTACATTCTGTCCATCAAATAGTTTTTTGTAATTTTCTCCCTGAGTGTACAGGGGTAGCCCAGACGTGGGTCCCAGAGCCTCCACACCACTGGAGTCAAGCTAGCCGGGCTGATGAGAGGTGTTACCTCGAAACCGGTCCGGTCCTCGGATGCTTGATTTCGGTCTGGGAAAGATATGGCTGTGTAGTTCGGACTGGACAATTCCCATGGGGCACAGGGTCAGAGCTGATTTGCATAAAGCCATTTTCTAACCCAGGGTGGTGTGGAGTGCAAAAAACGATGGATTTAGGCCCAGATCCTTGTACTGGGGTGAATGTAAGACATTGATCTACATTCTGCCCATCAAATTGTTTTTTGTAATTTTCTCCCTGAGTGTACTGGGGTAGTCCAGACGTGGATCCTAGAGCCTCCAGACCACTGGAGTCAAGCTAGCCGGGCTGATGAGAGGTGTTACCTCGAAACCGGTCCGGTCCTCGGATGCTTGATTCCGGTCTGGGAAAGATATGGCTTTGTAGTTCGGACTGGACTGTTCCCATGGGGCACAGGGTCAGAGCTGATTTGCATAAAGCCATTATCTAACCCAGGGTGGAGTGGAGTGCAAAAAACGATGGATTTAGGCCCAGATCCTTGTACTGGGGTGAATGTAAGACATTGATCTACATTCTGTCCATCAAATTGTTTTTTGTCATTTTCTCCCTGAGTGTACTGGGGTAGCCCAGACGTGGGTCCCAGAGCCTCCACACCACTGGAGTCAAGCTAGCGAGGCTGATGAGAGGTGTTACCTCGAAACCGGTCCGGTCCTCGGATGCTTGATTCCGGTCTGGGAAAGATATGGCTGTGTAGTTCGGACTGGACTGTTCCCATGGGGCACAGGGTCAGAGCTGATTTGCATAAAGCCATTATCTAACCCAGGGTGGTGTGGAGTGCAAAAAACGATGGATTTAGGCCCAGATCCGTGTACTGGGGTGAATGTAAGACATTGATATACATTCTGTCCATCAAATTGTTTTTTGTAATTTTCTCCCTGAGTGTACTGGGGTAGCCCAGACGTGGGTCCCAGAGCCTCCACACCACTGGAGTCAAGCTAGCCGGGCTGATGAGAGGTGTTACCTCGAAACAGGTCCGGTCCTCGGATGCTTGATTCCGGTCTGGGTAAGATATGGCTGTGTAGTTCGGACTGGACTGTTCCCATGGGGCACAGGGTCAGAGCTGATTTGCATAAAGCCATTATCTAACCCAGGGTGGTGTGGAGTGCAAAAAACGATGGATTTAGGCCCAGATCCTTGTACTGGGGTGAATGTAAGACATTGATCTACATTCTGTCCATCAAATTGTTTTTTATAATTTTCTCCCTGAGTGTACTGGGGTAGCCCAGGCGTGGGTCCCAGAGCCTCCACACCACTGGAGTCAAGCTAGCCGGGCTGATGAGAGGTGTTACTTTGAAACCGGTCCGGTCCTCGGATGCTTGATTCCGGTCTGGGAAAGATATGGCTGTGTAGTTCGGACTGGACTGTTCCCATGGGGCACAGGGTCAGAGCTGATTTGCATAAAGCCATTATCTAACCCAGGGTGGTGTGGAGTGCAATAAACGATGGATTTAGGCCCAGATCCTTGTACTGGGGTGAATGTAAGACATTGATCTACATTCTGTCCATCAAATTGTTTTTTGTAATTTTCTCCCTGAGTGTACTGGGGTAGCCCAGAAGTGGGTCCCAGAGCCTCCACACCACTGGAGTCAAGCTAGCCGGGCTGATGAGAGGTGTTACCTCGAAACCGGTCCGGTCCTCGGATGCTTGATTCCGGTCTGGGAAAGATATGGCTGTGTAGTTCGGACTGGACTGTTCCCATGGGGCACAGGGTCAGAGCTGATTTGCATAAACCCATTATCTAACCCAGGGTAGTGTGGAGTGCAAAAAACGATGGATTTAGGCCCAGATCCTTGTACTGGGGTGAATGTAAGACATTGATCTACATTCTGTCCATCAAATTGTTTTTTGTAATTTTCTCCCTGATTGTACTGGGGTAGCCCAGACGTGGGTCCCAGAGCCTCCACACCACTGGAGTCAAGCTAGCCGGGCTGATGAGAGGTGTTACCTCGAAACCGGTCCGGTCCTCGGATGCTTGATTCCGGTCTGGGAAAGATATGGCTGTGTAGTTTAGACTGGACTGTTCCCATGGGGCACAGGGTCAGAGCTGATTTTCATAAAGCCATTATCTAACCCAGGGTGGTGTGGAGTGCAAAAAACGATGGATTTAGGCCCAGATCCTTGTACTGGGGTGAATGTAAGACATTGATCTACATTCTGTCCATCAAATAGTTTTTTGTAATTTTCTCCCTGAGTGTACTGGGGTAGCCCAGACGTGGGTCCCAGAGCCTCCACACCACTGGAGTCAAGCTAGCCGGGCTGATGAGAGGTGTTACCTCGAAACTGGTACGGTCCTCGGATGCTTGATTCCGGTCTGGGAAAGATATGGCTGTGTAGTTCGGACTGGACTGTTCCCATGGGGCACAGGGTCAGAGCTGATTTGCATAAAGCCATTATCTAACCCAGGGTGGTGTGGAGTGCAAAAAATGATGGATTTAGGCCCAGATCCTTGTACTGGGGTGAATGTAAGACATTGATCTACATTCTGTCCATCAAATTGTTTTTTGTAATTTTCTCCCTGAGTGTACTGGGGTAGCCCAGACGTGTGTCCCAGAGCCTCCACACCACTGGAGTCAAGCTAGCCGGGCTGATGAGAGGTGTTACCTCAAAACCGGTCTGGTCCTCGGATGCTTGATTCCGGTCTGGGAAAGATATGGCTGTGTAGTTCGGACTGGACTGTTCCCATGGGGCACAGGGTCAGAGCTGATTTGCATAAAGCCATTATCTAACCCAGGGTGGTGTGGAGTGCAGAAAACGATGGATTAAGGCCCAGATCCTTGTACTGGGGTGAATGTAAGACATTGATCTACATTCTGTCCATCAAATTGTTTTTTGTAATTTTCTCCCTGAGTGTACTGGGGTAGCCCAGACGTGGGTCCCAGAGCCTCCACACCACTGGAGTCAAGCTAGCCGGGCTGATGAGAGGTGTTACCTCGAAACCGGTCCGGTCCTCGGATGCTTGATTCCGGTCTGGGAAAGATATGGCTGTGTAGTTCGGACTGGACTGTTCCCATGGGGCACAGGGTCAGAGCTGATTTGCATAAAGCCATTATCTAACCCAGGGTGGTGTGGAGTGCAAAAAACGATGGATTTAGGCCCAGATCCTTGTACTGGGGTGAATGTAAGACATTGATCTACATTCTGTCCATCAATTTGTTTTTTGTAATTTTCTCCCTGAGTGTACTGGGGTAGCCCAGACGTGGGTCCCAGAGCCTCCACACCACTGGAGTCAAGCTAGCCGGGCTGATGAGAGGTGTTACCTCGAAACCGGTCCGGTCCTCGGATGCTTGATTCCGGTCTGGGAAAGATATGGCTGTGTAGTTCGGACTGGACTGTTCCCATGGGGCACAGGGTCAGAGCTGATTTGCATAAAGCCATTATCTAACCCAGGGTGGTGTGGAGTGCAAAAAACGATGGATTTAGGCCCAGATCCTTGTACTGGGGTGAATGTAAGACATTGATCTACATTCAGTCCATCAAATTATTTTTTGTAATTTTCTCCCTGAGTGTACCGGGGTAGCCCAGATGTGGGTCCCAGAGCCTCCACACCACTGGAGTCAAGCTAGCCGGGCTGATGAGAGGTGTTACCTCGAAACCGGTCCGGTCCTCGGATGCTTGATGCCGGTCTGGGAAAGATATGGCTTTGTAGTTCGGACTGGACTGTTCCCATGGGGCACAGGGTCAGAGCTGATTTGCATAAAGCCATTATCTAACCCAGGGTGGTGTGGAGTGCAAAAAACGATGGATTTAGGCCCAGATCCTTGTACTGGGGTGAATGTAAGACATTGATCTACATTCTGTCCATCAAATTGTTTTTTGTCATTTTCTCCCTGAGTGTACTGGGGTAGCCCAGACGTGGGTCCCAGAGCCTCCACACCACTGGAGTCAAGCTAGCCGGGCTGATGAGAGGTGTTACCTCGAAACCGGTCCGGTCCTCAGATGCTTGATTCCGGTCTGGGAAAGATATGGCTGTGTAGTTCGGACTGGACTGTTCCCATGGGGCACAGGGTCAGAGCTGATTTGCATAAAGCCATTATCTAACCCAGGGTGGTGTGGAGTGCAAAAAACGATGGATTTAGGCCCAGATCCTTGTACTGGGGTGAATGTAAGACATTGATCTACATTCTGTCCATCAAATTGTTTTTTGTAATTTTCTCCCTGAGTGTACTGGGGTAGCCCAGACGTGGGTCCCAGAGCCTCCACACCACTGGAGTCAAGCTAGCCGGGCTGATGAGAGGTGTTACCTCGAAACCGGTCCGGTCCTCGGATGCTTGATTCCGGTCTGGGAAAGATATGGCTGTGTAGTTCGGACTGGACTGTTCCCATGGGGCACAGGGTCAGAGCTGATTTGCATAAAGCCATTATCTAACCCAGGGTGGTGTGGAGTGCAAAAAACGACGGATTTAGGCCCAGATCCTTGTACTGGGGTGAATGTAAGACATTGATCTACATTCTGTCCATCAAATAGTTTTTTGTAATTTTCTCCCTGAGTGTACTGGGGTAGCCCAGACGTGGGTCCCAGAGCCTCCACACCACTGGAGTCAAGCTAGCCGGGCTGATGAGAGGTGTTCTCTCAAAACCGGTCCGGTCCTTGGATGCTTGATTCCGGTCTGGGAAAGATATGGCTGTGTAGTTCGGACTGGACTGTTCCCATGGGGCACAGGGTCAGAGCTGATTTGCATAAAGCCATTATCTAACCCAGGGTGGTGTGGAGTGCAAAAAAAATGGATTTAGGCCCAGATCCTTGTACTGGGGTGAATGTAAGACATTGATCTACATTCTGTCCATCAAATTGTTTTTTTAATTTTCTCCCTGAGTGTACTGGGGTAGCTCAGACGTGGGTCCCAGAGCCTCAACACCACTGGAGTCAAGCTAGCCGGGCTGATGAGAGGTGTTACCTCGAAACCGGTCCGGTCCTCGGATGCTTGATTCCGGTCTGGGAAAGATATGGCTGTGTAGTTCGGACTGGACTGTTCCCATGGGGCACAGGGTCAGAGCTGATTTGCATTAAGCCATTATCTAACCCAGGGTGGTGTGGAGTGCAAAAAACGATGGATTTAGGCCCAGATCCTTTTACTGGGGTGAATGTAAGACATTGATCTACATTCTGTCCATCAAATTGTTTTTTGTAATTTTCTCCCTGAGTGTACTGGGGTAGCCGAGACGTGGGTCCCAGAGCCTCCACACCACTGGAGTCAAGCTAGCTGGGCTGATGAGAGGTGTTACCTCGAAACCGGTCCGGTCCTCTGATGCTTGATTCCAGTCTGGGAAAGATATGGCTGTGTAGTTCGGACTGGACTGTTCCCATGGGGCACAGGGTCAGAGCTGATTTGCATAAAGCCATTATCTAACCCAGGGTGGTGTGGAGTTTAAAAAACGATGGATTTAGGCCCAGATCCTTGTATTGGGGTGAATGTAAGACATTGATCTACATTCTGTCCATCAAATTGTTTTTTGTAATTTTCTCCCTGAGTGTACTGGGGTAGCCCAGACGTGGGTCCCAGAGCCTCCACACCACTGGAGTCAAGTTAGCCGGGCTGATGAGAGGTGTTACCTCGAAACCGGTCCGGTCCTCGGATGCTTGATTCCGGTCTGGGAAAGATATGGCTGTGTAGTTCGGACTGGACTGTTCCAATGGGGCACAGGGTCAGAGCTGATTTGCATAAAGCCATTATCTAACCCAGGGTGGTGTGGAGTGCAAAAAACGATGGATTTAGGCCCTGATCCTTGTACTGGGGTGAATGTAAGACATTGATCTACATTCTGTCCATCAAATTGTTTTTTGTAATTTTCTCCCTGAGTGTACTGGGGTAGCCCAGACGTGGGTCCCAGAGCCTCCACACCACTGGAGTCAAGCTAGCCGGGCTGATGAGAGGTGTTACCTCGAAACTGGTCCGGTCCTCGGATGCTTGATTCCGGTCTGGGAAAGATATGGCTGTGTAGTTCGGACTGGACTATTCCCATGGGGCACAGGGTCAGAGCTGATTTGCATAAAGCCATTATCTAACCCAGGGTGGTGTGGAGTGCAAAAAACGATGGATTTAGGCCCAGATCCTTGTACTGGGGTGAATGTAAGACATTGATCTACATTCTGTCCATCAAATTGTTTTTTGTAATTTTCTCCCTGAGTGTACTGGGGTAGCCCAGACGTGGGTCCCAGAGCCTCCACACCACTGGAGTCAAGCTAGCCGGGCTGATGAGAGGTGTTACCTCGAAACCGGTCCGGTCTTTGGATGCTTGATTCCGGTCTGGGAAAGATATGGCTGTGTAGTTCGGACTGGACTGTTCACATGGGGCACAGGGTCAGAGCTGATTTGCATAGAGCCATTATCTAACCCAGGGTGGCGTGGAGTGCAAAAAACGATGGATTTAGGCCCAGATCCTTGTACTGGGGTGAATGTAAGACATTGATCTACATTCTGTCCATCAAATTGTTTTTTGTAATTTTCTCCCTGAGTGTACTGGGGTAGCTCAGACGTGGGTCCCAGAGCCTCCACACCACTGGAGTCAAGCTAGCCGGGCTGATGAGAGGTGTTACCTCGAAACCGGTCCGGTCCTCGGATGCTTGATTCCGGTCTGGGAAAGATATGGCTGTGTAGTTCGGACTGGACTGTTCCCAAGGGGCACAGGGTCAGAGCTGATTTGCATGAAGCCATTATCTAACCCAGGGTGATGTGGAGTGCAAAAAACAATGGAATTAGGCCCAGATCCTTGTAATGGGGTGAATGTAAGACATTGATCTACATTCTGTCCTTCAAATTGTTTTTTGTAATTTTCTCCCTGAGTGTACTGGGGTAGCCCAGACGTGGGTCCCAGAGCCTCCACACAACTGGAGTCAAGCTAGCCGGGCTGATGAGAGGTGTTACCTCGAAACCGGTCCGGTCCTCGGATGCTTGATTCCGGTCTGGGAAAGATATGGCTGTGTAGTTCGGACTGGACTGTTCCCATGGGGCACAGGGTCAGAGCTGATTTGCATAAAGCCATTATCTAACCCAGGGTGGCGTGGAGTGCAAAAAACGATGGATTTAGGCCCAGATCCTTGTACTGGGGTGAATGTAAGACATTGATCTACATTCTGTCCATCAAATTGTTTTTTGTAATTTTCTCCCTGAGTGTACTGGGGTAGCCCAGACGTGGGTCCCAGAGCCGCCACACCACTGGAGTCAAGCTAGCCGGGCTGATGAGAGGTGTTACCTCGAAACCGGTCCGGTCCTCGGATGCTTGATTCCGGTCTGGGAAAGATATGGCTGTGTAGTTCGGACTGGACTGTTCCCATGGGGCACAGGGTCAGAGCTGATTTGCATGAAGCCATTATCTAACCCAGGGTGATGTGGAGTGCAAAAAACAATGGAATTAGGCCCAGATCCTTGTACTGGGGTGAATGTAAGACATTGATCTACATTCTGTCCTTCAAATAGTTTTTTGTAATTTTCTCCCTGAGTGTACTGGGGTAGCCCAGACGTGGGTCCCAGAGCCTCCACACAACTGGAGTCAAGCTAGCCGGGCTGATGAGAGGTGTTACCTCGAAACCGGTCCGGTCCTCGGATGCTTGATTCCGGTCTGGGAAAGATATGGCTGTGTAGTTCGGACTGGACTGTTCCCATGGGGCACAGGGTCAGAGCTGATTTGCATAAAGCCATTATCTAACCCAGGGTGGTGTGGAGTGCAAAAAACGATGGATTTAGGCCCAGATCCTTGTACTGGGGTGAATGTAAGACATTGATCTACATTCTGTCCATCAAATTGTTTTTTGTAATTTTCTCCCTGAGTGTACTGGGGTAGCCCAGACGTGGGTCCCAGAGCCTCCACACCACTGGAGTCAAGCTAGCCGGGCTGACGAGAGGTGTTACCTCGAAACCGGTCCGGTCCTCGGATGCTTGATCCCGGTCTGGGAAAGATATGGCTGTGTAGTTCGGACTGGACTGTTCCCATGGGGCACAGGGTCAGAGCTGATTTGCATAAAGCCATTATCTAACCCAGGGTGGTGTGGAGTGCAAAAAACGATGGATTTAGGCCCAGATCCTTGTACTGGGGTGAATGTAAGACATTGATCTACATTCTGTCCATCAAATTGTTTTTTGTAATTTTCTCCCTGAGTGTACTGGGGTAGCCCAGACGTGGGTCCCAGAGCCTCCACACCACTGGAGTCAAGCTAGCCGGGCTGATGAGAGGTGTTACCTCGAAACCGGTCCGGTCCTCGGATGCTTGATTCCGGTCTGGGAAAGATATGGCTGTGTAGTTCGGACTGGACTGTTCCCATGGGGCACAGGGTCAGAGCTGATTTGCATAAAGCCATTATCTAACCCAGGGTGGTGTGGAGTGCAAAAAACGTTGGATTTAGGCCCAGATCCTTGTACTGGGGTGAATGTAAGACATTGATCTACATTCTGTCCATCAAATTGTTTTTTGTAATTTTCTCCCTGAGTGTACTGGGGTAGCCCAGACGTGGGTCCCAGAGCCTCCACACCACTGGAGTCAAGCTAGCCGGGCTGATGAGAGGTGTTACCTCGAAACCGGTCCGGTCCTCGGATGCTTGATTCCGGTCTGGGAAAGATATGGCTGTGTAATTTGGACTGGACTGTTCCCATGGGCCACAGGGTCAGAGCTGATTTGCATAAAGCCATTATCTAACCCAGGGTGGTGTGGAGTGCAAAAAAGGATGGATTTAGGCCCAGATCCTTGTACTGGGGTGAATGTAAGACATTGATCTACATTCTGTCCATCAAATTGTTTTTTGCATTTACAATACGGCGCACCATGGGGCCAAAACCGCACAGATGCGTCACGCATCTGTGCCGCAAAAGTGGCGCATTGCTGGAGTTGTGTCCCAAGCGCGACACAGCTCCAGCAATGCTCTGGGGGGGCCTATTCTTTTAATCTTGCCTCAAGCCTTACGCCTGCTTCAAGCAGGCGCAGGGTTTCGACGCAGCATTAGCCTGAAAGTGACTGAGTGAAATCTTGTAGATTTCACTCAGCCACTTTTAGGAGGCGTTCCTGCGCAGGAACACCCACCCCTGCGCAGGAACACCTCCTTATAGCTCAGTGTTTTTCAACGTGATGCATCTCCCAGATGCGGCACGCTGTTAATACCCCGCACCATGGCACATCTTTTGTGCCGCCACTGCGTCACAAAAGTGACGCAATTGTGGCGCAAAAGAGGCGCAAGGGGCTTGTAAATCTGCCCCTTGGTTTCTGTAGCAGAGTTTAGTCCAGGTAAAATCTAAAGTCCTGTAGTCAGGGGTTCCTACTTTATACCCAAGGAAGGGGTGGAACAAACTCTGGGAACCCACCTATGGGAGGGCCAGGACAGAGGGGTGGCGGCACCCATGTCCTTTGTCCAGTTTTGCACCAGATCACTTTGACTCCTGCAACCGGTTTGAGCTGGACTATGCACAGGGGCACTAAATGTGGCCCCGTGCAAACATCAAAGCACTCTCAGAGTGCACCCACCCAGCCCCAATATAATAAAGCCTGCCTGGGAGGTGGTTACACCTCCCTGTGACGGGGAGCCTACTGTCAAGCCTTCCCCTACTTGAGCTTCGCTTAGCAGCAGGAGGGCAGACTCATGTCTGTGGCTGGCAGCAACCAATTTGTGATGCCCAGGTCAAGAAAGCTGTTACCAGGTGTACCGGTGTGTCGCATATGTCCCTTTAGGAGGGTGGAATCATACCTTCCCCGCAGTCACTGGTGCGGAGGTATGATTCCAAGGTGTTTAACACCAAACCCAACATTTTTCCAAGCAGCCATTTTAAAGTTAGCACTTACCGCAAGGTTATAATGCACTTAAATATATATGGCTGGCTGCATCACAAACAACCCTGGATAATAGGTTCAGAAGGCTGCAGAGGGGCTCTGCTCATTCTTGGGCGCCCTCTGACATAAAACCCAGCACCCTGCGTTCAGGATTGATAAGGCCTGCCATAGGGGTGACTGATAGGTTTATATGTGAAGTGTACCTATATCTGAGTAAGGGGTGCATGCACCACCTTACACAGGCTGCAGTAGCAGACATGTGGTGTCAGTTTGAGTGATCTCTCAGGGGTGGCATAATACATGCTGTAGCCCCTGAGAGGCCTCTGGCCCTGTGCCCTGGGTACATGGTATACCATATACTAGGGACTTACAAGGGTACCCCAGAATCCAATCTCAAGTGTACCTAAAGTACACACAATCAATTTAGAGGAGAAAGCAGCTGGACTGGGGTCCTGGATAGCAGGATCCCAGTCAGTCTAAGTCGAACACAGTGAAACATCAGCAAAAAGTGGGGGTAACTATAAGAAGCAGATCCTACTCTCCTACAAATGCAATGCAGCAAGCCACCTTGTTGCACTGTGTGAAAGGGTAGGAATGTTTTCTATTAATGAAATGGTGCATTCCTGTCCTGTTTTAGCGCTGGTGCACTTTGGCTGCCTAGCGCCAACTCAGGCACCATTGCGCCATGTTGCAAGGGTACCTGCATTGTAGGCAGGATTGCTTTTGTGTGGGAAGGAACACCTTCCTGCACATAAACAATCTGCAGAGGCATTGTCCTGATAGGTATAAACGAGGAGAAATAAGATATATCTCCTTGTTACGCCTCACCTGGGGAAGCGTAGCATTACAACGCATTTCTAGGTCTACCACTGATGATAAATCTGGCAATGCATCTAAACCCATGAGTGAATGCATGGGAACACCCATGCTCCACCCATGGAATGGCCCCCTGGGGCAGAGTAACACAAGGCAACGATTTGCGCTGCCTTGTGTTACTCTAGATTTATCAAGCCATGCAGAGCTATGCAAGTTGCCCTTGCGTGGCGTGATAAATCTCACTTAGGTTGTGCATCACCATTGTGCCCCTTGCATGGAGTAAAGGCAATGCAAAACCTTGATAATATGGACTATGATATTTTAGTTTCTTAATTAGTTAATCTGCTCACTTATAAAAAGCCATCTCTTTCATGCAGTTAACTCTGATTCACAGAAGTTGTCCGAAGGGATTATTTTCTTCCTGCCTCCAGGAACGTTTACTTTTGAAATGTAAAGTGGTGTTGTAGTCAGTAAAATGTTGTTCTGAGGAGATACATTTGGTTTCAAATCCAGACATCATTAAATCACACTGAGCTGGAAGTAGGTTTGAAGGTAAACAAAATATGTATTGTCTCTGTAGTTTATTTCAGATGTGCTTTTGAGTGAGATATGAGCTATTTGATGAAAAGGTCTATATACTTAGATATGGGTTCCATCAATACGTTGTAAGCGGATATAATTGGGCATCCCAGTGGGTTCTCCAGGTCTTTCCATACGTAGGGCAGTATACAAAGTACCAGTATTCTTTTTTTTTAAAGAGGCATTTGTATTCCTTCTTGGAAAGCCAACCTTTGTTCTCCAACGAGTAGCCCGTGAGCTACTGTTACTACTCCAGCTACCTGTAAGTAGCTCTCTTGTGTGCAGCCAACCATACTAAATTAGAAACATTTGCTTGGTTGAATTAATATACGTGAATTAATATACGTATACCAAAACAGAGAGCATGTATTAGAGATAAAATGAGTTTATTTTCAAAGTTCAGGAACTGATATTTGAAGAAAAATGGTGGAATTTCAAAAGTATATTTTAAACATATTTGAGTGATACATCATGTGGTATTGAAGCGACTTTTTACAAATATTATTACCTTGCAACTAGAGGCATTGCTGCTTTGGCTGTTATGCATTTCCCATGTAGGGGCATTCCATATTGACAAAGCCTTTTTAGCTACATTTCTGATGGCAACTATGGCTGATGCACTGAGGTGACCGCTGCTAGTAACCTTGCAAATGGTAGCCACTGATGTAACATGTCTGATGTGCACACTGTTACAATTCTACTAACATTGGTAGCTCCGAATGAGTTTCACTGAACATAAGTAGCTCACATTATAGAAAAGGTTACTCCCTCATCCAGTATGTCTCAATTCATTCTTGAAGCCCTTTATTAGGATTATGAGTTATCTATTAATAATATTCTTGTATTGCTGGTAATCTGCAGACTTTTGCTACATGTTGTGATGTGCCTTATATAGTATTAATAATAAACCCTGCTATATCTTTTTGTTTGGCTACTGTAGTCAGATTAAATTTTAGGGGCATATTACCAACAACTAGCGATAATATTTGTCTCTAACTTGTTTAGAGACACAAATTATCGCCGCACATCGGCGATTTTTATCGCAGATAAACCTTGCTATTAACAAGGTTTATCGCAAATGCGATAAAAAACGGCCGAAATGCATGAATATCGCTGAAAAGTCAGCGATATTCATGCATTATCGAGCAAATGCTCTTAGCCATGTTATCCACCTCCCATTGGATAACATGGCTAAGAACTGCTCAGGGCAGGTGTTAGCTTTTGGAGATATTCCCGCTTAGCGCGAATATCTCCAAAAGTTGGTAATAGGAGATAGCGATGTTAGCGACTGTTTTCAGTCTCTAACATCTTGGCACGCCCACTTTGCATCTCTTTAGTGATAAATATCACTGACATGCAAAGTGGGGCCCAAGATGGTCGCTATCTCCTACTAGCTGTCGCTAACTGGTGTTAGCGACAGCTTGGTAATAGGGAGATAATTTTATCTCCGCTTTCTTGGCTTTTAAAGCCAAAAAAGCGGAGATAAACCCCCTTGATAATATGCCCCTAAGTTCTCAATGTGCCTTTAGTGCTTAACTTATTAGTCGTGCGTAGTTTGTTTTGGTTGTATGTATTCCATCCACTTTTTGTAAAACTGATTTTCTGGTGGCATCATAGCTGTTGGAGTGCAGAAGTTTGATGTGTTTTTTAGGCTTGTGATGTGTGCGGTCACAGATCTTTCTTGCCGTCTAAAGAATGCCCTGAGTCGTATTTTGCAGACAAACTTGACTATTTTAGGTTTCATTTTGATGGGTCCTGGGTATGAAATCATGCCTATGGTGAGTAATTTAGCTTGGGATGTGTCAGTGTTTTACTTGGTAGCTCTATACAGGGTTATTTTCAAAGTTCAATTCAATGAGAGCTATGCTCATTCTTTGATGATGGTTCGTGTCTTCAATGTGTTTCAGATTATCTCCAGTAAATTTGTTTCCGAGGCTGTCATTCTTCTATGTTTAGTTATCCTTCATGTCCCTTCCCTCCTCTATGACAGCATTTGTTTAATAACACTGTGTTTCTCATCTGCTTCCTTGTCTACCTTCTTGGGGAATTTCTTCAGTTGACTCTCTTAACGAAGTATCTGAACAATTTATGAGGTGCTTTTAAGATATTCCTTGGTATTCTTTTAGGCATCTTGCCTTTCCCCTGGGCCATCAACTTAAAGATGGGTGCCCTGGTGCCCACCCAGTGCACTCACTATAGTCTTGTTGGGGGGCCAGTGGGAGATGCCCATGGCCCCACATGCTGCTCCCTGTGGGCAGGAGCACTATTTTGATCTGTTTCCTTACCCACATCATTGGAGGGGTACAGGGAAACAAATCAAAAGTCCGCTTTCGGCGGGTGGGAACTTTTTCAAAGATCCTGCCAGCTGGGAGCAGACTTGTTGCTTGCTTCTGCATGGCAGGAGTTTTGAAAATGCTTCTGCCAAGGGAAAGCAAGCACAGATTTTCCTGCCCACTCCATTGAGTGCAGGGAAACCACTATGCCCCAGGTGTGGGCTCTCCAGGACATAACTTGTGAGCCTGCACTAGGGGATGAGTCTCTAGGGCTATTAATGGCTCAGAGAAGGGGTCCGCCTACCCCTACTCCCTTTCAGTAATGATTTCAGCTATGGGGTTAGGCTACCCGGGACCTCCAATGGCTCTGGGAGGGGGGCACTCATCCTACTCCCCATACATAATATGTCTGGCCTGGGGTGGGCTCGCTGGGGACTCTAATGGCTCACTGAGTGGGGCACATGTCCACCTCCCCGTAAGGATTGATTTTGGCCCTGGGAGTGGGCTTTCAAGGGCATCTTGAGGCTCGGGGAGGGGGTTAAGTAGCCCACTCCCCTTTATGACTACAGTACCGGGAGCGAGCTCCCTGGAGCTTATGGTAAATAAATGTGGCCCAGCCACCATTTTGTTTTTTTCCAATCCATTGAGAGTCTCAAAGGATTGCAGCATTTTTCTCTTTTTTTATCCCAGCGGTGTTCTTTTGGGTCCCCCTACTGAGCCTAGGGGGTCAGGGTATGCTTACCCTCCCCCCTCATATTAATTTTTTTTTTTACTTCAGGACAGGGAACTAAGTCCTTTGGGTCTGTAACGGTTGCCAACCACATTTTTTCCATGCTGCTGGCAACCAATCAGAGTGTTTGCTAATGCGGGAGTCTGACTCCCGCTGAAGAGAGATGGCCAAAAGGAAATCAAGCTCCCTGGGCTAATCAGAACACTCCATTTTTAAACTGGCGCTCCTGCAAGATTCTCTTGTGACTCTCCAGGGTCTGGCTGACAAAATATGTCATTATTATTTACGTAAATTTCTCAAAACAACTGAAAGGATTTAACCAACTTACAAAAATGCACAATCTGCGGACCAAGAGCTAGCTTCCTGACAAATTTGGTGTTATTCTTTTCTGGACTTTTTGCTGTAGCATTGTCTAAAGAAGTCTATAAAATAATGCATGGGGAATTTGCATTTTGGGACTCCCCTTTTTTCTCAGTCTTCATTTGACGGATCACCCCGAACCTTTATGGGAAGGAGCTGATGTGGATTGACTTTATGTTTTTGGAAAGTTGTATGAAGATTCTTCAAGCAGGTCCAAAGTTATTAGCAAACCACAAAAATGCTCTTTCTATGGAAAAGGAGACTTATAACTACCTAGGGGTGACTGTCACAAGGTAATATACATATATACAATAGAGAAGCAAAGGTTAACACTTAGTTATAGTTAGGAAAAATTAACTCATTCTTTCTATACAAACAAAACTTGTGCACCTCCATACACAGTTTTGGAATGATGTTATCAGAGATGTCATATAATGAGCTGTGAGTGACGTGATATGTGAGGTATTTAGCAGTGCATGGCAAGTGCACAAGTTATAGGTATTTTAGTTCATGAGTTATAGTTAATATAGTGTGGCTGGTGAGTTGACAGCACTGTGTAGGAAGTGCATGAGTTATAATAATTTGGAGGTGCTGAGTGAAGTATAAATGTAAGGTTCAGCTATAACTTTTGAATTTCTAATGTTTGTGTAGTTTACGTTTTCTTTGTATGCTAACTATAACTAATTGTTGACCTTTGCTTTTTTCATTCAATTTTAATGCTATTTATTGTTTAATAAAAAAGTGTCCTAAATTGTAGAGTGCACTGTTGTTGAGTGAAATGTCGTTAAGTGGAGTGTTTTAGAGTAGAGTGGTGGACAGTATCGTACAAGATAGTGCCGTACTCTGGAATGTCATAGAGTGGAATAGCATAGAATGGAGTGGTGTAGAGTGGCATGGAGTGAAGTGTTGTACAGTGGAATAGTGTAGAGTGGAGCGACGTACACTGGAGTGGTGTAGAGTAGAGTAGAGTAGCATAGAATGTAATGGAATGGTATTGAGTGGCGTGGCATACAGTGGAGTAGCATAGAGTGAAAAATCATAGAGTGCTGTGGCATTGAGTGGAATAGAGTGGAATGCTGTAGAATGGAATAGCGTAGAGTGGAATGGCATAGAATGGAGTTGCATAGAGTGGAGTGGCATATATCCGAGTGGTATAAAAAGGAGGGACGTAGAGTGGACTAGCATAGAGTGAAGTGGTGTAGAGTTAAGTGGCATAGAATGGAATAGCATTGATTTGAGTTGCAGACAGTGTAGCGGAGTGGCGTAGAGTGGAGTGGAATAGAGTGCAATTGCATAGAGTGAAGTAGCACACAGTAAAGTGGAATATAGAGTGGTGGAGTAGAATAGAGTGCATAGAGTGGAATATCAAACAGTGAAGTGGAGTGGCATAGAGTGGAATAGCATACAGTGGAGGGGTATAGAGTGGAGCTGGTAGAGTGGAGTTACATAGAGTTAACTGGTGTATTGATCAGTGGCATAAACTGGAGTGGCTTAAGGTATAATAGTGTAGAGTAAATTGGCACAGACTGGAGTGGCGTATAGTGGAATGGTGTAAAAATGGAGTGGTGTTAAGTAAAGTGGAGTACACTGGAGTGGTGTAGAGCAACGTTGAGGGAAATGGGGTAGAGTGGAATGGCATAATGTGGAGCGGCGTAGAGTGAAATATCGTACAGTGCAGTGGCGTTGAGTGGCATAAAGTAGAATGGCGTAGAATGGAATAGCGTAGAGTGGAATGACATAGACAGGAGTTGCATAGAGTGGAGTGGCGTAAAGTGGAATGACATATAGTAGAATAACATAGAGTGAAGTGGTGTAGAGTTAAGTGGCATAGAAAGGAATAGCCTGGAGTGGAGTTGCAGACTATGGAGTGGCATAGCGAGGAGGGGAATAGAGTTAGCATAGAGTGAAGTGGTGAAAAATGGAATAGAAAAAATTTGAATAGCATAGAAAGGGGTGGTGTACAATAGAGTGGTGTAAACTGGAATGGCACACCGTGGAGTGGCATAGAGTGGAATACCGTACAGTGAGGTGGAGTAGAGTAGAGTGAAGTAGCGTGCAATATCATACAGTGGAGGGGCATAGAGTGGAGTTGGGTTGAGTGGAGTTACATAGAGTTGACTGGCATACTGAAGAGCGACATAAACTGAATTGTTGTACAGTAGTATAGCATAGAGTTAAGTGGCATAGACGGAGTGGCATATAGTGGAGTTGTGTACAGTGGAGTGGCACAAAGTCGAATTGCGTGTCGTACAGTAGAGTAGAGTGGCGTAGCATTGAATGGCATAGACTGGAGTACCGTACAGTAGAGTGTAGTGCCGTAGAGTAGAATACTGTAGAGTGTCATAAAGCATACCGTCATAGAGTGTAGTGTCATACAGCAGATTAGAGTGGAATGCAGTTGAGTTGAGTGTTACTGTGTACAGTGGAGTGGTGTGTTGTACGGTAGAGTGGTATGGAGTGCAGTAGAATGCACAAACATAGCATAGAGTCAAGAAAACTGTCATAAAAAGAAGTGGTGTCATTTACAGCATAGTGCAGTGGGGTGTAGTACAGTGCTGAAAAGTATCATAGATTGTGGTAGAGTGGAGCAGTGTAGAGTGGAGTGTCAGACAGTGGGGTCTTAGAGTGGGTAAAGTGTCTGCAGTGAAGGGTGAAATTGAGTCTTGTGGAGTGGTATAGCATAAAGTGGCGTAACGTGTTATAGAGTGAAGTGGCATGGAGTGGAGTAGAATGGACTGGTGTAGCATATAGTGGAGTAATGATTTGTACAGTGAAGTTGTGAGTCATACAGTGGAGTGGATTGACATTTTGTCCAGTGTTGGAAAGTGGAGTGGAGTGGAGTGCCACAGAGTGGATTACAGTGTTGTACTGTGGAGTGGCATGAAGTAGAGTGGGGTATGGACGGTAGAGTGGAGTGGCTTAGCTTGTCATAGGGTTGAGTGGCACGGAGCTGCGTACAGTTTAGTGGCCTAGAGTGGAATAGTGCAGTACAGTGGAGGAGAGTGGAGTGATGGATCATAGAGTAGGTTTTAGTAAAGTGGGGTGGAGCGGCATAAATGAAGTTGTGTAGTATGTCAAATACTGGAGTAGAGCATCACACAATTACATAAGGTAAAGATGAGTGTTGTAGACTCGTATTTGCAGGAGTATATTGTTTTACAGTGCAGTGCTATAGAGTGGAAAATAGTGTTATAGAGTGGAGGGTCAAAAACTGTGGTTGAGAGGAGCACAGCATAGTTGTGTACAGTGGAGTGGCGGGGAGTTGGGTAGAGTGGAATACACTGGACTAACTTATATTGGAGTGGTGTAGACTTGAGTAGCGTAGAGTGGAGAGGCGTATAGTGAACATTTTAGAGTGGAGTGACATAGAGTAGAGTGGTGTACAGTGGAGTGGCGTACAGGAAAGTGGCATAGAATGGATTGGCAAACAGCAGCATTGCATAAAGTACAGTGTTGATGAGTGAAATAGCATAGAGTGTAGTAGAGTAGAGTGCAGTGGCACACACTGGAGTGGCATAGACTGGAGTGGCACAAAATGGAGTAACATAGACTGGAGTGGTGGAGAGTGGAGTGGTATACAGTGGAGTGGTATACAGTGGAATAGCATACAGTAGAGTGGCATAGAGTGTTGGTGGGTAGAGTAGAGCAGCATAGAGTGGAATAGTGTAAAGTGGAGTGGGGTACAGTGTAGTCGTGTACAGTGGAATGGAGTATAGTGGAGTGATGTAGAGTAGAGAGGGGTACAATGGACTGGAGTTCAGTGGAGTGGCATACAGTGGAGTGGCGTATAATGGTGATGATTACAGTGGAATACTGAAGAGCGGAGTGGCATACACTGTAGTCGTGTATAGTGGAGTGGTGTAGAGTGGAATGGTGTACAATGGAGTGGTTTACAGTGGAGTGGCATATAGTGGAATAGCATACAGTAGAGTGGCATAGAGTGGAGTGATGTAGTGGAGAGTGAGAAACAGTGTAATGGCTTACAGTGGAGTGACATAGGGTGGAATGGTGCAGAGTGGAATATTGTACAGTGGAGTGGTGTAGAGTGGAATGGTATAGAGTAAAGCGTTGTAGAGTGGAGTGGTGTGTATTATGTTATGTTCACATTATTTGTAGCACGCTCATACACCTGTCGGTTTCATGGTGTGATGCCACCAATGTGAGAGTGCTTGGGGCAAAGGTTTAGTTGTATGCTTGGATGAATAACCAGGTTTTTAACACTTTCCTTAATTTTTGATAACAAACAACAGATCTGATATCTGGGTGGAAAGCATTCCAGATATTGGGTGAGATAAGTAAAAATGTGGTTCTACCAGTCCTCTTCTTTTTAAATTTGGGTACAGACATGTAGTTCTAGTATGTGGAGTGCAAAGTATGGCTGTGGGGGTTCTCCTGAATTTGGAAGGTGATAAACACTGGGCTTTCATTGTTGAGCGATTTGAAGATGATGTAGCCTGTTTTGATAATTGTTTGTTTATATATAAGTCAGGCTGATTGATTGTGGATGATTTGTAGCCTATTGCTAAGGCATTTAGGGAGACTGGCATATAGGGAATTGCTGTAATCTATCCTTGAGATGGCAAATGTCTTAAACGAGGGCCTCTAGGGTCAGGAATTAGATCTTTTCTTGATTCTCCGGAGCATAAAGAGGGATGCAGAGACTACAGCTCCAATTTGTGGCTTCATAGATTTTTTGTAATCAATAATCACTCTGAAACTCTTTACTGATTTTTTGATTTTTGGGCGATTGGGCAGAATCTCATCTTGGAGGGCCAGAAAGGTGCTATCCAGTATAAATCTTACTTTTAGTAATGACAATTTTGTTTTTATCCAAATTCAGTTTGAGGTGATTGCTGTTCATCCATTTGCAGATGAACAGCATTGTGGTTTGAGAGAATTCCTTGTATTCTTGTGAGTTGTCATTTCTAAACAGTAACTGCCTGTCATTCGCATAGTTGTAGATGATGCACTTCCTCTCTTTGAATGAGTGAATTAGTGGGTGGATGTAAAGATTGAATAGATGAAGGGAAAGGGATGAGCCCAGTGAGACTCCACAGTCCAGCTGGACCACAGAAGTTTTATATGGGGTTAAGTGGACCAACTGGGTCTGTTTTTTTAAATGGAAATGATCCACTCCAATGCTGTGCCCGAAGTCCTGAGGCCTCAAGACAGTCTACCAAAAGGTTGTGGTACACCGCGCCGAAGATAGCAGACAGATCCAGGAGGACCAGTGTCTGGGTGACCTCTTCATTACATTCTTTGCACAGGTCATCTAACACAGAAAGGATGATTGCTTCTGTGGAGTGAGCTGGGCAGAAGACTACCTGGCAATGATCCAGGAATTTAGTTTCTTCTAAGAAAGTTCAGAGATTTTTTGCCATGTGTACCTCTAGTTCCATAGCCAAAAATAGCAGCAAAGATTTAGGGCAGTGATTTTTCAGTATTAGTGGATCCTCCCCTATTTCTTTCTGTAGGGTACCACAATGGCTTCTTTGAATGTGCTTAGTACTGACCCTGTGTTCATTGAGTGATTGAGGAGTAAAAGGGCTGGGTCCAGGACATTTGAGAATGCTGTTTTTGAAATATTATTAAATCTAGTTAGGGAATCCTGATTTTACATCAATCAGCACATCTTTGAGACCGTCTCAAGGAAATGAAGAAACAGTGAAGGGGCTCATATCTGCATGTGTCAACTTCATTTCAAGGGAATGTTTAGGGATGCTTCTTTTACAGTGTTTATTTTATCGATAAAGAAATTGTTGAGTGAATCGCAGAGAGACTGGGATGGAGCAATTGGTAATGTGACTCTATCTGGATTTGATCATTCAAAAACAATTCTGAATATCTCCTTGGATTTAATTATGGATGAGAGAATTTTATTAGTAAAGAAGGTTTAGTATTCTTCGAGGTATTTAACTCATATTTCTTTTGCTTCTGAGGAGTAGTTTTTCCTCAATTTTTTAACGTAGCATCGAATTTCGAGCTTGACTTCTTTCAGGTAGTCTGTACAGCATTTTGAGGCCTCTTGACATCTTGCCTGTCTAGACATGCATGGAGGGGCATAGTTGTTGCTGATTGTCATTACTTTGATATTACTCTTACGTGTACATCGATATTGTTGCTTAGCTCAGATAAGGAGGTGGCCAGAGAATCGCAAAGTTGACTAAAATCGACCCATGACCAGCTCCTAGCTAGTGTTCTCGGATGAGGAGGCGGTTTTTGTGGGAGCAAACTATAAGATTGGATAGAGATAGGTGAGTGGTTCAGACTTGGGGGCTGATTAGCATGGCGGGCGGACACCGCCCGCAATGCATGCGGCAGTCCCACACATCCAATTAGGATGCACCCGCTACACTGGGCGGGCGCATCCCTCATTTCTAACATTGTGGCGGGCGGTGCTGAAAGCACTGCCCGCCGCAATGCCAAAAATGCAAGTTGTGCATTTGAATGCACAACGTGACGGGCACGGTGCGGTGCCTGCCATGTTGTACATGCAAATGCAGGGGGTACCATAGTTACCCCCATGTGCACCCCCCACCTCCAAAATACCTGGGGGCATACTACGGGCCCCCAATGGCAAGGACCTCATGCCAACGCTGCCATGGAAAGACAAATCCCTCCATGTGTCCTAATATGGATGGTGGTGTCTACCTGACACCGCCACCATATTAAAACCTTTTCTGTCTAGTCGACTCATCGACCAGGCAGAAAACCGGTGGGCGGTCTTTCCGTCTGCCAGGGTATCCCCCACCATAGTAATATGGCGGGGGAAATGGCATGCGGGCGGGAGAGAATGTCGGGCGGATCGCCACCGCCTTGCGGGCGGTGGCGATCCGCCCAACATTCTAATGGGCCCCTTGGTCTTTTGTAGGGGCTTCAATGTGGGTGGGAGCGACCACGTGTAAGAGATTTAAATTTCTAAGGTAATCATAAAAATCAACGGCTAGTAGTCCTCACTTCTCCTTATTAGCAATTGGATTCACCGACCAAAATATGTTTTTGAGTAGACATGCAGAAGGGGCAAATTAGCTCATAAAAAAGCTGAGGGAAATGTTATATATAGCTTGGTGGTCGATAAGTGAGGAATCATAAGAGGGTAGCAGATTGCGATTTCATTTTGATTATGAAGCTATCTATCACTGGGATTTCTCATGATGTAAGTTTGGTGAATCTAATATGATTATTTATCACTACAGCTACGGCAGTTCCTATTTTACCAACCGGTCGGTTGGTACACAGGATATAGGGAAACAGTGTAGAGTGGAGTAGCATAGAGTAGAGTGGCATAGAGTGAAGTGTGATGCAGACGTAGGGGTCTATTACAATGTCGAATGGAGTTTCCTCCGACCGACACCGTGGCGAAAACGGGACTGATGACCTCCGGTCGGCGGTTCCGACAGCCTGATTACGATGCGTCCGAACACTGTTTGACAGCATACTCTCATTTCTATATGGGAGCTTGTGCTATGGCCGTAAACCTCACATAATAAAGGCTCCCATAAAGAAATGTGTATGTGTGTAAAACCCTGCACACTGTAGCAGGCACCCAATGGTGCATGCCACAAAATGCAGGGATTTAATGGGGGGGCACGTTAGGTACCTCCTCGGACACCAACCATAGGCCGCAGAGGCAAGGGGCCCCTGCTAGGAGAACCCAAATTTGCTCTCTGACAGTCTTTCTGTGTCAGAAAGGCCAGCACAGAAACTGCAATTGAAATCTCAACGGCGGAAACGCCATCCATAGGGGATTACGGTGTGGTTTTGACTGGCAGGAAGACTCCGAGAGCCGGTCGAAACCGCATTCGAATGGCTGGCCGGTTTATACTCCGACTGCCGACATCGTAATTCGGCGGTCGGACGGCAAACCAACAGAGTTGGTCGAAAATCCTCTGACCCCGGTCAGAAAGCTTCTGATTAGCAATCAGTGGATTTCTGATACTGTTCTATGGTATACCATGGTAACTTCACAGTATACTGTGGCACATGCTGATGACAATGCAGTGTATGTTTGGCTAATGGGTTTCGTAACAAAACATAAATAGCTGCTATGTAGTTTGCAGCACACTTGGCTGCGTTCAAGATTAGGGGCTTAGAGATAGGTAAGTACTAGGTTTAACCACCTACTTATTACCACTTTATTAAAGTAGTAATAGCTTGAGAAAAGAATTGATATTTTTCTCTGCGCTGGTACCTACAATGCACCGAGGTAGTTATAGGAAAGCTAAAAATATATATAAAATATTAACAATGCACTTCATTGCAGTATATTAGTGAAATATAGTGTATTTATATTTTTTATTAAATGTATTAACTTTTTTATTTTTTGAAGTAGAGTGGTAAATTGTAGGTATTTCCGCAGTACTCCATTTACATTTTTCAAAAGTATTAAATATGTAAAAAATCAAACATTGACTCTTCTGCAATATATTGTGAACTACAGCGTGGTACAGTGTATTTTTTAAAATGTCTTTATTTTAATTAAGTACTGTTGTACTTCCTAGGTAGTACTGTGGTACTCTGTAAAAGACTCTTATAAATTATTTTCCCTACCTATTACCACATTAATAAATATGGCCTGCTGCAAACCCCCAGAAAGCAGCCAACCCCCTGCATGCAGTCAACCCCATGCTGCGCACGGCTTCCGGTCATGCATGGTGGGGGGTTGGCGATGAGCTCTAGACCCACTTCTCTTTCCTAATGATGTTGTGCCCTAGGGAATAGGGTCCCCGTAGTCCTAATCAGCTTTTGGAGGAGGTCACACATATTCCCTCTCCCAAATAAATAATGTTATTGACCCCATGGCTCTAAAACACCTGGGGTAATTTTTGTGTAAAAAAAGATGCCCAACAGTTTTACCCCCCCCCCCCTACTAGATTACAACAGGATGGCAGAAAAAACAACATAAAAAAAACTGGTTCCATAGCGGGGAGCGGGTCCCTCTAGATGGTCCTTCCACACATAGACATTTTTTATTGTGATGTCTCAAAACTGCTGAATGAAATTACACTAAATTTGGCAGGAAGCTAGATCTTGGTCCAGAAAGCTTGCTTTTTGGGATTTAGTGTAAATCCATACAGTGTTTTTTGAGAAATTAAGGTACAAAAATGTTTGCATATCTAGACAGTTGGGTTTTATGGACTCTTATGATAGTCCTGCAAACTGAAATTACAAAAATAGTGTTTTGTGATTTGCCTACTGGGCTTCTTTCTCCCCTGGGCCTCCTCGCTTGCTGCGGGAGAGAGCACTCTGATTGGCTGGACACAACTTGAAATAAAAAGTTGTGGCAGCCTCTACAGGACTCAGGGGTCTTGTGAGGTGTGAGGAATCCATCATCCCTCTGAGCATTACATTTTTTTAAAGTCACAAGGCAAAAGTAAACACTTGTCACCGTTGATTTCTTTTCTTTATTATTATGACTCCCCTTGTGAGTAGGGCCCAGGGGTTATTGTATTTAAATATTTGGGGATAGGGGCATGAGTGCCTCTCCTGAGCCCCTGGAACCTAATTCCCCAGTGCCAAATACAAATTAAAAGTGAGGGAGGCATGCAACCCCCTTCCCCATGTATCAATCAGGCCATGGGGACTCCATCCTCCCTGGTTGGATATTCATTTATGGGGAAGACAGCATGCAGCTCACCTGCCTGAGCCCCAATGAGACCTCAGGAACCCCATCACCAGTGCTGAACATTAAATACAATGAAGGGGCATGCACCCACCCTCCCCAATCCACAATTGGGACTTGGGGGCTTTACATATTACCTCACCATGCCTGTATCAGCCCTAGGGACCTCATCCCTCAGGCCCCGATTATGAACAGCATTCTGGGGAGCCCACCTTGGGACACTATGGTACCCTGCCATGAGAGAGCGGACATACGCTGCCTGCACTCTCCTGAGCAGGGAACTCAACTTTGTTCTAGCCCAGCTTGAGCAGTTGCAAAATGCTGCTCATACTGAGGTGAGAGGAAAGAACAGGTGCTGGCTCCTGCCAGCAGGCAGTATGGGACTGGCAGGTCAGCCTGGCCGTGGCAGCAGGGGCCCTGTGGCTCCCCAATGGCTTCTAATGAGCCCTGCAGTCTGGTTACCCCAGGTGAACCTCGGACACACACCTGCAAGAGAGAGTAGCCTGCTCCTGCAAGGGGAGCTGGCTGGGGCTGTTGGGGCTTCTCCTGTGGCTTCCAACAGACTGCTATTTTGGGTGCCCAGGTGGGCACTGGGGCACCCATCTACAAAAAAGTGTGGTCAGGTGACACAAGGGGAGTGCGAGGGCCATGGTGCTCAATTGACCCCTGCAATGTGGGTGTCCTGGGTGGGGACCCACTCAATAAAAAATATGCCTGCTCCCAGCAATACACACCATGTGTGGTGGCTGGGGAGCCAGCTGGGACCACAGGAGCCCTGAGACTCCCCCTGTTGCCCCCTAAATAAAAGTAACCATATGAGTTTTCTGAGTGTGCCCTATGACACCCACAACAATATTTTGTTTTTAAAAAAGAATAAGAAATGAGAGGCAGGGGCCACTCATTTATGAATGTATGTCATTACATTGCATACTAATACCACGCATGCCATTACAACGCGGGTATGACTTCGCCATGTCAATGACAACGACATGCCATTACATCGCAAACTATTACCACCAGTATGCCTTTACCACGCATGCCATTACAACGCAAAGGCATGCGTGGTAAAGCTATACTCATGGTTAAAGTTTACAAGGTAAATGATAACCGCCACCCCTACACAACCCTCCCCGACCCCCAGTCCTCTCCCTACAATAACACTACACTACCCTGCACGACCCCCGACACTACCCTAAAACACTACCCTAAACCCTAAAACACTACACTACACAAACACTACAACACTACCCTAAACCCTAAAACACTACACTACACAAACACAATAACACTACCCTAAACCCTAGTGCACTACACTACTCAAACACTACAACACTACCCTAAACCCTAAACATTACACTACACAAACACTAAAACACGACCCTAAACCCTAAAACACTAACACGAGGAGAGAGGTAAGGCTGATTGTGCTTGGGGTGGGCCGTGACGGAACCACTCCGTCACCAGCACAGCGCATCCGTGGCTGGTGATGGAGTGGTTCCGTCACCAGCATTCAAGGGGTTAAAGGGTCAGAGGCATCACTAAGCATTTTTTAATTTGGGGATGGGGGCTCTAGGAAGTGCAGCAGCCCATTAACAATATTAAATATAACAGTAGGCCTCCTGGATAATTAAATCCATGACCCCAAGAAAGCTTACTATATTTTCTTTAACCAGCCCTAGCTGCAGTTCTATGCTTTTCAGCTGGAGTGTAAGGCTCTCTTGTGGTTGAATTTATGAATGCATTTTGAGGGCTGACATTGTTAAAGAAAAAGTCCTAGAGAAATGTTGGGTTTTATTTAAAAAAAATCTCTTGGAGTCTTTCTTTCAACACTTTCCAACCTACAGAATGCAATCATAAGAAACATATTAAAAGAAAGATTCATAAACATGTTGATTTAATTTTTTAATTAGAACTTTATTACACATTTTTATGATAATCAATGCATTAAAAATGGCATTGTGTGAAATACTGAAATATGCATCTGATTATAAATATTCATGATTTTTGGACATAGATGGTAGATTTTTATTATTTATATTGATATACTCACCTGTTAATAAAGGCATTAGTCCCACTTTTACATTTTGGTTCAGAGACTCTATGATAAAATCAGCAAGTCTGCCTCAGTGCCGCCAGGACCACTCACATGCTGCACATACCAGAAGGTTGAGTGCTGGTGAGATAGCAGGCTAGTAAGTGTTTAGGTGCAGGGCTTGGCTACAGGCCAGCCTTGCGGCCAATCCCACGCCATGGTGGGTTGGGCATTGGCAGGGGGATGGGAGCAGGGTCTGGCAAGCCAGACTGGTGGTTTGGGTACCCCGGGTGATTGGACACAGGGCCTGGCAACAGGCAGAGGCACGAATTATAGTTACTTTAGGGCATGAGTTGTAGTTACCAGAGATAACTATAACTGGTGAATGTGTGTCAATTTGTCGTTTATAAGGTTACGTTGTCACTCAAGCTTTTACCTAATATAATGTCACTTTATCTTTGATTTTTTTCAATGAACACACACATATACATGTATTGCTATTGAGGGGTTCCAATAACATCATAAACCATGAGGCTGATGTAACTCATGTTTATGATGCAAATCATAAATCATGAGGCTGGCGACCTAGTAGCCCTGAGATGGCAATATACAACCATAGTAAACGTTACACATTGTGTCTTATGTATTACATGAAATCTTGAAAAAGTTGTTTCCTTTAAATTGTACCTATCAATGGCAATTATTGGTTATTTAGCTTTATCTTTCGTGAATAAATTGTCCATAAAATAATGGACAGTAGGGAAGTTCTGAAAATGTATGTGATTTGTGGCCGCAGCTTTCACCACATATTCAGGAATTTATTGCATATGCCACATCATTTTCGGTTTAGTTTACAGAATTTTCAGATTTAACACAAATATTGTTTCCAGCTGAAATAAATAAAAGCAATACCGCCAAGAAATGTACCAAATAATTATTCAATTTGCCACATAATTACAAACCTATCCACATAATTTGCCTTCCATTCTGCATAATCCTAGCAGTTCTGCGGGATGGTCTGGGGGCTTAAATTATGGTGAGGAAATGGGTAACTGTGTAATGTTTTCCAATATTGCTATTGAGGGGTTCTGGGTAAGAATGGGCGAATTTTGCGAATTCGCGATTGGATTTTTTGGCAATTACACTATACTCAACTGGAGTACTTTCTACTGGCTAATCAGTAAGTGCTACCTCGTTGGGTAAATGTATCATGCTTTTCCTACACTACAGCTGCGTAAATGCCCAGAAGAGTTGACCCCGTGTGTCTGTAACTTTGCCACTGCGCCCATAGGCGCCGAGGTCCCCCGAGTGAGCTGTCCATCACAGTGGGGGAAAGGGCGGGAAGAGGTTGTATAGCCTAGTGTATGTGGGGCAGGCTTGCTTCTGTGCGAGTTCACATGCCTCTTGTTTATAAATGTCAGAGACCGATAAGAGCAGCAGATGAGGAGAAAGCAGTAAGTGCTACCTCGTTGGGTAAATGTATTGTGCTTTTCATGCGCTACAGCTGCGTAAATGCTCAGAAGAGTTGACCCCGTGTGTCTGAAACTTTGCCACCGCACCCATAGGCGCCGAGGTCCCTCGAGTGAGCTGTCCACCACAGTGGAGGAAAGGGCGGAAAGAGGTTGCATAGCCTAGTGTGTGTGGGGCCGGGCTTCTGTGCGAGTTCACATGCCTCTCGTTTATAAAGGGTCAGAGACCGATCAGAGCAGCAAATGAGGAGAAAGCAGTAAGTGCTGGTCACTTGAAGTACAGGGGGATTGCGCTCGAGAAACTTGAGGATGCCTGGACCCCATCATGGATTACAGCTAATTGTAGACAGTAGATCTGGGGAGAAAGCACGCCTGCCTAGCATCGAGCGTGCTCACTAGATTCTTGGGCTGATTATAATGCGTTACTAAATTTGAGCTTCAACTCGGGCACCTGCTTTTTGTATCTGTAAGTGCTTCCTGCTGAGGTTCAATTGTTGGAACAGGCGCCTCGTTGCCTAATTGTAACTATTCTCTAACCCTGCTTTGAGGGTCAGAGCAGGGTCAGAGAATAGTTGCAAGTAGGCAACGAGGGGCCGCACAGGAAGCACTTATAGGGTTACAGCAGGTGCCCAAGTTGAAGTTAATTTCTTGGTTACCATTTTGTAAATGGTTACAAAGAAATTATCTTCAACTTGGGCACCTGCTGTAACCCTGTAAGTGCTTCCTGATCAAAATTCGTCCCGTTCGCGGATTCGTGGATTTTGCTGCGATTTCAGATGATTTGCGGATCATGAAATTGCGGAAAATCTGAAAAATCCACGAACTGAACGAATTTTCCGCCCATACTTAGTAAGTATGGGCGAAAAAATCCGCAAGTTCGCGAATTTTCCCACGAACTCGCAGATTTTTTTGCCATTTGCACAAATATGTGACCAGGTGTGCCTGTAACTTTGCCAGCGTGCCAAAAGGCGCCGATGTCCCTTGAGTGAGCTGGCCATTATAGTGGGGACGGGCTGGAAGACGTTTCAAACCACTAGTGTGTGGTGGACCGGGTCAAACGGGCGGGGCTTCTATGCGAGTTCACATGCATCTTGTTGATAAAGGGTCAGAGACCGAGCAGAGCAGCAGATGAGGAGAAAGCAGCCTCCTGGTCACAGGAGCTACACTGGGATGGCGCTCGGGAAACTCATGGATGCAAAAATAAGTTTGGCACAGGACCCCAGAATCCTTCAGATGTCCAAGATAGCTCTGCTGCGCGTGCTGGTACAAAGTCATTCTGATCCTGCTCAGTGGGTACAGGCGCATGCAGCTGCTGCTGCTGGACAATGTCCCATCTTATACTAAGCTGCCTCGTACAGGAATATGCTGGCGCTGGGCATTAGGGTGCAGTGGCATGCGGGTGCTGCACGCCTGGTACATGCGCATACCAGTGCCACGGGGGACACATGTTTATTGGTGCTGTGTAGCAAGTTATGACTTTACATTTTGACTGCACCAGACAGTGGTACCACCTACATGGATCAGGAGCATCCAGGCACCAGACTTCATGGTGCAAGAGCATAATGGTGCTGGCGGTACGGGTATATATGTTATGGGGGCAGGGGGGCACTTAGCACAATGTGTGCTCACACCCAGAAGGCTCCCAAGCAATTGAGCATGAATGATTTTCACACTGAGAGGGCTCTGGGGCATTTCAGCAGCACGGAGGCTCACACCCAGAGGGCCCCGGGCAGTTCAGTAGCGCAGGGGCTTACAACCCCTGGGAAGCTCAGCAGCGCGGGGGTCCACACCCACAGGGCTACTGGGCAGTTTAGCAGCACCACCCTCTGGTTCATCACTGCCACCCTCTGGTTCATCACTGCCATCCTCTGGTTTACCACTGCCACCCTCTGGTTCATCACTGCCACCCTCTGGTTCACCACTGCCACCCTCTGGTTCACCACTGTCACCCTGTGGTTCATCACTGTCACCCTCTGGTTCATCACTGCCACCCTATGGTTCATCACAGCACCCTCGGATTCACCACTGCCACCCTCTGGTTCATCACTGTCACCCTCTGGTTCATCACTGCCACCCTCTGGTTCATCACTGTCATCCTCTGGTTCATCACTGCCACCCTCTGGTTGATCACAGCACCCTCTGGTTCACCACTGCCACCCTCTGGTTCATCACTGCCACCCTCTGGTTCATCACTGCCACCCTCTGGTTCATCACAGCACCCTCTCCTTCACCACTGATTCACCACTGCCACCCTCTGGTTCATGACTGTCACCCTCTGGTTCATGACTGCCACCCTCTGGTTCATCACAGCACCCTCTGGTTCATCACTGCCACCCTCTGGTTCATCACTGCCACCCTCTGGTTCATCACTGCCACCCACTGGTTCATCACAGCACCCTCTGGTTCACCACTGCTTCACCACTGCCATCCTTTGGTTCATCACTGTCACCCTCTGGTTCATCACTGCCACCCTCTGGTTCATCACAGCACCCTCTGGTTCACCCCTGCCACCCTCTAGTTCATCACTGTCACCCTCTGGTTCATCACTGCCACCCTCTGGTTCATCACAGCACCTTCTGGTTCACCACTGCCACCCTCTGGTTCATCACTGCCACCCTCTGGTTCATCGCTGCCACCCTCTGGTTCATCACTGTCACCCTCTGGTTCATCACCGTCACCCTCTGGTTCATCACAGCACCCTCTGGTTCACCACTGCTTCACCACTGCCACCCTCTGGTTCATCGCTGTCACCCTCTGGTTCATCACTGCCACCCTCTGGTTCATCACAGCACCCTCTGGTTCACTGCTGCCACCCTCTGGTTCATCACTGCCACCCTCTGGTTCATCACTGTTACCCTCAGGTTCATCACTGCCACCCTCTGGTTCATCCCAGCACCCTCTGGTTCACCACTGTTTCACCACTGCCACCCTAAGGTTCATCACTGTCACCCTCTGGAGTATCACTGCCACCCTCTGGTTCATCACAGCACCCTCTGGTTCACCACTTCCACCCTCTGGTTCACCACTTCCACCCTGTGGTTCATCACTGCCGCCCTCTGGTTCATCACTGCCACCCTCTGGTTCATCACTGCCACCTTCTGGTTCATCACTGCCACCCTCTGGTTCACCACTGCCAACCTCTGGTTTGCCACTGTCACCCCCTGGTTCACCACTGCCATCCTCTGGTTCATCACTGCCACCCTCTGGTTCATCACTGATACTCTCTAGTTCACCACTGCCACCCTCTGGTTCGCCACTATCACCCCCTGGTTCACCACTGCCACCCTCTGGTTCATCACTGCCACCCTCTGGTTGATCACAGCACCCTCTGGTTCACCACTGCCACCCTCTGGTTCATCACTGCCACCCTCTGGTTCATCACTGCCACCCTCTGGTTCATCACAGCACCCTCTCCTTCACCACTGGTTCAACACTGCCACCCTCTGGTTCATGACTGTCACCCTCTGGTTCATCACTGCCGCCCTCTGGTTCATCACTGATACTCTCTGGTTCACCACTGCCACCCTCTGGTTCACCACTGTCCCCCCCGTTTCACCACTGCCACCCTCTGGTTCATCACAGCACCCTCTGGTTCATCACTGCCACCCTCTGGTTCATCACTGCCACCCTCTGGTTCATCACTGCCACCCACTGGTTCATCACAGCACCCTCTGGTTCACCACTGCTTCACCACTGCCATCCTTTGGTTCATCACTGTCACCCTCTGGTTCATCACTGCCACCCTCTGGTTCATCACAGCACCCTCTGGTTCACCCCTGCCACCCTCTAGTTCATCACTGTCACCCTCTGGTTCATCACTGCCACCCTCTGGTTCATCACAGCACCTTCTGGTTCACCACTGCCACCCTCTGGTTCAGCACTGCCACCCTCTGGTTCATCGCTGCCACCCTCTGGTTCATCACTGTCACCCTCTGGTTCATCACTGTCACCCTCTGGTTCATCACAGCACCCTCTGGTTCACCACTGCTTCACCACTGCCACCCTCTGGTTCATCACTGCCACCCTCTGGTTCATCACTGCCACCTTCTGGTTCATCACTGCCACCCTCTGGTTCACCACTGCCAACCTCTGGTTTGCCACTGTCACCCCCTGGTTCACCACTGCCACCCTCTGGTTCATCACTGCCACCCTCTGGTTCATCACTGATACTCTCTGGTTCACCACTGCCACCCTCTGGTTCGCCACTGTCACCCCCTGGTTCACCACTGCCACCCTCTGGTTCATCACTGCCGCCCTCTGGTTCATCACTGATACTCTCTGGTTCACCACTGCCACCCTCTGGTTCATCACTGTCACCCTCTGGATCACCACTGCCACCCTCTGGTTCACCACTGTCACCCCCTGGTTCACCACTGCCATCCTCTGGTTCATCACTGCCACCCTCGGGTTCACCACTGCCACCCTATGATTCATCACTGTCCCCCTCTGGTTCATCACTGCCACCCTCTGGTTCATCGCAGCACCCTCTGGTTTACAACTGCCACCTCTGGTTCATCACTGCCACCCTCTGGTTCACCACTGCCACCCTCTGGTTCGCCACTGCCACCCTCTGGTTCACCACTGCCACCCTCTGGTTCACCACTGCCACCCTCTGGTTCACCACTGCCACCCTCTGGTTCATCACTGCCACCCTCTGGTTCACCATTGCCACGCTCTGGTTCACCACTGCACCTTCGGGTTCATCACAGCACCCTCTGGTTCACCACTGTAGTTTATGGGGAGAAAGCACACCTGCCCAGCCAGCCTCAACCGAGACAAATTAATTTGGGGCTGGGTAATGTGTTACTGAATTTGAGCTTCAAGTCCGGCACCTGCTTCCTTATCTGTAAGTGCTTCCTGTGGCAGTTTGATTTTGGACACTGGCCCTGTTGCTCTGCTGTGTTGGGCTCTCCCCTTGTGCTATGGACACTGGCCCTGTTGCTCTGCTGTGTTGGGCTCTCCACTGTGCAGCCTCTCATGTACTTGCTGTCTCACCTGTGCCATGGACACTGGCCCTGTTGCTCTGCTGTGTTGGGCTCTCCACTTGTGCTATGGACACTTACCTTCCTGTTTGTATGCAACCTGTGCATGGTATCTTGCATATGATGATCATTTTGTGCCTTGCTGTTGTCTCCTATTGTTCTACTGCTCCGGCTGTGCAATATGTGAATAAATACATTTACTCATGTTGTGTCTTTTGTCAGTGTCCTTGCTGATTAAAGTTCTTTTTGTGTTTGCATTTGATTGTCTGGCCCCATGCTCTATGTTTCACTTCAACATTGCAAAGCTCTTTGCACGCATCAGATTTTTAGACAGGGGTGACAGGGTCTTCTGTCCATTCTGAACCTGATAATAGTGTAATTTGTGATGGCTATTTAACCTGTTATGCAGTTGTCTTCTTGGTGATTTGCTATTGTTGGCTACAATGTTCACATGGAAGGTTGGGAGACACTGCCAGCACAGGGTGTGATGCTGTGCAAAGGTTTGGAAGCAGGCTGGGATATGTAATGAGGTATGTGTGTGGATTCCTTTATGTGTGCCCATACGTGTATGTTTATGGTCATCTTGTGTTGGCCCTTAGTCCTGGTACAATGGCCTAAATGAAATGCATGGTCTTGGGTGTAGCAGGGGTGTGCAGTGTGAAGGGTGTAAGTTTGTAGTGGAGGTGTGTGTGCCCCAGGATTGTGAGAGACACACATGTGTCACCCAGGATTTGTGTGCCTGTTTTGTCTTTCCCTGTGGATGAGATAGTATGCACTTGTGTGAGCTGTTTGTTGTGCACTGTGCTGTGTGTTGGTGTCTCCATGCTGTTGTGTGTGACTCCTCCTTGTTGTGTTGGTTGGTTAGAAGTGTGCAACGTGTGTGAGTTGCACATCAGTGTTGTGTTTGTTTGATCCTCTATGTGTCTTGGGTGTGTTTGTGTAGACTGTGTGGCCCTGCTGCTCCACACAGGCATTGTGTTTGTGTTTGTCATGCATTGCAGGCACATGGTGGGTTTTCTACTCCTGTATGGCATGGTATGTGTGTTGTTTATCCATTCCCTATGTGTGCCACTTGCGCCTGGCCATTGTGGGTCTTCCCTCCCTCTATTGTGTGGTACACCCCTTACACGTCTGCTACTGACATGCAGGGTATTTCACTTCGATGACAGCTGTCCCCTTGGTTACCATGTGTGTGTGCCTCCCCATCACTTCATTAGTGAGCTTGTGCTTTGTGGTGCAGTTCTTGGGCCATGACTGTTGTTCCCCTCTGGAAATTGCCCCAATGGTGTATGTGTGCTGTCCTTGTGCTATTGGTCATTCTGTGGTGGTCATGTGCACTTCAGCTGTGTGTGCTGCCCAGTGCTCTGGTGGAGATGGCTTGACACTTGTATCCCAGAGTGGTGCATGTGTAGTTGTTGTGTTGGATGTGTGTGTGTTGCCTGTGGTATTGCTTCACTTCCTGTGTGTGCTGTTGTATTTGTGCTGTGCTGGTTTGTGGTGTGTGCGATGAGGTTGTGTCAATCATGTATGTGTGTGGCTGCTGTGCTTGTTATGCACACACTGCTTGTTGTGCATGCAGTGCTGTGTGTATGTGGTCATGAAATTGCCTGATGTGCATCCCCTGATGTCCTGTGGGGTATGTTGATTAGTGTTTGATGTGCATCTGTGGTTGGTTTTATGTGGCAGTGTGGGTTTGTCACTTCTTGTGTTATGGTGTGTGTGTTTTGTTCCTGAGTGATGATGTTGTGAACTTCTGTTGGGTCTGTGCTCCCATTGCCTTTCCCCAGTTTGGCTTGACAGGGTATGTTTGTTTCTGTTGGGGTACAATATGTGTTCCTGTGGTGTTTGTGTGTTGTTCTTGTGCAGGCATCTATTGAGGCATCCCTGTGTGTGGGTTGTGTTTGTGGCTACACCCAGGGTGTGTTTTTGTTTGTGTGTGTATATGCTGGCAAGGATTGTGGGCCTTCAGTGTGTGTGGCACTGGTGTTGTTTGTTCCTTGTCAGCACTCCTGCAGTGGTTGTCTCCCTGGTTGTGTGTTGTGTGGTGCAGGGTGTGTATTGTGCTTGCTTGTTGCTGTTCTTGTTGCTTGTTGCTTGTTGGTGTGCATGGGGGTGCACAGGATGTGACTTGATAGGGTGTGTTGCTGTGTGGTTTGGGGTAGTGTGTCCCTGGGGTGTTTGTGCCCTGCCCATGCCTTGGAGTGGCCCTGCCTTCTGCACAGTGCGCATGAGTTGACCGCGGTGGTCACATGACCGGGAGCGGGACGTTGCTGTTGGTTAGCGATCGATGTGTGTCCCGGATGCTGAGGGTTGCCTTGTTGTCAGGTGGGTCATGTGTGGGTGCCCTTGTGGATGTGTTGTGACCCCCAGCAGGGTGTCTGTGTGGTGATTGTACCCTGTGTCGGCCTGTGTGTTGTGTGTTGTATTAGTGTAATTGCGTACCTGCGGCATTGTAGGAGGTACGTCACCGGATGCATATGGAGGGCTGGGTCCATGGCGTTCATGACCGGGTCTCTGCTATAGCGCTCCGCTGTCGACTTTCCGCCTGCTCAGGTTGGGCGGTGTCTCCGCTGCGGTGGGTCTGCTTGTTTAGGCCATCCTAATTTCTTGAGCAGACAGACATCATTCCGCCCGGCGGAGATTCTCGTTTGGCTCACACCGCCACGGTTGCAGGCGCACTTTGATGGCGGTGCGTGGCGCTCCTCGGCGGATGAGAAATGACCTATGTTGTGGTATCCTAATGTGGCTGACATGAGTTCCACTACTCGCGGGCGGAAAAAGGTGTTTTTCCACCCCGCCACCACCGAGGTGGTGCCACCGCCCGACATCCTAATGGGCCCCTATATTATTAACAACGATATTTAGGATTTGATATTTTTGTACTTACCTGTTTGCAGATAGGAAGTCGATATTCTTTCACTCGATATTTCCACCTTGTTATTGTGGTAGCTCGATATTCTGTCAGTGATCCGTTTCCTCTCAGGTTGTAGGTTTTTTTTTTCTTTTTTCTCATTGAAACTACCAAGCTTTTACTATACATCTGCCAGTCTGCTCTCAGTTGGGAAGACAGTATGATGTACTTACCCCAACAGCTCCAATTCCGTCAAGCTTTTGATGTAAGGTGTCTAATGCTGGAGTCAGCACAGCATCACGTCCAGAAACATGATGGTCCATCTTACTCTAAATAGAGTGGTCAGAACGTCAGTTTGCCAGACAGAGCACTACACAATATTTGTGCAAATTAAACTCTCTGCCAAACTCTAAAGTGGCCGTACATAATGTAGTTTGGTTCTAAAATGCCTAGAAGCTTATACCTATGCTTGCTTACTGATAAACTTAACATAACATAATGTAACAAAATGTAAGAAAATGATAATTACTTGATAGAACATTCTATATTTTGGAACCCTACATTTTAGCTCTTAGTTTTAATTTGATTTCTTTCTTTTCCATTAATTAAAAACTATGGGGCATATTACCAAGCAATAGCGATAATTATCGCTATTGCTTGGTTAGCGAGAAAAAATTATCGCCGAGCTGCGGTGATTTTTATCGCAGATAAACCTTGGTATTACCAAGGTTTATCGCAAATGCGATAAAAATCGGCAATAATGCATGACTATCGCTGAGAAGTTAGCGATATTCAGGCATTACCAAGCTAATGCTTTTAGCCATGTTATCCACCTCCCTTTGGATAACATGGCTAAGTACTGCTCATGGGCAGGTGTTAGCTTTTGGAGATATTCGCGCTCAGCGCGAATATCTCCAAAAGTTGGTAATAGGAGATAGCGATGCGTGCCAAGATGTCAGCGACGGTTTCCTGTCGCTGACATCTTGGCACGCCCCCTTTGCATGTCAATAGTGATACATTTTTCTGACATGCAAAGCGGAGCCCAAGATGGTCGCTATCTCCTACTAGCTGTCGCTAACTGGTGTTAGCGACAGCTAGGTAATAGGGAGATAATTTTATCTCCGATTTCTTGGCTTTTAAAGCCAAAGAAGCGGAGATAAATCCCTCGATAATATGCCCCTATGTTAATCTAATGATCGACTTTAACAATCGATGTTAGTTCTTAAATGTGCTTTTATTATGGATGATTAAATAATTGCCAAAATAATTATTTGAATATTCAAAGTTCATGAAGAAGTCAGTGTTTTATTTAGCATAGATAGTAGTTACTGATTTCAGTGGCAATCATTTGTGCCTCTATAGGTAAGGATGAAATGGGAGTAGAAAAGTCTATATGCCCTATTTTATTACTTTGACCCCAATCTGAACCAAAGATTCCAAACACCAAAATTCAATAATGTCACCTGGGTTGTGTTCAAATCTGTCACATATTCCTTAAAGAGGGATTGAGGCAAAGATATTGAAGATTTAAAAGGAGTATTATTTTCCATGAGACCCCTCATAAGTACATTTCTCCATGAAAGCAGGGAAAACTGATAAATTATAGAATCGAAGATTTGGCAGGGATGCAGTACTTGGCTTTGTATTTTATGTAAACTTGCAACATTTCTGTTCAGTTTCTGTGGAGAAAAATCCCAAAATGTAGCTCTAGAGGCCACTTTTGTGAGTTGTAGATACATCAGTTGATTTACATATGAAGATCATGAAAATTCAGAAAGGAAACATGCCCTGTAATTTTTTACATATTCCACATCACAGTACAATATGAGTGGTTTAAGAAAGGTTTTGTGATTGGCTGAAAGTTTTAGAAAATGTTCTTAGGGCAGAAATTTAGTTTTCATCACATTTAATGCAAACATAGACATATCTGTTTTCATAGGAAGAAAACAAAGGAAAGGGATAGTGTGACAAACCTTCAAAAATGGTCATGACATATGGATATTTTCCTTTTCCGTGGGTAAAAGGCACTCTTCCCTGTAGCAAACCCTTCAGTTGATAAAAATCATCAAATTTAGGGGGAAGAGCCCATTGTTGTTGCAGCATGTGCAAAGCATCATCGATTATATACTGCTTTGCTATACTGCTGCTACAGTCACTTAGAAACCAAACTGAGGATCGCCCACATTTCTACTAGATTAGCTAGGAAAAGTACATTTGAGATGGAGCTGATTGTTTACGGTCTCTGAAATCAGCAGACATTTTACTTCAATAAGGGTGAAAATTGCCCTAGCTTGTGAAAATATGGAATTCACCCTGATCTTATGAAGGTGTGGTCAAGTTTGACCACAAGGGCACCAGGTGAATTCTTCATGTCTTTAGTTATTATTACTGAGATTGAGCAGCATGATTTGAAAGTCTTAAATGTAATGTTAATCATCTAAGTTTACAACATCCTATTAAATGCCAACCAGGGAGGGAGATGGAAATTGGCCACACCTAAGATGGCTGCTCTTTGAACAACCTCCATGGGCTGGGGTCTTTCCTGGGTAATTATTTTGCTGCGGAGGAATGCTACCCACTTTAGTGTGTGAACACTGCTGCAGGAAATGATGGGTCATGTGAGCCTGCTTGGTTCAATACATGTGAGTTACTTAGGAGGAGAGGAAATAATGTTGAGTAAGTCACCTTCTCCACGAGCATATGAGGTTGTGGTGAAGGAGGAACATCTCGAATACCTGGACGTTACCCATTCAAGCTGGAGATGGCATGGGAGTAACTTGGCCCACATACGTTTCCAATATGCTAGCCAACCACTCACCTTCTGATACTCACTGCACTGCAATCTACCAACGACCCACCTGACAAGAGTTCAACCCTCACAGGAAATAGTATAAATTCACATATACCGAGAGGGTGGTGTGGTTATTTCTTCTTCTGTAATGTCATGAGTGGATGAGCTTTCCTGATAACACATATAAGTTACATATAAGAATACATCTGATTGTATGCTAACATGAAAGCAATGTACGCAACAGGTTTAAGATCTAGAAAAACTATTATTCTAAATTCAATGCTAACAGCATGTTTGAGATTGTCATATTTTATTCATAACTACATCCTGTCGCGGTAACTGAAAAAGGACTTGGGAAAAGTACAGCTGTCTCAAAGCTGCAAAGCTACATCTCATGTTATAGTTACAGTCACAAAGCCATCCTGCCATGAATGGATCTCTGGAAAGAAGAAAGAATCGACATTTCCTTTCATACCATGTGAAAAAGGGACATTGTCAGTGTTCTGAAATGGCAAAACAGGAAGTTGTGCAGGGGAACCCTTTCCACGGGGTATAATTAGAAGCAAATGTATTATGGATGGCCGTATTACTGATTGCTGGGGAACAGGGATGCTGAAGAGGCAACATTCAACTGCTGACCCATTAAATTCATAAGGTATGCAAAGAAAATAGGCAAGGCTTAGCATTACAAAATGTAGTAATGCATCATAACAAAACACAGTAAATTAATAACATTGCTAGAAACATTTATACACTAGGCAGGCAGGGATTTAGACTAACAAGGTAGGGACGTGTGATGAAAAAAGTTGGAAGCATTTTTAACGACTACTCTGGTTTCCATGATGGCTGCTGAGATGTTCCTAATACTTATCATCATTCTGATACACAGTTTGTAGCTGGATAATGTATAATATATGGCCAATTGTTTTAAAATACTACTTTATGTACGCGTCTACTGTTCTGGGGATCCAATATAGGGCTCTGCTTAATAATCCCTGCAGATGTGAGGTACTCTGATAGGGTGTTATTACTCCTATCTCCTCCCTGACTAAAGAAGAAAACTCATAAGATAGTTTGAGAAGCACCTGCCAGTTTTCCATTTCACTGAATAGATTATGATGGGTATATTTCTTCTTGGGGCTGATGCCCTTCACCTTCCATGACAAAACAGGATCACAATCGTACCACCACTTAGACTTTATTGACTACTGCCTAATTCTCTTCTTCATCATTTTTCATCATATTCTTGCATCTTCATTTCTCTTTTATAGTTGGTGCAAGAACGTCATTGTAAAAAGGTACCCTGACATTCATGCTGTGTCATCATTGTGATCCTTTGAGGAGAGAACTGCTGCCCATTTCTAGCACATCAACAGGGCCCTGTTTATTTTTTTGTCCTGACGCTGTTCAGCTAATTTCTCACATTGTGCCTATTTGTTACACTCTGTCTGCATTGTATGGCACCTTTTGGGAATCGGTTAATCAAAAGGGAAGGATCACTTGTCCTGCTCAACCTTGAGTGTACAGGACTGGTAAGGGGTGTCCCAATAAAAAGACCCTCATGCACGTGATGGGTAAGGTGGGTTCAGAGCGGTATATCTTGATTCTCCGCTTTGGTATCACGTGTCTGCATAATCATAAGGTCTAGTTTCGGTATGCAGCCTCCACCCGGAGGTATTTTACCCAAGGTTGGTGCAGTAGTGAGCCAGAAATAAAAAATGGATTTATTAAAAAGACCAAAAAGCTCAGGGAAGGTAAATTTATTCAGTCTGGTTCATGGTCTAGTACACTCTGTTGCAGTGCAACTTGTTTACTTGGTAATGGGTAGTAGTTGCACTTAGAGTTAAAGGATTTACAAAAATAGGGAGAGGGGTGATTGAACATAGGTCGACATGTTTCTGCCTTGATTGCCTGGTTTTTAGGGCTTACGGGCATTCATCAGGACCAGTGATAAGTGAGGTAGGGATTAAAAATACAAGTGCTCAGAAAAGTGAAAAAGGAAGAGGGTTATTGACCTGTTCCTATGTTTGGAGGTCTTATGGTACCTGTAACGAGTAAACACAAGTTTGCCACACTCATACAGGGAGGGGAATAGTGGAGGGACACACGTTAAGCCAAAATTTTGCTTCTCATATCCAACAATTGTAAACAACTTTAAAATGACAATACTTTGCGGGACCGGTTACTGTCTACGATAGTTTCAACTTAATCTACTACTTTCCTATCTCATGCAGTATGTTATGGCATGCTGGTGGAAAAACGAGCATGCATCTCTTGTGAGTATCACATCGTCTTGTGCTCGTAAAGGTTTGCGCTAAATGTGATCAACTCTGTCGTGTTTCTTATTAAATTGTGAAAAAAACACACTTAAAAATGCACAGAATCTTAATGGGCATCGCGTATTTAATACGTGGAGCTAGGTGCAATAATGCGAATATACAGCGTAGTGCACGATGGACTGATTCGCATGCGTATGGGAAAAGGCATTGTGACTGTCGGCGCGTTCTGGTTTTACCTCGCGCAAATGTTATGCACACTCCAATCGGTGGTAAGGCTCTGAGGAGGGGCTAAGAGGAAAGAAGAAAGGCAGAGGGATTCTGAAAATTAGACAGAACGCCATTCAATACTTGCGGTTTTCGTGGGAGCGCATTCGCGATGTTTCGGCGTCTACCTATTGCGCCCGTCCCGCTGCTTTCGAGTTGATGCGCTGTGCTGCTCTTACCGAACCGGAAGCACTTGGCATTGCTTCCGGTTCGTATAAATGGGCGTTGGTTGTGTACTGAGCCAATATAGGGCTCTGCTTAATAATCCCTGCAGATGTGAGGTACTCTGATAGGGTGTTATTACTCCTATCTCCTCCCTGACTAAAGAAGAAAACTCATAAGATAGTTTGAGAAGCACCTGCCAGTTTTCCATTTCACTGAATAGATTATGATGGGTATATTTCTTCTTGGGGCTGATGCCCTTCACCTTCCATGACAAAACAGGATCACAATCGTACCACCACTTAGACTTTATTGACTACTGCCTAATTCTCTTCTTCATCATTTTTCATCATATTCTTGCATCTTCATTTCTCTTTTATAGTTGGTGCAAGAACGTCATTGTAAAAAGGTACCCTGACATTCATGCTGTGTCATCATTGTGATCCTTTGAGGAGAGAACTGCTGCCCATTTCTAGCACATCAACAGGGCCCTGTTTATTTTTTTGTCCTGACGCTGTTCAGCTAATTTCTCACATTGTGCCTATTTGTTACACTCTGTCTGCATTGTATGGCACCTTTTGGGAATCTACAACATGATGGCCATATAATCAAACTCTATTAGTGATAGCTTTAACTGTGCCTGACATTGCTGCATTCCACAACATTCTCCCATACTACGTGTCAACTGCTTTTCACAGAGAATTTAATTGCCTGTACCACGTCTGCTTATCAAATTGTGCCTAAAAGTCAGAGATCACCTTAGATTCTATCTTGAAGACCAAATTGGTGATATGTTCTAATTGGAATCTAAGCACTTGGAAGTCAAAATAATTCATTCAGACCACAACTACTTGATATCTGTTGAGAAGAGACATGACAAATGGAGAAAGGCTATGCAAATGCCCAAACTTGAGTCAGGACTTTTGGTATCTGAGGGCCCGATTCACAAAAGTAAACTTAGACCTGAAGTCTGAGTTTAGATCTGAAGTCTACGTTTAGACCTGAAGTCTAACTTTAGACCTAGAGGGTCAAAAAAATACTGCCTGACCAGCTCCCTCACTTGAGCCTGCTCCCCAGCTCCCTCACTTGAGCCTGCTCCCTCACTTGATGATGTAGATGTCCAGTAAAAATCTGTTAACCAACTGGCCTTTGTAGAAGCCACCAGGCCTAAGCAGCTCTCAGACCCTGGCAATAGAGCTAGGGCTTCTGGTGCAACACTTGACTCAATCATGGCCAAGCGTAAATCTATTCAATCTACGATCTCAATGGTGGAACACTCCACCTTGGAAACAAATAAGGAATTCAAAACTCTCAAAAGTGAAATATTGCATCTTCATTATAGGCAGGATTCAGAATAGAAACATCTAGAGGATTTGGACATTAAAGTGACAGTGAAAATGACATGGAGCACGGACCTTTGGAACACCTAAAAGAAGCTTACGGGCTTGGAAAACAGAGCTTCAGAATTAACATCCAGATCTTTGGAATCCCAGAATCAGAGGAAACACAGGATATCCCGGCCTTTCTCTGAACGTTTATCCTAGAACCCACAAGCTTAACTTTTACACTGTCCCTTTAGTTTCAGCAAGATCACTAGATGGCAGCCGGCACTGTTACCAGGCGCACCACCCCACATCCAATTATGGCCAGTCCCATATGGTTTCAACACACATGGGAAATTCTATCCATTGCCCAACAGCATGGTCCCAACACCTAAAAAGTTCACAGAATAACCATCTTAGCTGATTTCATCTACGAAATCCATATCACCAACATTAAATTTCTTGCCCTATGCCCTGCCCTCAGAAAACTTGACCTGCAATTTGGCTTTTGGACTTGGCGCTTATGATCACCCTGGTGAACTGCCGCACACGGGTATTTCATGATCCGGCGGAGATTGAACATGGATACCTCTCAATCTCCTTTTGAGATGGTCCCTGGCCCCTCTTTGCTCCAATCCAACGTGAAGAGCGGCAAGAATGGAGAGAACAGAAAGTGCCAAAACCGCTTACCCGACACAGATAGGTCTAAAACCCGCCCTCTTCTAAAACCCTAACGCCACCTTTTTCTGGATTCTACACATGGAGTCCTTTTTCTTTCACCTTGTTACCCTGGATAATTTCTCAATATCATTAGATGGGGCAGGAGTTGAAATGCTGGTGGCCTTTGCTACCCCACTCAAAGACAGTCTGCTGGGCCCTCTTGATGGTGTGCTTACCTGCGTGTTTCTCCTCTGTGGACACACTTACACTTCCTACTCTTTATCTCTCCATCATACCATACTACCACCTCACAGAAGAACACTTGGTCCCCCAATGCCAATGGCATGACCCACTTCATCAAACTCCAAAAGACCCTGGCCTTCTTGCAATCAAAACAACCTGATATTGCCCTGATACAGAAAACCTATCTCATTACATTGGAATCCACTAAACTAAAATGTGACTGGGTGGGCAAGGTAAAATCTGCCTCAGGCAAGGATGATCTTCTTCTGGGAGACCCCAGATCTGCGACCAACCCCAGGAAAAATGGAGTGGCCATAATCATTCATATGAAGGTGCCAGTGAGGGTCCTGAAAATATGGACTGAAATCCATCCCACATAACTAAGTATTCGTCTGCTTGAGGATCTCAGATCAAACTTTTGAGGGTGGATCCATCTATGCTTCAGCAGCAACTAAACACCATTGGTTCACAAAACTGACTAGACTCTTTACCAAATTTGGCTCAGCACCTATCTTCATCGGAGGGGACTGGAATATGGTATTGGACTCCCTCCTTGATAAGTCTGGCCACAGGCCTTTGACACACTTGGAACAGAACTATCCTCAGTGTCGCTACAAACGATTTCACCCTGTACTACCTGAGGCACCTGTTACATCCCATGGGAAGAGAATATACCCATGTTTCTCCTACACATGGATCAGAATCCAGATTGGATTTCTTCCTGATGATAACAACCGTGCTATCAAAGATCAGCTCCTTTGAGATCAAGATCGGTAGAATATCTGACAATGCTTCAATCGTTCTCTTCATGGTCCTCTGATTAATGACACCTAAAACATGCACATGGATGTTTGGAAATTCTGAATTCCAGAAGAAAAATAGAATCTTGTTTCCTAGCTTGCAAAATACCTGGATCTTTACAGCCTCATCGCTCCCTCGAAACAGATTATATGGGCAGCAGTAAAGTCTTACCTTCATAGAGTACTATTGAGGGAATCCAATATAATACAGAATGTTGTGGAATATTATAAACTGGCTCTTGAAGTGGAAATCAAGACCATACAGAATACTTACTGGGGAGCACAGCATGCCAGCCCATCTAACCCCTCAGCTGAACTAAAAAAATCAAACTGAGCACTGGCTATACTCTAGTGGTAGAGAAATCACTCATGTGGACTATACAGAAAAATTACAAACAAGGCATAAAAAAGGTAAACTTCTTGCACTGTACCTCTGACAGAGAGATTCCAAATTGGTTATCCCAGCTGTTTGGGATACCTTTGTCTCACAACTTACTTACCAGAACACATAGCATGTTAATTTGCTTCCTTTCACTCTAGCCTGTACACTTCAGAATACCTGGAAGACACAACGAAAGAAGACTCCATTCTGTTACATATCAACCTGCCTAAGCTTCCAGCTCGATTTAGGGAGGAACTGGAACAAGATATCACCAAGGGTGAAGTGGGTGAGGCTCTCAAATCGATGGCAACTAGGTGACGGCTCCCTGCAAAGATGGATTCCCACTGGAATTCTACAAAATGAGACAATCACTCATTAATCACCTTCTCACAGAAATGTTTTGAAAGGCTGAGGCGACAGGATCACTATGGAAAGAATTTACCCAGGTCCATATCATGCTCATTCCCAAATTTGATAGGTATCCACTTGTCTGCTCCAACTATAGACCAATCTCTCTTCTGAACTGTGACATGAGCATTCTGGCCAAGGTCCTGGCCAACAACTTGGGAAGAGTGATTCACCTCCTATTCCATGACAACCAGGTGTGGTTTGTGCAAGGTCGTTCCACACATAACCATTTACGCACCCTGCGACATGTCTTTTGGCAAACCAGGTCAGACACGGATTGAATATTGATAGTCTCCCTAGACACTGAGATGGTGTTTGACTGTGTAGAATGGACCTATCTCTTCTGCAGCTTGATGAACTTTGTTATCAGTCCCCGCTTTCTGAATATTGTTCAATGGCTTCATAATGTCCAATCCACACAGGTTCTTTGCAATGGCTTTAGAACCAATGGGCATTGCCATTCATCCCTCAACCACGATACCATTGATGAGCACTCTAGATGGTGACCTCAAACTGTTGTTGTACGCAGACGATGTGCTTTTGACATTAAGCAACCTCAGGACTTCCATACAAGTGCTGAAGGTGCTTATTGATGACTTCTCTAGGATACAGAATAACCTGTACAAAGATGGAAGTGATACTCATGACCCCTCAATGTCACAGCACTCCCGATATCACCTGTCAACAAAATGGATCACTAGTGGGCTGAAATACTTCAGAATATGGATCAATTCTGATTTCCCCACCATGGTCAAGAATAATATCCAGCCCCTTCTAGAGAAAACAAAAACAGAAATCAACCCTCTGCGATCTCTCCTACTGTCACTGTGGGGTAGGGTCCAGACGATTAATATAGTGGCAATTCCTAGATTCAACAATGTTTCTGGTATGGTCCCTTTCAAAATGTTGACAGGACTCTGAAACAGATTAATTCAACCATTCAATGATATGTTTTGGACTCTACTCCACCTAGTTTGGCAGCTGCCAAACTAAACGTGGCCACAACATCTTTAGGCCTCCACCTACCACACCTTCAATCCTACTACAGGGCGCATCATATCTCCCAGATGGCTTATCACCTGAATTCTCATATGTGCACTTTTACCTAGTAGTTATCACCTGAATTCTCATATGGAAAACCCCCTTTGGGTTAAAATTGAATGCCATCTTTTAAAGAGGACTGAGGTTAGTCTATTCTTTATGCTCGTCCCAAGCCATTAACAGAGATGCATAACTCTATCCTATTAGAAGTGCACAATATATGGATTACACATTATTCTCCAAGAAGACAGATTCACTTATCCTAAAGTTCCATTATGGCATAATGCTGCCTTAATCATTGACTCAAGACCCTTCGTATGGCCAAGTTGGCATCTCAAGGGCATTACTGAGGTGGACCACCTACTGGTGAATGGAGCTGGAAGTCCTTCGCTGAAATTTCGGTAGCTTATAATTACCCAGATCCCATTTCTGGAGATATCTACAGCTACGTTGTTGCTTCCACCCGATATAAAAAAATGACAAATGGCTTCACACCCTTCGTCTCTACATACCTATCTGGTTTATTAGGGCCAATATAAGAAACTGTTCATGGGACTCTATGGTTTTCTCCTTACCTAGATTTTTGTCTTCTCTTCTGGAACATCTCCTTCATTGCCCATGACAACAGCGATTTAACCTCAGTTACTCTACAACTGACTGACAGCAACTTATGGCCAACCACAGCAGAGGTCTTAAAGAGGCCCGTGACCAATTCAGTTGTATTAAAATTCTCCATGATTAGCATTGGACATCAGAAAGTCTTCTCCGGGTGAAATTGTCAAAAGCCTCTAATTGCTGGAGATGTGCCCACCCAACCTGCGATATTCTACTTATCCTCCCATCCTGCCTTACTCTTCTGCCTTACTAGACTCAAATATGGCAAGTTCTTGCAGATACCTGAGCCTTAGACTGTACTCCATCGAAGACCCTCATTGTGTTCACAACACCCAGAATGTCTCTGCTATCACCAGACAGGAGAAACAATGGCTGTCCACTGACTTGGTAATGGTGGAGATTTGTATTCTTCAAAGCTGGTCCAAAACCCATAGCCGGGTACCATGGAGCAATGGATGGGTTGTATGGCAATGACGCTAGCCCATGAACACCTGATCTTCAGACTAAATGACCAGATAGAGCTCTTCCTAAACATCTGGGGTGGTTTCTTGTGCCCCCCATAGCAGCAAAGTCCTACTTGCCTACCTGGCACATCCATCAGTGACTCCTTTCTGCTGCCTATTGTATGGTCTACACATATGTGTGGTTTCACATTATTATAAACCACCTTGAACTGTGAGTAGTATTTTTCCTCTTAAAAATTGAACTATGAAACCTCCTAACTTAATGGTTAGTAACTGTAAATGCAGACACTGTTCTATAATAGTATCCTAATTTCGCTATATGAACGTTCTTCAGTGATATGTACTCAGCCTTTTAAATTACTGTTTTAGCTCTGTTATACCCTTGTATACCCATTTATAAGGTCATCCAAAAAAACTACATGATGGTGTTCTGGTTCTTTGATTCTGAAATATGAATATAAGTTAATAATACACAAAAAAACTAAAAGAAAATGCTAGGAGAATGATGGGAATCACTTTGGGACATTCAAAGGAAGAATACCAGAAGGTACAATGCAAACTCCCTATCAACTGTGACTCTTGCAAGTATTTTCAAGTGGAAGAGGATGATGTTGGGATTCACCATATCCCGTACTGCAATAAGATCAAGCAACAAATCCATTGCTAAATTATATTCATCTATTATTTCACAACATTATTAAGAGTATCCAAGAAAGTGTTGTTTCTAAGTAATGGATGGATGTCAGGATAATTGGGGTCCAGATTTCCAAGATGGTCGAAGTCTTTATATATGTATTAACTAAAAAAAAGGTTAGAATGGTGTTGTAGTTAGGTGAAAATGTCAAATAAAAAAACCTATAATTTTAAGCACAAAAAACAACTGAAATCCACGAGCTATAGTTGAGTGAAGTAATTATAACTCGTGCCTCCACCATGCAGTGCAGCCATCAATGATCAATGGTGTATTTTGACATGTTAACAGTGATGTTATCAGTAAAGTTATACAACATGTCATGTCATGAGTGACGTAATTTGTGAGATTACAAGCCCTGCATGGTGAGGGCGCAAGTTATGGTTGCTTCACTTAACTATAAATTGTGAATTTCACTGTGTTTTTTAGGTTAAAATGTTATTTCACTTAACTATAATGTCACTTTATCCTTTGTTTTTTCAGTGAATTTCTAAGTTTAAAAAAACATGTCAAGTAAGATATTATTGCAATAACCTAACTATAAAATAATTTTTACCTTTCTTTATCTCAGTGAATTTCTCAGATTTTCTTAAGTAACACAACAATATCAGAAGTGTTATTTTACTCAAGGAGACCTACGACATTTGTCAAAGAATCAGTACGCCAAAATGTAAAAGCCAAGCCTATTGACTTTATCATTGTCTTTGTCATCACAATAAATTATTGATAATTACAATCCAATGTTTTCCCATGTCATTACATGGCAATGATTAATATAGCCTTATAGCACGGTGCCAAGGGCTATACTGGTTGTAAAAGGCACTTTCCCGAGTTATAGGCCTGAGCTGCAGGCCTATAATGAAGGTGAGGGCCTTTAACAACCATATAGCCTGGCCCAGAAGGGCAATAAGGCTATTGGAACATTCCACCAACTAACAGTAGAAGGTTCTAAATTAAAAAGGGAGAAAAAGAAAAAGAAGCATTAGAATGTTGGGGCAGAAAGGTTATACTAACCCCATTATTGTCTTCAATAGAGCTCTTAACATTCTAATGTACTAATAATTATTATTTTTAGAAAAAACAATTAAGGAAAGCATTGCTACTCAAAACAGCTATAAACATGTCTTGGAACCTTTCTTTAACACTCTGCAGGCCACAGAATGCATCCATAGCACGAACCGCATGGAATCTTGTCACTCCATCTAGGGAGCATAGAGCTCCAGGTCAGAGTTTTTTTTAAAGCACTAAGCTCTCCAGGGGTCATGTATTCACTGATCCAGGAGATTTTTTATTTTTAATGTTCCTAGGGGGACTAGTGCACCACTTGCAGCCTTCCAAACATTTAAAAATCTTTTGTCTCTGCTTCTGCCCCTTATATATGCACCGGGAGGACAAACATATTCAAAATATATCTTCTAAACATTATGGGTATGCTAACTGAACTGCACATCTATTAGCACCAATATTCACTATGTTACATCAATGTACTTCAAGCCACATTATATGTGGGTGCTCTCATCATGTTACAATACCCACCCACCAGGGTATAAAACCACTAGGACTGTGAACAACCTAAAACAATGTCCAACAAAAACACTGAAGCACACCAATTGGTCGTAACTTTCATCCACAGTCAATGATCTGTGGTTTGATCAGTCCAATTAAGTTAAATTTGGAGGAATTTTACAATCGTTGTTGAATCAGGTCACCAGGATAAATTTTGTTCCATTTGATTGCAAAATAAAGAGCAGCAGTAACTGACGTACGTTTCGCCTTCCTGGGCTTTCTCAAGGTTCAGATTGAAGTTGCTAACATTTAAAATCTGTTTCTCAAATTTGTGTGGTAAAAATTTCTTAGGTGGTCAGTATAAAATACAAGTTGAGACGCAGTAATGTATGGCTGTTCTTAAATGAGCAGCAATCAGCCAAGTAAAGAATACAACTGGTTAGCAACCATGTCAATAGTTAATGTATTTCCATTTGCCACCATAAGTTAACTTATTTGGACTGATCAAACCAAAGATCATTGACTGTGGATGAAAGTTATGGCCAATTGGTGTGCTTCAGTGTTTTTATTGGACATATTCAAATATATAGTCCTCACAGGACCTTATGGGGTACTTCCAGGCAAGAGTAATGAGTTTGAAAGAGTGGCTTCTTTGCTGATTTCTCAGGTTATTTTCCTATTTTGAAAAAATAAATATTTACACTTGGGTGTCCCAGTCCCACCGTGGCCCCCAACAATTTCAAAATTTTGGGAACAAAGAACCTATATGGCATGGCATAGCTATTAATGATGGAATCAAAACATGCCATTCCAAAATCACCTGTTGTGTAAACACAGTTCTGTGGTTCGCTTCTGTCTTTCACAGCAGAGCATGGACTATTTGTAGAATCAGGGCCTAACAATGGCATAGGAAGGCTTTCAATGGCTTTCATTTTTTTTTAAAATTATTTTATTATTTATTATCAGATATTAAACTTTGAACAATTGATCAATTCAATGCGTATATATCATACATCATATATTTTCCAAAAAGATACAAAAACATACCGCCATATACAAAGACTGATATAAAGGAATATATAGGAAGAGGAAAAAAAGAAGAGAGAAAAAAAACAAAAATATAGGTTGCAGAGGCAACATATCATCCTGTCCATATGGAGATGACCATCCTTTTTATTTTTATAATTAATCATCTACCCTTGATTTCCATTCTTTAACCGGTGCCCAAACCCGTTTGCCAAGCTGTCTGGCCTTCCAACCTTTTTTCTCATACAGAGCTTTCTCCAATGTATAAATAGCTAGCAACTTTGAAAGCCATTGTTGAAATGACGGAGGGTTAGGGTCTTTCAATAACATTGCAATACACAATCGGGTCAGGGTCATTGCAATAAAAATAAATTCTTGATGAGGTGTCTCATGCCCCTCTCTTGCTACCCCGAGGACCATAACCTCGATAGTTAGGCTAATAGAGATCCCCAATTCTTCCTTAAAGAACTTTTCTAATGCTTGTTTTAAAGGGTCTAAATTAGGACAAGATGCGAACATATGTATTGCATCTGAATGTAAGCTTTGGCATCTTGGGCAAGATAGCCCCCTAGTTCCCCCCCAGCGAGCTATTCTAATCGGTGTGTAGTATAGTTCATACATGGTCTTATAATACTCTGCTTGCAGATTCGCCACCTTTAAAATAGTGTTTGCAAGCATAAGTGATTTTTCACCCTCGTTCCCAACTAGATTTAGTTTCATTCTCCATTTCTCGTATACCTTTACCCGATCATCATCATTATGCTGACATATTTCGCCATAAAGTTGTGAAATTGAACAGCCATCCTCATCTCGTACTACCTCCATCTGGTCCTCCTTTTCAAATTTGTAATTACCCGCTTGCTTTCTTTGTAGCACTGATCCTATCTGTAAGTATTTAAAAAAGTCTCTCCGATCCAGACCATATAGCTGCTTCGCCTTATCAAATGTACTTAAGCCTAATTCATCCATTAAGTCTCCTATTGTCCCAACTCCAAGACTATCCATCCGTTTCATCACCTGGTCATGGAACACCTTTTAAGCCTAATTCATCCATTAAGTCTCCTATTGTCCCAACTCCAAGACTATCCCACCGACTCCAAGACTATCCCACCGATTCAATGGCTTTCAAATGCAAGAAACTAAAACACATCCAATATTTGGCTGCAGTTGGCCCCTCACAACTGTGGGCCCTGGTACTAAAGCACCTGCTGCCTTATTGATAACTGTGCCCCTGGGGCCCAAGTACTTTCCTCTGTCCACATCCATATACTAGTCTTCTTGAAGACAGTGTTTAAACATTAATGGCCCAGGCTGCCATGTCATTTACAAAACTGAACCTCTTGCAGCAAATTATAAGGTTTTCCAAAAGCACCCTACGAGGGGTGTTCACTATTACGATTGTTTTCATACACAGAAGAAGCCAGTATGCATAAATGGCAGTGTCACAATTGCAAAGGTGGTGTGGGACCCATAAGCACCCTGTGGAAAATGTGTAAACTAGCTCTATTTCCTCCTCACTCTCTTTCTATCTGCATCCTCTGTTTCTTTTTCTACCTCTCTCTCCTCCCTCACTCTCTTATCTCACTCCATGCCCTCACTCGTTCCTACTGCTCTCTTTCTCATATCTATGTCTCTTCACCTGTTTTGTGGGTTTACCAAGAACTTACAGGAGTGTACAGGCTGCCATTACTTTGCTCTCATTTGCTTGCTTCCTACTTGATGGTTTGCCTTGTCCAAACATGTCCATCTTGTGTTTATGTCATCCCTTAGCATAGCCTCTTTACCATCTGTCTGTTTGAATAGCTCCTAGCCTTCTATTTTTCACTTTTAGGAATTTTTTTTCTTTCTGTTGCATGTGCTTTCCAGCTCTCTCCACTTCCTCTTGTGCACTCTCAAAGTACCACCTGCGATCTGTAGTGTCCTTCTCCCCGACTCGATGTTGTTCTTGCAATCATGTGCTGCAATTCCCAGCTCCCCATGTAGCTGTCGCTTTTTAGTGCTACACACTCTCTCATGTACTTCTCCCCCTGCACTCCGTAGTATTCCCCACCCTCACACTCTCTGTTCTTTTCTCGGTGTGTGCTTCTCACCACACATTTCCCTCTCCCTCATGCAATATTGCCCAGTACAGTAATTCCAAAAAAGTGACAGAGGCACCTGCTGTATCCGGGGCCTTAAGAAAACCGCTTCGGATAGACCTAGCACGCCCCACTCTAAGCTGAGATTGATAAGTGGCCAATCCGGCCTTGCACTTCATGACATAGACCAAGATTCTCATCAGGAGCTTAACTAGACCCAACCTTCTGGGGGACTAACACTTCCAACAATTGGTGCGGGTCAAGAATTACAAGCAATGGAGGCGAGGTATCTTGCTATAAGGGAAAGAAGTGCAAACTTTGCAATTTAAACACATTGGACAAACCCAAACTGATTATGATTGAAAGTTGTTTTGTGGGGGCAAGGTTTCTAAGGCCATATTGTTCATGGGTGGTGTTTGGTCCTTTTGTGGTTTTATGTTGTACATCCTTTATGCTATTTGTTTTCTGTTACGCTTTGTCCTTTATTGTGCTCTGGCCTCGCGCTGCATCTCCTGCTGCATGCCCATCCCAAGTGTTCTATGACGTCATTATGTTTGCCAACTTTTTTAACGACAAGGGGGCATATTATCAAGAAAGCTCGATACATTATCGCCGCTTTTATCGGCAGGAAACTGCCGATAAAGCGGCGATAATGGGCTCTGTGGAATTCCAATCGAAGCCCTTGTTAGATGTGAAGACATCTAACATGGGCGTCCTCCTAATCGGTGACACGCACACCATGAATATTACTAACTTTGGCAAATTTTTAGACACAGTGTCAACGTGCGTTCCCTGCATTGGTGATACGCACACCTTTACTTTTCTGCCGTAATTGAGGCATTGTACTACCTGCACTATTATACACCTTCGAGGTGCGTTCTCCTTAACGGTGACACGCACACCTATGTTCATTATTTTACAAGTATAGTACAACTTTAATTACCAACGTGCGTTCCCTGCATCAGTGACACACACACCTCTTTTCTTTAACTGGCAGTGCTACATTATTACTTCCTGCGCATCACAAAGTATCTTCTACGTGCTTTCTCCATACTGGTGATACGCACAATTTCTTTCGTTGCAATATTTTAATGTGAGATCTTCCTTTTGTATTTCTCCCACCATTTTTTTTCTTCCTCATTATGGCATCAGGTAACATATGGAACCTTTCTCCACCACAGCCGTTTATTCCATCAACAGGGGATGACTCTCTTAAATAGGATGAATGGCAAGAATATTTTGAAAACTATATCTCTACATTTGAGGATGAAGAGGAACTTACTCCTGAGAGGAAGAAAAAAATCCTTCTCCACTGTTTAGGCGCAAAAGCAATGAAAATCTACAATTGCATCAACAAAAAGTCCAGGGAGGGGGATGTCTACATGATTGCACTGGAAGATTTGTCTCTGTACTTCAAACCTAGTATTTCCATTTCTGTTAACAGACACAAGTTTTTCCAACGTAAACATAGCTCTGAAGAACAGTGGAAGACTTTGTGACTGCTTTAAAGAATTTAGCACTCACTTGCCGGTTTGGTGCATTGCATGACAAATTTATTTGTGATCAAATCGTCATACGATCTGCCACTAAGAACATCCAGGAGAAAGTGTGGGCTAAGGGGGAGTTGCCACTTGAGGAAGTTATTGAAATTGTCGTATGCACAGAATTAAAAGGCAGATGCGCCACAGCAGTTTTGTCGGAAGAAACCTCTGAGGAAAAGTTTGCCATTGCCAAAGTCACAAGTTCAAAAAATACTCAGAACAAACAGCTTTTGAACTCTCTACAATGGAAAGACACTAACACTAAGACAAAATTGTCTGATGACAGAAAGTGTTTTAAAAGTGGTAGGAGATACCATTTGGCAAATGAGAAAATGTGTCCTGCACTAAAGCAGAAATGTTCAAGGTGTGGGATTGTTGAGCATTTTCTTGCAATGTGTCAGAGAAAACAAAGAGGTAGTAGAAAACTTGTTGTACCTGAGGAACAAGATTTAGCATATTCATCTGATGATGACATGAATTTATTTGGGTTACAAGTTGAAGATAATATGTTGGGCAAAGGAAAAAAACCTATGTGTCATTTGAATATTGGAAGGGTGGAGATCTCCATTGTTGCGGATTTCGGTTCTCCTTATATAATTGTAAATGAGAATGTATGCTAGAATTTTTTTCCCCGTCATTGGCAACCATTTGCTCAACCCGGATATATCTCTAAAAACATTCACTGGGGAACCTATTGAAATCCTAGGTTTAAGGGAACTGCAGTTCCAATTTAAAACATGTCAGATGCTGGGAAAGCTATACGTCTCTGCGGTTGGCCCTTCTGTTTTAGGATGGATCGATCAAGGGAATTTGGGGATAATTCTTGACCCAAACAGCCCTGGTCCTGTGCTCTCAGTACAAACGGAAGAGGCTTACAAGAACTTTATTGTCGAAAGGTATCCTCAAGTATTCTCCAAGGGCATTGGGAAACTTAAAGGGTTCGTCCACGAGATTAAGCTCAAAGAAAATGCTATCCCTTGCATACATAAATCTATGAGCATCCCTTTATCCATCATTAGTGAAGTTGAAACTGAACTTATAAGGCTACAGGCATCTGGTATCATTGAACCAGTGGAGTCAGCCAAGTGGGTTTCGCCCTTGGTCGTCGCAAAGAAATCCAATGGTAAACTCCACCTATGTGTGGATCTACGCGATCTTAACAAAAACATCCTTATCAACCAATTTCCTTTGCCAAAAATCAGTGAGATGCTGTACTACACAAATGGAGCTAAGTGGTTTTCCACAATTGATCTAAGTTTGGCCTACCACCAAGTGGCCTTACACCCCAAATGTAGAAGCTTCACCACTTTTGTTACGCCTTTGGGATGTTTTAGGTTTAGAAGAGTGCCATTTGGATTGGCCTCGGCTGCAGCCATTTTCCAGAGATTGATGCGAATGAAAAAGATCTCCTCATTTTTCAGGACGACATAAGGGTGACGGGCACCAACAGGAAAGAACATGATGACAAATTAAACAGGGTATTAAGTATCCTAGACCAACATGGTCTCACCGCTGATGTACCTAAATACAAATTTGCTACTAGTGATGTCACATACCTGGGGCATGAGATTAATGGGAGTGGCATGAAACCAAAAAAAAGAACTACTCTCTGCCAGTAGAGAAGCTCCCTCTCCTAAAAACAAGGAGGAAGTAAGAGCCTTCTTAGGCCTCTCTGAATTCTATGCTAAATTTGTCCAAACCTTTTCCTCCAAAACATTCGCCTTGTGAGAACTTGTGAAACTTAAAAACAAATTGGAATGGAACTCCACTTGTAATGAGGTATTTAATAGGTTTAAAGATGACATTTCCAATGCTCCACCCCTTCAAGGGTTTAATCCTTCCCTGCCCTTCACAGCGTGGTCACCTCTGATGCTAGTGGTAGAGGCTTAGGAGCTGCCCTCAACCAAATTACTGAAGAGGGTAGTGAAGTAATGGTGGCATTTGCTTCACGCTCGATCACACCGACTGAAGAAAGGTACTCTGCGATCGAGTGTGAAGCCCTAGACTGCACCTGGGGTTTAGAGCACTTTAGGCTATACATATGGGTGTACCAGGTCACCCTTAGAAGTGACCATAAACCACTTGTCAAGGTACTCACCACCAAAGACCTACAAAGTGCCGCTCCCCGTCTCGCACGCATTTCCGTAAGGTGAAAAAGGAGTTTTTACACTCACAAATGAACAGCAAAAAATGATGACTCAAAACATGCATGCAAAAAAGTTCTCATTCAGGAGGGTGACAGAGTCAGGGTGAAAAGAACTGACTTTGTAAGAAAGGGGCAAATTCATTTCGCACAACCCATGGAAGTCAAGAAAGTTTTCTGTAACTCTCCCCTCTTAAGTGATGGTAAAACCTGGCATTTTTCTTTATTGTCTTTGTGTAGGGGTGGCGCCATTGCTTCCCCCTCTCTTTTTTTTATAAACCTTTTTCTGGATTTTATCATGTTACAAGTCATACAGTAATCAAACTTGATCGCTTCGGTATTACAACTTAACATTAACATCTTTATGACAAAGGGCAGCGTAGTGATTAATCACGTAGTTGATTTGTTGATGAAGGGAGGGCATCCCTCCTAACATCTCCGCCGGAGGTGCCGGGAGGCATCGAGGATGCTGCCGGTCGTAGGATTACCGCAGTTCTCCGACCCGTATGACTTTCTCTTGTCCATAGACCCCTGTAAAGGGTGTCATTAATAGATAATCCAGTTTCCAAACTGCACTTTATCCACTCTTGCCTGATGGTGTGATTCCTGGAGGGTGACCCGGGGGTGGCTGGTGTCGCGCCTAGGAGGAGGAGAACAGGGCGCGCGGGTGGGCTAGGATGCACTTGATTCTGGAGCCGCCTGGGGGTCTTGCGTGTGTTCTGCTACGTACGTGTGTCTTTCCGTAAAGTCCTGTAGGAGTGTCGCCCATTCTAATGAGATAGGACGCCGACGTATGCCACGGGCCTCCTCTTGCCGAATAAGATCTTCCTCGGCTGCGGCCCACTTCTTTACCGCCCCCCGACCATGCCGCTATTGGGGGCCCCATCTGCCGCACGCCAATGCATTGCCACACTGTGCTTGGCCAACAGCGCGGCCAGCAGGGCAAATTTGGTCTCTACTTTCTTCCTTTTATTGAGTTTTAAAATGCCTAGGGCACATGCCTCTCATGTATAGAGGACTGTGAGACCTGTGACTGTCTGCAGAGTGGTGTATACCGTCGCCCAAAGGGTCTGTATCATGGGGCATGTCTAAAACATATGAGAAAATGTGGCGTCCGGGGTGTGACATCGGGGGCAGTCAAAATGGGATTTAGGGTAAAAGCGTTTAAGCCGCGCCGGTGGAAAATAAGCACGGTGTAGTATGTTGAACTGGATATTATTTAATCTCTGGTTTCGGGACACTTTTTTGCGATGTTCTAGGGCCGTCAGCCACTCGCGAGGGTGCAGCTGAAATCCTCCTCTCAGAGGATCCGTAATCGGGTCAACTGTACCTGTGTGAGTTCCATAATGGACTTATAGATCCATGTGATATAGCGTCTGCTAGCCCCTTTATGTAATAGTGTGTGCAGCACCGGGTGAGTCTTGGGGTTCACGCTTCTGAGGTCCGCCCACAGTCCACTACAGCTGCCTGTGTAGCAGGAATTGACCGGTTGGAAGCCCGGTTTCTTCGACTAGATCAGCGAGCGGAATCAGTTGACAGTCGGAAAACAGGGCCTCTGTTTCAGTGAGCTGGTGTTCGGTCCAAATCCTTAGCTCTCCTGTGGTGTAAAACCAGCAGCCTTTTGGGAGTCCTGCCAATGGCAGTAATGGGGAATACAACGGTGCACCCTTGGACATGCGGTGAACCCGCATGGTACAGGCTCTGGCCGCTTTGACCAGCAGCAGATGAGCCGGTTCACGTTTTGTGCCCAGAAGGAGCATTTGGGTCAGCTCCGGGGCTGTCACCTGTCTGTCCTGGGTCTCCGTTTCCCCAAGGTTGAGATGCGCTGTACAACGTGATAGCCACTGCAGCTGCGTCACCAAAAAGTAAGCATCAAAAGATGGGGCGCCCATCCCTCCCCTATTGCGAGGCAGCTGCAGGGCCGACAGGGCAACTCTGCAGCTCCCTCTCCCCCAGATCAGGGAGATTAGTAATGAATTAAGCTCCCGGAAGAAGGGCCGTGGTGGGACAACTGGAATATTGGTGAAGTAGTACAGAAGCCGGGGCACCATGATCATTTTGGATAAGGCTACCCTCCCAATGGGAGCCAAGGGTAGGGTCCGCCAAAGGTAACTTGGCTTTTAAGTCCTCGGATGGCCCGATAGTGTTGCCTTCCAGGAATTCTCGGGCTCATGGTGGAGCCTGACTCCCAAGTAACGCTGGGCGTCGCCCGTCCATGCCAGTGAGGCGTCTTCCACATGAATCTCCCTATGCGGGGAATTCAGGTGTAGGGGGTAGAGAGAGAGAGGACTTCTTCCACATCATCCGGAGTCCCGCAGCCCTCTCGACGTCTGCGAGCGTGGTCCAGAGGGTGGTGAGGTCTGTGATGAGGTCCTCTGCAATGTCTCTAACGTATATAAGGAGATCATCCGCATAGAGGGAGACACAATGTGTGCGACCTTCCAGAAGGATGCCCCAGTGCTCGCCCACCTCCCGCAGCCTAACCGCCAGTGGCTCCATAGCAATGCCAAATATGAAGGGGGACAGGGGGCACCACTGACGTGTACCGCGCATGATCGGGATGGGAGAGGATATGGAGCGGCCTTTTCTAACCCTTGTGGTGAGGTCAGTGTATAAAAGCCAAGTGTACGCTATAAATTGGGACCCTATGCCTACCCTCTGTAGCACATTGAAGAGGTATTGCCACACCAGGGTGTCAGATCCTTATCAAGATCCAGCATGAGGCATGCCGCCCTTGGGAACCTGCCCCGCACCCCGTCCTGGATCTGGAACAGTCAACGTATATTCTGGGAGGTATTTCTTCTGGTACCGAATCCACTCTGATCTGTGTGCACCAGCCTGGGAAGTATATCAGTGAGTCTATCTGCCAGGATCCTTCCTAAGATTTTGCAATCTGTAGTCAGGAGGGTAATAGGTTGATAGGAAGCTCGGAGCAGAGGATCCCGATCGGGCTTGGGGAACATTACCAGTACGGATTCTCGAATCGATTGAGGAAGGAGTCCCAATTCTAATGCCTCCCGAAAGACTGTGTCAAGCTGCGGGACTAACTGCTGCGAGAATGTGGAGTACAGTTCCATCGGGAAGCCGTCATGTCCCGGAGCCTTGTTTTTGGCCAGGTGGTGTATGGCAGATTTGATCTCCACCTTTGTGAGAGGGTCATCTAATGTCTTGCGTTCCTCGTCCGTGAGTTGGACTATGGTATGTGAGGTCAGCATGTTCCGAATGTGTTTCCCCCTGTCCTGAGTTGGCTCCCTGTAGAGCATGGTGTAGTAGTCATGGAAGGCATCTAAGATATCAGCTTGCGCGTAGACTACCTCCCCCGTGGCATTGCGAATGCTGGTGATCGGTTGTGTGTGCGTGTCCTGACGAATGAGCCAAGCCAACAGGGTGCCAGCGCGGTTCCCTTCGCTGTGGACTCTAGTGGTGTATGTGCGGAAAGTGTAATGCAGCTGATCAGCACATGCCTCTTCGTATTTGGTTTTGGCCTCCGCTAATAGTGTGGGGGGGAAGTTCCCGCTGGTCGGCTGATTTAGAGAGCCTTGCCACTTGTTGTTCTGCGTTTTGTACTGCCATTTCTAGTCTCTGTTTCACTCCTGTTATTTGCCTGATGCATGCTCCATGTAGGCCTACTTTGAAAGCGTCTCATTTTAGGGTCCTAGTCGATGTAGTGCCTGTATTTTCAGTGAAGTAAGGTTGAATGGTTTCTGACTGCTCACATTTGAACACTGGGTCCAGAAGGCAGTCCCTGAGGAGGCGCCACGTAGGGATCGGCGGTAATGCATAGTGGCCCTCAGGGTCCACTCGTCTGCCGGTTTCGTGAAAGGGCACTCCGGGCCAAATCCAGATGAGTGCTCCTCTCACGAAAGCGGAGTAGGTCGTGCTGCAAGGAGTGCCCCGCCATTTCTTCTGGAGTTTGCGCAGTTCCTCCTTAGTGAAGTGGGTCTCCTGAAGAGATATGATCTGTGCCTGTTGTTGCTTGATGTACACATATATCGCATAGCGCTTCCTGGCTGTGTGCATCCCCTGCACATTGAGGGTTAGCAACTGGAAGTCTTTGTGTGCCACAGTAGACCCAAAATTGGGTCGTGATTGCACTTGGTCTCCGAGAGAGTGGAGTCTCATATCTCTGGCCAGTGAGTGTCATGTGCAAGGCTACGTGGGGTTGTATGTCCGTGCCCCTGCCCCATATATGGGAGGTAACCAGAGATCATGGTGAATGGGGAGGGTAAACTGAAAACTGGGGTCAGGAAACAGTCCCAATCCTGGGGACCTATTGCTGGGAGCGATACGTCCAAACTGACGCCCTGGAGGAAGGAGAGTGTCAACAAACAATTAACATCCTTGGGGTAGTGGTACGTATATGCAAGGGTGGTCCATGAGCGGGTCTGTGAAGGATCAATGTGCATCATGTGGTCCCTGACTGCTGCTGAACCGTGGTGCACAGGTATTATGGGAGACCTACAATTGTGTGGGTGTCCCCAACCAGCTGTGAGCAGGGCCGCCTGCGTCCATTTGCTACTAGAGCCCATGACAGTGTTCTCATGGCAGTCTCCCTTGCATGAACCTGCGTGTTTCCTAACCCATGAGATCTGCTGTCTTGGGGGGTGACCTGCAGTAGGGTGACGGAATCTCCCTTTGAAGACGCTTCGTCACTGTCTTCTTCACCCACGGAGGAAAACAGGCGGGGGGGTCTGTCCGTGTAGTCTGAGGGCGAGGAGGCCTGTAGTGCAGTTACGGCCCGGAGAGCATCTCTGCATTCCTGCATGATCGGCTCTAGATCTGGGGAGTCGAATGCTGGGCTCCTAGCTATAGTGTTCTCGCCAGAGCGTCCCTTATTGGGGTTGCGCTTTCTGGGCTGTGGCACCCTGCTTCTCTGTCCTCATCCAATTCCTGGCCCTGGTAGCTGCGGGCAGGGCAGGTCCGCCCAGTCCCTCTCCTCCTCCGCGCAAGTAAAAGATAAGGTTGAGTCATTGTAGACGATTCTGAGTCTGGCAGGAAATAAAAGGGAGTATGGAATGTTTTTTGCCCTTAGCCGCCACTCTGGCTTGGCACTCCCTATTAATGTTCTGCTTACACACACACCTGTGTTTTCCCCGAAATATATAATCTCCCACTGTGACAGCAGCAGTCCTTTGCCAAGATGGTGACAGCAGGGGGCACAGGATAAAGTGAAAACATACAAAAGACTGGTTAGCTGTTAAATGGTCTTTAGAAGGCCTGCACAATACTAAGACTTCAGCCCCTGGCCAGTCCCCATCACCAAGGGGCATATTTACAGGGGCATTGCGCCACGGGAACAACACTTTTTCCGACGTTGCAGAGGCGCAATGCTCTGCTCCATATTTACAAAGCGAAGTTAAGCCACTTTGCGTTGCTTAATGTCGCTTTGTAAATATCATCCCCATTTCACGCAGGTATCTGCATAAAAGGGGCGTGCAATGGGCGTTGCTGTGGGTGTTCCACTGCAACACCCATTGCTTTTTTACGCTGCCCCAGATTTACAAGGATCTGTAAATCTGAGGCAGCGCCAAAAACTATGTAGAAAGAGCAAAACACCTTTAAATATTTTTTCTGTGCAGCAATGCTTCCCTTCCTGCACATAAACAATCATCCCTGTAATGCAAGCAACCTTGCACTATGGCGCAAGGGTGTCTATGTTGGAGCTAGGCGATGTTTTTTAGCGCCAGTGCAAGGTAAAACACAGAAGTGCACCATAATCTTGTGAATACGATGCCGCACCTCATTTTTTAAATGACACAGAGCAGCGCTGCTAAATTGCATCTAGCGCCACCCTGTGCCATTTCCTTTTAAATACCCCCACTCGTGTCCTCGAAGCTGAAGCCAGGGCCGTCTCTAGGGCAGTGTGACCAGTGCCACATGCATCGGGTGCTGCCTTTGGGAGGGGGATGAATGTTTGCAAGCTTATTTCTCGTTTTAAAACACCTCTGTCCAGCAATTTCAAAGTCAACAGTACAAATGTCAAGATAACTCCTGTGAATAATGTTCTTCCTGGAGAGTGATCGGAGTTTTGTCTAGTTGAGGTTTTGAGTCTCTGTAAGGTAGTGCCAAGGGCTAATATGCCTGCTGCAAAGAATGTGAACCATGCAGAACACAAACTGCATATAATGTAAATAGGTCAGTGGGCCACTGCTTTTAGGAGACACCCTTTTGTACCTTGCTATTTCTAAATTAAAATCCCAATATGGAACAGTGAGCTATTAACTTTCATAAAAGAACTGCATGCACACTACAAAGTACAGACTAGATGTTAGATCTGGGGGTCTCTATTTGGCAATGGTATTCACCCTTGTCCAAATAGGGACTCTTACTTCTAAGTCAGTATAAGGGGATTATACTCCTTAACAGCCCCTGCGCACCACCATGGTAGCTTGGCAGGAGCAGACAGGCTTATCTCAGAGTTAGTGTGTTAAGCATTTGTGAATATACACAGTAATACAGTGATAACACTACAGATGGACAAAACACAGGTTTTATAAAAATAAGTATCCTTTATATAGACTCAAAAACAAGACCACAAACAACAAAAATCCACAATACTACACTTAAGATTACTTAAAAGATGATCAAAGTCTCTTAGTTCAAGTTGTTGACAAATTCGACAAAGTTCTCAACAAAATACCTGGATGCAAAGTGAACAAAAGGCTTGCAAAATGGGAGATGCGTCGGTTCCGTGACCCGGGGGAACGGTTGCGTCCTTCCTCAATGCTTGCGCAGAGTAGGGGACTCGTCATGAGCCTCACCGGTGTGGAGGTGATGTGTATATTCTCAGCCTGTGAGCCCGTTTCGGTGCGCTAGATGGCGCCTTGATGCGATGAGCGATTCAGCTGCGATGCGAGAAGATGGCGCCCTTGATGCAGCGATGCGATGACGATGCGATGACGCCCTGGCAGCCTTGCGATGACTCACTCTTCCAGGGAGATGCGGCAAAGGCTGGCTTCTCCGGCGATGCGACGATTTCAGCTGCGGCGGCAACACCCTTCTTCTCGCTGCGTCGCGCTTCTAGCTCCCAGCGGCACGCAAGTGTCTGGAGTCAGAATTCCCAGCAAGGAAATTCAGGAAATTCAAGAGGGAGGTGGAGGTGAAGTCTGTTGTCCCTGAGACTTCAGTAGGAGGCAAGCACAGTTCAAGCCCTTGGAGAATATACTGTAGATGAAAGTCCTTACAAAGTTCCTTCTCCTTCCCCTTGGCAATGAAGCACCCATTGCAGGCCAACCCAGCAAACAGCACACTGGTAGAGGGGCAGTACAATTCCTGCAGCTTCCTTGGTTCTTCTCGTTGGCAGAAAGGTTTCCTGTTCCAGAAGTGATCTATTTTCGTGGGATTAGGGTCCCAATATCCTTTGTTCTCTGAAGGCAGAGAGGCCTCTGCCTAGTCCAAACCAGTTCCTGAGCACTTTGTTTACATGACTCTCTTCTTCCTTTTATTGTGCATGGCAGAGACATCAGCCGCCCCACAGAAGGTGGAGCCAGCACAGTGGAGGGAAGATACAGCTCTGGAGCACTCTGTTGACATGATTCCTCCTCCCCTTTCACAGTGCAGGGCAGAGACATCAGACAAGCCACAGGGGTGGATCCAGCATTGTAGAGGGAAGGCCCAGCCCTATTCAGGTCCCAGGTGCAACTCCTCCCTCCCATCTAGAGGCAGACCTCTCTATTTACCACTGGACAGCCCCAGCCTGTCTCCTGGAACCCCCAGCCCTGTCACTCACAGCCCCAGACAAGGAATACACAACCCGGCAGAGGCAGGCCTGGAAGGTTAGACAAGCAAATGCCTGCTTTCTAAAAGTGGTATTTGCAAACACAGAATATTAAAATAAACTTTACTAAAAGATGAATTTGAGTTCAGGCATACTAAATTCGAATTTCTACCATTTTCCCTGATTCAGATAGGATTATAAGAATGTAATAATCTAACTGCCCATTCTGGCCTATGGAGAACTGGTTGCCTTCAATAGTGAAAAACGAAAATGGCTGTAATTCACTATTAGAACATGCTACACACATCAGAGCATGTCCTACCTTATACTTACAAAGCACCCTGCCCTTGGTCCTACCATAGGGGTGTCTAATATGAAGTAAAGGGAGGTTTAGGGACTGGCAAGTGGGTGCACTTGGCCAAGTTGACATGGCAGTGCTAGACTTGCAATGGCAGGCCTGAGACACACTTTACAAGCTGCTTCTGTGGGTGGCACACCAGTGCTGCATGCCCACCAGCAACATTTGATTTACAAGCCCTGGGCACACATGGTGCACTGTACTAGGAGATAATAGATAAATCAATTAACCCAATCATGGAATAACCAATTAGTACATTAATTTAACATAGGGAGCACTTGCACTGTGGCGGTGAGTAGCAGTGGCCCAGTGCCCAAAGCATATAACCAGTAAAAACATATCAAAACAGAGGGGGCAATCCGTCAAAATGGAAGGGAGACTCACGCCAATGATGCCAGGTCTAGCAATGGAGTATAGATTAATGTTTCTAAAAGGTTTAATTTGGTGACTAATCAATTTCAATTATTAAACAGAACCTTTTTAAAGTCTGCGTTTGCGCTTCTCTAGACCAAGCCCTGAAAGAGGAAGTGGTTTAATGGCAAGAGCAGCAAGCTTTGAAATGGAGAAAGTTCAAGCCTCCTGTGAATCTGGGCAAATCACTTAGGGCCTAATTATGAATCTGGCTGTCCAGGGACCGCCAGACCATGGTGGTGCTGTGGTGGCGGTCCAGCCACCACCACACCAGCGGTTCGACCACCCTATTACAATTTGGCCGATTGAACAATAATTGGACCACCGGCTCCCAGTGGTGCGGCACTCAGGGGCTATGTAATATGCAGGTGGTGCCACTGTGGCACCGCCATGCATATTGCAAGTTTCAAGACAGCTGGCGATTTCATGGAAGTATTTCCTCCAAGAAAAGGCTGGCTGTCCAGAAACAAAGGGACTTGTGACACCCTCTGCCTGGGATGCATGCAGGGGGCCCCCCTGTGTGCATGCACCCAGGTTCCTGCGCAGCATGGGCTTTCAAGTCCATGCCGTGCAGGAACTGCATGTGGCATTCCCATTGCGGTGCCTCTTTCAACGCAGCCTGCCCGCCAGACCACAATATTGGTTATATGGCGGGCGACAGCGACCTTCGGCAGAGTGGTGGAGCGGCTGTTAGCACCGCTACGCCACCACTCTGTCAAAAGTCATAATTTTCTTGTGCCTAAAATTGAATGTGTCCCCTGTAATGCAACTGGTGCTCATGTAAAGAGCGCGGATAATTCTGGGTCAAGTTTGCTCTATATAAAACTGCAACAAAAAAAACTCTCAAACTTTACTTCTTTCCAGCATGGATGATATGTCACTCCTACACCTTGTAGTCCTCTGGCGTATGTAACATTTCCTATACACTGATTTACAAGCGTATAATTGATTTTCTCAGGGTAATGTATGTGCAATGCAAAGCGCTCTGACACGGTACACTGGTATGAGAGCACTATATGACTAATTAAATGCATCTGAGAGGGAGTGGTTATGGAGACATGAGAAGCACTGTTAAAGGTTGGTAGTGAGGGAATCTGTGGTGGAGGTGGTCTTTGGGGGCGCCAACAATCATTGTCAGACTGTGCGCCACTAGTGAGCAAAGCCAACCCTGACCGAAGCTGCTAATCCCATTGTACCCATGATCAACCCCCACCCCCCTCCATGGTCTTACCCAGCACCAGTAAGCTAAACTTTACAGAACCAATAACGAAGGACCCTCGTTTCAAGGGTCCCACACCCTAAATCGTTCAGCTCCAATGACTACTAGGTACAGCACACCTTTTGTACGTTTATAGGTCTGTGCTTCGTAATACATAGAAGTTGTATTCTTTTCATATGACACAATAGACAACAAAGTACGGGATTTCGACTAGCTGAATAAACTATGTTCAAATAAGGAAGCAAGGGTTGTACTGTAGATCGTCTTCTAAAACGAACTATAGGACATTCATGGAAAAGATAGTTAGTTCAGCACTGCCATCTACCGGTTGATTGTTGTAGCGTTGCTGATTCAGTTCTGTATTTAAGCTAACCAGAAAAGAAACATTAGTAATACAATTGAACACACATTGTTAACTTCTTGACGATGGTGCAATATAACACAAAAATAATAGCAATTTCATACTGTTAAGTCTCAACATTGTTTGACCATTATGTAACCATTTTACAAGTCAATTGAAAAGCATAGCTGAAATTCAATGGGTTTTACAACACGAACTGAAGCTTAAAAGTAATAAAAGTATGCTCACATTAGATAGTTTACTTTTTTTCGAACCATTTTCCAATACATGGCGAACAAAATACTTTTTTTCCTCTCTGATTTAATTTTATAAATGGCTAGATTGACCATAAAAACGAATGGGAAAACCCCAGAATTATATTATAATCCCTTTTTGTACTCTGCAAAGGCGTGAATGAAGTCCACCAATCTGCCGTTTTTATCGACAGTGTCGGGCGCAAAAACGAACTTTGGGACTGCTTGAACTGAGGCATGAGTTGCTATCAACACAGTTGAGAGAACCGAGTATCACAGCAACACACATGGGCCCTTATTTATGAGGCCTTGCAACAGTTTTGTGCCGCCGGTGCGTCACTTTTTGTGACGCACCAGCGGCGTAAAATATGCGCCTTGTTGCGCCATATTTAAAAGTGACGCATCTAGGTAGATGCGTCACTTTTTAAACCCCTGCGCCACATTATACCTGCGTCAGGTATAATGTATGCAGAGGGGGCGTTCCCCCGCAAAAAGCCTCGTAATAGTGACGCAGTGAAATCTATGAGATTTCACTGCGTCACTTTTAGGATGCTGTTGCGTCAAAATCTTGCGCCTGCCTCACAGCAGGCGTAAGACTGATGCAAGCCCTTTCACATGGGGCTTTCCCCATGTGAAAGGACGCATTGCTGGAGTTGCGTCACTTTTGTGACACACTCCAGCAATGCGTCACTTTTGCGCTTACAGATACGTCAGAAATACTGACGTAACTGTAACTCCTTGCAACATGATGCGTCATACATTAAATATGACGCATCATTGGTGTCGCAAGGAGTGCGCAGTGAAAAGTGACGCATCGCTGTTTTCACGCAGCGATGCGTCACTTTTCATAAATGAGGCCCATGGTGAGTTGAATTCCGTGTTTCCAGAATGTATGGATAGCCACATATGTATAAACGTAAAAGAAATCACATTTCACGTCATGTGTACCAAGAAACGTAAAAACAGCTGTTTTGGACTACTGATCAGGCCTGGGTGGTAAACTCCGCTCCGTTCACTGACTTTTTTGAGCTGCCAGCACTCTGCGGAGCACGCACAGTTCCAAAAAACCCCGCTCTGCATAGCGGAGCCGTGTTTTATCTTCACTCGTGCTGCCCAATGTCAAGTTGGTGAGTGAGATTGAGGAAAAAACAACTTCCCGGCGAGATTTCTCAACGCGGGTGGTCAGATTTCTCAACATGGGCGTAGCACAACTGAGTTTTTGGGTCACTTTGCAGAATTCCATGAACGGGAACTCAGTAAATTTCACCAAGGCCTACTACTGATCAAGGCGGACTAGGGAACCAAAAGCAGCCTTGGCAAAAATGTTCCCTTCCTCTACTCATGCAATCTATCTCATTGCATTGCAATTGCCAAGACTTTGCGGAATTCTTTGCAGACCAGATCTGAATGATTGCTTTGATTACTGGGGGTAATCCCCATTACTCTTAGTCCTTCTCGTCCTAGACCCAGTCATCACACATGAGGTATTCCACACGACAGGAAACAAAACAGGAAACGCTTTTAGACTCCCCCCACACTCCTGTCAGGTGCTATAACACACCTCACCACCAGAAGCAAAGCCTGATGTACCAAGCACCAAAGGCCTGGAACGGGAGGGCGGGGTCGAGGACGAGTAGGACTAAGAGTAATGGGGATTACCCTCAGTAATCAAAGCATTACCTCTACGTCCCTCGTCCTCGACCCAGTCATCACACATGAGGCATACCAAAGCAACCCCACAAAGGCCTTTGGCACACCACAAACAAAACAGACCAGGGACCGAGTGCAGCAAGACAGACGTTTATTAGCAAACAGGCAATAAACAAATCAGACAGGGGGGGAACCCCTACAGCTCGCAACACACCAGAACCAAAATTAGGGCAGCCAGACAGAGCACAATTCAAGCGATAATGCAGCACAAAGGTAGACTCGGACGCCCAGGTCCCCGCCCTACAAATCTCCTCAAGGGGAACACTATGGAAAGCGGCCCAAGAAGCAGACACACCCCTGGTAGAACGCGCCTGAACCCCAGATGGACAAGGCAAACCAGAGCCCTGGTACGCCAAAGAGATCACAGCCTTGATCCAGCGACCCAAAGTAAGACGGGAGGCAGCCTTACCTCTACCAGCCAAACCAAAGGTCACAAAGAGGGAGTCAGAAGACCTAAACCCAGCAGAACGGGCCACATAGACAGACAAGGCCCGCCGCACGTCCAAAGAGTGGAGCAAGACGTCAGAAGGCGAGGAAGGAGAAGGACAGAGAGAAGGAAGAACAAACTCCTGGGAGGAAGTGAAACGGGAACGTACTTTAGGCAAAAACCCGGGGTCCAAAGAAAGGACCACCGCGTCGTCCAGAAACCTCAAAAAGAGAGGAGAACAACACAATGCCGTAAGCTCCCCAACCTCCGAGCAGATGTAACAGCCACCAAAAAGGCAACCTTGAAAGACAGGAACTTCAACTCCAAGGACGCCAAAGGCTCAAAGGGAGGGGATTGCAAGGCACCCAAAACCAAAGATAGATCCCAAGGAGGAACCGGAGAGCGTACAGAAGGGGCAGAAAGAGAGAAACTCCGAAACAGACGGGAAACCAACAACCCGTCCGAAGGCAGAAGAGAAGCCGGATCCCGAAAGGCCCGGATAGCAGCCCACTGACCTTTCAAAGTGGACAGAGCATAACGCTTCTGAAACCCATCCAAAAAAAACTGCAGAACAGAGGAAACATCACAAGAGGCAGGGCAACACACCAAGTAGAAAAGGAAGCCCAGTGCTTGGAATAGGAGGACAGAGTGGACTTTCTATGAGAAGCCTGCATCACAGTGATGAGGTGGTCGGGCAGACCCGGCACGCCAAGAGACAGCCGTTCAACCTCCAGACCGCCAAGGTGAGAGGAACCAACAGGGAGGGAGACGGGGAACTCAGAGGAGTCGAGTAGCGGGGCAGGATCCACGGAGGGCCCACCGCCAGACCCTGCAGCAGAGGAAACCAGGAGCGGCGAGGCCAGTAAGGGAGAACAGCCACCACCTGAGCCCCCACCCGCTGAACCTTCAGCAAGAAAGCAGGGATAAGAGGAAAGGGGGGAATGCATAGAGGAACCAAGGGGGCCAAAGGACATACAAGGCATCCACTCCCCAAGCCCCCGACTCTGGAGCCCTGGAGCAGAACAAGGGAAGCAGGGCATCAGTCCGGGAGGCAAATAGGTCCAGCACAGGAGTCCCGAACCTCCGGCAGAGCAACCGGAAAATCTGCGGGGCCAGACACAGGGAGAGAGAGGACGGGAACTTCCGACTTAAGGAATCCACAACCACGTTGTCCACACCCCGAATGTGCAAAGCAGAGAGGCCCACCAGATGAGACTCGGCCCAAATCTCAATGACACACGCCACCAAGTTCAGGGAAAGGCAGCGGGTACTGCCCTGGTGGTTGATGTAGGCCACGGCCACTGTGTTGTCCGACCTCACCGACACGTTGCACCCCAGAACACGATCCTTGAAAAGGCGAAGCACCCTCTCCACGGCAGACAACTCCTTCAAATTCGAAGACCGGTGCGACTCCGAGGGAAGCCAACGCGCCTGCACCGCCCAAGGACCCAAAGTCGCACCCCAGCCGGAAGCGCTGGCATCCGTCGTCAACACCAAGGGGGGAGGAGGATGGAACCACAGCCCCTTCGACAGATTCGAAGAATCCAGCCACCACTGCAGAGCCGACACCAACTCCGGAGACACCGGCACAGGAATCGAGAAGTCCTGGACAGGATAGGGCACCCAACGCTGAAAATGCCACAACAGAGGCGGAAGATGAACCCTGGCCCAGGGCACCGTGAACACAGTGGCAGACATGTGGCCCTGAACCACTAGCCACTGCAGGAGAGGAGCCGAATCTCGGGAAAGTAACCTCCTCAGCAACAACTGAAGACGCAGAATCCTGGACTCCGGGAGAAAGACCTTGCCCAGAACTGAGTCGAACACAGCCCCAATGAAGGACCTCCAAGTGGCAGGCTCCAGATGACTCTTCGGCAGATTGACCAGGAACTCATGATCCTCGAGCGTACGCTTGGTCAAGGAAAGGTGGTGAGACATGACCTCCGGAGACAGAGCCTGCAGCAGCCAGTCGTCCAAGTAAGGAAAGACGGACACCCCCAGGAGATGGAGATGAGCCACCAAGGGAGCCGCCACCTTGGTGAACACCCTGGGGGCGGACCGGAGACCAAAGGGAAGGACGCAGAACTGCCAGTGATGACCCTCCAGGCAGAAGCGCAGGAACTGCTGATCCCCCAACGCCATCGGAACATGGAGGTACGCATTCTGGAGATCCAGAGAGGTGAACACCCAGCCCTCCTGGATCAATGGGATCACCCTCTGCAAAGTTTCCATTTTGAACGGGATTTTGCGCACAAACAAGTTCAGGGCCCGAAGATTGACGACAACACGGAAACCCCTCGTGATCTTCGGGACCACAAAGACAAGTCCCCAGCCCACGTTCCAGGGGGGGAACCGGGACAATCGCCAGTTTGCTGAACAGAACTTGAACACCCTCCAACAACCCCAGACGGCGAGATGGGTCCGAAGGCAAGGGGGTCACCACAACACCTGAGGGAGGCGGAGGAGACAGGAACTCTATCCGGTAACCCCTGGAAACAACATCCAGCACCCACTGGTCGGAGGTCGTCAACATCCAAGCAGGGAGGAACAGCCGCAGTCTCCAACCAACGGCGGGCCGACCACCAGCGAGATTGTGCACCGGAACGGTGTAGTCAGGAACGAGGAGCGCCAGACCCACCATCCGGCTGGGGCTTCTTTTGGAACCTCCGAGGAAAGGATCGACGAGCACCACGCTGGCCCTTAAACGAGGACTGCTGAAATCTGGAAGGCTGGCGAAAGGACCGAGTATTCCAGAAGGAGGACCCCATATGAGAAGCAGTATGATGGAACGATAACAAATGCTTCCTCTCCTTGAAGACCTTATGGAGCTTGTCCTCCAGGGCATCCCCAAAAAGATGAGTACCAGAAAACGGCAATCTCAAGGCCATAGATCGCTGCGCAGCATCCGTCTTCCAACCTCGCAGTAGTAAGTTCCGACGGGCAGCAACAGAGGAACCACAAGACAGAGCTGAAGCCCTGACTGAGTCAAAGGCAATGTCCGAAAGGAACTCCGATTGACGTTCCATAGATTTCAGCAACTCCGGACAAGTGCCCCCCTCCTGCATAGTAGAAAACAAAGTCTTGAAGTCAGCCAGCAAAGACTGCGCAACATATGCAGCATACACCCCCGACCTAAGTGCCAGGTGAGAGCCAGCATAGGACTTCTTCGGAGCAGAGTCCATCTTTTTATCAACGCCATCCTTCAGGATATTATCATCCGCCATGGAAGGCCAACCCACCAGAGAAGCAACAATAGAGTCCACCTGCACCGAATCAGGCAGGGCAACCTCCATATCCTGTAAAGGATAAAGCTTTGACATAAATCTGGGCATAGAAATATGGTCCGGGTCCTTCCACTCCTTAAGGAGGACATCCATGACAAAGGGGTGGATGGGCATGGAAGAAGACACAGGCTTCCTAAACTGCGGCAGAACAGTGTCCTGGGAGGTACTGGGCACAGAGTCCACAGGGAAGCCCATATTCTCCCAAACGTGACAAAGAAGATCAGGCATCAGGTCCCTGGAAATGTATTTGCCCTGCAGATCCACCGCGCCCAAAGTGGACTCATCCGAGGAAGCAGAGGGAGAAATATCCAAAAAAGGGGAGCAGCAGCCTCAGAGCGACCCCCAGCACCCTTCCTGGAAGCCTTGAGATCGGACAGCGTCTCCAAAATCAGGCGCTTCAGCCGTTTAGAGCCACCCAGACCGGCACTCCGACCAGTAGGGGCAGAATCACCACTGTCTGAGGAGGAAGAGGACAACCGAACAGGAGAGACATGCTTTCTCTTCCTGTGGTGCTTCCACATAGTAAACAGCACCCACGAGTCACAGCAATCGGCAAAAACAAAGCAGACACAGGACGCACAGCAGCACCACAAGTGGACACAGGAGAGAAAGAACTCCGGACTCCCGCCAAATAAAGGAGGAAAACACTCACCCCACAGCTGTTGCCCCGCGGAAACCGAAGAGGAAGAAGGAGGGGCCGAAGACGAGCCTCCAAGCAGCGGCCGCCGAAGGTAAAATCCGAAGGCACTGAGGCCGAAAGAAGACGATGACGTCATCGCCCCGAACCGTCCAGCCAATCAGGAAAGGAAGGCAGGGAACCCGGAGCCCACCCGGGCGTCCGCACAGGCAAAAATGAGGAGCAGAAGTCGGGAACGGCCTCCCAGCCGACGTCCGACACACCAGCCCCTGCAATCCATAGAAGAAAACGGCCGCCGCACTCCAGGGGCAACCCGAACGGCAGGAAGGACATCCCAAATCCTCGGAGGCGAGCGCGCCCAGCAAACAAGAAAAGACAAGGCCAGGACGCGCGGAGCAGTGGCGCGCCAGGTCCAAGCAGCGGCCAGACCAACGTAGCAAGCACCGAAACCAGGGAGAGCGTCCTGCAGAGAAAGCTCCGGGGTGCCTCACATGCGCCCGAACTAGCACACAAGAGGCCAGGAATCCAGGAACCCAGCAAACACATGAAGAAATCCACGGGGAACCGAGAAGCCCCGCAACCCAGGGCCCCCGCCACCAGGAAAGCACAGGAAGCCCAGCAGCCCGACTTTCAAAATCCCACAGAGGTCCACGAGCACCCCCAAGGCCCAGCAAAGGAGGAAACCACAGGACAATCGTAGCAGGTAAGTGCCCGGCACTCACCCAAGCGTCACCCATCAGAATTCCAACCGACAGGAAACAAAACAGGATTTGCTTCTGGTGGTGAGGTGTGTTATAGCACCTGACAGGAGGGTGGGTGGAGTCTAAAAGCGTTTCCTGTTTTGTTTCCTGTCGCGTGGAATACCCCATGTGTGATGACTGGGCCGAGGACAAGGGACGTAGAGGTAATGAACTGTCTCTCATAGACAATTGCAAAACAACTCTATACCTGATACAGCCCAACAAGTAACTCAATAATTAAGGGAAATACGATACTCAAATACCACGTCTCCCAATCTGAAGAACAATGCATCATGGCAAGTATTCCAAACCCTCACAGAAGATGGCCTCATATAAATCATCTCAGAGCTAAATCCTACATCCCACATTGCTGACTAACTACTCTCAATAATAATCACATAAGTCAAATAACTTTTTGCACCCCTTCTGGACTAAATTATTAATGACTCCTTATCTCAGGAGACAGGCCAACCTCAAAGACTTGAATAACTTTCAGCCTGTAACCAACCTCCAATTCCTAGCAAGACCATCAAAAAGTGTGTACTGACACAGCTCAACCAGCACATAAAAAAACATGATCTACTCAACATCCTCCAGTCAGGTTTTAGAGCATGATTCAGCACCGAAACGGCTATACTTAATATAACAAACAGCGGGGCAGATGTATCAAGCCTTTTGCGACTCACAAAGGCCGGAATTCACAGAATTTTGGCCTTTGCAAATCGCAAAAGGCCTTTTTGCATGTTTTGGAATGTATGAAAAAATCGCAGTTTAAGGAATCGCAAAAAATTGCGATTCCTTATTTTGCCATAGCATTTAAGGAATCGCAATTTTTGCGATTCCTTAAATGCTATGTATGTAGCAATTTCAATTTGCGAATTTTGGTTCAGAAATCGCAAATTACCACCAACTTGTTGTTGATGGTAATTTGCGAATTCTTTTAAAAAAGCTAAATTTGTCATTTGTTAAGGTGGCATGTGACGCACACACATGCCCATAAGGCATGTATGTGCGCCATATGCACACACATGTACATTTCAGGGGTGCAGCAGGGTGTCTTTGAGACACCCCTGTACCCTTGAAATAATTCTCAAATTGCGATTAGCAAATTGCGAATTCGCAATTTGAGAATTACTTCACAATCATACCTATGGGCCTCCTGGCCCATAGGAATGCATGGGAAATCATTCCTTATTTGCGAATTTGCAAAATGCGAATTCGCAAATAAAGAATATTAAGGAATCGCTAAAAAATAGCAAATTTTTACATACATTCCATTTTGCGAATTCTAAATAGCGATTCGCAAAAATCACTATTTAGGATTCACAAAATGGAATCTTGATACATCTGCCCCTAAATCTTCAAGAAGAAGGATACAGGAAACTCGTGCCCGCTACAACTGGTAAATCTGTTATCAGCATTTGACACAGTAAGCCACAAAAACTACTAAACACACAAGAAACACGCATGAGTATAGGAGGCACATATCTTAACTGATGCACCTCTCACCTCAACAACTGAACATAACTAGTAAAATTGGAGGATGCGTGCTCAGCGCCATCCCCCATACACAAAGGAGTCCCTCAAGGCTCAGTTTTAGCACCCATCTTATTCAGTCAATATATAGAACCCCCGACTACAATTCTAAAACATGCTAAAATGTCTTACCGGCTATACAAAAATGACACACGACTCCACTTGAAAATGTGTTCACTTGATGACATCCTCCACTTAAACAAAACACTAAGACTAAGGGTCTGATTCACAAAGGTAAACTTACATTTTTGTATACATTTATAATTGTGTGATATTTACAAAGGTTATTTACGAGAACTATCTTTATGACTGTGGCGTCTCCGCACATAAAAAGAAAGGACAGTTATGAATAGCAACCAATTGTAAAGTGTAAGTTTACCTTTGTGAATCAGGCCCTAAAAGTAGTACAACACTGGCTAGCCACAAACCACTTAAACCTCAACTAACTGAAGAAAGAATTCCTCTTACTTTCTCTGTCAGGGAACTCTCTCCAGTCCAATAATGGAGCACACACTTAGATGCCCCAAGCTGTGATCTCAGCATAAACAACCCTACCAAATCTCTAGGAATCCCACTTGACAAAAATCTAAACAGATGAATCACACAAATTCCACAGTGAAAAATGCAATGCATCATTTACATCTATTAAAAAAGTCAAACCCTTCACATCAGAGGATGACCTCAAAACCATTGTATAATCCCTAGTGCTCTTGAGTCTAGATACGGCAATGCAACTCTTACAGGCACACTAAAGTTCTACCTGGCTCCTTTGAAGGCCACACTCAATACAGCAGCCATGCTTACAAAAGGAAACTGTTAGACCTGACATCATTGGCATGAGTCTCCCTTCAATTTTTTACTGATGCCTCCTCTGTTTTTGATATGTTTTGCTGGTTATATGCTTTGGGCACTGTGCCACTGCTGTTCAGTGCCACAGTGCAAGTGCTCCCTATGTTAAATTGATGTATTGATTAGTGACTCCATGATTGGGTTATTTGGTTTACTTATCAGACCCTAGTACAGTGCACCATGTGTTCCCAGGGCTTGTAAATCAGATGCTGCTGGTGGGCTTGCAGCACTGGTTGTGCCACCCACAGACCCAGCTTGTAAAGTGTGTCTCAGGCCTGCCATTGCAAGGCCTGTGTGCAATCTGTGACTGCCATGTCGACTTGGCAAGTGCACCCACTTGCCATTCCCTAGACCTTCCCTTTTCTTCATATCAGGCACCGCTATGGTAGGCCCAAGGGCAGGGTACATTGTAAGGATAAGGTAGGAAATGCCCTGGTGTGTGTAGCATGTCCTAATAGTTAATTACAGCCATTTTCGTTTTCTACTATTGCAAGGCTACCTGTTCTCCATAGGCCAGAATGGGAAGTAAGATTATCACATTTTATAATCCTAACTGACTCAGGGAACATGGTAGAAATTCGAATTTGCTATGCCTGAACTCGGAGTGATAAAATACATCTTTTAGTAAAGTTGGTTTTAACATTCTGTGTTTGAAAATACCACTTTTAGAAAGCAGGTATTTGTTTGTCTAACTATCCAGGCCTGCCTCTGCTAGGTTGTGTATTCCTTGTCTGGAGTTTGAGTGACTGGGTTGGGGGATTCCAAGAGACAGAATGAGTCAGCCCAGTGGTGAATAGGGAGATCTGCATCTAGATGGGAGGGATGAGTTACACCTGGGACCTGAATAGGGTACCAGCTGTAACAATGCTGGCTCCACCCCTTGGGGTGCGGCTGATGTCTCTGCCCTGCACTGTGAAAGAAGAGAAGGAATCATTGCAACAAAGTGCTCCAGGACTGTGCTTTCCCTCCACAATGCTGGCTCCACCTCCGGTGGGGCGTCTGATGTTTCTGCCCTGCACTGTGAAAGGAACGAAGGAGTCATGTAAACAGAGTGCTCCAGAACTGGTTTTGACTGGGAAATGGCCCCTCTGCCTTCAGAGAACAAAGAGAAAAGTAGTATAAATATTGGGACTCAAACCCAAGAGCTTTAGATCACTTCTGGGAACAAGACAAACCTTTTGCCAAGGAGAAGAACCAAGGAAGCTGCAGGAGTTTGGACTGCCCCTCTGCCAGTGTGCTGTTTGCTCTGTTGGCCTGCAGTGGTTTTATTTATTGCAAAGGAAAGAAGAAGGAACTTTCAAAGAACTTTCATCATCTTACAGAATATTTTTCCATGGGCTTGAACTTGTGCTTGCCTCGTGCTGAAGTCTCAGGAACAAAAGACTTCACCACCAGCTCCCCTCTGAGTTTCCTTGCTGGGAATTCTATCAGCAGAAACTGGTGTGTCGCTGGGAGCTGGAAGGGCGACGCAACGAGAAGAAGCGTGAACCCGCCGCAGCTGTAGTCGTTGCATCGCCGGAGAAGCGTGCCGCCCCCACATCTACCAGGAAGCATGTCTTCTTGGAAGCTGTCTGCTGTCGCATCACCAGAGAAGCGTGACGCCATCGAGAGGGTCGCCATCGAATCGCCAGAGAAGCGTGTTGCAGGGCCTGTCGCGGCTCCAAAATACAGAGTCGTCGCAAGGCTGCCAGGGCGTGAACGCATCGTTGTCGCATCGTCGCATCAAGGGCGCCATCTTCTCGCATCGCACCAGGATTTTCGCATTGCATCGAGGCGCCATCTTGCGCATCGCAACCGGGCCGCAGGCTGAGAACCTACGCATCACCGTCGCACCGGTAAGGATCACGACGCATCCCCTACTCTGTGCAAGCATTGAGGCGTGACGCTTCATCTCCCCTGGAGCATTGAACCGACGCATCTCCCTCTGCGAGCCTTTTGTTTGTTTTGGGTTACGCACCCAGGTACTTTTGTGAGAACTGTGTCGCATTGATCACCAACTTGAACTAAGTAACTTCTACCATCTTAAGTCAATCTTAAGTACAGTATTATGGATTTTTGTCGTTTGTGGTCCTATATAAAGAATACTTATTTTTATAAAACCTGTGTGGTGTCCATCTGTAGTGTTGTCACTGTATTACTGTGTATATTCACAAATGCTTAACACACTGCCTCTGGGATAAGCCTGTCTCATGCCAAGATACCAAGGGGGCGAGCAGGTGTTATCTAGGAGTGTAATCCCCTCATCCTGACTTAGAATCAAGGGTCTCTATTTGGACAAAGGAGTATACTATTACCAACTAGAGACCCCCAGTTCTAACAGAAACCATCAAGATTACCACATAAACCCCCGTAATGACAAAATCATGCTTGCTCCTGATAAAAGTAAGATGCATCCACAAAACAACTTGCATCACACACAAAGCTCTTCACAGGGATACACTAAAATACTTATCAGAGAAACTAGAAAGGCCAGGTAAATCATGCAGCCTCTGAAGCATCAACTCACTACTACTGGCAGCACTCTTCTTTAAAAAAAGGAAAGGTCCCATGTCCGCTCTTTCTTGGGCAACACCCCTAGAACATGGAACTCCCTGCGTTTAGAGTTATGTACCACCCACCACAGACCAACTTCAAGAAAAAGTTAAAAGCAACATTGCTTGCTTAAGTACTCCTAGAACTCCAACAAATCTCTAGGATCTACCTACTAAAAATATCAGGAAAGCATATAAGACAATCAATAGTTTTCATAGACGTCTTCCAGCTCTGCCTCGGATAGAACAGTAGCGGTCGGCAGTAGGTGTTTCTATAGGGCGGTGACGTGGGCAGGAGGAGGGGCAGGGTGGGGGGAAATAATGTATGGATTACGGAGTTTTACAGGTAAGTAAACATTTAAATACATAAAACGAATTTCGTTGCGCGCACTGCATCACATTTGGTGATGCAGTGTGCGCAACGAAATTCGTTTTATGTATTTAAATGTTTACTTACCTGTAAAACTCCGTAATCCATACATTATTTCCCCCAACCCTGCCCCTCCTCCTGCCCACGTCACCGCCCTATAGAAACACCTACTGCCGACCGCTACTGGGATAGAAGAATACGAGGAGGAAACATTTGCTTAATTGAATTTGTATAATGTAATTATATGGAACGTCCACCAAGGGTGACATCTTTCTCTATTTTATATGAAACAGATGATAACATTACCATGAACCTATACAACTGCTCTTAAAGGTGGGCAATAAATAGCTTATAAATAAGTCTTCCAGGTCTACCTCTGTTGGACTTGGCCCTTTTTGCAGGGTCATCCCTAAACTTTTTGCCTTTCTACTAGCCTTCTTTCTGATGTGGTGTTGGTGGTTTTAGGACTATGGGCACTTTAGCACTGCTGTTCAGTGTAAAGTGGGTGTGCTCTCAGTGATAAACATGGTTAGATTGGTCTACACATGTTTGGCCTATTTAATTTACCTGTCAGTCCCTTGTAAAGTGGTATCTCATATACCCAGGGCTGGTGAATTAAATACTACTGGTGGGCTTGCAGTGCTGATTGCCGAGACGCCCAAGGGTAATTGTACGCGCTCTACAAATGGCATTAATAAATAAATAAATAAATAAATAAATAAATTGCGCCACCCACCAAAGTAGCCTTTCAAACCTACCTCAGGCCTCTGCCATTGCAGGCCTGCGCGCGCAGTGTTACTGCCGCTGTGACGTGGCACCTAAAGTGTGTGTCATGTCTGTGACCCCCCTTTTACTGCATGTCAGTCACCCCTAAGGTAGGCCCTAGCCAGCCCTATGGGAAGGGTGCATTGTAGGTAAAAGGTAGGGCATGTACCTCAAGTGTCTGACATGTCCTGGTAGCGACAAACAGCCATTTTGGTTTCTCACTACTATGGGGCTGCCCTCCCATTGGAATGCATTGGGGATTCCTTGATAAGTGTTTCAGTGGTAATTCCTGATATGAGAGGAGCAGCGTGGTCAAGTTTGGTAAGTTTGGAATAGTGATAATAAATGCGACTCAATGGTGTGCGCAGATTTATTATAACTATTTTAGAAATTACACTTGTAGAAGTTGGCATTTCTGTGTGCTATGTGTCTGCCTCTCTGATGTGGATTGCATGTATGGCTTTGGAGTTACAGGGGCTGGTGAGGTGTGTGTGGCTCCAGGAGGGGCAGGGTGAGTCAGAGCTAGGCTGAATAGGACATCGGCATTTAGAGTAGTTGGAGGAGTAGTCCCCTGACCCTGAATAGGATTGTGCCTGCCTAGGTCAATGTTGGCTCCACCCCCCTAGTGTGTCTGAGGGCCGAGCCCCCATCTCCCAAAAAAGGGTGTGAGCAGTGTGAACAGAGTGCTCCAGAACCAGTCTCCCCAAGCCCTGTGCTTGGCAGACATAGAGAAATGGAGTGTAAGTACTGGGGCTGTGACCCCATGAAAAGTGTTGTTCTTGTGCTTACTGGGGGCCTCGCTGCTGCTGGGTTCCAGGAGAAACTGCCACGAGGGACTGCCTCCCTGCTGGAGGGCCCTGTGTGATGGCCTTCCTGGGCCCAGATGTGCCTGTTGGACTTTTTGGGCTTAGCGCCCCGTGAGCGCTATATTTCTGCCCTAGGACAAGAGTACTGGGGCTGTGTAGCGCTGGACTGCAGAGGATTTGGGAGGGAACCCCAGCGAAGGGATCCCCCCCAGTGCTGCTGTGGAAAGAGCGGGAGCCACCCCACATTCTGCCAAGGAGCGGGTGCCCACCCTGCGTTTCACCAAAGGAGCGTGTTGCTAGAGAAGCGGGTGCCCACCCCACACTTTTGTTTATTCTGAGAGCGGGTGCCCATCCTGCCTCTGCGTGCTCTTTTTTAGCGGGAGCCCACCCCACATTAGGGATTAAACTGAAGGCGGGAGCCTACCCCGCACTTCGGTGAGGAGAAAGCCGCCGCCAAGAAACACAGAGACTGGCAGGAGCTGAAGTCAGGCGCCCCCCCACAGACTATGGGCGGGGCCAGATGAAGGAGCTGATCGGAGCCTCGCGGGCTCGATTTCCACCTTCCCCCGTAGCAGAAGAAAGGAGAAGGCGACCCGGAAGCCAACCAGAGGAGGACGGGCCCCCGTGTGCCGGTGGGGGTCCGCATGTCTAACTGCCAGACCGGAGGAGTCAACCAAGAGCTCCAGTGAGTGGAGTGAATACCGGGCATTGTGGTGCCCATGCTTGAAGCCGGCCTGAAGGAGTCCCAAGGGGGAGGAGTCCCCGTCCAGCAGACTCCGGTGAGTGGGTGGTGCATTTCCAGTAGTTCTGGTGCCCGTTGCACCAGAGGGAGACCCCGGTGAGTGGGACCTCATATTGGGCACAGTTGGTGCCGGAGCAAAACCTGTTTCCTCAGCTGCACCACAGTTGTGGGCAGTTGCAACATGTGGCGCATTCTGTGCTCATTTTCTTTTGTGGGTAATCTTATTTTAGAGTCCCAATGGGGGCTCAGGAGGCAAGGCAGTGCCAGGGCTTATTTCCACAGCTGCCCCGCCGAAGAGTGGGCAGCTGCAACGTTTGGGGGCATTTTGTTTTCCTGATAAGACAGTGGTGAGTTGCACCCCACGCTCCAGTAATTGTATAGCCCTGGAGTAAGCCCTGACTTTTTGGACAGAGGGCATTGGGGCCATCCCTTTAGAGGCCAATTGGCCTGGGGGACAGGTTTAATGTTGGTAGGGCGCATAGCCATAATGTGATGCCCCTTTCAACATGTGCTGATGCCTATGATAATTTATGCTTATGAGTTTTTTTGACTACAGATATTGCTATGAGGTCTATGCCTAATGTGATTTCTACTGCACAATGTGATTTATGCCCACTGTTATTGCCTCAAGGTGGTACCTATTGCGTAATGTGTTTATGCTTATGAGGTTATTGCATAATGTGTTTATGCTGGCGAGGCCTAATGCGTAATGTATTTATGCAAATGAGGTTTGGGCCTAATGTGTTTATGCCTAATGTAATGTCATGATATTTTAGGATGGTGTCTAATGCTAATGTGATAATGCTTAGGTCATTATGGTACCAGTAGTTACTGGTTGTGTTTAATATTTACTACCTGCAATCTGATGGTTCTGACCGTGGCCCGATTGGCCTGGTCCTGTATATAATCCCCTGTGAATATTGCCTAGTGCCAGTTGGCACAGTGTAAATGTGTGATTATGTTTCTAATGTGTTTATGATAATACAAAGGCTATTTTTAAAATACCCTTGTGTGGAGTTCTTTTTTGTGGTGTGCCTAGTGTGTTGCTGCTGTATGTGTGTGTTTTGCAAACGCTTTACACATTGCCTCTGGGATAAGCCTGACTGCTCGTGCCAAGCTACCAAGGGGGTGAGCAGAGGTTATCTTCAGTGTGTAACTCCCTTGCCTTGACTAGAGTGGTGGTTTCTGGCTGGCTTAGGCACAAGCCCTAGCCAACCAGAAATCCCATTTCTAACAACCTCAGAGAAATAATATGAGGAGGAATATATGCTTAACTGAATACATACAGGGTGATTCTATGTAACGTCTGATGCAAGTTGATATCTTTATCTATTGAGTTTGAAACACGTATGTAACTGACCATGATTCAGGTAATCCCTCTGAAATGTGGGAATTGTCCTCTTTATGTACAGTGTTCTGATACTTCCAGATCACATTTACGCTATAGAAAACTCTCAAATAAATAAATAAAAATAACTTTAACAAAATGGGTCTTAACATGATATAATTTGCAAGAGTGCTGTGAATACCGATTACTGGTAACATTATGTAATTTTTTCCTAGCATAATAGACAACATAGTGCGAGAATTATGGGTTTTACTCATGTTATGTGTCAACAGAACGTAATAATCCCAAAAATTGGGAATTTTAAAAAACAAATATCAACATTAATACATTTATTATCTCAATGTACTCTCGAAAATCATCCAAATATATATTAAGGGACGACAATACATTAGCTTTCTCAAAACTAACATATATTAAAGAATGTATAAATAGTGCTAACAGATACTTAATTGGCAAGGATCAGCAATAAAAAGAGAAAGATGGCTGCTGGGTTTGGACTTATATAGACTGCAGCAATGGTTCTAATTCTATAATTTTAAGTATGGGTAAAAGTTTGCTTTAAAGTGCTGCATGGAAGAGCAATTAAAGATGCTAGCCTCTGGTCTTGACATGAGATTGCACTCACTCACTGGCATTTCAACATGCATAATTCTACAGTGAATACAGTTACGAATATGAGAAATGCCTACACAAAAAAGAAAACATGAATTCACAAAACCTTTCCATAACTATCCTTATACAACAACGAATGTCACAGGTTTCCAGTCATAACATTCGAAATGTTGGCGAAATGTTGGTTTACTTATTCACGGAATAAGCAAATCTACGTCTGTACGAGATTGTCTACTCCAACTGAAGATTTACTCATTCTTTGCTAAACCGTGCTCCAAGAGTCATCTGCAAGACGAACAACATTTCCAGAATTGATTATTGATTAAATAAACAATTGGAAAATAAATTTCTACCAGCTCCAAAAGTTAATGTACCCCTTAGAATGGTGTTAGTTTGAATATCATCTCAGGGACTTGTTTCATTGGACAAAACAGCATAAAGAGCAACACACAAAATACTAAGATGTGTTGTCCTCTCCCTGGTCAGGTTTTATTTCCAAATAATGAATGAAAGCAAAGAAGAAAGCTGTTAAGTAATATTCAGGAATGTCAGTCGCCTAGAGGTGGGGAGGGCTAAGACATCAGACTCCTTGTTGCATGTTTATTCATGCCTCGTTAGGAAATTGATGCAACACTTTTAGGTGTGACCATGACTGGACAACCTGTGTAATTTATCTTTAGAGCGGTGTATGTTTAAAGGATGCTAATGGAATCATGATTGAAACCTTTGTTGAATTATTCTCTTTGAGCCTTGTTGATCTTTCCCTGTGCCCACTGGACTTTAATCAGGGATCCAGGTGATGAGCGAGAGAAAGGGGCAGATATGATGTCAATAACAGAAGACATCAAAGAAAAACTTATTCAGAAGGCAATATATTATTTTGAACTATGGGAAGTGTTCCCCGCTTTCCACAAACTTGACCACCAGATTCTTTTCAGTGTATAACCACTTCAAGTATGAGCTTGATGTACAAAACACTGGTCGCATATTGTGATCAGTATTGTTGCAACCAAATTGAATTTTGTAGACTGACATTAGCTGAAACCTGACAAACTCTCCTAAAATTGTCTTTATATTTAGGAAAAAGGCTTTGGAACAGCTGATTGAAAGACGACCAGTCTTTAAGTGCTGTGCTTGGTGATAGACTTTTAATTTAAGAAATATCACCAACATAAGGCCCTCTAACTTCACTGCAAGATCATTTGCATTCATGACAGCGTCCTAGACTCAGTTGGACTCCCTGCATATAACAATATGTTCTCAGTGCACCTAGGGGAGCCTCCATGACACATAGCTCTAATTATATATGCTGTATACTTACTTATAGATGTTTTCCCTCAGCCCCCTACATCCATACGTCTGTCATTCGCAACAAATCCACTACAGCATACAGAATGGGGCAGCACACTTAACACATTGGCTAACTTCGGTTTCAGTGGCGGCAAGCTTTCCTTTCACAAGAAACACATCCGCACACAAATAATTTTCCTTAAAGAACCGGGACTGAGGGGCATATTATCAAGGGGGTTTATCTCCACTTTTTTGGCTTTAAAAGCCAAGAAAGCGGAGATAAAATTATCTCCCTATTACCTAGCTGTCGCTAACACCAGTTAGCGACAGCTAGTAGGAGATAGCGACCATCTTGGGCCCCACTTTGCATGTCAGAGAAATTTATCACCAATGAAATGCAAAGTGGGCGTGCCAAGATGTTAGCAACTGGAAACAGTCGCTAACATCGCTATCTCCTATTACCAACTTTTGGAGATATTCGCGCTAAGCGCGAATATCTCCAAAAGCTAACACCTGCCCTGAGCAGTTCTTAGCCATGTTATCCAATGGGAGGTGGATAAGATGGCTAAGAGCATTAGCTCGGTAATGCCTGAATATCGCTGACTTTTCAGCGATATTCATGCATTGCGGCCGATTTTTATCGCATTTGCGATAAACCTTGGTAATACCAAGGTTTATCTGCGATAAAAATCGCCGCAGGTTGCCGATACATTTTTGTCTCTAACCAAGCAATAGCGATAATTATCGCTATTGCTTGGTAATATCCCCTAATTGTTTAGATTTCCATGGGCCTGACAGGTTTCCTGACCATGTTTAGCAAAATTCTAGGATAAAACAAAAACAGTGACAAAGCCAAAAGGCAGGCTGTCAATGCCATCCCTTTTAGCTCAGCCACTACTTTTTCTATACTTTAGAACATTCAACCGGAGTCCTGTCCCTTTGTGGCCTAGCTGTGACCATTGCTGCAATAGTGGCTAGTTCTGCTGTCCAATACACACAATAATAATTCTTTAAATGTGTTAAGGTCTGCAGACTTAAAAAAATATTTCTGTAGCATCACCATAGGTGCTCCTGATGCGAGATAATAAAGTGCCAGTAATGCCATCAGGATCAAACTTTGTTGGAGATAGGGTTCTGAATGTTCAAAGAGTTATATTATATGATCAGGCTAGAAGACACAAAATGCCACTGCCAAGTAGCCAGACAGCGAGGTGGAGTTCCAGACAGCGAGGTCAAGTAGCCAGACAGCGAGGGGGAGTTCCAGACAGCGACAGCAGAGAGCAGCAGTGAGCCGCACGATAGAACGCCAGAACGCGATTTGTCATCCCGGTGAATGGACCACGAGCGGTAAACGAGCAGGCTGTTCCCTGACTTGCATCGAGAACTGCCCTTGCTCTTGCCCGGTCCCCAGCCCCCTGGCCCTCTGGCCCCCTCACCTGACCTAGAGCCCTTTGCGCGGGACGAGGAAGAGCAGCGGATGACAGGAGGAGACGGGCTGTGGGAGGGGCCAGCAGGTGAGCGGTGAGCAGTGAGCGGTGCAGCGTCCTCACCGGCAACGTCCTCGCCGTCAACAGAGGGAGAACGAGCGAGGTGTAGAGAGGCTGCAGGAGCTTGTGGAAGCAGCAGAATCTCAACAGCTCCATTTCCCAGTGGTCGGCATTGGCATCTGAAACCGGTAAGCGGCATCCGGTTATTAAATGGACCACATTGCCTCTATTTGCCTCCATTTGCCTCCACTTGCCTCAACTCCCCTGCCCGTACAATAACAGTTTCAGGCCTCCCACGGCCCCCGGCCCCCCCGGCCCTAAAAGGGCACCGAAAGGAGGTGACCTTACCGGTACACCACAAATTAAGTGGCAGAGTGCTTGAGTGCTTGCTCGTTATCTGTTTAGAAAGAGGGTTAGGATTGAGGACGCCAGAGGTCGCTAGTGAGCTATAGAGCTCCGGAGTGTGAGCTGTGAAAAGTGAGCATTCCAGAGTGCCACCGGCACAAAGCACCGACATATCTCTAAAGCAAAAAGTCCTCTTCATGGCGCCAAGGAAGAACAAAAGTGCCTTGGGTCTGATAAAAACAAAGACTTCTAAAAATCCCCCAATGGATTTAGACTCATCAGGAGGAAGCTCAGGGGACCTCGAGTCAAAACCAAAATCTAAATGCACCCAAAAGAGAAAAGAGAAAATATCCAACAAGCAATCGAATGCGGGTCCTATGGGTGGCAAAGCCTCTAACCCCCTGAAAGAGTTTGTGGGAAAACATTTCAAAAGGGTTTTTTCTCCGGTTAAGCTCCTCTCACCTGATCTGGAAGTAGCCGGAGAAGAACTTTGGAAGGGGGGCTCCTCTGTCATTTTTGATGACCAAATGGCGGACCCTGAAAATCTGATTAACCAATCACTACAGTCACTAACTACTCATAATGGCCCAACAATAATACCCAGGCTATCCTCGTCCCCAAAGTTGTCCTTGCTTCACGACTCGGAGGAAGTAAATAGCGGAACTCAAGGACAAGAGGAGGAAGATCAGGAAGATGACCTGGATTTGAACGATTTGGCTCTAAATGGAATTTCGAAAAGACTTGACGTGCACGAAGAACACACTTTAGGTTCCAAGGGTACTAAAGACGGTAATCAGTCTTCACAGTCTATCCCGGAGGCCTCAACAAATCCGGCCACCTCAATGTTGGATCTGATATAAATATTGCAAAAAACTCTCCAGGGAATCCTTGAAGTGACAATGCTAAATCACGATACACTAAAATCACAGAATTCACACCTTTTAAAAATTCAGGGTGAATTACAGGGAATCAAGTGTCAAATGCCCGTAATGCTTAGACCAGTACCTGACCCAGAGAATATAACACCAATTGAGAGGGAGGTTGGGAATAAAGAGCCCCCAGCGGCAAAGCCAACTGTGACGGAGGTTGGGAATACTGAACTTCTGGCTACAAATCATGAAGTGTACATCTCAAAATGGCCTATGCTGATAAAAAAGGAGGGGTGTAAATAAGAGTCATACTTCATTAAGACAGGGGAGACCTGTTAGAAGAGTCTTACAAAGTAAGAGTAAAGGTAGAGTAGTGAGAAAAAGGTCCGAGGCGGAGGAATCATTAGATCTAACGGAATACGAGTTAAAACGTAAACCTCCAAATAATAAGAAAGTGAGAGCAAGCAATACAAGAATGGGAAACATAGAGAAGCCAGCAATGAATCGAGTAATAAATGATAATGGCAGAAAGAAACAAAATAATACGGGGATGCAATTTAATGAGAAAGCCTATGAGGATAAAACTAAAATACAACATCCACAAAGGGGATTAAAAACAAATAGTATGAAGTCTAAAGGAAACCAATGGCTTTACTTTGAGCAAGTAAAAATGGGAAGGGGAGGGAAAAAAGCGAAGAAGCGCTCGTACCTAAACAGAGAACTTATTCTTAATGCTTTCGCCCATTGCCCTAACTTGAAAGGAATCTCCTCAAAAGATCTCCGGCAGGTGGGTTTTCAAACAAACCTTGATGGAAAAGAGCTTACTAAGGTACTAGTTTATTCTGAGCTGGTAAAAATAGCCATTGAACGAGCTGGTAGTGAGATATTAAAAGCAGGAATTCGGTTAGTACCTGATGAAGAAGTAGGGACTGAAGAAAGTGTCCAGCAAGGAAAAGAGTTCTTAAAGTACCATGCAGGACTTGGTAAAAGGCAAGTAAGATTTATAGAAAGAGGCCTAGGGCAAGGCCCGGGAAACTTTAATATTATAATAAATATTTCTGTTTCGGAAGACTCTTGGAAGAATTGGAGTCTTAATACTAGCCTCCCAGGTCCTTCACAGTACTTAGAGGAATCCAATAGGTTTTGGCCCCTTAGTGATGTGGAATAGGTAAAGGGGCAGCCACACGGCTTAAAAATGGTCTCCTGGAATATAAATGGGCTAGGTAACCAAATAAAACGTGAACGGCTAAAAGATCTAGCAAAAAATTATGCGATCATCTGTATCCAGGAGACCTGGCTATGTGGCGAGCCCCCTGTAGTGGATGGCTTCTGTCAAGCCTATCGACCGGCAGTAAAATCTAGATCAGGTCGCCCCGCAGGGGGTTTATTGACTTTACTATCTACAAACTTGGTGAAAAACTTCTCCCGGCTCACTGTAACATGTAAATGGCTGCTCTGCTGTAGAATAACATTAATTACAGCCAGTAACAAGAAAGAAAATGTGTTGATTGTAAATGTATATATGCAATGGGGGGGCAAGGAGGAGTATCGAGTCGAAATGGTGCACTTTAAAAATGATTTAGATTTATTGTGTGAAAAGTACGTTTCAGATTTGTTTTTGTTAGTAGGAGATTTTAACCATAAACTTAATCCTATGCGACAGGATCTCATGTATCAGGATTTTTTAGAATCTTATGATATAATTCAAGCAAAGTTTCCAGAAAGTCTGTGTACAATAAATGACGTAAGCTTGGGGAATTACCTAGCGAATAAATGTCTCTTTTGTTTGAACGGCAGGTACCCACAAGATCGTCCGGCAAAAAAACCCTTTAAATAAGGTACACAAAATTGCCCCATAGATTATGTCTTTATCCCAGCATGGAACTTTGATATAATAAAGGGGTTTATGGTTAACCATATAGAAGAAAGTGACCACAATATTCTAGAAGTAGAACTGGCATTTTGCCACCAATTCATTGTTGAAAAAGTAATCATACCACAGATGGATTATCCCAGACGCATCACAACACGGTTAACCAAAGGAAATATAGAGAAATTAACCAGGCTCCAACATAAAATCGTTCTAGGATGCATAGTTGGTCTAGATCTGGCCTGGTACATTGAAAAATTAAACCAAGTGGTACAAAGTATCAAGGTCGAACTTAGAACAGACGTAAAGAACACCAAGAGTATACAAACCACCCAAGTTAGGAAGGGAAACTGGTATAATATAGCCTGTTTAAAGAAGAAAAGAGAACTAAGGCGAGAACAGCGCAGTCAGCGTAATAAATTTGATAACGCTAGAGCTGAACATCTTGTAAAATTAAAGAAAGAGTATACCATGCTTCTTGATAGCACAAGAAGAGCCCATAAAGATAATTGCTGGAAGAAATTGCTGGAGGCAATAGAATCCAAGAATATACGTTTATTCTGGAATCTAGTTCGCTCAGCAACAGAAGCCTCACCTGGGTCAATGATCTGCGTGGTAGAAGAGGGTGCCTGGGTGGATTATTTGAAAGAGCTATACCCGCTGGGGGGTGAAGCTGAAGAGGAAGTACAAAGGGACTGGAGTGGCCTAGTAGATGATCTAAAACCAGACTTCTCAGAAAAAAATGTACTTGATACAATCAAAACTTTAAATTTAACAAGAGCCTCCGGCCCAGATAACCTGCCTGCCCTAATAATCAAGACACGGACACCTTGGTGGGCCAAATTCTTCTCCCAAATGTTCTTAGTAATCCTAGAATCAGGGATAGTTCCAAGTAGCTGGAAGGGTGCGATAATTCGACCGATCCATAAAAAAGGGGACGTCAATGCACCAAGGAACTATAGATTAATCAACCTACTCGAAATAGGAGAAAAAATATTTGCGAAAATTATATTAGGTAGGTTAAAGACTTGGGCAGAGGAGAGAGTAATTATTCCAGTGGAACAGGGCGGCTTCAAGGAAGGCCATTCTACAATTGACCACTGCTTTGCCCTATGGGCGTTGGCCCGGAAGTCAATAGAACAAAATGGGAAGTTGCATTGTTGTTTTGTTGACTTTCGAGCCGCGTTTGACTCTGTGGACCGGAACAAACTCTGGGAGGATTTGATAGGTTACGGAATTCCGGAAGGCTTGTTGATGATCTTGAAAGATCTACATAGAGGGAACTGGGCCCAGGTTATTAGAGATTTGCATGGGTCACTAACCCAGAAGATATTGATAGGGAATGGCCTTAGACAGGGGTGCGTTCTGGCACCCCTGTTATTTTCAATCTTTCTGGCAGATCTCCCTGCGACACTTGAAGTAGAAAGAAGTGCAAGCCCTAGAATGAGCGGGAACAAAGTGCCTTGCCTATTATACGCAGACGACTTAGTGATCCTAGATCAAACAGAAATTGGACTTTAAAGGAAACTAAATGCTTTTAAAGGTTATTGTCATAGGAAAATTTTGACTGTAAATATGGAAAAAACCAAGGTCTTATGTTTTGGTAAGAGCAAGAAGAATTTTAATTGGTTTTTGGGTAATAACAAATTAGAGGCAGGTAAGGAGTATAGATATCTAGGCCTCTGGTTTGACAGTGCGCTAAATTGCCGCACCCATTTGGAGGCACAAAGAGCCAAAGCTTTTTCATCCACATGTGGGTTGAAAAAGTTTAATAAAGAATATGGCGACATGACTCATAAACCAATGATAAAGGCATTCAGTGCAATGATTCCCCCCCAAGTATTATATGGCGCAGAGGTGTTATACCTGAGCGGTAAACATGAGTGGGACCAGGAAGAGGGAAACATCTTAAAAATGTTATTGTCTTTACCAAATTGTACTATGGTTCAAGCAATAAGAATGGAGTTAGGGCTAACTTCATGGACCGTACAATCTCAAATGGCCCTGGTAAGATTCTGGAAGCGCCAAGACCCAGGAGTGACACTAAAGGTCTCACAGTGGTGTAGGGATGAGATCCAAATAAGTAATCTTGCCTGGGCAAAGGATGTGAATAAAACCCTCCAGAAAGTAACTGGGTGCCTTAATGTGAAATTCTCCCAGGAAACCTTGATAGCCGAATTTACTAAGAAAACCCTTAGGGAACAAGGCCAGTCGCTCTCTAGGGCGCAGGACCAAGAATATATGACAGAGAAAAAATCGGTCCAGTGGTTAAAAAAGTCATGGGTTAATGATGGCTGGTTCCCGTATTTGGACATTCTGCCCAATCGAGTGCTGAGATATGAAATTCTTAGGACTCGGGTTGGGATTAACCCATGGAAGATAGATGGAAAATTAAAATCTGCACTGATCGGCCCAGAAGGTAATTGTAACTGTGGACGCGGACTAAGACATGATATGGCACATATTTTACTTGATTGCTTATTTGTACAGGATATAAGGAAACTGTTTTTACGTCCGATATTTTTATCACATAAGATAACTTCACGTGCCCAGGCGATATGTTTACTTACCGATATGCCCACGTTAGAAATTGCAATCGGATTGGGTAAATTTTTGAGGAGTTTAAAAGAATATGGAAAGGTGATTTTGAAAGAGGGGCACTGATTTTAAATTGTTTTAAAGTTTTATAAAATGAAAATATTCTTCTTATCCTTTTAGCGATTTTTGAGATTTCTGTAAAATAGGGCGTATTGTATGTAGTGTTTCTGAGGGTGTCTCCCTCCTTTAATTTAATTTTAACAAGTATTGAATTTTACCTATTTAAGATGTAGTAGAATTTTGTCTGTTCGTACTTTTTGAGTCTAATTGCGTGTGTTCTGTACTGTTTAGAAGACCAAGGTCTAAATAAACAAGTTTCTCTCTCTCACTGCCATCTCTCTCAAAATGAAGTCAGACACCTATTCGAACAGGCTTCCAAGTGCACCTTAGAAATAATTAAGCACAAAATACCCCTGAGTCTGCTCCACGGTTGTGCCGCGAAGGGAAAAAACATTCCATGTTTCCCCCCACACAACACACATTTGCTGCAGTCTCAAAAGGGCCAAGCACATTCATGCAATCTACCTCTTATGTGGTTTCATTCGCACATTTTCAAGAAGATAGACAAAATAATCAAAGCACAGAGGAGCGGTGGGCACGACTCTCTTGTTCCTGTATCCTCCCTAAGTTCTCTCCTGTTGATTTGGTATCATTTGACTCATTCACAAATCATAACTGTCTTTTTTTCTCCTTGCCCTTATCACGCGTACAGTTTTCTCTTCCTTTCCTTTAACAGCAGCAGTGAACCTTGCTTTAGACACCCCTCGTCCAAACAAAGGGGTGTGGCCTCTATTAGCGCGAAAGTGTAGCATGGGGCGCTTGTAAACTAGCATTTGCAATACAACAGGTCACACATTTTATAAACTTTGACCTATCGGTATTGTAAATGACAATGCCTTTTATTATTGTAGGTTTTTTAAACACAAATCAAAGGTATTGTCATTTACAATGCCAATAGCTCAAAATCTCGCAATTTCGAGACCTATTGCATTGCAAATGTGTGTTTGTTTCCTCTCAGTGGAATATACCACATATGATATGGCTGGGTCGAGGACGAGGACGTAGAGATAGTGAAGCTTCACATTTAACGACGTCGCCAAATGTAGTCCACAGAAAGTCATTTTTTTTGTTCACTCGTGGTAATGGTGGGAAACACTTGCTGGGGGTTAAAGGGCCACATACAGCTCCCCGGCCTGGATTGTGTGTGGAGTGGACAGGCGGGGCAGACGTGGGGAGCCAGGGCAGAGGTGGGGAGCCGAGTCTGATAGTCCCACAGAAAGGCGCTGTGAGCCAGGAAGTACAAAAACACCGAAGGATAACCACTGCTAACTCAAGACGTGGGCATTAGATCCCAAGGTGTTGGCCGAGTGGGACGAAAGGCTTGTGCGTTAAATAGGGTTCTTTTTTTCTAAACTGTGATTTTGGCCTTTCAAGGGGGCTCTCAAAGACACGGACCAAGGTTCTTAACACACTCTGAGCATGCAGGCAGGAAGAGAACAGATGCACACCACGGAACATAGCTAGAATCGGGCCCCTGCAAATCAGTGGCAGTTTTCAGTGATTTAAGTAAATGTGCCAAATATTCAGGCACTAAACACGAGGCAGCAGCTGCTTACATATCCCCTCATGTGGGTCAGCAGCGGAAAAGTGGCTTCTAAAGCATTGCACTTGTAAAGCTCTTTGTGGAGCTCCGCAATCGGAAAAATAACTGCAGAACACAATAGTAAATATGGCAAAAAGGGAAAAAAGGAGACATCAAAGTCCCATGAACTTATTTGCTGCTGCAAATCCTGGAAGTAAATTGTGCAGTTTTTATAGGCAGTATGTAGGGGTCAAGAGAGGTATGCGTTAAAGGTCCTAATTGATAAAAAAAAAAAGTTCCCTTCCTAGTAGATTGACAATTTGAGTCCGCCATTGATTAAAAGCAAAATTTGTTCCCTGGACTGAGTTCAGTTCCACTAACTTACTGTGATGTTAATTTTCCTCACATTTTCATGACAATAGTCATGTATTAATTCAATAGACATTAAAAATGGCTAGAAACTGCCATATATCTTGAGAGGGAAGGATGCCATTATTTTTGTATGTCTCGCCTACGCAGCATTTCATATCGCGTTTGGACCCAGTACACAAATGGCTCAGAACCAGTTAAGTGTCATAATACAAGAGCAAGGTAATTGTGTGTGGGCCGTAAGTTTAAGAGTGACACATTTCAAAGTTAAAAGTTCGTCAACCTTTTACATTTTTACACCTCAGTGCGAAGCAGCATGGAGGAGCAGGGTGTGTCCCTAAAGCACAGGGGGTCTGAGATCAGGATCAGAATGGAATTGTAAAAGAGAATGGCTAGGATTATGGCTGAGGAGGAGGGAAACCCTCAAACTGAGGCATCTGCACTCCCACATGGCTGCACTCTCTACATCGCAACCCCCGCCCTACCTTTTAACCACTCCTTTTTCCAGTTATTACTTTTAACAGAGAGATGTTTTTGGGTAGGTTCTCCTGGCGGACCTCCTCTTCTTCCAGTACTATCCTCCCTTGGTATAAGGTTGCAACACAGAGCCACACAGGCAACATAGCAAACCCCCCTAATAAAACAAGCTGCTTTTCTCACATGCACAAAATGGGGAAACCTCAAAAAATTAACAAGCATTGGCATAGCCAATAGGTCTCGCCTTTGGGACCTTATAAGTGTTCAGCCATGCAACACTTGATGTTGTTGCACCAAGGATATTGTGCTGGATAACTAAACACTTATAAGGTTCCAAAGGCGAGACCTATTGGCTGTGCCAATGCTTCTTTTTAACAGATTTCGACAACATCATAGAGCCTGCCTGTACTTCAGTCATATGCGAACTAGTTCGTTTTTGTCAGTGTGTGTTAATGAAATCATGATGTATTTGCTGTGGTACTTATGTGCATCACTGTGCATTAAGAAAACCAAGCACAAATGGGCATTACTACAGCACTGCATAAGTAGGACAGATACGTTTGCTACTGCATAATTGTGTTGATCGGGAAGCGTGCGGTGGCATTAGGGGCAAAGGGACAGACATTTCTGCTAGTCCAGCACTCTAGAATTTAGAGTACCATGTGGATCAGTGTGTGCATTGTGAAAATTGCATAATGTAAATTACAGAAGCATTGTGAAAAATGTGGGTTTTATTGCAATTTTATGCAGTTGCAAAGCATCTGAAGCATTGCAGAACCTGGACAAATGTGCATTACATGCGGCTAGGATGACTTTACAACTGCAGCACTGTGGAGATTAGGCAAACGCGCATTACTACAATTTTAATGAAAATTTGCAAACCCCCCCGCGTACTTCAGGAGCCTAAAAACTAGGTGCATTCTTGTATCACAATCAAACTGGGCAAAACGTGGATTAGTGCAGCACTGTGGAGACTGGGTGAATATGTGCAGTTGTCTAGGATTCTGAAAACGGGCTAACTGCAAGCGGCATCTCTGTGTGCAGACTGTACAAAATATGCTTTAGTGCAGCAGATTTGTGGAAACGGACATTTGTGCTCTACTGTGCAGTGTGAAAAATGTGTAGTTCTATATTTTAGATTTACTGCCATAGTGTGAGACATTTTATGAAAATTAATATAAAGTAGGGTTGCCAGCACGACTCTCAGTCCGGTCCCCACACTCAAACACTACCCTGCACGACCCCCCAGCACTACCCTAAACCCTAAAACACTTCCATACACTACACAAACCCAACAACACTACCCTAAGCCCTAAAACACTATCCCCAGCATTACCCTCCCCCGAACCCCAGTCCGGTCCCTACACTCAAACACTACCCTGCACGCCCCCCCAGCACTACCCTAAACCCTAAAACACTATGCTACACTAAACAAACACCACAACACTACCCTAAGCCCTAAAACACTACCCCCATCACAACCCTCCCCCGACCCCCAGTCCGTTCCTCACACTCAAACACTACCCTACACGACCCTCCAGCACAACGCTAAACCCTAAAACACTACCCTACAGTACACAAACACCACAACACTATCTAAACATTGAAACACTACCCCCAGCATGCCCCCAAACCCCCAGTCAGGTCCCCAAACTCAAACACTACCCTACACAACCCTCCAGCCCTCCCCTAAACCCTAAAACACTACCCTACACTACACGAACACCACAACACTACCCTAAACATTAAACCACTACCCGCAGCACGACCCCCGACCCCCAGTCAGGTCCCCACAATCAAACACTACCCTACACGACCCCCAAGCACTACCCTACCCTACCCTTAAACACTACCCTACACTTCACGAACACCACAAAACTACCCTAAACCCTAAAACACTACCCCCAGCACGACCCTCCTCCGACCCCCAGTCCGGTCCCCACACTCAAACACAACACTGAAGGACCCCCTAGCACTACTCTAAAACACTACCTTATACTACACAAACACCACAACACGAAACCCTAAACCGCTACCCTCAGCACGACCCTCTCCCGATCCCCAGTCCGGTCCCTACACACAATCACTACCCTGTACGACCCTCCAGCACTACCCTAAACCCTAAAACACTACCCTACACTACACAAACACCACAACACTACCCTAAACTCTAAAACACTACCCCAGCAAGACCCTCCCCGACCCCCAGTCCGGCCCCCAAACTCAAACACTACAATGCACGACCCCCAGCACTACCCTAAACCCTAAAACACTACCCTACACAACACAAATACCACAGCACTACCCTAAACCCTAAAACACTACCCCCAGCACGACCCCCAGACCGGTCCCCACACTCAAACACTAACCTACAAGACCCCCAGCACTACTCTACTCTAAAACACTACCCTAAACTACAAAAACACCACAACACTACCCTAAACCCTAAGACATTACCCCCAGCACGACCCTCCCCCAACCCCCAGTCCGGTCCCTACACTCAATCACTACCCTGCACAATCCCCCAGCACTACCCTAAACCCTAAAATACTACCCTATACTGCACAAACACCACAATAGTATAATAAATAAGGCATGACAATAGTATAATAAGGCACCTATCTACTATTCAGCATGCAACTTGAATACAATGTTAATAGTAGTCTGGGTAAAGTCCAGTAGTATTCAAATTGTTTGTATTCAGTAAATGTTCTGCAGTGTAATTAAAGATTATGCGATTACAAATAGGTATGTGCTCAGTATTCTGTTAGTATTCAAGAAGTACTACTCACATATCAGTAGTCTTCATGCACTAGCCTTCCCAAAAAGAACACTATTGAAAGAGGAAATTGATGCAACACTTTTAGGTGTGACCATGACTGGACAACCTGTGTAATTTATCTTTCGAGCGGTGTATGTTTAAAGGATGCTAATGGAATCATGATTGAAACCTTTGTTGAATTTATCTCTTTGAGCCTTGCTGATCCTTCCCTGTGCCCATTGGACTTTAATCAGGGATCCAGGTGATGAGCGAGAGAAAGAGGCAGATGTGATGTCAATAACAGAAGACATCAAAGAAAAACTTATTCAGAAGGCAATATATTATTTTGAACCATTGGAAGTGTTCCCAGCTTTCCACAAACTTGACCACCAGATTCTTTTCAGTGTATAACCACTTCAAGTATGAGCTTGATGTCCAAAACACTGGTCGCATATTGTGATCAGTATTGTTGCAACCAGATTGAATTTTGTGGACTGACATTAGCTGAAACCTGACAAACTCTCCTAAAATTGTCTTTATATTTAGGAAAAAGGCTTTGGAACAGCTGATTGAATGACAACCAGTCTTTAAGTGCTGTGCTTGGTGATAGACTTTTAATTTAAGAAATGTCACCAACATAAGGCCCTCTAACTTCACTGCAAGATCATTTGCATCCATGACAGCGTCCTAGACTCAGTTGGACTCCCTGCATATAACAATATGTTCTCAGTGCACCTAGGGGAGCCTCCATGACACATAGCTCTAATTATATATGCTGTATACTTACTTATAGATGCTTTCCCGCAGCCCCCTACATCCATACGTCTGTCATTCGCGACAAATCCACTACAGCATACAGAATAGGGCAGCACACTTCACACATTGGCTAACTTCGGTTTCAGTGGCGGCAAGCTTTCCTTTCACAAGAAACACATCCGCACAAAAATAATTTTCCTTAAAGAACAGGGACTAATTGTTTATATTTCCATGGGCCTGACAGGTTTCCTGACCATGTTTAGCAAAATTCTAGGATAAAACAAAAACAGTGACAAAGCCAAAAGGCAGGCTGTCAATGCCAGCCCTTTTAGCTCAGCCACTACGTTTTCTTTACTTTAGAACCTTCAACCTGAGTCCTGTCCCTTTGTGGCCTAGCTGTGACCATTGCTGCAATAGTGGCAAGTTCTGCTGTCCAATACACACAATAATAATTCTTTAAATGTGTTAAGTTCTGCAGACTTTAAAAAATATTTCTGTAGCATCACCATAGGTGCTCCTGATGCGAGATAATAAAGTGCCAGTAATGCCATCAGGATCAAACTTTGTTGGAGATAGGGTTCTGAATGTTCAAAGAGTTATATTACATGATCAGGCTAGAAGACACAAAATGCCACTGCCATCTCTTTCAAAATGAAGCCAGACACTCATTCGAACAGGCTTCCAAGTGCACCTTAGAAATAATTAAGCACAAAATCCCCCTGAGTCTGCTCCACGGTTGTGCTGAGATGGGAACAAACATTCCCTGTTTCCCCCCACACAACTCACATTTGCTGCAGTCTCAAAAGGGCCAAGCGCATTCATGCAATCTACGTCTTATGTGGTTTCATTCGCACATTTTCAAGAAGATAGACAAAATAATCATAGCACAGAGGAGCGGTGGACACGACTCTCTTGTTCCTGTATCCTCCCTGAGTTCTCTCCTGTTGATTTGGAATCATTTGACTCATTCACAAATGATAACTGTCTCTTTTTCTCCTTGCCCTAATCACGCGTACAGTTTTCTCTTCCTTTCCTTTAACAGCAGCAGTGAACCTTGCTTTAGACACCCCTCATCCAAACAAAGGGGTGTGGCCTCTATTAGCGCGAAAGTGCAGCATGGGGCGCTTGTAAACAAGCATTTGCAATAGAACAGGCCACACATTTTATAAACTTTAACCTATCAGTATTGTAAATGACAATGCCTGTTATTATTATTATTATTATTATTATTATTGGGACATTTGTAGAGCGCTGCGATTACGCACACCGGCGTGTCCACGCGCTGAAAGTGGGAATAGGCAGACGACAGGGAACACAGGAAACTACGCGGGCCATTATTTAGTGTAGAGATAAGTTTTTAGTTTTGCACGGAATCTAGCCTCCTCTGGTTCCAAACGCAGGTCCGTTGGCAGTTTGTTCCAGTTGGTTGCCGCCAAGTATCTGAAAGATCTGCCTCCCATGCGGGCCTTCTTAATTCTTGGAATCCTCAGTAGGCCGCCCCCTGTAGATCTAAGCGCACGTGTTGGTATGTACGCTTTGATCAAATTCGTCAGAGGGGCGGGTGCCCTGCCATTCACGATGCGATGACAGGTGCAGAGGGCTTTATACTCCACTCTTCTCCTCACAGGGAGCCAGTGTAGCTGCTGGAGGGCCGCCTTAGAAGGCGCCCTTTTAGGCAGTCTGAGAATCAGACGCGCTGCCGCATTCTGCAGCACTTGCAGGCGGGCCATGCTTTTTTCTGGAGCCCCCAGGTACAGCAGGTTCCCATAGTCCGACCTAGCTGTCACCAGGGCATGAACCAGGGTTTGACGTGCTTCAAGCGAGAGTAAGTCCAGGACCTTTCTCAGCTTCTTCAGAATCCCGAAACAGACTCCCACCACCCGATTAATCTGGGGGCCAAATGTGAGCCCTACGTCAAACCACACCCCCAAATTGCGCGCCTCTAGGCACGGGGTTGGGGTAGGTCCAAGGCAGGAAGGCCACCATGCCGGCGACCAGGCAGACTGGGCTCTCCCCACCACCAGCACCTCTGTCTTGCTGCCGTTCAGCTTCAAGCAATTGTTGGCCATCCATTCGGCAAGATCTTTCATGCACGAACGGAAGCCATCGGCAGCAAGACAGGGCGCCTGCGATAGGGAGATCACCAGCTGCGTGTCGTCGGCGTAGGAGACCAGTTGGAGGCCATGGCTCTCCACAATCGAGGCAACAGGCGCGACATACATATTAAAGAGGGGTTTATTATTGTAGGTTTGTTAAACACAAATACAAGATATTGTCATTTACAATGCCAATAGCTCACAATCTCGCAATTTCGAGACCTATTACATTGCAGATGTGTGTTTTGTTTCCTGTCAGTGGAATATACCACATATGATATGACTGGGTCGAGGACGAGGGACGTAGAGATAGTGAAGCTTCACATTTAACGACATCGCCAAATGCAGTCCACAGAAAGCCATTTTGTTTGTTCACTCGTGGTAATGTCCTTGTGGCACTGTTTATTTTCTTCAATGGTTAAAAACAATCTTTTAATAAACCTTCAAAAAAAGAAACCCTAAAGTCAAAGAAATAACCCTTTTAAAAACAATAATGGATGTGTCTTTATCATATTTGTACATGCCGTTTGTTGCGGGATTTATAAGCAAAAAGGTTATTTGTCTCAGGGGGTGTTAGCACTCTCAGGACCGGGCCGAGCTCCTGGCTCGGTCAGGACAGTCGCTGGCTCGCTCACCTCTAGCGAACCCCTCATATGCAGCTCCCAGGGGCGGCCTTGGGCATGTGCAAGCTGTGCACCTGCACAGGACCACCAATCCCCAGGGGCCACCACGCCAATATATATCCTTAATATAATAATCTTCAGAGGATGGATACATATTTGCGTGGAGGCCCCTGGCAAGGATTTGGCGGCCTCCGGCTCTGTTCCACTTCCAAACACCCTGACCCGCCCTCTTCACTGGCCTCTGCGCTCTGCCCCGCCCGGACCCCCTCTTCCAGGGTCTCTACCTACGCTCCCTGCCCAGGGCCACCATGAACCTAGAGCCGCCCCTGCAGCTCCTAAGTGTGTGGAAAATGAAGCGTTGAATTATGTGGGCGCTTTGGGCAACAGCAAAGAGAACTGGGCAGCACGCTAAGTGTAGCAACCGCGGGCACTGGTGGGAAACACTTGCTGGGGGTGAAAGGGCCACATACAGCTCCCCGGCCTGGAGTGTGTGTGGAGTCGACAGGCGGGGCAGACGTGGGGAGCCAGGGCAGAGGTGGGGAGCCGAGTCTGATAGTCCCACAGAAAGGCGCTATGTGCCAGGAAGTAAAAACACACCGAAGGATAACCACTGCAGACTCAAGACGTGGGCATTAGATCCCAAGGTGTTGGCCGAGCGGGACGAAAGGGATCTTTTATTCTAAACTGTGATTTTGGCATTTCAAGGGGGCTCTCAAAGACACGGACCAAGGTTCTTAACATACTCTGAGCATGCAAGGAGGAAGAGAACATATGCACACCACGTAACACAGCTAGAATCGGGCCCCTGCAAATCAGTGGTAGTTTTCAGTGTTTAAAGTAAATGTGCCAAAAATTCAGGCACTAAACACGAGGCACCAGCTGCTTACATATCCCCTCATGTAGGTCAGCAGCAGAAAAATGGTTTCTAAAGCATTGCACTTGTAAAGCTCTTTGTGGAGCTCCGTAATCGGAAAAATAACTGCAGAACACAATAGTAAATATGGCAAAAAGTGAAAAAAGGAGACATCAAAGTCCCATGAACTTATTTGCTGCTGCAAATCCTGGAAATATATTGTGCAGTTTTTATAGGCAGTATGTACGGGTCAAGAGAGGTATGCGTTAAAGGTCCTAATTGATAAAAAGTGTTCCCTTCCTAGTAGACTGGCAATTTGAGTCCGCCATCGATTAAAAGCACAAAGTGTTTCCTGGACTGAGTTCAGTTCCACTTACTTACTGTGATGTTAATTTTCCTCAAATTTTCATGACAATAGTCATGTATTAATTCAATATACATTAAAAATGGCTAGAAACTGCCATATATCTTGAGAGGGAAGGATGCCATTATTTTTGTATGTCTCGCCTACGCAGCATTTCATATCGCGTTTGGACCAGTACACAAATGGCTCAGAACCAGTTAAGTGTCATAATACAAGAGCAAGGTAATTGTGTATGGGCCGTAAGTTTAAGAGCGACACATTTCAAAGTTAAAAGTTCGCCAACCTTTTACATTTTTACACCACAGTGCGAAGCAGCATGGAGGAGCAGGGCGTGTCCCTAAAGCACAGAGGGTCTGAGATCATGATCAGAAGACGAGTGGATGGAATTGTAAGAGAATGGCTAGGATTATGGCTGGGGAGGAGAGAAACCCTCAAACTGAGGCATCTGCACTCCCACATGGGTGCACTCTCTACATCGCACCCCCGGCCCTTCCTTTTAACCACTCCTTTTTCCAGTTATTACTTTTAACAGGGAGATGTTTTTGGGTAGGTTCTCCTGGCGGACCTGCTCTTCTTCCAGTACTATCCTTCCTTGGTATAGGGTTGCAACACAGAGCCACACAGGCAACATAGCAAACCCCCCTAATAAAATAAGCTGCTTTTCTCACATAAACAAAGTGGGGAAACCTCAAAAAATTAACAAGCATTGGCATAGCCAATAGGTCTCCCTTTGGGACCTTATAAGTGTTCAGCCATGCAACACTTGATGTTGTTGCACCAAGGATATTGTGCTGGATAACTAAACACTTATAAGGTCCCAAAGGCGAGACCTATTGGCTATGCCAATGCTTCTTTTGAACAGATTTAGACAACATCATACAGCCTGCCTGTACTTCAGCCATATGCGAACTAGTTAGTTTTTGTCAGTGTGTGTTAATGAAATCATGATGTATTTGCTGTGGTACTTATGTGCATCACTGTGCATTAAGAAAACCAAGCACAAATGGGCATTACTACAGCACTGCATAAGTAGGACAGATACGTTTGCTACTGCATAATTGTGTTGATCGGGAAGCGTGCGGTGGCATTGTGGCAAAGGGACAGACATTTCTGCTAGTCGAGCACTCTAGAATTTAGAGTACCATGTGGATCAGTGTGGCATTGTGAAATTTGCATAATGTAGATTACAGAAGCATTGTGAAAAATGTGGGCTTTATTGCAATTTTATGTAGTTGCAAACCATCTGAAGCATTGCAGAACCTGGACAAATGTGCATTACATGCGGCTAGGATGACTTTACACCTGCAGCACTGTGGAGATTAGGCAAACGCGCATTACTACAATTTTAATGAAAATGTGCAAACCCCCGCGTACTTGAGGAGCCTAAAACTGGGTGCATTCTTGTATCACAATCAAACTGGGTTAAACGTGTGGAGTTCTGGACTTTTTGGTTCCGTCCAGAGGTGTCAGGGTACAACACCCAAAGACCCCGGAGTCCCACCTGCCTTGGTGCACAAATGAACAGAAACACGGGCTTCTCGATGGTGGCGTCAAAGACCAAAGGTTTATTACTGCAGGGACACAGAAGTCACAGAATCTACACACGGGCAGAATCTAGGAGACTGTTCCATTTGTACAAAGTGGGTTGCTCCTTATATACTAAAAATTGTGCTCTAGGCAAATATTTCACATGTCGGTACATTCCCAAACCTTTGTGTCTCTAAACAATAAATATTTGGCGTTACACAGGAACTGTCGATAACATCTGATACCAAACATCACGAAGAGGGGTTCCCACCAGTTCATCACAATCCCTTGTCAATATTGCATTCAAGACCCGGACCGCCTCATCGTAAAGTTCGCTACCTCCCCCTAATAAAGGCCCAGAAGGAAAGGAGCAGAGCCAGGTGCAGAAGATAGAAAAGCGGGATAAGAGATGTTTGTGGGTTGTAAAATGGGCAAGGCTACCGGCTTCGGCCGCCTAATCATGATCAGGTACAATGGACAGGAAAACCAGTTCAGGTGGGCTGGCCTCGGGCAGAGGAGGCAGCCTTTGTCGAGTCATGCAGCTTCAGCGTGATCTGGTTTAAGGTGCACGTGTCATGTAAGAGGTGAATCTCCGGCTAAGGCTACGTGTCCTTAATCAAAGTGAAGTGAATGAAGTGATCAGAGGCTATTGCATATGTGAGGGCAAGGAAACACAAAATGGCGGCCATGATCTAAGATGGATGCCGTGGGTATATCAGAAATATGTCAATGGAAGGAGTGCTCTTGCTCGTAGCGTAGCGAAAACACTAGGATATACTAAATGGATCATTTGCGGTTCACTGATACCAATATTATGTGTTTCCGACAAACTTGAAAACACGGGTTCAAGCCGTCACGGAACCGTCACGGAACCTCAGACCCTCCTTTTGCCCTTACATAGGCAATTACTCAGTCTATGTCAGAATCTAGTTCTATGCTCATCAGGTCAGTGACATGCTGTTGTATCATCATCCTTTCTCGTGTCTTTTCTCCAAATGCAGGTGGTTTCCTAAAACAGGTTGTAGCACAAAGACTACACAGAGCAGGACCACACTGGATAATCAGACAACATGAGAATAGTAATATTAAGATGACACCAATGACCATTAGAACCTTCCATCCCCACGCTGAGATCAGAGTCCAAACCCACTCCATAAAGGACCAGTTTCCCTCATCTACATGTATGGAGTCCGAAATCTTGTGCAACTTAGAGATCGCCTCGTAAACTGTTGGAGCATTATTAGGAATAAAGACACAGCAGCTCGATTGGATCATTCTGCATACCCCACCTCGATCTGCAAGTATAACATCTAGAACCATACGGTTCTGCAATGTCATGAGCCTATCCGCCTGAAGCTCAGCTGTCAGATTGCTAAGGGCACCAGCAGTTTCGGTAATAGTAGATTCAACTACCCGTGTTAGCTGACGTATGTTTCTACTATTGGCCATAGGCCCCCAGAACGGAAGGAAGCCTTTGAAGAAGTCTCCAGCTTCCTGACCAGCTGTATCTTCCTTGCTGAAGACACCTCTCGCTACTCTTGTTCTGTGGTAATCAGGTGAAGCAGTGTATGTCGGAGGCAATAATCGAGCAATATAACATGATCCTGAGAAGTCGGCAGGCAACCATGTATAAGCTCTGTCTCGACAAATGAAATAGGTACCCCTAGCAGTAAGAAAGGCAGGGGAAGAGTTAGCCGGAAACACATAAGTCTCTACGCACTCACTCCTCCCTAGCTGAGCTCTCGGATTTCTCCCATTACCTTGCAAACAGACCTGACCTCGGTGAGGTACGACCCAGATTGGAGTTGAGCTTTTACGCTTGCTTTCTCCTAAACTAAGGCGATACTCTGAAGTATTCCAACTTAAATATACTCGCAATTCGTCTCTAGGGTATGATGGAGTATTATTGACGTCTTTGACCATGTCAATAATTCCCTGGACTAAAGCTTTGTTGGCAGAGTTATATTTAGTGGAACGTGGTGGACGTGGAGGATAGGTCTCAAGAGCATAAGCAAAGATGGTTTGAAGGGCCTGAAATGATCCATTGTAGCTGAAAGGCAAAACCAGATAGGGAATACCTTTATCCATAGTGTGGGGTATCAAGCCACACACCCAACAGTCTGTCGTGTTAACTACCAGTTGGTGTTGGTGCAAGAGCTGTACAAAAGTATTATTAATGAATTCTGAGCGTCGAGCTTGCTCATGTTCCGGAAACGAGTGAAAAGAGTGTATAGAAGAAACAGTAGAAATAGCAGGATCAAGGGGAGGTACTGTAGATACTGGCACAAAAATCAAATTTATGCTAAAGACAATTCCACCCACCAGTGTTGCTAAAACAATCAAAAATGTAATGGCACATTGCATCAAGAAACATTTGCTATGAAGAATTCTATTTAGTCTGTTTCTGCGAACGTAAATCACATTTTCTCGTTGCAGCGCAGGAAGTTCCATCTTCTACAATCCGCTCGCGACCACTGATGATGTGTACGTAGATGAAAATGCCTCTGTCAGCCCTGGGAGTTCCCAGTACTAACAGAAAGATCGACCTTGTGTCAGACCCCTGCAAATTCAAACTAGGCACACAGCCACGACCCTACGGCTACCCAGACGGCAAGGCAATTTTAAAAACAATAAACAATAACAAACTTCCTGGCTGAAGGCAAAAGTTCAAAGAATATATATATATATCAAAATCACAGCATGCAGTTGCCTGCTTTATTAGTCCTTTTTATGGCTTCTAAGGTTGTATCTTTTCTTCGCTGGTACTGTTTGATCGGAAAATAGTGTATCACTAGCAGCTGTTGCAGAGTTTACGTTCGCAGATGGCAAAGTTTCTTCTGATGCTGGAGACAAATTTTCAATGTTCAAAGCAGTCTTTTCAAGAGGAGAGTCACGTTTCAAAGTGTCAGAAATCAAATCGGCATCGCTGAAAGGGACAAATTTTGGAGTTATTTCAGATTCGGAGGCACCAATTCCCTTCTTCACCCAGTCGTCGTAGGGCAGCGGCAGTGGAACACGCTTTACGTGAGAAGCGTGGATCCAGTGCTTGCGACCAGCAACACGTACAGCTGTCCTCGTCGCCAGCAGGATTTGGAAGGGGCCGATGTAGCGAGGCTGAAGATTCTTTGTCCTCGCAAAATTTCTGACCACCACGTGGTCGCCGGGTTTCAGCTGATGCCCTGGACTCTCCGGAGGTTTTGGCAAAGCATCAAAGACCTGTTGATGAATAAGACTTAATTTAGCAGTCAAGTCGTAAAGATAGTCTATCAACATAGGATATTCAATGGAGCAGAATTGTTTAGGCCTTGGCACACCCCAGACATTTGCCGGGCGGCCAAATACAATCTCATATGGAGAAAGCCCTATTCTAGAATGCACTGTTGCTCTCGTTGATAACAAGGCCAAAGGAAGTGCGTCTGGCCAAGCCAAACCTGTGGATGCTTGAATTTTGGCTATTTTAAGCTTGAGGGTGCCATTGTAACCCTCGACTAAACCAGCAGACTGGGGATGGTTCGCACTATGAAATTTTTGTTTCAATCCTAGACCAGCACACACACTCTGCATAACTTTCCCTATAAACTCACTTCCGTTATCTGACCATACAATCCGTGGCATTCCAAACCTAGGGAAAAATTCTTTGAGAAGAATTTTGGCAGTTGATAAAGCAGTGTTGTCCTTTAGTGGGTATGCTTCTATCCACCTGGAAAAAGCACAAACCACCACCAGGACGTATTTTAAATTGTTGCAGCGTTCCATGTGAATGAAGTCTAACTGTATTACTTCAAAGGGACAGGAAGGAGGAGCAAAATGACCAGCTGGAGTTGGAGTTCCCTTGCCAGGATTATGCATCAAGCACACCATACAATTTTTCACCACTCTCTCTGCACACTTACTGATTCCCTCATTCTTCCAAACCGGAGCTAACATCTTACATATCCCTTTAGAACTTATGTGCGCCACTCCATGCGCCATCGTCACTACTGCAAGCACATACGCATCAGGCAACATCCAACGCTGCTGTTCTGTCAAATCGATCCAACATCCATTCGAGTCCAATTTGCCCGTACTTTCTCTCCATACGCGTTTCTCTTCCTCAGTCGCTTCTTTCTGAATCTCTTTTACACTTTCCATTGTGTCCTCACACATTCCAGACTCAGCAATCCATCTTGCAGACGTAGCAACATACATTCTACTCATCATGTCTCTAGCTGTCTGTTTAGCGGTTTCATCAGCAAAGGCATTTCCCCGACCAACATCATCCGTGATTGCTTTATGAGCACTGCACTTCACAATCGCAACTTCAGTCGGTAAGGTTAGAGATTCTAACAAGTCGTTAACTAGCTGACCATGTTGAATCTTAGTCCCATGGGACGTAATGAAACCCCTTTCTCTCCACAACCGGCCAAAACTATGGGCCACGCCAAATGCGTACTGACTATCTGTAAACACATTCACTCTCTTTCCCTCAGCTAAAACACACGCTCTCGTAAGAGCTATTAACTCTGCAGCTTGGGCAGAATTCTGACTCACTCTTGCAGTCTCCACAATCGTCTTCAAAGTCGTTACCGCGTAGGCAGCAGTCACATCACCATTCTCCAATTTAAAACATGACCCGTCCACATACAGCGTACCATCTGGGTCGGATAGAGGAGTATCTCTCAAGTCGATACGACCTTTTGTCTCTTCCTCCGTTTTGAAATAACAGTCATGTGGCTCAGAATCACTCGACTCTTGATCAGTCGGCAACAATGTTGCTGGGTTCAATACATTGCATCTTTTGATCTGAATATGACTCGCTAATAACGTCAGCTCGTAACCAGATAATCTCGCACTAGTAAGGTGTTGTGTCTTCGTTCGGTTCATGAGTGTGTCCACTGCATGAGGAACCATGACCACTAGCATATTGTTCATCACCAAACCAGCAGATTGTCGAATGGAAGCTGCAGCTGCCGCTGTAGCCCTCAAACAACTAGGCAATGCTCTAGCTACCGGATCTAATGTTGATGAGAAATACGCACAAGGGCGTTGTTTATCACCAAACTTCTGTGTCAAGACACTCAACGCGCAACCTTCTCTTTCGTGAACGTAGAGCGTGAATGGCTTACTGTAATCAGGTGTGCCCAATACAGGAGCTGAACACAAAGCTTTTCGTAATTCAGCAAAACTCTCTTGACATTCATCAGACCATGGCACCGGACTCGGAACATTTTTCCCAGTCAAAGCTACCAATGGTTTTGCTAAAAGTGAAAAATTTGGGATCCATTGCCTACAGTAAGAGGTAATACCTAGAAAGGCACGTACTTCCCTCTGTGTGCGTGGAACACTCATTTGCATAATTGCTTTTATTCTTTCTGGAGTCAACTTCCTTCCCTCCTTTGACAAGAGATGACCTAAGTAGGTTACTTCTTGGCAGCAATATTGCATTTTGGAAGGTGACACCTTATGATTCAAATTAGACAAATGATGCAATAGTGAAATTGTAGCTGCTTTGCAAGTTTCCTTGTCATCGGCAGCCACCAAAAGATCATCTACGTATTGTACTAGGGCAGAACCTGGAGGAAGGACAAAAGAATCTAACTGACTTTTTAAAGCTTGACTGTAAATAGATGGACTTTCACAGTAGCCTTGTGGAGCGCGTTTAAATCTGAAACTGCGACCTCCTAAACAGAAGCCAAAAATATCTCTGCTTTCCTCGGCTATCGGAATGCTGAAAAAGGCATTCTTCAAGTCGATGACTGAGAACCATGTAGCTGTAGCAGGAATCAATGTTAACAAAGCAGTAATGTCTGGCACTACAGGAAACTGCGGAATTACAATCTTATTAACTTCTCTAAGGTCTATGACAAACCTATAGACTGGAGGCTTTGTAGGATCTGTTCGTTTCAAAATCGGCAATACAGGACTATTACAAACATTTCCTCGCGTTTCTTCAACCACACCTTTTTTAATCAAATCTTGCACAATCAATAAGAGTGCACGCTCACCTTCATTCGATATTTTATATTGAGGAATTCTTGGAAATTTCACATTCGCTTTCAAAGTTACTACATACGGTGGAATCTCTAGTAGACCTACATCATTGGGACCAGTCGCCCAAAGAGAATCAGGGAGTGAACGTAGCTCCGGCGGGAGTTTGTCCATTGACAAGTACATCGGAGAGGTGAGTCTTTTACCCAAAGTAAGCTGTACTCCTTCCGGAGAACAGTACAATGTCGCATATAGTCGTTTTAACAAATCTAAACCAAGCAGATTTTCATTACAACCTGTCGTCAAAATTAAGGGTGCTTTCAATTGACACGGTCCAACAGAAATAGACAAAGGACCAGATATCGGGTTGTACACAGGGGCGCCTGAAAAACCTACGGAAACATTTGTTGAGCCAGACAAAGGTGCGCCAGGGAGTTTCGCATGCATGATAGAACTTTTTGCGGCACCAGTATCCAACAGAAACGGTTCGACTACACCTGATGTTGCTACTGCGACATAAGGCCCACTCTGATCCACTGGAACTGATACTACTCCCTCTCTCTGTCTATGGCTGTCCTAGTACCCATTTTGTTGAAATCTCTCTTCAACTTCACAATAATCTTCAACAAGATATTGCTGAGATCTATTCTGTTGAGCTGACTGTACATTTCTTTGATCAAAGTGATTGGAAGGACGATCATTAGTTTGTGGAGGCATAGCACCTCGTCCCCGACCTCTAGAATTCTGTGCAAAACCACCACGACCTCTCTGAGCTGCTGCCGCATTATTTTGCGCTAAAATCTGACAATCATTTTTATAGTGACCCTCTTTCTTACAGTACGCACACTGATTCCACTGGTATTGAGGCCTGGTCGAATTATAATCTGTCTTTTGATACGAATTCTGTTGCATATTAGTCTGATTCGTGCGAGGCGGATACGCCTGCTGTAAAAGAACTTTAGTCTTTAAATCTTTCGTTTTCTTCTCTGATTTCTCCTTTTCCTCTTTATCCCTATTTTCATAGTACTGTGCAGTCGCAAGTATTTGCGCTGTCGTAGATACAGCCCACGCACTTTCTGAGTCTTTCAATTTATTGCATAATTCGGGTAACAAATTATGCACAAATTTATCGACAAACAATCTCTGTCCTCCTTCAGTGCTCATATCCTGACCACTATGGTCTACAAAAGTCTCTTCGAACCTCGTGAAGAAGTCGGAGACACTTTCGTCTTTCTTCTGCTTGCATGCGGATAATTTATCCCAATTAACACGCAATGCTGGCATCAGAGTCTTCATTAAATCTATTATTCTGCCAGGAAGATTAGCAATTAGGGGTTCGGGTTTCGCACCACCTGTTTGTTGAGCATCTGCTGCAGTGATAGCTGCCCAATCACCACCTAAAGCAGCCTGATGATCCTCTCTACGAATTTTAGCCCACACTGGTTGTGGAACTACATTACCAAACAACATATCAATGTCGGCTAAGTTCATTATACAAGCCTCAACTGTCTGTGTCAATTCCTTGTAATATCCGGCTGGATTCTTACGTGGATCTGGCAAGGCCTGTTTCACTGCTAACACTTCTGCTCGCTTCCACGGAATATGTATCCATACTCTTTGGAACTGTGCTGGAGCAGCTGCAATACCCGCATTATCATCACGTTGTACTGCTTCGCGCCAAATTGGAGGAACTTCCCTCATAGGATATTGGCGACTTAGCTTCATTCTACCTTTCTCTAAATCTCTCGGCGAACGAAGAGATGGATCATTCCTAAAACTCAAAATGAGTTCCATCGCTTCCTTTATATTATCGCCCACTATCATTCCAGCAGCAAACTCTTTTTGAATCTTAATTAAATCTTCCAAATCTGATTCGACATCGTCTTCTTCTATTTCCTCACGCAACAACGAGCACATCTCGTCGAAGACGTATCGCTGTGTTGGCTCTCCCCATTGCATAAATGTCTCTAACACATCTTTCGTACTATATCTTCTAACTTTTGTAATCCATCTGAGAGCCGTGGAGTCTAAAACTCCCCGTTCCTCAGTACTTGGAAGCTGACTCCGTCTCTGAACAGAGTCAGGAGTAGGAGTCTTAATCAAGGTTTTATATATAGGCGACAGCATATTAGTAACAGAATCAGTAATTCTTCGACGAACAGAAAGTGGAGTTAGTACACTCGCAGACATAGAGAACGCAGTAGAGGTAGGAATAGATGACGAAACAGTAGGAGTATCGAGAAAAATAGTTTGAGGACCAATAGGTACAGTGGTAGGTATAGGAGCTGGCAGTGCAGGAAGAGGAGGAGCTGTAGGAACATTTACATTCACCACAGGAGGTATAGGAACTTGATTCTGAGGAACAAGAACACCAGGTTGTCCAGCAACCGGCAATTGAACATCCGGTATAAGTGGAGCCGCAGCACCTTGTGCATACGGTGGAGGCGACCGTAACAGATAAGATAGCAGAGGATCGTTTTCGGAATCCTCCAGTATCTTAGCCATTTTCGATGGCAAGGCAGGATAGCACTTGTCAATCGCTAAGTTACGCTCTCTAATGGCTACATCTATGGCTTTCTCACACTCGTTAGCCTGCAACTGCTTAGTCGCTTGCTCTAGAGTTAACTCTTCTAGTTCTTTTTGCTCTTTTTTCAACCTTTTCATTTCTCTCTGTTTGGATTCTTTCCGCCAATAACGAAAAGAGTCAAACATTGCCGGCCGGGCTTTCTTCCTAAACAATTTCGCTTCTAAATTGTCGAGAATCTCTTGTTCAAAACTACCATGCAGTGGCCAACTAAGGACACCATCCTTCTTACAATAACGGACCCATATCTCATTATAAGTTATAGGACCCACACCATACTTACAATATAGGTCATATAGGGGAGTCCCAATCGGAGGAACCAGACAGGAATCCTCTAATTGTGAGTCACTGTTGCAACTAAAACAAGACAACATTTTCCGACTTACCATTCTCAGTCCGGAACACAAAACAAACAAAACACGAAACAAATTGTGCACTTGAACCAAGAACTTAGGCCTACCAAAACGAACTGATGTATCGATACCCAAAACTGAACCAAATAGATTATCGTAACCAGAACAACTAGTGATAATCTTACAAAACCAAACCAAACCAAGAACCGATCAAGGATTTTTAACAATCCTCACAAAAGTAACCAGCTAGCTATCACTAAATACTTAACTGAGGCACTGAAGACGTCACCAAGGAGAAACCCGTCACGTTTCGCCGTACTAAGGACTGCACCACTTCGGGTCCAAGACAGGGCGACGGTCAAGGCAACGGCCCACTGCAGCCGTCCTGAACGGGAACCCTCGTGGAAGAGAACTTCAGGGCCACTTTTGCGATATGCCGGGATCGATGAAGTGGGGCGCCTCCCTCAGGAATCTTCACACGAAGCTTCTCGAACTCTTCAGGCTTTTGGACCGGTACCGAATGACGTCGCCCCACATTGGGCGCCAATTGGAGTTCTGGACTTTTTGGTTCCGTCCAGAGGTGTCAGGGTACAACACCCAAAGACCCCGGAGTCCCACCTGCCTTGGTGCACAAATGAACAGAAACACGGGCTTCTCGATGGTGGCGTCAAAGACCAAAGGTTTATTACTGCAGGGACACAGAAGTCACAGAATCTACACACGGGCAGAATCTAGGAGACTGTTCCATTTGTACAAAGTGGGTTGCTCCTTATATACTAAAAATTGTGCTCTAGGCAAATATTTCACATGTCGGTACATTCCCAAACCTTTGTGTCTCTAAACAATAAATATTTGGCGTTACACAGGAACTGTCGATAACATCTGATACCAAACATCACGAAGAGGGGTTCCCACCAGTTCATCACAATCCCTTGTCAATATTGCATTCAAGACCCGGACCGCCTCATCGTAAAGTTCGCTACCTCCCCCTAATAAAGGCCCAGAAGGAAAGGAGCAGAGCCAGGTGCAGAAGATAGAAAAGCGGGATAAGAGATGTTTGTGGGTTGTAAAATGGGCAAGGCTACCGGCTTCGGCCGCCTAATCATGATCAGGTACAATGGACAGGAAAACCAGTTCAGGTGGGCTGGCCTCGGGCAGAGGAGGCAGCCTTTGTCGAGTCATGCAGCTTCAGCGTGATCTGGTTTAAGGTGCACGTGTCATGTAAGAGGTGAATCTCCGGCTAAGGCTACGTGTCCTTAATCAAAGTGAAGTGAATGAAGTGATCAGAGGCTATTGCATATGTGAGGGCAAGGAAACACAAAATGGCGGCCATGATCTAAGATGGATGCCGTGGGTATATCAGAAATATGTCAATGGAAGGAGTGCTCTTGCTCGTAGCGTAGCGAAAACACTAGGATATACTAAATGGATCATTTGCGGTTCACTGATACCAATATTATGTGTTTCCGACAAACTTGAAAACACGGGTTCAAGCCGTCACGGAACCGTCACGGAACCTCACGTGGATTAGTGCAGCACTGTGGAGAATGGGTGAATATGTGCAGTTGTCTAGGATTCTGAAAACGGGCTAACTGCAAGCTGTATCTCTGTGTGCAGACTGTACAAAATATGCTTTAGTGCAGCAGATTTGTGGAAACTGACGTTTGTGCTCTACTGTGCAGTGTGAAAAATGTGTAGTTCTGTATTTTAGATTTACTGCCATAGTGTGAGACATTTCATCAAAATGAATATAAAGTAGGGTTGCCAGCACGACTCCCAGTCCGGTCCCCACACTCAAACACTACCCTGCACGACCCCCCAGCACTACCTTAAACCCTAAAACACTCCCATACACTACACAAACACCACAACACTACCCTAAACCCTAAAACACTATCCCCAGCATGTCCCTCCCCAACACCCAGTCCGATCCCTACACTCAAACACTATCCTGCACGCCCCCTCAGCACTACCCTAAACCCTAAAACACTATGGTACACTAAACAAACACCACAACACTACCCTAAACCCTAAAACACTACCCCCAGCACGACCATTCCCCGACCCCCAGTCCGGTCCCCACACATAAACACTACCCTACAAGACCCTCCAGCGCTACCCTAAACCCTCAAACACTACCCTACACTATACAAACACCACAACACTATCTAAACATTGAAACACTACCCCCAGCATGACCCCCCAACCTCCAGCCAGGTCCCCAACCTCAAACACTACCGTACATAACCCTCCAGCACTACCCTAAACCCTACAACACTACCCTACACTACACAAACACCACAACACTACCCTAAACATTAAAACACTACCCCCAGCACGACCCCCCCAACCCCCAGTCAGGTCCCCACACTCAAACACTACCCTACACGACCCCCAAGCACTACCCTACCCTACCCTAAAACATTACCCTACACTACACGAACACCACAAAACTAGCCTAAACCCTAAAACACTACCCCCAGCACGACCCTCCTCCGACCTCCAGTCCGGTCCCCACACTTAAACACAACACTGAACGACCCCCCAGCACTTCCCTAAAACACTACCTTACACTACACAAACACCACAACACTAATCCCTAAACCGCTACCCTCAGCATGACCCTCCCGGGACCCCCAGTCCGGTCCCTACACTCAATCACTACCCTGCACGACCCTCCAGCACTACCCTAAACCCTAAAACACTACCCTACACTACACAAACACCACAACACTACCCTAAACCCTAAAACACTACCGCAGCACGACCCTCCCCGACCCCCAGTCCGGTTCCCAAACTCAAACACTACCCTGCACGACCCCCAGCACTACCCTAACCCCTAAAACACTACCCTGCACTACACAAACACCACAGCACTACCCTAAACCCTAAAACACTACCCCCAGCACAACCCCCCCGACCCCCAGTCCGGTCCCCACACTCAAACACTAACCTACAAGACCCCCAGCACTACTCTACCCTAAAACACTACCCTACACTACAAAAAGACCACAACACTACCCTAAACCCTAAAACACTATCCCCAGCACGACCCTCCCCCAGCCCCCAGTCCGGTCCCTACACTCAATCACTACCCTGCACAATCCCCCAGCACTACCCTAAACCCTAAAATCCTACCCTATACTGCACAAACACCACAATAGTATAATAAATAAGGCATGAAAATAGTATAATAGGGCACCGATCTACTATTCAGCATGCAACTTGAATACAATGTTAATAGTAGTCTGGGTAAAGTCCAGTAGTATTCAAATTGTTTATATTCACTAAATGTTCTGCAGTGTAAATAAAGACTATGCGATTACAAATAAGTATGTGCTTTGTATTCTGTTAGTATTCAAGAAGTACCACTCACATATCAGTAGTCTTCATGCACTAGCCTTCAGAAAAAGAACACTATTGAATGCTAAAATTGGCATAAAATAGTCTTTGAATGCTATAAAAAGACAGGTTAACCACTAAATGTAATATTCGACTTCGGCTACTCGGTTGACATTATTTGAAATTCCTCCATAACTTTTGACCCAACAATTATGTCCCAAAAATTTGCATAAAATGGCATCAGCAAAAAAAAAACTGATGGTGTGGCTTGCTCTCCAAATATTATCATGTGATGCTAGTACCGTAAATGAGTAACATTTGATCATTGTTGGTGATGGGGGATCCATCACCCACAATAACAGGTGACGACATAGTTTTTTTTATGCTATACTTTTTCTTTTAAGTGTTGAAAATTACAGTTCTCGCTATTTCATTCTTTCATCTAATTCCATTTGTCAATCTCATAAGGATGGAAGACCAAGTTTGATTTCAAGGGATTGTAATTTAAGCATCGGCGATTACTAGCACTGAGCCATTTTGCTGATGTCAGAAGAGAAAGTGGGCAAACAGAAGGCAGCAAAACTGTTGGGACAGCATAATGAGTGTGACATGGCAACAGGACAATAAGAGGGGATTATGACAGACAAGGACAAGTATGGACGTCTTGGAGGAGGTTGGGATTGGAGGATATGGGAACTAAATTACAGGTGTGAAACTGTGGCCCAAACAGGTGTATGTTTGTATATTGTATTTCTAGCCAAAAGGCAGCTGAGTGCTATACATGCTCAAAGACAAGCATACAGTCAATGAGTAAGCCGGCTGTGGTTGATTAATGCATTGTTAAGTGTTCTTTAAATAGCTGAGACCTCAGTTCTTTCCTAAATTGGCGCAGCACTTGGGTGGTCCTGGTGAATAGCGGAATGCTGGTACAGGTCCTGTTGAATAAATGTAAAATGCATGCTGTCTTGATTGTTCTGTTTTTACCCTTAGTCTGCAGTCTTTTGGTGTCCTGTGAGTGCCAAGTTCCACCAACAATGATGAGTTTTTCTGCTAGACAAGTGTTGGTGTTGCTTGTTATAACTTTGCAAATGATGTTGCTGGTTTTGAAGATGAAGTAGGATGCATTGCCAGTAAATGGGGTTCCTTCAGGATGTGGGGGGTGATCATATTTATTCAGGCCTGGATAAAGATGTGGTACAGCATGTAGGATACTCCTAAAAGGTGCCAGTGTGGAATCTGGAAGGCCGTGTAGTAGGGCATTACCAGCATCCAGATGCAAATGTACGAGTGCTTAAACAGTACTTCTGAAGTCGCTTTCCGGAAGAAACAGTTTGACTTTCACTAGAAGAGAGCTGGTACGAGTCTGTTTCTGGCAATGTGTTCCTTGAGGATGCGATTGGCGTCTTGAGCAATTGCAAGTGACTTGGCATTCTGTGAAATTTGGGAGTTCATAGCCATCCAGAGTTTTGTCATTGAGCCAGGTCTGTACTGTATTTTGTTTAGCATTCCTGTCAAATAAAAGGAATTCTGTCTTGGTCAGGCTGAGCTTGTAGTAGGAGATAGACACCCAGTTCTAATATGATGCACAATCAAGGTTTCAAGCAGGGGATGACTTAAAGCAGAGAAGACTTTCAAGTAAAGTTGTGTCTCATCAGCCTATGGGTGAATCTGGTTTCTGTTATCTTAGCAGAGTATAATGCTGCTGTATGTAAAGATTGAAAACAACAAGAGACTGTATGGAGCTGTGGGCCACGGGTGATGGGGATATTTGTGACTTCGTTGTGCCCAGATGAACACATGGGTGTTTGGTTGGCAAGGAAGGAAGAGAATCTGTGAAGGACATTGACATTGTATCACATCTGAGACTTCAGGGTGCATATGAGGGTGGAATTGTCGGCTGTCAAAGACAGCTGAGAGGTCCAGCAATGTCTGTCAGGGGTCATCTTCATCTATGATCAAGAAAGCATCACCTATGGTGTGTAAAGAGGCAGTATTTATGCTGCAGCATTATCTAAACCCAAACTGGTAGTTGTGCAGGAGATAGTTAGCATTGATGTTGTCTTGGAGATATAGACATATTTTTAGGCCTTGCCTGAGACATCACATGCGCAGTCGCTTGTTTCTATGGGGAAATGTGTTGATACATATGGCCTATTGTTTACAAGGGGCTTGGAGCCTGCCAGCTGCTTACTGTTGGTTGGCTTCATGAGCACTCCTGTTTGTGCTTCTTTTTAGTTAGCATGGGCTGGCTTCTCTTCCTCTTTGTGTGTTTTATTTTCCCTGGAGCATGACACGCACTGCTTTCTTGCTGGGTGTCCTTCCACAGCTTGTGCTTTTAGAGCTACTTTTTGTTTTAGTTACAGCACATAAGAGTGTGTGTGTGTCCAGGCCACCCCGTTACCACTCTGCGTTCCTTTCCCCCTCCAGTGTTCTTGCTTACTCCTGCCCCCTTCCGGGTCATTACTTGTCCTCTCATTTCTTGCCCTGTTCCTTCCATTCCATTGCTTGAGCCATGTCTCACGTTGTTGCTAGCCCTGTCTCTTCCACTCTCCATGTGTTGTTGCTTGCCTTTTCCCTCAAGCCCTCCTCCTGCATTATTGCTTGATGTTGGGAAAAATTTAAATAGAATGTAGCTAGGATGGGCAACAGAAGAGGTAAATTATAGACGAGAACACTAGTTGGCATTGCTTGGTGCGAAAAGATGTCCATGAGAAAGGATAGGTCTGTGAATTGAAGGCATAAGCACAAGGGGATCCAGGCAATGGGTCACAGGTGGGAACAGGTAACAGAAGGAGGCGGGGAATAGGTGCAAATGGTTTTATAGCTGATGGTTGACAGGGATGAAAGGGGACATGCCAGAGGAGAGGTGTAGTGTACAGGTGTCCGGAAAGAATATGAGATGCTTCATGGGATGGTTGAGAGTAGGGACCGGTGGGACAAGGCGTTTGGATGCAGCTGAAGGTGGGAGTTGGATCACACAGGAGAGAGTACAAGAAGGGATTGCTAACAAGAGGAAATAAGGATGGACCTATGATGACCCAAGGGGGTGCAGATCTCCATCATATGTTAGGGTCCTGCCTAGTCATCTTGGACTACTGGGGGGAGCCCATGAGGCACTGCGGGAGGTAATCCACTTCGTAGATGTGGCCTTCTTACTCGCTAAATGAACACTTACAATTTAGTGGCAGGTTCCAGCTGCCTGCAGGCGGCAGCATGGCAAGGCTTAGTGTACAGGTGGCAAAAAGTAGAAGATGAAGCCCTGCGATATGAGGAGGCACTGCCACTTTTGCAAGCGCTCAATATCACAAGAATGGGACACACTTTTAACACACTTTTTACTTATGTCCCCTGATGTTCTCCCATGTGAACCCAAAGGACCTCAGAGCAGACTCACGGTGGTCCTAACAGGCAATCCTACACAGCATGTTCCAGCTCACAGGATCCCCGGACTCTTATCTTTCTCTCCCTCCTCTCCAACAAATGGTGCAAAACCGATCTGCGGACTTCCCTGTTCAATTTCTCATAGCAGCTATCCTTGTTTCATTCACACTGCTACATGCTAGACACACTACTTCATACTGGATTTCTCTACCCAGCCTGTTGCCTCTCTGTGTTGCAGACTCTGGGGGTTATTAGGATTGCGGATTTTCCGCATCCTCTGGGCCGGCGGAAGCCACCGCCGGCCCGGAGGATGCGGAAAATCCGCAGCGGACCCACCAAAGACCCACCGCCACATTAGGATGGCTGGTGGGTCCTGGTTTCCGTCCGCAGCTTTTCCGCCACGGTTGGCTTACAACTCCGGTGGAAAAGCTCTAATCTGGTGACGGTGTCTCTTAGACACCGTCAGCCAGATTAGGATGGGATGTGAAACATGCTTTTCCGCTGCTGCTTTTCCGCCGTGGAAAAGCATGTGTAACTTCACTGCGGGGGCCCGTTGCGGGCTCCCTAGGTGAAGGGGGGTAGGGGGTGCACATGGGGGGTACCTACGGTACCCCCCTGCATTTGTATGCGGAAAGCGTGAAGTAGTGTGGCTCACTGGTTAGAGGCGGCAGACCCGAGAGCAGAGGACGGCCCGGGACCAGGGTTCGATTCCCGACGCGGCAGGTTTCTGGACCAGGGTCAGCGGACTCGATAATTCTCTCGCCTCGGTGCCCACTCTGATCAGCGATCACACTCGGCAACTCTGGGCATTAGCTTGCCTCATCTTCACTAACGGCCCCACCAGACCGCTGGGGATGCCTGGTCTCACCCTGGAGATACCCATTAAGGGACCATCTCTCAGGGAAGCCAGGAAGGGTTTCGCAGCGGTCGAAGCGCGGAGATACTCCTCCGGGAGTCGATCCTAGCGCTATATAAACCTGCAATTAATTAATTAATTAATTTAAATGCAACACCTGCATTTTTAACATTGCCGCGGGTGCAGCTTGATGCCGCACCTGCCGCAATGTTAAAAATAGAGGATGTGACCGCCAGGGTGGCGGTCACATCCTAATTGCACAGGAGGGAACTCCGCATGCCATGCGGAGGTTCCCTCCTGCTCTGGGGTCGGGGACGGATGCAAGTCGGTCCGCGATCCTAATGAGGCCCTCTATCTGCTGGTATTTGTGAATTTCTGTCATTGCATTTTCATTTTGACACACATTGATGTACGACAGGTCTGCTCTTGCACCTTCGGCTGTGAGCAGGCTCTGCTGCACTCAGGAAACTTTCTGTATTATTTGTAACTCCATACTCATGGATTTATTATGTACTGCTGTATTTATGTTTATTGCTAAACTTCAATAAAAACACAGGAGTGGGCAAGGAAGTTTTTTGAAGTGTTTTTTGTGCCAAGATAGGATCACAGGATGGTAAGGGGTTGGTGCCCTGACATTAGATAAGAGATTGGCTACCAAGAGGGGAGAGATTGCCTTACGAGTGTAGCGAGTGATCTCAACTGAGCAGAATTACTGGCAGCTAAGAGCAGTAACTGATTATGGAATGGGCAAAAGGAAGTAGCAAATGGCCAGGAATTTACTTGACAGAGGGATGAAAGGGGAACTACTCTGTTCCTTTTGAGTTACCCAGTAAAGTTAGGCGTTGCACAACCTTCATCACACTGCCCCCAACTCTTTGTTGCCAGTGGTCTGCATCCGCAACCACAGAATGTCCAAGCATTGCAAAACCAAGAAATCTTCAGCATCCCTATTATCAGTCCAGCACCAACAATTTTTTTTTTTATTTATAAAGTTTTATATAGCGTAGACTTGACCCTAATAGGTTATCGGAGAGCTTTGCAATTGGTTAGGCAAGACGAAAATATGACAACCAAGCACCAAATGCTGCCAGTAGCAGTTGCAAATCGGGAGGAGTTCCATGAGTGAATCACCCAACCGACGAATAGCAGGTGCGAGCCCAGGTTGGGACTTGTGTCAGTTACATTTTATATGCTGAGTCCAAGCGTTCTAGCGTAGATATTTGTTCATCAGAAACAGTTTGACTTCTTTTTTGAATGAGGTGATAGATGGATTCAGTCTGATATCAGGGGAAAGGGAGTTACAGATTCTGGGGGCCATTCCGGAAATGTTTCGTCTGTAAGTCTTTTCCCCAAAAAATTCTGTGTTTCTGTGTTTTTAACAGTAAGGTACTGTCACACCTAGAGGATCTGCAGCCACTGGACAGTTCCAGTTTGTCAGCTATGTACTTTGGTGTGTTAAAGTCTAGTGCTTTATATGTCTAGCAAGCAATGTTCATCTGTATCCTTGCATCATAAGCGAGCCAGTTTAGTGTCTTCAGATCGGGAGTGATATGGTTATTTTTTGGGGGGATCCAGTGATGAGTCTTGCAGCAGAATTAAGGGTCGCATTCAGTGAAGCCAGTCTGGATCTAGGCAGACCAAATAAGGTAGTACTTCCATATTTTAACCTGGGGATTACTAGAGCTTGTACAGCTGTTATGAGGTCAAAGAGGATGAAGGGTTTTTTTCTTCTTAGAATGCTCATGTGCTCGTGCATGTTGAGATTCTTGTTGAGTGCAATTCCCAGTGATCTTGTTCTGTTTATAACTTGTGGAAGGCAATTGAAGGCTGTTAGATGTTTCATCCAATCTTTGATGTCGAGGGGTCCCTTTGTTGGGGTGATTAAGAGCAATTCCGTTTTGAGCGAGTTGAGTTTGAGGTGGTTTCTTGTCATCAGTTTGGAGAGTTGGCTTGGAGCAACCGATCAGTTGCTCCAAGCCTCACCAATTGCACTCTTGTCCCCAGCACCCTGCACAGCTCAAATGTCCATATAATTTTAAAACATGTTAAACCTAGACTCTTCCTACACCGTATGCATGTCCCCAGGATATTCAGTAGTGACACCCCAACCTATCCAGTTGTTCTTCCTCCTCATCACTCATAACCCATGTCAGTCAGCCAGATCATTGTACCAGCTATGCCAATACCCAACCCTGGATACCTTCCATCTCGCAGTCACTCTACCCTTTATTTACATCCAGCTTTATCACTGTCACCTAGAAAACCATTGCACCTGCACTGTTTTACCTCTGGCCCAGAACACTATAGGCCCACAGTGATACTCATCCATAGTACTAGAAGCATATCATCCAAAGCCATCCGAGCAACCTTACACCAATCATCCCCAGATAGTCTGTATTCCTCATCTACAAAACCCAAATAATTTGTGGCCGCACCAATACTGCCAACCATACTCAGCCCAAGCACTTGCGCAAGGTCATTATAAAACATCATGTCAACTTGACAACATTTGTTTCTTGGCTTTGCTTTTACAAATTGTTCACTTTGTTCGTACAATTTGTTCGCTAAAATGAATCCAACACTGTAACTCTCAAAATACTTTGATGTGCTAAATGAAGCCTAGGACTCCACATAAGATGTTCCTGTAATATCGTTTAATCTCATAAACCTGATGCAACCTACTTGGCACTCCTTCCTCCAGCATCAAATGCCTTTCAATCACTATACCTGGTTAATCTTCCCCGCAAGAGAACTAGCCGCTTTGCATATATTACATGCTTCACTAACATTTACACTAATCGGCAGTCATTAACAACACCACTCAATATCCCTCTCAGTTTTCCCTGACCCTAATCAAAGCCACAGTGCTTCTTGCTCACTCTACCATCACCCACTCGCAACACATCCTAGTAACACTACTCACCACTAAACATTTTTTTTCTTATTCGCTGCTGCTGGTAAATATTTGAGAATTATCTCAAGAAATTGTCAATCTATGTAGGGGCCACTGAAATTATGCAGCTGAAGAGGACCAAATCATGGGGCATAGTTACCTAAATTAAGTGGTAAGAAAAGGCAAATTTTGTAGATGAATACAGCACATTTTGTAACATATTTTTTCATTTATTATTTAGGCTATTTTATTGATGTTGACACTGGCTTAGCGAAAGTTTTACTCCATTAGTACTACTTAAACTCAAATACAGCAATAGGCTACAGAAAGGTGACCCATCAACCTACACAAAAGGACTTCCACTATGCAGCAAAAGATTAGTAACTCTGCTCTATGCCACTCCACTGTACGCCACTCTACACGACTCCATTCTGTCACTCCAATACATGACACTATCTGCCACTCCATTCTACAACACTCTATTCCACTCTACGCAATTCCACACTGCAAAACTTCACACCACTAACTAGTGCACAACATGGCTAAAAACATTGGCAAAGCCAATAGCTCTTCCATAGGCAAATATCATTGAAATGTCATATCACACACTTTTGTGTCCAACTGCATTTTCTTAAAAAAAAAAAAAGTACACGTTTATGCCATAAACGCCTTGTACAAATGTGTTTAGTGAATTGTTTTATAAGTTATAACAATAATGGAGTTTGGTTGACAATCAACACAGGAGGAATTAGAGCAATTACTTTTTTATCTGACAACTAATTGAATTTTGCACAATTGCTCATTTTGGGTATTCTGAAAACAAACAGTGGTGTTCCTGTCTTGTCATGGACCAAGTGGGAATTCAGTCAGTTTCTCACAATTCAACTTGCTCTCTACTTGCAGGAGGAGGGGTCTCCTGGTACAATCCTGTGTATGTCTGGATCTGCTCCTTTGCTTTGTGCTTCTCCTATGATCTCTTGCTCTTGTCTTCTCACATACAACAAATATAAAATGCTTACTAAATGCATGACTAATGAGTTTGTAACAGGCTTATTAGAATCATTGACTCCCAAGCTATGTAACACATCAAATTTAGTTTAAAAAAATCATTAAAAGAAGCCTTGTGCAAGCAACCAAATGAATACACTGCTATAAATTAATCAGATTTAATGCGACTAGTGTTCAATTAATATTCAATTTGAATTCTGCTAGTATTACTTAACTCTTGACAGTCATTGCCATTAGTCTTCAGATATTGCTCACAAAGATACCGCTAATCTTCAATTAGCGGTCACAATAAATGAGACTAGCCTTAATTTTGCTCTTGAAATAGCACAATAGTGTTCACTTCAATTAACAGTCACTTTAAATTCTGCAAGTCTTACTTGAGTCTTCACAATCATTACCATTAGTATTCAGATATTGCTCACAAAGAATACCACTAGTCTTCAAACAGTGGTCACAATCAATGAGACTAGCCTTCATTTTGCTCTTGAAATAGCACAAGAGCTGCAAATAAACCCTAACAGAATACTACTAAGCTTCATATACTATTCTTCTAGAATATTACTAGTCTTCTTTTAGCAATCACTTGATGTGTTCATCATGTATTTGAATGGTAGTTGAGTAGAACTAGTATTCCCTCATTTGCATATTTCGGCTTGTGGGCATACTACTTAGTCTTCATGCTAAGTAAATAAATACTATATTTTAATAGTAAATGAATAGTAAATGAATACCGCTGTAACCACTGGAATCACACTAAGTGAAGATCCTCCATTTTGGTGGCCTGCCCTCAAGGGAGTGGCTGATAAACTAGTCCATGCTGGGACACTTGAAGGTGTCAAGCGGGACACTACACATCAGGCCCTATGTTCAAAGTGAAAATTGGTATGTCAATAGTAACACCCATAGCTTTATCAAATGGGTGTGTATGCAGCTTGATTTTAATCCTATTATGTTTGTTTCCAACCAGCACATTTGTGAGAACCTCAGGGCAGCAAAAAAAAATCATTCTGTAGGTATGCAAATGATGTAGAACTGTTTACCGGCCACCTCTCAAATCTGACATACAATATTGTCCTGAAATTAAGAAAACTATGAAAAATTCTGGGCTGAGGGGAATTGTTGTTGAATGATGCAATATGGTCTCAACATTCGTGGCAGAAATGAGTGTTTAAGATACTAACTTTGATGCAATTGAAGATTCAAAACACTCAAGAAGCAATTCGTTTTCATAGTTTTATTCAATGTATTTTACTATGAGAAGAAAGTTGCTAGCAGGGGCCTTGCGTTGAAACTGTAGGAAGGACATGTAAAATAATAGGTTTGATTATTGGGAAAAGTCTGGGGATTCTTAGATTTTGAACTGTCGGTGCCTTTCTTAAAATATTACGAAACACATTTTTCGTGGTTAATGGGGGCTGGATCCATGTTGCATTTTCAGTCTAGGAATATAAGGTAAATGTGCTTGTACTGAATATGAAAATAAAGCTATATTTATATTGTCTCCTCAGAGCCTATAACCGTGCCATGGACTTAACCCACCCGAAGCAGTGCTGGATAACTTTGTTTGGTTCCCATGTGCCTGTTAAGTCCAATTCAACTTGGAGCTGTGTCAAGTCATGGAATTTTAACACATTCTTAATATATGGATTTGATAAGTCATTTCAAATATTATGAAATTGAATTAGCATAATATTAAACATGTTGTGAATGAACTTTCATGTGGATTTGAGATGCCATTTCATATTCATGCTGATGAGTATTTTTTAATGCCAGCCCAAACATTTTTTAATGCCAACCCAAACAAGCACATACACAGTTCCTATCTTCATGTTTCCAGAGGATTGTGACATTTGAAATGCGTGGGCTGCATTTGAAAACAAATCTGACCCCCTAAATAGCCACTGCTTCTCTAATAATAGGAAACACATGATTAGTGCACATTGTCAGAGCACTCCTAAGGCAAAAGATGTCACCAGAATGTTGAATAGTGTTAATATGCGTAGGAAAATTATTTCACCAGGGCTTCTCATAGGAATTTTCATTCTGATGACATACTAAGTAAATTTAGTTAACAGAGTTATAGACGTCAGGGCATAGAGTTCAAACCATGTGCTGAGACATCACAAGTCCGACATAATAATATACTTTAAGGAAACAATTTAAAAAATGCAAGATACAGCACATCGACCGTAGAAAGGCGAGCTCATTTATTTCCTGCTCAATAGCAGTGCATGCTGTCTTTTTATTTCCACCAATATAGCCTGCATGTACCTCGGTTCATATTCACTGTCAGGACATGAGTATTCATACAGGCTAGTTCATAACACTCAACTTTTAGGAAAACAAAATATTTTAAAAGCAAAGGCATGATGTCACACATCTTTCATTATTACATATAATTGTTACGAAATACTGTGGCAATATTAGGGCGAGCAGAATTTGCCCAACATTAAGATATGGCGGGATGTGTTGTGCCTCACTGCCATCAAGAAGGGGTGATCACCATTGAATTCGTCTTTGTGCATGAGAACTCTCTCTCTTGCCATGTCTGGCTCCTCGAGACCTTCTTCGCTGATTTCCAGAGTGGCTTCGTGGGTGGCTTGAGACAAAGCCGCCCCTTTGGTCTCGGTCATGCCAGAAAAATCAGCCACCTCTTCGTTGAAGATATCAGCCAACCCCATGGAGGTCAGCAGTGGCTTCAGGTCATACCTCTTAGCCAATTTAAATTTGGGAAGGGACACTTTCACTTTAGTGTTGGCCATCGTGCTCGGATTAGTCCAGTGAACAAATTTCTCGTAGGTGAGCTCCTTTTCAAGCTGGTGGAAAATGATAAGAAGAAAAATGTTTAATATGCAGAGAGCATCACAGGACTGATTTGCTAAAAGGGTACTTTTGGGTGGAGAACAAGTCTTGTTACAACAGAGAAACACATGCACGGCTTTACTTCAGAAATTATGACTTTTGTGTTTTTCCCAACCATGCACTCTTAACATATAAAGCCTATCAGTTAAGATAATATGTAACTCCTACACCTAGTAAATTAAACCTCAAGGTTTTTTGTCACACTTCCTGAGGCTTATTTACAAGCCCATTGCGCCACTGATGCGTCACTTTTTTTGAAGCACCGGTGGTGCAATGTGCAACCCTGCATTGCTTTTCAAAACCTTGTAAGTATGGCCCCCTTTCACACATTACGCAACATCCATTGAAACTGATGCATTCATAGATTTACAAGGTTTTGTAAACTTGAGAATACGTCAGATCTCAATGCCTCTCGAGGGATGGCGTAAAGGAGAAGCAACAAGGAGAAATACTTTGTCACTCTTTGCTTTTCTTTTTTCTATGTCTGCTTCATAGTGCCGCACACATAGAAAGAGGATAACACCGTCCTGCACAAAAACAGTCAACCCTACAAAGCAGACACCCATGCACCATGGTGCAAGTGTGCCTGCGTTGGCGCATGGCAGCCAGTTGTGCGCTAGTACAGCGGAAATGGACAGGAATGCACTGTATCTTGTAGATGCTGCACATTTCTTTTCATGAACGGCAGCGCAGGAGGAAGGCTTGGATCAATAATAGCTGCAGGATCCAGCTGGATCCCCCTCTTTCCCTGCACTGCTCATTGTTCAATATCAAGTCCAATATCCAAACATGAAAGGAGGAATACCAGAAACATTGTTACTGACTCACCTCTTCCCAATATATTTCTCAGGTGAGATGAAAATCACAGCATAAGTGTCTAGTTTTCACTATGGAACAGCTCTCTTGGGGGAAATCGGACCCTTGCCGCCAGCAACCTAATCGTACCTCCCCTGCCTCACCTGGGGAAAGCTTGTTTTACCGCTGGTCCCTGCCTTCTGTCTCCCCCCGCTGCCGCCGAGCGGGGGAGACTACGACCCCCAGTGTCCTTTGCGGCAGGAAGCCGCCTGATCCCGTTTCCGCACCTTGAGGCGCCTTAAATTCAATCAGCAGCCCCTGTGGAGCGGGCTCTCTTGGGGGAAATCGGACCCTTACCGCCAGCAACCTAATCGGACCTCCCCTGCCTCACCTGGGGAAAGCTTGTTTTACCGCTGGTCCCTGCCTTTTGTCTCCTCCCACTGTCGCAGCCTGTGACATCCCGGCGCGGCCGCCGAGCGGGGGAGACTACGACCCCCAGTGTCCTTTGCGGCAGGAAGCCGCCTGATCCTGTTTCCGCGCTTGGAGGCAACTTACATTCAATCAACAGCCCCGCGTTGCGGGACGTGCGCCGGGCTAAGCCCGGGCAAAGGGCAGGCCCTCTTGGCCCTCGGAGGCCTGAGGAGGATGGGACGGGCCACCCCCCTTGGTTCCTCGACAAGAGGAGGTACATCGATTTGAACTATACATTGACACTCTATGGACAGTTTATTTTCCCCTTAAAGCCATCATCATCGTTTATATAGTACCACACTGTATTATGACACGCAAGGGGACCAATAAGAAATCTTCTTCACAGCGTGACCCAGGTCAGGGGACCTTAAATTTTACCGTGACCAGTAGAACATTGCCCACCTCTAGCGAAGCTGAGAATGACCCGCGCCAATCCATAGATACTAGGCAATCTACCCCACTGATCCCTGATAGTCCGCAGAACTTGCCTTTTTGGGAGGAAATAAACGCTTTGTGTGGCACTAAGTATGCCCCAGTGGTATCACCATCCCCCGTAAAAGGCATCAGCAGCATTACCCCAATTAGGAAACCTCGTGACTCATCTTTATCATCTCAAAAAGACAATACCCAAGGTATTGCATTGTTTCAGGGCCCACACGCTAAAAGGAAGCATGACGGGACTAATGACAGCGGGAATCATCCTAAAATACTAAAACTGTGCGCTGGTCCTACATCGCCAGTCACTAACCCCACCTTAACTACGGTGGAGGCTGGAAAATGTGACGACCAAGTATCTTCTCCCCGTTTCCCTTTATTGTCTCAGTTAGAGCTATTGTTAAATTCTATCGTATTACAATTGGTACAAAAAATTAGGGTGATAGACTAACAGGTATTGAGAAAATCATTCAAGCCAACTCTCCACCAACCACTAAAGATCTATCTAGTGGGGGAAGTAAATATGCCCAAACCCCTCCACAATTTCCTAACAAAACCGCTACAACTGCCCCTAAAGTCGCCCCTAAATCTGGGTTTACTAAGTATACTGCTGCCAGAGTGGACCCAAACAGAGCAGCATCCATACACTTACCCCCAGAAGCCGCCCCATTTGTCCTCATTCTCTCAGGAATACCGGCACCCTCCCACAGGAAACCCGAAAGACGCCAGGAACTTTTAAATAAGGTCATATACTGGCTATCTAAAAACAGACCACTCACACCCAATCACGACGGTGGAATCCTCTGTGTTAGAAGGGTGGGCTGGCTAGGGTCTTTAACCAAAGACATCAGCGGGGACCTGGTTCTAGTGAAATTTAGAAATAGGAACATTGTCCCCTATCTACGATCCAACCCGCCCCAAAAAGGAAACGGCCCCATATCTGTGTGGGACTTACATGATTTCTACCCAAGTACCCCATATATCCCGCCAATAAGATCAAAGGCAGACCATACCTATCTGCTGGGAAGGGGTCCTCATGCTCTCGGTGGTAGTAACTTTTTTGCATCTAAGAGACTTGATTTGCGGTATAATAACTGTAACTGCTGATGAAATTGTATAAAGGGACAGCCTCATGTATTAGCCTAGTTGGTAATCCCAATTTTAAGCACAGCACATTTTTAAATTTGGAAAGTACTTCAAAAGTCTGGGCACATGTTTTTGAACTTGTAGTTATTTTAACATGTAGATATTTGACTGCATTGTATCACTGACTGTATGTTTGCTGCCTTTTTAATTATGATTGTCTTTTATTTGTACGCTTTTATGATTTTGCAAACAAATCGAATAAAGCATTATCTGAAGCAGTGAAGCACTATAGAACAAGCGGTCAGTAGTTGTCCACCTGTAACACACTGATCCACCCATAGCCTAATCTTGTTAGACACAGTTGTCAAGAAACATAGGTTAAGAGGCAGTTATTTTCAACAACAGGCTCACTCCTTTGGAGCACCCACCTCCATATGTTACCTCAATCACTGATTGCCATAGTGTTTGCAAGCATGCAAGGGTGCCTACGTTGGCGCTACGTAGCCCATTGTGCGCCAGCCCTGGGGAAAAGACAGGAATGAGGCGTACTGTAATTAGTACAGTGCATTCCTGCCCTTTCCTAGTATTGCAGTGCAGCAAGGTAGCTTACTGTGCTGCGTTGCCTTACTTTTACATAATTATGGCCCTTAGAGCCATATTTAGAATTTGGTGGGAAGTATATCTTAAACTCTTAATAAAGTCCTAGGAGTCTTGTTTGCTGACTTCAGTTTCAGTGGGGCCCAAACAGCAATCAATGACACACAACATTTTAAATTGACTGTGAAATTATGTTATCATCATGTTCTGAGGCTCTTAGATACTACTGCTTTTTACCTATATAAATTGATGTGAATCATTCATAAATGTAACATGTCAGCTTCCATTAAGCAAGCTATGGTTATTTAGCTGTCATCTGAAGACACAAACCTATTTCTTAAATCAGTATAAGCTATGGTCGATTTAAATAAATTGCAGACAGATATTGAAAGGAGAAAAATATTTTCTTTTTACTGAGCAAGTAATACCCTGTCAAATGCACCAAGACAGGCATCAACGGAGTTACAGAACTGCTGATATGTGAAAATAGGACACCTTAAAATTCAAAACTTTGCCATTATGTGGTCTTTTTAACTGCACTGAGAGACGTTATTAAAATGTATAATTATTATGGTGAGGTTGAAGGGATGAGAACGATGCTGTGAACTGTGGATGATTCTCAGGCAACTTATATGTGTAGAAAAAAGGTTAAACAATTAGGTTAATGTACACATTATGTCGAACTCTTGCCCTCCAAAGAATGAAGCAGCACCGTGGCCAGCAGATCCCAATCCTGCATGCCCTCATCAACTTGTAATCACTCTGCACTCTGACGATGTGGGTCACCTCCGCCAGTGACCACTCTCTCACATCACAACACCCGGACTAAGTAGCCAGTGCATTGCAGTGTGCCTCTTGGCAACGAGTAGACAGACTTCCACTAGACCATAATTCAAATACATTTAGTAGGTGCTGGTACAAACCCAGTATGCATTGTTTCGAGAAGAAACCTATTAAGTAACGCACAACATCTTTCACTCGTTCTGACACTGGTTACCAGTCCTTAATAACAGCTGAACAGGTCCAGTTCATGTGTAATAAGCAACGGCGGTCCGTGCTGGTAAGCGCGGTGAGGCGGGGAGATGTAAGTTGACAGACGACGGAATAGAGCAAATTAAATAAATACAAAATTCCTATTCCGTCGTCTGTCAACCCCCCCCCCCCCCAACCCTTCACCGGCCCACCTCACTTACCTGCACGAACTGCTTCTGGTAATAAGTCGAATTTACCACCTTTGTTCCTCGGGCAGCAATCAGTGTGGGTCAGATAAGTCCTATGCATAAGTACAGAAGTAAAGTACTTTCTATGGAAAGACCTGAACAATGTGAACCGCGATAGGGCATTACCTGCAGTCTCTATAGGGTAGGCAAAGCGCTTTGCTATTTGTCAGGTGTCCCACAGCATTCTTCCTATTTAGCCTTAATGTGTAGTACCATAGATTGGATTGATGGTCTCTACTGAGAACAGTTGCAGATATCAGTAGCCCATTCTGTGACAATAACACAAGTTGTATCAAAGTATTGGAGTCCTGTGGCCTATGAAGGAACTCCTTCCAAGTAACTTCGGAAGCCCTGGATAGTCTAACATAAAACAAAGTGTCCTATCTGCACCCCAATCTATGTCCTAGCCTCAAATGTGTCAAAGTCATTACCATTAACATCTCCTATTGTCCGACATCCATTCGTTCTTCATTTTGTATTAGTTTCCTCTTGCCTCAACTTATGCAAACGTAGACAACCTGGGCCCCAGAGTGGAGCACCAGATAACGATAGAGCTCTCATCAGCTCTGTCTTACGCCCCCATTTCCGGATCAGAGGCATTTGTTACACTTGGGAGCAGCTATACTTAGTTTTCACCCAATGCAGCTAGCAACAAAAGTTACTGCACTGCGCTGGGTGAAAGGAAGAGAGCAGAACATCACCATGTCTACTAAGACACTGAAGTTCTAATATCGACCTGCACATATATCGACTCCACTATTTCAACTGAGACCATATCGCAAGGTAGGTAGATGTGGAGCTCAAACCGTAAATCTATACTACTCTATATATGTTCATATTTATGATATAGTGATAGTTGGCATTCAATATATTTGCATGGCAATATTTTGACATACTACCCATGGGACTTACTCTCAGGTTTGTGCTGTTAATGAAACATGTCCGTTTAGTTCTACCCAGTTGCCCAGCAATTAGTGGACTTGATTCATGTCCAAATGACATTATAAAAGCTCACCTTATTTAATAGGACACTATTTCGATTAGTGAAAAGAGAAAGCAGAGTTCTGCTTCAATTGTGGCCCACAAAGCAGATATGACCTAAAGAAGATATGCAGGCTCGGATTTACTAAGGTTTCACGCAATGCAGTGTAGCAAGAGGAGCTGCTGAGCTGTATGTATTGCATAAAAGGGAAGAAGCAGTTCTGTGCCATATTTGCAAATATATTGTGCAGTTCAGCTCTCTCCTTGTTCTGCTGCACTTTGGGTTGCCTAGAACCAATGCAGGTACCCTTGCGCCATGGTGCCTGTGTTGTGGTCAGGATAGTTTTTGTGCCGGATGGGATACCTTACAGCATAAAATATCATTTAAGGCTATTCTTCTTTGTAAAGTGCAGCACAGATACAAAGAGGAAATAGCAAGGAGAAATAAAAATATTTCCCCTTACTACACAACCTTCAGGTAGGTGCAGCATTTTGACTCAAACACATGTTTACAAGGCTTTACAAATATGAGTTTGCATCAAAATCCAAGAGTGGATGCATGGGAACACCCATGCACCAACCATGAAACACCACCCTGGCATAAGTTAACACAAGACAGAACTATGCTCTGCCTTTACAAAGTCAAGCAATGTCATGAAAAACAGCATTTGTGTGTCTTTGTAAACCACAAAAGGGATTTGGCATCTCAGCTGTGACAAAAAAAGGCATGCAACCCTGATGCACAATTCAGATACCTTAATTTGAGGCAGCTTCTAGTCGTCTTTGGTTTGCCCAACAGGCTCCAGGAAGTTTATTGAAACTACTCCTTTTATTTTCGTAGTTTAAATAGAAAGAGGGCTTGAAGTACAATGAACGCCCATTAAAAGGAAAATATTGCAGTGATTTGGGGTATGAAATGCAGAAATGCAGTAGTGTCAGCCAGGAAAAACGGGGCCAGAAACGACTGAACAGCCTACATGTAGTAACGAATTGCAGGGACAAGGTGGTAGAGTGGCAGTTTTGCCCATAGAAGTAAGTGAGAGATGAACCATTACCATAAATGGGCGCTCATCATAAATGTGTTTAGTATTGTTGCTTTGCTCCAGTTATTTTTCGGACTCAAAACCTATGAATATTACTCTCTATGAACGTATTCTGCATTTAGTCATTTGTGGGGTACTTTCTTACACATCTTTTCATATTATTAGTTATGCTGCTTTATGGTGGCGCAAGCCATATGTTGACCCGAAGAATTGTAGGCGAACCAAAGATCGGAACACTTGAAGGTCCATGTTGCAAGGATTTTTACTTTTTCACCTCCCTTCAGCTACCCCAACATTCTAAGGCGGTTTCTTGATATAGAGTAATCCATTTAGTTTTGGTAAAGGTTAGTGTGATTTTATTGTATTTTGAATCTTAACCCTTTCCCTGCTGCCGACGGCAGCACTACCTCGCCATTGGCCGACGGCATTCCACCCGCACATGAAAACGCCTGCACCGCGGCGGAATTACCGCCGCGGTTAACGGGTTAAATGCAGAGAAAGTATTGACACTTACCTGCTCCAAACCAGTGGAATCATCTTCAATGTCTTGCGGCAGCAGGATGATCATGCTGAGGGCTTTGTTCTCACAAGGGAGGTCCAGTACCAGTGTCTTCAGTTCTTTTATGTAGCCCATGAAACAGCGAGATTCAAGTTGCATCATTTGAACAGGCTTGCATTCAGTCTGGAAAAAAATGAAATGTGCAGCATTCTTAATTCCAACTCTCCGAATCAATCTTCTTAGTTTTCCATTCCCCCATTACTGCTTTTCTCTGTATTCACCTATTTATTAACTTGGATGAAGATGAACAGGTAAGTCTGGTCAGCGAAATAAAATTGCTGATTCAGCAATGGATATCTACTCAGCTGCATGATTGAACAACCCCTCCCCGCCGGAACAACCCAGATTGCTCCTCTTGTAATCCAGAAAAGACCACTGGGCCAGCTTGTTACCAACAATTTTCATCAATGCTTTATACCCTGAGTTGAGCAGATTGAAAATTAAATATGATGTCCAACTGTTCTAGTCCTTGCTGGTTAGAGGCGTTTTACCACACTTCCAGTCGTAATGAGGCAGAAACTTAAATACCTTCACAATGTTAATTTTAAAAGGTTGCAAATTTGGTGACCATGCTTTTACAAAAAATATTTTATAGCTCATTAGGGAGCTTTCAGATCCTCCTGATTTCTTATTTAGCATGCCCCAATGGCCTCCCAAATCTCACGCGCTGGTTTGTTGCAGGTGTATCGAATTGATTGAAGGTGAAAATGAAGGCCTTAGAAACAAAATCACAGTGGATGTTGAAAATGTCTATTTGAGTGGTATTCCCCCCACATTTTTACCTTCTTTTGCTGAACCCGTTTTTGTTCTGACCATAGGACTCTGCACTCTTTACACCTGCTAAACAGTGGTAACGTGCTTTTGCTCCCCTCTCTAAACATGTTGGAATAGGCATACCCCTAGTTGGAACAATTCAGTTACTTGTGAGGCCGTGGTAAATAGTAACACATGTACCCAGGGTCTATAAATGACATTCTCCTACTGCATGACTCATTGTGCCACCCACTAACGTAGCATTGTAAAACATGCCACTACAGCAGGGGTGTGCTGTTTTAGATTGTCATTTCGACCTGACAAAACAAATGTTTTGCCAAGCTCAATCTTTTCTTTTTAATACTTACAAGTCGCTGCTAAGGTAGGCCCTAAATGCCCATAGGGCAGGGGGCATGTTGTAAAAAAATGGCACATATATTCAAAGTTTTACATGTCCAAGCAGTGAAAATCCTCCAAACAGTGGCGGCTGGTGAAATTGGAAAATGGTAAGGCGTAAATGTTGCAGATGAGTGTTGTGCCGCAAATGAGTGAAACAAGCGAGCCCAAACATAAATGTGGACTCCCAGGCAGGACTCCTCTGCCCCTGAGATTTTTTTTTAAAATGGAGTGGGCAAAAGGAGCTTTTACACAAGCAGGTCCATGCTGAAACTTAGATATTTTAATTTCTTCACATTTTCTAGCAGAAGTTCTCATAAGTCAACAGCAGTATATATATATATTACAACTTTTATAGAAAACTTAACAGGTCTTCGACTTTTCTCTTCATAAATAAAGTTGCCAAACTTTTAAACTTCTAAGTAGGTAAATATGTGAAAATGAATTATGCCAGGATAGGAGAGAAAAACCCTTGCATTGGCATTTGGAAACAACACTTTTCGACGAGTCTTTGAGCTGAAAGTATTAGTAACCCCCTTGTCACTCACACAGGCCACAACCATAGTTAAACAATACTCCACCACTGTCTTCAACTCATTATTTTAACCTCTTATACTTTGACTCCGGGAACTACAACCATTAAGCCAGGAAATGCAATTTGATGCAACACAGAAAGAACACCTGTCAGCGGCTACTGGCTATAGGAGGAAAAGATGGTAGCAGCAAACTAGGCTGAGCACTAGCAGTGAATCAAAGCAGGACAGGACCAGAAACATCCTCTCTCCTTGGTATTCTTTTTTTTTAATGGATTTTTTTTTCGACAACAGCTTTTTATGAGCACAGTTGAAAATGAATAAATGCAAACCTCATTTGTGAGGGTGCCGGCCCAGCTGTGCCACCATTCTTTAATTCGTGTAAATACTGGTGACACAGTAATTGGTGTACATAAACAGTGGCATGGCGTTGGAAAAACTCCAGGGATGTCGCACAATTTAAATTCCATCAAAAATCAAGAAAGACTAGCTAGGTTTTTTACAGGTAAGACTCAATGGAGTACGTATGTCAAGGAAAACCAGTAGGTTTTTAGAAAGCCCTCACCCACCAACCTAGTTGGTGGCATGCTTCATCATCGGGCCCACCACAGTGGCACCTAACGTGCCCCGGGTGTGCTTCGACGCCAGATTACTGCGGAGCTGGTATAATTACTGAGTGTGCAGTGTGGTGAGTGTGAAGGTGAAGATTAAAAAGCCATACAAAAATCCCAGCACCCGAGGGTAAAAACTATTTTAATAAACTGGGTCTCTGTTGGCACATTAAAAGGCAGACGGACACGGTGGAGTATGGATTATGACCTCCAGTGTCCTGTGTGGTCTACATGTTTCAGCCTGGCCTTTCTTAATTTAAAACAGGCTTTCCTCAGGACCAAGTGAGTATGTGTGGGGTTATAAAAATAATTTACAGTGAGTGTTTTTGTTTTTATGTGTGGCACGCACTAAGGTGCTATATGGGTGAGAAGGGGATTCCCTCTCGCTTTGCTACATATAACATAAAAGGGAAGACAGACAGACGTACAGGGTAGAGTCATATTAGCATATTATTGCAAAAACAGTCGTCATTCCACCGTCTTATAAGGTGAGTGAGCGAACTATGCATGGCTAAAGTGTGGTCTTGTCAGTGGCAAGACTCATGTGATAGTTATCTAGAAGCCGGTTGTTGTGGTGAGCTAGAAGACGAGAATACCAATGTGAGGTTCAGGTAAGTGAAAGAAAATTATTATCCTCACACAGTATTTTGCTGTTCAAAGCCTCCTTGGGTCGCCTGGCAGAGAAAAAGACCCTAAAAGAAGGTTGTATTGGTTTTACAAAATTATCCGACCTGTAAGGGAAGACCTCAACACCTTACCCCCACAGTTGCTGTAGCGCGCAGCCTCATTACTCACGAAACTGTCGATCTGGTTCCTCCTTGGACCTGTCGTCCTTCTGTGGCGCCCGGTTGTGAAAGGAGGGCTGGCCGAGCATGTTTTTAAAGCCTCCGTGATTGCCTGCACCTGGGTCGGGGTAGAGATAGAGGGAGGGGTGCTCTAGCGCGAAAAGCGCCATGTCATGTAAGCTCTGCGCATGATTGGAGTGGGTAGTAGTCCCTATTCCGCGCGCGAGCCTCGGTGTATGGTGCTCCGCGCATGCGCGGAGGGGTAGAAGCTGTGTAAAGCTACCGCGCATGCGCGGGAGAGCGTGGGAGCGCTAGCTGTTGCCAAGGACGCGCTAGTGTACATTATTGCTCGTAGAGAGAGCAAGGGAGGAATAAATAATATAGTATAGAAGGATTTAAGATGAGAGGAATGAGATTTACAATTTAAAACTTAGATTGTTGGTCGCTCAATGTGAGACAGATTGGGTTATGCACAGTATAGAAAAGGAAACATCATACATTAAGTGGTGAGGGAATTCCACGGTATGGAGTCGTTAAGCCCCTCAGTATGAGTGGATAGACGGTAAATCCAACGTTGTTCTTTTTGGAGGAGATATCTTTCATTGTTGTCAGTTATGGCAAATTGTTCAATCACAGTCCAAGTGAAGTCATTTGGGGTGTGGTTGTGGGACAGGAAGTGGTCTGTAAGTCTACTTATATTTTTGCCACATCGGATGGTACTGCGGTGTTCCGTCATTCTTGTCCGTACCTTGCGGGTGGTCATCCCCACATATCGTAGGCCACATCTGCATGTCATAAGGTACACCAGGTTTGATGAATTACAGTTGGTGAACTGGCGTTGTGTCCATACTCTGCCTGGTTCTAAGTCCAGGGTTTTGGATGGGGATGTAAGGTGGCATACGCTGCAATTATTGCACGGTTGGTGTCCTGTAAGTTTTGGTAAGCCCCAGGCATTGAGGACAGTGTTGTCGTTAGTGGCATGGTTCGGCCTGGGTCTGGTGTGTACCAGGGAGTCTTTCAGATTCTTCGCCCTTTTATATGCGAATCTAGGTTTTTCCCAGTTTCGGTTGCCCGAATTAATAATCTTCCAGTTCCTGTTGATTATGCTTGAAACCTGATTTGATACGGTATTGTAAGTGGTGACGCATGTCAGAGTAGATTCCTCAGGAGGCCTTGTTGTTACCTCAAGGAGCGCCTCTCTATTTTGGTTTCGCGCCCTCTTGCAGGTAGTGTTCAGGATCCTAGTGGGGTATCCCCTGTCTTCCAATTTATGGACTAAGCTGGCTGATTGTTGTTTGAAATCCTGGATCCGGCTGCAATTGCGTCTCAGGCGCAAAAACTGACCATAAGGGAGATTTTCCCGTAGATGTCTAGGGTGGAAGCTGTCAAACCTCAAAAGGGAGTTCCTTGATGTAGGTTTGTGGTAGGTCGTGGTTGTCAGGCCATCCATGTCTGCTTTGATGTTGAGGTCCAGGAAGGCCAATTCCGAGGCACTGCTCGTACAGGTAAACCTCAGGTAGTTGTCGCAGGTATTGATCCACACGAGGAATTGATCCAGGGATTCCTGATTCCCTTCCCAGATAACCAGGATGTCGTCGATATACCGACGCCACATACTGATGTTGGCTGCGTAGGGATTGTTCACAGATTGTATGTGTGTTTTTTCAAAATGGGCTACATAAAGACCAGCTATGCTGGGAGCGAAAACGCTCCCCATGCTCGTCCCATTGGTCTGTAGGTACAGCTTGCCCTCGTACTCGAAATAGTTGTCTTTTAATGCAAGGGTGGCACATTCCATTATAAAGCTGCGTGGAGTATGATGGTTCCAGGCAGTTCCCATTAGGACTTCCTCCAGTACTTGCAGTGTAGCGTCCTGCGGTAGGCTAGTGTATAGGCTCTCAATGTCTAATCCGACAAGGAGTTGGGTTTCGGGGTTGTAGTTGATTTCTTTAATTACATTGAGAAGATGTTTCGTGTCCTTGATGTATGATGGTGTAAGTTGTACCAATGGGTTCAGGAAGAAATCGCAGAAGCGTGACAGGGGCTCTAAGAGTGATTGATTTTCCGACACAATTGGTCTTCTCGGTGGTGGGGTTACCCCTTTGTGTACCTTCGGTAGAGTGTAGAAATATGGGGTTTTAGCATTTTTGCTGCACAGGTAGTCAGCCTCCTGTTTGGAGATATGTTCTGCATCCCGGGCATTTTTTACCAAAATCTGTATTCTCTTGCCTAGTTCCTCGGTAGGGTCCTTCCTGAGTGGTCTGTAATTCCTGGTGTCGCTTAGGAGTCTGCGACATTCCGTGTCATAATCTGTTTTGTCCATGAGTACGATACCTCCGCCCTTGTCGGCGGGTTTTATGACCAGGGTAGGGTTAGCCTGCAGGCGTCTTATTGTTTCACGCTCCCGACGGGACAGATTGTTGAAGGTGTTTTTCTCCTGTATATTCTCCACCTCAGTGTAGACCGCCTGTTCAAAGGCAGCAATCTCGACAGGTGTACTGGCGGGTGGTGGAATGAAAGTGGATTTTAGTCTGAGGCCTGTCTCGTTGGGGACTTCCTCTTGAGGGTCGTTCGACTCTGTTTTCTTTTCAAAGAAGGCTTTTAATTTTAATTTTCTAAAGAACTCCGCTAGTTCCATGTGTAATTTGAAGTGGTCCAGTTTGGCTGTAGGGACGAAAGATAGGCCCTTGTTCAGGACTGCTATTTCTTCTTCTGTCAGTTGTGTGCTGGAAATATTGAACACCAGTTGGTCTTTGGTTCTCACTGCTGTTGTTATTTGCTCGGTCCCGCCTGTTCCTTGGTTTTGTTCCTCGTGTTCGAGCTCACTGGATCCGCCTCGTTCTGTACGTATAGTAATCACACACTGTCTGATTAGTCTTGAGTCACAAAGCCTCGTTACCTATGATATTTATGCACTGTGGGCTTGAAAGCGGCACGCACAGACATTATAAATAAAAATGATCACAAATAAGATAGAGGTGGTCCCAGTGTCAGCACTAAGTGCATGCTATTGCACTGGCGGTCAGCCAGCAGTGTTCGAATAAAGGGACATATTACCAACGAGTAGCGATATTTATCGCTAACTAGGCTTAGCAACGATTTTTTTATCACTAAGCATCGCCGGAAATTATCGCTGAGATAACGTGCTATTAGCAACGTTTATCTCCAAAGCGATAATTTTTCCAGCGATAGCGTGAATATCGCTGAGAATACAGCGATATTCAGGCATTAGCGACGAAATGCTCTTAGCCATGTTATCCATCTCCCATTAGATAACATGGCTAAGAACTGGTCTGAGCAAGCGTTAGCCTTGCTAATAGGCGATAGCGACGTTAGCGACTGCTTTCAGTCGCTAACAGGTTGGGTACGCACACTATGCATGTCATTAGTGATAAATATCTCTGACATGCAAAGCGGGCCTCAAACCGCTCGCTATCGCCTAAAAGCTGTCGCTAACATCAGTTAGCGACAGCTTGCTTTTACAGCGATAGAATTATCGCCTCTTAGTGGCAGAAAACGGTCGCTTAACCGGCGATAATTGCTTATTGCCCCCCTTGGTAATATGTCCCAAAGTGCGTCGCAAGAGTCTTATTTTTGTTTATCGTGATAAATAATTGGGCACATCTTACTGCAGCCTTTATTTTTTTATACCATGGGCTGGCCTCTTTGACTCTTGAGTCTGCCTTTCCCTTTCAGCTTGCGGGCAAGGGGGAACTTCCGAACTTCAATTTCGTGCACAATACCGTAAGCTGCACATGAAGAAGGAGAGAGAAATAGCCAATCACTGCATTGCAGAATAAGATAGCCATGCAGTGATTGGCCATGTCCCGACCACTAGATTTGGGGCCTAAGGTGTCTCCTGAGCCAGGATTGGCCAGGGCAGGCTAACAAAGCGCTCTTTAGGAGTCCGTGAGGTTCCGGCTGTAATGCCCCCGGCTCACTAATTGCGCAGATGGGGAGAGGCATACAGTGCCCATGTCGGGCTGGTCGGGGAAAGGCAGCCGTCCAACCCGACATGCGTACTTTGAATAGGGAGTGTCGACCCAGTTGAATCTGAATTTTTAGTGTGCTGACAATTATTTTAAAGCCCCACCCCCACACCCTGCCCTCCTAACTCATCATGTAGGAACCAGGCCAGCGGCTGAAAAACAGCACAGCCACGGCCAAAAAAAAAGTATTTCCATATTTATTTTATGTTTAATACTGGGTCTCGGGAGGTGTTCGGGAGGCACATAAATAAGGGGGCAACTCCCCTGGAGCTCAAATAGAGGGGCCACCCCTGCCTCCAAAACCACTTTTCAATATGACAAGGCTGACTCTCCCATAAGAAACCAAAGGGCTACACTATAACAATTTATAGAGCATCATTTCATTTTAGGAACAGCTAGACAAAACGATTCATTTTAATATTAATTTTAAATCTAACTTAATCGTCACAACAGATTCTATGTTATTATTTTGGAAACAAGCCTTTTAGAAAATTGTCATTTTCCTGCCTAAAGTCTAGTGGCCATTACTTCCAGTATCCATTGTCACATGACTACTGATGGCTTCCCTGTGGTGAGATGTGGATTGCTCCCAGACAGTGGACAAAGGGATTGAGTGTGGGGACGTGTTTTTCTTCCTCAAGCAGCATGCCTACCCTGTCATTAGTAGATGAAAACCATATGTAGGCTTGCCTACCTTTTTTCTTCTTAGGAAACTCAGCCCCACACTCGGTGGGAGAGGGAGCTGCCCCAGACCTGGTTTTGAGTGACCACATGAGAGTTTGCTCATGATCATAGCCACACCTCTGGGTGGGCAAAGGGAGCCTTAACCAGGGGACGAAAGGTTCTGTCATGCTGGAATTAAGGAAAAGGGGATACAGTGGGATAGTTTACAGTAAAACACACAGGAAGTGCTGCAAAATAAGTTGGGGTCAACCAGGGAAGTTTTACCCTATTGGTTAGGGAGTGGCTAGGAGTTTCTCCCACGCACACGCTGGCTGTAGCATCCTCAGAACCCGCTCCATAACACTCTTAGACCTGTAAAGATCAGAAAGACTGCTCTGCTGTCTGAAACCTGAAGAAAGGCTGTAGCTGCTTGCCTTGAACCCATTACCATAGAAATGACTCAAGAGTCAGATGGATAATCTCTCGTTTGAGCTACAGGGACATAAATGCCTCCAGAGGCTTCGCTCTCTGCAATGACCCAGCTGACTAGTTCCAATTGGACCTGCTCAGAATCCTGTTTGTGGCTTCTGCTGTAGTAAGTCTTGACCTCCAATTGCTGATCCTGAGGTCCTGGGATGCTTGGCTATGCCAAAGTTCAGAAGTGTGCTTGGCTCTTCAGGAAAAGGGCTTCCACCAGCTTGTGGTGTACCTGTAGTGTAACTTGTGGTCAGCCAACTGACCCTAAGAGTCCACTTATTTGTCCTGAGTACAAGTGGGTGCAGGTCTAGCCTTTCAGGCCTCCTCACCAGTCTAAACAGCAGGGTGATGTCCTTCTTGTCTTTTCACCGGTTCAGTAGATCTGTGAAGAGGATGCCGAGAGGTGCCAAATTTATGCCTGGCCCTAGTCTGTGGGTGACTCCTGGCCTGTCCCTAACTAATAGGGGAAACAGTTCCCAGTGGTAACTCTACCTCCCTTTTGCAGCAGTTCCTGTGTGTCCTACTACAAGTAATCCCAGAATGCCTCTCCCTACTTTAAACCAAACCAACATAACCTTTCTTCCACTGTGCAGAGCTCCTGTGCCCACCCTGGAGGTGTGGTCAGAGTAAGGCGCAACCCCTCCTCTGTGGTCACTCAAAATCATGTCTGGGAACAGCTTCTCTCCGCTCGAACTGGTGCCTGGCTCGCTGGAGGGACAAAGGAGGGGGGCGGCCCAGGTGTTAACTGCATCTACCTATCACAGGATATGCTTCTATGCAGTTAATTAAGTTCCTGGGCACGCCAAGATGGTCGTACTTCCAAAAGAACAGAACATCACACCACACCCAAAGTCTGTTTCTCAGCTCTGGGAGCAAGTTTACACCTCATCAAGGGGGCTATTCAGCTCCTGAGTGGTATTTGGGAGCACATGTAAATGGGATTCCAGAGGCTTTAGGCAGGGAAAAGGTAACTTTCTAAAAATAGATCTTGCAAAATAGTTATTACAAACATTACTTTACCCGTGAATGAGGCTTGTAATAAATAGTTCATAAAGCCCAAGAATTAACTTTGTTGCTTTTTCCTAGGTGGTGATAACATTATTAAATGTAATATTGTATCCAATGCTTTCTCAAGAAACAGCTAACCCTGCAACAGTGAGAATGGCTTTAGGGTCCTTATCACCGTAAGGATATTTTTAACATACAATGTTTTCATATGCTACTTTAATTTACCATGCACTCTGCCTTATGGACATAAACGCTTACTTAGGGGTGACTTATTAATATTTAAGAGTGAAGTTTAGGGCTGTCAAAAGGGGTTATTTTGAGAAGATAAATTAGCATTTTCTAAAAATGCACATGTAGGCTACAGTGGTAGGCTTGCATTCATGTTTGCACTGCCACTAGAGTTGGTGGTACAATGGGTGGGGCAGTCCACTAGTGACATTTAACTTATAGGCCCTAATAAACAGTCTACCATATACTAGGGGTCTTTTAGGTAAGTTAGATGTGCCAATTAGGGTATCAAAACTTTAGGCAAGTTTTAGGGGCCAGAGCATCTGCTCTGGGGCCTGGTTAGCAGTGTCACAGGGCCACGAGCCAAAGAAACAGCAGCTGCATCAGTCCAAACAAATGGGGCTAATCATGTAAAAAGAAGCATTTTTCTACACAGGAATAACATACACTTGGGATGTTAGCACCAGCATCTGGGTTACTGCCTAGAAGCAGTACTTAACACGAGTGAGCCATTAGGCATCCACTCCAGTGATACAATTAAAAAGGTCACAGCACAACTTCTGCTTCCCAAAATCCAGCATGCCGCCGCCACTGCTCTACATGCTAAATCCATGGCAGGGACAGAAGTCCACTGTCAGGCACATAAGGGCACACTTGGAGCTCCCCTCCAGATTACAGAATATAACATAATGACCTCACTCATGTCAAGGAATAGGCCTTGGATTTTGTGTCCACACTAGATTAGTGCATGGCTGATGCCAAGATCAAAAGCAGATACTCACAATCATGCACTCAGGGCAGGGGAGCACGACTGTACACAATCCACGGAAATTTCTGTTCCAAAAGTGGGGGGCTTGGTTTGTGAAACAAGTTAGTATAATACCTTAAAGCACCCTCTCTTTCTCTACCATTTCTGTTTTCAAAAGCTCCGTGTCAGGGATGATTATTTCATTAATTTATCGCTAGAGTTGCTTATGCCTCAGTCTGATAGGCCAGAAGCTTACCTTATTATTTTCTCTAAAGCTCATTTGTAAAAACCCTATTATGTTCAAGGGTTTGAACTACAAAGCACTTCTCCTTCAAACTTCCAGCAGCTGAGCTCAGCTTTGTTATATTCAAAAGGGAGGGATTGGGACTTCACATTCGAGTTTAATACAGATGCACACAATATTCCACTTTTTATCAACATATTCTACAGCCAGTTCTCTAAAGAATAATTTTAATGAATATGACATATTAAAAAGGAGATGCCTTTGTTTAATTCTGAAATGACACCTACTTGTTTTTCAGCTGGCAAACAAGGATTTCATCAGTAAACTAAGTAATTGCTAAACTCCAGGAGATTATATCTATCCTCACCCTGCCTCCTGAAGACAAAAGCGCACACAATTAGCAATGGAGAGTGTAAAGAAAAATACAATTATGTGATATGATGATGGGCACAATCATTCACTCTATACAAAGAACAGATATTGTAATACTACAGTAATCCAAAGTTGATTGACTGTTATTTTGCAAATCAAGAAAGAGAAGCCTTTCAAGTAGGTGCCACATATCCTGCTATTGTAATCATCAATTTCTCCAAACATTGATAATTATGGGCAGTTTCTTTTAACTGTTTCGGGCAAAGTCACCTTTTTTGTGTGGGCTCCTGATTTTTCGTTGTTTTCTTGATATTAGGACTCTAAGTGCAGTGACACTGCTAGCCACAGCCCCAGAGTGCAGCTCTGCCCCTAAAATGGCACAGTAAAAGTTGTTCACCCAATTGGTGTACTGAGCAAGTCAATGTGAGAGTAGACAGTGGATGGGGTAAGGGATGGGGTAAGGAATTTGAGGTATCATAAAATATAGGTACAATGCTGTCATGGCATCAAGAACACATGCTGGTAACAATAGATGAATCATTTGAGAGACAAAAATCAGCCAGATGATCACTGAGTTTAACAAAGAGGACGGGAAATGCAGAGACAGGGAATTTTTAAGTTTTTATACTCTTTTGATTTAACACCTTGGCTGCAGCTGGAATTCCACGCCGGTGCTGAGCATTCCGATTGCTGGCATGGTCATGACGGCTCCCAGCCGTCATCAGCACACGCCCACCATGACTCATGACAGCTGGGAGCAGTCACGAGCACCGAATGGGTTCATGAACCCATAATGAAATAACAAATGGAACCAGGGAATGACATTACTAAAAAGGTGCAAGATGAGGTTGTATGCAAAGCTCAAAATTATACAGTACCGCATGTGGATATAATCAGAACTGGGTAAAATATTACTGATCATTGTTGATCGAGGAACCTCATTGCAGATAGCAGCATGAGGGCATTAAATACCTATCTGACAAGGTTTCCAAAATCTTTGTCATGGTTTCATTGTGTGAATCTGTGGTGCAGATGTTTTCGTGCCTAGTTCTCTTTTTAAGCCATCAACTTGTGTTGTTGGTCTAAAGTAATGTTGAGGAACATTGTTTTTGCTTGGGTCTTATGGCTTTGTGGACTAATGCACCCACAGTAGGTGTCTGTGTTTGACCTCATGGTCACAGGTTCAAATCCCAGTGGGTCTACTCAGCCTTTCGTTATTCTGAGGTCAATAAAATGAGTGCCGTTAGGTAACAATAAACATCTATTATTTAGTGCCGGGATACCCTTGTGTGAAAGTGCGCTTTACAAATACACGTAATTTTGTGACATAACATATTAACATTTCAAACCCTGCAAATCGTGCCTTTTTTGCTTTGCTCTGTTTGAGGGTTTTCTCAAATTTACTTTGCTGTTGCTAAATTATACATCTTGTCAGGGAGAGTTGTGTAGATAATATTCTTCATACTCTATGTATCATTTGCTTTCTCATGCATGTTTTCCCTCACTGATTGTGATGCAAAAGGAGCATCCTGAGATGGAGCCCAAGGCCTAGATGTAGGTAATAGCAATTTACCGCATGGTAAATACCGAATTTTACAGATTCGGTATTCACTATTCGGTAATTGCTATGTAGGTAAAATAATCGGTAAAAATACCGAATCTGTATGATTCGGTAATTACCGATTCTGTAATTACAGAATCGGTATTTGCCATTGATTCCTATGGGCCTTGAAGCCCATAGGAATCAATGGCAAATACCGATTCTGTGATTACAGAATCGGTAAAATTACCGATTTTGCAAGGGTGACAGGGTGTCACTTTGACACCTTGTTGCACCCCTGTTTCTGGCTTGTGTGCCATTTGACACACAGACATGACCTTAGGGCATGTATGTGTGCTACATGGCACAGGTGTACATGCACAGATGTGCATGTACACTGGAAATCGTTATTTACCATGGAATAGTATTCCATGGTAAATAACGATTCGGTAAGGGCCTGTGGCACTGATTACAGTGCCACCTACATCTTGATTTACAAAATTGGTAAATTTACCGATTCGGTATTTTACCGATTCTGTATATTTACCGAATCGGTAAATATACCGATTCTGTAAATAAAATGCCCCCTACATCTCAAAAGCCAAATACCGGTCGGAAACGGCCGAAATCGGCCGTTTTCGACCGGTATTAAGGCTCCTACATCTGGCCCCAAGTAAATTATATGTTCCAAATTCTTTATCTTTACAAAGCTGGGGCCTATTTACCACATGCCCCCCACCTACATTCACGAAATGATGTACTGTATTGCCTCACGTAATCCTGTCAAAGTCAGATTTGTCCTTTGTAATCTATTTTATTCCAACATTCAACAATGATTGCCAAATTTACACAGAGGCTGCGTGATTCCACACTTTTACTGCTGCAAAATGCCCATCCAGGCCTCTATGTAAAGGACAAACCGGAATAAAATATTTGAATAATTGCAATTCTTGCGATCATGGCTGTCGCGGCTTGAGTCTGGTATGAGACTTTGCACCAGCCAGTTTATTGTGTTGCCTGGGTGTTCCCATGCAAGTCCTACGGTTTTTGATGCATTCCCAGACTAATCAGAACTGCTAAACCAGGGAGTGCGCGAAAAATGTGCCTTCCCAGGAGAGGCGAATCTTTATTTCTACTCTTTGCTTCCTCTTGCTATCTGTGCTGCATTCTGCAGAGACACATAGAGGAATTTGCCTCTCAAGGACGGTGTCCCTTCCAGCTCAAAAACAATCCTGTATGCAATGCAGGCACCCTTGCACCATGGTGCAAAGGTGTCTGCGTTGGCGCTAAGCTGCCAAAAAGGCACCAGCGCAGAGGTAAAGGCAGGAACATGCTGTATTACCTAAATTACGACACATTCCTACTCTTTCCCCGTCATGCAGTGCAGCAGAGCAAGGTGATTTGCGTCACCTCACTGCGTCCAATAAGTCCCCTAAGGTTTGACAGAGGTTAAAGTAGATAATTCCTTACTCTCAATTTAGTGATAGCTTGGCAGAGCAGTTAGACCCACCAGAGGATAGTGTGAATGCCTTTGGTGTACATACTCATACAAGGCAGGAAAACACACTCAATGGCCAATATTACTTTAGTTACTTTTATTTTCTAGGAACCAAGTTGAACCCAGATAAGTAGACTGTTATGCAATACTTTAAAATTATTGGCAATAGGTTTGTATAGTATCAAACATTAACTTGCATGTGCATGAAATACTTTTCAATACAGAAAGAAATACTTTGGGCCTTATTTACAAGAAAATAACGCCGCATGTTGCGGCAAGCCATTTGGCTGTGCCTTTCAAAGCACAGGGATGCATCTTATTTACAACAATAGGACGGATCCCTTGCTCTCCACTGTGGCTGGTGCACAGTTGGCTGCCAAGTGCCAATGCAGGCACTCGTTCATTGTGGGGGATGTACGGCTTTACAGCGCGTGCTATTACACCGCGTGCCGTTACAACGCGTTTTTTTCAACGCAAGTCATTACCACAACTTGCGTTGGAGGGGGTGCGGACTTAGGAATTTTTTAGTTTACTATTCCAACACCAGCCTACGTACAGTAGGGAAGGTGTTGGATAGTAAATTAAAAAATTCCTTGTCCTGCAGCGCCCTCTAGCGCAAGTCGTGGTAACGACTTGCGTTTTAAAAACCGCGTTGTAATGGCATGCGGTGTAACAGCCGCGTTGTAAAGGCTGTTCCCCATTGTGGGGACACCTTCCTGCACAAAAACAATCACAAGAGGTGTTTTCCTCTTTCTATGTTAACTGAAGAATGCAGGATGCATAGAAAGAGGAACAAGCGAGGAGAAATAAAAGTATTTCTCCTCGTTGCGCCTCTTTACGCCTCCCCTGGGGACGCACAGTGTTCTGATGCATGCCCAGGTTTACAAAACATTGTAAATCTGGGACAGTGGAAGAATCCTTCAAAGTGCTGCATTAAAAGGAGCCGTATTTACAAGGCCACATAAAGCAATGCAGGGTGGCTTTACATGGCTTTGCAAATATGGACGACCAAACTGCACTGCCGGTGTGTCAAAAAAAGTGACACACAGGCGGAGCGAATGGCTTGTAAATATGCTCCTTTGTTTTCAGGATCACACTTAGTACAATACAGTGAGAGACCAAAGCTATCCTATGGGAAAAAGAAAGGTGAGTGACTTACAGGTAAGTAAGTGGTTTTTAAGTTCAGTCTACGGTTGTTTGGGCCAACACTGGGCAAGGGTGTGACCAAAGTAGGTACTGCACCACCTGCGGCCGTGTGCAGAAGTCAATGGGCACAGTGGTACTCAATGGACGCTGGGGGAACTTTGAAGAGGCACTGGTTACAGGTAAGTACCTACTGTTCAGGGACACAGGCCCTGGGGGTTAAGATAAGCACTGGAGGGGCCAGCAAATAGCACACAGGCTGCACCACCAGTGGCACAGGGGTGGCCGAGTGGGGTGTGCAAAGAAGGCACCTGGAGCCCTGTTTAAACCAATGGAGATCCTTGGTTGCGGAAAAAGGCTGCAGACTTGGCTTGGAAGGCTTGCTGAAGGAATCCCATGACTGGAGAGGTAAGTTGGATAGTGGGGGGATGCCAGGACACCATTGGTGGTGCACACCAAAGCGGGGGGCTGCGGATTCAGGGGTGTGTTTTGGTGTCAGGTTTTCTCACTAGATCCCGTTTTGGGCGGAGGGCATTCAGGTTGAGGCTGCAGGCATCGAGGGGAAGGTCAGGAGAGGTTGTCCAATGCTGGATCCGAGGTCAGGATTGTCGGGCACACTTCACTGGGTCAGTGGGCCACCTGGACTCAGGCCGTGGCGTTGGATGAAGAGTGGTGCAAGGTCATGGATCTGCCTGGATCTAGTCCTTTGGATGAGTATTTTGCTGGACCAATCCAGTCTCCATGGGAGACAATAGTCTTTTTTTGTCAAAGACAGCACAGGTCCCTGGGTTTCTTGGAGGTTGCTGGCTATGCCGGTTTCTTAGAGCAGGGTTCCTGGAGGAGGAGACAGGTGGGTAGGGCTGGCCAAGTCATTCGTCATCTTCTCCACTGATGCATGGATATTCAGTCCTTCATCTTCTTAGGTCGTCAAATCTGAGTAACAAGTTTTAGGGTAGCCCTTAAATACTAAATTTAAGGGTGTTACTGAGGTCGGGTTTCCCTTGGTTGGCTACACCCTTGAGTGCCCACCTCCCTTTGAGGAGAGAGGCACACCCCTGTTCCTATAAAGCCTGAATCTCCACTTCAAGATGGAGAATTTCTAAGAACAGAGTTCACCTCAGCTCTCTGGGACCCTAGGGGTGTGCCAGGCTACAGGCTAAGGTGGACACTCCAACTCTGCTTACTAATTATCCTACCAGTCCTGCAGTCAAAAGTGGAGCTTGGACAGAAGAGGGGGGGCATCTTGACTAGTTGGAGATGACCAAATCAGCTCATTACAAAGTGTGAGTCTTTGAGGCTCACCACCAAGTGCTGTTCCTGACAGGGGGAAGTGTGAAGCACCTCCACCAAGGGCAAGGTTTGTTTCTGACCTCCAAGAGCTAAATGGCTCTCATCCCATGAGGTCAGAAACCTGTCTGGTGGTGGCTGGTTGACGGGGACCAGTCAGCCTATACACTAAATGTTGGTCGAATTTCAGGAGGCATCTCTAAGATGCCCTTTGAGTGAATTTTATAATAAATCCAACTCTGGCATCAGTGTGGTTTAAATATGCTGAGAAGTTCTTTACCAAACTTCCCAGTTTCAGTAAAGCCACCTTGGAGCTGTGGAGTTTGTGTTGACAAACCCCCAACCCATGTATTCAAAATGGCTTCACTGCACATACAATGTCTGTGAATGTCACTGTAGGGGCATATTGCTCATGCAGCTATGCCCTCACCTCTGGTATGGTACACCCTGCCTTAGGGCTGTGAGGCCTACTAGAAGGGTGACATATCCATGCCACAGGTAATGTTGTTGGGTATGGCACACAGGGATGTGTGCCATGTTGACTCTTCAGTTTGGTCTGCACCAAAACACTCCGCCTGCACCTCTAACTTTCACACTTTCTCTCAATCCCTCTCTTTCTCCTCTCTCTATTTTTGCCTCCACTGTCAGTCTTTCTCTCTCCCTCTCTCTCTATGTCCATCTCTCTCTCTCTTTCTCTGTCTCCTCTCACACACAGCTGCACTCTATTCCTCTTGCTCATTAACTGACAGTACCAGGGCCTTCATGTTGCTTTCCTTGCTACGTATGCTTTTTCTGTGCTACCTGCTTCCATACACAGGAGAGAATAGGTCAGGGGGGAAGGTTGGTGTTAGAGAGAACGTGATGGAGGTTCAAGTGGCTCCAGCGCAAGGGAAATAATTAGTTCAGTAAATGGGCAGTTCGAACGTGTTCAGTGGACTCAGGCCGTGGAGTTGTGTTGTCATGGTTAGTGTAAGAAGTTTGGTACTGGTTGAGAGGGGTAAAATCCTACTCAAGAAGAAACCAAAATCGTTGTCAGGGTGAAGTCATAAACAACACAAATTAGGCTGTGCTTAGCCCTCTAGTAGCTTTGCACAAAAGCAGTCAGGCTAACTTAGAGGTATGTGAAGTATTTCTGCAGCACTTCAAACAGTAATAAAGCGAAAACACAACACTAGAAAAATCCAATACCAGTTTAGGTAAATAGAGTAAAATGTATTAAATAGTGTATGAATGAAATAGCAAAAGTCCTATCAGAAGAACTGGAGGTTTGCAATTTTAAATATTTTAAGTGGAAAAAGTCCAAAGAACCACCTGTGGATATATAGTTGCGCCCGCCCACGACAAAGTCACAAGTTTATGCCGACCGGGATGGAGCGAAAACTGGCTACAGGGACCCAGTTAAGGCCTGCTAAAGAAGAGTACCTCAAATCAGGGTTGTTGAGCGATGCAGATTTCCATGTTAAGGATGGGTCGTTCAGCTGTGATTCCCAGAGCTGTGGTGCGATGCTCTGCGTCATCATCAATGCCATTGATGAAGGTCTTGCTATGAGATGCAATGTCCTATATTGTCTTTGATGCTGTCAATGAGGGATGTGCTATGCAAAGTCCTGTGACAAGATGCTTTGCACACCAGCTGGTTCCAAAGAAACTGGCGAGCAGAGATGCGAAGTGCTGAGCCAGAGACAAAACATCCAGTGGTACTGATGCAGAGTTTGGTGAGGTCATGAGTTGCCCAGCAGCTCCGCTGCAGAGTTTCTCGTCAACGATGTGTCGTGCTGTGGTTCAGATGAGTTTGTTCTACTGAGACAACAGTTGGGGCTGGTAGAGCACTTTCAGATCATCTTCCAACATCCAGGACTACCATGGCACCACTTGGGAGGGTAGGACTCTCACTTGGAAGAGTACTGATGCAGGGTAGAAGATAGAGGAAGCCAGTTTTGTCCCTCAGACTTTTGATCAGGATGCCAGCCAACTAGGTTTGAAGCCCCTCTGGTGGTCCTGGGTTCAAGAGGGAAGTCCAGTTGTTCAGTCAGGCAGGAGTGCAGCAAGGAAATAGAGCACAGCAGACCTTCTAAGTCTTCCACTGGTCCAGATGTGTACTGAAGAGTTGGGTTCTGAGGGCCACAATTTATACCTGGTGCCCACTCGGAAGTAGGAGAAGCTTCTAGAGGTGTCCTTCCCCCAAAGGTGCTTGGAATTTCCTGTCTTCCTGCTCTGGCCTCAGATTGTCTGGGATCACAATAGACCCCTTTGTGAGAGAATACATGCAGGGCCTTTGAGTTGTGCAAGTGTGGTAGATTACAGCTCTTCACCCTTCTTAACTCAGAGTGGCCCATCCTGTTAACAACTAGCTTCCCTTTGTCTCACTGTCTGGGAGCAATACACAAAAACCAACTACATCTAGTCATGTGACCCAGGGTACAGACAGCAGACATCAAATGGTTGGGACAAGAGAACGAGACATTTTTTAAAGTGGCCTTTTCAGAAGTGTGACTAAAAATCTGACTTTACGATTAAAGAGGGCTTTTAATTAAAATTCGTTAGACACCAAATTGAAAGTTATCACTTATTAAAGGTAATAAGGTACCCCAAAGTTGTCCTATGGGAGAGGTAGGACAGCAGGAGTGATGAACCAATATAGAAGTTTTTCACTACCAGTACATATTCAAATTTTTAAATACACTGCACCCTGCCCTCTGGGCATTGTAGGGTCTACTCTCAGAGTTACATATATGTATTAAGAAGGAAAAAGTTAGGGCCTGGCAAAAGGTTTATTTTTTAATAACCAAAAAGGACAGCCAAATTAAATGGCTGTTTGACATTGGAATGTCTGGCACCTCATTGGTTTGATAAGAAGACCCTCACACACCAACCTAGTTGGTGTTCTGCTCCCTCATCGGGTCCCAGCCAGGTAGGCTGCAACACCTGATTACAGTGGAACTGGTTAAGGTGTGTGTGAGTGTGATGAAGTGAGTGTTAATCTAAAAATACCTCCAGAAATCTACCCGTTACTTTATTCCTGGTGATCTGGGGTATATTTAAAAAAAGGAGAGTGGGTAATAGGTTACAGATTTATGTGTTGCGGGTGGTCTACTGGTGGCTATTTGTTGTGTTCCTTTTTCTTTAAAAGCGCTTAGAGACCAGTGGTGATTTGCGCTATATAAAACTATAGTAACATAACATGTGTAGCTTGTTATTACCCTATCATGGTCAACATGTTTCAGCCCTCTAAACAAATTATTGAGCTTTCTTCAGGACCTCTCAGAAAAAAAGGTGAGTGACGTGAAAAAAGTGAGTGGCAAAAAAATATAATTATCACATGTAAAGCATTTTTAGCACTCGAGCTAAGGAGTGCTGTTTATGCATGGAGGACTAACCGTTTGTGAGTCCTCAAGAATTTTTGCGTACTTTAAGCGATTTGCAGGCTTGCATATCTGGTCATGGGGGGGAGTGGCCTCTTGTTAGTCACATTTGTTTGTGGAGGTCGCGTCCACCATATAACCTAAATGTGTCCCTCAGGACCACATTTAGGTTATACGGCTAGCCAGCCTGCTCCTGAGGACTACATTTAGGTTATACGGCGGACGCGACCTCCACAAACAAATGTGACTAATTTGAAAAAAATATCAAAATCTACAGTGTGTTTTTCTTCACTGTATGACTAAAAGAAGACTCAATGCTCCCATAGTACAACTTTTCAGTATAATGGATTTTCAGTACTAGACTGCCTAGAGATAGAAGACGTGTGCTCCGGTGAACTGTGCACTCAACTTTACATATTCAGAATGGATTAATGTCACTTACCTTACTAATTCTGAAGGGAGCTTCTTTTGTCTTATCCTTATCAAATTTCTTTAACCACTTTCCTGAGCAGATGGCTGCCCCCAGCAAAAGGAGTTTTGTCTGGTCAGTGACATTTTCTTCACAAAGTACAGTCTCAACTTTACCTGTGAAAAAATATGTTAAAGTTTTTTTTTCATTAAGTACAGCATGCTACCTTCTCCTCAATCTTCCATTTTATGGGTCTACAAGTAGTTACAATTATGTCCTGGGCATGAGGGTCTGGCAAGGAGGATTTTCTTGCCTTACGTATTTTTCAAATATCTCAAAAACAACAGAATATTGATGTATACCAATGCTGCAAATATGTATAGTAATAATGATAATAATAATAATAAGGGAAGAAATTACCTCAGCTCATTCATGTATTGTGCCCTAAGAGGTAGGATGGACTGGTTACTGCCAATTGTGGTGGCTTCAGCTCTGTGATAGACTGTGTTGTAAACTTTTGCAATCTGATATTGAGGAAAAACAAAGTATCCCTAATGTGCATTGCGTAGCCAGTATAAGATGTGTACTGAACATTGACCGACGTTATGTAGGAATATTTTCAGTCTGTGCATTCGGTGAAGGGGTCGGGCTAGTTAGGGAAGTCCCAAGAAGATATGGTCAGGGACATCAGACTTCTGACAGGAGCCACATGAGCGTAGCATCACTGGACTTGTAAAAGGGAGGGGGAAATAAAAAAGACAGGAGGGAGATACAGAGGAAGCACAGGCTCATTATTCCCCTCTCTCATGTCTACACCCCCAACACTCATATAAAGTTCTTCTTCTCCATGTCTGAAGTTGCCAACCAGATAAAGACCAACTGTATAAAGTCCAACTCCGACAAGACAGCTGTGGCACTCTTCAGAAAGGAACACCTCACTGTGGACCCAAGCCTGATGATCTGCTATGTAAGATCAACACCTAGCCAGTCTAACCAAGCCTGGAACCTCTGGAAATTATTGGATAATCAACTCCTAATGACAAGCCTCCTGCTTTCTCACACTGTAGCTCCTCAGAAATATTGTCAAACGCCTAAAGAACCATCACATAGGCTTTGGTCTCCAGCTAGCTAGACTATAGAAACACGTTCTATTTCGGCATCACCACACATCTCACCAAGGGACTCCAGGTCTTTCAAAAAGTGCAGCCAGACTATGTGAAAACTCCCATCATGCACTTACAGATCAACACACTTTTCACGCTCCTGGCACACACATACAAAGCCCTACACAATCTTCACCCATTTAAGTGAACAGCTGCATCAAATTCTTCACTTTGACTAAAAAACCTTGGCTTGGCTCACCTCCAACTCACTCATTATGAATGGGCACTCACATTTAAGGCCCTGCCAAGGTCAGTACCAGTCCTCAATGGACCTGTTAGAAAGTGGACTATTAGTTGGGATGGATGGTACTCAACAGCTAGTAATAATGGTACTATTTTTGTAAACGTTTCAGTAGTTTAAACCTGAGCTCAAACCCCAGTAGCTATGGCACAGAGCAGACAGGTTTAATTTGAGAAAATGTATAAACTTTTTAGCTGTACTAAAACAGTTAAAAAGTCAAAAACACAACATAATAAAAATCCAACTACAGTTTATAAGAATGTCTTTTGTTGAACAAAATCACACTAAATTGACACAATCCAATAAGGGGAACAGGAAAAATGAATTTTTGAAGTTTCAATAAAAATCCTGCCAATATGCCAAAGTGCCAATGGCTTGCAACTGATCACGCTAGACCGGCACAAAGGTAAAGTTTAAGGCCAACTGCAATAGAAAGGTACCTTCAGACTTAGAACATTTTCAAGAAGGAAGAGTCCTCAGAGGGGCAGGGGTGCAGGCAATGACTGGTTGAGAAGTATGAAGTCTCGGTGAAGCCATCATCGAAGGCGGGAAATGCTCTGAGTGGGAAAAGTTCAGAGTTCGCTCCCAGAAGTCATCTGCATTGATCAGATACTGCTTGGGTATGGCATCTCCTTCAGACTAAGGGCCATATTATCAAGAACGGCGATAACATTATCGCCGGTTTAGCGGCTGGAAACTGCTGCTAAAGCGGCGATAAGGGGCTTGATAATATGCCCTTGTGAATTCCCATAGAAGCCCAGGTTTCATGTCCTTGGCACCAGAAGCTAGGCTTCTATGGGTGTATTACCATTCTTGATAATATGGCCCCTAGACTCTTATCTGAAAGTTAGATTTCTGTGCAGGTAAGCGTGCAGGCTGTAGCTCAAAAAGGTTCAGATGATGTATGGTGTGGGGTCTACTGAAATAGATGTGCTTCTGTAGAGAATATAATAGGAGTTGCGGCAAAGTCAGGTCTGCTATTGATGCACGGTAGGGGGACTTTCTCGCAGGTTGGTCCCTGTCTCTCAATGGTTCTCCCATCAAATAGTGTGCAAAAAGGTTCTAAGCCCTGGATATCTAGGTTTAGGGAAAAGTAGTATACTTTGACACACACCAAGACTTTCAGAACCTCAGGAACACCACTTGGGGGGTCATGACTCACTCTAGCAGAAGTATTTCGTAGAGTCCAGGGCAGGTCCAGTTGAAACTGGTCAGCTGTGCTCTTTCAGGGAAGTGGGCTTCTTGCACCTTGTATGTCCCTCTAGCTTAACAGGAGATCAACCAACTGATCCTTGGAGTCAGCTTCTTTCTCCCTAACCAGTAGAGGCAAATGTTCTCAGGGGTATCTCTAATCCACTATTACAGCAGTTACTGGGTGCCCTACTGAAAACAATCCTGAGGTGCCCTTCACCACCTAAAATCAGAGCTCCTGTGTCCACTGAAGAGGCATGGCCAGAGAAATGAGTAGCACCTCCTCTCAAATCCTTTTCCGGGGGAAGCTCCTCTCCCTCTGTGATTGGTGCCTGGCTGGCTTCAAAGACAAAATAGAGGTAAGCCCAGGTATTATCCACATCTGCCTAAGATAGAGTAGGACCTTTGAAGATAGTTTAGTTCCTCAGCACTGCCCTGAATATCATCCTGTCAGAGTAACAGACAAGCTTCTCACACCCAAGGACTATGTCTCAACTCTGGGAGCAAGTTCACACCTCATCAAGGTGCTATTTAGCTCCTGGATGTCAGTTTGAAGCTGAGGCAAATGGACTTCTGGAGGCATTAGGTAGGCGAAAGTTGTGTTTTTAAAGGTACTTTAAAAAGAATATTTGTCAAACTTTAACAATGAATTGGATTTGTAATAAATATTTAAAAATTCCACGAAGAAACATTTTAGACTGAAATAACATTATTTAATTGTAATATTGATTTTGCATACTTTCTTGTGAAACACCACAATCTTGCTGCAGTGCAAATAGCTTATGAGACCTTGTCCCTGCAAGGACATGTTTTACATTGAACTTTTACATGCCCTACTTTTAATTATCATGCACCCTGCCTTACTAAGTCCACTTAGGGGTGGTTTTTACTACTTAAAAGGAGTGTTTAGGCCTGTCAAAAGGGGTTATTTTATTATGTAGAATCTATCGTTCAAACCTGAATAGCCAGTTTACTGGTGGCAGTCCTGCAGTCATGTTTTTCACTGTCATTCTAGTTGTGGCTCAATTTGTGCTGAAGCCCACTAGTAACATTTAAGTTACAGCCCCTCAGTGCACTGTGTACAATATACTAGGGACTTATGCGAAGCTACATGGGCCCATTAGGAGTAGATCCAATTTGTATATGGAATAGGGGCCAGTTCAGATGCACAGGGGGCTGGTTAGCAAATGCACTGAGGGCCTGTGCATAGAGTCAAATAAACAGCAGTATGGGGGTGTTCATGCAAAAATAGACATTTTCCTACAGGTCCCTTCTGCAAAATGCTACCCGGGTGCTAATACCAGGCTGCAGAAGATGGTACTCCCACATGCACAGCCTGTACATGTATGCACATGCATGTGTTCCCATGTTTTCGTGTAACCAGTTCAGCACCTCTTACACTAGCTGCCCAGCAGTGGCCTTATATTGAAAGGTGGACCGTGGTGGTCAGCATTCTTAGTCTATTTATAAAGAATTTACAGTGAGCAAGACTCTGTTGATGAGACTCACACATAGTAAAAGTCCAAAAAACAGTTAGGGGGATTGAACTGAAAGAACTAATTTGCTATAATTCAGCTAGTACAACTTATTCCTTGTGAATGATCCTTCATTCTCGTTATTTATAGGTTTGTATATTTTTCAGAAGTCACACACATTTGCTGCTGTCAGCAGCACAGGTGCTAACTTGTGTGGGTTCCAAGTTAATATATGCATCTGAAACAGAGCACACATCCTGTTTGTTCCTTTGAACAGGTGCAGGAGGGTTATCTGAAACACCCACTGAAACTCTTTGAAAATCTTTAACTGGTGCTTATGTGTTAGTGGATATCCATATTTCCTACCCAACCGTAATCACCACATCATGACTACAACTACCAAATTTCAACATAGGCTTCCCTATCGCATTACAATTGAAGACACAGCGTGTCAGCAGCTCTCTGTGTCAGACCCTTTCATGGCACTACAGGGTAGACGGGGGCTGTCGGACCCAACTTTGGTGGATGAGTTGTTTGTCAATGGTGTCGTAGGGTCCTTCCTTTTATGGACCTGAAAACTGGGCCAAGTACAATCCTTTTCACACTTCACTCTTAGGGTAATGAGAGTGAGCATTCGCAAGCGTCCCATGGATGTAGCGTGAGGCAGACAAGAGCTCAGAACTCAACAGTCAACCAGCAGTCACCATAACTGTGGGCATGAATCACAAAGAGCTTCTGCACTCATGGTGGAGGCTCTACACTTGTGACAGAATCTCTGCAATGAGAACCTGCAGTGCAAAAATTCTGCCAGGCGTGAGGAGACTTTGCCATAACTGTGGAGCCTCCGCCATGACTGCAGATGCTCTTCGTAAATCGGGCCATCTCAGGTTGGCCCAGTGTGCATCCTATTTGTAAACAAAAAGAACTTTAATCACACAGCAGAACAAAATACTAGACACAGTTCCATTCCTGGTTACGCATCCCAGTAAGTACTACACAGCCCTACGTATACTCTCTTCCACCGTGGTGATCACAGTACTAATACTATTCAGTATTCTGTGAGAAAAAGACATAAGCATGCACTGGTCAGATTACTTCCCTTTCACCCTTGCAACTTAGATATGCAACTCAAGTCAATAGTTCTTATTTTATTTTATTTTTTATAATTTTTTTATTGACAAGCAGGTCAAGGTGATCAACAAATACTTTTTTGACAAAACATATAATATAAAATAAAATAGCGGTACAGATCAAAGTACAAAGAAAGTAGCGCCAGACTCTTTGCATTACACATACTTCAAATGTAACCATAAGACAGAGCATAGGGAATAAATAAATTTAAAAAAAAATTTTAAAAATGGAGAAACAGAGGTATGTTCCCTAAGGCCTACTTCTATTAGTGTCTTCTGTAGTCATGTACTATTCTAAAAAGGTGCCCCATATTTTAACAAACTTCCCGGTTGCTTTTAATCCCCGGTTCCTTGCAATTGAGCCCTCCATAGTGTAGATTTCATTAACTAACGCCCACCATTCCATTGTATGAGGAGGGTTCGGGGAGATCCAAGCTCTCGCAATAGCCAATCTAGCGCTAGTCAAGAGAATGTTTAACAAGTCTGTGTTAGTTGCGCTAGATGGATATATAGCAAGTAAAATTGAGGCTGCTGATAATGCAAAACTAATCACTTTTTGTTTATGTAAAATGTTTTCTATTACCGACCAATACCCTGTTAATACCGGACATGTATAGATCATATGTACAATATCTGCAGCCGCCAGCCCACACTTAGGGCATTTAGTGCGGTCACTGCTCAGATTGTTTTGTGCCCATTTGGAAATTCTCTGTGGTGTATAGTATAAATGGGATATTGTTCTGTACGATTGGAGCATTAGACTGGATGAATAAGTCACTTTATTAATGTTTGTTAAAGCGGCTGTAATATTCTGAGTTGTCACATTTAATCCTAATATGGAAGTCCATTTTATCGCTAAACGAGGAGCTTCATCCAGTTTATTTTGATTTAAACATTTATATCCCATACTAATTAATGATTTCGGATTTGCTGAGTAAAAACAACTCCATAGATCTGAGCTACTTACAGATATCAAGTTCATCTTACGAATTAAATAGTCCCTTATTTGAATATACTTAAAACGCATCATTTCCAGTAATTTGAACAAAAGTTTCAAAATTTCAAATTGTAAGAGGCCACTTGAACCATATAAGTCTCCCAATTTTAGAATACCATATTTAGCCCAATCTCGTCCAGTATTATCACTGAAAATCCCTGGGAGTCCAGGATTACCCCAAAGTAGCAGGTCAGTGTGAAAAAAAGAAGTCTCGCAATTAATCATAATCATATTCCAAATACGTACTGCATCCCGTAAGTCAATAGTTCCTACCACAGGTACCAATTTGGGCAAAAAGCCTTAAGCCCTTGTGCTTGAGTTCTCAGAGTGTATCTAAGTCCCTTGATCGGTTTGTAAGCTAAGCCATGTGTTAGCAGCTCAATTGTGTTTTGAAGGGGGCACAGCTTGCGACCTTGGTCTTCACAGCAGCAGCTTTGTACAGGAATCACTGAATGAGCTGAGCACAGAAGGCATTGATACAGTAACATGACTTAGTTGGCAGTTATCCCCTCTAGTCCAAATGCAAAAGGATCCTATGGCAAAGCAACTCCAACCTTCAGGCTGATTTGTCAGTGGTGATGGGATTTTGGCAGTTACGCCCTTCTAGGATGGTGCAATACCAAAGGGGATGATGGACGGAGTGTTGAACAGTGCAAGCACTCACCCCCAGTCAACTGATCCGGGTTTAATCCATCATCATTTTTTAGCTCACTCTGCCACCCCAGTTCAGACATGGCTATATGCAAATCAGTCTGACCCTGTGCCTCATGGGAACAGTCCAGCCGAACTGCCAAGCCATGGCTTCCCTGGACCACCATCCCCTTTGGTATCGCTTTGTTCGCCCTAAGTTGGCAGGGTATACCCAGACGTGGGTCCCTTGCACTCTGCCACAGAATTCAAGATAGCCTGGCTGATGAGGGTTATGAACCTGAAACCGGTCCCAGGATGCCTTTTTCCGGTCCAGAGAAGACGTGGCCTGGCAGTTCGGGCTGGACTGTTCCTATGTGGCACAGGGTCAGACTGATTTGCATATGGCCATGTCTGAACTGGGGTGGTGGAGTGAGCTAAAGAATGATGATGGATTAAACCAAGATAAGTTGACTAGGGGTGAGTGTTTGATTTGCTCAAACGCTCCGTCCATCATCCCCTTTGCTATCGCTTTGTTCACCCAAAGTTGGCAGGGTATACCCAGCCGTGGGTTGCTTGCTCAATCAGCCACTGGATTCAAGATAGCCTGACTAATGAGGGTTTTGAACCCGAAACCGGTCCCAGGATGCTTGTTTCTGGTCCAGGGAAGACATGGCCTGGCAGTTCGGGCTGGACTGTTCCCAATGTGTCACAGGGTCAGACTGATTTGCATATGGCCATGTCTGAACTGGGGGGGTGGAGTGAGCTAAAGAATGATGATGGATTAATCCCAGATCAGTTGACTGCGGGTGAGTGTCTGATTTGCTTAAACGCTCCATCCATCATCCCCTTTGGTATTGCTTTGTTTGCCCTAAGTTGGCAGGGTATACCCAGACGTGTATCCCTTGCTCACTCTGCCACTGGATTCAAGATAGCCTGGCTGATGAGGATTATGAATCCGAAAACGGTCCCACGATGCTTGTTTCCGGTCCAGGGAAGACATGGCCTGGCAGTTCAGGCTGGACTGTTCCCATGAGGCACAGGGTCAGACTGATTTGCATATGGCCATGTCTGAACTGGGGTGATGGAGTGAGCTAAAGAATGATGAGGGATTAAACCCAGATCAGTTGACTGGGGGTGAGTGTTTGATTTGCCAAAACGCTCCGTCCATCATCCCCTTTGCTATCACTTTGTTCGCCCTAAGTTGGCCAGGGTATACCCAGATGTGGGTCCATTGCTCACTCTGCCACTGGATGATGGGGGTTATGAACCCGAAACCACTCCCAGGATGCTTGTTTCCGGTCCAGGGGAGACATGGCCTGGCAGTTCGGGTTGGACTGTTCCCATGAGGCACAGGGTCAGACTGATTTGCATATGGCCATGTCTGAGCTGGGGTGGTGGAGTGAGCTAAAGAATGATGATGGATTAAACCCAGGTCAGTTGACTGGGGGTGAGAGATTGATTTACTCAAACGCTTCGTCCAACATCCCCTTTGCTATCGCTTTGTTCACCCTAAGTTGGCAGGGTATACCCAGACTTGGGTCGCTTGCTCAATCTGCCACTGGATTCAAGATAGTCTGGCTGATGAGGGTTATGAACCCGAAACCGGTCCCAGGATGCTTGTTTCCGGTCCAGGGAAGACATGGCCTGTCAGTTCGGGCTGGACTGTTCCCATGAGGCACAGTGTCAGACTGATTTGCATATGGCCATGTCTGAACTGGGGTGGTGGAGTGAGCTAAAGAATGAGGATTGAATAAACCCAGATCAGCTGACGGAGGTGAGTGTTTGATTTGCTCAAGCGCTCCGTCCATCATCCCCTTTGGTATTGCTTTGTTAGCCCTAAGTTGGCAGGGTACACCCAGACGTGGATCCCTTGCTCACTCTGCCACTGGATTCAAGATAGCCCTTGTGCTTGAGTTCTCAGAGTGTATCTAAGTCCCTTGATCGGTTTGTAAGCTAAGCCATGTGTTAGCAGCTCAATTGTGTTTTGAAGGGGGCACAGCTTGCGACCTTGGTCTTCACAGCAGCTGCTTTGTACAGGAATCACTGAATGAGCTGAGCACAGAAGGCATTGATACAGTAACATGACTTAGTTGGCAGTTATCCCCTCTAGTCCAAATGCAAAAGGATCCTATGGCAAAGCAACTCCAACCTTCAGGCTGATTTGTCAGTGGTGTTGGGATTTTGGCAGTTACGCCCTTCTAGGATGGTGCAATACCAAAGGGGATGATGGACGGAGTGTTGAACAGTGCAAGCACTCACCCCCAGTCAACTGATCCGGGTTTAATCCATCATCATTTTTTAGCTCACTCTGCCACCCCAGTTCAGACATGGCTATATGCAAATCAGTCTGACCCTGTGCCTCATGGGAACAGTCCAGCCGAACTGCCAAGCCATGGCTTCCCTGGACCACCATCCCCTTTGGTATCGCTTTGTTCGCCCTAAGTTGGCAGGGTATACCCAGACATGGGTCCCTTGCTCACTCTGCCACTGGATTCAAGATAGCCTGGCTAATGAGGGTTATGAATCCGAAATCGGTCCCAGGATGCTTGTTTCCGGTCCAGGGAAGACATGGCCTGGCAGTTCTGGCTGGACTGTTCCCATGAGGCACAGGGTCAGACTGATTTGCATATGGCCATGTCTGAACTGGGGTGGTGGAGTGAGCTAAAGAATGATGATGGATTAAACCCAGATCAGTTGACTGGGGGTGAGTGTTTAATTTGCTCAAACACTCCGTCCATTATCCCCTTTGGTATCGCTTTGTTCGCCCAAAGTTGGCAGGGTATACCCAGACGTGGGTCCCTTGCACTCTGCCACAGGATTCAAGATAGCCTGGCTGATGAGGGTTATGAACCTGAAACCGGTCCCAGGATGCCTTTTTCCGGTCCAGAGAAGACATGGCCTGGCAGTTCGGGCTGGACTGTTCCTATGTGGCACAGGGTCAGACTGATTTGCATATGTCTGAACTGGGGTGGTGGAGTGAGCTAAAGCATGATGATGGATTAAACCAAGATAAGTTGACTAGGGGTGAGTGTTTGATTTGCTCAAACGCTCCGTCCATCATCCCCTTTGCTATCGCTTTGTTCACCCAAAGTTGGCAGGGTGTTCCCAATGTGTCACAGGGTCAGACTGATTTGCATATGGCCATGTCTGAACTGGGGTGGTGGAGTGAGCTAAAGAATGATGATGGATTAATCCCAGATCAGTTGACTGCGGGTGAGTGTCTGATTTGCTTAAACGCTCCATCCATCATCCCCTTTGGTATTGCTTTGTTTGCCCTAAGTTGGCAGGGTATACCCAGACGTGTATCCCTTGCTCACTCTGACACTGGATTCAAGATAGCCTGGCTGATGAGGATTATGAATCCGAAAACGGTCCCAGGATGCTTGTTTCCGGTCCAGGGAAGACATGGCCTGGCAGTTCAGGCTGGACTGTTCCCATGAGGCACAGGGTCAGACTGATTTGCATATGGCCATGTCTGAACTGGGGTGGTGGAGTGAGCTAAAGAATGATGAGGGATTAAACCCAGATCAGTTGACTGGGGGTGAGTGTTTGATTTGCCAAAACGCTCCGTCCATCATCCCCTTTGCTATCACTTTGTTTGCCCTAAGTTGGCCAGGGTATACCCAGATGTGGGTCCATTGCTCACTCTGCCACTGGATGATGGGGGTTATGAACCCGAAACCACTCCCAGGATGCTTGTTTCCGGTCCAGGGGAGACATGGCCTGGCAGTTCGGGTTGGACTGTTCCCATGAGGCACAGGGTCAGACTGATTTGCATATGGCCATGTCTGAGCTGGGGTGGTGGAGTGAGCTAAAGAATGATGATGGATTAAACCCAGGTCAGTTGACTGGGGGTGAGAGATTGATTTACTCAAACGCTTCGTCCAACATCCCCTTTGCTATCGCTTTGTTCACCCTAAGTTGGCAGGGTATACCCAGACGTGGGTCGCTTGCTCAATCTGCCACTGGATTCAAAATAGTCTGGCTGATGAGGGTTATGAACCCGAAACCGGTCCCAGGATGCTTGTTTCCGGTCCAGGGAAGACATGGCCTGTCAGTTCGGGCTGGACTGTTCCCATGAGGCACAGTGTCAGACTGATTTGCATATGGCCATGTCTGAACTGGGGTGGTGGAGTGAGCTAAAGAATGAGGATTGAATAAACCCAGATCAGCTGACGGAGGTGAGTGTTTGATTTGCTCAAGCGCTCCGTCCATCATCCCCTTTGGTATTGCTTTGTTAGCCCTAAGTTGGCAGGGTACACCCAGACGTGGATCCCTTGCTCACTCTGCCACTGGATTCAAGATAGTCTGGCTGATGAGGGTTATGAACCCGAAACCGGTCCCAAGATGCTTGTTTCCGGTCCAGGGAAGACATGGCCTGGTAGTTCGGGCTGGACTGTTCCCATGAGGCACAGGGTCAGACTGATTTGCATATGTCCATGTCTGTACTGGGGTGGTGGAGTGAGCTAAAGAATGATGATGGATTAAACCCAAATCAGTTGACTGGGTGTGAGTGTTTGATTTGCTCAAACGCTCCATCCATCATCCCCTTTAGCATCCCTCCTAGGATTTTAGGCTGCCATTTAGCAGTGACGCAGCTCCCTCCTCTTTCGCTACTGCAGTGGCAGCACCAGTCATGACCCACTGCAGATGCTAAGGGATAAAATTACATTGGTGTTTGTGAAGTCTTTGGGTGGCTCACAATAGAAGCACATAGAAAGACTGAGTGACCTCTTCATGACATTGGGCACACCTGGGTCCCTTTCTAGAGTAGTACACTTTCAGGTGGTGTCCCTCTCACTAGAATCATGGTGGGATTATTTTCCTGAACATTTTCTCTTTCCTCAGGGTTATGCACACTCTTTCCCTTTTAGCAAGCATGCAGGCATCTAGGCACTAGAAAGACCCACAGCTCCTCCTTACGAAAATACAGACTTTAGGGGATGTCCGCTCACCTGGGGAAACGGACTGTCAGGCAGACACCAGTACTGCTCACACAGTAGTCCTTTAAGTACTCTTTGAAGCACTTCATTCCTTGGTTGGGAAGTGAAACTGGAACCAAGTGAGGTGGTTTGAATACCAATTTTACAGACATTTTCATGTCATTTGATATGAATCCATTATCTCATGCTTTAGAATTAGGTTGGGTTGACTCCCTTTCAAATCACACTTACTAGCTGCCATCCAGACACAGCATTGGTGTAAGGTAATGTATCTCACAGCAGGAAGCAATGATACTGATCCAAGGAAAAAGTACAAACAAACACAGGGTGAGATCTCTGCATCAACCTTCCTCAAGCATTAATTAGGGATAGACCAAAGGGAAGGCCAACGTAGAAATACCCTCAATTTAAACAACAGCAATTGCAGTGCCACTGCTCACCTCTGTAATGTACCAAACATGAGGGCTCTGGAAGACCTAAACACCCCTCTTGCAAGCAAAGCCTGCATGGAACATAGCATTTTTAAAATCCACCCACCAACCATTAAAATGCAGGTTATATATTACTACTGTCTGAGGAAACTATCACACTCCATCTTGTGCCAGGACAAACCAGGGAAACCCAACATGGATCCCACTGGCCCCAGTATTCAGATTCATCCAACACACTGTGTCCTACTACCTTGCATATGCTAAACATGCACTGTATATAGACACCCCCTCATTATACACACTGAATGTCAGTGCAAGCTTCTAGATCTCAAAACACAAGAGTAACTTTACATAGGATGGGTCAGCAGACAGCGCTCTTTTTGACAGAGAGGAACGAGTTATGGGCACACAGTAAATAATGACGTACAGTATGTTGCCACAGCTACTTTACGTGATCCATGCAGGACAGGAACAGTAATTCATTGTCTACTATAAGTGCACAATTAATGTGTGCATTCAAAACAAGCCTTAGATGGGCCTGGGCTTCTGTGCTTACACTAGACTAGCATGACACCAATGGAAAAATGAAAGTCAGGTTACCTGTTTCACATATAGTTAGGCACTCACAGCAGGTTTACATTTCTGTGGACCATGTAGAGTACATTCAATCCCAAAACAGTGAATTTTACATTCAATAACCCCAAATTAACATTATTTAATATTTGTTTTCCCGCAACATTATTTAAAGAGTACTTGCCATTAGTTAATTCACTAATATTTTTGTTGATCTGCTCTCTGGTTTCTTTTGGGTGTTCCTTGAAATCTACAATTTCCAGCTGTGATGGGTAGGGCTTCTTGGTGGAGTCGATGAATTCCTGAAAGATGCAACGTGAACTGGCTAAGCGCATTTGGTCAAATATAACACAGTCTTAGAAACATATGACATAACTTAGCTGAGTTAAATTCAGATTGTAGATCCATAAAGACCTAAGCCAATACTTCAAACAAACTTCAGATAGTTTTAAAACGTGTGTATATTCTACAAAGAAATAAATTAACACAACAATCTAATTTGGAAGAAAATGTGTTTTTGAAAGACTATGCTCTACATTCAAATTAAATGACACATTAGGTGACATACCTGTCTCCTAACCTAAGCCTGCCAGCTCACAGCCAGCTACCAAGGGTTGAGCAAGGGAATACTTTATTGAGACCTTTACTGAAACGTTTATTGTGTTTGTGGCCTTATTACTAGTGGTAGGTGCCTACTAATAATAATCCACTTTCTAACAGTGGGTGTGTGTGATGGTCTGCAGGACCAGTTTTTACTTATGATTTCCCTGATATTTTTACAAACTTCCCCTGCAGCACGCTCAAGTCCATACAGTCTTCCGTATCTTGAAAAGCACTTATAGAGCATTTCTTTACAAGTTCAAAACTGTCCTATTTCCAAACATTGACTATTTTTTTCTAATTCTGTAATAGGGAACCACTTTTATTTTAGCGGCCCGGCCTATTTTCTGTGCCAGTCCAACCCTGGTCGGCTTAATTCACAACACAAACATGGGAATCCAAAATAAGTACATGTTCTATGTGCCCCTCTCCGAAACCAATTATAAGTTCTAAATTAAGCGAACATGTGTGATTATTTTCACTGATCAGGATCTAATTTAACCCCTTCCGTGCTTCGAACGTCCAACGGTCGTCGCGTGCACTACCTCGCTGGTGCTGCGCACGACCGTTGGACGTCCGAATCCCGTTAGCGCGATCGAACGTCCGCACTGGGGCGGAATGTTCGACGCGCTAAACGGGTTAAAAATACACAGTGTGACTTAAAAATATTTCTAAATTAGCTCAATCAAATGTCTGTTACTGGTCCTTAAAACATATATCTGTTTTTGCCAATTGATGTGGAACCTAAATCACTTTGGACCAAGAATGACAGAAAAATTATAAAGCAGGGATGTGTGGAAGAGAGGTGACAAATTATACAAAAACTCTTTCAAGCAGGTTTTTAAATTGGATTTAGGACAGTCAACCATGTTTCTAAGATAGTGGCTCTGACTTCCAAACTGAGAAAATATTATATTATTTGGTCACGCTCTACTTCAAGCTTGTTGTATATGTGCATGTTATTATAGATTAGGAAAGTTTGCTATTTTTGATGTTCCTAAAGGAATAGAGCCATACGTGGGGGTATTATCAAGGAAAGACACTATAGTAAGCTGGGGATTCCTTATTTGGAAGTGTTGCCCTCACACACCCGTCAAGATGTCATGCTTCATCACTGGGCGATTTTGCTACAATATCCCACGGGCCCTGCAAGAGGGCTCTTTGGTGGAGATCTTTTAAAGTAAACAACGCTGTGATGGTGTGAGCAGACTGGGGTAGGTGACAATACCGATCACTACAAGAGATAACTATCTCATACAGTGAGTGCCTACTCTGAACTAAGAGACTATGGGGCATATTAACAAGATCTGCGTTAAAAAACGCACATAGCACATTTCACTATCGCCGGCTATCGCCTGATTTTTTTGCTGTGTTAGCGCGTTATTATCAACTCGCAACACGTAGGCGATAGTAAATCCTGCGATAGCCGGCGATAGTGAACATTAGCGCATGAAAATAAACGTTGTTTTCATGCGCTAATGTGTGCCTTGATAATATGGTAGGGTGGATTCAGCGTTATGATCCACACCCCCATGTTATCAATGCCCTAACACCTGGTCAGAGCGGGCGTTGGGAGACCTGCGATAAACTCGTTTATCACCTGTCTCCCTCTCCCAACGCCTGCCTTGGTGATAGGGTGTTCCCACCTCCAACTACATTTTACATGTGGTTGGGCGTGGGAACGGCCACTTTGCATGTCATGAGCGATGTTTCTTGCTGACATGCAAAGTGGGCTTGAGGCAGGCGTTGCCATGCCCTTGTTAATAGGGCGCTGGAAGTATCGCCGCTTTCTCGGCACAATTCGCCGAAAAAGCGGCGATACTTCAGCTTGTTAATATGCCCCCATATTGTTTGCTAAAAGGGGGTTGGATATATTTTTTTTAGGCGACTGACCTTCGCCTTTTCTTGCGCCTAATTTAGTAGTCATACCCAAACTAGGACACATGTGGGTAATCTATTGATACCCACTACCTGAGTTTCCTCTCCTGAATCTGGGCAGGGTTATATTTTCCTTTTTACTTCTATTACACTATACTCGGTCCTGATGAAACAGCATGGATCTCTTCTGGACCAATAGGGAGTGAAACATGAAGACCTAATCCACTTCACCTATGACTAAACAGCGTTTCCTCATTGTTGGTAAGTAACAGTTTGGCTTCTGTTTTTGACCTTTCTAGGTGGACCCAAAAATAAAAATCTCCTTTTTTGGGTACCACCACAGTATTTTCAACCCACCAATTCACCAGCTCCACACACTTACTCTCACCATCGCAGCGTTTTTTACTTTAAAAGATCTCTGCAAAAGAGCCCATTCACGGGGCCCATGTGGTATTGCAGCGCCGAACCCACCAGGAGCAAAAACGCCCAATATTGAAGCATGACACCTTCAGGGGTGTATGGGGGTAACACTTCCAAATAAGGAAACTCCCTCCTTACTCTAACATCCTTCCTGGACAATAGCAATATATGGATCTATTCCTCTAGGAAGAGCTACCTCCTTGTGTTACATACTTGTTCTTTAGAGCTAGGGTACCCAACCTCTTTTTCTGCTCCCTGTCCACATCTCTAGTGATTTGTGCTTTTTTTGATATACACATCTCAAGCATTGTTACAAGGATCGTTGCTAATAATTTGCCATTTTTACATTAATCTGTGTAATCAGAGCTCGGGTGAAGACCATTGTCTTATGTAAGGAGGCGAACTAAGAACCACAAAGATCCACGAAATTGAGGTATCAAATACGGGAGTTGACGAGTAAAAGTAGCATGCAAAATTATACAAGAGAGGATTTCAGAACCTAGAATCAGAAGCCAAAACACCCATTAAAAGGAAGAAAAATACACGAGAGAAAAGTAAAACGGGAAACAGATACAGGAGACTTTCCTGGAAACTCAAATATGCATTATTGTACTTGCTTTGTAAGATTACGTCTGCTTTTTTGAAGCTTACCTTTGTGCAGTTAAGTGATTTGTCAACATACAGACGTTTAATCAGATTCAAGGAATGTGCATTAGAAAGTTTTGCTAGGTCCGAGGCTAATGATTGGTATCCAAACTCAACGTCTTTGGCGATTTCTATGTGAAGAACCTATCGGTAGAAAAAAAGAATGCAGTAAAAGAAAAAGCGCTAGGATATATTTGTAAAAATTAAATACCAGATACACTGGAATATGTGGCAGAATAGAAATGTCAAAGAACTTCCTCATCTTTCAACATAACATATTTAAAGTGCCTGAAACAATAAAACAAGTTAATAAAAAAATTGAAGAATTGAAATACAAATAGATGCTATTTTTTGTTTCTAATATAATATATCAAATCTAATATCTGATATACCTTAAATTGCATTGAAAAACTGTGATTAAAAATACATACATCTATAAAATATTCTCTTCAATATTGCTGTCCCACTCAGTCTTGTTGTGGGTTAATTTTGTAGCGTCTCATTAGGTAACACATCCTGTCTGCTTTAGGTTGTTTGATGATAGAAAACCTCATGATTTCTGGAGAAAGCTCCAATTCTTCTGCCAAAAGATTCGCCTCTAGGCGAGAATCTGCCCACAGAAGTTCCTCCAACAAAATAAGCCACGACAGCAGAATAATCCAAATGGGAGATCCATCACCTCCTTCAGAAATGGATGCACATTTTGTAAATCATCCCTAAGCTCGTTCCAACCATAAATTCTAAGTACCTGTTTTTTTCAGAGCATGCAGATAACAAAAACTTTTCAGATTTCAAAGGACCAGCTAGAGCAAATGTCTTGTGACTGATTGTGGAATCACTACCTAGCTTAATTGTGCTATTTTGAGTGAAGTGGAGAAGTGTGGCTCACTGGTTAGAGCAGCCAGACCCTGAAGCAGAGGTCAGACCCGGGACCAGGGTTCAATTCCCGGCAGGGTCTTGAGCTCAAATGTCCATGGAATCGATAATTCTCGCTTCGGTGCCTGACCTAATCATGGGTTCACACTCTGCAACTCTGGGCATTAAGCTTGCTTAATCTCCACAGCGGCCCCCCCCCCCCCCTGCGGCAGGATGCCTGGCTTTCACCTTGGGGATGCCCTGTAGGGGCTATCTCACAGGGAAAACCCAGGACGGGTTCCCAAGGCAAGTGCGGAGATACCCCTTCGGGGGTCGATTCAGGCGCTATATAAGAAATATAATAATAAATATTTTTAATTCCGTGTTTGTACATTTCCATACCGTAAGTGAAGTGTTTATTAGTTAATGCTGGAACGAAGAGCAGTATAAAACATTCCACAGTTCCAATATGACCCTGCGGTTGTCCATCGAAAAAGCAGCTCGTTGGCGAGAGAGAGGAAATTCTAGGGGTGCCTTGGATATGCAAGAACACTCAACCGGGATTCTTTTGTTGTTCTTATTAATACTAAAAATGGTTTGGATTATGCCCTATGCAGCACCATCTACCCTATACATAATTGATTTCAAAGTGTTTTTATGTGTGTGCTACCCACTCGTTTAGTCTTTCCCTAAGTCTATGATAGTGTTTGGATGTTTGGCTGCCTAAGGATGATGTGTTTAATGAGCATCTCCATTGGTCTGCTCGACCTCTGATACTACCTAATTCAATGATACTTTCTCCGAAGGCATTTGACCTCTTCCCCCAGGATGCCCATGCGAAGGGTAGAGAGTCAAGGTCATCTTTTTATAGTGTGTTCCTTGCTTTGGCCTTTTGAAGTCAAAAAGGGCCTAGGCTAGATCCCCTGCCCAATGCCCTCATATCATCCTCTCCTCCTTTAGTCTTTCCTTCCCTGCTCAAATCATAACAGAAACTCAAGTTCTATATCCATAGATTTACAATTTGACTCTTACTCTCTGGAATACTGTTACACTCACTCCTGTGAGTTTTCCTTTACTACTACTAAGTGGAAGCCACTGAACCATTACTGTAGTGTCAGTGCCTTACCAGTCCTTAAGATAAAATAACTATTTCCTTCCGAAGGACGTTTCTCATTTTCTTTTATTGGCTAAATCGTGGCACTCACTCTTGGGAGTCACCCTTACACACCTGCTGTTAAATAATCCCATAAATTAGGATTTGATGGGGTCATGTTGGGCTTAGGGTCTGGCCTCAGCAATTTCATCACCTAGGTACATCCTCCTGTCTCTCCTTAAATCCAAGAACTACCTACCTCTTTAGCACTAACACTTATATCCTCCTCTAATCATTTCCTCAGTGTCACCCATTCTTAAGGCTTGCCCCACAATTTCTTGGTGGACTCTATTGACCCACTATGGTGATCTCAATGGTTACCCTTGGATGCTCTTGGGCTGCAGCATCTATATATTTTTAGAGGACCAATATTGAAACAGTAAAGCGGTTATCTTTCAGACATGCTACCTTCCCCTCTGGGTAGACCTTATAGACCTACTCCTTTGGTGGCTATGGGTATCCTGAACTGCGCTAGCTTTGCTTCTGAGTAAACCCCCATAGAGCTAATACTGTGGGGTCTGTGAATATCCTTTGGTCTCCTTGGCTGTGCCATCTCTGCTTCTGGTGTCTGCAGCTTCCGTACATGTAGGGTCTTCCTCCCTGCTTCTGAATGACTACCATAGACCCATAGCCTCTTTGGTTATTCTCAGCTGCCCCATCTCCACCTCTGGTGGAGCCTATAAATCCAGTATTGTGGTCTCTGTTGTTGTCTTGGTCTGTGCTAGCTCTACTTGTGCCTGAACTTCATAGACCTAATACTGCGATGTGTGTGATTTATCCTGTGTTTTACTGTCACATTCCCTGTAGACAGCCACACACAAAGGGAGCTTAGGGGTGACTGATGGGCCATCCATATCCTGATGGCAATGCAGGGTAGGATGGGAGGGAGCAACTGATACTTACACCTGAATAGGTGAATACCCTCTTGTTGTGAGTCTGCAGCCAGGGCAGGAACTCTGTGTGCTTCAAAGACCTTTCTTGAAGTCTCCAACACTTTAAAGGCACAAATAGGAATAAGTACTGGATCTCTGACACCTCCAACGTAGTACAGTTCTGCCAGGAAGAAGGACTGCTGTGCTGCTGAAAGGACTGTCACTCTACTGGACTGCTACTCAGCTTGACTCCAGATCTGCGGTTAACCTGCTGCCCTCCTTGGCTGGATGTGAGAAGGACTGGACCTGAATCTCCCCAACCCAGAACCAGAGTGAATCCAGGGGCTTGCTGGCTTGCCTCCTATTCAAAATCTAAGGGACATTAAAGATTCCAACCCCATCCACTTACAGCAGCTGAACTCTGCCATCTGAGACTATTGTCTTGTCAAGTGGTGCAAATCTATTCTTGAGCCCTTGGAAGTGGGCTAAAGTGCTGCAACTGCCAAAATCTGTGCATCGCGTAGTTGCACCGCTCGGAATCAAAGCATCTCCTTCGACTAAGATACATCGCACCTGCTGTGAGGATCGAGTACAGCACTTTGCCGTCAGCACGGCACATTCCCTACAGCTTCGACGCATCTCCAACTTTGCGGGGCTCAGAACCGATGCATCACATACACCCAGAGGATCGACGACGACACATCGCCTCCTCTGTCTACGCCATTCATCAGATCTTCGTTGACAACGCAAACAAGGACAAGAGTGTGCCCTGTATCTTACCCGCACTCCATCGTAGTTGGCCTGAACTTTTGGATTTGACCGGGTCTAATGTGACCAGATAGCCCTGGTTGGCGCTTTGTGCTTTTTAACACTATATTTCAGTTTATTTTTGGTATCTTTTTGTGTGGTGTTTTCACTGTTTTGTTTGAAGTGTTGCACAAAAACTTCACACATTGCTCTTAAGTTAAGCCTGACTGCTCTGTGTCAAGGTACCAGAGGGTGAGCAAAGGTTAATTTATGGTGTGTGTCTAACTTACCCTGACTAGAATTGTGGTTCCTGCTTGGACAGGGTGCATACCTCTGCCAACCAGAAACCTAATTTCTAACACATTAATTTTTCGCTTTTGTGAGAACTGTTTATCTTTCTGAGTTTCACTGAAAGCTGGATAATGAGTTTTCAGCGTATGTTCTGGGGAGGGGCTGACCATAATGTACCATCCTTTGTGAGATATCTTCTGAAGACCATGCAGCTGAAAACTTCCTTTGCGTGATGTCTGGAAAGAAGTGTTAAGCATGTTATCAGGAAATGCTGGATCCTGATAAAGCTAGTTAGATTCAGATGCCCCTTTCTACTCTCTTAAAACCACATCGCCTGTCCTGCTCCTGCTCAAACAGTTAGACAACTGAGGAAATCCATTCTTCTTCACAGACAGATGTTTATTTGATTATGTCTTCAGAGGCTTTACTTGCTCACACCAGCTGCTTAACTTCCCCATCCTGAATTGAATCTTCAGCTTGGCACTAGGGAATGTCCCTTCAGGGGGAAATTAATCTTATTCGATTAACAAATGACAATCTTTAAATAGGTTGTCTTTGTATATGCTAGTTTGACTTGCTTTGGATTATGACTAGAATCCTAACAAAGGTTCAAGTAGTACAATACATACAACTTTCGTTTGAGTGACATAACAAAATGTTATAAGAACTACATCACATAAGACAAACTATAGAGAATAGCAAAATAAAATTACAAAATGATACCCCTACAAAAATTACAATATGTGCAAAGTTTAATAAGACAATAGTATAAAAAACAATACAATAATTAAACAGTGGTGCTCGCTTAGTTACAAAACAAACAATAGAGAGACAATTAACAGTGTAAACAGACAGTGGCTGAGGAAAAAGTTTTTTACAAAGACTGTTTAGATAAAACAAAAAACTGAAATAGCAAGGATTGCTTCCTCTTCAATAAAGACCACACATAGGTGTTGACGGCGTTTCGACCAAGCTAAGCTTGAATGGTCATGATCAGGACAAACAGTGCATATTAGCAGAGCATCCAACACATAATTTTGTTCACTAATTCAATAAGGGGCAACCTCATTTGACATTAATTACTCCTCAGGTCGTGGAAGGAGACATTTAATCAGTAAGATAGGAGTCAATCCAAAATAAGACCATACATATATTTGAGATTATCAGAGAAAATCGATTCCCTCTCTAAATGGCCATATACGGCACCATCACCGGCGACAAGAAATATCAGGAAAAATCTTACCAGCCCAGAGCTACGAGCATGTGTACCAATCGGCTACCGAATGGTACACATGCTCCTAGCTCGTGGGCGGTGATTGTGCCGTATTTGGCATAGAAGCGTGCAATATATATCTATAATGCACTTTGTTCCAGTCAACTCCTATCCCACAGAGGCATTGTTTTTGCTTACAGTACACAGCCTAAGCACAAAAGCTATTATCATAATTTCCAGGGATTTCAGCTTGGTGAAGTTAAGCAAGCGAACAAATGCACACAAGGTCTGCACTGCTAGACATTAGTAAATGCAAAGGAGTATACTACAGGAATATTGTATACAAAATGTCGTCCTTCAAAAATATTGCGAAGGTATAGTTTCACTATACTTACTATATACCATATATATGTACTATTTCGATAAATATTTTTTCAAGGTACAAGGAATTCAGAATATTTAACATTTGCTTACTGTCACAATATTTTTGCTCTCTGTGGTCGCTTCTTTTGGCCCCATAAATGAAACGAGCTGCTGAATGGAGAACAGATTTAAGGGGCGACAGGTGGGATTTGGGGAGGCCAGTAAGAAGAGAATTGCAGTAGTCCAGTCTGGAGAGGACCAGCGATTGCACCCTGTCCGTTTTTCGTACTGCCCCTCTGGACAGGATAGCCTGTTTTCTGGATAGTCTTCTGGCTGACCGGGTGCTCCCTACGGTGCTCGAAAGCACGGCTCTGCTCTGTGGTACAGGGAAGCACGGTAGCTTGAGGCTTGCTGATGCCTACCGGAGTGTGACTGGAGCAGAATGCATGAGAACACGGACTTCCAGCTGGCCGGGTGAGTGCTTTCTAGGGACTGGAATAGTGAAATCCCGCGTGGTCGCCTGACCCGACCAGCCGCCTGTAATTGTCTGTGGGGCGGCTTGCGCACCAAATCCTCACTGATTCGACCCCGGGCATACAGAACTTTCACTCTGTCCCCGATCAAGGCCAGAGGAATTCTGGGGGGTTAAGGTCCAGGGGGAGTTCGAGAAAACTCCAGGTTCTGTGCCGCACGGAGCCCACTTTTGTTCTTCCTCCCCAAAGGGCTCTAGGGGCGTTTACTCAGCCCCAAGGTTTCTGTAAGTTCCTGTTTGCATATGCCAGGGATATTTGTTATGACCAGGAGAAGAATTAAAAAAAAATAAACTTAAACTATGATGTAGCACGGAACATTTTAAACGAGCATTGCACATGTCATGATTTTACAATAAGCTGAGAGAGGAGACCCCAGCTTTGCGTTTTACTCCTCTACCCCTTCGAGCCTGGGAATATTCGGAGCTTTCACGCATGTCGCCTGAAAAGGGAGACCCACTTTCCCACAGGCCATTACTCCTCTAACTTTGCACAGGCCATTCCCCTCAAACTTTCCAGCACTCAAAATTGCTGAATCCATAAAAATAAAAGCAAAAAAGGACTACCCAGCATTACACTGAATGACCATGGAAGACAGGATTTCTCATGGACATAAAAAGAGACTACTGTGTGGTGCTGTGATGATTTCTTATGCAAAAGACTGTCTCATTTTGTTAAAACTCTGAAAATTAATAAAAAGTAAAAAAAACATAAATAATATTAACAGCAATTAAACAAATGCTATTAAAAAGCATAGATAAACAAATATGACACATTAATACATTTAACATAGAAATAATTTTTAGAGAGACATTTTTCAAAATAAAATTATATAAAAAAATAGTAAAACATGAAAACAATAGGCAGGCATTGGCGTGGCCGGTGGGTCTCGCCTTTGGGACCTTGTAGGTGTTTAGTTATCCAGCACAATATCCTTGGTGCAAAAACATCAAGTGTTGCATGGCTGAGTGCTTGTGGGGTCCCGAGGGGAGGCCTGTTGGCTGTGCCAATGCTTGTTTTGAGAGACTGTTTAATGTTTAGGTCTGGCCTAGAGATCGCTTTAACTAATATACCATCCTCACGTAATCAAAAAAACGAATAAATAAAAATGCACAAAGAAAAAAAAAAGAGAATACTCTCCATGAGGTCCTCTCAACAGAAATTGAAAGAGGACTACCAGATTTCAAGGTCCTTCATTTGCATCTACCGAGGCGGGCATAGTTCTTTTGAGCTGACATTGCAAATCAAATGACTTAATATAATCTAGGTAGCCCCCTGTCATACCTTTTGATTATTCTTGTGTAACTGTCATTTTTGTTGGCCTAGTGGGCAGGGTGAGGTCCCATCTTAGGTTTATTTAAAAAGTTTCCTGTGCCCTACCGCAAAATGGCTGGACTAACAACTTAACTAAGAAAGGACTATACATTCATCACCATTGTTGGAAAGAGACATAGGGCTATGATTAAAGGTTGATTACAAATTTGTTCAGGGAAAGTGACAGAGGACTACCTCCCTAATGATCCAACTTCATTGAAAGAGATATAGGACTACTCCTTAGTTCAGAGCTAACATGGCAGCCATATTAGAGTGGTATTCAGGATTATAGTGAAGCTTGAAACTAGTCTGCCCTCGAAACGCTAAGTCACCTAAGGAGGATTGTAATTTTGTCACTATATTTATCCTCCTTCTACTAGGCTGACATATCAATTGAGGAGTATTAATATTACAAACAAGATATGAAATTATCATTCATAATCATGACAGGAGCACACCTGAAACTTAAAGGAAGGAATACCCCACTTTTAGGGGACATGGGCTTAATCTCGGAGTGAGACACACTCCTTCGCCCCTACCGTGGCATGCACAACTGCGCAGCACTTGCGCTAGATGCAACGTTTAGGCCCTTTATTGAAGATGCCCAGCTGCCCAGCAAGTAGTTGGCATCTGCCACTTTTAGATTTGTGCCAAGTGCGCACCCGTGACTGTCGCTGCTTTGGCAGCGCGCCTTGACTTTGGACAGAGGGCATGTGAGGCCCTGAGAGATGGCCAATTGGCCCAGGGGACTATTACAATTGTAGGGCGCAAAGCCCTAGTGTGCTTTTTATAGGTGCTAGGAAATGTAATTCTTGTAGTATGTTTTATGCACCTTGATTTATGCTTATAGATGTGCTTTTATGCTTATTAGGTTTTACCTTCTACGTCTCGACTTTTCTACCTTTCAATCATGCGCCCACCTAACCCCACCCAAAACTCTACGCTTGTGCGTTACGGATCCAACTCCTGGTCCATTAACTACCCTAACAAAATGACCAGTAATGCTAAAAAGAACTTTAAACACAGTACTCTAAAACAACACCCGGAAACACTCATTGTAGATAACTACCACTCAGCGTCCAACGGCAGCACGAAAACTAACTTCATTTTTTACACCAATCTCGACAGTTTGGTCACTAACCTTAGCTCTCCTGCGACTGAAATCCCCTCAGACACTCCCCTCCCCACCCCTGATAATCTGAACCCTCCCGCACAATCTTCCCCGACCCCTACACAGTCCCTTTTCCCCTGACCCTGCCTACCCCCGGGTCTAACACCATTTCCAATCCTTTGGTCTCTCTCCCCCCTCCCTCCTCTGCACACTACCCTTCTGCTGCCGCACTCCCACATACACAACCTACCTCCACCGCAAATCTCTCTGTCATGACCCAGAACTCAGACGCCCTGTCTAGAATTTCTCGCCGTCCTCACCTGGACACTAGTCCCACTTCTCCTTCTCTGAACTCCTCAAATGGGAACATGACTAATCCGGCTCCCTGTGTACAACCTCTCCCCTCTCCTAATCCTAGGGACTCCATCCTATCGCTGACCCCTGTTAAATCTCCCTCCATAGACCCAAGTCAGTCTCGACCCCTGCCTAAAACCACAACACAGCAACTGAACAGAATGGAGATGAAAATTAACTCCCTTACTGCTGATTTCCTTCACTTACAACAAAACCTCCTCAACAGAGCCAAGCCACTGTGCTCCCTCCCTCTGGGTATTTCTGCCCCTATCCCACTCAATACACCTCTCTTGGCCCCACTCAATACACCTCTCATGGCCCCTAGCCCATTCAATACACCTCCCATGGCCCCATTCAATACACCTCTCATGGCCCCCCAGAGCACCCCTCGACCCCCCAGTCCAGCAGCGAATCAGACACTTAGTCCTAACTGGGATAGCCAGCCCTTTTTGGTACCGAAACCAGATGAGAAAAAAGACTCGGACCTCGCTTCCAAACAGAAGTCTGCCCCTTTCCACATCCCTGTTATTATTGCCACAAACAGAATACCTAGGCTATCTGGATTTAGGTTTAAACCTATAATAACTGATAAAATCCCACCGAAAGGAAAATAGCCATCACCGGTGTAAACATATAAACACTGAAAAAACACCTTTGCAGCCACAAACTAAGTGCCATTCAAAGAAAGGAAAAGATGAGTGAAAGAGTCATTTTTATTTCATCCTGACGGGCCCAATGCATTGTAACTTTGTTATACAAGGTAGCATCAAGAAAGCCTGGGCTGCTTGAGCTTTGTTGCTGTGGGATGTCACTAAAACATTGTCTCTTCGCCCTTCTGCTTTTTTCAGTTTTGTGGTCTTTGGTCTACAAATGTAGTGTTTAGAAGCATGTTTTGGGTCTTATTTAGTTATTTTATAAACTGTAGAAAATCTGGAAATATCAAAATCCTATTTGATATTTTGGCTAGATTTGATTTCACTGATAGGAAAAATGTCTGCTTTCATAAGAATCTTTCCTAATATATACCATCACATTTACCCACAGACAGATAATGGGTGAAATCCTTTGATACATCAGCCCCTTTTCTAGCGAGTCAGTATTGATTGTAAGTGAATTGTCAAACACCCCAGGCTTTAAATATTCAATGCAAGATGAAGTGTCCGGTGTATGTGAAAAGAATTTTGTCACCAAGCATCTGAGATAGTGGTGAAAACATGACACCAGACGTTTGGTGAACATGGAACGCAGTGTCACTTGGAATGCTGCTGAAAAAAGTTCCTACCAAGTTCATTAAAGATTGGAGTGATATTGTGTTTATTTTCAGTAATTCAGCTACGTATGTGAAAAAGTTGTATGATGGCCTGTCAAAATCGATACCTTAGCTGAAGGGCCTCCAGGTAAGAGATCCTTTTGACTTGCTAGATGGTATGTTGAAAGCATCTTTACAATCCTCAGAGTAATTAAAGTATGCTTTTGACTTTGAAGTCCATTCTGGTGCAGTAAAAAAATGTATTTGGACCTCATATACCCTGTGCACACGCTATCTAGACACATGCACTATCAGTGTAGAAAGCAAGCAATAATTTAAATTGACCCCTTGCATGCTGGTGACGGCTCCCGTCCTTCATGGCACACAGTGCTCGTGTGCTGATGACGGCCGGGAGCCGTCACGACCATGCCCGCGATCGGAATGTGCCACACAGGAGCGGAATTCCGGCCGCGGGCAAGGGGTTAAATAAAAATTCCATAAACACCGGAAAAACACTGTTTCTGTTGTTTTCAATGGTGCGAAAATGTGTAACCACTGATAACCTCTGTTTTTTAAGGTATTGAAAAAACTGAAAAAATCCCACCAGAATTTACCAAAAATAGAAACTGAAAACAGGAAAGCCTAAGAATACCTAATACTGTCCACTCACCTAGACCCCCTGCTCAATACACCTCTATCCACCTAACTCCCCCCATCATCGACACTGCTCGCCCTCTCTCTTGTATGCTCCTAAACTGCAGATCAGCAGTACAACATGCCACTGACATTGCTGAAGCTCTTTTTGCTGAAGAAGTTGACATCGCTTTCCTCACTGAATCCTGGCTCAATTTCCATCACCCCCCCCCCAGGGTACAACATAATCAGACAAGACAGGCCGATCAAAACAGGGGGGGGGACTAGCCATCATCCACAAAGCTGGAATACAGATTACCAATCTCAAACCTGCAGGATACTTATCGATTGAATACCTGGGTGTCGAACTCACCACTAAGGGCACCTCATCCATCAAATTTCACACCATCTACCATCCGCCTAGAGAACGTACTCTCTTTCCCGAAGAACTAACAGACCTATTAACACAGTTCTCCTTGACAGACACCAAAGACGTGCTCCTGGGTGACCTCAATATCCACTGGAACGACCCTAAAGACTCTACTGTCCTGAACCTATCCAACCTTCTGGAAATACATAACCTCAAACAACTATGCAATAAGCCAACTCACATCAAAGGTGCAACACTAGATGCGATCCTTACCAACAGCGAACTGCTCTCTCTGAGAGCGATTTCTCCCATTGACTGGTCCGACCACCACCTCATACTGTTCAGGATTGACACGCCGGTCAGCCACCAACGTATTTGTGACGTCAAAACCTAAACTCTTGACCAGAAACATCAAAAAAGTCCCATTATCCGAACTTGAATCCATGATTCATCCACATCTTCAACTTCATCCCTCATCATGGACGGCTGATGACCTCACTACACACTTTAACTAAAAAATGGCAGAGGGTTTAGACCAAGTAGCTCCACTCAAACTCAAACAACAGAGGCAAAACAAATCGAAACCCTGGTTTAACGTGGAGCTAAATGATGAACGGCGCCAACTCAGACAAACGGAAAGGGCTTGGAGGCTTAACCCCTCGACCTTACACCTAACACAACTTAGATCTGCTCGGCAGGCATACAAAAAACACATTTTCAGTGAAAAGGAGTCCTTTTTCCGCAGCCAACTAGATCTGGCAAAAAGCAAACCGAGAGAACTCTTCAGCATTGTCAAAAGCCAAACTAACGGCACCCCCTCTCAAGATATTGAAGCCACAAATGAACGATGTGAAGAAATTGCCACCTTCTTCACTAATAAAGACATTAAAATTGATCAATCCTTCGTACAAACTTCGTACACCCCCACCAGAACACTCAGGTCCACAACTGCCTGCCTTGTGAGAGTGCCCAGATGTAAGAAGGCCAGGATGGGAGGAAGATCGTTCAGAGTAGCTGCAGCCAAGCTATGGAACAGTCTACCTGTCGACATTCTCCAAATCCCTCATCTCCTCCCATTCAGGAAACGAATCAAAACATGGCTCTTTCCTCCACCCCTATAATAATCGGCCAGCCTCAGTTTCACCCCCGTCAATAAACCACAGGAGTAGCTATCAGCGCCAGGATACCTGCCAGGTGACAGTCGCGCTTTATAAATATTTTAAATAATAATAAATATAAATAACAAACTGTAAACACTCCTGCCCTCATAACCTGGCCCCTTCTACTTCCCATGACTGTGAGAAGTTGGCCCGATATGCAGCGTTCGCTATTCTAGCGACCACTATGTATCGTTCCAAACGACCCTTATGGTGATTGGTTGTAAGTCACCAGAGAATTGCTTCGATGGTCGTGCTGTTTAAGAAAGCGTGCAGGTTTTGATGATGGCCGGTCCCTCAAGGTCTCGTCGCACCCACAGATCTCAGCTGAGCTGACGACGTGGGTAGAGGTCAGAGGTGCCAGGGAAGCCGGTTCTCGTTGAACTGGGCCGTCGGATCCTTGAGGAAGGACTTGCAGCAAACCGCAGAGTTCTTAGATGGTGCCCGCTGGTGCAGGGTGACTACTCCTTAGTCACAATGGAGAAATCTTGAGAAGAGTCTCGAAGTCCTTTCGTAGAAAGTATTCTTGATTCAAAGATGATCTAATTTGGAAGGGTCCCTGCTCCGGCCTTTATCCAAAAGAAAGGGGTGGGTACATGACTAGGTCCTGCCCTAAGGGTGGGACCAGGAAGGGGGGTAGTTACACCCCTCTCCCTCTGCGGGACTTTCCCCAGGTCAGGGGCTGCGCGCCCCTGGAACTGGTTCTAGCCGGCAGATGCGTAGTGAGCACCGGGGTGCCACTCCGCAGTCACCTTCTTGTAAAGCCCTACCTACCCAGAATACACAAACCCTGTCTGGGACGGTGCGAACACCGCCCTTGACAGGAAACCCTTTGTCCAAGCTCTCCTCGCTGGAAGGACTCCCAGCAGCAGGAGGTCAGACTCGTGTCTGTGGTGGCAGCATCCATTTTGTGGAGCTGAGGCTTCAGTTAACTTTAACCGGGGTTCACAGTTACGTACATGTCGTGTCCCTCTAGAAGGGTGGAATGCTAACCTCGTCGCCAGAATTGGTGAGGGGGCAGCATCCCGATTCGTATGACACCTTACTCGACATGTCTTGATAACGCGGTACCGAAGTTACCGATGTGATACGCGTTATCATGGAACAGCCATTGGGTCTTGGTTCCGCAAGCTGCAACCGGGCTCGGCTCGTGCCAGAGCCCAATTCACACGGTTCCACGCACTCTGCCTCCAGGATTGTCAAGGCCTGCCATAGGAGTGACTGAGAGGAACTCGGGTGTCCATTTTAAGGTTAGGTGTAGGGATACTACACCTATAGCGACGGGCTAGTACGCCACGTGGCCCCAGCTGTCGTGCAGCCAGTTGTGTCAGATTTAGATGGCCATCCAGGGGTGGCATAATACATGCTTCAGCCCCTGGTAGGCCCTGGGTACACCGATGCCCTGTGTTACAGGGTCTGACAGGGTGGCCCAGTTCCAATTGGGTAATGCACCTAAGGTACACGCATCAATTTAGTGAGAGAACAGCTAGGCTGTGGGTCTGATTGGCAGGCCCACAGCCCGAGAAAGTCGTAAACCAGTGAAACAAAAGCAAAAAGTCCGGGTGATCATAGGATTGCAGACCCTACTCTCCTACATGACCCCCCCCCAAACGTTGGGACAATAAGCTAACCTTGACCAGGTGAGTCTTCTTGTTCTAAGTGGAAATACCTGGAGAGCCCATCTGCATTGCCATGATCAGTGCCAGGTCTATGCTCCACTGTGAAGTCCATCCCCTGTAGGGAAACGGACCACCTAAGCAGTTTGGGGTTTTCACCCTTCATCTGATTTAGCCATAGGAGGGGCTTGTGGTCGGTCTGAATCTTGAAATGAGTGCCAAACAAGTAGGGCCTCAGTTTCTTCAGGGCCCACACCACAGCAAAGGCCTCCCTCTCTATAGCTGACCAATTTTTCTCTCTGGGGGTCAGCCGTCTGCTTATGAAAGCAATGGGCTGGTCATTACCATCGAAATTCAGTTGAGATAGAACAGCTCCCACACCCAACTCAGAAGCATCTGTTTGGACAATGAATGGTTTGGAGTAGTCTGGACTCTTGAGGATAGGTGCCGTGCACATGGCCTGTTTTAGGTCATCGAATGCTTTTTGACAGCTCGCTGTCCACTGAACTTTTTTGGGCATTTTCTTACTCGTCAGTTCATTAAGCGGAGTCACAATCGACCCGTAATTCCTGACGAACTTCCGGTAGTAACCAGTCAGGCCCAAGAAAGCTCGAACCTGAGTCTGGGTGGTTGGAGGAGCCCAGTCCCTGATTGACTGTATCTTGCTCTCCAGTGGTTGAACTTGGCCTCCACCGACAAGGTGGCCCAAGTATACAACCTGTGTCTGCCCTATCTGGCACTTGGTAGCCTTGATAGTGAGACCTGCTGCTTGCAGCGCCTCTAACACTTTCCGCAGGTGGACCAGGTGATCCTCCCAGGTGGAGCTAAAGACAGCGATATCGTCAAGATACGCCGCACAGAAGCCATCCAGCCCAGTGAGAACGTGATTCACCAACCGTTGGAAGGTGGCAGGTGCATTTTTCAAACCAAAGGGCATCACCACGAACTGATAATGCCCACCAGGGGTAGAAAATGCTGTTTTGGGCTTAGCGTCCTCAGCTAACCTGATTTGCCAATACCCAGCTGTTTGGTCAAACGTGCTTAAGTAGTTGGCCGAAGCCAACCTATCGATAAGCTCGTCTGCCCTTGGTATTGGGTGGGCGTCAGTCTTAGTGACTGCATTGAGACCCCTGTAGTCTACGCAGAACCTCATCTCTTTCTTACCGCCCGGGGTGTGAGGTTTCGGCACTAGAACTACGGGACTAGCCCAGGGGCTGTCCGAGGGTTCAATGACTCCCAGCTCCAACATTTTCTGCACTTCACTCTTGATGCAGTCTCTAACGTGATCAGGCTGCCGGTAGATTTTACTCTTGATGGGCAAGCTGTCGCCAGTGTCAACCTCATGGGTACACCAATTGGTCTGGCTGGGTGTTAGAGAGAACATATATCGGAAGGATTGAAGAACCTGTTTACAATCCTCCTGTTGATGTTCGGAGAGGCTGCCACAAAAGACAACACCATCTACCGATCCATCGTCAGGATTCTGAGTGAGCAGGTCGGGGGGAGGGTCACTCTCCTCCTCCTGTCCCTCATCTAGGGCCATGAGCAAACTCATGTCCTTCCTGTCGACATATGCCTTGAGCCTGTTGACATGGAGCACCCTGTGGGGGCTCCGGGGAGTTCCCAGGTGTACCAGGTAGGTGACCTCTCCCTTTTTCTCCAGGATGGTGTAGGGCCCGGACCATTTGTCCTTGAGTGCTGCTGGGGCCACTGGCTCCAACACCCACACCTTCTGTCCGGGCTGGTAAACAGTCAAGACAACCTTTTGGTCATGCCAAGTTTTCTGGAGTTCTTGGCTGGCCTTAAGGTTTTCGGATGCCTTCTCCATGTATTCGGCCATCCGCGAGCGGAGACCAAGCACATAGTCCACTATGTTGGTTGCAGGCTTTTTGAGAGGTCTCTCCCATCCTTCCTTCACCAAACACAGGGGTCCTCTTACAGGATGCCCGTACAAAGGTTCAAAAGGGCTGTAGCCAACCCCCTTCTGTGGGACTTCTCTGTAAGCGAATAAAAGGCAGGGGATCAGGACGTCCCATCTACGCCGAAGCTTTTCAGGTAGTCCATGAATCATCTCTTTCAGGGTCCTGTTAAATCTTTCAACAAGCCCGTTGCATTGTGGATGATAGGGCGTGGTGAACTTGTAGTTGACACCACATTCCTTCCACATAGCAGTTAAGTAGCTCGACATAAAGTTTGCACCTCTGTCGGAGACGACCTCCTTAGGGAAGCCCACTCTGGAGAATACTCCAACTAGGGCTCTTGCCACAACAGGCGCTGTAGTGGCCCTAAGGGGAATAGCTTCAGGATACCTGGTGGCATGATCCACTACCACCAGTATAAACTTGTGCCCTGATGCTGTTGGTGGTTCCATGGGACCGACGATGTCAATCCCCACCCGTTCAAAGGGCACCCCCACCACAGGCATTGGTATAAGGGGGGCCTTTGTCGTGCCACCTGACTTACCACTGGCTTGGCAGGTGACACAGGAGCGGCAAAACTCCTTGGTATCTTCGTTCATGTGAAGCCAGTGAAAGTGCGAGACAAGCCTGTCCCACGTCTTCGTCTGGCCTAAGTGTCCTGCTAAGGGAATCTCGTGGGCCAAGGTAAGGAGGAAACCACGCTGAGACAAGGGGACGACCAGCCTCCTGGTCATGCCAGGCTTGGGGTCTCTTGCCTCAGTGTACAGGAGTCCATCTTCCCAGTATACCTTGTGGGTACCTGTGGCGTTCCCAGCAGCCTCAGCAGCAGCCTTCTGTCTGAGGGGTTCAAGAGAAGGGCAGGCTAACTGGTCCTTCCCCAGGTCCTCTCGTGTGGGTCCCCCTGAACCCAGAAACTCAGCTTGATCAAGCTCGAGTTCTTTAGGTTCAGTTTCCCGCAATTCCTGGAGGTCAGCCTCCTCTGAGACCTGATCCTCGACCTGGGGCAAGGGGGAAGGCGAGGCCTTAACCCGACTGCTCTTCTTCTTGGGTGGTGTCTGGTCCGTTGTTCCAGGATCCAGCACCTGTTCAGTGGGGCATCGTCTGACCTGTGACCTGGTCACAGCAAACACGTGTGCTGGCAAGCCTAACATCTCCATGTGAGTCTGTTGCTCCACTTCTGACCATTGTGATGACTCCAAATCATTGCCCAACAAACAATCCACTGGGAGGTCTGAACTAACAACAACCTTTTTCTGGCCATTTAACCCCTCCCCAGGAGAAAGCAACAATCGCCATACTATGACTGGTAGTGACGTTGCTGGCATTGGTCACCAGGAAATCTGTACCTGGCATGATCTGTCCAGGGTCCACAAAGTTAGGCGTCACCATGGTGACGCTGGCACAAGTGTCCCTATAGGCCTGAGCCATTCTTCCATTTATTAAAGGCGTCTGTCGGTATTTGCCCAAAGTATTGGGACTGACATCAGGGGATATATCCACATCCTCTGTACAGACAAGGACAGCCTGAGTGAGCGTACCAGCTAAGCTGTCACACCCCTCAGAACCCAAGGTTAACCCAACTAGTCCCTTGGGAGGCGCACTACTACTGCTGGCTGTACTAGGGGGCACAGGTGCCTTAGGGGCTGCAGTAGCAGGAGTCTGCCCTCCTTTCTTGGTGCACTCACTAAACCAGTGAGTTTTACTTTTACAGTATTGGCACCACCTTTTCGATTGGCCTTCTTGATTCTTCTTTTTCTGGGAAGCCTGACCCCCCCCCCTCTTTGGGTTGTTGGGGACCTGTCGAAGACTTCTGGTCAGTTTGTTCCCCTTTTGAATCTTTACCCTTCTGGTCTGCTTTCTTCTGACCACCCTGGTTCTGGCCCTGGTTTTGCTTAACCCTTGTTCTGACCCATCTGTCTGCCTTCTTTCCCAATTCTTGGGGAGAGGTCAGATCCGAGTCGACAAGGTGCTGATGCAACAACTGGTTCTGACAATTGTTTAAAATCTGTTCTCGCATGATCAAATTATACAATCCTGTGTAATCAGTAACCTTACTGCCCAGCAACCAGCCCTCCAAAGCCTTAGTGGCACAATCAACGAAATCAGACCAGTCCTGAGACTGAGTTTTCTGGGTATCCCTGAACAGCAACCTGTACTGCTCAGTGGTTAGGCCGAACCCATCAATCAGTGTGCTCTTCAGGACCTGGTAATTGTTAGCATCCTCTACCCTTGTGGTGAGGAGCTTATCTCTACCTTTACCTTCAAAGGAGAGCCACAAGATAGCTGCCCACTGACTCTTGGGGATGCACTGTACAGTGCAGGCCCGCTCCAAAGCAGTAATCCATTTGTGGATGTCGTCCCCTTGCTTAAAGGGGGGCACTATCTTATTCAGGTGCTTAGTGTCTAAACTCCTGGGTTCCCGTGGGGGAATGCTGCCACCAGTGGGAATTGTCCCACTCAACTCTTGCTCTCGAGCAAAGGCGAGTCTCTCTTTGGCTAGGGCAAGTTCTTCCCTCTCGATCCGCAGATTGACTTCCCTCTCCTTTGCCTCGTACACTCTCCTCTGAGGTGATGTCATCCCTCTTCGAGCAGAGCCTCGAGAGCCATTGGTTCGAGCGGATCTGTTAGAGCCTCTCGATAGAGACCTAACTCGTCTGTTCCCAATGTTAAGCTGGCCCGAGAGAGGGCCCAGGGGTCCCCTAGTACCAATCTCGTGCCGGCTTAAGTTGTCCTGAGTTCGTTGACTAACTATGACTGGACCTTTGTCTGCCTCGTCCCCAGATGTCTCTGGTTCCTCGTCCTCCTCTTCGCCCTCGGCAGAGAGATGGATAAGGTCAGGGTCACCTCGGGTTCCCTCGAGGGGAGGCATCTCCATTTCTGGATGAGAAGGGCCGGTGTTACCCGCCCTCTTTGCATCATAAGTCTCCAAGAGACCAATCAGAAACGGGATGGTAGGGTTTGCACCCTGTTTTATCTTCCGAGATGTACAGATCTGTCTCATCTCGTCGAAGCTAAGTGCAGCATATCTGGAGGTGACCTGTGGAAGGTCGTCTGACACAAGGGGAGACTCAGAGTTTCCTCCTTTGTCTGACATGCTGCTTCTAGTGTGGTGTAAGTGATGCACCTACCTACACTATGGGTTTACCTACTGATCCCTTGCTAAGAGTTGTAGCCAAGGTGTGCTAAGCCTTGAGGAGCTACAATAGCTGGTTCAGTAGAACTCAGAGTATTCTAAGCTAAGTTATATGTACCTGGAGTACTTATGCGATCTTTCACAAGATATTCTTAGGATACGCGTGGTAGAACAACAGCAAGCTCAAATCCCAACCGCTGCTCACCAATGTGAGAAGTTGGCCCGATATGCAGCGTTCGCTATTCTAGCGACCACTATGTATCGTTCCAAATGACCCTTATGGTGATTGGTTGTAAGTCAACCTTAGACCAGCTATCCTAGTAGCGTGGATACGAGCAGTCTTCGGGCTAAACTCTAGAGGGCGTGTTAAGCCAGCTGTTATACCATCACATACCCCTTGAACACCAAGTGAAAGGACACCACACAAGTGTTATGAAAATAAACAGTATATTTATTAAGAATCACAACAGCCCTGGACTCTTTATGAGGACAGGGTACTAAGCACAGAACAAAAGCTCTTAGAAAATACTTCAAGTGCACAATTAAAACAAGCGCCCGAGGGCACGGAAAGTTTAGTGGTCTCGGGCGGACCCGATAAGGCAAGTCGGAAGCGAGGGACTCGGGACCCTAGAGTAAGGAGGCTATGCAGGCACCGAAATGCCGAAGTTACCTAGCCACGAGGGCTGCGGCTGCACAAGTCTTACAGGCGTCGGGGTCTTCGCTGACGAGCCAGGAGCCGGAAGAAAAGGAGTTGCTGGCCGGCGACCAGTGATGAATAGTTCGTAGAGATCCAAGCCTGGATCAGTGATCGTTGATACCTGAAAGCAGAGGGGACCAAGTTCGTACTACTAGCCAGTAGTCAGAGGGTAGCAGGAAGGCACCGGATGGCCGTCACCTCGACTAGGTGAGTGGGCGACGCTAGGCTCTGCAGTCTCATGGACCAGGAGGCGTTGTCGGCGACCAGGATGGAGGTGCAAGCTGTCCCACGAAGGTTGATGCTGTCGGCGTCGCTGGGCCCAGGATTGGGGCAACAAGCCTTGGCAGATTTCAGGGCCACATGGTGGGCCTAAAATGGCGTCTTGAGTGGACCAGGAGGGTCCGGGGTGCTTCTCTCAAAGAAGGAAGCAAAGGCCAGTCTGGAGCAACCAGACCAGCAGCGTTGGTTGTCGGATGTCGTCAAAGAAGGGCACAAGCCAGCGGCTAGTGACCAGACAACGTGCTGAGCAGCGAGCAGAAGGGCCCCACGCAGATCGTGGAGATGCTGGGAGACTGCACTTCGGTGCTGGAGCTGCTCAGGGTCGGGGCTTCTCGGACCCCAGAGCACTCACCAGAGAATTGCTTCGATGGTCGTGCTGTTTAAGAAAGCGTGCAGGTTTTGATGATGGCCGGTCCCTCGAGGTCTCGTCGCACCCACAGATCTCAGCTGAGCTGACGACGTGGGTAGAGGTCAGAGGTGCCAGGGAAGCTGGTTCTCGTCGAGCTGGGCCGTCGGATCCTTGAGGAAGGACTTGCAGCAAACCGCAGAGCTCTTAGATGGTGCCCGCTGGTGCAGGGTGACTACTCCTTAGTCACAAGGGAGAAATTTTGAGAAGAGTCTCGAAGTCCTTTCGTAGAAAATATTCTTGATTCAAAGATGATCTAATTTGGAAGGGTCCCCGCTCCGGCCTTTATCCAAAAGAAAGGGGTGGGTACATGACTAGGTCCTGCCCTAAGGGTGGGACCAGGAAGGGGGGTAGTTACACCCCTCTCCCTCTGCGGGACTTTCCCCAGGTCAGGGGCTGCGCGCCCCTGGAACTGGTTCTAGCCGGCAGATGCGTAGTGAGCACCGGGGTGCCACTCCGCAGTCACCTTCTTGTAAAGCCCTACCTACCCAGAATACACAAACCCTGTCTGGGACGGTGCGAACACCGCCCTTGACAGGAAACCCTTTGTCCAAGCTCTCCTCGCTGGAAGGACTCCCAGCAGCAGGAGGTCAGACTCGTGTCTGTGGTGGCAGCATCCATTTTGTGGAGCTGAGGCTTCAGTTAACTTTAACCGGGGTTCACAGTTACGTACATGTCGTGTCCCTCTAGAAGGGTGGAATGCTAACCTCGTCGCCAGAATTGGTGAGGGGGCAGCATCCCGATTCGTATGACACCTTACTCGACATGTCTTGATAACGCGGTACCGAAGTTACCAATATGATACGCGTTATCATGGAACAGTCATTGGGTCTTGGTTCCGCAAGCTGCAACCGGGCTCGGCTCGTGCCAGAGCCCAATTCACACGGTTCCACGCACTCTGCCTCCAGGATTGTCAAGGCCTGCCATAGGAGTGACTGAGAGGAACTCGGGTGTCCATTTTAAGGTTAGGTGTAGGGATACTACACCTATAGCGACGGACGAGTACGCCACGTGGCCCCAGCTGTCGTGCAGCCAGTTGTGTCAGATTTAGATGGCCATCCAGGGGTGGCATAATACATGCTTCAGCCCCTGGTAGGCCCTGGGTACACCGATGCCCTGTGTTACAGGGTCTGACAGGGTGGCCCAGTTCCAATTGGGTAATGCACCTAAGGTACACGCATCAATTTAGTGAGAGAACAGCTAGGCTGTGGGTCTGATTGGCAGGCCCACAGCCCGAGAAAGTCGTAAACCAGTGAAACAAAAGCAAAAAGTCCGGGTGATCATAGGATTGCAGACCCTACTCTCCTACATTGACCACGCAGAAAGAGCTCTGTATAAGGACAATCAGACCGGCCACCAGCTAAAAAACAATGGCGGAAATCGAGGTCTTCAAGATAATTTCTAATCTAAAACCTTCCACCCACACCATGGACCCCTCCCTTCCACAATCATAAAAGTGCTCAACCACACCATCTCCCCTTTCTGGTCAAAAATCATCAATGCCTCTCTCACCTCAGGCTGTGTCCCAGACTCCCTTCAACTAGGACAAATCAAGCCCATTCTCAAGAAACCAGGGGCCAACCTTAATGATCTGAACAACCTCAAACCTATCTCAAACCTCCCATTCCTTGCAAAAACATTGGAGTCATGTGCTCTCCACCAACTCAATAAACACATTTATGAGTTCAACCTCCTTGACACCTTTCAATCGGGATTCAGGAAAGGCTGTGGCACTGAAACAGCCATACTCAATGCCTCGGACGACATTCGCAAAGCCGTAGATGATGGTGATGCCTGCCTACTCATCCTTATTGACCTATCAGCGGCGTTCGACAAAGTTAATCATCCAGCTCTTCTTGAGACCTTGTCGAAGCGCTCCGGCATAAATGGTGCTGTACTAAAATGGTTCACCTCTTTCCTCCAGCATTGCTCGCAACAAATTAAAATCAACTCCTGTCTCTCGAAGCCAACAAAAGTCACACTTGGGGTACCACAAGGCTCGATCCTCTCCCCGTCCCTCTTCAATCTCTTCATGGAGCCCCTCACAATCATATTGAAAAAAGCTGGAGTGAGTTACCACCTTTACGCAGGAGACACCCAAATCTATTTCAAAATCAAGTCCCCCGACGACATCCAACACCTCAATACCACTCTAACGGAGATCGAAACTTGGTTCAACGTCAATCACTTAAAGCTCAACCCACATAAATACGGAGCTGATCCTATTGTCTCCAAAAAGCAACCATCGTCCTATCCAAGAGTGGCTCAAGAATCTGGTTGCTCTAAACCGGCCCCTCGTTCTATCCGACTCAGTTAAGTCGCTAGGCATCACCCTTGACAAGAACCTATCAATGGAGGCTCATCAAAAACTCTGCAAAAAGTGCTTGTTTCTCTTTTAAACACCTCAAGAAATTGAAACCTTTTCTTCCCCATGATGACCTCAAGACAGTAGTTCAATCCCTGGTTCTCTCTAAAATCGACTACGGGAACGCCATCCTTACAGGGACTCCTAAAGCTCACCTAGCCCCTCTAAGGGCAGTGCTGAACATGGCCCCTAGACTTCTATCTGGAGTAAAAAGATTTGAACACATCACTCCAGCTCTCAACTCCCTGAAATGGCTTCCCATGGAAGGGAGATGTATTTACAAGCTGGCCTGCATCACACACAAAACCCTCCACTCTCCGGCCCCCAACTACCTGAACAATAAACTGGTTAGAACAGGTCAAGCCAGAACACTGAGAAGCTCCAACTCACTCCTTCTCATTTCACAAAAAATGAAAAAGAAAACCACCCAATATCAATCGTTTTCTGGCAACGCTCCCAGGATATGGAACGCTCTCCCGGGAGTTCTCAGATGCAACCCCTCCTTCTCCTGTTTCAAAAGAGACCTCAAACCCCATCTCCTGAACAACGTCAACTAACCTAGACCTCAATACTCCGAGTTGACTCCCATTCAAGGATTGTTGATGAACGAACTATGCTAATCACCTTGTTTTTCTTTTTTTCTCTCTCCCTCCGTTGCACAGTTATTTATTTTCCATGCTGTATTCTTTATCCATGGTTTGCTTACTTACTGTCAGCCTCCTAGGTAATGTAAGGCCCTTCTGTTTTCCACAATGTGTATGTGAAGAACTCTAATACACACAGGTATAGCTAGCGCTATACAAAACTTTTAAAATAAAAAAATAAAAAATTCTATCCTTTGTATTTTACCTGTATTATAGCATGGCTAAGGATGTGCACATTTCCACCAAGGAACCTCACTTACCTTGGGTAGGGATGTGGTTTTTATGGTCTGGCTTGACAGCACAACTATCACCAGACAATTATGTAAGCCTTCATAAAGAGGGGACTTTGCTCCTCCCACATGTTGGGAGCCAGGAATACTTGTTTTGATTGGGCAGAGGTTGTGTGCTTCCACATGAAAACGTGCTACTAAAGTGTCCTAGCTAACTAGATAATGTATGTTGTTATCCCTGGCAGCAGTACAGATGGGAGGAGGGCAGTCTTTAACCTACATAGGGTTTTTGGTCTGAGTTGGCAGTGCCGCTCCAAATCCTCCTGCCTAGCACTACTGGTGGTGAACCACCCCCTTCGATCAATTACCCGGTTCAATTAGCTATTCACGGAACTAGTCAGTCATCTACGCTCACGGTACCAATGACTTCTGGTGGTGGGACACTTCAACTACCACTGGGACGAGGCACCCAGAGAACCCAATGGCAGTCAGCTAGATGAGGCCATGACCACAATGGGGCTTCAACAGCTTGTTAATTCCCCTACCCACGACAAAGGACATACCCTCAACCTCGTCTGGACCACCCAGATACCGGCTAGCCTGACAGACATCAGTCCTTGTGCTTGGTCAGACCATTGTCTGATCAGGTGACGGGTTCCACTTGCCACTCGACCGGCACAACCACCCCCGGAATGGAGAGTGTTGCGATGGTGAATAAAAATCGTGGCAGGCGACATAGTGGGAACTCTGCACAGAATCTTCCCTAAAAGGCACCTAATGGAGAACCTTGATAAGGAAAGTAAGTCCCTCAGTTGCAGGTTGAGAGAGGCCATAGACAAGGTGGCACCTGCTCGGAGGTAGAGAGTTAGGAACGAGGGCAAAGGGGCCCCCTGGTTCAATGAGGACCTGAGGGGAAGGAAGCAAATTCTGCACCTATATCAGAGGTCTTGGCGCCAATCATATGACCCAGCAGCGCTCGCAGAATAAAAATCAGTGTTAGCTACATACAAAAACGCTATTATGACCAGGAAGGCTGAATACTACGAGGCCAGTAATATGGATGCCAATAACAATAAGAAAGAAAGCTTCTGACTTCTAAAAGAACTTAGTCAGAAACAAGAGTAGAAATCCACTGCTAGCCCGGATGATTGCAACAAGTTCCAGTCCTTCTTCCTCCATAAAGTCAGGGACATCTTAACTGACATACATACTACACCCGTTGACCAGTATCCTCTGGTGACGGACCCAGCGCCTTCCACGGCAAGCCTCTCACCGCCCTTCCATGACTTGACAAGACTCCCTGATCCATCTGATGGACCGTGTCAAGTCGGGCTCGCCAGCGGACTACTGCCCACCAAGGGTGTTGAGAATGGCTCTTCCTGGTGTAGAGAGGGATGTCCTTGACCTGCTCAATCAATCATTAGAAACAGGCTGTGTCCCTGCTAACATTAAGGAAGCCAGGGTCACCCCCCTACTGAAAAAACCTGGGGCAGATGCAGGCAACTTTAAGAACTATAGGCCCATCCCCCAACTTCCCTCCTGGCAAAAGTAGTGCAACAGCATGTTCTCAAAACTCTATCACTCTTCATTGAGGAACAACAGCTAGTCCAGGCGGCAGGCAGGTTTTTAGGCCCACCACAGCACAGAGATGCTGGGGGTGATGGACGAACTTAGACTCACAGCCGACAGCAGGAAGCCATGCGCCCTGGTTTTACTAGACCTATCCGCAGCATTCAACACGGTCAATCATGACCAACAACTGTAACGGATCTCAGAGTTAGGTAGTCCCATCCTTCCTGTCAGGCCGGGCACAAAGGGTACAACTGGTTGACCAGGTGTCTAATATTGGCGCACTAACATGCGGAGTCCCCCAGCGTTCAGCGCTGTCCCCCCTTCTCTACAACATCTATCTCCAGCCACTTGTGGTTGCTCTGGCCCGCATGGATTGCCAAGTATTCAACCACGCTGATGATACGCAATTAATCCTCCAGATTGACAACTCCTTCCATGCCCACGCAAGTGTGCAAAATATACTTAGGTTTACGGTTAACTGGATGACAGCGAATTCACTTAAAATTGATTTCAACAAGACCGTGGTTCTTGCCATCACTACCGGAAACAACCCCTGGAGCAACCTCTTCTGGCCACAAGAGTTGAGTACCACTCCTATGCCCGTTTCTGTGATAAAAAGACTTGGCATCAAAATAGATGCCAAGCTCACCAAGTGTCCACCGTGGTAGCGACCTGCGTGGGCGTACTGAGACAAATGCGGAAACTGGCTCCCCTCCTCTCAAATCCCAAACTACAAACGGTCATGTCAGCAATCATTGCGTTGCAATTGGACTATGGCAATGCTCTGTTCATTGGTCTCTCAGAAAAAATTGCTAACTAAACCACAAGTAACCATGAATGATGAAGCTAGGCTGATCTTTAGACTCCCCAGACAAGCACATGCCACTCCCTTACTGCAGCAGCTGCACTGGCTCCCCATTAAACAGAGAGCCAGTTTCAAAGGTCTCTGCATTACCCACAAAGCCATCCATGGCCAGGCCCCCAGTCCACATCAAGGAGCCCATCAAGAACTATATGCCAGGACGTACCCTCTGGTCGTCCGAGGCAGGCCTACTGGCCTGCCCGCGCTTCATAACTACCTCCAAAGGTGGCAGATCCTTTTCTGTAATTATCCCTCAACTGTGGAATGGACTATCGGAGAGCCTACGCAGGGAACCCGCCATTCTCCCCTTCAGGAAAAAACTTTAGACCCTTCTCTTTATCGAGGCTTTGGGCACAGCATGGGACTAGACTGTGAGCTTGTGTATCTGTACTTTGGTGGGGTTAGTGCTAAGAGACCTGTCGGTTAACAGGCGCTTTATAAATCAGAGTTAACATAACATAACATGACATAACATAACATAACATGACCTTTCAACCTACAGAAATACTATTCTACAGATCTTAGCTTCCATACAAATACATGTTCATTCCATGCTATTTACTTGTAATGCTACACGTTACCATACAATTTTTTTTTAAAGCCAGACCTATTGGCATTGCCAATGATTATTTGGACATGAGAACACACCACTTCCTCTTTACCCAGAACCTGTCAATACAAGTATTAATGTATTCATTAATTCATTCAGTTGCCTCTTTTACACTGCCAGGCTGTGAAGGTTTCAGCATACTTCGGGAAGCACAGTCTTATTTCTGGCATCTGCACACAACCAGTTACAGCTTTAAACTAGCTTCACTCGTGACTGATTGGTTTGCTTGGTGTCATACAGCTCGATTCATGAAAACCATTTTCTGCGAATTCTAAATAGCGATTAATACCGAATCGCAATTTAGAATTCGCATAATGGGATTCATGTAAATATGCGCGAAAAAACGCGATTTGCATCTGTCCGCAAAAGCCGATAGAGATTTTCCAGAAATCGCAGAATAATCGCAAAATCGGACAAATCCCGTGTTGAAATTGCGATCTCGCTAATATGGATGGAATTAATGAATGGATGAGTAGATGGATGGGTGGATGGATGGATGGATGGATGGATGGATAAGTGAAAGGAGGATGGAGAGAGAAAGGAAGGATGCATGACTTAAAGGGTGAATGGGTGAAAGGATAAGTGACTGGGTGGATGGATGAGCAAGTGAATGGATGGCTGGATGGGTGAAAGGGTAAATGGCTGGATGGATGAGTGAATAGATGGATGGGTGGAAGAGGGGATGGATGACTGTACGGATGGATGGGGTGAAAGGGTGGGTAGATGAATAATGGATGGATGAGTGAAAGGCTGGATGGAGGGATGGATGAGTGAAATGATGGATGGAAGGATATATGGTGGATAGGTTTGCAAATGGTTGAATATGTTTGGATATAAATGGGCACATAGATGAAAGGACAGAATGAATGGTGAAAGACTGAATGATAGATAAAAGAATGATTACACCTTGTAGCACCCATTATCTTAAGTAACATTTCCTATACATTGACTTTCATGTTAGTATGAGTTATTGTCTCTATATAATGTGTGTGATGTAACGCACTCAGAAACCCTGCCCTACATAATTGGGATGAGTAACACTATAAGAGAAATTAAATACACATGAGAGACGGTCTAAGTGAAGATGAGGGGCACCATTGAAGGGTGGTAGCAAGGCAGGACTGGCTGGACGGGGCATCTGGTCTTTCCCTGGGAGGCTGGCATGGGGGGGGGGGGTTGTTACTGGGGGTTGGCACTGCAAAGTTCCTTGTATATCCAGTAGTTTTCAATCAACCAGTGCAGCTTCTCTGATCCCGTCTATAACTCCTCCATTCTAAGTCCTCTAGGCAGTGTGCTGCAGCTCTGTCTCTGTTCCTAGTGGTAATTCCTCATTCTTAGTCCTCTAGACAGTGCTGCTAGCTGCTTCTCTTGTCCCGTCATTAACTCCCCCATTCGAAATCCTGTGGGCAATGTTACAGCTGTATCTCTCCTCACAGTGATAATTGCTCATTCTAAGTCCTCTGGACAGTGCTGCAGCTGCTTCTCTGGTCCTATCAGTAACTTCAAAACACATAGGTAAAATACATAGGCAATTACAATGCCAATAGCACTAACTCTCACAAATGCGAGACCTATTGCGTTGCAAAAGCTTGTTACTTGTTGTGCTGATGAAGTCTGGCACTCCATTGCTTTAGTAACTACATCAGTCAGTAGTACATCATTTGCAAATTTTGGATCATCTCCGTTTCTTAGGTTTTCTATGTAAATTCTATGACTGCCTGCACTTGAAGTAAAGTCCATATTTACTGATGCTCGCTAATCACATATCAAACACCAAATCATACCTCATACAGTATCAGCGCTGGAGGCAGATGTGAAAATAAGCTCAATATTTCAGGTGACTTACCTTCTTCAGTTTGGCTTCCGTGTCATTTCTTGCTCCTTTGCTAGCCAGAGCCAAAGATGAAGAGATACATATGGGTGAAAAAATTATATTTGCTTTCTTGTCATGTTCAATAATTTTTTTGTACATGTCCAGAGCAACACTAATGTTGGCGTGTAGGAGGGTAGCCATAACGAAAGACCTGCAACAACAAAAAGAAACAAAATTACCAATATATCCATGCGTTTGCTCAAGATGTAGTTGTGCTTCAAATATTCTTTTACATAAAGCGTGGACTAGTTGTCAGCTATTGTGTGCTTCGTCTCAGGTAGTAATTAAGTCCATTCACTTCGCTTTATTATTGACCCAGTGTCATCTAAAGGATTTTAGGTTTAAATCTTTTTATTGAAAAACAGTGCATCAAGATACATGGTTCATAAGCATTACACAGGTGAGTGCCCATCGGGCCCGGTAGAAGAATCAAAAGGCGCCAAGGGGCCTTAGCAGTGTTAGCAAAGTCCGACCTGTCTGGAAAAAGGCAGCTGTAAACAACATCAATTCCAGTAACTTCCCGAGGAAAGCTGCCCCCACCCGCAGGCCCCTTCCCCTCCCCCTTTGATCCCCTCCCCTTGTCCAGTGCTCATGTCTTCTCCCGGGAGACTGTGTTTCCAAGCATCTAAAGGATTTTAGAAGCCCAGGTCAGGAAATATTTTTGGATTACTCTGTTAGGAACAATTTAGAACCTTATTTCCCATTTTATGCTGCTTCAAGTCCCATAATACTACATAATGTTGAATTCTACATTGAATGTTTGAAACAAAAAATAGACAGAAGTGAGATGGGGAGAAATTTCACTTTGCCGGGGCACCCTTGGAAGGTGAGGGCCATGGGCAATTGCCACTATGCCCATCCCTTAAAACGTCTATGTGGTTTTCCTCTGTCTGTGCGTGCCAATCCCTTCTAAAAGGAGAACTCAAGTGAACAAAATAATTATTTATAAGGAATTAGAAATCTTAAGTATGCAATTTGGGCCCAATTCATAAACGCTGGTTTGGCTGTGAGTAGCTAAGGATCTCTTATAATATTCCTGGCCTACTACTGCACTCCTGGCTTAATCATGACTTACTCCTGGATTTCCAGGATAAGCCAGGAGTACTAGAAATGTAAGTCATAGCAGATCCACTGTGAATTGGTTCTTTTGTGTATAAAACTAATATTAATAGCACCTGTTACATAGATTGTTGGGGGGTGAGTCGGATCATATAGTTGTACAGTTTTCAGTTTGATTTCCTAAAACTGGCTTTACTAACAGATGAAACACAGATGAAGATGGAAACAAAAAGCATAGCGAGCAGTAGCATAATCTATACATAAGAGAGGTTGATATTTGGAGAAAAGTGGAGAAAAGTGGACAAGCGGGCACTAGTCTAATCCAGTCCTCAATTTTTGCTTGAAGCACATGAAAATGTATTGAAAAAAGGGATCGAGCAAGCACTCGGAGGATCCCCTAAATAATGGCATTTTAATGATCTCTTCACTTTCCAATGAATCAACAAAGTTGATCAACACTTTTTTAATAATTAAGAAGAAATAATACGCTGCTTCTAATATCCTAATCAGTACATTTATGTAAATACATAAACGCCAGAAAATGTAAGTGTTAGTATCAGTAAACCACAAATTTATTAGACGTCAGACAGACTTAACTAAGTTTGTTATTAACTATGAACTCGGACCAAAAGCTTAATTTCTATCTTAATACAATTACAATTTAATACTCACATATTGAGAAATCCATGGAAATCGTAAGGTATCTTAAAAAGAATTATCATGCTATAGGTCTGTTCTATTTTTAGAGGGTCAGAGTGTTCAAGATGAAAGATTAAACATCAATAAATGCTGAAAAATATCACATTCCTGGGGATTTTCCATTTATTTTAAAATCAATATATTCAATGAATGGGATTCTTGAGGCAATGACAGATACATTGGATTTACAACTTGGCCAAATGGCATTTTATGCTTTTATAGAAAACTTATGAGGATCAGGCCCATTCGACTGCTAATTTTAGGTCATCCAAAACCCCAAAGGGTGATTAAACTTCAATTGGAGTTTGTCTGGAATATACTTGGGTTGTAAGTTTCTGAGTAGGGAAAACATTGGCCTGTAATATCTCTCCCCATGAATATACAGGAGATAAGACAAAATGGCATTTACCACTAACAATGAAAAGGCCACATGTAGGGCAAGCATTAGGATCTCTGAAAACAAATAAAGGAAAACTTTACATAGAGAGGTACAGAGTCAAAACAGATGCCTTTTAATCAACACTTATTAGACGTGGCACATGCTTCAAGGTAGCAGCTTCACTAACAATGTGGATTAAAAAGTCTGCCAGTGGCTCTGGAACAAAACAAGTCTGGCAAGCTGTGATCACAGGTTGGGGGTAACACACTCAAATAATGTGCTTACAGACGGTTGATAGATAAGTAGAATTGAGGTCTCTGTGAAATGAGACAATGGGGGAAATGGGGCCTTCGTTGCAGGATGGAACCTGCAGTTATCACTATGTGATAGCTTACATCGAGGTACATAAGGATGCAGGGGCATATTATCAAGAAAGGGCGTTACATTATCGCCGCTTTTATCGGCAGGAAACTGCCGATAAAGCGGCGATAATGGGCTTGATAATATGCTGTAAGGAATTCCAATCGAAGCCCATGTTACATGTCTTTACATCTAACATGGGCTTCGATTGGAATTCATAGAGCATATTATCAAGCCCATTAACGCCGCTTTATCGGCAGTTTCCTGCCGATAAAAGCAGCGATAATGTAAGACCCTTTCTTGATAATATACCCCGCTGTCTTCAAGATGATGCAATGTTTCTCCAAGGGTGATCTATGGCTTGGGGTGATGCAGACTTCTACCTCTCATAGCATAGATGTGATTTTAACTCAGTTAACAACAAATGCTATTAAATAAGCATTATCTGAAACTTCTTCTTAAGTGCTACTGATTGCAGCATTCAGCTGATAAACCGTACCATTGACTCCCACGAGGTCAAGGAGCCTAATCACTGTCCTGGGGAGGTGAGGTGGGCATATTTGAAAGTCATTTTAATTTGTAGTAGTACTTTAACCCAACGTTTTTTTGCCACAGGCCCTCATTACAAGTGGACTGCAAAATTAGGATATGTGGGTTAACTCATGTTGCCAAACATATCAGAAATATGAGTTATCTCTAATGGTAAACATCGGGGGCGATCAAATAGGCATCCACAGATACATCTAAGCACACCAAAACTGCTTAATTTACTGGGGAAAAATATCCCAAAAATATATGGACATGCAGATTTTGGAATAGTAAGCATCAAAACCCACATACTATGCTTCATCATGTGGGTAATACTCGTTATAGGCGATATTCACTGCACCTATGACATACGAACCCCTCGACGTCATATTTAGCTGTGTGTCCTAATATCACCACAAACCAGGCCGTTAGAAATAAGAGCCATAGTCAAGTAACGTATCTAAGTGGATTCAGTTCGTGAGCATCCAGTTTTGGCACATTCATACAGAAATGTACAGGATGTTTTGGAGCCAACAGATATAAAATAAGACCCGAACCAAGCTACCTTTGCTTAAAGTGGTCCCAAAATAATACATCGGTAGAGACAGCGCTAATGCCTGAAGGGTTCCCATTCACACTTCCTTGCGTTCCTTAAATGGTGCTCCACAGAGATTTGGACAGGCATATGTTGGCCAAAAACATCTTAAGAGCACAGGGCGGGTGGACACGATGAACATGAGATACATGACACACAGAGGGTATTCCTTTACAATTTACTTCACAGTTTATTCTCCATACCAACGGCGCCATGCACCATATTAAAGCTTCATATAAATTATAACAATCTTTCATCACAATATAGAGTGGATTACGCACACAGGCTATGTACAAGACAACCCCTAATTAAGTTATTGGGCAACACTCTTGAGACGAAACATGTGTTGGCTGGCTGGACCATACAGTCTTAAGACATCCAAAATAAAAGATAACATGTTTCGCTTTTATGGGCTGAGTAGATTAATTTATCCCACGTGTCGTGCTTGCAGCAACATTATTATTGGGATTTTCTACCGTGCCTTAGTGAGCATGGGTGAAGCTACTCTCCCATCTTGCGAAGCCCATTAAAAGCAACTAAGAAAGGTCGGACTTTCTAAACTAATTGTACATTTTGTCTTGCTGTAGGCCCAAATTTCTCTATACACCCGAAACTATTTTATTTCCAAACAGCAGCCATGAAAACACTTTGTCAAATATTGTTTCAACGCAATCTACTCGATGTATGGAGAGTTCACAGTCATAGTTCACACAAATTCACATCCCTTTCATAGTTCATGCAAATTCACATCCGTTTGCATAGCGCACACCACCTCCTGAGCAACTGATTATATATAATTTACTAATAAATGTAAAAAATTAACCTATCATGAAAAGATCTAAAATTATTACATAAAAATTAATTATAAAACCTAAGAATGCTTATATGAATATTTAGCAAACTACATATTAAAAGGTGAAATTAAATAGAAATATAGAATACATTATTAAAAATAACACCAAGAATATGGAAAATGTTACAGTTTAGAGAGGTCAGATTTACAATTCTCCCTTCAACCAAAGCAATAGTGGGACTTTTCTTTTTTACTATGGAGGGGTCAACTATACTTTCCCCATTCCAACCAGAGAAACAGTGGGGAAAGGGATGGACTTTTGAGGGTTCATATTTACTATTCAAACTCCAACTTGAGCAACAGTAAGGCAAGTGTTGGAATTAAAAATGGGTAGATTTACTATTTCCACTTTACCCTGAGCATGAGCATGGAAAGTGTTGGATTTTGAGGGATTGGAATTACTGTTCTCACTTCAATGTAAGCAACAGTAGGGAAACTGGAGGATGCTGTGGAGACTGTTTACTACTTCCTCTCCAACTAAGACAACAGTAGTGAGGGTGTTGGACTTTGAAAGGGTCATATGTACTATCTTCAGTCCAATATGAGCAAAAGAATGGAAAGTGTTGGTCATAGATGGGACAGGTTTAGAATTCCCACTAAACTATAGCAACAATAGTGAAAGTGGTGGAGCTTGTAGAGGTCGGATTTACTACTCCCACTTCAGCAAGAGAAAATGGTAGGGAAAGTGTTGGACTTCAGCAACACGAGAAAAATCGTTGCACACTGGAGAGGTCAAAATTACCAGTACCTCTTGAACCCGAGCAACAATAGGGAAAGTATTGGACTTTTGGCAAGGTCAAATTGACTATTCTACGCCAACTACATTAGATGTACAATTCCCATGTATATAGAAATCAAATCTAAAAAAAAAATATTACTGAAAAGTAAATAGTATTTCTAAAAATATGCAATTGGTATATTTAATTAAAATTATGTTTACAACATCAAAAATACAAATAAAAATAAAATCATCTTAGAAAGTATTTACAAATTAGCCCACCAGGTATCTCCAGAAAGTGCCACAGAGCTGCGTCGCAGAGAGGTGTAAAGAGGGGCGTGGCCTTGGACCACTTCTCTGCAAAGCAGCTCTGTGCCGGTTACTGGAGGTACTGGTGGTAGAAAAAGGGATAGTTGGCTCCCAAGGTTGACAATGGGGACTAACTACTACTCCTGTTACCTCCAGTAAATCCCACACAGTGGGATTGCTAAGAGGTGTTTCGGAGGCCACGCTCGCCTTTCTCCACCACTCTGGAAACGCGACTGGTATGTTATAGTTAGAAATTAGCATTTAAAAAACCTTTGAAATTTCCTGAAAAAAACATAGGTTTCAGGGACATTATAGTTAGAAATTAGCATTTAAACAACCATTGAAAATCACTGAAAACAAACAAAGGTTTCAGGCACGTTATAGTTAGAAATTAACATTTAAGAAACCTTAGAAATTCACTGAAAAAACCATAGGTTTCAGGGACGTTATAGTTATTTAGACATTTCACTCGTACAAAACCAGAGAAATTCAGCCGTTGTAGTTAGTTCAGCTTACTATAACTTGCGCCCCCGCAATGCACTGCTGATGACGTCACATATTACATCATTCATGACATGGTCAGAGACATCACTGATGACATCACTGATGACATCTGAAATGGTTGTTGGTGAGCAAGCCTGCTGTGCAGGTGAAACACATACAGCGCTAACCGACTAATGAAGTGATTTTTTCACAGAAGACACGGCGTCGTCATCCTTGAATTGCAAGGGATTCTGAGATATTTTGGACTGTACTTGGGGGCGTCCTTGTAGACTACGTGCCCTTTGTTCTGGAGCAGCGGCAGGCAATACCCGAGTTTCTTGGAAGTCATATATATATAGCCAAAGTAAAGGATAATTCTACAGCACATTATCAATATTAAATTAATAATGACTTACCACAAAAAAATAATATCTAACAAGATAAATGTAGGAAGGTGGAGTATTATGTAGTGAAGCTGGTTAGGCTAGGCTTCACTATGCAATACTTTCACAATACCCCAAAATAGGTCCATAAAATTTACACTAGTAAAATGCTAGCTCAGTCCTGGTAGTGTGGCACAGAGCAGTCAGGCTTTACTAGAGGAGCATGTGTTAAGCAATTCAGAGTATTAACTTGAACGATAAGTAATTAACACAACTCTAAACACCAATTTCTTTTAAATAAAGTGATTTCTATAAAGATTTAGACACCTATATGAGCATTATTGGATAAGTAGAACGGGAGTTATGGATTTTAGAAGAAAAAAAAATCTGTGCAATTCACTACAACAAAACCTTATTGTTGCGGTCAATAGAGAAAAGCACTAGTGGCAATTGAAAACTTACAGGTCGAGTTGCATGGAACTCACTGGTGGTTAAAGTGAAGTGGGTTCAGGAACCAGGTCACAACAGTTAGTTGCATTTTACCTGGCTAGTAGGACCTGGGTACAGAGTTTTCCTGGCTGTCCCTGGTGCTTGAGCTGAAGTCGCAGAGGAGTTTGTTTTAACATTTAGACGATGCTGGTGAGGAAACAAATACAAAAACCTGACAACGGGGCCACTGCTGTGGTGAGTTGAAAATTCTGAAGGGTTCCCTTGAGTTGCAACATCGAACAAAGATCAGTTTGTAGTCAATTTGATGTCCTGGAGTCTGGGGGAAATGGTAGCCACCTGAAGCTTGCAAGAAGTCAAGGCTACATTACCCACACTGCCTTAGACCCATGGTACTCATCGTATGGCCCGTGGGCTGCCAGTGGCCCGGTAGACTTTCCTTGATGCCCCGCAGACCTTGTCATGTAGTCAGTGTGTAAACATCAGAGGGTTCGTAAAGACAAAAGAGGGCCACTGGAGAATGCAGCTCTCTTCTGTTTTGACTGCAGTCTTTGTGACATCATACACCTGGCAGGAAGCAAATGCCCCTTTGAAAGTCAGCGCTCACATCTGACTTTTTAAAGGGGCCTTTTGTAAAGCTTCCGCCTGCCTTCGCTGACATCTCTTCCCGCAGCCAGCACACTCCGACAGCTTAGCTAATGACGTCTCCGCCTGCATCATGCTTATATTATGCCACCTGCAGCCAGCACTCTCTGCTTCCTTTTCCGAAAATGTCTCCACCTGTAGCCGGCTCTTCTCACGCCACCTGTAGCCAGCATTATCTACCACCATTGAGGACTTATAAGGTATGGATCGCAACTGCTACATCTAGAGCAGAGCAAACAAGTTTTTTTGTTGATGTGTGAAGTAATGCCAATGATGACATAGCTGCCAAGTTTTCAGATTGTGTATTTAAGCCATTGTCAAGGTTTCTGTTCTGCAACCAAATGTATGCCACTTAGAGGGACACTTTCCTGCAAGCGAACCAACGCCATGAAGTCCATGGGTAAAGATAATTATTGGAAATTAGACCAATTAGATGAAGGTTAGCTGGTATCTTTTTTTGTCAAAAAGTTAAGTCCTGATGATGGTCTTATAGATGACAACACACAAGACTGAAACGTCGACCAAAGACATCAACTCCTCAGCATTGTTTGCACTGAAGGATACCACGATACATTTAGGATTTTGGTTGTCCTCGTTTATTTATGGAGCTGATGCATTGTTATGAACTGACCAGTTAATATAGATATACTGCTTTTCATGACTTTTATTTGAAAGTTTTGTTCTATTTCTTGTCCCGATGAATTTTCTTTGTGATTAACTTCAATACCATCAACTTCAAACATAACCTTTCTTTGCTGTGTGCTTCTTCTCTTTATTGTATTGTTTTACATTGAATATATTTACCTGAAAAGTTGTTGATTAATGTCAAAGTAATCCTGTGGATACATCGGGTTTAATTTGTCAAAGAACCTATAACTGATAATCATCATATTTGAACTCTTAATCAGGCTCTAAATGTTTTTCTTTAAATACTTAACAGTTGTTATTATTCTATGCGCATACAGATTGTAACATTAATGCTTGTTTACTCAAAATATATTTTTTGTTTAGTGAATGCCAGCTTGCACTGGCCCAGGAAAGAGTATCATCACATAGTTACCTTCACAGCTTTTAAGATACGTTCAGAACTATAAGTTTGATTTATTCATGAGGGCATTTAATAAGATTCTAATATAAAACAAGTTTGGAAACAAACAATAGTATGTCTTCTTCACTTGCCATGTTATTCATGATATGCATGAAAATGGCGTATGCCCTACCCCATCTAGCTTTTCTCAATAAAGCGCCAATATTGTTTGGGGCCAGAAAATTATTTTCCTACAAATGTACTTTGGGTATCTTTTTTAAATTTAAACCTTCATGGATTTCGAAATGCACTTAAAATGACACGAATAATATACCCACCCAGATCCACAGTTTAAAAAGAGTTCAACTCTAGCATCCTGAAGACTATCCTACGTCTGCAAATAATGATGAAAAATAACACCTGTCCCGATTTAAATACTCTGGCTCAACTGCGAAAGAATAGTATTGTTGAGACGTTTGTCCAACCATCAGTTTGCATATGGGCTGCAATTAGAAGATGTGCGGAAATTCCTAGCTCCATTCCCCAGGTAGATGTGGCAGGTCAAACCTGGCCATATTTTCCTACTGAACATTCTCGGAAAAAGTACTGTGACATCTAAAATATGCAGGTCATTATTCATTTTGACTGTTTTAACTTCGATTAAATAATTACCGCACCAGTTAAATTCTGTACCACGGAGCATTGGTTTTTAGCAGATGGGATGATTTTCACTTTGGGGGCTGGAGCATTCATTATCAAAGCCTACCTGTTCATGACTGCAGATGCGACTTTTCTTGTGAAACTGAAATTATTACATTAGGGTTAAAAGGTGATGTATGCTACAATAGATTTAATGGGGAATTAGTGTCACAATAGTTTGCGCAAAGGAGACACTCTCACACTGTTCACAAGGTAAGGTGCCCCAATACTTGTTAACAACTCTCCATGTGTTAAGTGCTGCACGGGTAAAAACTACTGGAAGGTACTGCCTGTTATTGCACTTGCTCACTTCACACCTTCCAGTCATTGCAACATTGTTTTCACATTACACTGCACTAATTTCTAGAAACTACATTTTGCACAGCTGCTATTCTGCAGCTTCTCCTATCACCCTGTAATGCTCATTCCCCACTGCCCCAGCTTTGCCAGTCTACGTTTTAGCTCCTGTCAGTCCATGCCTCACTGCATATATCAGTTTTGCATTCAAACAATTTGAATTGTAATGCATTTTCTTAGATCACACTGTTTACCATTTGCATCTCACAGCAACTGTTCCTTTTCTTTGCACAATTTATCCACGCTGTACACTAATGCCCAGGTTTACTAATGATTTATGCAGAGTTTGTTTCACACAAAAAAGCAACCCTGTTGCAAAGTGTTGGGGTGGGATTTACTATCCAACGCAAACTAGTATTTGCATTTCAAAGTTCCCAAGAGTAAAGCAAAGTTGAGTTATGCTTTACTAAGTGTCAACGGGGTGTTCCCATGCAACCACCCGTGGGTTTTGACACTAATCTCTATGCTAACTTAGTAAATATCTCTTATTTTTTTCTCTTCTCTCTTTCCCCTTGTATTAAGGTGTTCAGCGGAGCTGTGGTTGCTGCACTGCATTGCATCGAATGTTAGTAAATCTGGGCCTAAGTCTCACTTCATGTATTTATGTTCAGTTGTAACTACTCAATATGGCAATTTATTTGAAACTGAGGGAATTCAAACTATTTTCAGTTATTAATACTTTTGACAAGCAGGTTAACAATAATTGAAAACAAAACATTAAAAAGTTTGAGTGGTGAAAAAAAAAACACAACTCTCCATGGTTAGAATTATCCTTAAAATATTGATACACATTTGCAAAGTTATTTTCCTATGTTAATATTTAATTACAGTAGGACAAAAATGACCAGCCATTCAGTAATTGAGCACCATATGGCACGTGCAAATAAAAATGAAGGTGATCAGTGAACGGGTGGGAAACGTTGGGCATACTCAATAAAATGTACACTTTCTTTAGATTAGCTCGAAACTTTCCCTATGCTATTACAATAAACTCTTGCTATTAAAAGTCCAGAAAATGTGGCTAGAAACTTTGTAAGCGAGAGTTCTGGTGGACGCCTATTCAAATGTATGAGTTGCCTTCTCTGACCAGATCAAAAGCACCACATTCTGCTGCTGATTCACAAAAGCATTTATGAGTACGGGAAGCAGTACTACAACAGTACTCTTTTACATATTGTTTCATGCCTCGGTGATTCGGCCCCGAGCTTTCAATTAGTAAAAGTGCAGAGGGCGCAGTCCTTTCAATTTGTACTAATTCTATATTAATATTTGGGAGAATATTGCTATTTTGCATGGGAAATACTAGATATTTGGGGTCCATTCACAATGGAATGCAGGGGGAATACTAAAGTAACAAGTTAAGTTCCTCTAAAATTACTTAGTGCATAGGCCTCTTAGGGGAATATTGATAAGGAAGTGGTGGAGGGAGGAGTTAGCTTTCTTGGCTTAACGCCTCTCTCCGCCAATTCGGAAACGCAAGGCTGCACTATATACACAAGGATATGGTGCAGCATTGCGATTCCCCCTGTGATGGTGCTAAGTTTCACAACTTAGCGCCAATGTAGGCACCCTTGCACCAGAGTGCAAGGGTGTCTGCAAGCAGGGACGTTTGTTTATGTACAGGAAGGGGTCCCTTCCTGCACATAAACAAACCTAAAATGCCAGTTTGTTGCTTACATGTGCGCTGCTTCATGCAGCACACATGCAAGTGACAAAACGGCATTTGAAAAAAAGGTAAGGTTATGTACAGGAAGGAACACCTTCCTGTACTTACACAAACCATGGCATTTTGCTTTTTCCATGTGTGCTGCACAAGGCAGCACATATAGAAAAAGCAAAACGGGGAGAAATAAAGCATTTATCCTAGTTTCGCCAACTTAAGACCAGGGTATTCCTGGCCTTAATTTTGCCGCTGCATCCTATTTACGCTGCCCTTGTGAATAGGGGGCAGCGTCAAAATAAGTGAGAGTTGCGGTGGATGCCCACCACAACACCCACTGCACGTCCCTTACACGCTAAACACAGCGTGAAAGGGGACCTTATTCACAAGGCAGCGTTAAGCCACGTTAAGTGGCTTAGCGCTGGCTTGTGAATAAGGTGAGGCCCCTATCGCCATCACCACGTTATTAAAAGTAACATTGTGGTGGCAATAAGTGCTTGTGAATATACCCCTTAGTAGTTTCTGTTTCCCGCCATTGCAGGTGAGTAAACAACATTTTTATGGTTCCAGTTGGATGGAAATATAAAATGTTTTTAGGCATTATATTGGCCAACATGCTCAAATACAGGCTAGACTCATGAAGATACTATTCTGCGATTCTGTCCCATGTTTGAATGCTGCAGTGCAGGGATTTGCAGAATGCGTTTGGCTTCTGTGCATTCCTTTCATGGTACATGGAGGCTCTGCTCGGAAGGAAGTTTATGCCCTCTCAGTGCAGGAAGTTTGGGAGGAGGGATCCCCAGGAATCCGGGTAGATAATCAAGCTTACTAGGGTAGCATCCATGGGGGTAACAGCAGGCATGCTTACATGAGGATTGCCCACTCAGAGGGGAAAATGTGCCTAGCCCAAGTGGTCCCGGGGACAAAAAATAAAGCACCATGCCTCAAAGAGGGCAGTTTGAGCCCTAGTAAGGAAGGGCCACATCCTAATGATGATCATGGAAATAATGAAAGGGAGCGGGCCAGGCCCATTGGGAAGCAGGTCCAGGGCCCAAAAGAGTACCAGAGGGCAGGGGCGGCCTTAGGCATGTGCAAGCTGTGCACCTGCACAGGGCCACCAAACTCCAGGGGCCACCACGCCAATATATATCCTTAATATAATAATCCTCCGAGGATGGCTACATATTTGCGTGGCGGCCCCTGGCAGGGATTTGGCGGCCTCTGGCTCTGTTCCACTACCATACACCCTGACCCCCCCATCTTCATTGGCCTCCGTGCTCCGCCCCTCCCGGACCCCCTCTTCCGGGGCTCCCCACCAACGCTCCCTGCCCAGGGCCGCCATGAGCCCTAGAGCCACCCCTGCAGAGGGAAGTCATCCTGAAGGCCATCGAAGGCTGGACCCCAAGATCGTGGTACCTAAAAGAGTGATTGGCAGCATATTGAGGGATGGTATAGATGAAAATACACAAGGAGGACAATAAAGAGATGGCAAGACTGAACAAGAGTTGTAGCCGACATAAGTGCAGATACAGAAAGGGTGGGCAGCCAAGGGTGGGAAGGACAGCAGGGCAAAATCCTCAGTGAGGGAGTGCACCTAGGGAGGTTGAGAATCCCCACATGGAAGGGCACATTGGCACTGTGAAGAAGGAACAATGCAGGAGCATGGGGCGGCAAGGAGCAGTAACCCCAGGAGTGCAAAAGAGGGGAGAGGGGGAGAGGCAGCCCCATCTCAAGAAAAATCAAAGAGGGGGATAGAAATGATGGAGGTGGAGAGAAAAGTGGCTTTTGGGGCCAAGTGGGAGAATACAAGGATAGGCATTGAAGTGATGGCACAGGTAAGCATGATGCAAAGTTCATATGAGGAGGGGGAGGTATGGGCTCATTGGAATGAGATGTTTGGTGTAGGGAGGGGCTTGGAGTTGGTTAAGGGGATCCTCCAAAGAGGATGAGAGCATGGAGGAAGATGGTGAGCTGCCGCTGATGGGTGTGAAAGGTGGGGGGCACAAATGTAAAATGGCATCTCTGGTGTTGGTGCCAGGTGAGTGTCTGGGGAGAGGAATGGGAGAATTAAGCTGATCCACAGCACCTGTCAGTTGGAAAGACACCATAGCAGAGAGAAGAGGCAGCTATGATGAGAATGAAGACTTTAGAGGCGCACACAGACGACAATAGATGGAGATGGAGGGGTCACTGCAAACTCAGTTTGAGCAGTCAGACTTGTGTGAAAACCTGGGAGACTGAGAGGATGGATGAGTATTTGGAATGAGAGAAGGAGCACAGGAGGCGAGAAAGGTCAAAAGAGTGGAGACCTAGTCAATGTGAAAAGTTACAGAAAAAATAGTGGGAGTCAAGGGATATATACCTAGGCAAAAGGATGAAGAAGGAAAGCGAAAGAAAGGGTATACAGGAGGTGGCAATACAAGTAGGTGGAAGCAACACTTGAGGAAAGAAGGGAGTAATGAGCATGGCCACAATGGAAAGGGAATAAGCACAGACTGCTTGTACTGGGGAAAATGGAAATGGTGGTACTATGGTACTATTAAGGCACACCAAAGAGAAACGGGAGGGGGAGCAGAGTTGCAAAATAAGGCAACAACAGAAAACATGTCTGCATCCACGCATTTGTCATATATGTGCATAGTAACCTCTCCAAGCAAGCACTAGCAAGTACTAGGATATTTTCAAGCTGCTCTATAGGGAGATAGCAAGGATTGGAACAAGGGGGAATAAAGGGAACTGACTAAGACACAGAGAATTCCCACCAAATTTGAAACATTGGCAGCAGCATTTACAATATACGCTAGCATTGTCTATGAGAAATGTCCAGAAAGCAAAGAGACGCATGTTTTAAGTATGTGGATGTCATTAGAATGACACACATATGTTTCAGTGGAGTATCTTGGATCAGGTATAACAAGGAGTTCAGAGCAAGGAGAATCTTGACCCACATAAATCATGGGGTGCCTAGACCAAGGGCTTTGGCTACAGTATAGGACCTCGACGAGGCTGATGCCATCAGTGTACATGCTTTTTCAGGCCCAGCCTGTCCAAGAGATGAGCGGGACCTCAATGCAAGACAGAGGAGGGTGAAGTTTGCTGAAACTGTAATGAAGGAAGCTGTTTCACATATCTATGCAAGTTCAGGCATGAATGCTTGAAATGTGGGGAAGCATCTTTTGGTGCAATGCTCTGGTAGCTAAGGGGGCAGCAGCTCTGCAAGAGGAATAGGGGGAGAAAAGTGGCTTTTGGGAAAAGGCAAGTACTTTAGTTAGGGGGAGACTCTGTAGCAGTGGCTGCAGAGATACCAAAATGGTGAAGCTGAAGAGAAGTTGAAGTATGGCTTTTCAGTAGGATTTCAAATACCATACTTAGGACCACACACCAGTCACTGGGTTGACAACTTAAAGCCCATGAAAGAACTGGAAGGCATTGTACAGGAGAAACTGTAGAAGGATGTGAAGGGGGTAGGATGGCAGGCCCCCTTCAGGAGATGTCCATCCTGGACATGATGATTTCCCTGTTAAAAGTATGAGTAGTGGCTGATTCATCACTTGTCATGTTCCGAGGTAAATTCAATGAATGCTACACTGACATTGATGACACAATTGCCATGGTAAAGAGCTGCAGGACTGGGGTAGAAATGGGAAAGACAGGCATACAGTCAGATTTCATGCTGCTGCCAGTTCACCCAGCTGACTTTTTTGTGCTACGGATACATTTTGGGAGCAGTTACTTCCTGGATAAGAGTCGCATTTGCTACCTCAGAAAATTTCAGAAGTTTTTTGTGAATAGGTGGTAAAGAAAGTGGAGAGGTCAGAAGAAACCCTGCTCTACTTGAACAACTTTCTAAATATTGGCAGGGCAGGAAGACAAAGCAAGTGTACACAACTGATGAGAACAACGGAGCAAGTGGCTCAGGAGTTAGGTGGCCCGCTGACACCAGTAAAGACCAAAGGGTCAGCAACAACACTACATTTTCTGGATACTGAAACAGACTCAGTGGAGATGCTGTCGAGGCAGCCGGCAGATATATCGGAAAGACTGAGGGCTTGATTCACAAAGGTAAACTTAAACTTGCAAACCACATCTTTCACCTGGACTTCTCTCCTGAGCTTTCTTTCACAGAGTGGTGCTACTTTCAAATTATGATTACTAGGAACTTTGATGATGCCAGCAATAAAATGTGCAACTCTTCTTTAAAAAAAAAAACATGCTGAGACTGGCAACTTTAACGGTACCTAGGAAAGTTAAGCCAAAGCGTAAAATACCAGCAAGAACTCCTGTAACATTATATTATCTGTTAATCTGGACGCAATTAGATGAATGACAATAATTCCACCTGCAGCTATATATATATATATTTTTGTTAAATACTTGGGGCCGAGTACCATGAAAGCATTGCCAGTGCTTTTGGTCTACAATTGTTTTTTTTTATAAACATATTCGGATAATGCTTCAACCCTACAGTAAAAAGTATACAGGAAAAGACATATGGAAAAATGCTATGATGTAGTGGGCCAGGGACAGACTGATTTGCATATAGCCAGGTTCTGAGCTGGGATGGGGCAGTGAGATAAATAACGGTGATGGATCAAGCCCTGATCTTTGGACTGGGTAAGAGTGGTCTGCTTAATTCAGACACTCTGTTCATCACCACCCCCTTTTATGAATCATGATGTAGTGAGGACATTAGTTTGGGAGGTTCCAGAGCAACAATAACTTCTTGTGCCCCAATTGCATCAATGACAGCTCTTCACCTCTGATAACCTGGATCCTTCACAGACCCTCCAAGTAAAGACCAAGTAACCCCATTCTAGCACTTGACTTTCAGGGTAACAAGAAACTCAGAATTCTTTAACACACAAAATGGCACTCTGCAAATCATTGTCCAGTCAATGTTATCCTTGAAAAAGGAAACACATTTCAATGCATACACAACTAAATAATGCACACACAAATACAAATATTCACAAAGTATCAGGTGGAATTGCAAATTGGAACCCCTCCTAAAGGGACTTTGCCTAATAACCAAGTTGCAAAGGGCCAACTAGCATCATGAAAATTAGGGGCTCGTTTATGGGAAAGTCACGTAGTGCAGAGCTGCAAGTCACCTTGATGTGCTACACTGCCTGACAGGGAAAGGGCTAGAATACTTAATATTTAAGGCAATTCTGGTCCTTTCCCTTGCCCCCTTTTGGCAGCCTAGCGCCTACGTAGGTACCCTTGCACCATGGTGCAAGGGTGCCTGGGATGCATGCAGGATGGTTTTTGTGCAGGAAAGGGCACTTTCCTGCACAAAAACAATCCTGGGAGGCATATTCCTCTTTCTATGAGTGCTACTGAATGTAGCACACATAGAAAGAGGAAGAAACGAGGAGAAATGTAGATATTTCTCCCTGTTATGCCTCCCCTGGGAAGGTGTAGTATTTTTGCACGGCTCCAGGTGTACAAGTTCTTGTAAATCTGGGGATGCATCAAAATCCATGGGAATTTTGTGGGAACACCAACACAACACCCATGGAATGCCTTCCCAAGGCAGTGTAATGCAATGCAGCAATTTATGTTGCATTACTCCAGATTTTTTAAGACACGCGGAGTGGCTTGGCGTGGCTTAAAAAATCTTTCTTGGAGGTTTGTGTCACGCATGCACCACTTTCCATGGTGCAAATGTGACACAACCCTCTCCTACTTAACCCCTCCTAAATACTGCCATAACCCCAAATATGCTTAATAGAAATGAATAGTAATATTGGTGTACTATGAAAAAAATCAGGCTTTCTGACTTTGTCCATGCATTTAAAATCAATCAATGTCACAGGCCTAATAACTTTGACAATTTATATTTCATCATTAAAAAACCATCAAATATAACATACGAGACAAACATTTACCTTTCATAATGTATAAACCAAAGCCTACAGAATTTATTCTTAAGAAGCTTTTCCCTATACCAATGCAAGGCCGACATCCTTTAACATAAACGTTTCACGTTTATTGACAGGCTGCCTAGCAACCACTCCTAACACTACCCTCACATGACACCACACAACTACAACACAACATAAGGAGTCAAAAGCCCCAGGGTCTTCAAAACACATGCCACAGTGGTTTGTGGCTGAGGGTAATGTGTCACTCCTAGACACTCAACTTCTCTTTCCTGGGATGTCTGGTGCGATGACATTTCTCCCTGCTTCTGGGGGCCTTTTGTTACTTGCTATTTCTAGATGGCCAGACACATTCCTAATGTTGTGCGGAACACCTGCTTTCAAATATGTAGTTATGGGGCAAACTGCTTCTCCTGCGGCTGCCCAAGGCTACATTCTTTTTCTTATGATGCAGCCACTACAGTGCCCGATTAAACCCTGTGGAGGTCCCAAGTCAGTCGAAATTTCAGGGGCCCCCTTGCAAATTACCTCCTAATATCCAAAAGCTGCTATAGAAGATGTGCTTTTAAGAGACGCACTGTTATGTGGATCTGAGTGGGGCTCATAGACCGGTGCCTACTTTGTCTATTTGGTAATCCGGAACTGCGCTATTCGGATGTTTAGCTTTCCTAATGACAACTATTATCCGAAACAGGGCCCTGGGCATAGAGCACAGAAGTGCAAAACAATAATTCCCAGGGAGGTATTTAAAACAAATGACCTAGTTGAGATTATAGGTATATGGTATTCACTATATACAGAAAAGAAAATCAATACATTAGAATATCTTTCAGCACTTCTATCCAGTTGATAGAAAGGGAAGAAGACAGCAGTTGCAGATTGAATGTTCTTAATTCTTGTTTGCTTTTGTTTTACTGTGCTGCGGTGATGAGTATTATAGTTATCAAATCTATAACATATATGTGTGCTAGACACAGACATTGTGAGAAGCTGAGTTATTGGTTAGGAGGGGTGAAAGCCCCACTCAGGCGACAACCACAATCCTTGTCAGGGTGAACCACAAAAACGCACAAAATTAACCTTTAGCCTGGCACAAAAGCAGTCAAGCTTAAATTAGAAGCAATGTGTAAAGTATTTATGCAGCACATTAACAGTAATGAAGTAGAAACACAATAGAAGAAAAATTCCAAACCATTTGAGAAAAATAGTGTGTATTTAATAAAATGATACCCAAATACCAAAAAATTAGTTAATAGAAATAGAGATGTTTATTTTTAAAGTTTATAGTCCAATTAGCACCAAAAAGCATAAAGTGCCCCTTGCAGTCATCTGGTCATACTCGAACAAGGGAAAAGTCAAATGTTCAGGCTCACCCCGATGGAGCGCAAGTCGGATACAGGGACCAGGGACTACTGAATAAGTTACCTTCTCAGAGCCCAGTGCAAAAGGTTTTATTTACGATAGAGGGGGCCTGAGGAGCAGGGAGAACAGCGCAGATGATCGATGCTGTAGAATGATGCTGTAGAACGAAGCTGCAAAGTGAAAAGCCAGTTTGTTGTCACAGATAGACGTTGTTGGAGTTTTGCATTTGTGGTCACCTTGGGCTGCCATTGCTGAAGAACGAAGTGAAGACTTGAGTTACTGGTCGTCATTAGCAGTCGCTGCGGCGCGAACAGCAGGTTTTCCTGGAGTTCTGTGTTGGCAGTCGTAAAGAGCCCAAATTCAGGGTTTCACCTTTTCTTCTTAGAAGGAGGTCAAACTGATGCTAGCCAAGGGTCTACGGGGCACCTTTTGGAGATCAGGAGCTCACTCCAGCAGAGGTCTGAAGGGCTCAGGCAAGTCCACTTGCAGGCCCAGTGCAGCAGGTCAGTTGCAGGGAGGCCTATGGTGCTTGTTATGTCCCTGTAGCTCACAAGGGAGGTCTGCCAACTGATGTTTGTGGTGACTCAAGTTAGCCTTGGATGAAGTAGGCAGGTCCTGTCTTTCATCTCATATAGCAAGGCAGTCCTCAAGCAGCAGGGCATTCCTCCGGCAGCAGGGCAGTGCTTCTGTTATGTCCACAGGTTCAGGAGTGCTCTAAAGAGTGTCTATCAGGTCCAAAATGTATACCTGGTGCCCACCTTTGTGTGGCGGAACTCCCTGACTTATCACATTTGGTTCTGGAACGTTCCTTGTGTCCCCTGTCAAGGTTTCAAACTGTCAGTGGTTGACAAAAGGCAGGTCAGGTTTGGTGTCAGGTTCCTTTGTGTGTGTAGGAGGCAAAGCTGTTTGAAGTGTGAGTGGGGCTGGGTACAGCTCCTCTCAGGAATCCTGCCAGGATTGCCCATCTTGTCCACTTCTTAACCCCCTTTGTGTTACTGTCTGCAAGCAATATAAACACCCTACCATCAGAGCCATTCACAGTCATCTGACTCAGGACACTGGCAGAAGTTACAAATGGTTATGACAAGAAAATGTCAACTTTCTAAAAGTGGCAGTTTCAAAATTGTGACCTAAAATCTTACCTTTCCATTAAAGGAGATTTTAAATTATATTTCTGTTACATTGTAAACATTATATTTCTATCTGCTCCAATCCAATGTTACCACCTATTAAATGTAATAAGGAAGCTCAGTGTTAATCAATGCGTGAGATAGGCCTCACAACACTTTAGTCGTTTTTCACTGCCAGGATATGTTAAACTTGAACACACGCCCGTGTTTTTAAATCAATGCACCCTGCCCCATGAGCCTTTCATGCATACTTCAGGGGTGACATATGTATTAAAAAAGAAGGATTAGGCTTAGCAAAATAATTATTTTATTAGGTCGAAATGACAGTCTAAGACTGCACCACAGGTTGTAGTGGCAAGCCTGAGACACGTTGTTTAAAAGGCTACTTTAGTGGGAGGCACAATAAGTGTTGCAGACCCATGAGTAGCATTTAATCTATAGGCCCTAGGTACATGTATCACTCTTTACTAGGGAATTACAAGTAAATTAAATGTGCCACTAAGATGTATGCCAGTTGTACAATGTTCTAGGGAGAGTTTGCACAGAGTCGTAATGCCATCAAAAACAGGTTCAGCAACAGAAGGCAACAATTTGGAGGGAGATCCTGCAAAAAAGCCCAGGTCCAACACTTATGAATATACACATCAACAGATGTTGACAGAGCAATACACAAAGTTGAGTACAGCGAGTGATAGTGGAGAATATGTAAAAGTCCAGAACTTGAATCTATTTTGAACATGTAGAACTTGATTTATTACTAATCCCATATTTATATTGTAGATATTCATATGTATTCAGTCAAGCAGGATATTTATTGCCAAACTTTATGGATAGCAGATCATAGTAGTAAAAAACTCTTGCATGGAATAAATGTTTGGGGTCTGTCTGACTGCCCACAAGCAGTACTACGGTCCACATGTGGAGGGGGAATCCTACCCAGCCCAAAGACTGTCACAGGAGTGCTCATGAGTTCAAACACCAAGAGTTCTCACAAGCAGCAATTAAGGGTGATCTCATGGGGAACCCTCACACTTTTCCTATCAGGACTGCACCTTGCTGCTCGCTGTCCACATGGTGCCTACGGCACTCTCGTCTACCCAACACTCTTCACTTTGTGTGAGGCAGGGGAGTCAGATTTGCTTGCTTTCCCACATGAGGTGATACTTAGGTCATCATTCTGATGTCGGGGTGCCCCATCCAGTTGATGAAATGGCTTTATCTCACCTCTTTATGAGTGTTCGTCTACAAAGGGGTATGCCTTGCATCCTCCTTACTGCTTCTCTGTGTGCTGGGGTTCTTCACCAGTTTCTGGTTGGTATTTAAGCTCATCAATACTACATCCACTCTAAAGTTGGTACGAGAACTCATCAATCCTATATCCGCCCTGAAGTTTGACATGTCATGAAACCTTTCTCTCATAAAAATGTACATATAACTTTTATGTATCCATAACTTTTGTTTCCCTCTTTCTTAATGTACTAACCAAGATCCTGTTGGACCATTTACAAAGATATTGAGACCGAACCTGATCCTTTTCACAGTGGTCTTCTCTGTCTCTTTCCTTCCCCCTCCACATCCCCACTAGTGTTGTCCTTTCATTTGCACATGCCTTGGAAGAGAAGGTGGACGGACTGGGGGTTTCAAAAGATCCATACCCTTCTGCTAAATATGACACCTTCACACAGCTATAATGCCAGATGCAAGTCTGCACCAAGAAAAAAAGAGAACACCTCTCACCCATGAGTAGGAACAGCCTCAGGTCATTAGCAGAAACCCCACACTGAGTGCATTTCCACATGGGAAGTCAAAAATGCCCCTCAAGACAGACCCTACCCTGGCCTTGTCTTCTCCGACTCAGAGCCCCAACTCCCACATGTCATTTCCATATATTTCCCACCCTTTCTGAATAAACAGGCAACATCAGGTGGTTTGTCCTTGAATGAGGGAAAAACATTTAGGGGCATGTTCATGAAAAGAGTTGCGTTACTTTTCCACCACGAAATGTGATGCAAGAGTGACACAAGTCCAAAATACGATTTCTGAAGCCACTCAAGACCACCTTGCGTGGCCCTGAGTGGCTTCATAAATCTGGAGTAATGCAACACAGCGCAAGTCATTGTGTTGATCTGCCCTGAGAAGTCATTCCAGTGGCACTGGGTGGGTGTTCCCACGTAACGCCCAAGGTTTTTTACGCATTTCCGGATTTACCAAAAGTGGTAGACCTGTGAATGCCCCAAAAAGATGTGCCTTCACCTGGGGAGGCATAACAAGGAGAAATAGCTGTATTCCTCCTAACAATCCTGAGAGGATTTACTTTCAGCATTGTTTTTGTGCTGGAGGGTGCCCCTTCCTGCACAAAGTCAATCCTGCATGCAACACAGTCACCCTTGCACCATGATGCAAGGGGGCATGTTTTAGCGCTAGGCAGACAAAACGGTGCCAGCACAGGGACAAAGGCAGGAATGCACTATATTCTTTTCAATACGGCATATTCCTGCCCGTACCTGTCACACAGTGCAGAGCAGTAAGGTAACTTGCTGCGCTCCACTGACTTTCCAATGAATATGGCCCTCACAGGCATATTGACGAGCCCTGTTGCAATGCAACGTGGTGCAAGAGCGACACAAGTCAAAAATCAGATTTATGAAGACACGCAAGGGCACTTTCCATGTCCCTGAGTAGCTTCATAAACTTGAGTAAAGCAACACAGAGCAAAACACTACTGTTAGAATTATAAAAGGAGTCTAAGGCAAGACACCAGATAAACAAGTCCGTTTATTAACCATCCACTCTCCTCACTGGAGAGTGTCCCAACATTCTATCACAAGCTTCAGGGCAGGACATACCAACTGGGTCAGAGGGGAAGGGGTGGATGGAACGTACCATTAGGAGAATTAAGTTACAACACATCTCCCTATCATAGGGTGACGCAGAGTAAAAACTGGAACCCACCGCAGTGGGATAAAATAGTAACATAGCATCATACAGAGAAATGAACCATACACAAAACATGCTCAAGCACATTTGCAAATCTTGTCAAAACTCCACCATTGGCCATTCTCAAGTTGAACCACATTCCTAAGACTTTGGCAATTTTACAAGGCATGTAATATTTACTTTGGGTGGTTCCCATTTTGAGGTTCTTCTTGACTAGTACCTTGTCACCTAGTTCCCATTTTGAATCCTTCACCCCATGCTTAGTGTCATACCACTGCTTGTATTTGTCTTGGTGAATTTGGACTTTCTCGGCACCTGCTTCCCTGTCCACTATTCTGGGCTCACCCCCACTAAGCCAACTAGGATTTAACTTGGTGCAGGGTTCTCGTCCTCGCAGTGCTACAAAGGGTGAGATACCCGTGACCCTATTCGGGGAGGTGTGGTAGGCCCACAAACACCTTCTAAGGGACTCTTCAATATAATGCCCATTAGTTGATGCCAATTGGATATGCTCCTTGATGATTCGGTTTGCCCGCTCAACCAGGCCGTTGGCTTTCGGGCAGTATAAAGCTGTGGTTTAATGTTTAATGTTCAGACCCTTGAGGAATGCACGCATCTCTTCCAAGCAAAACTGCACCCCATTATCTGTAACCAAGGCCCCTGGAATACCTTCCTCAACGAATACGCCGTTCAAGAACTCGGCCACCGTCTTCGTGGTGACAGAGTGGACAAACTTCTGCTTGATCCAATGGGTAGTGTAATCGATCAAGACCAGCATGAATCTCCTTCTCTCTCCTAGTTCTTGCATGGGTCCGATAATGTCCATGGCCAGCTTGCTCCATGGTTTGGTTGGAACTTCCACAGGAGACAATGGTGCCTTATGTACTGTCTTTGACTTGTCGCTTTTTTGCACACGCCCCACAATCCTTAACAACTTGCTCAGTCATGGCATCCATCTTGGGGAACCAGAAACTAGATCTGACTCTCGCTTTAGTAAGGCTGCGCCCTAGGTGGCCTTCGTGTGCCAAGTCGATTACTTTTTTCCTAAGGCCTTTGGGAGGAACCACTCTATGATTACGATAGATCCTGTCTTTTATAAGGCTTAGTTCATTTCTCACTTCCCAGTACTCTTCAATGCTAGCCACAAGTTCACTCTTCTTGCTCGGCCATCCTTTCTCCATGTATTCTTTCAGTGTCTTTATATCCTTGTCTTCTTTTGTTTCTTTCTCCCACTCTTCTTCCGTGATAGTAGGCGTCTCCATCATTAGTATTGGACTGTCAAGGGCTTCTTCCTTTTCCCCCACGTCCGGTAGCGGTAACCTTGATAGGAAGTCAGCGATCTTATTCTCCTTTCCAGGCACAAACTCCACTTTGAAGTTATAGTGCTCCAGGCCCAAAATCCATCTGCTGATGCGAGGAGTACAATTCTCCAACCCTTTCACGGAAAAGATGAAGGTGAGGGGCTTATGGTCAGTCCGGATGGAGAACCTCAAACCCCACACGAAAAACTTGAAATGTCTGACAGCCCAGAAGCAGGCCAGGGCCTCCCTTTCAATTACGGAGTAGTTCCGTTCTGGGTTTGTGAGACTCTGGGAGGCAAACGCGATGATTTTCTCCTCTTTACCATCTTTTTGTAACAGGGTTGCACCCAGACCCTTGTTGGAAGCATCTGTGGCTAGGATAGTTTTCCTTGATGCATCAAACGTTCCCAACGCTGGGGAGGTTATTAATTCCTCTTTTAGTGATTTTACTGCATCATCATGTTCCTTGTTCCATAGGAACTCCTTGTTCTTCTTCATGAGTTCCCTCATGGGCTCACACTTGGCAGCAAAATTGTCCACGTACTTTGACATGTACTCTAAAAGCCCTAAGAAGGACCTTAGTTCTTCCTTGTTCTTGGGGCTGGGTGCTTCCTTCACCGCTTGGATCAAGCTGCCCATTGGTCTGAATCCTCCTTCTGTAATCTTGTGGCCTAGATACTCGACTTCTTTAACTTATATTTTGCATTTTTCCTTCTTAACAATCAGGCCTGCCTCCATAAGCCTTTTGAACACCTGTCTCACAACGTTATCATGTTCCTCCTCAGTTTGCCCATATACTAGGATGTCGTCCTGGAAACACATGGTGTTCCCTACACCTTCCAGAATCTTCTGCATCGCCTTCTGGAAAATGGCTGCTGCAGATGCCAGGCCAAACGGCATCCGTTTAAACATGTATGCTCCCACCGGGGTGATGAACGCCGTGAGAGGCCTTGATTCTGGATGAAGTTCAATTTGATGGTACACCATGGACAGGTCGATTACGCTGAAGTACTTAGCTGGACCCATGGTACTCAGCATTTCATTAATTATGGGTAAGGGATGTCTTTCCACCCATATATTGTCATTGAGGCTGCGCAAATCCACACAGAGGCGGATACCCTCCCCATTGGCTTTGGCCGCGATAACTATCGGAGCCAACCAATCTGTGCAGGTTACAGGTTGTATTATATCTAACTCACAAAGTTTGCGCAGTTCTTCTTCAAGGGGTACTTTCAATTTGAGGGGTACAGGGCGTAGTTTATGAACAACTGGTCTAGCATTATATTTCAACTTAATTCTGTGTTGGAACATGTGCAAACAACCAAGCTCGTCTCTGAATAGTTGACCAAATTCCTCACAAATGTTTCTACTTTCCCGGGACCTGTCAGTGAGCAACACTTGTTCAAAACTATTGGGATCTAGGATGATTCCCAGCTCTTTTTGGTGAACCCAACCCAGCAGATTGGATCCTGATTCCACCACATACACTGGACCAAAAGTTTCCCTATCCTTAAACCGTAGTTGAGCATTTTTCATGCCCACCAATGATATTTTCCCCTTATTATACCCTGTGGGAGAAATGTTAGGCATTTTCAATTGTTCCACACTACATTTTTCCATGGACACAAAATCATCTTTGTTCAGCAAGGTGTAAGGAGAGCATGAATCAGCATACATTTCAACGCTTTGGCCATCAAGGTAAACATCACATTTGGGGTAAATAGCATTTACAGATCCATCTATATCTTTCACTTGTAAAATGATTTTTTCGCATCTTTGTTCTATGCACTTTACCTCCCTTGCTGCGCTCTTCTCCGTATTCTTACCATCGTATCTAGTATGTTGTTCTCCATCTCTGCATACTCTCGCAAAATGCCCTCTCCTATTACACCTTTTACAAGTGACGAACCTGGCCGGGCACTGGTAAAAGGTTGCAAAATGGTTATTGCTGCCACACCTGTAGCACTTGGGTCCCTTTTCCTTAGTTTCTCCTCTCACACTGTAATTTTCTTTAGACCTTATCTTACATATTTCGTTACCATCCTCTTCATCTTTTACTGAGGCTACTTCCTCCCCTTTAGGTTTCATCTCCTTAATACACCTAGCTGTGTGTTCTGAGGTTCCGTGACAATTGTAAGTGGTGTTTTCGACTCGCACGAATATGGTCGAGTCTGGTATCTATGAACCGCAAATGACGAGTTTAGTAAGTGTGCGCAGTTTCGCTGTGCTAACTTAAACCGTTCGTTTATTATGTGGGTTTTTCATCTGTACCCACGGGTTCCATCTTAGATACGGCATCCATTTTGTCTCTTGCCCTCAAGTAGCCAGCGAACGGACGCTGTCCGCTTCGTGACCCTGGGACTCCCAAGATATTTGCGGAAGACACATGTTCTTTGTAAGTGTCTTTATGACGAGGGGGATGATACTGTAAGGCAGATGGTCCCACTCGAGGCTCATCTTGCCGTGCCGGTTTATTGTCTCAGCCGTGCATCTCATTAGGCACGTCCCATTGATGCCTGTATCTCGTGTTTCCCGATACCTCCCCTTTTACACCCTTTCCGATCTCCCCACTGTCTCCATCTTCCTCTGCACCTGTCTTTGTTCCTATTTCGATCTGTTTTACTGCCGATTGGAATGCACTAATGTTGGGAAGATGGGTTTTTACAGTTGGGAACCGCCAAATGTTTCCGCACTTATGTTCCGGACCTTGTGTGTATCGAAGTGACCAAAGCAACCCCTCTGGGGGATAATTGTGGGAACCGGGTTGTAAACTTTTGTGTACCATGTTGTCCTATGGGTAAAATCTGTATAAAAGGAGCGATCCACAGAACCAATTTGAAGCAGTCTCCCCAAGTTGCACGTGTTGTACTTGTCGTGACTTCTGTGTTCCCTGCAGTAAATAAACCTTGAATCTTTGACGCCGAAGGAAGTGTCCCGTGTCTCTGTCATTTGTACGCCGGAGCAGGTAACCCACAAAGGTTTCAGGTGTTGTCCCCTGGCACCGCTGGGTCTTAAAGAACCCAGTCCTTCAGTTGGCGCCCAACGTGGGGCTGCATCAGTGGTACCGGTCCAAGCCCGACGATCGTGAGGAACTTCGTGTGAAATCTCCGAGGGAAAGTGCACTCCGCTTCATCGATCCTGTTGTCGAAACAAGTGGCCCGAAGACTTTTCCCGCGAGGATTCCCGCCTCCTGACGGCTGCGACGGACTGCTGCCCTGACTGTAGACCTGTTTTGGCGCCTGGCGTAGACCTTGGTAGAGCGAGACGATTGACGGGCCTTCCTGGAGACGCCATCGATCTTTGAGTTAAGTATTTGTGGGTCGCTCCCAGAGTCCTTAGTTGTTGACACTTTAGCGGGTGTTTTTTGTTGTTGACGCTGTGTGAGTGTTTTTGTCGGTGACACTTTGCTAGCGTATTTTGTTGTGTTATTTGACGACTGCAGCCGCCAAAAACCGAGGGTTTTGTTCTTTGCTGGGACTTGGTAAATCCCGTAACCCTTGAAGTTTGTGAAACTCGGCTAGTGTGCAAGATGCCTGGTCGCAGTACTTTGTTTAGTTGTTTCAGACCTTGTGGTACGGATTCCCGACTGGAGGACTCGTGTCCGATACCTCCGGTTGGAACCCCGACTTATGAACTGTACAGTAAACATGGGCTAGGCCCGATTACTTTTAATGAATACTGGATCAAATACACGAAGAAAGATGGTGACCTTCGTTGGCCACCACATGGTAGCTTTGAGGCCCCGATCTTAGATAATCTAGAGGTTAAATTGTTTGCGAAAAAGTCAAGGCCGGCCATGTTTGATGCCTTTCGGTTGTGGCGCAAAGAAGCCCGACAGAAAGAAATCAGACAGACTAAGCGAAATCAGAGAGATAGTGCTGGTACCATTGTAAAGAAAGCAGAGCAGTTTCAGCATGATAAGGAGGTTAGGGAAAAGGAAGTGTTTGACAGATTACAGCGTATGACTATAGATAAATGCTATCCTGCTTTGCCTACGGAGTCGGAAAAGAAGGATGAGTCAGTTGAGGATCCTTTAATGTCCTATCTTATGAAGTCGCCACCTCCGTACGTACAGGGTACCACAGCCCCTGTGATTCCCCCTGTACCTGTTCCTGCACCTATTCTTCCTTTGCCTGTTCCTCAACCTGCACCCGTTCTTCCGACTGTTCCTGCTCCTTCGTCTGTTGCTATCCCTACTGCTCCTCCGCTTCCACATACTCCTGCTCACGCTACTGCTCCAGCTCTGTTAACTCCTACTGTTGCTTCTGTTTCTACTCCTTCACTTGTTAGTCCTGTGTCCTATACTTCTCCCTCTACTCGTAGTCGTAATTCTCCTCTTGCGGCTAGCTTCTTTCATTCGCTCGGACCCGTTCTTGGATCCGCTGGTTCAGATGGTCCTCAGAGACGTAGTCAGCTTCCAGGTAACAGGGAACGTGCTTCGCTATATAACATGGCGATGGGTTGGATGATGCACCCTCTTAGAAATCCTCCACGTGTCGTACTCGACACGTTTTGTCAATTCAATATACCAACCCAAAGATTTGTGTTCGAGGAAATGTGTAAGGTCCTTCGTGATCAGATATCGGCCGATGCACCTGACGAGGTGCTGACCGCGTTGTCTGATTTGCAGCTTCAGTTTTCGGCTGGACTGATAGTGGATACCAACGTTCGACGAGCCGTTGAACGGTTGCTATCTTTTCGTCCCACTCCTATACCCCAAGCCTTGTTTGTTGAGGATATTGAAAGACAGCCAGATGAGTCTGGTCAGTTTCCTATGCGAGAGGTTCCACCAGTGTGGATGCCAGGTAACCCTGCAGCAAACCCCCCGATTTTGCCTTTCTTCCAGAGAGTATGGATACATCTCCCATGGAAACGCTCGGAAGTATGGCAGGTGAAGCAATCTTTGCCTGACCCACGCAAGAATCCTACAGGGTATTACAAAGAATTATCGCAGCTCGTAGATGCTACGGTAATGAACCTTGCCGATATCGATATGTTGTTCGGCAATGTCGTATAGCAACCGGTATGGGATAAGATTCGTCATGAAAACCATCCGAATGAATTAGGTGGTGCTTGGGCTGCCATTGTAGCGGCAGATGCCGGACAAACGGCTGCTGCTAAACCCGACCAGCTGATTGTTGACCTTCCTCAAAGAATTATAACATTAATGAAAACTCTTATGCCAGCTATGAGGGTGAACTGGGACAAATTGTCAGCTTGTAAGCAAAAGAAGGACGAGAGTGTTTCCGACTTCTTTACGAGGTTCGAGGAGGCATTCATTGATCATAGTGGTCAGGATATGGGCACTGAGGGTGGTCAAAGGTTGTTCGTAGATAAATTCGTTTCGAACTTATTGCCCGACTTGAGCAATAAATTGAAGAATTCAGAAAGTGCATGGGCCGTTTCTACTTCAGCTCAGATATTGGCCATGGCACAATATTATGAGAACAGAGAGAAAGAAGAGAACGACCGTGCTGATAAAAAGACGAAAGAGCTTAAAACTAAAGTGTTGCTTCAGCAAGCGTATCCTCCACGTTCTAATCAGACTACTTCGCAACAAAATCGATCGCAGCCGCAATCGAATCGATCACAATCTCGCAATGACTCTTCTTCCCAAAGATCCTCGTTAGGGTACAATCAATGTGCTTATTGTAGACAGGAGGGACATATCAAATTCAATTGTCCTGTTCTAAACGAACGTAATAGTGGTAATTCATCTAGAGGAGGTCGTGGTGGTTTGCAGCAGGCTCCACGTGGCAGAGGTCGTGGTGCTCAGAATGATCGCTCAGATAATTCATCGAACTCCGATAATTGTTTTGATCAACGTGGATCGTCGCAAGGACGATCTGCGCAATACAATGTAGACGATTATTACGTCGATCAGGGAACTGACGACAGTAATTACTAGGACAGCCAAAGACAAGGAGAGGGAGTGGTATCAGTTCCGGTTGATCAGAGAGGGCCTTACGTCGCAGTTGCTACATCGGGCGTCGTTGAGCCTTTTCTGTTGGACACTGGTGCAGCGAAAAGTTCCATTAAGCATTCGAAACTCCCTGGCGCACCTTTGTCTGGCTTAACAAATGTTTCCGTTGGATTCTCTGGCGCCCCGTTAGCAACCCAGTTTCGCGCCCTTTGCCCCTTCAAATTGGGTCTCGTGAGCTCGAAGCTCCGTTGATTTTAACCACGGGTTGTGGTGAAAATCTTTTGGGCCTGGATTTGCTCAAACGTTTGTATGCAACTTTGTATTGTTCTCCTGCGGGTGTAAAGCTTACGTTGGGAGAGAGGGTTGTCTCTCCCATGTACTTGTCTCTCGATAAGCTTCCACCGGAATTGAGTTCTCTTCCTGCGTCTTTATGGGCAACAGGTCCCAATGATGTGGGCCTGCTTGATATCTCACCTTATGTTGTTCAGTTGAAATCTAATGTGCGATTGCCACGTATTCCCCAATATCGTATCTCTCTTGATGGTGAACGAGCACTGTTAGCAATCATCTATGATTTGATCGAGAAAGACGTTATTGAGGAAACACGGGGAAACGTGTGCAACAGCCCTGTACTGCCCATTCTAAAACGTACTGATCCTTCGAAACCACCTGTTTATCGTTTTGTTATCGATTTACGGGAGGTAAATAAAATTGTGATTCCTCAGTTCCCCGTTGTGCCTGACATCACGGCGCTACTGACTCTGATTCCAGCTTCTGCATCATGGTTTTCGGTGATTGACTTGAAGAATGCGTTCTTCAGCATCCCGATTGCAGAAGAGAGTAGAGACCTTTTCGGTTTCTCTCTTGGTGGACGCAGCTTCCGGTTTAAACGCGCTCCTCAGGGCTACTGTGAAAGTCCATCGATTTACAGCCAAGCCTTGAAGGGTCAACTGGATGCGTTTAGGTTGCCGGCTGGTGCGGCCTTAATCCAATACGTCGATGACCTATTGGTGGCTGCAGATACTCAGGACATTTGCAAAATTGCTACGGTGTCGTTGCTGCAACATCTCTGCGAGTTGAATCACAAGGTGTCACCTTCTAAACTCCAATATTGTTGTCAAGAAGTAACCTATCTAGGTCACTTATTGTCAAAGGAGGGAAGGCGTTTGACCCCAGAGAGAATTGCAGCAATTGCACGAATGGCTGTGCCAACCACCCAAAGAGATGTGCGTGCCTTTTTAGGTATTACGTCGTACTGCAGGCAATGGATTCCAAATTTTTCATTGCTAGCGAAACCATTAGTGGCTCTTACGTGCAAGGATGTTTCGACTCCTTTACCATGGACGGAAGAATGTCAGAAAAGTTTTTCTGAACTGCGTGATTCATTATGTTCGGCTCCTGTGTTAGGTACTCCTGACTATAGCAAGCCGTTTACATTATATGTTCACGAGAGAGAAGGTTGTGCTTTGAGTGTCTTAACGCAACTTTTTGGTGGTAAGCAACGTCCATGTGCATATTTTTCCTCGACCTTGGACCCGGTAGCTAGAGCATTGCCGAGTTGTTTACGAGCGACGGCGGCAGCCGCGGTCTCAATCCGACAATCAGCAGGATTGGTCATGGATAATATGCTTACGGTGATGGTTCCGCATGCAGTCGATACTCTTTTGAATCGTACGAAAACTCAGCACTTGACGAGTGCGAGGTTGTCTGGGTACGAGTTGACGCTGTTGGCAAGCCACATTCAAATAAAACGTTGTAATGTTCTGAACCCGGCAACTTTGTTACCAATTAGCACAGAGTCAGATGAAGTAGCAGAACATGATTGTTACTTGAGGACAGAAGAAGAAACAAAAGGTCGAGTAGACCTTAAAAACACACCATTGGAAGAACCGGATGGTACACTGTATGTGGATGGGTCATGCTTCAAGTTACCGAATGGCGATGTGACTACTGCTTATGCTGTTGTAACATTGAATACTGTTGTTGAGACTGCAAGATTAAATCAGAATTCTGCCCAAGCTGCAGAACTGATTGCTCTTACTAGAGCGTGTGTGTTAGCGAAAGGGAAACGTGTGAATGTGTTTACCGACAGCCAATATGCATTTGGCGTCGCACATAGTTTTGGACGATTGTGGAGAGAGAGAGGTTTCTTGACATCGCATGGTACGAAGATTCAGCATGGCCAGCTTGTGAATGATCTTTTGGATGCACTTACGTTGCCTAAGCAAGTGGCGATTGTTAAATGTAGTGCGCATCGTAAGGTGACGGATGATGTTGGTCGTGGTAATGCGTTTGCGGATGAGACTGCTAAGGAGACTGCCCGGAACCTTAGCACTCGAATGTATGTGACGAGTTCGGTTAGGTGGCCTACAGAATCGAGTATGTGTGAGGACACTATCGAGAGTGTGAAAGCAATTCAGAATGAGGCCACCGACACTGAAAAGACGAAGTGGAAAGAAAGTACGGGAAAGTTGGATGCGAATGGTTGTTGGATTGAGTTGTCTGATCAGAAAAGATGGATGTTACCGGATGCGTATGTGCTGGCCGTTGTGACAATGGCGCATGGGTTAGCACATATTAGCGCGAAAGGTATTTGTAAATTGCTGTCCCCTGTGTGGAAGAATGATGGAATTACGAAGTGTGCAGAACGCTTGGTTAAGAATTGTATGGTGTGTATGATGTACAATCCTGGCAAGGGAACCCCAACTCCTCCTGGCAGTTTTGCTCCCCCTTCATGTCCCTTTGAAGTGATCCAATTGGACTTCATCCATATGGAGCGATGCAATAACCTGAAATATGTTTTAGTTGTGGTTTGTGCATTCTCCCGATGGATCGAGGCCTATCCTCTCAAAGACAATACTGCTTTGTCTACTGCGAAAATCCTACTGAAGGAATATTTTCCTCGGTATGGAATGCCTAGAGTCGTGTGGTCAGATAACGGAAGTGAGTTTGTGGGTAGTGTGATGAAGAGTGTGTGCAAGGGCCTTGGAATTAATCAGAAATTCCATAGTGCCAACCATCCCCAGTCAGCTGGTTTGGTTGAAGGGTACAATGGCACCCTTAAACTAAAACTAGCAAAGATTCAGGCTACGACAGGTCTTTCGTGGCCTGACGCTTTACCCTTAGCATTACTGTCAACAAGGGCAACTGTACACTCCCGAGTAGGGCTCAGTCCCTATGAAATAGTGTTCGGTCGTCCTGCCAATGTTTGGGGGGTCCCTAGACCGGGTGCCTTTTGTGATCTTGAGTATCCAATGTTGATCGATTATCTTCATGACTTGACTGCTAAACTGAGGTTAATTCACCAACAGGTTCACGAAGCATTGCCGACGCGGACGGAGGGTCCAGGCCACCAGCTCCAGCCCGGAGATTGGGTGGTGACGCGGAACTTTTCGCGCAAGAACAACTTGGACCCGAGGTTCACCGGGCCCTACCAGGTCCTCCTTGCCACGAGAACTGCAGTTCGTCTTGAGGGGCGGAAGAATTGGGTGCACGCCACCCACACGAAGAAAGTCCCTATCCCGTTGCCAGCAGACTCGTGGGTGAGGAAAGGCATTGCATCAACTGAAACCGAAGGATTGCCGGCGTTTGTACCTTTCAGCGACGCACAACCTGTCGGAGAATCCTCAGTGCAGCAGAAAGACACTGTTGAACATTTGTCAGCAAAAGACTCAAGACCAGAACATTCAGCTGATCAACAGGACGCTGTCCCTTCAACGGATCCTTTGTTTGACGAACAGACTCGTCCTGGGAAAACCCGATACTTTTTGCGATCTAGCACTAAAGACTAATAAAAGATCCTGCTTTGCTGTATTGACAACTGCATTATCCCGTTTTCCGTGATCAGTTTTGAACATTTGTACCATTGTAATTATTTTGTACATATTCATTGAGCTTCGTTCCTTACACTTTTGCTTCCACAGCTGAGAGACATTGTTTTCGCGTATATACACTTGTGAAATAAAGGCCGTAGGGCCGCGCGCGTACTTCCTTCTGGTTAGTAGGTCTTGACGCTAGGTTAAAGACCGTCGGTTCCTGGGAACTCCTAGGGATTGACTATTGCTACACAGAACGAAGTGCGTCAAGAAACGTTGCGGACGGTCATAGGGAATGGCATTTTCGAAGCTGACGGATTTGGAAGGAGCTCAGGCTCATAGATTCAAGCTGCAGCAACTCAGTCGTACCAAATGTTTTATATTCCAAATATTCGTATTGTTTTTGATTGCTTCTGCATTATTGGCGGGTGGGGTGTATTACACGATGTTTTATTTCTTACCTACTCCTACCCCTGACCCTAAACTTACCTCCACTGCTTCTCCTCATTCTTTTCATATCTTACCTGAACACGAACGGGCTAGGCGTGCAGAATTCCGCAATAATTCCTTTATTCAGCTCCTCCATCAGCATCAGTTAGTGGTTAACACTACTAATTGTTGGGTGTGTGGGTTGATGCCACATACTACGGATAAGGGAATTCCATATCTGGTGTTACCGTATAGTTCCCAAGGGTCTGCTCGAGCATTTCAAGCAATGTTTCGAAGCGCACTGGGTTTCCACCCCATTCGAGAACCGCGTTCCCCCTACTCTGGTCCTACCTCGTATCAAAAACCTTTGTCGATAGCAATAGAGGATTTAGATAGCGATATCTATGATCCCTCGCTTATCCCTGAAGAAGAGGTACAAGCCTATAGGGTCCTAAGTAGAGGCGAATATAGTGTGTTCACTAGTGAAAAACAGCTTAAAAGCTCGCCTCCGATATGGGTCGTACCCCACATTGGTAATTTTTGTCTAATAGGTCGTGGCCGAAGATCGAAAGCCCGACTTGGAGAGAGTGCTTGCACTGAAAATTACATTCTGCCGATGGTCTCATCCCCTGTGTTTTTGGCTGCCAAGGGTACATACTTTATCTGTCATGATCGTGCGTATGCATGGTTGCCCTCTGACTTCATGGGCTCATGTTTTATCGCAAACTTGTTGCCTCCGACGTTCACTGTAGATGCCGATTATCATACGACTAGAGTTGTGAGAGGCGTAATTAGCGAAGAGGATACTGCTGGTCAAGAGGCAGGAGACTTTTTCAAGGGTTTCCTCCCGTTTTGGGGACCTATGGTTAATAGTAGGAACCTGAGACAGTTGACTCGAGTGGTAGAATCAACCGCTAATATTACTGCCAGTGCCCTTGGTAATATCACCACTGAACTTCAGGCGGATAGGCTTATGACGTTACAAAACCGTATGGTTTTAGATGTCATCTTAGCAGATCGAGGTGGGGTATGTAAGGTGATCCATTCGAGCTGCTGTATTTTCATTCCTGATAATGCTCCGACTGTCTATCAAGCCATCTCGAAGTTGCATAAGATCTCCGAATCCATACACGTGGATGTGGGGGATTGGACGCTACTTGGATGGTTTTGGGGCCTGATGTCGACTTGGGGTTGGAAGATTCTGATGATCATCGGAGTCGTTGTGGCGTTCCTGTTCACGTGTTGCCTTTGTGTGCAGTGTGGTCCTGCCTTATGTGGCCTCTGTGCTACGACGTGTATGAGACAGCCACCTGTTACCAAGGGGACTCGGTTGGACAGAGCTATGCTACAGCAACATCTCGATGGTCTGATGAATATCGAATATGATTCCGACTAGTGCTTGCCTACATGAGGGCAAAAGGAGCGTCTGAGGTTCCGTGACAATTGTAAGTGGTGTTTTCGACTCGCACGAATATGGTCGAGTCTGGTATCTATGAACCGCAAATGACGAGTTTAGTAAGTGTGCGCAGTTTCGCTCTGCTAACTTAAACCGTTCGTTTATTATGTGGGTTTTTCATCTGTACCCACGGGTTCCATCTTAGATACGGCATCCATTTTGTCTCTTGCCCTCAAGTAGCCAGCGAACGGACGCTGTCCGCTTCGTGACCCTGGGACTCCCAAGATATTTGCGGAAGACACATGTTCTTTGTAAGTGTCTTTATGACGAGGGGGATGATACTGTAAGGCAGATGGTCCCACTCGAGGCTCATCTTGCCGTGCCGGTTTATTGTCTCAGCCGTGCATCTCATTAGGCACGTCCCTTTGATGCCTGTATCTCGTGTTTCCCGATACCTCCCCTTTTACACCCTTTCCGATCTCCCCACTGTCTCCATCTTCCTCTGCACCTGTCTTTGTTCCTATTTCGATCTGTTTTACTGCCGATTGGAATGCACTAATGTTGGGAAGATGGGTTTTTACAGTTGGGAACCGCCAAATGTTTCCGCACTTATGTTCCGGACCTTGTGTGTATCGAAGTGACCAAAGCAACCCCTCTGGGGGATAATTGTGGGAACCGGGTTGTAAACTTTTGTGTACCATGTTGTCCTATGGGTAAAATCTGTATAAAAGGAGCGATCCACAGAACCAATTTGAAGCAGTCTCCCCAAGTTGCACGTGTTGTACTTGTCGTGACTTCTGTGTTCCCTGCAGTAAATAAACCTTGAATCTTTGACGCCGAAGGAAGTGTCCCGTGTCTCTGTCATTTGTACGCCGGAGCAGGTAACCCACGAAGGTTTCAGGTGTTGTCCCCTGGCACCGCTGGGTCTTAAAGAACCCAGTCCTTCAGTTCTAGCGACTTGGCTATTTCGATGGCTTCTCTTAAACCTGGGTTCCTAGCTAGTAACTTCTCTTGTATGCGTGGGTTATTAGTACACCTGACGAGCTGATCTCTTATAAGAGAATCGGTTAAGTTACCAAACTCACACAGCTGTGTTAAACCCCACAATGCAGCAATGAAATTTTGTACAGACTCCTGCTTCCCTTGGCTCCTTTTGAAAAACTTATGATGTTCCAGCACTACATTAACCTTGTCCCCAAAATGTTCCTCTAACTTTGCCATAGTTTGTTCATACACATCCACTCCTGTTTCATCTGGTTCCTCCTGACTTAACATAGGTAGTGACTCATAGACCTTTCTACCTTGCCTTCCCAGATTGTGTAATAAAATGTGTTTTTTCCTTTCAGACTTATACTTTTCCCCACCAATAGCTATTAAATACGATTCAAAGAGTTTCATCCACTCTTTCCAGCTGATCTCTGGCTCCCCTATATCATTCAAGAAAGGTGGGGGTTGGCTCATGCTTGCTGCCGCCATGTTTGACCTCTAGCAAAAGGGAAATAAATTCCTAAATAAACACCTCCACCTGGACTGTTAAATTTACACAAAGAGCCTAAAAAGTAACTCTTTGCAAAATTTCCAAAAGGAAAATTACAACCTAGTTAACATCACCAGCATAGGACTGTAATATTGTTTTCTTAAGAGAGTACACTTTTGAAAGTCACACAGTTCCTATAAAATGTGTCTCATCTAGTAAAGAGTGTAGCTTTTAATTGTGTCCCTGGTTCACAAAACCTGTGCGAGACTCTCACTGCCGCATGAACAAGGACTGTGTCGGTGCCACACGACTGATTACACTTTTAAAATAGCTCTCAAGCAGCTATGCCAGGCAGCAGGCAGTGACGCTGGAAGGAAAGAGTTAATGTTTTCCCCACGGACTGCCGGCCCTTAGCTGCTGGTGCGCCGGGGAACGTCCTGTGTTCCTGGCTTCCTGTTGATCCAGACGCGCTGACAGGAATCTAAATCTCCTCAGTCTCCCGCTCCTCACAACTTTGAAACAAGGACGATACAGCTACCGGCTCCCTACAACGCGGACCTCTGGAGACTACACAAGCCTTTCCTCATCCATACAACACCTTGTGGCCATCAGGGTGTAACTCACACGGCCCGATGACACAGGCACTTGGAGGAAACAGGACAGCACGGCGCTACGCTGGGGAACCAGGCTCCGACGTTGCTCCAGGGGATACCACACTTTACTAGTCAAGTTCTCCGCTCCTGAACTCAGCTGCGATGCCGATCCAGGCTGCCAGGCTCCTTTTGAAAACTACACCAGGCTTTGTTTTGTTACTCCCCCTATCGTCGCGCAGCCATGGAGAGAGAGTTCCACCCACGCACCGGTATCACTGGCACTCAGGGCAACCGAACTGCGCAGTGCTTCAAGGGGACCCTGGCTACGACGCCAGCCCAGTTAGACACCGGCCACAAACAGGTAAGCTTTCTGACTTTTCCGTCTGAACACGAGGAAATGCGAAACCACACTCCTAAACACTTGCACACGAGAAACAACAGCCACGATACTAGAGTGCCCTTCAGCTCTGAATTAAGTCAGTCTCTTATTACGCTCCTAGTGCACGGTGACAGGTGACAGCTGGGGAAAACGCGCACAGTGTCTTGTAGGACGCCTGGGAAGGCAGACTGGCTCTCACCTCATAGCTTTAACTTCTTATTCGCTTATACTCCAGTCATACTGCATCCTTCTGAAGCTACGCTGACCTTTTTTCCTTTAAAGTTCATTCCTTTTTGCTTTTCTTCCCACACAAGTTCTTCTTCTTCCTCTTGTGTGAGTGTGTGTGGAGAGAGCACTCAAAGGGGAGATGGTTAACTTCTGCCCCCTGCGCAGTTCAGTCGCCAGTGTTAGAATTATAAAAGGAGTCTAAGGCAAGACACCAGATAAACAAGTCCGTTTATTAACCATCCACTCTCCTCACTGGAGAGTGTCCCAACATTCTATCACAAGCTTCAGGGCAGGACATACCAACTGGGTCAGAGGGGAAGGGGTGGATGGAAGTGGAACGTACCATTAGGAGAATTAAGTTACAACAACTACATTGCCTTACTTTGTGCCACTGAGGGTGTAGGGTGTGTAGGGCATTGTTTTTGTGCAGGAAGGTGCCCCTTACAAACCACCTTACAACAAAATGGTGCCAGCACAAGTGAAAAGGTAGAAATGCTCAGTATTCTTTTAAACATGATGCATTCCAGCCCTTTCTCTGTCAAGTAGTGCTGCACAGCAAGATAACTTGCAGCGCTGCACTGCAAGACAAACTCATAAATATGCCACTTATTCCAGGGGTCATGTGGGTATTTCCCATTCTCTGGCAAATCTTGTAATTGCCAGTTTTTGATGCAGGGTGTAACCATGATGTTCTGTTTACGCAGGCTTTGTTCACTCATTTACAACTGTTTAGCATCTTTAAACCTGCTTACTTGGATGAGAGACTCTATCGATGGGGACTGCTCCGTTGGCAGCAATCACTTTCTAATATGTTATTAATCCGGATTTTGACCATGTTCCTCTTCTGTTTATCTGACCCAAAATAGTCTGACGCTAAAACAAGGTGGTTTGAAATGCTTTATGAAACGGCCAAATTAAATACATTTAAAAAGAAGATTGAAAAGTCTATGGAAATTACATATTCCCTTAAATCGATTAAGGCGCACTCAGATTAGGGCCAATCTGTAAAATAAGTGGACTTCTACCCAGGGGTGTAGCCATAAGGGGGCATTTGGGGTGTGGCAAACCCCAAATAAATGTCTTCTTGGTGTGGATATTGGTTTAGGGGGCCCTGTGTCTGAGGCAGGTTTCTTCATTCTAACTCAGCCCGGGTACTTGCAAATTATCATCCCTCACACGGAGCTTGGTATTATAAGTCTTTATTCTTCAGCATGTAACCATTAACTGAACATTCTACATCATGAATTCTATGACCCACACCTATGCAATTGCGTCACTGTTCTACGGAGTCCATCCGGAACCAAAAGGGCCTGGTCATCTCTAACTCACAAGAAACTAAAATAGTTTAGTTTAGTTTTTAAATTTATAATGCGCAATACCTACCCAACAAAGGGTTTCCCGGCGCAGAAGACAGGTCCAGGTGTGATTGACAGAGCATGTTCTATTTATCAAACAACCAAGTTTTTAACGACTTGCGGAAATTGATATAGTTTGTCTCATTGCGGAGAGCAATCCTAAGCAAACATTTTATTTCAATGAGCCTACTGTTTCTTAAGAACCACATATGAGAGCATTTTTAAGTACCGGAGTTCAGGATGTGTGCTGTACAAAGACCTCTTATCTTTTTTTTATAGACTAGAATTTTGCTCCATCTATCATAAGAATATAGCCCATGTTTAGAGTTCACATGATTACTGATTTGTATCTTAGTTCACCAATGGCACTTTAATTGGAGGGGTGAGCTGTTAATGTTACTAAGTTCATGCTTAATCACTTTTACTAAATGTCTGTCTATGCATTAATATCTGATGTACTAAGGTGAAACGCTTAAGCCATGTTAAAGAGAATACACTTTTTTGAATTTTGAAGAGCCTATGACATATTTTTTCATCTTGTTTGTTGCATGATAACATGGCATATGTTTTCATGGCTTCCCTCATGCATGGACACTTTGAGCCAAGACAGACCCACAGCTTTGCTCACCTTTTTATGAATTTGCTTGCACTCCAACCTCTAATTTTAAGTTGGAATTAGTACATGGGGGCATCAGTCACTTGATAAAATGATTTGTAAAAGGTGAGGTTTTGAAACATGGATCCCTCTATGCAACAATGTGACAACTGTACCATTAAGGCTTCTCATAGGTGAGACGAAAAAGAGTGCATGCATTGAGAACATATTTAAAATATGAGATCCCAAGGCAGGGACTCCAGGCCATTGTGTTGTACATGACTGTAGTCATGAGTAGCCAGAAATAACTACCAGGCTGAGGAAGCAAAGGCAGGGGCTTAGCTTTAGGAGGGTATTTGGGGTGTGGCATCCCCAAATGCATTCTTGGCTTGGTAGTTGGATCTGGGGGTCCTGATTTGGGTTTGCTGTGTCTGTGTTGATTTTTCATGTTCTTAGTTCTAGAGCTTTTCACTTGTTCATTTGTTGAAATGGAAACTTTTAGTATGGAGTTTACCAAAAAAATAGTACATCTACATCCATAGAAGTACTTTTTGAATGGATGCAAATTTACTACTGTTTGGAATTTACAAATATTGGCAGTAGCAGGCTTAGAAAACAGTGCCAGTCTTGGGTTTCCAGGCATACTATTGGCAAACAGCCTAAAGATGATGGGGTGAATGCTTGAAAATAGTCTTATCGGTGGCAATCACTCAGGGTAGCATTCCAATTCATTTTGTTCCACCCACTATCACACTCTAAACAGAGGGCCACCTAATTATTATCTCACTGGCCTTATTCCTCAGGGAAACAGTTAATTCTGAACCTTGGTCATCTCTCCCCACCACTCTGCAGCCCACTGTTTTTTTTACTTGGGAAATGTGTGATTCACACCCCTCAAATCTTACTGACTAAGCTACACCCCTGCTTCTACAGAAAATATTTCTTATTAGAAGCATAAAATAGGGTTCCAATTGGAGAAACCCCAGAGGTATGTAGACCAGTATCAGACATGTAAGCCACAGATTATCGAAATGTGGGTAAGTTGGGAAAATGATATCAGTTTTAAGACATCTACTTTTCAAGAAAGCAACATCTGCATTTTATAAATCAAAATATGATTAGATTGGAACTGGACCATGTTAACAATATTTCCATTTATCTTACTTAAAACCGTAAAAAGTAAGTAGGCAACCCAATGTAACCAGGAGTTGTTTTTGAATGGGATTCTTTTGACACACAATGGAAATCTGCCTGCTTGTCAATGGAAGTCAAACGTAACATTTGATCCTTAGTATTAAACATACCACCAACCCTACCTTGACTCTGCCAGTCATTATAGAACAGTCTGCTACATCTAGCTCCAAAAAAATCCAACAAGTCATTTTCTAATGTACCATGACCTTCTACATTATTTTTTGTCTCTGCTTTTATTTTTATTGATGAAATGCAACGAGTTGCCTGGACGTAATCAGGCTTAAAGCATCATACATCACATATAGATTCAACAATAAACAAAAACAGTACGAAAATACACAATAAGACAATTGCTAAACGTAGCCATGAGATAAGCTATTAACAAACACCCCCAAGACTCATCTTGCAACATATTTCTCCTGATTGTGCAAACTTCATTCAAAGGAGTATCAATTGGAGCTATTCAGTCCACTGTTCTTGGCTGTTGAGGGTGCTCCCTATGACCATCCCCAATCAAAGGGATTCCTTTGAAGTGGAATCCCTTTATACTTCAAGTCCTCAAGATGACACCTTGGAAGTAGTGGGAAGTCTACTACAAGAGAGAGATCTACAATCAATAACTCCAGTCCACTTGATCATGAACCTTGCACATCTGGCAATGAAAGAACATTTCTTTCGATTTGAGGAGACCATTTACCTACAGATATCGGGGACCAGCATGGGAAGTGTCTTCGCTCCCAGCTTAGCGAAACTCTATGTCCACCATTTCGAACAGGAGCATGTTCTGACATCTACTAACCCGTTCTTTCAGTCACTGCGGACATGGAGGCGCTATATCGACAACATTTTTGTCGTCTGGCGAGGTAATGTCGAAGACCTTCTACTATTCCATCAACGGCTGAACACGAGGAACAATCACCTCTGATTTACAGTAGAACATGATAAACATCAACTAGCATTCCTCGACCTCTTGATAAAAGCTACATCCACTGGCCTAAGATCAGAACTTTACAAGAAGCCTATGGCCCACAATTCTCTATTGAGTTACGACAGTTGCCGCCCGAGAGCTTTGAAGAACAACTTGCCATATGAACAATTCTTAAGGATCCAAATGAACTGCTCCAGTAAAAACACCTTTAAAGAGCACGTACACAATCTGGAAGACCAACTAATAAAAAGGAAGTACTCTAAGAAGATCATATGTCAGTCAATGAAGCACACGTCCAATAATAACCGCAAAGCTCTTCTTGAACCATCCATCAAAAACGAAAAATCCGAAAGAATGACTTTTGTCAATACTTTCAACACGAGGTCCAACCAAATACAAAAAATAATCAGGAAACATTTGTCCATTTTGAATACTGGTGGAGACCATCTGCCACCTCCTCTGTTTACTTTTAAACGGGGGGGGCAAACTTGAAGGGTAAACTAGTACATGCTAGACCGAAGAGCAAAATACCATGAGCAGTGGGCACCCTCTGGGATCAGCCAGCAGAGGAAGGTCACCACCCATGCGGTACTTGTGCCACATACCCCCAAACGTGCAAATCATTGAGTTTGGATATCGGCACTGACCGTCCTTGGCAACAGAAAAGATTTACCAACTGTAATAGGCAGAATTTGATTTACTTAATTACATTCCCTTGCCAATTGAAGTATATTGGCATGACTACAAGAAGGATCAAAGTTCGTATATCTGAACACAAGAGCATCATTCGGTGCCGGAAACAAGCCACCCGACTCACAGCCCATTTCCTACAAGCAGGGCATGGACCTACAGAATTCACATGGACTGTAATAGAGCAACCGTTTATTCCAGAACATGTGTCAGATATCAGTAAATACCTATATTCCAAGGAACAGAAATGGGTATATAGACTCAAGACTGAAAAGAGGATTAATTGAGGATATACCTTGGATGTCATTATAAGGGTGTTGCATGCCACTTTTTATGCATGATAGCCGGCAGTTTTGATCGTTCACTGTACCAGGGCTAGAGCTTTGATAACATTTAACCAGTTCCTGCCCATAAAAAAACAATTCAAGCAGGTTTCAGATATTACAGTCAGCTGAAGACTAGGTGGGTGAATACAAGTAATTTGAAATATAACATCTTTCTGTTAGTCACCTAGATGGGATCCTTTTCCCTATTAGTAAATACCATTAAATGGCCTCAACTTAAAGACATCATGAACACACCACTTCTCTCATGTCCCTGTGAAATGAGACATTGTTTACTTTATATGGGTTGATAGGAAGATAATGTAATGATGCTTTGGTATTTTTAGCACCATCCTTTACCTGTAGATCCAGGAATGAGGTTTAGGCGCTAGAGAGTGGTCACAAAGGGTCAGTTTGAAAACCTAATTATAATGCAGTAGATAAAGATTAGCTCCAAGAATATGTTTATTCCATCTTCCCCCAGCGTCCGCCACATTAAATGTGAGTACGATAGCAGGTTTGGTTATGTGCTACGTCACATAGCAGGCACTATTGATGCGCACGCCGGAGGTATTAGGTTGGCGTTAAATATCAACAATTGTAGTTACAAAAGATAGCTCTCATTAACTATGAGATCCTAAAAGCTTTTCTTACTAGCCTACACTTCTCTTGAATAATATATTTATTAACAACTAGAGTGTAACAAACGTAGGTAGTCAGTGCCTTGTGGACTACTTTTCCTAAAGAACCCATTTGCATAACGTGGCCCGCGATTTTTAAGTAGTTCTTACTAATCATAAAATTTCCGAAACATTTCTTGTTAGCCAAACATTGTTTCTAAATAGGAGCTTTATTGACAACCGTACTATCTCTTTTTGACAACAGGGTCTTGTGGACTACTTTTCCTAAAAAACCCGGTTGCATAACATGACCCGTGATTTTTAAGTAGTTCTTACTAACCATAATATTTTGGAAACATTTCTTGTTAGCTAAACATTGCTTCTGAAAAGGAGCTTTATTGACAACTTGGGCAAACACAGTCGGACCAACTCTAGACTACATCTCCCAAGTTCTCGGTTGTCTTACGTGAGCTGTGCACCCACGTGACCCGCTACCTTCTGGCCAGGTCAACAAAAATGGCGTTGCAGCAATGCCGGTTACCTCCCCAAGTCAGCTCGGAGGGACGCCAAGGAGAACCGACGGACAGGTAAGTGCCCATGTGTTTTTTTTACCGCGATTTGCAACTTTTTTTACTGCGATTTGCAACTGAAATTAATTAATGACGACGCTAAATGTGTAGCCTCTCTTCGTATACATTCCAACTTTAGATACGAAGGAAGTAGAGATATGTTGCAGTGTGATAAGCGCGGTCTATTCTAATCTGTTGGAGATACGTTTGGATGCGAGGCTAATAGAGGTAGACCGGGCAGTTACTAGTACGGGTCTTCTTCTTCTTCTTCTTCATTTTTACAACGAGACCAGTGAAATGACTCGAGGTGGTTAAAAACAGAAATTAGTGTTTTAAAAAATGCAACCAGGGTGCTCTTTGGGGACCCAGTACTACGAGAGTAGTTGGTTCACAGCATAATATAGATTGGTTTTAGACTAAGTGGGCAAGTGTCTCCAAACCACATTTCCACCACAACAGAGCCACATGAAAAGTGGTCTTATTACATTTGACAAAGTGCAGTGGATATTTTGTATACAGAGTTTCTATACTAAGGTTTATTGAAGATTCACTATACACCAATTGAAGATGATGGGCATTTACGTCATCAAAGAGATCCCTGATTTATTATCCTTTTGTTTTTACTAGAGCGGTGCTCCCCTTACCTGAGCTGCAGCCAGGTGAGGTGATGCTTTATCCTCCTACCTAATAAGTAAGCGGATCTATACCTCAAGAATAGGTTTTTGCTTATATGCCTTTATGACAAATAAGTAAACAACAAGGATGTTTAGCTACTAATAGATGTACATATTAATGATGGCATCTTTGTTTTCTTTCTTTCCTTTTTTCCTTGCGTCTTGTTCTTGGCCTGATTACTCTTCTGGTCTAGATATCAGTTCTCTGGAGGAGACTTTCCATGACCTAGGATGATCAGGTGACATGGTTACCAATTTTTATTATTCTCACTTTCTTGCAGTAGCGAATATGTGGTCCTGACGGAAGCAGTGGACAAATAATATCCACATCTGCTGAAACATGTTGACCCATGATTCTAGAAAGCAGTTATTTGGTGAATCTGCTGTTATTTTGCACTGTTTTTAAAGCTTGGAAGATTTGAGAGATGTTAATAAATTGTTCTTTTCTCTCTTCTCCCCAATTTTACACGCATCACTACTTCTTCACTCTCACTCATTCACGCACTGCAAATCAGTTACCCTAACACATTTTTGTTTGGTATCCCCTATTACAAAATTCTATTCCCAATGGTTTGGCGGCAACCACCCTAACACTAAGTGGCTGCGAGCATATTCTCCTTGGTTTGAGGAGAACCCATATGATGACAAGGGCAGTATCAAACGGTGACTGATGGGTACTTTTTATACCCTGGTGATATCATGCTGTGCCTCTAGTACACACGGGAGCATGCTATTTTTCACTATTTAGCTGTGTCTTGAACAGGACGTATAGGTGATTCCACAGACCCATAGACATTTTTTGTTTTTGTAAGTGTATCCCCTAGGGGGTTGTGTCTATGTATTGGTCTATAAACATGCCCTGAGACCCTCATTCAAACGTATGTTTCTGACATCCCCAATCAAGCCATCATCTAGCTTTCAGAAAAAATTTAAAAAATATATTTTCTGATCCGTCTGTAACAGTTACTCATTCACAACAAAGTACCTTGAGAGGCTCCAGCTTGCAGTGCCAAGTTAAAAGCATGCACTGTTATGGTATGTTAAGTTAAACCAATTTCTAAATTGTGCATTCACTGATTGGCTTCATGGCGCTGAGGTAACTGAAACATAGCCTGCAACAGGTCATTACTGTTATGCTAACCTCAAGAGCCATGTCTTTAAGAGCTTCCCAAATGCAATGAAGCAGGAAGTGAACCAGATATCTGAGGGAAGAGTATTCCAAATGTGCGGAGCCAGTACCGTAAACCTGGAGCCACCAATTGTTTCCCTTTTAAAGATAGTGAGAAGATTTGCATATGATGACCTCAGATTGGGCCCGGGAATGTGTCTTTGAATACGGGCTGAGATTAAAGCAGGGCTGCCCGTCTGCAGTGATTTAACAATAAGACACCATGCCTTGAATATGGAACGCTGTGCTACAGGTAGCCAGTGCAAGTTTCTAAGTACGGTGTAACGTTATAATTACAGGGCTGATTATTTTGTACTCTTTAAACCATTCATTCTTAAGAAGTAATTTCAGCAGATTCCTTGATCAGGGAAATCACTACTATGCTGAACTTTCAGGGTAACTGTTCAGGAGCTGTTTGGTATAGTTAGAAATACACATTAGCTAGCCTGTTAATTATGAGGTCGCATTAGGTTGCCACACAATCAGTGCAGCCAATTATTCCCAGTCCTACTTATATGCTTTCTGATCAACTATTTGCCAGCACATGCTTTATCATTCAGCCAGACTAATAAGTGACGCAGAAAAAAGGACATTGAAAGAAAAACATCACTACAGCTTTTAACCTTATCTTACTTTGGGCCACTTACAATCCCTGTGATTAGCTCCCATGAGGACTTATAATGAAAGTAGAAGACAAATTAGGTGTTTTATTTGTCTCCACTGTAATGAATCAATTGAAGATGCATTCTTTACATTCCTTAAACGCTTTATTAATGGAAAGCAGGAATCACACAACGTCCATGCCAGGTGCAGTTGCAGACTCTCATCTGCCGAACAAAGTAATGTTAAGCATGTCATCTAGAATTTCTACCATATCATAGCAGTCTCAGGCTGGCTGAGACTGTCTGATAATATATGACATATCTCCTTCCTTCCTTTCCTTACTAACATAAGAGTAATAATGATAAAAATGAATTATGACACAAATGAGAATGTACAAATGAAACCCAGAATGGGTATGGAGTGGGACACAGGGCGGGTAAGTGGGCAGGGGTGGGTGGGAAACATACACAAGGCAGGGCAGGGTCAGCAACAACGCCAAACTATGCACAATGTTGCCTTTTAAATGATGTTTTCTTGGAAAGCATTAAATCACCTGTTCATAAAGCAAAATATACAAATCTACTAATTTTCCTTGCAAACAACAACAATGGAAGGTTGCTCACATGAAGGTTACTTACATATATAATCCTTCAAATTGGTAGGGGTTTTTTCTCCCTCGCACTTCTTTCTGCTTGCATAGAACCACTTGTCTCATATGCATGTTCCCTTGAGGACCTACTGGCAATGTTATGATTTCTGTCTAACCCATCATCGCTTACTAATGGCCATGCAGACTCAGATACATCCACCTCCCTCGAATCAGAAACCCCTCAATTTTGATAGAGCGCTACCCTCCAGAGATTCCACGTTTGACCACTGTGCAATTTTACCCAACTACCACCAACAACTTAATTTTGTAAGGACTCCTAAACTTGGATATTCCTTTACTCCCTCGACCTGTTTTGACCTTCACTTATTCACCCTCTTGAATAACCTTAGTACCACTACTCTGAACTTCCGTTACATCTCTTGTGTGACTATTTTTTAACCATGATAGGACCAATTTGGTGGCAGGTTTCCTGGCAGGCATTAATTTTGATGGGCTCTTCTCCATTCCTTCATGCACTGTTGTATGATATGACCACAGTATTTCCTTAATAGCCTGCTGTACTGATACTCTTGATGCAACAGCTAACTGAATTGTCCCATTCATCAATCTGTTCGCCCTCTCACACAACCCGTTCCCTTGTGGATTATAAAGTGAGGTACATGCATGTCTCAAACCCACTTTCCCAAAATGTCTTCCATCTCCTTAGAAATTAGCTGTGTGCCATTGTCAGTAAGAACTACTGATGGAAATCCTTCTCTTCTGAAGACTTAACTTAATACATTAATTGTTGACTCTGTAGTAATGCATTTCATGAAAACAACCTCCACCCACCTTGACCCAACGTCCATCAAAACAGCAGCAAACCTTTCTTGGTCTTGCAAACCATGGTAAGGTCCAATAAAATCTAAACAAATCTTCTACCAAGTCACATCAGCATCAACAATATGTTGTGCATAAAACTCTTTGCCCAATCCAACATGTAATATTTTCTCTGCTTCTCTACAACTGTCATAATTTTCAAAGCATTTCATTATTTGTTTGTTCAAGCTTGGCCACCAAAATCTGTCCTTCACTCTCTTCTCTGTTAACGCTTGCCCCGGGTGACCCTCATGTGCTAACCCAATCAAACTACCCCTCATGGACTAACCACTCACCTCTCAACACTACCCACTCATCTAACATGGAAAACTAATTTTGGGGCAGATTTACGTTTCCTGGCGCATCCCTGCAAATCAGCAGGGATGCGCCAGGAAAGATGCGTCACGCAAGTTTACCCTTGCGCCACCACAGATGCGCCGCATTGAAAATGCTGCGCATCATGGGGCAAGGATAAACAGACGTGTGTCGCATCTGCTGGCGTAACGTTGGCGCGACACAACTCCAGCACTGTTCCAACTCTGCCTATGTCCAACATGGTGCGTCAAGCCTTACGCCTGCTTCAAGCAGGTACAAGGTTTTGATGCAGCAGGGTCGGAAAAGTGACTGAGTGGAATCTTGTAAATTTCACTCAGCCACTTTTGCGAGGCGTTCCTGGGCCGGAACGCCCCCCCCCCTGCTCCGGAACGCCCACATGAAACTTGACGCAGGTTACATGTGGTGCAGGGCTTTACAATGTGACGCATTTCCATGGATGTGTCATGTTGTAAATACCCCACAACATGGAGCTGTCTTTACGCCACCGTTGCGTTACGCAATGGCGGCGCAAAAGTGGAGTACGGGGCTTGTAAATCTGGCCCTTTGTATTTTATAGAAAGGTCTAAGACCTTCCTGTATAGTACTTTCTCTCGACAAACCTTCCTTGATCATCTTCACAACACCCTGAAGGGTATCATCCTCCTGCATGCTTACCACACATGAAATTGTCCAGGCCCTCAGTAATGTCCACTTCCAATTCCTCAGACACCACCTTAGTGTCCAGTAATCTTGACAAGCAGTCTGCCACTTTGTTCCTCTACCCAGGCACACATTCTACATGACACAAGAAATCATGTAACCTCACAGTCATGTGTGCCAACCTCCCCGAGCAGTTCTTTGTCCCATCTGGACCCAGCACTTTAAATAGAGGCTTACGATCAGTTATCAGTGTAAAGACTGCACCCTGCAAAAATACCCTGAAATGTCTGGTGGCCCACACGGCTGCTAGTGCCTCATGCTCTATCACTGAACAATTCCTCTCAGCAACTGTCAAAGAGCTAGAGGCAAATGCCACAGTTTTCTCTTGGTTGCCATATATTTGTGCTAAAACTGCACCAATACCTACCGCATTAGCATTAACAGTAAGCACGGTGTGTAACTCTGTTCTTAATGGTACCAAGATTCCAGCCTGTTCTATATTATGCTTTATCAGGGTGAATGCCTTCTGTTGCTTTTCACACCACATGAACTTACCTCCTTTCCTTAACAATTCTCTCAATGGCTGTGCCTTATGTGCAAAATCCTGCACAAACTTGGAGTAGGTCTCCACCATTCCCATGACAGATCCAGGCACCTCAACATTCACAATGGCACTGACTAAGTCTTGTTTGGGTCATATTCCTTCCCTTGTTATGCGGTACCCCAAATAGTCCACTTTCTCTACTGCAAGCACACATTTTTCCTTCCCCAAAGTTAACCCCACCCCACATAAGCAGGTTAATATCTCCCCCAATGTTCTGTTATGATCCCTGTCATCAGTTGCATAAATTAAAATGTCATCTAGGAAAAAAAACTACTTTGTCGATACCCTGTAAGATTTCTGTAATAATTTGTTGAAAGGCACTGGCTGCCGAACATAGCCCAACCATAAGCCAATTGAACTGAAATGTCACTTCTGGTGTTATGAAGGATGTATACCTCTTTGAATTAGAATGCAGTTTAATCTGGTTATATGTACTACATAAATCGAGTTTTGAAAATACTCCTCCCACAGACAGTATCAAAATGATGTTGAGTAATGTTTGGAAGTGGAAAGTTGTCCATGATCACCTTTCCGTTTATACTCCTCAAATCCACACAAAAAGGTAGCGATCCATCCTGTTTCTTGGTGATAACAACTGGAGGCAACCATTCTGCTGCCTCTATAACCTTATCATCAAGCATTTGCCTAATAATGTCTTTAACTTGTGTTCTATCTGCCGTAGGTATTCTCCTTGCAACATGTTTGACTGGCACCGAATTCTCCTTTAACCTTACTTCATCATGAAACTCAATAGCCTCCCCTAACCTGCCCTCAAAGACCTGTACATTATGATTGAAAATGTCCTGTACACCACTATCATCAATAATATGGCCTGTTGTTTTGCTCTTATGTCCACCCTAATGTTCAAATCATATTGATGAGTCCAACCTAGTATAGCTGGTCCCTCTGGGGCAATGTACACCTTGCTGTCAGTCCCCAAACATTATTGAATCCTCCATATAGCCCAACACTCTAGTGTTCGTACCCTGGTAAACCTTCAGGACCACACCAGAAGAGATTAGTGCTTCCGACACTGCATTGAATATCCCCTTGGAAATAATGGTATATAATTATCCTGTGTCCACCATTAAGGATAACACTTCACCATTAATATCAAAATCAGCCTTTGGTAAAATACTATTCCTAACCATATCACTAGCCTTTTCATCCACCTTGACCATCAGTACCCTATGTTTGGTATCTTCATCTTCAATGCCAGCTACTTTCCTAGTAATAGCTTTGCACATGCGTCCATAGTGCCCCTCTTTCCGCGGCGGTGGTCCCGTCAAGCACAAGGATGCCTCTACACCACTGCAACACAACCAGGAAGCTGCGGTTCTCTGACAGCTGTGGCAGGGCTGTGGTGGTCCGACCTCTTGAGTCCTAATAGGGTATTTGGGAGACGGCCACCGCTGGTCACCTGCGAGTCTGGCTGTCCACGGACTGACAGACTCATAATCAGCCCCCATAATATGTTTGAAAACCGAAGAGTTTTTCCAGAACATCTTACCAAAGTATTTATATGGAAGGGTACCCCTCTAGGACAAATCCTTTGCAATGCATTAAGCATGCCCTGTGGTGCAAACGTGTTATGTGGGGTAGGTATCCTAAAAGAGCACCAACACTGAGTAAGAGAGCAGTGGTCTCATATCTATGTAGATATGGTGCTGTCCTGCTCTCTCTTCCTCATGTAATGCAGAAAAGCACATACACTTCGGTTGCTGAGCTGCACATTCTAAGGGCATCCCATAAGAAACCAAATTGGTTCTTTCAACAAAAGCCTCTGCTCTTGGAAAATGGTGAGGTGGAAGTGGTTGACTGGGGTCCTAGAGGGACATAGAGAAACCCAATTCCATCATGCATCCTACCTAGCCTTTGCTCTAAGTGTATTAAAGGCCATTCCTGCTTAGCACATTTGATAGAAGAAGGACGTTAACATTTGTGGAATTCCTTCCTATTTCAGACACTCGCCTCATACTATTAACAAACTAAACATCTCCACTTCAAAAGAACAGGGTTTCTATACCATGTTCAGTCTGTAAACACAGGTTAGAGGCATTGCTTACAAAATGAGTTTCCTGATTTTCAAAACAGGGGTTTGTCCAATCTACTGGTGAGTGGGGGCAAGAGACGCCTAGGCAAGCTACAGTGATTTTTTTTCTACAACCTAGCAGGCCCATAGGAATGAATGGGGAGTAATTCCTTATTTGCGATTAGCAATTAGCGAATCGCAAATAAGGAAGCAATTTCAAGGGTGCCAGGGTGTCCAAAGGACACCCTGTTGCACCCCTGAAATGGTAATGTACACTGGTGTTGCGCACACACATGTCCCAAGGACATGTGTGTGTGTAACATACAACTCAGTAAAATGCACTAAAGTGCATTTTTCTAAGTTTTTGCTATTTACCACGAAGTTAGACTTCGCGGTAAATAGCGGCCCCAGATTGCGAATTCTCAATTTTGAAATGGTTCATGCATTGCATTTAAGGAATCTCAAATTGAGATTCCTTAAATGCAAATAATGGCAATGTAGCGATTTCTAAAATTGCGATTTTTGCATTTGGGATGATGCATCCCAAATGCAAAAATACAGCTCGCAAAGGGCCAGATTCTCAGAATCTGGCCCTTTGCGAGCGGATTTTGGTTTGATGAATCTGGCTGTATGTTTGAAGGGAAGAGCGAGCATATGTTTAGATGGGAATGATTAAGTGGCATGGGGGGGAAGTTGTCCACAGCTATTAAAACGATAATGTGGCAGTGCTTTTCTGGCTTTAACCTTTTTCAGTGACTACATTATTCCTTTAATTTCTTCTGATGTCTCAAATCAAGATTAACATGGTAGAAGCAGGGTTTCAATTTGTCAAAATAAACAGTGATGACCTTTTAAGAAGTCTGCAACACAACAGTGTATTACATATACTGTAAAAAATGCTTTACATTATCTGCTGCATGCACACAATATCCACACATTAATCACTACCCTACTTTAGATTGCAGAACAAAACTAGACTGCATTCAGTTTGCTGGCTAGGACACACAGCATATTAGGTATTCTAATGACCTTTTACAGCTCCACAAGATCAGGTAGCACCGCATAAATAATATAAGCCAGTCTATTAAAGATTTGTATAGCACTCTGATCCTTTGCAGCCCCAGAGCCATATTATTGTTAGAAGAAGCGTTATCTAAGACAGTGGCTCTTAACCTGTGGTCCGGGTACCGCTGGGGGTCCAAGATGCCTATTCAGGGCTTCTGCGTTTGTTTAGAAATTTACATAATATTAACGGGCTAATAAAATGCATGTAAATAAACAAGAAAACTATCAAATTTAACATTTGTAAATGTTCAAAACATTTAAAGGAATCTTAATTTTGAAGCTAAAAATGAAGGAGAATATTTAACAAGGTTTTGCATCGCTCTTGCATCTTGCAAGGCCATAAGGGAGACACAAAACGTAAGTGAGATTTATCAAGGAAAGCAAGGCACCTTTGTGGACCTGTATGACTTGATGATTCAAGAGTAACGCAAGGCTAATCAAATTGCTGCCTTGCGTTACTCTGCTCCAGGGAGGAATTCAATGGGTGGAGCATGGTTGTTTCCACGCATCCACCTATGGATTTTGGCTCATTCCCAGATTTACCATTAGTGGTAGACCTGGAAATGTGTCAAAATGCTACACATCCCCACATGAGGCACAACAAAGAGAAATATCTTTATTTGTGCAGGAAGGTTCCTTCCTGCACAAAACCAATCCCGCCTACAATGCATGCAAGATGTCTGTGTTGGCCATACACAGCCAAAAGTGAGCCAGCGCTAGAAAAGGACAGGAATGTTCTGTGTAATGTTAAATACAGCAGATTCCTGCCCTTTCCTGCAGCACAGCTAGGTGACCTACTGCACTACACTGCGTGAAAGAGTGATAATCTGTCCCTAAATTGGTATTCTCATTTTGATTCATGGGAGCCCTGCAAGTGCATCAAACTGAATATATTATGGACTATGGGTTGCCTCAATTGAATTTAGAAGAGCTCAAATCTTCCCATTGAAATTTAAATGTATATTTTATTTTCTCTATTTGTGAATTAAATGAAATATTTAATCATTTGTGTATTTGAATGCTTGTTTCCATATTTGTGTGCATTGTTTTGCAGTTCAAACAATTGAAATTGCTTAGGCCGGAGTCCCTGGGTTCCAATAATGACTCAGTAGGGTCCCCAGATTCAATTATGATTCATAGTGGGGTCCTCGGATTTCAGTAATTATTAAGAGGGGGGCACATCAATCAAAAAGTTAATAACCACTGATCTAAGACGTTCAATTTTATTTCATTATATTTTGTCTGGTTTTGGGCAAATATAGCATCCATGTGTGCAACTAAGTGGCTTCATGGCCAGAGGGCCTATTTTAAGACAAGGCTTCCTTCCTTTCAAACTACAGGATGCTAGTTTTGGAACACGTGTACCTTATGTCTTTTGATTACCTTTCAGGACATAGCAATTGTACTTTGTTGGATAGTTGAACATTCCAACAAGAAGGCTCACAACATGCAGGTTTTTGTAGCAGTTCTTCCCGTGTAGGATCATTTGTCTTGTATCTTTTCTAGTAAATTCTAGTTTGAGCTTACAATCTAGTATGTTCTTTGTTCCATGATAACCACACGATCGAGGAGACAAGGAGCATTACCAATTACTTAAGTTTGCATGGACCACAGATTTAAGTGGAGTATTTTCCGTGCTGGTGGAAGTCACCCATTTTGAATTGCTAAGTCACACAACAAAAAACCTTGCCTGAACCAATTAAAAGAACAGAACAAGGTATTCCTACAAATGATTGCACAGGTGCAAGAATTTACTACCAGAGGGGACTTAAAGGCAGGAAAGGATGCTCCCTCATGCCCCTTAGACTCTGGCAAGGCAGCAGGCCTCTGCCCTACCTTTACTTGCCTATGGTATGTCAACTGGGAGATTGGTGTATCTGCACCTAAAACTCTAATCTCTTCTTAGGGGAGTTCACAGATAGCAGGTCAAAACAGATGCCTGTGGCACATGGAGGATATCCTGGCTAGTGGTCCTGCCTAGTCCATCAATTCTTTCCTAGCCCTATGAAGGACTAATTCGTTATTGTTCAGGAATACCTTTTTCATAAACAAGGTCCATTAGATGCTGTTTTCCCAGTACTCAACAAACACAAGGCGATGATGGACAGAGCGCCAAAACTTTTCAGACACTTACCACCAGTCACAGATCTGGGTGCATCCATCATCGATCTTTAGCTCACTTTGCCACCACAGTTCAGACACAGCTATAGGCAAATCAGTCTTGACCCTGTGCCTCATGGGAACAGTCCAGACCAAACGGCCAAGCCATGTCTTCCCTGGACCGGAAACAAGCATCCTGGGAATGGTTTCGGGCTAACATGCCTCTTCAGCCAGGTTAACTTGAATCCAGTGGCAAAGTGAGCAAGGGACCCACGTCTGGTCATACCCTGCCACTTAGGACATTCAAAGCAAACACAAGGAGATGATGGACGGAGCGCCAACACTTTTCAGACACTCACCCCCAGTCACAGATCTGGGTTGAATCCATCATCGTTATTTAGCTCACTTTGCCACCACAGTTTAGACGTAGCTATATACAAATACGTCTTGACCCTGTGCCTCATGGGAACAGTCCAGACCAAACTGCCAAGGCATGTCTTCCCTGGACCGGAAACAAGAATCCTGGTTCAGGTTTTGGATAACAGCCCTCATCAGCCAGGCTAGCTTGAATCCAGTGGCAAAGTGAGCAAGGGACCCACGTCTGGGCATACCCTGTAAACTTAGGGTGTACAAAGCAAACACAAGGGGATGATGGACAGAGCGCCAACATTTTTCAGACACTCACCTCCGGTCACAGATCTGGGTTGAATTCCTCATCGTTCTTTAGCTCAGTTTGCCACCACAGTTCAGACACAGCTATATGCAAATCAGTCTTGATAATGTGCCTCAGGGGAACAGTCCAGACCGAACTGCCAAGCAATATCTTCCCTGGACCGGAAACAAGCATCCTAGGACCGGTTTCAGGCTAACAGCCCTCATCAGCCAGGCTAGCTTGAATCCAGTGGCAAAGTGAGCAAGGGACCCACGTCTGTGGGATGGGTATGCCCAGAGGTGGGTCCCATGCTCTCCATGCCACTGGAGTCAAGCTATCCTGGCTGATGAGGGCTGAAAGCCCTAAACCAGTCGTAGGATGCTTGTTTCCAGTCCAGGGAGGACCTGGCCTGGCAGTTCTGGCTGGACTGTTCCCATGGGGCGCAGGGTCAAGACTGATTTGAATATGGCTGGGTCCAAACTGGAATGGCATGATGAGCAAAGAAAACGATGGATTTAGGCCTAGATCTCTGTACTGGGGTGAACGTATCACATTTTTCAGCATTCTGTCCATCAATTGTTATTTTTGCTTAGTGTTTTCCCAGTACTCAGCATGCCAATAAGGAAATGGCTATTGGACATGGGCGAGGTGCTCTGGATGTATAGCACCATTCAGCCCCAGCTCCAGTCGACTCAATGGACATCCGCTGGAGTGATTGCTGACTTTGTTATAGAAAACGTTATTGGCAGTGACTCCGCTCTAATCTTTGAACAAGTTCCCTCAGATAAATATGTAAGTGGAATAATGTAAAATAGGTAAAACCTTACCAGACTTCAACCAAAGAGATATAGCAAAAAAGGTAATCCTCCCAGGTAAAAGGTAAAAATCGCTGCATTCTCTCAATATGATATGGGGAAAAACACCTGGATCAGATTTTACCCCACCTCCTTTCCCTTTGACCACATCAAATTTCATGCTGGCGATTTGGCCGCCTGCTAAAAGGAGCTGCTAATGCTGCCAACCACACTTTGAAGTTCATTAAATCTTGACAGAAGATAGCTGATAATTTGGTACCCAAGAATGGTTGTTGCAGGTACTGCTGATTTGAGTTATACAGATCGAATAGATTACTACATTGAATAAGGAAAACTTTGTAAATGAACTACTCTGAGCAATAACTGAATGGATAGGGGAAATAAGAAGAATTCCTGATGCCCTGCAAGTCTTCAGGTTAGGGCTTTCTGTAATTGATTTCTCTTTAATGCCTAATGGAGATAAATTTAATGATAAAGTTATAATCTGTTTACCCAAAGTGAGCACTGGGTAGCAAAGTGAGCATTCTCTCAGTTTTCCTAACAAACAGATGACATTCATCAAATATGCTGACCTGTATGCCATCAATTGAACCAGACGGCCAGAGTAAATTAGATAGTGAAAATTAACTTATTATAAGCAAAAGCAAATAAATGTTCTAGACAAGATACATGAGGATCACTAATTAGAAAGAATAATTTTCAAATGGTACTTTAGCGTTGTAATTCTCCAAGACAGCCTTGGTGATATTACTCTGCCAAGATCAAGACATGAGTGCATCATACATCCTCTAGCATATTCAAAGTATATGACGTCAAGACATGTGGATTTTACCTATACAGGATTGGGGTCTAGCATAAGCACAGAATTGTAAGATTACTGCCAGGAGTTCAGGAAATCCACATAAAATGCATTTACATGCAATGAATCTAAATGCATCTCATTTACATTCTCAGAGTGAATATGTCCAATGTGTCATAGGTCTGGCTCTACAGGGCTCATGTAAAACACCTCTGGCATAAGGAATCAATAACCAGGAAAACCTGAAATATACTTTGAGCAATTCAAAAGAAGATAAGGACAATAAGTGTAAATCACGCCACTTCAACTCTCATTTTAAGATTTAACTAAATCAGCTGGACATTTCCACATGTGATCATGACCTTAAACTTCCATCACTGCCTGAACAGTCAGAGACCAGTTAGCGATTTATTTATTTATGTATTAAACCAATGTCTATAATAAACGTTTACCATGTACCTATGAGAAACTCTACCTAGGATCTGGAGCAATATCTTGGGAAAAGTGTCTGATGAGGTGCTTGAGACACTTTCTCTCAGATAAAGTGAGCACGTGGTTGCAAGTGGTGGGGACTGGAACTATTATTTAGGGACCAAGACTTATTGTCCATCTTCAGACTTTGACCAAGAGCAAGAGAGAGAAATGTAGAAAGAGAGAAAGTAGGAAGCAAAAGATAAGAAACATTGACAAAGGTAGCAAGCAGGGATGAAAAAGAACTTGTTACAGAGAGAAAGTGACATGAAGTATTGCATGGTGAAGGAAGACAGCAAAAGGTGATATCAAGAATATCAAAATAGACATTCAACAGACACAGAATTTGGCAGCATCAGTGATGAAAAACGTAACTGTAATTTTTTTCTAAATTAAGCACTGGTTTCACATGTCGGGTCATGATTTGAATGGTGCAGCAGGTGCAGGGGCACTGGCACAAAAGTTGTCAGAACTCCTTAAACACCTAATACTGCTATATTTTGTTAATATAAAAGCAGTCACAATTGCAGTTATCTTGCAGTTTAAATGGGCTTGATTTAAATGGTGCAGCAGGTGCAGTGCCACTCGGACCAAAAGTTGTCATAACTTCACTGAAAACCAAATATTGCTAGATTTTACTACTAAACTGGCGGTCAGATGTGCAGTTATCTTGCAGGCAACAGGGTTATTATTTGAATGGTGTAACAAGTGCAGTGGCACCAAGACCAAAAGCTCCCGGCACACCACTAAACACTGATTATTGCTACATTTCACAACTAAATAGGCAGTTATAAATGCAGTTATCTTTCAGGCACTGGGGCCATGATTTGAATGGTGCAGCAGGTGCAGTGGCACCAGGCCAACAACTTGTCAGAACTCCTCTAAATACTCAATGTTGCTATATTTTACTATTAAACAGGCAGTCATAAATACAGCTATCTTGCAGGCAACTGGGTCATTATTTGAATGGTGCAGCAGGTGCAGTGGCACCGGGACCAAAACTACTCAGAACTCCTCTAAACACATAACATTGCTATATTTTACAACTAAACAGGCAGTCATAAGTGCAGTTATCTAGCGAGGACTCAGGTAATGAGTTCAATAGTGCACCAGGTGCAGTTTCACTAGGACCAAAAGCTCCAGGTACTAGACTAAACACCTAATATTTCTATATTTTACTACTAAACAGGCAGTCGCAAGTGCACTTACCTTGCAGACAACAGGGTCATTATTTGAATGGTGCAGGATGTGACGTGCACCAGGCCCGAAAGTTGTCAGAACTCCTCTAAAACCTTATATTTTACTCCTATAAAGGGCAGACACAATTTTGGTTATCTTTCAGTTAAAAGGGGCTTGATTTGAATGGTACAGCAGGTGCAGTGGCACCAGGGCCAATAGCTCTAAGGACCCCCACTAAATGCAGAATATTGCTAAATGTTGCTACTAAACAGGCATTCACAAGTGCTGTTATCTAGAAGGCACTTGGGCCATAATTTGAATGGTACTGCAGATGCATTGGCGTTGGGGCCAAAGGTTGTCGGAACTGCTCTGAACACCAAATATTACTATATTTAGGTACTAAATAAGCAATCACAAGTGCAGCTACCTTTCAAGCACTTAAGTTATGATTTCAGAAGTGCAGAATGTGCAGTGAAACCGGGACCCAAAGCTCTAGGAGCACCTCTAAACACCAAACATTGCAATATATTACTAATAAACAGGCAGCCACAAGTGCAGTTACCTTACAGGCAATAGGGGCATGATTTGAATGGTGCGGCAGGTGCAGTGGCACAGGACCCAAAAGTAGTCCGAACTTCTCTAAATACATAATATTGCTAATACAACAATTACTTCCATTATGTCTCTCTTTCATTTCATATATCAAAACGTTGCTATTACTTACCAGCACTACACCACTAGAAACACCACAATATATTGCCTTTTTATACATAAAGAAGTCATAACACTTTAACAGACTTTCTGTAACTTATATTGTACAACTACTCATCAAGATAAAACTTACAACAGAAAACAACTTGTTATTAATCACATAGGTGAAACTTAATTCATTTACCATTTCTTGTTGAGGAAGAGGCCTTCGTTGCTCTCAAGCAATCATTTTGGGAGGTGTTCCCACTTAATTGTACATAGATGCAACCAGCTTTCTGCTAAAGGCAAATAGCACGGTCTATGCCCTCACTCTGAGATGGCCTGTGCATTGGTGATGATACTTTTTTTTATTACGGACATTAGCGCCTTGTTTACTCGCCATCATGAGTTTTGGCTCAGAATGGGGAATAACATGCGGATCCCAGAATTACTGGGCCCATTGCTGCATGCAATTCTAGAATTCAGGGCTTTTTCTCCACACACATCATCAGCGGTTGGGAAATGTGAGCACAAAAAGCAAATACTCGTAAGCTTGCTGGGCGGTACTTTCACAATTATCATCTGGAACTACCATGCCACACAATTTAGGATAAAGCAAACTATGTGCATCCTTTAATGCGACAATACGTCCTTTAGAGATGTACTAATTACATATCCCCTTGTGTCGCTCCAATGCGATAAATAGGCAGTAATACAACTGTGGCATATTTCAGACACTCTAAACGAGGGATGGTTAATTGAAGAATAATCAGAAATACCCCTGGTATCAGTCGTTCATTGCAATTGTTTTCTGGAGAAAACTGAAGAGTCGACAGAAAATAAGTGTGGAAAATTTCTGACGCGAAATAACTTGGCTGAGAACCAAAACCTGCAGAGCAAGCTTATTAGTCATACGAATAATTCTGCTTAGTTCAGAAAATTGTGCATACATCGGCACACGCCCAGTGTAACAACATCGGTACATTTTTTTCAGAGGGCCGAATTCTCAGTCCACATTCTCAGTTTAGAAAAGCAAAATTGTGCCTAACATCTCGCGTCAAAATCTTAAAGCGATTTCTTTGCATCAGTCTGAAGATCTACATCAGATGAATGCACGAGTGTTGGTATACATTTATTAGCACTCGAGTAAACAGAAACAAGAATTTTCCGAATAACAACACTAAACGCGCTCAGAGGAACGAGTGATGACGTAGGGATCCTTTTGCTACATTCATACATTCAGTAAGTTAACGTACTTTTTTTCTTTTCTGATGCTCTCTATAACAACATCCATTCTAGCATCGCTTCCGAATGCGTTTCTTTAAAATAACTATTTTCCAACACTTACCTTGTTTTTTTAATTGGAAGCAGATGAAAGGAAAAGTTGGAGCAGAGCAGCTGAAAGGCTTCGGCCTCCGCAGCTAACGTCTGAAGAAAAAGAACGAGTCTTTTAGCTCACCTGGACTACATGCCACTCCTACAGCCTCTGCACACAACTTTTTTTTCAATCTACTTGTAATGTTTCTTGGCAACTCCTGCCCACAGAGAGATGATTCAGGCTGTGCTTGTGACTGCGGCATCCAGGCAAGCATGCTCATGCAGGACTTTGCAGCTCCCAGATACAATTGATGAAAAGAAAGAACTGGAAACTCGAGGGTGAGGTGTAGCTGCAGGAGACACAATGAGAAGGCCCTGGTATTTTTATTCATGTTCTCTACTTACAAAAATGTTCACACTTGAATAGCTCCAGGAAATGACATCACAGAAAAAGCTACCTTAATCACGGGCTGGGGGTAGTGAAGGTTTTGCATTAAACCCCTCTGTTGATTAGAATCATACTAATATCAAGGACAGAATATGGAGGACAAAATATTGAAAAATTAAGTGCTTATAGGGAAGGATAGATTTACTTTTCCTTACTCCATATCTACGTACCTTGAAGATATATGTACCACGTCGATAAATATCTGTGGAGTTAGATATAGAAAATCTATACTTACGTAAGTTTTTATATTTTATTTTCGATACTTTGCCCTCAATATGATGTTTCATCTATATTGTTGATTCTGTATTCAGAAGGCACACCATTGTGGAGCACTGAATTGCCACTACAGAAGGAGTGAGGTTCAAATGATCACCCTTGCTTTGGGAAAGGAAAATCCTAGTGTCTCCATTCAGGTGCTATCAAACCATTTCTTTTGGGACAGCAACACATCTGTTTATATTGACTCTGAATATGAGTTGATGGGCCAAGTATTGACATCAGTACATGCCTGGTACATGCTGGATGGAAAAGTACATTGTGATGGACGTGCACCCCTGCCCTTAGTAAAGATGTCTAGATCCCTGTTCTTGACTTTGTTTGGTCATGGGCAAACACGGATCATGCGTGTGCCATGACATGGTCTTGTGGCAACGTAAAGTGTGGTAAAAATTGTATTACACGCTTACTCTCCTTACTAATCTAACTGTACTGAACCCTTTACGATTAGACAGTTTACAGCACTTCCATTTACCATAGAGGCAATGATCTTCAGATGAATTTTACTCTGCCGATAGAAGGGGTGGGAATTAGGGTAACCAAACACCAAGTTAGCCGTGCAATTGGGACAATTAATTGACAGCCAACTCACATATTTGAACTAAGAGTTAGGTACACCATTCTCAGAACCATGCTGTAGAAATAAATAATAGCAACAAGAAGACCCAACCTCCTAAAAACGTTGCGTTGAGTTAGGTTTATACGTACCAAATGCTCTTCAACTGCAATGCAAAACAGAAGAAGTAACACATGATGTTCTGTCAGAGCTCGATTATTCTCTCTACAACACATTAAGTCAAACAGCACAGTTTGAATGGAAGACTCAATAGGACTCAACAATAGACTCAGGCAAATATTTGATTGTTTATTGTATTAAATATTCAAAGTTCATTGCAATAAGCAGTTTGAGAAGTTCAGTTAAGAATATCACAGCTCATATAAAAATGGCAAACAATTAAGCAGGCTCTATTGGATGATCATTATTTAAAATCAAATTCACAGAGTTATAGAGTCCTATCACTATTAAGGCAGAAAGATAGTTCGTTGTCTAACAGCTCAAGTCCTACAAAGATAGGGAAAGGGTTCCGAATTAAAGTCCATTATGGGTGAGTCGATTAGCATAAACATATAAATGAAAAATGGAAATTATTTGGCAAAGAAGGTGCAGTCCATTAGCTAGGGATTGTAGCATCAGCATGGCAGTCCAAAAGCAAAAGAAAGTTAAAAAATCATAGAGTTTTTAATACTGTTTGAGTGAGGTGGCATCATACGATCCTCAAAAGACCACCGTATGGTTGAAATCATGAAATGTCACCTGAGATACTGAAAACTTTGGTAAACTTTCCCATGGCAGTCATGAGAAATTATAGTTTTGAAGGCCCATGTAGGCCTAATACTGGTGGAAAAGAAACAAGAAGTTTAATTATAAAGTAACAGCTTCAATCCTGTACCCAAAGGAATATTTGACTGTGAACTTTGATCAAACATTTTGGAATGTTGGGGTGTACGCATGTAGAGGACAAATAAAGCAACATTTCACAAGTAGAAAATAAATTAAGCCATGGGACAAGTCAGCATTAGAAAAAAAGCTTTTGGAAAAGGCCTTTAAGTTAGCACCACACTTTTAAACGAAATGAGCTCTATCCAACATCAAATATAGTGAAATGAAATCAATTCACAAAAAGATTATGTAAAATGTTCACCTATCATTATTACAGGAAAATAGCTAAAGTGTTAAATACCCTACATTTTCACAAAATTCATAGAAGTACATATTTTTCTAAAGTCATGCTACAGAAATAATTTTTATATTTTCATAATTTATAGAAGCTCTTGTATTACTATGCTAGGTTTCAAGCTTGCGCTTCATTTTTACACGCTTGTGTACCAACTTTTGTAACTGGTGCATTCCCAGCAGAAAGCATTTGAAACACTACGAGACTTAACTGTGCATCAAAAATTCCATCAATACACATTGATAAGTAACATATGCATTAGAAATGTAAATGTATTAGTATTGTCTTGTATATATGTTTTATTTATCTTCAGGTTTCAAAGCACGCTTTTGCGGCACTTCCACTACATTTGTCTAATTTTTTGTGTCACTGTGACTGACCTGTGCAATGTGTAAACTCGGATTATGAATGTGTTGCGTTTTATGATTTTATAAATCTTGCTTATAAATCAGTCTTGTTACATGGATTTCGGCCTTTGGGACCAGAAGGGGCACCCAAACCACTACTCTGATAGTAGTGCAAGGCTACTGCCTTTACCAGGAGTTAAGCAGAACAAGTGCAGTGGGTGAAGCTTATTGTGTAGTGATAAGGCCTTTTTGCCTGTGTCACTGGAGTACAGCCAAAAGGCCCACTCATTTAAAGTTCAGCAACAGTGTGCTTAAGTCACCCTTGGCCTACATTGGTTTGGGGTGCAGTCTGTGCAGTTCGTGTGTGTTACATGCATGTGCTGGGTGTATGTGAGCCTAGGTATGGCACAATACATGATGCGTGTTGTGCAGTTTGTATATCATTGCATGTGCTGGGCGTATATGTGCCTGTGAATGGTACAATACATGGAAGATGATGGGTTCCACTTTGGGAGTCCCAGGGCCAACTGGGGGAACATGATAAGGTAGAGGCATTCTTCAGACAGATTAGTGGATTGCTGCATACCTGTGAGGTGGGTGAGACACACAGGAAGAAGAGAGAGCCAGGCTCTTCAGTACCACTCAAAGGGTGCTCTTTGATTCAGAGAAAAGGTCACAGGGAATTGGACTGGGCACATTTCAGGAAGGCGATAAGGCTGATAAGACAATCATAATAAGTAGGTCCAAGGGCATGGTGTAACCCTTTGAAACCATTACAAATGTTTTTTTCCCTGGACGTATTGTTAAATTCTAAACTTTCGCTATGTGGATGCTTAATATTCAACACAAGAACATCAGATATAACTTCATTGTCAAAAATAACCAATTATGCTCCTACCACAATATTTAGAATCTCATAAATAATTAATAAAATACACATGAATTCCAGCTACATTCATTAATTTAATTTATCATCCATTGGACCAGATACATCATCAAAAATATTTGGTCCAAAAATAACAAAGAAAACAACTCTATACAATCAGAACACTAAAAGGTTTATTGTGTTGACCCAGCATTTTCGTGGCTCCTTGACATTTATTCTTCCTTCTTCAGAACTAATAACTGAATTAAAACTAGAAGAAAACATGCAATATATATCTCCATAAAATCAGTTGTTAAACATATTATCCAAACACATACAGTTGGACATACAATGTTCTTCTTACTATATTTCTTTTGTACATACACACCACATATCTATACTACTAGTATAAAGAGAGAACAGAAACCTTTTGGCAAGGTAAACACAGGAACCACAGCGTCAATCTACACACCCAATACATTGTTGGAATCCTCAGGGTGTGTAGATGGACATAGGCGACATAAAAAAAAAAAACATGAATTAAAAAATTTAAATTTCAAAACAAAGTAGTCCCCTAAAACTAGCGCCGGCCGCGATGTAGCGCTGACCGCGACCTAGACGTGATGACGACTTGCGGGGGAGGAGCGGTGACGTGCGGCAAGGAGTGGCAGTGGAGTCTGGAGTGGGCCGCTCAGGTAAGGCAAAGAGCGGTGAGGAGTGGCGGTGAAGTCCGTTGCGGGCGGCGGGCGAGAGGATCGAGGTGCGAGGTGGGCTGGGCAATGTCGGGGCGGGCGGCGGGTGCGGCGGCGAAGCGGGAGGCAGAAGGCGGGAGGGATGTGGTCTGGGCAATGTCGGTGCGGGCGGGAGTGCACAGAGCCTTAAAATGCTGCCCCCAGCCCCATTCGGCCCCGGGCAACGCCGGGGCGGGCTGCTAGTTAAAACAAAAAGACATGATTATCAACATGGTGTACATGTATGCACATTAGCATCAGTTGACATGATTTTTTTATATATATTATTCTTTTCCATGTCTAATTTCATACACATCTAATTAAAATGCTCAGAGTATATTATCACCATGAGCATCAAATAAACAGATACTAAGGGACAGCCTTAATATCCTTCCTTTATATTATAACCTGTTATAACAGTGTTCTCACCCACTGATATTCTTCAAGATTTTATATCATGTACATGGAAGTGCCTTGCTTTTATTGTCCTTCACCCCTAATAGTATGCACAGTCTGTTTCTTTCCCAATGAGAAAGGAAACTGGTTGAATAAAAGGCTTTTTTTCATTCTTTTATAATTACAACAATAAGTTATTAATAATCCATATATGTTACTGCGGGTTTTACCTAATATTTAAGACTTTACAGCTCAGAATTTACTTGGGTAAATCAATTATAGCAAGCGTACTGTTCATTCCTGCCCAAGCAAAATCGCTGCTATGATAACGCAGATCTCAGCAGTCAATAAATTGCTCCTGAAAGCAACATTTTCAATTCCCTGCACAGTGTAAAATCCATTTTGTCACTCAAATTATATTGCATAAAGTAATTTTTTAATGTGCTCTCTACCCTGGAGGCACCATTAATTTTCCTATATGTAGCTTATCAATAAAAATCTCACCTGTTTTTATGGAGTGGTTCACACAGTTTGTTGTCTCTGCTGGTTTGAGAACCAGCTCAGGTCTTGCAGGCTGGAAATACAGTGCCCCATGCTTCTAAAAACACATATAGGCATATTTAAATTGGTACTATGTTAAGAGCTACTTATTTGGATATCAGTCAGTCCGTCAAAATGATGTCTATATTCCGCAATATTTCTATTGCATATAAAGTGCATGAAATGTTAACAACTTCCACCCATTTAAATCACATTATTATTAAAAGAAATGTAAGTCTTTCGTCTTAAAATACAATTGAAATACATTAAAACTGCACACAAATCCGTTAAAAATGACAATTCATCATAAAATAGTAATGCGCTAAATTTCGCTGTTTTCTATAGGACCACTATGCAGTCGTGTTCTCCTGCTCCTCAAGGCTGAGTACAGGAATGAGGCCAGTGGATAACACACAAATGAATCAGGAAGCATTTGAATAAAATACAAAGCTACCCAACACTGTCTACAATTCTATTTCTGTAAAAGAGGTAGAATAAATCTTTTTCTTGGCGCTTCATGAAATTTACAAAAAAATCATATGTGAGCCTGATTGTGGGGATAAACCATCACACAGGCACAGGGACAGGTCTTCTAGTCAGTACGTATTACTCGGATAGCCGCAGCATCAGAGGTATATAGTTGAAGCAGAATCTCACTAGAATAAAACAATGCTGGGGATTCGAAACTGTGGTAGGTATGAATGAAAATCCAGCTGTATATGAGGGGACAATTGATGTAGCTGCACTGAGGATTTCATGAGGTTGCCTTCTCTTCTCTCTCTCGCTACTTTCAAGAGAAAAGATTCCTTCAATTTATCTTTGGAAATCAAGCAACAACTAGGTAGGCTCTCATTTAGTTCAGATGGGCCCAACGCTCCTAGTGTATCTTTTACATAATATCAACACCTAATTTTGCCTTCATGATCCTATTTTAAACAATCACTTAAAATGTTCTCGTTTAATTTTAACGTGTCCCATCTCCAAATAGAGTGCCACAATATAAGTGGCGCTAAGCAAATGTGATCAAAGATAAAAGGGGCCTGTTAGATCTGTGGGTCTCTAGTTGGCAATGGTATTCACCTTTGTTCAAATATGGACCCTTACTTCTAAGTCAGGATAAGGGGATTACACTCCTTAATAATCCCTGCTCACCCCCTTGGTAGCTTGGCACGAGCAGACTGGCTCATCTCAGAGGCAGTGTGTTAAGCATTTGTGAATATACACAGCAATACAGTGAAAAGACTACAGATGGACACAACACAGGTTTTATAAAAATAGGTATTCTTTCTAAATAGACAAACACAAGACCACAAACAACAAAAATCCACAATACTACACTTAAGATTGCTTTCAAGATGATAAATGTTACTTAGTTCAAGTTGATGATAAATGCGACAAAGTTCTCAACAAAGTACCTGGATGCGTAACGCAAAGTAAACAAAAGGCTTGCAAAAGGGGAGATGTGTTGGTTCCATGATCCGGGGGAGGTGATGCGTCGTGCCTCAATGCTTGCGCAGAGTAGGGGATGCGTCGTGATCCTTACCGGTGTGGAGGTGATGCGTAGATTCTCGGCCTGCGGGCCCGTTGCGATTCGCAAGATGGCGCCATGATGCGATACGATGATCCGGTTGCAATGCAAGAAGATGGCGCCCTTGATGCGACGATGCAATGATGCTGCGATGATGATGCGTAGGCACCCTAGCAGCCTTGCAATGAGTCTGTACTTTGGAGCCGCGACAGGCCCTGTGATACGCTTCTTTGGTGATGCGATGGCGACTCTCTCGATGGCGTCACGCTTCACCGGTGATGCGACAGCAGGCAGCTTCGATCAACACATGCTTCAGGGAGATGCGGCAAAGGCTTGCTTCTCCGGCGATGCTACGACTTCCGCTGCGGCGGCAACACACTTCCTCTCGGTGCATCGCGCTTCCGGCTCCCAGCGACACACAAATGTCTGTAGGAAGAATTCCCAGCAAGGAAATTCAGAGGGGAGCTGGAGATGAAGTCTTTTGTCCATGAGACATCAGCAGGAGGAAAGCACAGTTCAAGCCCTTGGAGAATATTCTGTAGATTATGAAAGTCCTTAAAAAGTTCCTTCTCCTTTCCTTGGCAATGAAGCAACCACTGCAGCCCAACCCAGCAAACAGCACACTGACAGAGGGGCAATCAAACTCCTGCAGCTTCCTTCGTTCTTCTCCTTGGCAAAAGGTTTCTTGTTCCAGAAGTGATCTAAAGTTCTTGGGACTGGGTCCCAATATTTATACCGCAAAATCCTTTGTTCTCTGAAGGCAGAGAGTCCTCTGCCTAGCCCAAACCAGTTCCTGAACACTTTATTTACTTGACTCTCTCCTTCCTTTCACTGTGCAGGGCAGAGACATCAGACGCCCCACAGGAGTTGGAGCCAGCACAGGGGAGGGAAGGCACAACTTTGGAGCACTTTATTGACAAGATTCCTTCTCTCCTTTCACAGTGCTGGGCAGAGACATCAGACAAGCCACAGGAGGTGGAGCCAGCATTGTAGAGGGAAGGCCCAGCCCTATTCAGGTCACAGGTGCAACTCATCTCTTCCCATCTAGATGCAGATCTCTCTATTCACCACTGGGCTGCCCCAGCCTGTCTCCTGACATCCCCTAGCCCTGTCACTTACAAACCCAGACAAGGAATACACAACCTAGCAGAGGTAGGCCTGGACAGTTAGGCAAGAAAATACCTACTTTCTAAAAGTGGTATTTTCAAACACAGGATTTTAAAACCAACTTTACTAAAAGATGTATTTTATTATTCTGAGTTCAGGCATACTAAATTTGAATTTCTATCATGTTCCCTGAGTCAGTTAGGATTATAAGAATGTAAAAATCTAACTGCCTATTCTAGCCTATGAAGAATAGATAGCCTTCGAAAAGTGATAAATGAAAATGGCTGTAGTTCACTATTAGGACATGCTACACACACCAGAGCATGTCCTCCCTTATACTTACAATGCACCCTGCCCTTGGGCCTACCATAGAGGTGTCTAATATGAAGCAAAGGGAAGGTTTAGGGACTGGCAAGTGGGTGCACTTGCCAAGTCGACATGGCAGTACTAGACTGCACACAGACCTTACAATGGCAGACCTGAGACATACTTTACAAGCTGCTTCTGTGGGTGGTTGTATGACGCGATATCGCGGACATAGATATCACGCGCATTTACATCGCGGCTTTTAAATCACAACGGCGATGACATCGGCAATTTAAACATCGCACGCTGTTGCACCGCTAATGCGGCCTTTTAATTGGATCGCGTGTTACATCGCCGACATTACATCGCGCGACATAACGATGCGATGTTTGTGCCCTACAGCCAACTTCTATTGGTTCTAGTTATTTAACACTACGGTGCTACGGGGCTACGCCTGCTTCACTCCAATATGCCCTGTAACCGGTACACTGTGAACTGAGTACGGAGCACTGCACTGCCCTCTGGAATCCGTACACAGTAAACTATGTTCGCTCCACTGCACTGAGCCCTGACCTGTACACTGTGAAGAGAGGTCTGGGCAACGCACTGTGCCCTGGAATCTGTACACCTTGAACTGTGCACCATGCGCTCCTGACGAGGCTTGCTGTGCTCTTAGATCTGCATACTGCGCCCGCCCTGTGCTCAGTGATCCATGCATTGCTCTCTGTGATCCGTGCACTGCGCTCACTGATCCATGCACTGCTCTCTGTGATCCGTGCACAGCGCTCTACGCTAGTATTGCCAGTGAACCGCGGCTCTCGGCTGCTATGTGCACTGTTGCTGCATCGTGCAGTGGGGGTGACACTGATAGATGCGCCGCTGCTTAGATGGGCAGATCTTAGGGCGGATCCGGCATGTACTTCCAGAGCATCACTGGGAGGGAGGGAGGAGAAAGGGAGGCAGAAATAGAGAGGCAGGGAGACAGCGCTAGAAGAGAGGACGGGGGAGAAAAGAGTGAAAAGCAATAAAAAGAAGCAAACAACGGGGTAGGGCAGAAAGGGAGGGGAGAGGAGTGGGAGACAGGCCCCTTGCAAAAATGAGACAGTTCAATGAAGAAATCAAGGAAGTGGACACGAATGAAGATGGCCTGAATCCTAAGGGGATAAGTGACAGTAAACGTAAACACACGCTGGTGCGGAACTATATAAATATGGAATGAGCAATGATAAGGGCAATGTATAAGAGAAATGTTAGTAAGAACAAATACAGTCTCAGAGGCCCTATCGGTTATGCAATGGAGCGTTGTGTTAAAAATTGGAGTTTCGCCTTGTGAGAAGGCCGAACACATGGTGATGCTCAGACTAAAAATGATTGATAATATGCGTGTTGCTCACCTTGAACTGTGTCGCTAAAGGAATCCAGCATTTTCTGGCATAGGGTGTGTACTCTAGGAGCCCCCCCGTGTAAATATTCATTTTTACTTGTAAACGACAGCACAGGAGTCAAACATGTAAGATGTGTGCTCGAGGGTATAGCACATAAGTTACATGTAAAACCAAATCACATACTATTATATCTGGGTTTGGCCAAAAACCTATTGTTTTTGCGCTGCCCGTCCCAGAATTGCCTTTGGCATAACATAATAAGGGGGAGGAGGCAAAGCAGTTCTATGCGCACAAAAAGTTCCCTGTGAGTGATGTTTGATCCCCATTTCATCCCGTTGCAGGAGACCAAACATTTAGTAAATCTGGCCTGGAAAGTGTAGCTTCCCACCATAGAGATTGGCAGCATGCACAGTGTAGTGTTCTTTGTCAGTCATTCCCATGTGTGGCCGCATCAATTTACTGGCATGTTTAACCTAACTCTTTCTCAAGTGAGCCCAGTCAGGGCCGGATAAAGTGCATAATGTAATCACATCAGGCTTTGCGAGTGTGATGACAGCGGACTTCTGAATAAAGTGCAAATACAGTTGCAGGTCAATGAGACAAAGAAAGGCCAAACACTAAAGACATTTGCAAATTGGGAGGACAGGCTTATGTTTCAAACATAAAACATAAACTTACGAGAATTGAAGAAACCTTTGACTTAGTATTAGCACCACCCGAAAACATTAAGGATTTAGGGGAAAGGGGAAAATACACTAAGGGTTAAATAAATATTGGAAATGGTTCCAAAAACAGAACGTGTGTTTTTGAATGTGGCTTATTTTTTTCATATGTCTAGGGTATTTCTCACAATGCATGTTGTATGGCCATGCGCGCACGCTCACACCCCATATGCCTGCTCCCCCTCCCCCGTCCCCATCTGCGAGGCTGAGCATTCATTCATCCATCCATTCTTCCATCCATCCATCCATCCATCCATACATCCATCCATCCATCCATACATCCATCCATCCATCCATCCATCCATCCATCCCCCCCACCCACGCATGCATCCATCCACCATACGGTCTGCCATGTGAGACTGAGCATTCATTCATCCATCCATCCATTCATCCATCCAGCCATTCATCCATCCCCCCCACCCACCCATGCATCCATCCACCATACGGTCCGCCATCATCCATCCATTCATTCATCCATCCATTCATCCACCCATTCATCCACCCCCCTCCATGTGTCAGGTGTCCATACATCCACCCACCATACGGTCCGCCATCATCCATCCATTCATACCCCCACCCATCCATGCATCCGTCCACCATACGGTCCGCCATCATCCATTCATCCATCCATCCATCCACCCACCCATCCATGCATCCCTCCACCATACGGTCCGCCATCATCCATTCATCCATCCACCCACCCAGCACCCATCCATGCATCCATCCACCATCCATCCCCCGCCATGTGTCAGGTGTGCTTCTGTGCTCGTGTCAGGTGTGCTTCTGTGCTGAATTTCTCCTACAAAGCTGGGACTAGTCTACAGTGATATAATGAACACCATCAGCTACACCTTCGAAAAAGAACAATTAAACAACATCTGATGGACCACAATTCCGCGCCAGGACTAAAATTTACTTAACCAGATGTAACCCATAGACTGCAGTGGACCACCAGCCATTTACTTGGCACCGCCATCGACAGTCTATTCTTTGCCAAGTACGCTCAACGTCCAGACCAGAGGCTAAGCAGTGCGTCTACTATGATCTGGTGCATGCACGAAAGCGTTAAAGAGATGTGCATCAGACAAGATTCTCTTCCGCAAAAGTTCTAGGTGTCGCAAGTAGATTGATACCACATAGATTGTCTTGTGTAAACCGTATGTTTTTCTGCGCACTGACAGGGACTTTGAAGTTATTATTTTTGTGTTCCTGAGGTTAGTCTTTATTTGTTTTGGAGTCTGCCCTATCGAGAACAGTATAGAATCCAGTAAGGCTTCAGAAAGATTGGTCCGTCATCGCAGCTTGCGACATGTCTCAGTGGGTACCTTTTACATTGAGCATTTAAGGAAAATTAAGTGCATATAGACGGAGTTCAGCTGGGTTGTGAAATGTCATATGTTAGCACATGTCGTAGAATGACTGAGTACAGGTATCATTGTATATAGCATTCATTGCATAATACACGCTGCATGTTTGCATTTGATGGAAAAGCCCGTTTCTGCATTTTTTTTGCATTTGTTTAACATAGCATTTTAATTTAATCCGATAAATTACTGTTGGAAAAGCCCATTTCTGCGTTTCTTTTGCATTTGTTTGGCGCCCGTTTAAAAATCAACTGTTTGCATCCCTTGAATTTTCTTTTGTTTGCATCCCTTGAATTTTCTTTCGGAAAAGCCCGTTTCTGTAGCCACCTCAACATCGCATGCGTTGTATTTGCATGCGATCTTAATGGCCTCGCGCGGTCGTAGCATGCGTAGTAATAGCATGCGATGTGAACGACCGTGCGATGTCAAAGTCGCGGTGCGATAGCACCGCGATGTTTTGACCACGATGTGTTGGGTGTTTCCCCTTGCCAAGTCGACATGGCAGTACTAGACTGCACACAGACCTTACAATGGCAGACCTGAGACATACTTTACAAGCTGCTTCTGTGGGTGGTACGACCAGTGCTGCAAGCCCATCAGCAGTATTTGATTTACAAGCCCTGGGCACACATGGTGCACTGTACTAGGGGCTGACAGGTAAATCAAATAACCCAATCATGGAATCACCAATAGTACATTAATTTAACATAGGGAGCACTTGCACTGTGACACTGAATAGCAGTGGCACAGTGCCCAAAGCATATAACCAGCAAAAACATATCAAAACAGAGGAGGCAATCCGTCAAAATGGAAGGGAGACTCACGCCAACGATGCCAGGTCTAACAGGGCCCCAGTGTCATTTCAACCTTTTGTAACAGCCATCCTTGATACAATGCAAGGTGTCTATATTTGTCATTCCCCAAACCCCTGCCCGTAAGAGGCCACTGACAGTGCTTTGGCATTATAAACCTTCTTAATTTCCATTATTGATTTGGATCTGAGTTTTTTTATAAAGCTGAAGATGGCCATTATTTCTTTTTCCAGTAGCAACCCTTTGTTAGCTACCTTAAAATTCCGTGTGAGATTTTCATCAAAAAGAATCCCGAGATAGGAGAATGTGCAGACCACCTCCAACCCATGTGTTTCTAGGTGAAAAATGGGTAATTTCCTTGGCCAATCCCCTGCCACAAAGATATATGTTTTTGCCTCATTAACTCTAAGATCCGTTTTATTCATGAAGTGAGTATACACCTCAATTAAAGTCTGCAGCCCTTTACCAGTTCGCTGCATCATCTGGGTATAAGAGTATTGGCAGGGGAATAGCATTTATATAGGAGATGTCAGATCCTATCAGGGCGGCCTCCACTCCATTGGTGTAAAGTGAAAATAAAAATGGAGCAAGGACATACCACTGTCTGATGCACTTCTGTATCCTGAATGGCTTTCTGCATTCCACATCCCTGCCATACCGAACAAAGGCTGAGGACTGGGTATACATCTGATGAATAAAAACATTGATTGCATCCTCTATAACCATAGCTTCCATGACTGACCACAATTTAGAGTGTGTTACACAGTCAAAAGCAGCTGAGAGGTCCATAAAGGCCACGTAAATCTGTCCTATCTTAGCCTCTTGGTATTTAGCCATTATCCCATTTAAATTAAGGCATTGGTCAATGGTTCCCCTCCCTCTTTTGAAACCACACTACACTGAAATCAGTAGGCTATGGTCCTCTGCTCAAGCTTCTAGTCTATTTAACAGTAGGCGTCCCATCAATTTAGCTGTCCCATCTAACTGTGAAATTGGTCAGTAATTGCAGGGCAAAGCCCTAGCCCCCTTTTTGTGAATGGAGATGATTATGCTATTTCCCAGAATTCTGGAGGTCTCACATTACCTGTAATGTTACAAATGTTTGTTAAAGTTAAAAAGGGTGCCTACAAGTCTTGATGCATTAAAATAGAAATCTATTGGGACCGTGCTCGGCCTTTGATGGACATTTTCAGTGCAATGGACTGTTGATGCACTTAGCCCCTCTGATGTGCTGCCTCTGATATACCTGCTCTGGTGTTCACAATGCCCTGTTGCTGTTCTGATACTGCTGTCTGCCCTCTCATGTGCTGCCTCTGATGTACCTGCTCTGGTGTCCACAATGCCCTGTTGCTGTTCTGATACTGCTGTCTGCCCTCTCATGTGCTGCCTCTGATGTGCCTGCTCTGGTGTTCACAATGCCCTGTTGCTGATCTGATACTGCTGTCTGCCCTCTCATGTGCTGCCTCTGATGTACCTGCTCTAGTGTCCACAATGCCCTGTTGCTGTTCTGATACTGCTGTCTGCCCTCTCATGTGCTGCCTCTGATGTACCTGCTCTGGTGACCACAATGCCCTGTTGCTGTTCTGATACTGCTGGCTGCCCTCTCATGTGCTGCCTCTGATGTACCAGCTCTGGTGTCCACAATGCCCTGTTGCTGTTCTGATACTGCTGTCTGCCCTCTCATGTGCTGCCTGTGATGTACCTGCTCTGGTGTTCACAATGCCCTGTTGCTGTTCTGATACTGCTGGCTGCCCTCTCATGTGCTGCCTCTGATGTACCTGCTCTGGTGTCCACAATGCCCTGTTGATGTTCTGATACTGCTGGCTGCCCTCTCATGTGCTGCCTCTGATGTACCTGCTCTGGTGTTCACAATGCCCTGTTGCTGTTCTGATACTGCTGTCTGCCCTCTCATGTGCTGCCTCTGATGTACCTGCTCTGGTGTCCACAATGCCCTGTTGCTGTTCTGATACTGCTGTCTGCCCTCTCATGTGCTGCCTCTGATGTACCTACTCTGGTGTCCACAATGCCCTGTTGCTGTTCTGATACTGCTGGCTGCCCTCTCATGTGCTGCCTCTGATTTACCTGCTCTGGTGTCCACAATGCCCTGTTGATGTTCTGATATTGCTGGCTGCCCTCTCATGTGCTGCCTCTGATGTACCTGCTCTGGTGTTCACAATGCCCTGTTGCTGTTCTGATACTGCTGTCTGCCCTCTCATGTGCTGCCTCTGATGTACCTGCTCTGGTGTCCACAATGCCCTGTTGCTGTTCTGATACTGCTGTCTGCCCTCTCATGTGCTGCCTCTGATGTACCTGTGCCTTGCCATGGACTGTTGTTGCACTTAGCCCCTCTCATGTGCTGCCTCTGATGGACATTTTCAGTGCAATGGACTGTTGATGCACTTAGCCCCTCTCATGTGCTGCCTCTGATGGACATTTTCAGTGCAATGGACTGTTGATGCACTTAGCCGCTCTCATGTGCTGCCTCTGATATACCTGCTCTTGTGTTCACAATGCCCTGTTGCTGTTCTGATACTGCTGTCTGCCCTCTCATGTGCTGCCTCTGATGTACCTGCTCTGGTGTCCACAATGCCCTGTTGCTGTTCTGATACTGCTGGCTGCCCTCTCATGTGCTGCCTCTGATGTACCTGTGCCTTGCCATGGACTGTTGTTGCACTTAGCCCCTCTCATGTGCTGCCTCTGATGGACATTTTCAGTGCAATGGACTGTTGATGCAATTAGCCCCTCTCATGTGCTGCCTCTGATGTACCTGTGCCTTGCCATGGACTGTTGTTGCACTTAGCCCCTCTCATGTGCTGCCTCTGATGGACATTTTCAGGGCAATGGACTGTTGATGCACTTAGCCCCTCTCATGTGCTGCCTCTGATGGACATGTTCAGTGCAATGGACTGTTGATGCACTTAGCCCCTCTCATGTGCTGCCTCTGATGGACATTTTCAGTGCAATGGACTGTTGATGCACTTAGCCCCTCTCATGTGCTGCCTCTGATGGACATTTTCAGTGCAATGGACTGTGGATGCACTTAGCCCCTCTCATGTGCTGCCTCTGATATACCTGCTCTGGTGTCCACAATGCCCATGCTCAAGCCTACACTGTGATGTTACCCTGATTATGTGTAAATAAAGTAGTCAATCATGTGTCGTGGTTTGTCGGAGTCATTCCTGCGTGTGTGATGCAGGTGTGTATTTGTATTTGCTTCAAGGCCGGGGGTTCAGATACATGACACTCCCCCCTCCCTACGTCACGACCCTTGCAGGTGCTCCCCTCCACACGAATCAGTGGGTGCAGATACATGTCACTCCCCCCTCCCTACGTCACGAGCCTCGCAGGTGCTCCCCTCCACACGAATCAGTGGGTGCAGATACAGGTCACTCCCCCCTCCCTACGTCACGGCCCTTGCAGGTACTCCTCTCCACACGAATCAGTGGGTGCAGATACATGTCACTCCCCCCTCCCTACGTCACGGCCCTTTCAGGTACTCCTCTCCAGACAGCGAATGGTTTGTAGCCTACCTGCGTCATCCTCGATGGTGAGCCATGACTAGGACGTGGTGGATCGCGAAGAGTATCGGGTAAGCATGTAGTGCTGGGTCCATGTCGGCGAGCGGCTCGTGGTGTGTAAGTTCGCTGTGGGGCATCCGCAGTGTTCACTGTATTTTCCGCCATCTTGATTCGGAGGACGGTCCTGAATGTCAGTCCGTACGGCGGTGTCTCTGGATTGGTTACGTCCGCTGCGTGGTCGGGTGTAGTTGGGCGGCGGAGCGTGATCTTCCGTCGCGGACGGATTTTGGCCCATCTTTCCTATCCTGATCTGGCGGACGGAGTGTCCGCGACGGGCGGACGCAGAATAGGCATGTTCCGCATACTCCGGGGCTGCGGAGGCACTTCCGTCCGCCATCCTAATGAGCCCCTAAGTCTGGGCCTACAGGAGATATGGATTGCAGCCCTCACACAGCGTTGAGGTCAATTCAGGCAGGCACAGCTTTTCCCTCGTGGCAAATTGCAGCTGGATTTGGATTTGGATATCATTTTTGCCTAATTAAAGCTCACCTAGTTACATTCAGGGTCCTGAAGGAACACAAACCGTTATTCCTTTTTTGAAAAAAACTTATCTATCCAATCCTTACCCTCCACTTTTTAGCCTGCCTGTTTGTATACCTGTGTTTACCCATTGGTCCCTTATCTATCAACCCATAACCTTATCGTTTTAGCCTGTCTGTTGACTTTTTATCCTGCCTGTTCTTCAGAGACTCAGACTCTAAATCAAATGTGGTATCTGGAAATAGATTATAAGAAGGGGTCCTTGACACCCCCAAAATTGTCAACGGTCAAGCAGCTAGACAGGCTGTCCGAGGAGAAGCTCTTCAAGATCAGGACTGGGGCCAAATCCTTCAAGTCTCCCAGCTGGATGAAAGGACATCACACAGGAATCCCAAGACCGCCTGCTCTGGAACCTGGAGCACAGACCAGTGTGCCATGTGAGGAAGAGGAGAGTGCTGAAGGAGGCGAGGTCAAGTGGGGTATACTGTCAATTAAATCATTGTAGTGAGGTGTGAGAAGATCACTGCTGCACCAATCGGGTCATTATCCGTGTGCAGAGACAAGTCATTGACCTTGTATGCCAGAGGTGGTCAAGTGTGAAGTACGCTGTGACTGATCGACATCTCCCATGCCCAGGTTGTAAGATGGCGACCTGGTATGCCAGGTGAGGCTGTAGTAAAGAGTGTTGCGGTGCTGCCTCGGCTGTAGCCCTTGTATGTAGCTAAGTTGGTGACCCCGTATGCTAGGTTGGGCTGCTGTGAGGACTGCTGCTGTGCCAATTATGCCATAGTCCATGTGTAGAGTGGAGGCTTCTGTGACCACTTATGCTAGAGGAGGCCGCTGAAATAGGGAAGGAGTGTGTTCGGCTCGAGGCCATGGTTGTGAGGAGGAGGCCACCATTATGAACAAGCGGGCCCAAGCAGTGGTTTAGGAACAGCACAAGAAGCAGTGCAAACCCCCTCAGTGGAGACACCAGAGAATCTTACCAACTATCGAAGGACCATTAAGGATCTCCAAGCCACTGCCTTTGCAGGACCGTGTGTGAGGAACTCGAGAACACCTGGCTGCTGTTCCTCCAGGGACCTGTGTAAGAAGCTTTCAGGAGACACCCACGCAGCGTCAGGTCCTGTGAAGGGAGCACACTCGGAGACTCCTAATTCTGAGATCCTGCTGGTGCGGGTAAGACTTATTTGCAAGCCAGACGGCCCCGGGGGAACTTCCCTGCCTTATAGAGCTTCAGCGCTGGAACATTGTTTACTCCAATGAAGAGTCAGAGAGGGACTCCTGAGACTCGGATTACTAGGGGGGCTTAACCTGAATATCACCTATAGTGAGTAGGGCATAACCACTACCGTTAGAGAGAGTGGTTTGGGAATGTCATATTTACCTTGTCTTTGTATGGAAAGTACTTAACTGGATAATCGTTTATTGCTGCTGTTAAACGTATTTTGAGTTGTGAGTTTAGGTTCATCCCCCGGTGTCTTCAGACCTCCCCCATAGAAACCTTGGACAGCGTGATCCCATCTACTAGTGAGAATCAACTGCTGAAGGGGTATGTTGCCCAATTGCTCAGGATCCATAGTAGGTCGGGCTTTGGACCTCAAGAGTAAAAGGCCTCAACCCCCTTGGTTGGCCTAGTAGCTCCTGTTTGCCCCATGGCTCTCTGAACAAGGTTCTGACGGTACACCAGTGTCATCAATGTGTCACTGTGTGTCTTATTGGAGCCCATTTCCTCAACTGTGATGAAGAGGTGGAACTTTAGTGCCCAAGCCATTGAATTTAAATCCACTTAACCGATACATAGCAAGGGTCAGAGTGACAAAGAATACAAACAAAAACTAGGGGACAGTATTCTCTAGGGGTGTAGTTACCGCAGGGTTTGCCTGGATTTGTAATCATCCAAAGAAAGTAATCTCCCCATAGAAGTATGTAGATTTGTTCCTTAGTGTCTTGTTTGTCACATGCATACAAATAGAACATTTCAGTCATGTTATGTCCAAAGAGTTGTGTGCCTTTTTTACCTTGCATTAAACAAGGCAGATGGAACTCTGGAAGTGGGTATAAGTGGCACAAATTCCATGATGTGTAGTCTGAAGGCTGGCCTCTCAGATTTTTTGTTGGGACCTGGGCCAAATCAACTTGTTAGGACCCCAACCTGTGCTCCCAAAACTGTAAGTTATTTATCCAGCATTTAGTACTTTGGCCTTATTTAGCTACCTGATCATTTATATAGAGACAGGCTTGCTTTAAAATCTGTAAATTCATTTTTAAGATAGGAGTGTGGGGCACTGAAAGAGTGCAGGGCATTTGGCATATGCTCCCTCTATCCTCCCTTATGACAGATCTGCCTAAGGTAGGTTGAAATATTTTTTATATGCAATGAATTATGATTTTTGCAACCTTTTAAAGAATGCTTCCTTTTATCTTGACAGGTACATTAAAGCATTTTGTAATAGCTCATTTTAGGTGGAGTTGAAGGATATATTTTAAAAAATGGGCAATTGAGTCAAGTTTTGACTTAGTCCTTACTCAATGTCTCAAACAACTCGTTTGCATTCCCAGATAAAAAATACAAATTAAGGGCATCCTCAATTTTAATAGTGGGAAACCACTGGGCCAGCATTATCAAAGTGTTGCACTGCCCATATCTGATGCAAGGTAATACAAGGGCGACAAACACTTAAGTCAGATTTACCAAGCCACTCAAGGCCACCTTGCGTGGCCCTGTGATTCTTCGTAAATCTGGTGTAACACAAGGAAGCGCAAGACTCTGTCTTGCATTACTCTGGTCCAGGGAGGCATTTAGTGGGTGAAGTGTGGGTATTCTCACACATCCACCCATAGATATTGGCACATTTCCAGATTTACCATGAGTGTTAGACCTGTAAATGTGTCAAAATGCTACAACTTCCCAGGGGAGACATAACAAGGAAAGGAGAAATATCTTAATTTCTCCTAGTTTTTCCCTCTTTTTATATGTGCTGCCTTCTGCAGCACACTTGGAAAGACTTAAAAGCCTCAGAGGTTTGTATTGTGCAGCGTGATGTCCCTTCCTGCACAAAAACATACCTATCTGCAACACAGGAACACTTGCACCATGACATAAGGGTGCGTGGGTTGGTGCTAGGCAGTAAAAAGTGCACCCATGGGCGTAGCTTGGTCAGTAAGTCCGAGGGGGTGTGAGCTTCAGCTTTTCTGACAATCACCGTCCAATAATAGGCAATCCACAATAATCTCACACTAAGTGATGTTTTTTTATTTTTATTTTTTTCCAAATGGCTATCCATAAAGCAAGAGGGTTTAAAGTACTCAAGTCCTCCAGATAGTTGCCACCGAGCTCAGAGCAACAAATAAAAGTAGATGAAGATTTAGGCACGGACAGAAGCCTTCATAGTGAAGCATTCTCCAGCAATTGTAGATCACTATAGGCCCAAATATCTGCCATTTTGTTAATCTCTTTAAGGGGTTTCGAGACCAGTCTTGCTTCAGAATCTAAGAACAGCTTCAATTGTTCTCTCAGACTGGCAATATCTAGCCCTAGTGGAGTAGTCCCATTTGAGAGCTGAATTGAAAAGAACTCCCAGGTATTGAAAGGTTTTTACACTTTGAACTGGGTTTTGTGTACAAAATGTGACTTGATTTTAGTCGTACTGAGGAAAGGGGTCCCAGCAATGAGCAAACAAATTCAGACAATTAAATAACAATAGAAAAACTCAATTAACCTGCATTGTTGTTTATTCACAATGTAGGTATATGCTAATCATCATTAATTTAAATAAACAATCACATATTAATCATAGTGCCCCTGGAAGGGAGGGAAGTGCTGTAGTGGGGGGTGGTGTAGGTATAGGATAGTGCCAATATAAAAACTGGCCTGACGGCCTCAATGTACTATGTATCAAAATCCAAAATTAGACAAAGAAAAAAATCATTGATTCAATAAATCATTAGGTGAAGATCATGCTCCACATATCGCAATAAAGGACTAGATCATGGGGTAAAGCTGAATAAACATAAAAGCTGTCGAGCATGGGCCACAAATCATCACAAAACCTTTGGTGAAATTAGTCTTTATATCAAAAATTTCTATAAATTAAGCAAAGTAATCTAAAAGTAATTGTGGTCCATTAGCTGCACATGCCACCAGGACTCCATCATAGGACATAGAGGAGTACAGGCATTGGATGTGAGCCTATCTGGGTTTCCAGGGCCCTTAACCTTAAACATCCCTCCAGTTCATTGATATACAGGGTAAACAAAAGGGGTGGCAGGCCACAACACTGCCATACTCTCCTGCCAGTTTTTATTAATTTGGAACATTCAGCCCCTGTACCATCGTGGACAAAGGTAATGGTATCAGTGTTTGACTGTACTAAAACATAAACGATTGGAGGGGGAAGAGAAAACGTCATAACCAGCATTTTTTGTCAAAGTTTGGAGTGATTCGCTTAGTCAAAAGCACTTGTAAAATCCATGAATGACAAGTGCCATAAGTCAGTTTTAGCAGCTGTGTATGTGAAAACCAACAGGTACAGATTCAAACACTGATTAACAGTGCCTAGCCCTTGACGGAATACAAATTGGACTTACTGTAAGATGGTATTTTTTGGAGCCCTGTTTTCCAACTATGCCAACAGAACCCTTCCTGCTACTTCACACTAGAACAAGGAAATTGGTCTGTTAGAGACCCCCTTCACGTTGTCTTCTTTCTTATAAATTGCAGTGGCGGCAAATCATTTTAACAGGGTGGATTTGGGGAGGCACACATGCACACATACACCTCACGGATGCCCATACTTCCACACACGCAACCATTCACAACACCCACTAACAAATACACATACATTGATAGATACACGCCTGCCCCACCAAATAAAAAAAACATATAAAACTGACCTCAACAGCAGCTCTGCAGCAGGAGGATTGCTGCCTTCCCAGCCACTGTGGAAAGGTAGCAGTCCCAAGTCTTGGGGGTCCCTGGGGGCTTGGGACTGCCGCCTTCCCTCATTGGCTGGCCTAAGATCAACTAATGAGGGAAGGCAGCACTCCCAATTTCGTCACAGAGTGGGATGGGGTCAGTGAGACTGCTGACCCCTCACCACTATGTGACGAGGTGTCAGTGATTGACACTCGGCCCTAGGCACTTCAGGGCCTAAATCTGAGGCACCCAGGTTGGAGGCAATCAGTGACGCTACCCTTCATCCCGAGGGGGGGGATCTAAAGGCACTTTTGCGAGGCTGAGGAAGTGAAGCCACAGGGCTGGGAAATCCTCAGCCTGGATAAGTTCAGCTCAGGCAGCCAGGAACGTGCACATTTAGTGCATGTCTAGCTCCTGGCTACCTGACCTGAACCAGAGGAGTGTTTGTCAGGCTAACCTTTGTTCAGACTAACAGACACTCTTGCCTGGAAAAAGGCTTGGGCATGGCGATTGATGTGCTACAGCACTCCTGAGAAATGTGGTGACAATAGGGCCCCACAAATCAATCAATCAATGCATTTCTAGAGCGCGCTACATACCTGTGAGGGTCTCAAGGCGCTGGGGGCCGGAGGGGCTGCCACTGATCGAAGAGCCAGGTCTTGAGAAGTCTTCTGACAGCCAGCAGGTCCTGGGTCTGTCATAGGCTGGTAGGGAGAGCATTCCAGGTCTTGGCGGCGAGGTAGGAGAAGGATCTGCCGGCGGCGGTGGTTTTCCGGATACGAGGAACTGTGGCGAGGGCGAGGGTGCCAGAGCGGAGGTTGCAGGTGGGGGTGTGGAAGCTGAGTTGGTTGTTGAGGTATGTTGGTCCGGTGTTGTGTAGCGCTTTCTGTGCGTGGATGAGGAGTTTAAAGGTGATTCTCTTGTTGACGGGGAGCCAGTGTATGCTTCTCAGGTGGGGTGTGATGTGGCTGCGTCGGGGGACGTCGAGGATCAGTCGTGCTGAGGCGTTCTGGATTCGTTGTAGTTGTCTCAAGAGCTTGGTGGTTGTTCCTGAGTAGAGGGCGTTCCCGTAGTCAAGTCTGCTGGTGATGAGGGCCTGGGTGACGGTTTTTCTCGTGTCGGGAGGGATCCATTTGAAGATCCTGCGGAGCATTCGGAGGGTGTTGAAGCAGGATGCGGAGACAGCGTTGACTTGCTTGGTCATGGAGAGGGTGGAGTCGAGGATGACCCCCAGGTTGCATGCGTGGTCGGTAGGTTCCGGGGCTGTGCCTAGCGATGTGGGCCACCAGGAGTCGTCCCAGGCTGATGGGGTGGGTCCGAGGATAAAGACCTCTGTCTTGTCTGAATTCAGCTTCAGTCTGCTGTCCTTCATCCAGTCGGCGACGGCCTTCATTCCTCTTTGGAGGTTGGCTTTGGTGGTCTTCGGTGAGGGATCTGATCAGCTGGGTGTCGTCGGCGTAGGAGATGATGTTGAGGTTTTGCTGTCGTGCAACGTGGGCGAGAGGTGCCATGTAGATGTTGAACAGCGTCGGGCTAAGGGAGGATCCCGGTGGGACGACCCAGATGATCTCAGTGGTTTTTAAGTGGAAGGGTGGGAGGCGGGCGGTCTGGGTCCTGCCGGAGAGGAAGGATGTGGTCCAGGCCAGGGCCTTCTCTTGAATTCCGGCGTCATGGAGGCGCGCTGATAGGGTGCGGTGGCAGACCGTGTTGAAGGCAGCCGACAGGTCCAGGAGGATGAGGGAGGCTGTTTCTCCGTTGTCCATCAGGATCCTGATGTCGTCGGTGGCAGTGATGAGGGCGGTCTCAGTGCTGTGGTTGCTGCGGAAGCTGGATTGGGAGGGGTCCAGGATGTTGTTGTCTTCGAGGTATTAGGCTAGCTGTTTGTTGACAATCTTCTCTGTCACTTTAGCCGATAACGGGAGCAGGGAGATGGGCCGGAAATTCTTGAGGTCCTTAGGGTCCGCCTGGGTTTCTTCAGAAGGGTGTTGATCTCAGCATGCTTCCAGCTTTCTGGGAAGGATGCTGTCTCGAAGGAGATGTTGATTGTTTTCCGGAGGTGGGGTGCAATGGTTTTGCTGGCTAGGTTGAAAACGTGGTGAGGGCACGGGTCGGATGGGGAACCGGAGTGGATGGAGTTCATGGTTTTGATGGTGTCTTCGTCGCTGACAAATAAGCTATATATTCGAAAAGATTCACAAGGCTTCCTTCCGGCGCCTGACTCTTCCCTTTTAAGCTTCTTCAAATATCTGTTTTTCCTCCCTTTACCTCAAATACAACTGTGCCATTGGGTCAAGACATGAAGAAATTTGGTGAATCTGAGGAAAAATGGGAAGATTCTTCACTAAAATATTCTACCCACTTTACTCCTAGAATAACATAGAGTTGCCTAGACAGACTGCTGTCCCTAAAATAAGGGGAGTTTACGACCTTCCAGAAAGCAGTACCATCTTTTTGTTAATTCGCAAGAAGTAAAGAGGCCCAAGCATCTTCCCTGATGCTGGACTTCCAGCTTCCAGTGCCTTTTTTATAATCTCGTCTATACTCCTGTTTAACTTAGGGTATACAGGGCTTGATTTTGAGGGCAGACGAGCTTGTAAAGAGACAGTTGACTGGTAGAGTCAAACCATCTATGTGGGATACCTTACGCAGACAAATGGGTCCTGACATCAGGATTTTCGTCGCTTGGCAGATTGCTTCAAATGCATTGAGAATTGTTGTTGGTCTTGATCACTTAGCAGGACAGGAACTCTGGGCAAGAAGCCCTAATTAAATCTCTGAGAATTTTATGAGGGTCCAGGTGAGCCCATTTCAGTAAACCCCTTAAACACCCCTTTTATTCTGTACAACTTCTACCTCCTATGCTCGGCCATCGCATGTGCTAAAACATAAAAATAGTTTTCGAACTAAGAGCTAGGACAAAGAGATTATGATCACTAGTGCAGCAGGAACCACAGAGTAATCAAGAACAAAAGAATGCAAATCCTCCAAAGTTAAAATAAAATTAATAATAGTTGAAGCATCTCTTTCAATGAAAGTTGGTTCATGAATGTCACTTGATTTACATAGGTTTAAGGCATAAAAAAGAGATTATATACTTTGTAAAAATGCCATTTAGGGAATACCCCTACCATGCCATCTTGAAAATTAGTTTGTAATAAATCAAATGCATTTGCATTCCCCCATATACGAGTCAACATAGACTCACAGAGCTGGGTGTTGAAAGTGCCCATCTACAGTAAAAAACATTCATACTTAACCCTTTTACCTGTCATAGTCAGATCTTGCTCCAACAAGTCTATGATGTCACAGCTTCTAGAGTTAAAGCTGCTATTATAAAAGTTAACCACATACATCTTGTCCAAACCAATACCATTCAAGCAAATCAGCTGATAATGGGGTGACTCAAGTGTGTACCAGGACGCCCCTTCACTGGGGCAGCTGTGCGCGGTATAAGTAAAAATAACATAACATAACATAACCAATCAGGTAATTTTGACTGAAATAAGGAAAGCCAGACCGCCCTTAGCTCTGCTTGAGTTGGAAGCGGTTGCCGAAGAGCTAATAGCAACAAAGCTGTCTATAAAAATATGCATCAAGTGCCAAAATCTTCTGCAAGAAAATGCAGCAATATGGCTTTATAAAAGTTAGCTTCAAATTAATGTCAGCTATATTCCAGGAAACACATCTTAAGGTATTTTGTGATTGGGGGAAAATATATGGCTTTAGAAAGAATGTGCATGTAGTGTTCACCCAAACTACTCCATTGTAAGTATCTCCCCTGCCCCTACATAGTTTGTCACTAATATGTAGTTGTAGAAGTAAATCATTATCCTCCAGAGCCACAAGGAGGACGAATGTGTTACTAACTGGGACATTAAAAAAGCCTTACGGTGTATCAAATTACTATCAAAGGGTGGTTGATTATTGTATAGCCTGTTAGTCAATGACCTATAGAAGTACCCCAGGTGAAGAGCCTAATTTGTCCGTTCTTCCATGTAGATGATAATCTACACAGGAGAATGGCAACAATGGAGGGGTATATGAAATTGACCAATTGTCAATCCCCAAGGCATTCCAAACAGCCAATGTCTATCCAGAGAACTTTACTGACCATAATGATATCATTAAACCTGCAAAAGCCCGGTCCTGCAAACCAGTGAAAAGCCCTATTTTTCAGGTTTGACTATTGTTCCATCTGGATAGATTGAATAGTGGGGTGGGAATTATTTGAGCACTATGACTTAGAGGGTTACATCTTGAGGAAGTGGTAATGAATACCTCTCTATGGGTAAGTAAGAAGGTAAGATCGATTGTCCAATCAGAGATAAGTTGGGCACCACTTGGGGCTCAACGCCTCTCATGCCGACCCTTGTGATATTACTGTAAGAAGCATCCTTTTTAGAGGTGTTTCTAGGATTAGGAATGCTTCTTTGAACCCGATTGCCTAAATCATTACTCTCCACAGCATTATCACTGACTACCCCCTATTATTAACCAGTCTTTCCTCCATTGAATCTTTCAGTTTGGCATTTTTTGTTTCAATATAATTTAGTTTTTCAATTACAGTGTCAAACATATTCTTGACTATAACCTTTGGGTTGTTCAAACACACAGACCCTGGATCAGGGTAAGGATCTTGGGGTGGGATATGCATTTGAGCTGTCCTGGACTCCTTAGTGCTTTGCTAGTTGGGAACCAACTTCAGGGGGTCAGCAGGCGTAGGTTTCTTCCTACACACATCATTTTTCTCCTTAGCAGACCGAGATCTTGCAGCTAATACATCTGGGATAGAGATAAAATAAAGACTGCCCTTAAAACACAGTTATTTGTGAGAACGTTTTTGGAGCTGGGCTTATCATAATTGATTGCAGGCGCTTTCCTTTTCACCATAATTGTGAGAACAAGAAGACAGGATCGGGCGGGGGGGGGGGGGATTGTCCAGCCCAGCCACCTCTGAGCTTTATTCTAATAAAAAAAAGAGTACATTATGATTTTAGGAGAGGAGGAGCTGATTTTGTCTGGCCCACAAAGGCTATGTTGTGTGGACAAGAAATATGCTATACCACATGCACATAACACACCCACACGTGACTAGTCTGGAACTAGTCTGGGTTGGGGTCAAGATCTACAACAATACCCCTCGCTCTCAGTCTAGAAATTTGACGTAATATCATGGATGGTTAGAGGCTGTTCTGTGAAACAGAAAAAAACTAGGTTTAAAAAGTGTTAAAAGTTTGGGCCTTAGTCACAAAGACGTTTAGGAGTATATGATGTAGTGATCCTGTAGTATGTTTGCCGTGCTTTTACTGGGGTTTTGAAGTTATCCCCAAAACTACTAAAACTGGAATGTTCATATGCATTTAGTACAAATAAAACAACGGTGCCTTCTTTGCATTTTACCAATAGCGATTTGGATGTTTGGGCCGTGTTACAAAGGCACGTAAGAGTACATAAAAGATCATTCCTGTAATAGTGCTTCCTGTACTCATAAATGCTTTTATGAATCAGTCCCTATGTAAGTACTCTGGGAAGATTAACTATCCACTGCACATGTTCTCATGAATATTGTCAGATCCTTAAAGCTTCCTCCAATCTTACGATGATCCTTTGCTACAACCCTTTTGGCATTCATCCACCCTGGCAACCGATCTGGTGAATGGTTGGCTCCCAGTGTATTGGACTGGCTCCAGATTTGCAACAATGGAAATGTAAATAGGTGATTAGACAACACAAGAGGCTAACATTCTTAAACATTGTTTACAATTGAAGCCTTTAAATCTTCAGTCAAAGAAGGACATATTCATGCAGACTGCTTTCTTGTGTTATTACTTTAAGGTGCGCATTCCCTTAGGCATAACCAAGCAAATAAATCTCCCCATTATATTTGACAAAAGAGAGGAAGCAGCTCCGGTTGTGACCGTAAAAGCTGTGAAAGAGTGCCCAGTTAATTAGCCCCCTCACCAAAGGTTGATCAGTGTCAATTGTTCAGATCTACCTTTAGTAATGATTTACAACGAAATAAAGTGGAGTTATTCACCGGCTATCTGGTCATTGGAGGTTCTGAAACTCAGCCTTGAAATGTTTCAAAAGGTGTACCAAACGTAGCAGAGTCTTGGAAAGGCAGTTAAAATTTCACTAGCAAGGAAACAGTGACTCAGAGTTTTTGATGTTTGGCAGCAGGGGCCTGCTGCTTGATGTAATGAATTATAATGCTGACATCTCATAAATGCAAGACCACAAGAGGCTCCTGGGGACCACTGTAGCGGTGCATCAAGGCACAATAAGCCTGACCGATCATAGAACGCTAACTTGCACATTCAAATGGAATGGCCAATAGACAAATTAAATAAAGGTCTTTTGGAGGTTAACTGATCAGTTATTGAAAGATCTTGAAGCCTAAACAACATAGGTCACAGACTACATAATGTTTCCAATAGCACAATGAAATGCTGAAAAGGACCTCAATAAAAACATAATTGAATCACTTACATTGAAAATGAATGGCGACCTCCTTGAGGTTGAAGCTAAACTTAACACCTTACGAGCGTCGAACGTTCAGCGCCCAGTGCTGAACGTTCGAATAACGAATGTTGACCCGTCGTCCAACGGTCGTGGGCAGCACTGGCAAGGTAGTGCTCGTGACGACCGTTGGCCGTCTGCAGCACTTAAAGGGTTAACAATCATGATCACAGAACTTGTGGCGTACAAGGCTATGGGCCTGATTTTGATTTTCGTGGACGGGTTGCTCTGTCACAACGGTAAAGGATACCCCGTCCACTGAAAGCTAAATGCCATTATTTTCTGTGGGATTTATATTTCAGCGGACGGATATCCATCCCCTTTGTGACTGAGAAATCTGGCTGCCGATATCTAAATCAGGCCCTAAGACAAGATACTGGAAACAAGGCAAATTACTTTGTAGTGAAACTGAACTCTAAGTATTACAAAAGAGGCAATAAAGAAACTGGGGGTGCTATTAGCTAATAAATTGAGAGCACAACAAAAGCAATGCTTTGTAATTGACATCAGAAGCTATGATTGGGATGCTTCACCACTGAGACAGGGACTACATTATTATGTGAGAAACAGAAGATGTTTCTTTCTGTGGGACTTGGAGATAATGACATGCTCAACCTATCGGAAACCTATGACGAGCGCTTCAGTTTATCAAAGTTTACATATTAAACAGAATAGTCATGCTTACCATCTATGGTGGCTTTCAGAACACCTGCAATTAGGATACCATCAGACTGAAAACTAAGATATGTAAAAAGAAAAAACAAGGCTACATACCTTTTCCATATGTGCTGCATTGATCTTGAACACTTTCATGTAGTTGAAGCACACTCCTGTGCTGCTCCAGTTTAGGAAAGAGCTGAAGACACATCTCTTTAAGGAACTCTATATCACAGTGCAGAAACAGTCCATTTTGTCTGTCTTAACACAGCTACCATTCCTATCGCTTGTTGACTGTATGTGAGTTTTTGCCCCTATTTTCACTCTTGTACCTTTTTTACTTGCTTCACACTATAAAAATGCCATATACATACATGCACACATACATCTTTCTCCTCACTACAGATATGTTTGGTGCACTTACCCTGTACTATTTGCCCTGTCTCCTCCCCACAGATCAGCTGCTTCTCCTCACACTTTGCATTCTGTCTCCTGCACATCACTACAGGTCAGCTGGTTGCCCTCACACGGTACACTCTACTGTTTCCTCTCCTCAGATCGTGGCAGCTTCTTCCCTTCACACTTTGCTTAGGTGTCAGCACTATCTATAGTCACTAGACAGCAGCTGATTCCCCTCAAAATACATGCTCTCCTCCCTGTCCTTAAGTAGATGTCTATTCTGCTCCTAGTTTATGTTCTGCCCTCCTCTTTTCTGCCTGAATGGCAGTTAGTTTCCCTCACTTTCTGCTCCCTCCCTCCCAACAAGTGTTGTCCCCAGGACCTGGCCTCCACCGAAGTCCTACGACCAACTTTACGTGTGCGGCCAGTCCTCAAAAGCGCATGGCCTGGGGCCAACCCTCAGAAGACAGCTAACCTCCTTGGGGTGACCAACTCCAGCTGTGCACAGCTTTTGTCTACAGGGATGGTCCTCCATCCACGAACTCAACCTAAAAAAAGTTTCTGCTAAAACTGTGGTAGTTGCCAATGCTTGTTTAAAGATTGAGTGAAAAGTAGTGATTTACATTATAACTAAAAATCTATATCTCGGTAACCCTCTAATGGATTTTATTTGTTTTGGTGTATAATAATCATAAAAATAAGATGTATTTTTATAAATTGGTGTCTGATTTCTTTCTTGTTGAGTGACTCTCTTATTCCGTTGTTTCATTTTTTTTTATTTTAAAGAGTTTTATATAGCGCAAACAAGACCACTTATGGATAACAGAGTGCTTTACATCTTGGCAGTTCAGCAGGCACCCCCCTGTGATAATCATATAATCATAACACAACCAGATCAAGAAACTAACATCACAGATTATGATAAACTTAACAGATCTATAGGGAACAAATAAAAGCAAATGCATATTAAGGTGCTTGAGAACTAGCCCAAAAATGTCTTCATCACTAACTCTTTGACTTCCTTTTTGAAGGAAGCCGTGGAATTATTAAGTCTTATTTCAGGTGGCAAGGTATTCCAAATTCTTGGTGCAATACCCAAGAATACTCGATTGTAGGTTTTCTTTTTTATGGAATTTCGGTGGCTTGTGCAGTAAGATGCTAAAGTCTGCAGCGGAGTTGAGAGGAGCCTTAAGTGGCGCCGTCTTCACTCAAGGAAGGCCGCAGAGGGTAGCACTACCCAGCTTTTCATTGTCCAGTCGTGATGAGTACTGGTCAGCAGTGTACCGTACTGCGCTCTGGTTGGAAGGCACCCCTGCCTGGATGGAAGGTGCCACAGTCAGCGATGGGAGGTCAGTCCGTGCTAGAACTCTGCTGCTTTACTGAATTTTTGTGTGCAGTTCTGCAGTAATCAGACCCTGGTAGGATCTTAATGACAGCATATGTGATCGAAAAGTGCAGGGAACGAAGGAGGCGGACGAGGAAAGGGTCCACCTCTGTTTTGAGGATGCCGCTGCGTTTTGTACAACCCTTCTACGTAGGGCTAACAGGCCAGTGGTGGAAAGGATCCTGGTCTATTAAAGTAATTTTATAAGGTGGGGACAGAAGTCTGGTAAAGTACTGCAACATTAAATTATCGCTGGTGTAAACTTGCTGCAGGAGGCTCAGGTCCACAGGGTAGACTGTCCATATTATGTATGGTTTATAACATAGCAGAAAGGTCGTAGGAGGTTTGTTCTGTGGCATATCTCTCTTGCTATATATGGGAAGCAGCCTTGGGGAAAGTTAGCCATTTCTTTTCGTAAAGGAGAGGAAAAGACTAGTCACGCATGGAACTGTTCTGTAGGAAGTAGGGGTATTTTTATATTATAACATTGGTACAGGGTGATGGGAAGGTGTGTGTATGCGACAAATCCTTCAGACGTTGAAGGGGTAGAGTCCTGCTGCATGCAGGAGGGATTCCTCTAGTGAAGGGGGGTGGGGAAGCTTCAGTCGTGCCACAGGGAGCAGTATCTGTGGATATTTTCGCTGAAGGGGGGCTGTGGGATCTATGAGGTCCTTGCTGCAAGAAGTTCTTTTTAAATTGCATGTATGCAGTGCTTAACACCCTGACAAGGCGTGTGATAAATCCCTCCTTAGTGAGGCCAATGTTTGAGCCCTGTGGCATGTGGAGAGCTGGATGGGGACTTGCCCGCCTATATATACAATCCTGCTTCTGCTGAGGGCAACCCTGTCCAGAATGGCAACGGGGAGCAAATAAACAACGGATTTAGGCCCAGATCTATGTACTGGAATGAATGTATGACATTGTTCTGCATTCTGTCCATCAATTGTTCTTTTTGCATTTGTCACCCCTAGTGGGACAGGTATGCCCAGACGTGGGTCCACTGCTCTCCATGCCACTGGAGTCAAGCTATCCTGGCTTATGAGGGGTGAAACCCTGAAACCTTTTTTCCAGTCCAGGGAGGACCTGGCCCGATAGTTCGGGATGGACTGTTCCCATTGGGTGCAGGGCCAAGAATGATTTGCATATGGCTATGTTCAAACTGGAATGGCACGGGCTGTAAAAGAAATGATGGATTTAGGCCCAGATCTCTGTACTAGGGTGAATGTATGACATTGTTCTGCATTTAGTCCATCAATTGTTCTTTTTGCATTTGTCACCCCCGAGTGGGACGGGTATGCCCAGACGTGGGTTCTGTGCTCTCTATTCCACTGGAGTCAAGGGTGAAACCCCAAAACCGGTCCTAGGATGCTTCTTTACAGTCCAGAGAGGACTTGGCCTGGCAGTTCGGGCTGGACTGTTCCCATTGGATGCAGGGTCAAGACTGATTTGCATGTGACTGGGTTCAAACTGGAATGGCATACGGAACAAAAAAAACAATGGATTTAGGCCCAGCTCTCTGTACTGGGTGAATGTATGACATTGTTATGCATTCTGTCCATCAATTGTTCTTTTTGCATTTGTCACCCCAAATGGGATGTGAATGCCCAGACGTGGGTCCCGTGCTCTCCATGCCACTACTGGGGTGAATGTATGATATTGTTCTGCATTCTGTCCATCAATTGTTCTTTTTGCAGACCCACATTATCTATATGCTTCACATGCTTCATAAAGCTCTCGGTCTCAACAGAGAAAACCCAACTATTCTTAGACATGATCTGGTGCAGCTTCGTACAGGCCTTGGAGCTCCACTCACACAGCTAAAGACATATTGAGACAATGCAGCAGAATTTTTCCAGCTCATCTACTAAGGCCTTAAATTTTACTTTCCTGTCACAATTCCCTGCAATTCTCTATTAAACAGACCCTAATCTGCCCTCTTATAAGTAGGTGGAGTTAAATTATTATAAATATGTGGTTTACATTATAGAACCTCCAGTGACGTGTGCTACACCTTGTACTGTAAGTGCCCAACCTGCCCGTCCCCTTAATAAAATCTCCTGCAGGTTTTGAGATATGCTGCTCATTACTTTTGGAAATGGTGACAGTTGTTGGCAGGGCCAGTACTGATTATTGCTGAATGATTGATTAGTATGAATTTATATTGGCATGTGTAACACGCCACATGCATATATTCATTCCCTATATTAAAAGTTTAATAAAGGCTGGCACGGGGGCGTGGCCAAGCAGCATGGCCGACAGGACGTGAGCTCTGCCAGCTCCCGTCCTGCGGACCCGTAAATCCTGTGTAATATCCTGCCCAGGCTCCGGTGAGCAGCCCTGATCGACCGGAGGTATCCCTGAAGCTGCGGGGATCATCCCTGCCGATTTTCAGCTGGCGGGAGTAGCGGAGTGACCGCGGAGCAGCCCCGGTGATCCGGAAGCGGCCGCCACGCCTACGCGAGGCTGTGGTCTGGGCCTGGTCGGCCGGGGGAGGCCATATCCTGGAGTGCTACGGAGGGCCTGCGGGGCGATCGCAGAGCTTGTCCCGGGTCTGGACTCTGACCCGGGGGACGACGCCGTGAGCGAGGGCGTGGTAGGCGGCGCTGGACCGAGGGACGCCCCGGGAGGAGATTCGGCCCCGGTGAAGCAGGCCGCGGGCGCCGAGTGAAGGTCAGAGGGCCCCGGACCCGTGAGGGCGCCCTGAAGTGCGCTTGCCCAGCTGTGCCGCTGCCTACCTGGGGGAAGGTCTGCCATCCTGGAGTGGAGGAGCGACGGGTGAGCCGAGGACCGGAGCGTGCCCCTCCCCCCACTGGGCCGCCATCTTGAAGTCGGCCGTCGGGCTGTGGGGACTGTGAGTGACCGGCGGCGCCGGCGGCGCCTGCAGATCTGGGTTCCGGCAGAGACTGCGTGACGGTGAGGTAGGAGCAGGCTGGGGGCCCGGAGGAGCACAGGCGAGCGGCGCGGACGGTGCAGGCACAGACACTAAGCCCCTGTCGGTCTACGCGGGGCCAGCCCAGTTCTCCCGGGCCTACCTGCCTCCTGAAGTGCGGGGAGGAGGGGGCGAGATCCCCCCATTGACTCTCGGAGGGGCCCCGGGCCTCTGGAGGTAATATTGGTCGAGGGGCGCAGACTGGACTCCTGATTGCGGTGCCGGAGTGGAGCACCTTGAGGGCCCCCCCCTACCTGACTGCTGGCTTGGAGATCGGGGCATACGAACTACGCCGCCCGCACACGCCGGGTGCGGAGAATAGAGTGGCCTGCTTCCTGTGGGGCCCGGCTGGACGAAGGGACACAGCCCCGCATCCGCTGGGGGCCACAGGGACCCTCGACGAGATCGCGCCGCCCGCTGGTGGGGTGTGGTTGCCGGATCCCCCTTGCCGGTGCACGACGCTTCCTGACGGTGCCTGCGGTCCCTGGGACTTGCCTGCGACGGGAGTGTTGGGAGAGTGGGGACGCCCAGCTGACTGTGCAAGGGTGAGAGCTCGAGCGCGACTCCACGCGGAACTTTCCACCGACTGGGTGGAGGCGGAGGTGGACTTGCTGCTACTCGACAGGCAGGCATTCCGAGGATGCGTAAAGACAGGGCGTCCCGCTCGTCACAGGCCAATACGATCACCCAGTACACCACGCAAAGACTGCCGCCCCAAAGGATTACACGCCAATCGGGCCAAGATGAGGAGCCCGGGGACCCCGGTGAGCCCTCCCGTGCGGAACTCCTAAAGGCTATTCAGGGCTCCCACTCAGCGCTGGAGAGGCAAATTGAAACAGTCTCCATCGACGTCAACCTCCTGCGAACAGACCTCCGTAAGGTGGCGGACAAAGTCACAGATGCGGAGGCCAATATCGTGCAGCTACAGGGGGAGGTGGCCTCTCTCCGGAAGACGGTCACACACCTTACGGCGACGACTGGTGCCCTGGAACGGAGAGCTGAGGACGCAGAAGGGAGGGCGCGTCGCAGCAACATTAGAGTCCTAGGGGTCCCGGAGAGACTGGAGGCTGGAGACCCTGAACGCTTTCTGGAAACATGGATTAGAGCGAAGCTGTGCCCGCAGGGTCTCTCAGAAGTGTTTGTCATCGAGAGAGCTCATCGAGCCCTGGTTCCCCCGCCACAACCGGGGGCCCGCCGCGAGCTCTGATTGCCAAGATATTGAATTATCGGGATCGAGACTGCATCCTGCGAGCGGCGAGGGAGAAGCCGGACCTGGCCATTGAAAATAGCCGGATTTCAATATACCCAGACTATACCTATCAGGTTCAGGAGATGAGGAAATCCTTTCTGGGGGTTAAGCAGAAGCTCCGGGCGATGCAGTTACAATATATGTTGCTATATCCCGCCAAACTCAAGGTGCTGGCTCAGGGCAAGGCACACTTCTTTGAATCCCCGGAGGAAGTTTGGGAATGGCTGGAAGTTAGGGGAGACGGGGTTCCACCGGGGACCCGTGGTGGGTCCAAGGAGACTTGGGGGAGCCGTCCCCAGCGGCAGTGGAGGCCCCGGGGCGGACGGAGACGACGCTCCACGTCGGAGCACACGGAGGAACCTAGAATCACGGTTGGGGCTGATGGCGGAATGCTCCTGGAACCCTTGCTGCAGGGGGCCGGGGCGGAGTCTCAAAATCCGCTGGAACCTGCGGAAATCCTGGTCCCGGACACAATACCAGCTGCGGTGAGGGACATGGCACCGTCGGACCTGGTGATTCAGGAGACTGGGGGAGCTGGGGCCCTGGAGGTGAATGGCCCACCCTGAGGTGATGTAGGAGCCCTATGTACTTTGTCTTTGGATGGCTGCGGTGGCTCCCGGGGTGGAGAGGGGTATAGGTGGACACTGGAGTGACATTGTACCCGGAGCCACCAGACTTTGCATAATGGGGGGAAGACGGGGGCCGGTAGATTTGCAATGTGGGTATTGCTTGATATTTGGGAGGCGGGGGTGTTACTGTCGGACTTGGTCCTGTATGGTCGACTACGGCTGGGCCGGAGCCGGGCGTACACAATGTGAGCATTGGGTCTTGCGGGGAGCTGGGGGGGGGGGTGTATGCAGTTCGTTGTTGTGTGGGTGTGTGATGTGTTGTGAGGGGTGTGTGGGGAGGCTGTGCACGTCCTGGCACCAGCGGGGGAAGGGTGGGTTGACAGGTTGGGTTGTTGTCGTTATCCTGCTCGTGGGTGGGGGGAGGGGGGAGTGTTCTGCAAATGTTGCAATGTTGGGGGGGGGAGGATGGGGGGGTACTGTTTAAGAATGTTGGTATAGGCATCATGTGTATCACTGTTCAGGCCCCTAGGAGGCGGTATTTTGGCAGCAGACTGCATGGCCCGGCGGGGCACTTACTGGAAACATGGGATACAAATTCTTAACGTGGAATGTGCGTGGGTTGGGCACTTGTACCAAACGATATAGGGTCCTGTCCTTCCTTCGGAGGCATGGCATTTCGATTGCGTGTTTACAAGAAACGCATCTGAATGAGGAGGGGGCGCAAAAGCTAGCTAAAAAAGGGCGGGGTCAGGTCTTTCACTCTTCCTTTTCGACATATGCGCGTGGGGTCTTGATCTGGGTAGCACCCGGGGTCCCCCTCGCGGTACAGTATGCGGAAGCGGACATCGAGGGCAGATACCTGCTGCTGAGGGTGAAGTTGAATGGCAGGGACCTTACACTCCTTAATACATATGCACCCAACGTAGACGACGCGACCTTCTACCCACAAATGCAAGACGTCTTAGTGTCGGACGTGGACAGCCCTCTCCTGTGGTTCGGAGACTTTAACTGTGTCTTGGACCCGGTCCTAGACAGACATCCTCCCCGAGCGGGGACGAAACCTCGCATGACGGCGAGACTGCGCGAGGTCATGGCGAACTTGGGAGCAGTAGATGTGTGGCGTCAGAGTCACCCGTCGCAGAAACTGTACACCTGTTACACTCCTACACACGACACCCATAGCAGACTAGATAGGGTCCTCGCCGCGAATATGGACGCGTCGTATTCCCTAAAGGTCACCCATCTGGCCCGCTTCCTGTCTGACCACTCCCCGGTGTTGTGCGCTACGCAGGACATCGACCAGCCCTGCCGCCCCCGTACATGGCGGATGCCTGCGGACTTACTGCAGGACCCATTGGGTAGAGATCATGTGCAGACTACACTCACTAACTACGTCGACCTGAACTGGGAGGGGGACGACGTGCCCCTGTCAACGAAATGGGACGCTCTGAAGGCGGTGGTGCGAGGTGAATGCATGGCTCTTACTTATGGGGTCCGCCGACAGCTGACCCGCGAACTGCGGGAGGCTGAAGACACCCTGCGGACTCGCCAGGCCTCACCAAATCCTGGGGAACCGGAACTGGCCCTGGAGCGGGAAGCCCAGGAGCAAGTCCACGATATACTTACGCGCCTCGACAGATACACGCTGGGTCAATTTAGACAGCGTCTCCACAGGGAGGGGGACAAATCCGGCCGATTATTGGCCTGGATTTTGAGGAAAGAATCGGCCCCAGTTCGGATACTGGCCCTGAGGGGCCCTGACGGGACCATGGTGCATTCGGAGTCCGGTATATTGCGGGTTCTCAAATCCCACCTGCAGCAGGTGTATACGGCAGACCCGCTGGTCAAGGAAGCATCCTATCAGCCTTACCTCCGTGGAGTGACTCTTCCGGCCCTTCCGAGTGAAGCAGCGGAAGAATTAGATGGGGCTTTGACCCTCCACGAAGTGCGGGTGGCTATGGCCAGCCTACCGACGGCGAAATCCCCAGGAGGAGACGGGTTTCCTTCCGAGTTCTACCACGCATTCGGAGACGTCCTCGGCCCCCTCCTCCTCCAGGTCTTCCTTACAGCGCTGGAGGATGGAACTCTTCTGCCCACGATGTACCAGGGTGAGATCTGCATGCTTCTAAAGCCGGGTGGTGATGGTTGTGACCCCGCGGCATACCGCCCTATCACAATGATCAATACGGATGTCAAGATCCTGACCAAACTCTTAGCCGCTCGGTTGGCGCCGCACATGGCCCAGTTGGTTCACCAGGACCAGTGTGGGTTCATCCCCGGACGCAACACCGCGATGAATCTGCGGCGATTAACCCATGTTATGCATGAGGTGCGCGGTAGAGAGGATCCCCAGGTCCTGGTTTCGATAGACTTGGCCAAGGCATTTGATACGGTTAGCTGGGGATACCTATCAGAGGTGCTTCAACAGGTGGGATTGGGGCCCGTGTTTCGCAAGTGGATCCAGATACTGTATCGGGCGCCACGAGCCAGAGTCAAACTTGGGGCTGCACGCTCGGAGGACTGGGCGTTGGAGAGAGGCACCCGTCAGGGATGCCCCCTCTCGCCGCTCCTGTTCGCCCTGGCAATTGAGCCATTGGCGGTGGAAATCCGTACCACAATGGCCCAATGGGGAATCAAAGTGGGGAGTAATGTCCACACGGTGTCCTTGTATGCGGACGATGCTCTGTTTTATTTAACATCTCCGCAGGACGCGTTACCGGTTTTGCTACGGCTGCTGGACCGTTTTGGCGCAGCTTCGGGCCTGCGTATCAATGCAGGGAAGTCCCTGATCTTCCCCCTAGCGGGATGTAATGTGGACGCGCGCGGGGACTTGCCACACCTGTGTCTGCAGTGGGAACTGGAAGCCTTCCGCTATCTGGGGATACAGGTAGCGTCGTCGGACGAACAATTGCTGGCCCACAATGCGGATAGGGTAGTGCACTCCCTACAACAATCGGTGGCATTCTGGAACACATTGCCTCTCTCCCTGATGGGATGTCTGGCAGTGGCGAAAATGGTGATGCTGCCGCGGGTACTGTATGTGTTACAGAATTCACTGTGCCCACTTCCCCCGCGGATGTTCCGCACTCTTAATACTCTCCTTACGTCCTTACTCTGGGCGGGCAGGCGTAGTAGAGTTGCCTTACACACGGTTGTCCGCAGCTGGGAGGAGGGGGGGTTGGAGGCGCCGAGATTCGACCTCTACTACTATGCAGCTCAGCTGTTGCCAGCTGCCAGGTGGTTCGCAGATGCGGACACCTGGGAACTACGGCTCCTTGCGGGGAGTGCGGATGAAAGGGCAGTACAGATGGCCCTGATGCGCGGCAGGGGCGCGGATGCGGCGCTGCCGTACATAGTGCGCCACACCGCAGCCATTTGGCAGCGCGTTGTGGAAAAAATCCTACGGAGGGCCCCCTTTCACAGGGAGCTGCCGATATGGATCATGGCCCCAGTGGTGGACATGGAGGTACACATGCCTTTCCATGACTGGAGAGCGGGTGGGTGCGAGCTGTTGGCAGATCTCTACCCGGACGACACGTTTCTATCTATCGAGCGGGCGACGGAGACGTTCGGACTCGGTGAGGGACAGTTCCTACACTACAGGGGCCTCCATGCAATGGCACGAGATACTTGGCCGCAATTCCCTGATGCGCCCCCTGTGTCCCATACCCTCAATATTATCCTTTCCTGTGGTAGGGGCAGGAGGCTGATAACCCTATTGTACTCAGCCATGCGGCAGGAATCCACCCCACCGGTTCCACCGGCGTGGGCGGCCTGGAAGGCTGACCTGGGGTTGCTTTAGACCCGACACAGCGCAAACGCATTGGTACCCTCACCCGGAAGGTGTCGTGCAATGCACGGTTCAAACTGACACACTTTAACTTTTTACACCGAACATATGTGACTCCGGTTGCCTTGAAGCGTATTGCCCCGGACAAGCGCGATAACTGCCCTAGGTGTGGCGTGCCGGGTGCCTCCTTCCTTCATCTAGTGTGGGACTGCCCACTGGTTTACGCCTTCTGGCAGTCGGTGGTGGCGCATATTTGTAGAGTTACTGAACTCCGGATGGAACTGACCCCCCTTCACTGCTTGTTAGCCTTAGTCCCCAAGCCCAGGAAGTGTAATCTGCCCTACAAAATGTTACAACTACTTTTAGTACTGGCAAGGAGGAGGGTGGCCATCACGTGGATGGGACAGAGGGCCCCGGAGATGTCACAGTGGCTTAGAGATGTAGGGGAATGGTCCCTGGCGGAGGAAACCTTCATGCAAACCGTGCGTAGAGATGTGAAACTGCAGGACGACCTGCTTGCGTGGAGAATGATGCGAGTGGTGGGAGAGGCAGCCGAAGATTCGGATGGTACGAGTGCGGAGTTGTTCACCCCGGGGGATACAGGGTCTGAGGATGAGGGCGGTGGGGAGGGTGGGGGAGAGCAGTGAGTTGGGGGAGTGCCTGACCGCACACGCACATGTAGGTTACAACTGGGAGGTATTGTGTTTGGTATCTCAAGGTGTCATTCCTAATTTACGTAACGACCGCTGCTATATCTGCCGATAGGAGTGCCATAATGAGGTGAACGACCTGTGTACACATGTTTTAGTCATGAATGCCGAAGTTTTGGGGGGAGGGGTTCCTTTGGGGAGTTGGGGGGTAACCTGTAGTAAAGAAAAACGAAAAGCAGATCAGAATATCCTGCCGTGCAGTTACAGGGCTAGGTTCATGACCTGGCTTACATGCTACCAGCTACCGCCGCCCGGCCTTCGGGTTGTGGGCTGATGGGCCGTGTATACAGAAGTATGTTCTTTGACATGATGTCGTTGCTTTCTTGTGGCTGTCGGCGCAACTGTTATATGCTATCATTGTCTGCGACAAAAATAAAGTTTAAAAAAAAAAAGTAAAAAAAAAAATAAAGGCTGGCACTCTCTACCTCATTTGAGGCATCTTTTTCCGAATCCTCTTTTTGAGGTGAACCGCGCAATTCCATTCAAGAAGAGTTAAACAGAATTTAAGTGTGTGCCATTTTTATTGCCACTCTGACCAAACCCTAAAGTTTTGCATCATATTTACTGTTTGCCTTACTTAGTATAACACGCCAGTGGAGCTTCAGCAGTTCCATCTTTAATCCTGGGCCCGCCTGCCACTGGATGTCACTGCTTCCCTATTGACAGCAAAGGCAATTTTCACTGGATTTCCCCTTTTGCGAAGGCCACGTGACTCTTGGCGACCATGGTCAGGGAAACAAGCAATGGCCATTATGCTCAGGAATAAAACTCCCTGTGTGCCAGGGCCATTTCTTTTTGGTTTTCTGAAACAAAATCTGCTTTTGAAACTTTGATTTAGACAAAAAATGCCGAACAAGTTAAAAAAAGAAACCAATCAATTTCAGGGTCAATAGGTTTCATCTATGCAAGATCTATTGGCTTGGTCAAAGTTCTTTTTCAAATACAGGGCATGGGTAAAACCACAGAGTGGGAGGAGGTGGTGGTGTATTAAAAGGGGAACAGCCATGACAACGCGGGGATTACCCCGCACTGTCATTACAACGCAGGCATTACAACGAAAGTCGTTACAACGACTTTTGCTGGAGGGCGCTGTTGCATAGGGAATAGTTTAATTTTCTATCCAACACCTTCCCTACTGTCAACGTGGGCTGGAGTTGGAATAGAAAATTAAACTATTCCACTATCCAGCGCCCTCCAACGAGACTTTCGTTGTAATCCCCGCGTTGTAATGGCACGCATGGTAATACCACGCGTTGTCATGACATACAACCGTATTAAAAGCAGGGAGGGCTGTTAAAAACGACAGCGGCTTGCACAAATAATGCATGTCGAAATTAGAGCTGCCGACCTTGGAAGTGGGGAAGTGAGTTCTAGTTTCTACGTCGGCACAACATCCTGTGATTCCGGGAAAAGCACATAATTTCGCCGTGTGTAATAGACAAAACAAAATGAAAATGTACATATGTAGCTTAAGTAGTGCTCATATAAAGCGCTCCAACACCTAAAACACTATTGAAAACCTCAAAAAACAAGGATTGAGTTCATAGCTGAAAACAGGAGTCTTAATCTGGATGGGTCAAGGATGCATTCGGATGGGCCAATGCAGGCCCAATTTTTGTCGCTTCCGGAGGTTGCTTACAAGCCCTAGATCACATTATATGTACTTCCGAACAGACATCACGATACAAATGGTAGATTCTGAGTGTATACAGAGCATGTAGAGGGTAGGGTAGTAGTAAATTGAGCTAAGGTTACTTTTAGGGTTTAGGAGTGAGTAGTGGTAAAAGGATGTAAGGGTGAATTTAGGGTTAAAGGATGGGTATGGGTAAACTGAGCTAAGGGTAATTTTAGGATTTAGGGGTGGGCAGTGGTAAAGGTATATATGGGTGATTTAGGGTTATGGGGTGGATAGTGGTACAGGGATGTAAGCATTTTGTGTGTTGTAGTCTTAGTTTGTTTCGACTGAAAAATGTATGACTGTAAGCAATGTGCATGATAACATGAAGGGAATTTGTAATCCTACACATAGGCGAATGCCTTTGGTGCGTCCAGAAGTATTCCTAAATGGAATGGGGCCTAGAAAGAACTGCTGGTTTTGTGTTTGAAATGATCAACTCTCCAGTCTGCAACCCCCTGTCCTTTGCACAGGAATTCTGGGAACACAATGTTACGTGGAAGTGTAAAACTGCATTCCTACCATCTCAGACAACTGAGTAACAGGGGTAAGTAAGATAAGCAAGAGTAGGTTAACACAACAGAAATCTACAAAAACTGGTAGCAAAACAGAGACTCAAAAAGTAATGATCTGCAAAAGAAAATCCTTGAGATCAAACGTTGAGGGTCCAAAAGAAGTGTGTGAATCCAGAGTAACCACGGTCTTTTACAAAGAGCTACTAATCCATGAGAGTCAAGATGCTATTTAATCATAATTTCAGGATGAGGCCCCTCAACAAAATCCTCCTCTCATCCCAGACAGACTGGAAGCTGGTTGCAGGAACGGTAGTAGACAGCAGCAGATCCATGATAGTTCTCTCTGGCTCAATCTCTCATTTAGTCTATCAGTGCAACTGCACAAAACACTTCGCAGTGATGCTCGCTGTAGAGTAGAGCCAACATCACCAGGCTTGCAACTGGCTCATAGTATGGCCTACATCAGCCTTAGGGTGTTTGCCTCTTTCACAAGAGTTGGTTGCCACATACTGCAGAAGATTAAACCCTATGCCCCTAAGCAGGAGCTACACTCCTTCTTCCAGATTCAATTGACCACCCTAATATTCAATTGCATACAAATGTTGATCAGTGATACTGCAGTAAATGATCTGTGCATTCCCACCAACTAAAGTCCAAAAAAACTGATTACAACTTGTCTGTTTGTCAAACCTTTCATTGATAAACTTCAATTTCCCTTTTGTAATTTAAATTTAAAAGCTGTGTCCCAAAGCACCTTAATTCTGCATATTTTTATGTTGATTATAGCTTAGAATAGAATGCTCGGGCGTAACCAGACCTCTGCAGCCTTTATGTGCAGGGATGCCCCCAGCCTTCTAAAGGGCCACTCAAATCTTCAGAGGGCCCTCTTCATCCCTAGGCCAATGAGGATCTGTGTGATATGGGCAGCTCAAGGGCCTCTCATCACATTCTGCAGGGTGCCCCCATCATTTAATGATATGCCACTGGGAATGATATGGCTCCATCTGGGCCTAGGGGATCCCACCACAAAAGTCTGCCGACCCCACTGCAGTCCTGAGAAAGGTGAACTGAGTTCTCATGATACAAGACCTTCAATAGTTGAAGAAGAAGTTACCGTGTCCAGCTGTAATATTACATTTTTTTAAATGTAAAAATCCTCACTTCCAAGAGTATTTATCTCTGTCTGCTGTCAGTGGCATAGGTAGTGTGGCATGGGCCCTAGTGCAATAAAGAAAATGGGTCCCCTATTTGAAGTGTGAAATACCGCAATGATCAGAGTTCAGTGTCCACCTCTAGCCTCCATGCCCTGGTGCCACTGGACCTCCTGCACCCTTGCATCTCTTGTCTTGTGCTTACCAGGTTAACTGTCTTACCCATATCCTAACATCCCTAGTCTCCACCCAAAGTATCACATCTCTCTAAATAGGTCACTGCTTTTGTCTATATCCCAGAGGTCAATATACAAACATTTGGGAGGTGTTACAACCCACACATAGTGTTGCCATGTAGCTGATTTCATACAAGCCTTACTGAACTTTTCTTGTCCCGGCCACTACAAAAATGTGTAAAATCCCCTAAGACTAGTATTGTTTTGTCTTTCATAGTAAAAATGAGATAAATGCAATTTAAAATGTGTTCACAGTTACACATATGACCAAATTGATAAATAAGTAAACAAAATCAGAAGGTGAAAGTTTAAAATGAAAATAAACAATTTAACATTAAGTTCTATTTACAGATTATGTCCAATCCCTTGCAGACTCTCAAAAACGTGAACAAATTGTGAGTGTCCTTTTGTAGGAAAAGTGTCAGCATGCCCCACACACCCCCATGCAGCTGTGCCCCCACAACATGTTCTTACCTTCTTCTGATTATAAAATCAAACTTAGCCTCACAGCACGGTCCAATAAAACAGTAACTGCGGGACTCAGGAAAGTTGCAAGGCTGTAGCAGGCATCATTTCTGCTCACAGGGTCTGAAGAGCAAAGATGAGGCCCACAGAGCAACAGGCAGAACAGGCTTTTGGCATATGCAGCAGGGCCCTGGGCCAGGGTGCCAATCTTCAGAGAGGCAAAAAGAACTGTTTGCATAAAGGTCCTGCAAACAGCAACACAGCCTACCTTGGCTCCAGTAATTCCATTGTAAGTGCTTTAAATCAGTCTTAACATGTTGCAATCAATGCTGTTTAGCAACCTATCAGTCTTCCTACCCTGCACTCCCATCTACCTCTCACCCCCTGGTGCAACACATCAACACCCCTCCTCCCTTCCCAACAAACAACTTAGAACAGGTCTGAGGGAGCTACGTTGTGAGTGAATAAGGTGAGCTGTGGGAGTAGCGAAAATGTGTGTTATAAGGCAAGTTGCCAAGGATTGACCTGTGATAACAGCCTGCTGCATCAATGTATTCACCGAGAAAATTACAAAAAACAATTTGATGGACAGAATGTAGATCAATGTCTTACATTCACCCCAGTACAAGGATCTGGGCCTAAATCCATCATTTTTTGCACTCCACACCACCCTGGGTTAGATAATGGCTTTATGCAAATCAGCTCTGACCCTGTGCCCCATGGGAACAGTCCAGTCCGAACTACACAGCCATATCTTTCCCAGACCGGAATCAAGCATCCGAGGACCGGACCGGTTTCGAGGTAATACCTCTCATCAGCCCGGCTAGCTTGACTCCAGTGGTGTGGAGGCTCTGGGACCCACGTCTGGGCTACCCCAGTACACTCAGGGAGAAAATTACAAAAAACAATTTGATGGACAGAATGTAGATCAATGTCTTACATTCACCCCAGTACAAGGATCTGGGCCTAAATCCATCGTTTTTTGCACTCCACACCACCCTGGGTTAGATAATGGCTTTATGCAAATCAGCTCTGACCCTGTGCCCCATGGGAACAGTCCAGTCCGAACTACACATCCATATCTTTCCCAGACCGGAATCAAGCATCCGAGGACCGGACCGGTTTCGAGGTAACACCTCATCAGCCCGGCTAGCTTGACTCCAGTGGTGTGGAGGCTCTGGGACCCACGTCTGGGCTACCCCAGTACACTCAGGGAGAAAATTACAAAAAACAATTTGATGGACAGAATGTAGATCAATGTCTTACATTCACCCCAGTACAAGGATCTGGGCCTAAATCCATCGTTTTTTGCACTCCACACCACCCTGGGTTAGATAATGGCTTTATGCAAATCAGCTCTGACCCTGTGCCCCATGGGAACAGTCCAGTCCGAACTACACAGCCATATCTTTCCCAGACCGGAATCAAGCATCCGAGGACCGGACCGGTTTCGAGGTAACACCTCTCATCAGCCCGGCTAGCTTGACTCCAGTGGTGTGGAGGCTCTGGGACCCACGTCTGGGCTACCCCAGTACACTCAGGGAGAAAATTACAAAAAACAATTTGATGGACAGAATGTAGATCAATGTCTTACATTCACCCCAGTACAAGGATCTGGGCCTAAATCCATCGTTTTTTGCACTCCAGACCACCCTGGGTTAGATAATGGCTTTATGCAAATCAGCTCTGACCCTGTGCCCCATGGGAACAGTCCAGTCCGAACTACACAGCCATATCTTTCCCAGACCGGAATCAAGCATCCCAGGACCGGACCGGTTTCAAGGTAACACCTCTCATCAGCCCGGCTAGCTTGACTCCAGTGGTGTGGAGGCTCTGGGACCCACGTCTGGGCAGTAGCGAAGGCTGCACATTTCCTTTTGCTCAGGGTGCTATTGGAACAAGGTCCGGCCCTGGTAGAAGGAAGGGGGCAAGAAAGAAAGTTTGGGTCCTGTATCTGAACTGGCTTGGACCACTCAATTATACTCAACAAACAAAATAGCCAGACAGATTTATTTTTAAATTTTCGATACCACCCAGCCTATCAGTTCCGGGGGATCACCTATTTTATTTTAGTATTTTTATATATTTTTAGAAAAATATTTTACCATTTGATTTGTATATGTCATCAAACAGACAGTCGTCAAACAGTGAAAAATACATACAGACAAATAAAGTGTGCATAAATATACAAGTGTTCAAAATCTATACAATCAATACTATCAGTTCTTAGAAACAACACCAAAAACAGTTTAATCAAATACCTAACAATTATTTCACGCTAGGAACCAGTCCTTTGCATTAGGTACAAGAAGACAGGCGGACAAACAGTTCATGAGCACTGCCTGCCTGTCTTACTGAACCGAGGATAAGAAAGTAAATTATAGGGTTGCAGAACTAGGGATAACCGAATATATTAATTTTTAACCGACCCTAGTGGCACCCTTCTTCTTTTTCCCAGGCTTGGGGTCAACGCGTTTCGAACCACAATATTAGTATGGGTTCTCCTCAGGACACGGACTGGATGGAGCCGAAACTGAAAATGATAATAATGATGGAAGTTGGTGTAAGAATTGTATAGGAATGCAAATTTTTTTTTTTTTTAACTCAGACTCGAAACTCAGTAAATGGTATCAAAAAGTACCTGAACATGACACTTGAATGTCACTCATGTGTCGTTGCAGTTAGATCGATGGCCTCGCGGGTGCCAGAATTCTGTAACCGGACAGGAGTAATAATCAGGACCTCTAAATGCAACAGGTGCTGCAGCGTTTTATTAGGCAAGTTATTCATGAACAGGAGCATACCTTCGCATCAAGTTGCGTCATGTACGCAATCGTTTCCATGAATCTCCAATTCAAATTCAAAGACTTCGTAGTTCGTTGACATATTTCAAAACAAACTTGCCTAAGATATAGTGGAGAGTGTTTGTAAGTGTACCGGCTCGTTATTGCTGCATAAATAAACATGTACCGGCGCTGTCACCAGCGATTAAACTTACTGTTTGGTTGAGGCGACCTGCTTTGTTTGCTCGCGAATCTCCAATACAAATTCAAAGACTTCGTAGTTCGTTAACAGATTTCAAAACGAACTTGCCTAAAAAATAGCGGAGAGTGTTTGTAAGTATACCGGCTCGTTATTGCTGCATAATTAAACATGTACCGGCGCTGTCACCAGTGATTAAACTTACTGTTTGGTTGAGGCGACCTGCTCTGTTTGCTCGCGAGCGGCGTATGGCATTAGCACGCCGCGAGCAAAGAAAACTTAATTAAAGGGGCCTCGTGTGACCGGGAATGATGGTACGCGTAGTCCTAATCACGGGCGGCTTCAGCAAACGCATGACGCGGACTAAAAAGGCTACAATGAGTATACTCCAGTGGTCTCAAGCACTCGCACTGCAACAGTTTGATCAAGACAGATAGGAACACGTTCGAACTGAAACTACAATGGACATTCATGCCGCGATGTAGCGCTGTATTGGGTGGTTAACTTGAAGACAGGTCCACACCGGCATGGGAGTGGGTCAGCTGGTGTCAGCATAAGACATCTCACAGGTTGTTTACTTCGGACAGATCGTTCAGTCCGGAGTTAGCTGTATCAAATTTCAGTATAAGGTATGCTTCCCTCTGGGACAGACGTATTTCTGGGTCCCTGCCTCCACCAACTTTGATCACTGATCGAACAGTCCATTTTAATTCCTCCACCTTGTGGTTATGCTGTAAGAAATGCGCCACTAGCGGGGCAGTGAGGATTTTGTTGTTAATTCTGGACCGATGTTGAATGATCCTTTGTCGCACCTCCTGTGTTGTTTTGCCAATATACACCTTTTGGCATTGGCATTGGATAGCATATACTACATACTTGGTTTTACAATTAGTATGTTCCTCATGCTGCCAGAATTTCTCTCCATCTGTGAACAGAGATCCTTCCACTGTTAGATTACACACGGAACAAGTACCACATTTACGATGACCCTTCACCGGATTCATACCAAATATGGTACTCTGGGTATCATGTTTTTTTTGGGGTCGTGTGGATGTAATCTGCTCCCCTATGCTCCGATTCTTCTTAAGTGCGAATAGGGGTGATCTGACGTCAGGAAGGACCTCTTCCACTAGGTGCCAAGAATTGCAAATGATTTTCTGGAGAGGGTTTGTGTGGGGCCCAAATGCTGATACATACACCATCGATTGCATTGGTGGTCTTTGTCTCTTCTCGAGCAAATGCTCTCTGGGCATCCATCTAGCTCTTTTCATGGTGTGCTTAAGAAGCTTCCTTGGGTAGCCTCTTTCCTGTAGTTTTTTTACCAGTGATTGACCATGGATATCAAAATCTTGAATTCTTGAGCAATTTCTTCTTACCCTAAGAAACTGTCCATAGGGAAGATTGTTCTTGAGGCTCCGAGGGTGATAACTTTTAAAGTGTAGGGCGTTGTTTTTGTCCGTCTTCTTTTGGTACAGGGAGAATGCCAGTCCGTCAGATGTTGCCTTGACTTCCACATCTAGAAATGATAATGCTTTAGCATCAAAAGTGAGGCTGAACTTGATGTCAGGGCTGCGGTTGTTAAGCCATACATGGAATGCCTCCAACGTTTGAACAGTTCCATTCCAGACGCACCACACGTCGTCTATGTATCGCAGCCACTGCTGGATATGGGCCTTGTACGGATTGATGTTATATACAAATTTCTCTTCGTATTGCCCCATAAACAAAATGGCCATTTCAGGGGCAAAGGGACAGCCCATCGGTGAGCCTTTGACCTGTAGAAACAACTCGTCATCAAATGAGAAGTAATTTCTTTTTAGCACTAATGCTGCAAAGGCTAGGATTAGCTCAGTTGGAACTCGATGTGGATGCAGCCTTTTTTCCAGATATATTTCGAGGACATCCAGTCCATCTTGTTGTGGGATTTGCGTGTAAAGCGACAGCAGGATGAACACCCCCCCCAAAAAAAGCAGTAAAAGCTGCCCTGGAGCAAGAAAAAAGAACCGCTGGAAATCAAAATGATGGCACGAAGAGAGGAAAAGGTTTATTTCCCTCACCATGGCCCTAATGTACCTGTAATAGTAGGTGGAGACTGAGCCCAGCTCTCTAAAAGGAGATGTGATGGGGTGTCCTTCAAGACAGAGACCCCGGCCCAATCACGCATCTCATGTTCCATTAAACAGGAACTGGGAAAACACCACAATGCTTGGCTGACAACACAGAGAAAGCTGGAGGAATTTAACAGACTGTTTTTGCCTTGGCTTTTATGCCATGACTGGGAGGGCCAAGGGTCATGTTTGGGTGGGACTGGCCCACCCGCTAGAACCGGGCCTCGCTAAAAATAAAATGGAGTATTTCGACTGAACATTTGGAGTGCTGCATTGGAGGGTAAAGCAGCGGCATGGGTCGGAGAAAGGGGCAAGACATGGGTGGAAAAGCAACAAAGGAGTGAGGGAGTGGTGAGAGGGGTTTGTGTTAGGAACTGTGAGCAATTTTGACCTGCAGTGACATTTCTTATGGGTGGAAGCAGTGAGAGGGCACTCCCAGGCCAGAGGTAGCTTGAATAGCCTTCATTGTTTGCATTGACCTGTTGCCTCAGCTGGTAGTGTTGTGTATTGCAGGGGTTGGGAGGCGTGGAGAGGGAGCTGCAGCTTTTTCCGGCCTTAATTATGCCTGCCAGGGTTGTCTTTGATCCCATTTTCTTTCTTTCCCCTGAGACCACACAAGCAAAGATGGTGAAAGCAATGACCGGGCCGAGAATGGGGCATGGAACTGGAGGGCTGGGGAGAGGTCAGGGAACCACTTGAGTAGACGGCATCAGAAGGGAATCAGGGAGCAATCAACAGCAGGGACAGTATGTGGAGGTGGGAAGGAGGTGTGGTAGGCACCATTGCAGGGCAAGCTGTTCCCCCAACGAGAGCCCAAGTGTGCATGTTTTTACATGTAATCTCTCCAGTTTTGTGCAAAATTTAGGAAAATAAAGGAACAAACAGGATTCTTTTCTTTAAAAGAGGCTGTGGGCAGTGTTTGCTTAGAGCTCGCTCCATGGGGTAGGTGGGCTTCTTAAGAGAGCACCTGACATAGACAAGCTGTCCAGGTACCTCTGCCCAAGTTAGTTGATTGGTGGGAGACATTTGTTTCGACAGCGAACTGAGAACTGAGAACATAAAAATTCCTGCTGTTGTGCATCACAAATAATTAGGATGGTCAATAAAATACAACAAATATACCCTGCGAGGTCCCAATAAAACCACAGATTACAAAAGGCGCAAATGTTATTCCATGTGTTCTGATTAACATCAGTTAATACAAATATGGACATAGGAGGAGGGTGGATAATTAAACAATGACATTGGAGGAGGATGGGAAGACAGTGGAAAGTGCAGGGCCTGGGGTTGGGTGAAGAAGAGGGAAAAGTAAAAAAAAATGAGCACCTGCAAATGTCTGTGGCAAGTGGAAGGACACTGGCCATCAGAAGCAGAATCTGGTGCAGGCTCCACAACACAATGATGGAGGCACTGACTAACAAGGAAATAAGAGCCCTGAGGGAGCCACGTGGAAGCCAGCCAATGGTAAGTAAAGTGACATGGGAGCCAAGTTGGAATCAGCCAATGGTCAGTAGAGGTGTCAAGGCCTTGAATCCTCAGAGACGTACAATGCTTAATGGGTCTACCGCCTGATAGCCCCAAGGTCTGATTGTAACAACAGACTCTATAGAGTAATCAGGCGAGGGATGGAAAGGAAGGGATCAGCAGGGAGGGAGATCTGGAATGAGAGTAAAACTAGGATGAGAACACAATGCCTAAAAAGCTAAGCAAAATAATTCCTCTTTACTATATTTCCTGGCATCAATACCTGTAAAGGAAAATAACAGCTCGAATTCCTGTAATAGGTATTCCTGACAAACCACGCCACTAATGAATCTATGGAGAAAACAACAGTATAAATACAGGAATTCTATGAGCGTCTTCTTATTGTAGTTAAGAGTTAAATTCCAGTGTAACATACCCAATCTTGTTGTTAGTGGTGTAAAACAGGGGGTGCGGAGCTGCAGTCAATTTATGCTCGACATGCCCCTGCTGTGTAAGATAGAAAGAGACAAGCCAAAGCAAGGCCTAGTAACTGACAACGCTCGGGAGGAGGGTTCCAGTTAAATCCACAGGAACTCCTTACATAAACAGCTTTAGTAGGAACCAATACTTCTTGGACCTATGTTCAATCAAACACATTCAAAAGTTGCACATAGTCTGTGAACAATCGAAAGTAATACCAACATTTGTGGCCAAAGGATTCAAAAGGATAAGTTTCATAAGCAGCTTGTAGTAACCCAAAATTCAGATGGCTAGCAGTTCATCGTCAACTCGGGAAAAGGCAATAAAATGATGGAACATGGTTTGTATTTACAACTTGCTGACAGAAGCACAGCCGCGCTCTGTCCTCATTCAATAAAAACTCTTCCAAGAGGAGGGAACACAAGAGGAGCCACTCACTTAGCCCAGCAAGAGCCGACCAACCAGCTCATCCAACAGAGCTAAATGTGACCGAGACTTGCTTCCTTGCGTTGGGGACACCTCGGAGCAAGTTCACTGAAATCACACAGAATAAGGGGAATTCGGTGCAGCAGGCACCCCTACCAGATACTCCTTACGTCTGTCTTCACAGGGGCTGAATCCAGAATCAACGGCACCCGACTGGTGCCTCGGAAGCCTTCTTCAATCGGCTTCTTAGGACGTCGTGATGTCACAGGCGTCAAACATGCCGTGCCTCATGGGAAATGCAGTTCACAGACTATACATGTCAGACCCGATGAGAGGCTCGAGGTGTCAGTGTTCCACACCGACCACCATGATGCGATGCAACAGTACATCCCTTTCCCGAAGATTACTGACAGAGACAGGGTTTTGCAGGGAACCATTTATGAAAGAGAGATGTGTATCGTTTGGCATGAACCCCAGAGGCGGGCTCCGAGGAATTTTCCTCATTCCCGTAACCCTTCCAGGCCACTAGATACCACAGCCTGCATTTGTAGATTTTAGAATCCACAATACCCCGTACCTCATGTTCAACCTCATTGTCCACCAACACCAGCTGTGGGATTTGTCTTATCGGAGCATGAGCCGGTTTGACCAAAGACACATGGATTACTGGGTGTATCCTTAATGAGGAGGGCAACGCGAGTTTGACCAGCAGTGGAGTGACAAGTTTAATAATCCTGTAGGAGCCTATGTACTTGGGATTGAAGATGCTATATCGCTTAAACCTGATGTTCTTGGTAGATAACCATATGTATTCCCAGGTTATACACCGGCCCAGGGTGTCTGTGTTTGTCTGTATAAGCATTTTACCTGATTTTAGCTGCTCGCAGGCTTCTCTGCGCCTCCCTTAAGGTATTCTGAATATGGGTTATTCTTTCCTGTACCTTGGGTACCTGTGTAGCATGCAAAGGGTGTAAAAAAGGGTTGAAACTAGGATGGAACCCATAGGTACAGTAAAAGGGGGTGAGTTTAGTGGAACTGTGTGCTGTGCTGTTATAAGCTACTTCTGCTAACCATAACTTGTCCACCCATGCCTCTGTTGCTATGTCCACATAAAACCTAAGATACTGCTTTAGTGTTTGGTTAACCCTTTCTGCTTGACCGTCGGTTTGGGGGTGGGACCTGGTGGAGGTGTTAGGAGCTATGCCTAATGCAGAGTACCAGACCTTCCAAAAGGTAGCTGTGAATTGTGACCACGATCGGAGACCACATTTCTGGGCTACCCAGGCAAGCGTACGATATGTGTCAACAGTAACTGGGCTAACGCACTCGCTGTGGGAATAATGACTGTGTGGCCTTTGTCAGCTGGCATTCCTACCACGAAATCCACAGAGATGTTTTCCCAAGACTGTTTTGGAGTAGGAAGTGGCTGTAGCAGCCCTGCCTGTCGATCATGTATGGTTTTCATTTGATTACAAGTCACACATTCTTTTACCCATGTGGCTCTATCCGTTTTTATGGTGGGCCACCAGAACAACCGCAGCACTCGTTCCAGAATCTTATCCCATCCATTGTATCCAGCACTGGGTAGGGTGGGACACCATTTGAAAGCTTGTTTACGCACGGAAACAATGGATAGCAGTAATTGTTTTCCTCCCATCGGGAGACCCTTTATAACCTTAGAGTCTTTGTTCGTCCCCAACCATTCCTTCCATTTGTCCCTGAGGATGTTACGGGCAATACTCCTGAAGAATGACTCGGTGTAGGTAGCACATATCACATTCTATGCATTGATAATGGCATGTTTGATGTCTTCCTCTGGACATATAGAAGTAGTTTGGCGGGTTACGGCATCCGCTGTCTTGTTATCTCTCCCATGTCTGTAAGTCACCAGAAAATCATACTCGGCGAAGAATAGCATCCATCATAGTTGACGTGGGGTCAGATGTCTAGCTGCAGTCATGAACTGTGGTCGGTAAACACAGTCACCACATGTTTGGCTCCTTTCAGGAAGTGTCTTCATTCCAAAAACGCCTCCTTTATAGCAAGCAATTCCTTTTCTGCGATAGTATAGTTACGTTCTGCAGGTTTGAGATTTCTTGACATATAGGCCACAGGATGCAATTGGCCTGTGGTGTTATGGCGTTGCAATAGCACGGCTCCCACCACCGATTCCGAGGCGTCCGCCTCGACAATGTACGGTCATTCAGGATCAGCATGTACCAACACAGGGGATGACACAAACGCTTGCTTCAAGGCTTCGAACCCCTCTTGTGCCTCCTTCGTCCATTGGAAGATGACCTTTTTCCTCAGTAAGTGTGTGAGAGGAGCAGCCAGATCCGAGAAGTGATAGATGAACTGGTGGTAAAAATTTGCAAAACCCAAGAAACATTGGCTATCACGGACGTTCAGTGGCTGAGGCCAATCTTTCACTGCGGTGATCTTTCTTTCAGACATTTCTTGTCCCCAAGGGGTCAGCATAACCCCTAGGAATTCGACTGAGGTCATTGTGAACTCACATTTGCTGATCTTACAATACAAATGGTGTTCTTGCAGGGTTTCTAGGATGGTTTGTACGTGCTGTGGGTGGCTCTCCACACTGGATGAATAGATCAAGATATCATCTATGTACACCACCACATACTTGTCCAGGTACTCTCGCAGGACGTCATTGAGAAAGAATTGGAACGCCGCAGGGGCGTTACATAAGTCGAACGGCATCACCAGGTATTCATATAATCCAAAGTGTGTTTTAAAAGCTGTCTTCCACTCATCACCGCTGCGCATACGGAGTAAGTAGTATGCCCCTTCCAGGTCCAGACGGGTGTATATCACAGCCTTTTTGACTTGCTCTAATAATCCATTAATTAGTGGTAGCGGATACCGGTTTTTCACCGTGATGGTGTTTAATGGTCGAAAGTCCACACAAGCTCGAAGCTCTCCAATAGCCTTTGGAATAAAAAAAAAAGAAGAAGCAGCCAAAAATTTGGAGTCCATTATGAACCCCAATGTCCAATACTTATCCAGGTATGCCCGAAGATTAACATTTTCAGGTTTCGTGAGAGCATACACTCTCCCTGCTGGAATAATGGCTCCTGGTACTAAGTCTATCTGGTAGTCGTAAGATCGATGCAAGGGTAATACATCTGCTTTTATTTCATTGAATACGTCTGCGTACTCCTGGTACTCTTCTGAAAAAACAACATCCTATTCTACCGCGGTGGCTATGTAATGACACTTCAAAAACACAATAGAGCCACCCAATAATCCCCCAGGGACTGGGTATCGTCAATAACAATAACAAAATGTCCCTAAAGGAATCATTCATATAAGAACTTAGATGTTTGTTAGTGTCATATCCATGAACACTTAATTTGTAACAATCACAGGAGCTTAATGACAACAACAGTTTATCAAAAAGATAAAAATTTTAATACATACATTTTTTGTCAGTTATTTTTTCGGCAACATAAACTACGAGTCATTTCCAAAGGATATTGTGTGGTAGGACATAGAACACCATTCGCATTATACATGGATTTTATAATCAACCATGTTTAGATGGTTATTGCACAGACTCGATAGGTCTACAAAAATAAATTAGATTATTTGAGCAAAAACGGTGTTCATGCGTCGACGTTTCGGTCCCTGGTGGTCGCACGGATCCTTGGGACCATCTTCAGGACAGATAGTTGCACAATAACATCTAATGCATAAAAACAACAATACTCAATGTCAGTACTAAAAGTTAAGAACCTGTGACACAAAGAAAGACTGTACAGTGTGCTCACACTAGAAGGACAATAATGACCTACACAAGACTAAACAAAACATAAATGTGTAAACAGTGACATGAATCTAATCAATCAATAAAAAGTGCCCATAAACCTATACCAATATACTTACATGTCTTAGTTGTCAATTAAATCACAATCTGAAACACAGAATCAAAAAATGCCACTTAATCAAGAGTGGCAATTTAAACAGGACCCAAATAGGAGGAGTCTTCTTACTGGGTGGTACTCACATAGAAGATGAGCCAAACAATCAGTCATCTATGAGACAAAGTGGAAAAAACCACCATAAGTGCCCAGTCAGAAACCTATACATCTAATCTCTACCAACACCAACACTACATGTGAGGTATAAGTACCTACTAATCACTCACGTATATTGCTTTAAGATGGGACCTGCAAAATTAAATAAATGCCAGATTTAAATTAACACCACAAAGAATGCGACCAGTTGCTGCCAGTGAAATGTTCCGGACAAATCATTATCTTATCGTGTCCATAAACACAAGATATGTACCAGCTAAGTCGAGCCGACACAAATACCCTGAATATCGGTACAAGATTACAAAAGAGCTCATAAGAGCCCAACAACGCACTTCAAATACGACTCGTCAAACCCAACCAGTGGGTTCTAGCTTACCTGACAAGCGGGAACGGCAAAGCTCAACCCGGGGCGCCCGACTACAAAGTTCTGGCTACACTCGGGGCCCGCGTCTACTACGTAAAGAAGGGTCGAGGGGCACTGACGTCAGAAGCCGATCAGCGCCGCCATCTTGGAGTGGGGAAATGTTATCAAAGAGTAACCCCACGAATAGCCAGATAGAGTGAATATACCCATTACATGAATGTAGCCTGTAAGCTAGAGAGCGGTATGGGTATTAAAAGGACTATACTGGAAAGGCCACCATCTTGTAGTGGGTTAAAACCCTCATTATGTAGGATATATTTATACTACCACAGAAACAATCAATCATATGTACTGGGAAAGGATTACTTAATCCCGGAAATCTGATACATTAAATGGAAAATAAAAATAGAGACTAAGTCTTGTGAATATCAAACAACAAACTAATAACAGACGAAAAATATATCTTGCTCCACCCTACAATGGATGGGAGTTTATCAGAAACTAAAACCGTTTGAGTGATGTTTAAACATTATCATTTTCCCATTCAGACAACAGCTTTTCATTATTTCTGTGGTGGGGCATGCTGCACAATTTTCATCAAAAAGGTGGAACCACAATTGGAAATACCACGTTTCGCTTTCAAGCGAGGTAGGAACTTGCGTTACCATTTGGTTAAGGCATATAGAGAACCCACTCCCAGTACCATCACCAACTTATGGGGTTTAGCACCAATTGTGGGTCACTATCCCTGTGGTAATTGTGCAGCACTCCCCACCACAGAAATAATGAAAAGCTGTTGTCTGAATGGGAAGATGATAATATTTAAACATCACTCAAACTGTCTAACAAAGAATGTCATTTATTGTATAAAATGTCCTTGTGCCCTGATGTACATAGGCAAAACCACTCAAGAAATCAGGAAACGGATCCTGCAACATCAATCGCAAATTTTTTGCAATGTAATATCTGCCCCTTTAGTGGAACATTATAACAAATGTGCACATTTGCCATCAGATATGTCATGGTTTGTTTTAGAAGTGGTAAAGGGCACAAAGAGAAGACATTGTGTTGACAGGTTGCTCACGCAGAAGGAGAATAAGTGGATGTGGTCTGTGAATACTGTGAGAATGGACTTAATTCTCTGATTGAGTGGCACTCATTAGCGGTGTTGGGATAATTTCTCTACCGCTGTAATCTCTCTACATTTGTGATTTAGCCTTTTCAATACTCGGCTGAGTGTTGTGTTATGTCCCTTAGGCTATCACCTCATCTGTGGTTGAGCAGCTACCCAGTAGATTCAGTTTCTGTATGCAATATAGAGTGGTAGAATACTCGGCTGAGTATTAGTAATTACCCGGTTTTAGTTTCTGATAAACTCCCATCCATTGTAGGGTGGAGCAAGATATATTTTCGGCTGTTATTAGTTTGTTGTTTCATGTTTACGAGACTTAGACTCTATTTTTCTTTTCCATTTAATGTATCAGATTTCCGGGATTAAGTAATCCTTTCCCAGTACATATGATTGATTGTTTCCGTGGCGGTATAAATATATACTACATATTGAGGGTTTTAACCCACTACAAGATGGCGGCCTTTCCAGTATAGTCCTTTTAATACCCATACCGCTCTCTATCTTACAGGCTACATTCATGTAATGGGTATATTCACTCTATCTGGCTATTCGTGGGGTTACTCTTTGATAACCTTTCCCCACTCCAAGATGGCGGCGCTGATCGGCTTCTGACGTCAGTGCCCCGCGACCCTTCTTTACGTAGTAGACGCGGGCCCCGAGTGTAGCCAGAACTTTGTAGTCGGGCGCCCCGGGTTGAGCTTTGCCGTTCCTGCTTGTCAGGTAAGCTACAACCCACTGGTTGGGTTTGACGAGTCGTATTTGAAGTGCGTTGTTGGGCTCTTATGAGCTCTTTTGTAATCTTGTACCGATATTCAGGGTATTTGTGTCGGCTCGACTTAGCTGGTACATATCTTGTGTTTATGGACACGATAAGATAATGATTTGTCCTGAACATTTCACTGGCAGCAACTGGTCGCATTCTTTGTGGTGTTAATTTAAATCTGGCATTTGTTTCATTTCGCAGGTCACATCTTAAAGCAATATACGTGAGTGATTAGTAGGTACTTATACCTCACATGTGGTGTTGGTGTTGGTAGAGATTAGATGTATAGGTTTCTGACTGGGCACTTATGGTGGTTTTTTTGCCCTTTGTCTCATAGATGACTGATTGTTTGGCTCATCTTCTATGTGAGTACCACCCAGTAAGAAGGCTCCTCCTATTTGGGTCCTGTTTAAATTGGCACTCTTGATTAAGTGGCATTTTTTGATTCTGTGTTTCAGATTGTGATTTAATTGACAAATAAGAAATGTAAGTATATTGGTATAGGTTTATGGGCACTTTTTATTGATTGATTAGATTCATGTCACTGTTTACACATTTATGTTTTGTTTAGTCTTGTGTAGGTCATTATTGTCCTTCTAGTGTGAGCACACTGTACAGTCTTTCTTTGTGTCACAGGTTCTTGACTTTTAGTACTGACATTGAGTATTGTTGTTTTTATGCATTAGATGTTATTGTGCAACTATCTGTCCTGAAGATGGTCCCAAGGATCCGTGCGACCACCAGGGACCGAAACGTTGACGCATGAACACCGTTTTTGCTTAAATAATCTAATTTGTTTTTGTAGACCTATCGAGTCTGTGCAATAATCATCTGAACATGGTTGATTATAAAATCCATGTATAATGCGAATGGTGTTCTATGTCCTACCACACAATATCCTTTGGAAATGACTGGTAGTTTATGTTGCCGAAAAAATAACTGACAAAAAATGTATGTATTCCAAATTTTATCTTTTTGATAAACTGTTGTTGTCATTAAGCTCCTGTGATTGTTACAAATTAAGTGTTCATGGATATGACACTAACAAACATCTAAGTTCTTATATGAATGATTCCTTTAGGGACATTTTGTTATTGTTATATGTAATGACACAGCGTCAAGGCTGCTGCTGGGCTGGAATGCGATTGGATACAATGAGTTCTACAGTACTCAGAAGTAAACTGAAGGGTTTTTTCTACCCAATCCACTTGGGGGTTGTGGGTTCCTAACCACGGCAATAAGAGTATCACCCCGTATTGGGGTGCGTGAATTATGTTAAAGGCCAAGCTCTCCAGATGGTCAGTCCTATGTAAGATGTCTAAAGCTCCCGTTAGGAAACGGATGGGTCCGGAATCCAGACGCCACCCCTCCACTGCAAACACAGCCTCAGGTATGTCCTTTTCCTGAAGGGCTATTCCCATGTTCAGTGCTTGGTCCTGATCCATAAAACACCCGGTAGCACCAGGATCCAACATGTCCCGCACAAGGTGCCATTCTTCTCGGATCTGTAAATGTTTTTCCATATAAAAATGGTTTCTCTCACTTGCTGTGTCGCCTTCCAATGAAGGAATAAAAGCCTGGCTTGAAGTGGTCCCCTCGTCCTTCTTCAAGCTCGATTGTTTCCCGTCTGAGGTCCGGAGATCACTGTAGACACTTTCTTATATTCCACCCTAGGATACTTTTGTCGTAGGGTGCATTCTTTGATGAAGTGGCCTTTTCTTCCACAATAGATGTATAGCCCTTTCTTGGGCCGATAGTCTCTTTCCTCTGTGGTGAGAGGCTAGTGAACCGCCCAGATCTCCATGTGTTCAGACTTAGATGTTTGGTTACTGTCAGGTGTCTGGGGGTGATGAACTCTGGGAACATATCTGTCTTTCTTCTTGTATTCCCCCTTTCGTTCGCTAGGGCGATGATCCAGTCTTAACACCAGTTGAATTAGATCATCACAAGAAGTAGGTTGGGGATCGATCTGGTCCAACACATCTTTCATCTTCTCCCTTAGTCTCTGCTGAAAGATAGCTGCTTGTTTGACTTCTGGCCATTCGGTTTCCGTTACCAGTCGCCTGAAATCATTGAGGTAGGATATTAGGTCCCGGCTCCCTTGTCTCAACTCCAACAAATCCTTGTCTGCTGCGAGACTGGCTGCTCTACTGAGGTTCCGTGACGGTTCCGTGACGACTTGAACCCGTGTTTTCAAGTTTGTCGGAAATACCTAATATTGGTATCAGTGAACCGCAAATGATCCATTTAGTATATCCTAGTGTTTTCGCTACGCTACGAGCAAGAGCACTCCTTCCATTGACATATTTCTGATATACCCACGGCATCCATCTTAGATCATGGCCGCCATTTTGTGTTTCCTTGCCCTCACATATGCAATAGCCTCTGATCATTTCATTCACTCCACTTTGATTAAGGACACGTAGCCTTAGCCGGAGATTCACCTCTTACATGACACGTGCACCTTAAACCAGATCACGCTGTAGCTGCATGATTCAACAAAGGCTGCCTCCTCCGCCCGAGGCCAGTCCTGCCAAACTGGTCTTCGTATCCATTGTACCTGATCATGATTAGGCGGCCGAAGCCGGTAGCCTTGCCCATTTACAACCCACAAACATCCCTTATCCCACTTTTCTATCTTCCACACCTGGCTCTGTTTCTTTCTTTCTGAATCTTTATTAGGGGGAGGTAACGAACTTTACGATGAGGCGGTCCGGGTCCTGAATGCAATATTGACAGGGAATTGTGACAAACTAGTGGGAACCCCTCTCTTCGCAATGTTTGGCCTCAGATATTATCGACGGTTCCTGTGTAACACCAAATATTTATTGTTTTAGACACAAAGGTTTTTGGAATGTATTACATGTAAAGAATTTGCCCCTAGCATAAAAAACCGTATATAAGGAGCAACCCACTTTGTACAAATCGAACAGGCTCCTAGTCTCTGCCCGTGTGTAGATTCTGTGACTTCTGTGTCCCTGCAGTAATAAACCTTTGGTCTTTGACGCCACCATCGAGAAGCCCGTGTTTCTGTTCATTTGTGCACCAAGGCAGGTGGAACTCCGGGGTCTTTGGGTGTTGTACCCTGACACCTCTGGACGGAACCAAAAAGTCCAGAACTCCAATTGGCGCCCAACGTGGGGCGACGTCATTCGGTACCGGTCCAAAAGCCTGAAGAGTTCGAGAAGCTTCGTGTGAAGATTCCTGAGGGAGGCGCCCCACTTCATCGATCCCGGCATATCGCAAAAGTGGCCCGAAGTTCTCTTCCACGAGGGTTTCCCGTTCAGGACGGCTGCAGTGGGCCGTTGCCTTGACCGTCGCCCTGTCTTGGACCCGAAGTGGTGCAGTCCTTAGTACGGCGAAACGTGACGGGTTTCTCCTTGGTGACGTCTTCAGTGACTCAGTTAAGTATTTAGTGATAGCTAGCTGGTTACTTTGTGAGGATTGTTAAAAATCCTTGATCGGTTCTTGGTTTGGTTTGGTTTTGTTAGATTATCATTGGTTGTTCTAGTTACGATAATCTATTTGGTTTAGTTTTGGGTATCGATACATCAGTTCGTTTTGGTAGGCCTAAGTTCTTGGTTCGAGTGCACATATTTGTTCCGTGTTTTGTTTGTTTTGTGTTCCGGACCGAAAATGGTAAGTCGGAAAATGTTGTCTTGTTTTAGTTGCAACAGTGACTCGCGATTGGAGGACTCTTGTCTGGTTCCTCCGATTGGGACTCCCCTATATGATTTATATTGTAAGTATGGCGTGGGTCCTATAACTTATAATGAGATATGGGTCCGTTATTGTAAGAAGGATGGTGTCCTTAGTTGGCCACTGCATGGTAGTTTTGAGCAAGAGATTCTCGACAACTTAGAAGCGAAATTGTTCAAGAAGAAAGCCCGGCCGGCAATGTTTGATTCCTTCCGTTATTGGCGGAAAGAATCCAAACAGAGAGAAATGAGAAGGTTGAAGAAAGAACAGAAAGAACAAGAAGAGTTAACTCTAGAGCAAGCGACTAAACAGTTGCAGGCTAACGAGTGTGAGAAGGCCATAGATGTAGCCATTAGAGAGCATAACCTAGCGATTGACAAGTGCTATCCTGCCTTGCCATCGAAAATGGCTAAGATACTGGAGGACTCCGAAAACGATCCTCTGCTATCTTATCTGTTACGGTCACCTCCACCGTATGCACAAGGTGCTACGGCTCCACTCGTCCCGAATGTTCAATTGCCGGTTGCTGGACAACCTGGTGCTCCTGCTCTTATCCCTCAGAATCAAGTTCCTGTACTTCCAGTGGTGAATGTAAATGTTCCTACAGCTCCTCCTCTTCCTACACTGCCAGCCCCTATACCTACCTCTGTACCTACTGCTCCAGAAACTATTTTCCTCGATACTCCTACTGCTTCCTCATCTATTCCTACCTCCACTGCATTTTCTATGTCTGCGAGTGTACTAACTCCACTTTCTGTTCGTCGAAGAATCACTGATTCGGTTACTAATATGCTGTCTCCTATATATAAAACTCTGATTAAGACTCCTACTCCTGACTCTGTACAAAGACGGAGTCAGCTTCCGAGTACTGAGGAACGGGGAGTTTTAGATTCCACGGCTCTCAGATGGATTTCGAAGGGTAGAAGATATAGTACGAGAGATGTGTTAGACACATTTATGCAGTGGGGAGAACCAACGCAACGATACGTCTTTGATGAGATGTGCTCGTTGTTACGTGAAGAGATAGAAGAAGACGATGTCGAATCAGATTTGGAAGATTTAATTAGGGTTCAAAAGGAGTTTGCTGCTGGAATGATAGTGGGTGAGAAAATAAAGCAAGCGATGGAACTCATTTTAAGTTTTAGGAATGATCCATCTCTTCGTTCTCCGAGAGATTTAGAGAAAGGTAAAATGAAGCTAAGTCGCCAATATCCTATGAGGGAGGTTCCTCCAATTTGGCGCGAAGCAATACAACGTGATGATAATGCAGGTATTGCGGCTGCTCCAGCACAGTTCCAACGAGTGTGGATACACATTCCATGGAAACGAGCAGAAGTGTTAGCAGTGAAGCAGGCCTTGCCAGATCCGCGTAAGAATCCAGCCGGATATTACAAGGAATTAACACAGACAGTTGAGGCTTGTATAATGAACTTAGCCGACATTGATATGTTGTTTGGTAATGTAGTTCCGCAACCAGTGTGGGCTAAAATTCGTAGAGAGGATCATCAGGCTGCTTTAGGTGGTGATTGGGCAGCTATCACTGCAGCAGATGGTCAACAAATAGGTGGTGCGAAACCCGAACCTTTGATCGCTAATCTGCCAGGTAGAATAATTGATCTAATGAAGACTCTGATGCCAGCATTGCGTGTTAATTGGGACAAGTTGTCAGCATGTAGGCAAAAGAAAGACGAAAGTGTCTCGGACTTCTTCACGAGGTTCGAAGAGACTTTTGTGGATCATAGTGGTCAGGACATGAGTACAGAAGGAGGGCAAAGACTGTTTGTAGATAAATTTGTGCATAATTTGTTACCTGAATTATGCAATAAATTAAAAGACTCAGAAAGTGCGTGGGCTGTATCTACGACAGCGCAAATACTTGCGACTGCGCAGTACTACGAAAATAGAGATAAAGAGGAAAAGGAAAAATCAGAAAAGAAAACGAAAGATTTAAAAACTAAAGTTCTTTTGCAGCAGGCGTATCCGCCTCGCGCGAACCAGACTAATACGCAGCAAAACTCATACCAAAGGACAGATTATAGTACATCAAGACCTCAATATCAATGGAATCAGTGCGCGTACTGCAAGAAAGAGGGTCACTATAAAAATGAATGTCCGATCTTAGCGCAAAATAATGCAGCAGCAGCTCAGAGAGGTCGTGGTGGTTTTGTGCAGAATTCTAGAGGACGAGGACGAGGTGCTATGCCTCCACAAACTAATGATCGTCCATCCAATCACTTTGATCAAAGAAATGGACAATCTGTTCAGCAAAATAGATCTCAGCAATATCTTGTTGAAGATTATTGTGAAGTAGAAGAGGGTTTTCAACAAAATGGGTACTAGGACAGCCATGGACAGAGAGAGGGAGTAGTATCAGTTCCAGTGGATCAGAGTGGGCCTTATGTCGCAGTAGCAACATCAGGTGTAGTCGAACCGTTTCTGTTGGATACTGGTGCCGCAAAAAGTTCTATCATTCATGCGAAACTCCCTGGCGCACCTTTGTCTGGCTCAACAAATGTTTCCGTAGGTTTTTCAGGCGCCCCTGTGTACAACCCGATATCTGGTCCTTTGTCTATTTCTATTGGACCGTGCCAATTGAAAGCACCCCTGATTTTGACGACAGGTTGTAATGAAAATCTGCTTGGTTTAGATTTGTTAAAACGACTATATGCGACATTGTACTGTTCTCCGGAAGGAGTACAGCTTACATTGGGTAAAAATATCACCTCCCCGATGTACTTGTCAATGGACGCACTCCCGCCGGAGCTCCGTTCACTCCCTGATTCTCTTTGGGCGACTGGTCCTAATGATGTAGGTCTCCTAGAAATTCCACCGTATGTAGTAACTTTGAAAGCAAATGTGAAATTTCCAAGAATTCCCCAGTATAAAATATCGAGTGAAGGTGAGCGTGCACTTTTATTGATTGTGCAAGACTTGATTAAGAAGGGTGTAGTTGAAGAAACTAGAGGAAATGTCTGTAACAGTCCTGTATTACCGATTCTGAAGCGAACTGACCCTACAAAACCTCCAGTTTATAGGTTTGTCATAGACCTTAGAGAAGTTAATAAGATTGTAATTCCGCAGTTTCCGGTAGTACCAGACATTACTGCCTTGTTAACATTGATACCTGCTACAGCTACATGGTTCTCAGTTATTGACCTAAAGAATGCTTTCTTTAGCATTCCGATAGCCGAAGAAAGTAGGGATATTTTCGGCTTCTGTTTAGGAGGTCGCAGTTTCAGATTTAAACGCGCTCCACAAGGCTATTGTGAAAGTCCATCCATTTATAGTCAAGCTTTAAAAAGTCAGCTAGATTCTTTTGTCCTTCCTCCAGGTTCTGCCCTAGTACAGTACGTAGACGATCTTTTAGTGGCTGCCAATGACAAGGAAACTTGCAAAGCAGCTACAATTTCCCTATTGCATCATTTGTCTAATTTAAATCATAAGGTGTCTCCTTCCAAGATGCAATACTGCTGCCAAGAAGTGACCTACCTAGGTCATCTCTTGTCAAAGGAGGGAAGGAAGTTGACCCCAGAAAGAATAAAAGCAATTACGCAGATGAGTGTTCCACGCACACAGAGAGAAGTACGTGCCTTCCTAGGTATTACCTCTTACTGTAGGCAGTGGATCCCAAATTTTTCTCTTTTAGCAAAACCATTGGTAGCTTTGACTGGGAAAAATGTTCCAAGTCCGGTGCCATGGTCTGATGAATGCCAAGAGAGTTTTACTGAATTACGAAAAGCATTGTGTTCAGCTCCTGTATTGGGTACACCTGATTACAGCAAGCCATTCACGCTCTACGTTCACGAAAGAGAAGGTTGCGCGTTGAGTGTTCTGACACAGAAATTTGGTGATAAACAACGCCCTTGTGCGTATTTTTCATCAACATTAGATCCGGTAGCCAGAGCGTTACCTAGTTGTTTGAGGGCTACAGCGGCAGCTGCAGCTTCCATTCGACAATCTGCTGGTTTGGTGATGAACAATATGCTAGTGGTCATGGTTCCTCATGCAGTGGATACACTCATGAACCGAACGAAGACTCAACACCTTACTAGTGCGAGATTATCCGGTTACGAGCTGACATTATTAGCGAGTCATATTCAGATCAAAAGATGCAATGTATTGAATCCAGCAACATTGTTGCCGACTGATCAAGAGTCGAGTGATTCTGAGCCACATGACTGTTATTTCAAAACGGAGGAAGAGACAAAAGGACGTATCGATTTAAAAGATACTCCCCTGTCCGACCCAGATGGTACGCTATATGTGGACGGGTCATGTTTTAAATTGGAGAATGGTGATGTGACTGCTGCCTACGCGGTAACGACTTTGAAGACGATTGTGGAGACTGCAAGAGTGAGTCAGAATTCTGCCCAAGCTGCAGAATTAATAGCTCTAACGAGAGCGTGTGTTTTAGCTAAGGGAAAGAGAGTGAATGTGTTTACAGATAGTCAGTACGCATTTGGCGTGGCCCATAGTTTTGGCCGGTTGTGGAGAGAAAGAGGTTTCATTACGTCCCATGGGACTAAGATCCAACATGGTCAGCTAGTTAACGACTTGTTGGAATCTCTAACCTTACCGACTGAAGTTGCGATTGTGAAGTGCAGTGCTCATAAAGCAATCACGGATGATGTTGGTCGTGGGAATGCCTTTGCTGATGAAACTGCTAAACAGACAGCTAGAGACACGATGAGTGGAATGTACGTTGCTACGTCTGCAAGATGGATTGCTGAGTCTGGAATGTGTGAGGACACTATGGAAAGTGTGAAAGAGATTCAGAAAGAAGCGACTGAGGAAGAGAAACGTGTATGGAGAGAAAGTACGGGCAAGTTGGACTCGAATGGATGTTGGATTGATTTGACAGAACAGCAGCGTTGGATGTTGCCTGATGCATATGTGCTTGCAGTAGTGACGATGGCGCATGGAGTGGCGCATATAAGTTCTAAAGGGATATGTAAGATGTTGGCTCCGGTCTGGAAGAATGAGGGAATCAGTAAGTGTGCAGAGAGAGTGGTGAAAAATTGTATGGTGTGCTTGATGCATAATCCTGGCAAGGGAACTCCAACTCCAGCTGGTCATTTTGCCCCTCCTTCCTGCCCCTTTGAAGTGATTCAGTTAGACTTCATTCACATGGAACGCTGCAACAATTTAAAGTACGTCCTGGTGGTAGTTTGTGCTTTTTCCAGGTGGATAGAAGCATACCCACTAAAGGACAACACTGCCCTATCGACTGCCAAAATTCTTCTCAAAGAATATTTCCCTAGATTTGGAATGCCACGGATTGTATGGTCAGATAACGGAAGTGAGTTTATAGGGAAAGTTATGCAGAGTGTGTGTGCCGGTCTAGGATTGAAACAAAAATTCCATAGTGCAAACCATCCCCAATCTGCTGGTTTAGTCGAGGGTTACAATGGCACTCTGAAGCTTAAGATAGCCAAAATACAAGCATCCACAGGTTTAGCCTGGCCAGACGCACTTCCTTTGGCCTTGTTATCAACGAGAGCAACAGTGCATTCTAGAATAGGGCTTTCTCCATATGAGATTGTGTTTGGCCGTCCGGCAAATATCTGGGGTGTGCCGAGGCCTAAACAATTTTGCTCCATTGAATATCCTATGTTGATAGACTACCTTTACGACTTGACTGCTAAATTAAGTCTTATTCATCAACAGGTCTTCGATGCTTTGCCAAAACCTCCGGAGAGTCCAGGGCATCAGCTGAAACCCGGCGACCACGTGGTGGTCAGAAACTTTGCGAGGACAAAGAATCTTCAGCCTCGCTACATCGGCCCCTTCCAGGTCCTGCTGGCAACGAGGACAGCCGTACGTGTCGCTGGCCGTAAGCACTGGATTCACGCTTCTCATGTAAAGCGTGTTCCTTTGCCGCTGCCTTACGACGACTGGGTGAAGAAAGGAATTGGTGCCTCCGAATCTGAACTCATTCCGAAGTTTATCCCTTTCAGCGATGCCGATTTGATTACTGACACTTTGAAACTTGACTCTCCTCCTGAAAAGACTCCTTTGAACACTGAACATTTGTCTCCAGCATCAGAAGAAACTTTGCTATCTGCGAACTTAAACTCTGCAACAGCTGCTAGTAATACACTATTTTCCGATCAGACAGTACCAGCGAAGCAGAAATACAACCTTAGAAGCCATAAAAAGGACAAATAAAGCAGGCAACTGCATATTGTGATTTTGATATATTGAACCTTTTGCCGTCAGCCAGGAAGTTTGCTATTGTTTATTGTTTTTAAAATTGCCTTGCCGTCTGGGTAGCCGTAGGGTCGTGGCTGTGTGCCTAGTTTGAATTTGCAGGGGTCTGACACAAGGTCGATCTTTCTGTTGGTTCTGGGAACTCCCAGGGCTGATAGAGGCATTTTCATCTACGTACACATCATCAGTGGTCGCGAGCGGATTGTAGAAGATGGAGCTTCCTGCGCTGCAACGAAAGAATGTGATTTACGTTCGCAGAAACAGACTTAATAGAATTCTTCACAGCAAATGTTTCTTGATGCAATGTGCCGTTACATTTTTGATTGTTTTAGCAACATTGGTGGGTGGAATCGTCTTTAGCATAAATTTGATTTTTGTGCCAGTTTCTACAGTACCTCCCTTTGATCCTGCTATTTCTACTGTCTCTTCTATACACTCTTTTCACTCGTTTCCGGAACATGAGCACGCCAGACGCTCAGAATTCACCAACAACACTTTTGTACAGCTCTTGCACCAACACCAACTGGTAGTTAACACTACAGACTGCTGGGTATGTGGCTTGATACCTCACACTATGGATAAAGGTATTCCATATCTGGTTTTGCCTTACAGCTATAATGGATCATTTCAGGCCTTCCAAACCATCTTTGCTTATGCCCTTGAAACCTATCCTCCACGTCCACCACGTTCCACTAAATATAACTCTGCTAACAAAGCTTTAGTCCAGGGAATTATTGACATGGTCAAGGACGTCAATAATACTCCATCATACCCTAGAGACGAATTGCGAGTATATTTAAGTTGGAATACTTCAGAGTATCGCCTTAGTTTAGGAGAAAGCAAGCGTAAAAGCTCAACTCCAATCTGGGTCGTACCTCACCGAGGTCAGGTCTGTTTGCAAGGTAATGGGAGAAATCCGAGAGCTCAGCTAGGGAGGAGTGAGTGCGTAGAGACTTATGTGTTTCCGGCTAACTCTTCCCCTGCCTTTCTTACTGCTAGGGGTACCTATTTCATTTGTCGAGACAGAGCTTATACATGGTTGCCTGCCGACTTCTCAGGATCATGTTATATTGCTCGATTATTGCCTCCGACATACACTGCTTCACCTGATTATCACAGAACAAGAGTAGCGAGAGGTGTCTTCAGCAAGGAAGATACCGCTGGTCAGGAAGCCGGAGACTTCTTCAAAGGCTTCCTTCCGTTCTGGGGACCTATGGCCAATAGTAGAAACATACGTCAGCTAACACGGGTAGTTGAATCTACTATTACTGAAACTGCTGGTGCCCTTAGCAATCTGACAGCTGAGCTTCAGGCGGATAGGCTCATGACGTTGCAGAACCGTATGGTTCTAGACGTTATACTTGCAGATCGAGGTGGGGTATGCAGAATGATCCAATCGAGCTGCTGTGTCTTTATTCCTAATAATGCTCCAACAGTCTATGAGGCGATCTCTAAGTTGCACAAGATTTCGGACTCCATACATGTAGACAAGGGAAACTGGTCCTTCATGGAGTGGTTTTGGACTCTGATCTCAGCGTGGGGATGGAAGGTTCTAATGGTCATTGGTGTCATCCTAGTATTCCTATTCTCATGTTGTCTGATTATCCAGTGTGGTCCTGCTCTGTGTAGTCTTTGTGCTGCGACTTGTCTCAGAAAACCACCTGCGTTTGGAGAAAAGACACGAGAAAGGATGATGATACAACAACATGTCACTGACCTGATGAGCATAGAACTAGATTCTGACATAGACTGAGTAATTGCCTATGTAAGGGCAAAAGGAGGGTCTGAGGTTCCGTGACGGTTCCGTGACGACTTGAACCCGTGTTTTCAAGTTTGTCGGAAATACCTAATATTGGTATCAGTGAACCGCAAATGATCCATTTAGTATATCCTAGTGTTTTCGCTACGCTACGAGCAAGAGCACTCCTTCCATTGACATATTTCTGATATACCCACGGCATCCATCTTAGATCATGGCCGCCATTTTGTGTTTCCTTGCCCTCACATATGCAATAGCCTCTGATCATTTCATTCACTCCACTTTGATTAAGGACACGTAGCCTTAGCCGGAGATTCACCTCTTACATGACACGTGCACCTTAAACCAGATCACGCTGTAGCTGCATGATTCAACAAAGGCTGCCTCCTCCGCCCGAGGCCAGTCCTGCCAAACTGGTCTTCGTATCCATTGTACCTGATCATGATTAGGCGGCCGAAGCCGGTAGCCTTGCCCATTTACAACCCACAAACATCCCTTATCCCACTTTTCTATCTTCCACACCTGGCTCTGTTTCTTTCTTTCTGAATCTTTATTAGGGGGAGGTAACGAACTTTACGATGAGGCGGTCCGGGTCCTGAATGCAATATTGACAGGGAATTGTGACAAACTAGTGGGAACCCCTCTCTTCGCAATGTTTGGCCTCAGATATTATCGACGGTTCCTGTGTAACACCAAATATTTATTGTTTTAGACACAAAGGTTTTTGGAATGTATTACATGTAAAGAATTTGCCCCTAGCATAAAAAACCGTATATAAGGAGCAACCCACTTTGTACAAATCGAACAGGCTCCTAGTCTCTGCCCGTGTGTAGATTCTGTGACTTCTGTGTCCCTGCAGTAATAAACCTTTGGTCTTTGACGCCACCATCGAGAAGCCCGTGTTTCTGTTCATTTGTGCACCAAGGCAGGTGGAACTCCGGGGTCTTTGGGTGTTGTACCCTGACACCTCTGGACGGAACCAAAAAGTCCAGAACTCCACTACGATTAAATGTTTTTTTCAAATTCCTTGATAAATGAATCAAAGGACTGTTGTGACATTACATTTTCCTCTTGCTGCTACATATTTCGTGAATGTCGGTGAAGCTTTCAGCTCTCAGGAAAAGCCGAGCCAGCCATTCTGAATGACACATATTTGGATGTTAACTTGTTTCTCAATCCCTTGTCAGCAGCAGCTATTCTGTGGAAGCATGTCTCAGTGCTAACAGCACCATCTTGTCAGGAAGGGAAAGTGGCAGGTGCGAGCTAGGGTCGAATAAATACCAGGAAAGCTCTAGCCTAGAACGGGTGGCGTGTCAAGAGAATGTTCCATTGCGACCACATGTATTTTTTTCCAGTTCTTTCAAACATTTTGAGCATTGGGGCGTTCAATTCTTCCAAAGAATAATAATCAATTGTGTTTTATTCAGTGGTCAACACTGTAGTGGCTACAGTTTCTTTCTTTTAGCGAATGCACTCGATTTTTTGGCCACTGAAGGGTGGGAGGCTAAATTGGCTTTGGCGCGATAGGAACTCATGACTAGCAAATCACAGATAACAGCAGCGAGCGTTTAATTTGCAGAGACATCTTGTGTAATAATCTTAGTACTAGGATAAGGCCGACGGTATTGTATTACATTGTAATTGTATTTATATAGCGCTTACTACCTCTGACGAGGCGTCAAATTGCTTTTTCGGCAAGTAGCACGTTATTCCGTGGTAGGGGGTTGGGGCCAGATATACAGTTCAATGCCGCTGGTTTAATCAACCAGTTTGTTGTGGATTATAGGCTATTAACAGTGTTAGTTATGTGATTTCAGAAAGTCACTGATTGCAAGATGGAAATGTGCATTGTTTGAATGTGGAGGGGCTTTATTGATGATCACATTAATTTGAAATGCAAGGTACTGCCAGTCCTATATTTTTCATGCGCAATGCGATTTTGTTTCACGCATTAGGGAAACATATGGTGTAAAGCCCAGGCACCAGGATGCATATTTTAACACGGACTGTTAGCCTTTTAAATCTGGTGTGAAGCAGTCTGAGCTATCCGCATTTTGTAGCCAGGCCACACTGTGACAATGTCCTGCAGTGCAAACACCGAAAGTGATGACTTGGACATTCATCCACAGACAGTTGAGTATCCAGCAGCTGTGGTCCTGAAGAGTCTTGGTGATTAGCCTGTGGTTAGTTTTGTTCTGCACGCAGTGGCTGGCTTGTGCATCGGCTGTGAAGTCCTGAGTGACAACTGAACGTCCGTTCTCCAATCTGAGAGAAGAGAAACCGCTCCATGCTCACATCGAGGGAGGTCCACACCTGCTGTTAATGGACCCCCTCCTGTAACTGCCGCTGCCTGGTGCAGGTCTGGCTGCACGGGGGCCCGCAGGCTCTAAGCCAGCAGTGGTATCAAGGGCAGGCTAAGGACCCCCGATGGGAACCAGTCGCTACCCCTCTACTTCTCCCAGGCACAGCTCCAGAAACCCATCAGCAGAGGCGCCAAAGTCCCCAAAGCAGAGGGAGCAGTGCGGCCACTGAACTGTCACCCTGTCCAGATGCAGAAGTGTTTTCTGCACCCCCACTACTGTAAAAAGTCAATGGCAGCTCCAGGCATATGGAAATAATGAAGCATGAAGCGTACATAATGTCTGGTTATAAAATGAAATTAAATAAAGGGATATGAGATGAATGAGGGCCACAATGAGAGGCACCCCCGCATCTAGGGGAGGGGTGCCTTTAGTGGGATTTAGTGCAGAGGGAACGGTTTAGTTTCCCTGAAAGTGGGCAAGGGGAGGGTCGCCTGAAATGCGAGTAAAGAAGGAGGTGCATTGGCGGTCCTTCCCCGTAGGTGATAAAATAGTGGAATCAAGGGAGTAGCCCTCTTTGTCCTCTCGCCTCTCGAAGTGGCCGGAAAGGCGCAGCGGGAACAGTTGGCTTGGGGTGGCTACCTGGGCCCGGCGGCGTTGTCGGTGACTTGCAAAGGTGGGGGGGCCTCAAGCGTAGTCAACAGGGAGTAGGACCATATCGGTTAGCACTGCGGGGCAATGATGAGGGGTTTTTCTGTCGGAGCACGTTGAGAGGCAATGCGGGAAGTGACGGGCCTGTCTCGTTGAAAGTGCCGTTTCTTAGCGGGGAAGCGGTGTTAGAATGGTAGGAAACACTTTGAAGTGTTAACGTGTGGGTTTTTTCGGCATCCACCGCGATGATGCGTACAAGGCGGCAATTAAAATTAAATAAAAAAGAAAATAATAATGATAAAAAAAGAACATATACATTTTTCTCTCACACACGCCTATCTTTGCTGGGAAAAGCAAGGGTCCCAGTCATCATAGTGGCCCGTTAACAGGGTGGATTTGTCGTCCTGACCGGTGAGCGTCGACGTGGATAGCGGTGTCCAGTCGGTGACAGGTGGAATGTGGTGGGCTGGGTTGGGGGGCCCTGGCGTAGTGTTGATCCGGTTAGTGTTATATTTTGCAGTATTATCGTATGGTACATGTTTTGTTTGGGTTCCGTTATGAAGGGGCGGGCGCCCGTGGGATGGTTAACTGCCAATACATATAAATGAAGCAGTTGCCCCTGTTGCTTGAGTTTGGAGGCTGGCGGGGAAGCCTGGTGGTGCCGCTCTGAGAACCGTGGTCAAGGGGGTTGCGGGAGGCGCCTATTCATTCCGATCATTTTAAATGTGGTTGGGTCTGTAATTTATTGCAGCTCGCAAATGTAATAAACATCGGCGCATATATTCCACATGCCTTGTGAAGCACATGTGCTTCATTATCCAGCACACAGGAAGGTGATGGCGGGATGTTTTTAGGAAAAGCAATAAAGAGGCACAGAAACGTCTATAATGACTTATACATAAGTCTGCCATTTCTTTGTACGCATATATTTAGTGAAAAATATGCCCGAACGGGGACCCTCAATCCCCCCATCCCCCTCAAGTATAGCTATGTTTTATAAGACATATTTTTTACTCTTGAAACTTGGCTAACACGAAATGAACAGAGCGAGCATTCACGATACTTTGAATTAATACTAAGTAACCAAACATATGTCCCGAAAGCTGCGTTGATTAATAAACAGAGCGAGAAACACCTGCATTCCTTGTTGCTGTTGCTATACTGACCTCTTTTTTAAATTTATTTATTTATTTAATGCGATTTTCTATAGCGCAAACATTACCCGAAGGTATCAGAGCACTTTACAAAAGAACCAGTTGCGACACATAAGGAATTTGCAGGCTTTGCATGGTTAGAGCATTGTTTAATTATTGCGTTCTCTTTTTGATACCAGTATAATTTAGCATTAAGATTTGATACTGTACATACACATATAAAAATAACCTGTATGTTTCTTGTCCTTTTAGGTGGAAAAACACACAGCCACTTGTACTGTATTTCTTTTCGTTCCAATACTGTGTAGGTAGTGTGAGTGCTTGAATTGATGCAGGCATTGGAAATGTAGTGTATTCAAACACGTTTGCGGGTTTTGTGAAGTCACTTGGGCAATGATTCTTGGTTTTGATGCAGACCCGGTTTAAATAGCGGGAACTCCTGCCAGCACATTTATAAGCAGCTATGTAAAGAGAATAACGTGGCTATTGATGGTTTCACACGGAGCGTGCGCAGTGCATATATTGCCAGCTATGGTATTGAAAAACAGCATTTACGTGGTGGAATATTGTGTTGCAAGAAGTGCTGGACATAAGCAGACAGTTTTTAAGTATGCTGTACTACAGGTGAGTGAAGACAATGGTTCTGTGATATTTTACAGCTGGAAAGATCATGAAAACAGGAGTACATTTTTCTGTGTTGAGTGCAGAGACAGCAAGGAATTCTACTGCGCTATTTCATACTCTTCCTACAGAAATATCTTAATAACTGCAGTGCATGATGGGAGAAAAATATATTAGAGATTTGGCGCCACAACAGAGGAAAGGCATTCCAAATTTGCAGGGCGATATTTTCATAGGTATGAGTTAAGCGCTGGTGTGTGTGATGCTGAGCGTGCTTGCATGGCTTACGCTTAGGGATGAGCAGCTTCAGAGAGCATTGGAGCTACAGCAGTTATACCGGGAAATTGCTTGTGGTTTTATAAAGATGAACTTTCTGCTCCACACATATCAGCGCCTTCAAAGTGGAAGACCACCTAACATTAACTGCTTGTTTTTCTTTTCCTTTATATGCTGGCGGGGGCGCACTACGCTGAGAAGGGCGGTAACATGGTCGTCGGACGGCAACTGGCAGGAACTTGAGGATGGGCATCATATCGGTGCCAGCACACATGGGTGAAGGAGTCCAGGTTATCTGTGGTAACAGTTTAACAGTTTGTATGGATCTTGCCATAGGATATGCCATGGTGATGGAATAGGAACCTGAACGGCAAGGAGGGAAGCGAGTTTGCGTCTCGGTGGGCTCATTGGTATGGGGATACTACATCAGATACAAGTTTCTCCCTTGGTGCTAACACATTAATAGTTCGGTGGTGGCTACACAGTATGTGGGATCATCCTCGGGGTCCAGGTGAATGGAGCATGCCCAGCTAGCCCGGTGGGGTGGCTTCACCATGGTAGTGGCTTTCCTTTAAGCTTGGCTGATAAATCGCGTTGCGGTACCTTTTACACACAATAAGAAACAAGTGGGCACGCTGCCAGGCGGATTTTCAGATATGTGGTAATGCGGCAGCACATTACGTAGAACAGACATTACAATATAACGGTTTATCGGCTCTCCTGGACCTGGACCGGACGATAAGCGCATCCCGGTGCTGTGTTCTGCAACGGAAGGGTGGAGTGACGGAGTCCTGCAGGAACTTTGTATCGGCATACTCTGAGCAGACCCGCAGAAAGTTTACCTGGGGAGGTGAGCTGCAAGCTATAAGCGCTGACTGGTGTTTCGCAACGGAGGCAGGATTCAAGTGGACGGAGACTCGAGGTGAGGAGGTGTGGAGGGGCACTCGTAGCTCCCATTGTCATGGATCTCCTGGTCTCCGACCTCAATTGTGACACTGTGTCATAACTCCCACACAAGCTCGAGGATATCTGGTGAAGGTGTTCTTTTGAAAAAACGGGGGCCGCGCTCTCATTAACACTAACATTACCAACGCCTACCAACTGTTATTGAATGCCGCTGCCTCTGATGCTGACGTTTTTTTTTTTTCGGCACCTGAACTATCCAATCTCTTAACCCCGTAACTTCGCTCGTAGTACAGGCAGTAGAGACATTACAGATATTATAGACACGAGTAGTTTCAAGAGACAAGCTTTGTATTGTGCACCTACGGCACCCTGTCAAAACTGTCAAACCGGCTGCAGTTGTGTATGGAGCATCAGCGGGAGAAGTGACCTTCGCTCCTCACTCCCGGTCTATCCAGCGCAAAGCCCTGAGCTCTCTCCTCTCTGTCGGCTGGCGTGGGGGGGGAAACAGTCATCACTCGTCTGGCTGAAATCGGCGAGTTTTTAAAAAAAAAAAACACGAGGACAGAAAAAAAAAAACCAACCAATTTGTGTACTCCTCAGCAGCTCGTCAACTGCTCAGCTGCAGTGCCTTGTCCCACAGCATTTCGCATGCAAGGTTTCTATTGGCCAGGATAAATGGGGGGTGAAATTAGCCTGAATTCAACAGCCTGAACTGAATTAAATAGAAATGAATTGAATAGGGTGGACAGTCTGACAGTCTGAAAGATCAGGTACAACAGGTATTGTGGCCGAGATGACTAGTTGAAATGTAATACTTTCCCAGCTGCCTGCAATGAGAGTGGGGTCAGCAAAGAACAAAAACTTGCTTGGACAGCTGAAGCAGAAATCGAAATTGAAAACCCAACCCACAAATGGAAACATACAGTCTACCTTTGGCCCTACTAGGTATCAATTGGTGAAAGCGGCAATTCAAATCGAGTTTGGGGCTCATTGCATCATATATGCAGGCGAGATAAACTGCACATACAACTTACCCCGGGAATACAAAGCACAATCAAGGTCACGGATTCCTGTCCATGTGAAGCTGCATAAGAGAGGACGAGATGTGCGGAAAGCGCTAAAAAGCAAAGTTCAAAGGGAAACTGTTATCACAGCCTCTCCGCTCAGTAGCTAACCGCTTCATATTGAAATCTTTGGGCCAGGCAAAACATTTGATAGAAGATTAGTCATGGAAGACTCGGTCCATGGAGCTGGAGCTGGAGTGTCAGTGTCAGCGTCAGTGTCGAGTGTGCAGAAGGAGCAAACTGGGTCAATAAAGCACAGTGAGATCAACTTGGAAAAAAAGTGGAGAATATACTAGAACTATCAAGGGATTTAAGCAACTCAATGATACCTTCTAAGAGCATAGAGGGGGGTGCTCACACACCTGAAATTGAAAGTGTTGCAGACTCCTGCAAACCGATGGATAAATACACAGATAAACGACCAGAGACAAAGGGACCAGAAACTAGGGGAGCCGAGGCAAAGGAAATTAAAAATAAATTACGAGAAGAAGGAAACGGGAGAGAAAAAGATAGAAACAAAGATAAATCAAAAGGGAAAGGTTCAGAAAAAGAAAAAGACCAAGATAAAGACAGAGACAAAGACAAAAACAAAGACAAAGAGATGGAAATGGAAAATGAAAAAATCAAAGTAAGAAATGAAAAATGCCTAGGTGAAAAAGAGAAAGTTCAACGAAAGGATAAAGAGAAGGAGAAATGCATTGAAGTAAATGATGATGTGGAGTTAATGGCAAAAAAAGCCAAGCGACTTCAAACTATTAAGAATCTGAAAGCAAGCGCTAAAGCTACCGAACATGCTAGTACACTCCAGCCTAGTATATCCAGTATCTTTAGCCCTATACCCAAGGAAGGGGGGAAAAAAGTCTCAAAACATCCAGTAATGGCTGAAGCATCTAAGAATGAGGAGAATACGATGATGCATCTGGAACCAGACACCGAAACATCAGCAAAGTCTTTTTTAACGCAACCTGGTTACAATGAGACTCCCAGCTCCTTACGTAATCCCTCTATGGTGAAATTGATACAATCTGAAGTGGAAAATCCACCTGAGGAATCGGATGCAGATATATACGAGACTGGTTTATCTACAACAACTGAGATTAGCGATGATAATATTAATCCAGATCGAGGTTTAACACCCGAAGGCACAGACTCCTTAGACCCCAAGAAATCTAGCACTTCAGATCAAGGCTATACCCCGAGGGGAAAAAAATTCGAGAAAAGGAGAACAAGGAACCAAAGGCTCAATAAGTCAAACTTTGAAGAAAGCTCAGACCAAGGAAGTTTCACTGGTCAAGCCAGCAAAAGTAGGAACAAATCCAATAATTCTGATGAAGCTGTACCGGCTCAGCATATGGAAGAGGACTCAAATGGGAGCGACAACCAATTACAACCTGGATTGGCTGCAAGAAAAGGGAAAGTGGTTGAGCCTTCTTGAACAGATATCCTGACCACTATCAGAGACTTCCATAAAGACATAAAGAAAGACAGTGAAAGGAATCATGCTGCTATCCAGAAGTTAGAAGGGGTGGTCAACAAAGTAGGCAGTACTTGCACCGATATATCGGAAAGGATGGCATCTCTAGAAACTCGTACTGAGTATTTAGAGACAGATGTTGCTTTCCTTCAAAAGCAAGAAAAAACTCAAGAAGGGATCTTTAGAGACTTAATGTTCAAGGTTGAAGATCAGGAGAACCGCTTCAGAAGAACCAACCTTCGCTTTCTTGGTATCCCGGAAGCCGTGGAGAGCAACGATCCTAGGGGATATATAAGTAACCTTCTGAAAAAAACTTTCTCGGAATTACAATCCTGGGATATGGACAAAGAAATCCAGCGGGCCCATCGCTTTCCCCTTACACAACGTAAACACACTGAGAACTCCACTAAATACCCAAGGGCAATGTTGGTGCATTTTGGTAACTTTCTTTTATGTGAAGCCATTTACGACCTTGCGCGGCCTACCAGTAAGGCTGAACATAATGGATTCCTCTTTTTTGTAAGACCAGACTATGCACATCCAACAGTCGAAAGAAGATGGAGAATGCGTCAGCTCTTCACCCCTTTTGAAAAAGCTGGTGCTACTGTTTACCTACAAATCCCTTCCCGTCTGAAAGTAATTTTCAAAGGAACTACGCGCTTTTCAATAGTGAAATTCAAACGGAAGGATACCTGCAAGAAATATCGGACACTGCAAGGAAGGATAACTGATAAACATCAAGAACCAAAAAATGAATTCCATTGGGGACAAATTAGTTGCCGGAGATTCTTAAAACAAGTATTGCTTTGATACAGGCTTATGCTCTTATTTCTCTGATTTGTTTTTCCTTTTTTCTTTTTTGGTTTTTGTGCTCTTTTCTCATTCTCAAATGGCGGGGCCAGAGGCTCTGTGAGTGATCTTTGGTGTACGGACCACATAGATGGCCACACCTGGATCCGGCTGGAACCAGGATGCCTCAATGGGTGTTTAGGGGGGGCGTGAGGGACTGTGTGGTGGAAGGGGGGGGAGGGATGGATGGGTTGGTGTTGGGTGGGTGTAAACCTAAAAAAGAGAATTCATGACACTATTGTAATTATAATCAGGCTGAGATTTAAAGCTGTAACAAGGTATGTAGTCAAGCATGTTTTTAGTATGCTAAACGGACGGCTGAATAGAAGGAAGGATCTAAGGCACAAGTATGTCAAAGCTTAGGATATGCTCTATGAATACAGGGGGCCTAAATGATTGGAAAAAAAGGGGAAGACTGGAGGAATTTGTTAAATTTACACAAACGGATATTATGTGTATGCAGGAGACCCATCTGCCATGGGGGAAAAAGCACTGGTTAAACCTAAAGGGATTTGAGACTCTTTCTTGTTCCTCCCAAACATCTACTATTAGGGGGGTGGCTATCATTGGCAAGGTGGGCCTGGGGGGAGCTAAACGATTTAAGGGTGACACCATGGGGCGGTGGGCATTATGCGAAATGAATCTGGGCATTACTATTTGCTGCATCTATGGGGCTAATAGCGACGACCCTGATACCTTCGACCGTATGGAGAAGGAGTTAGCAAGTTGGCCAGCACCCATAGTGGTCTGTGGGGATTTTAATATCTCTGCAGATTTCAAAGGGGGAATCGGATATACTGGGCGTAAACCCCGGGTGTATCGGGCAGTACGTTCAATGATGGATTCACACGGTTTGAGGGATGTCTGGGGTAGTATTGAATCAGGGAATTCAGGCTTCACATATTTTTCGCACCCATTTAAGAAATATTCCAAGCTAGACTATTTTATGATCTCCACCACAGAGATTAGCACAGTAGAAATCAGCAAATTGCCCATGATAATATCAGACCATAATCCCACAATAGTTCTCAACAGACCAGCTAAACGAATGAGACCATGGACTTTCGATAGGAAGCTTTTAACAGATAGTACCTATATAGCGCATATGAAGAATTGGTCACAGGCCTTTTTCGATGCAAATAGATATAGCGCATCGCGAAACTCTGTTTGGGACAGTTATAAAGCTGCCTTAAGGGGAGAAACCAGCAGCTACACTTCTCGAAATTGGAAAAGACTTAACTTAGAGAGAGAGCAATTAATGAATAAATTATCAGCGGCTGAGGAACAGCACAGGAAAGATATATCCCAGGGAAAGCAGGGAACTGAAAGTTTAGAAAGAGTGGGTACTATTAAAGCCGAGATACAAAAGCAAGTAGCTAAAAAAGCTGCCGCTGAATATCAAGCACAAAGAAGGAATATGTATGAGACGGGGGAACAAGCTGGGAAAGCATTGGCACTACGTATTAGACAAGCTGCTTCGAAAAATATTATTACACATATAGAAGAGCAGGGTAGGAGCTACGAGGAGCCAAAGGAAATCATAAACGTCTTCAAAAGATACTATCAAACACTGTATCAGGAAGATCCGGTTACTGAGGAACCAATGATCGAGTGGACAGGATTGGGAACCAAAGTGGCTCAGGGTGATAGAGAAATTCTAGAACAATCCATCACCATGGATGAACTCTCGGAGGCCCAACAAGATCTAGCAGCAGGGAAGGCTGCGGGCCCCGATGGTCTACAAATTGAACTCTATAAATGCTTATTTGAAGAAACATCTACACTTCTGTTAGACCTTTTCAACGGGATTATAAATACAGGCTTAATTCCTGAGTCATGGATGAGCACCAATATAGTGGTGTTTCATAAAAAGGGCAAGCCCACGGAAAATCCGGGTTCATATAGACCCATATCCCTAATAAACGCGGACAATAAATTATACGCTAAGATCTTGGCAACCCGCTTGGGATGGATCATTGGGACCCAGGTCTCTCCCTGGCAGCATGGTTTTATTCCCGGTAGAGGAACAACTGATCATATCACACGAGCTATCACGTTGTTTGATATCCATGCTGCCGGGGAGGGGGGGTCGCAATGATCCTCCTAGACGCGGAGAAAGCTTTTGATCGCTTCAGATGGGATTTTCTGTGGAGGGTGCTCGCTGAAAGGGGGTTTGGACTAAGGTTTCGGAAGGCTATTCAGGCAATGTATATCACCCCAGTTGCGGAAATTCAAATAATGGGTGAGAGCTCGGATAAGATCTTAATTACGAGGGGGACAAGGCAGGGATGCACGTGCTCACCCATTTTATACGCACTTTATACTGATCCTCTAATACGCCAAATAATTAACAACACAGCAATCAAACCGGTAGTTACGAAGTGATTTCAAACAAAAATCTTGGCATATGCCGATGATTTGGCTGTCATTACCACCGATCCCGACGTGGCTATGCGTGAAGTGGTGGGCACTACGAGCAAATTTGGTGGACAATCAGGGTATCGCTTAAATGTGGGTAAGACGCAGGTGCTCTGCTCCAAGAATATAATTAAATCAGACTCCAGATTCGTTGATTCCGTGGTTTATCTGGGGATAACGATCAACGCACAGCCGGAGTTGATAATCAGAGATAATTTCATCCCTCTTATGAAATCTATGAGGGAGAATCTGAAAAGAATGGATACATTACAACTTTCAATATTAGGTCGTGCCAATGTCATCAAAATGACTATGTTCCCCAAGGTATTATATAAATTCCGTTCGATCCCCTTTAAAATAGAGGGGAAAATTATTAAAGAAATAGAATCCATCTTTATGAATTTCTTGTGGCAATATGGAAAGGTTAGAAGAAGATCCATGAAATATATGTCTTTGCCTCAGGAAAGGGGGGGCTTGGGACTGCCAAACCTCAGATACTATCACTGGTCTTGTCTTCTTACGCAGATGGCTATATTATTCGATCCTGTGGGAAATAGCGTAAACTCCCCGAGCAAACAAGATGGCATCCCATCTATTTTTGAATTGCTGCTTGGCAGTGAGGCTACCGGGGTATTATTAAGGAGAACAGAAAGAAGCTATTACAATAAATAGAGATACAAGACACTTGAAGGGATATGGGGGGTCTGGGTAGCAGCTCAGAAAGTTCTGGCAATCTCTAAATATAATCACCACACCCCACTTTGGAACTCGGGCCTCTTTCCTAACCTAAGTAATGATGGGTCTTGGAGACACTGGGAGCGACAGGGTATCCTGACACTGGGGCAAGTTATGGTCAGGGATGAGTGTAGAACTCTGGAAGACCTGAGACAAAGGCACTCCCTCCAGGGTAGCCAAGATTACAAATATGCTCAGGTGGTCAGTACAATCAGATCAGCAAGGCCTCATATCATATTAAGGGAGAGGTGTAACATACTGGATTATCTGAAGGGGGGTGAACCTAGAATCAACAGAGTGTACAGGCTGTTTGTGGAGGAATCCCAGGACGATATGGGCAAAACTGAGGCAGCCTGGGCTTCAAAATTGGAGGATCCGGACATTGACTTGGACAGAGCACTTATAATGGATGGAAGATTCCTACGCTCCTCCAATTTAAGAGCTCAGCACTTCAAAACATTATTTAACCTGTATTATACCCCCTCCAAGCTTTATGATTGGGGTAAGATGGAGAACAGCAACTGTCCCAGATGCTGTAAAGGTCCGGCTGACATTATCCATATGTTTTATCAGTGCGAGAAACTTGGATCAATTAAAACAGAGATTGAAGCATTCTGGGCGGGGTTGCTGGATGCTAAGATAACTTTGTCTCCAACACTCATGATCATAGGATGCGAAAGCAAATTGAAATTAAATATTGAGACTGAAGCTTTAGTTTTTATCTCTACAGCTGTACTTAGAATATTAATTTCAGCAGCCTGGAAAGACACTGAGGCCCCAACCTTCCAAATGTGGCTGTCCAGACTATTAGGAAAACCTATGCAAGGAAGATATTGCGTGGGTAAAGAAACACTTTGTGGGCAACAGAGTAATAGAGCGTGAAGCTTGAGAAATTGTTAATCCAACAGTAAGGGTACATTATTCCCTGATTACGACAATGTCTATACAACACTATTTGACTATTGTCACAAGACCCTACCATCAGTGGCTTCTAACAAAATTTTGTTTCAATCAGGCACATTTTTTGCTGGGCTATTACGTGAAGTGGTGTAGACCAACGGAAAATGAACCATGTAAATGTGATAGTCTCTCTGACCAAGATCTTATACATTTTATGTTTCTTTGCCCTTTGTTTGTAGAAGGATGGAAAAAGTATATTGTACCACTGCTAAGGGATAAGGGGTTTACACAGGTAAAACCTACACTGCTATATCTACAGCTTATGGAGTCCCCAGTAGTGATGTTTGGGGTTGCGAACTTTCTGATAGCATCTATCTGTGCTAGACAGAACAGAGTAAGGGACATTACATCATTGGAACCGCATAATGTTTAATTGCCACAGCTTTCACGTATTACCATGTATATAATGAATTAATAACGCAACAAATTCATAAAATAATTGTTATTAGATAATGAATACTTTTGTAAAATTTCTCCATAGAATCATCTATATAGTCCGCTGTTTTTATACTCATGTACTGTATCGTTTTTATCTAATCGTTTTTTAATTATTTTATATAAACTTGAAAGTTATTATGTATAGGTATAGCATACTTTTATGATTTTAAAATAATCGAATAAAGTGGCTTTAACTCTGACTCTGACTCTGACTATTAGGAATACATAATGTGGAGGTGGCTCTGTATGAACTCAAGGGTAAAAAATTAAGAGAAGTGGGGATGAAGATCTGGGCACCAGTGGCTGCCTGGCGGGCTAGCAGATTGTTGTAAGCTCATTGGGTCCTCAGGACTATGGCTATGGTAATGTTCTTAACTGTCATACTCTTTTTTCATCTCCTTTTTGTTTGTGGCAGCCGGCTTAAGATTTATAATATTCATATTGATAACATTAACTATTTGATTATTTAAAATAATCAATTCAATTAGATACTAAGCTATGTAATCCGATAATCGATCTGTGTATTACCTCTGTATTGTTAATTTAGGCGGATTGTTTATATTGTATCTTGTCTCTTTCATTTAAATCATGTATATTGTTTTCTCATTATGCCTCATGGATTCTCAATAAAAATTTTTTTTTTAAAAATAACGGTTTATCCATAAGTATTTGTCTCTCATTATTGACAAGTCTGTAATCATTAATTACTTTGAACTCACTGGGGTTAATTTCCCTTAATTCTAATAATGCTAGGAGACCTAATTTATTTCATGTACGATTTTATCAGGTTTCGGACACCATCTACTCTGGTAACTACAAGGAACCGTTGGATTGTATCTTAGTGTGGACAGCAGTAGTGGGCTTTGGGCCTGCAGAACATGGACAGATCATCTCATGTGGTTCGTGTTAGGACTTAACAAAGGCTTTTCAAACCTCTTTGGAGGAGTGTTTAAGGGCACGCAAGGTTACCTTGCGCCAGTTGCAGGTGTTGGTGGGGCAACTCAATTTTGCATTACGGATTATACCCATGGGCAGGGTCTTCTCCAGGAATATAGCCAAGCCAATGTCAGGTATAAGGGAAAAACACCACCACACTAGGCTATCGGCGGAAGTGTAGGATGACTTGGTCACGTGGAGAGAATTTTTGGAGCGTTTCAATGGTTCGGTGATTCGGCAACACCCGGCACAGGCGAACGGTGAGTTAGAGCTTTACACAGATGCGGCAGGCAGTGTTGGGTTTGGTGCAGTGCTAGGATCAAGGTGGTGTATGCAGCATTGGCCAGCGGAGTGGGTCAGGATGGGATTGGTCAGCAATATTACGTTTTTAGAGTTGTTTCCCATTGTTGTGGCTCTTCAGGAGTGGGGCGCTTCACTAGAAAACAAGCGCATTGTGTTTTGTTCAGACAGCATGTCGGTAGTCCTGGGAGTGAACAGTCAAAGGACACGTGGGTACTTCGTTTGCTTAAAGAGATGGTGCGGGGTTGCCTCAGGCGTAATGTGTATTTTACTGCCAAACATGTACCAGGTGTGGATAATGCAGTGGCTGATGCTCTGTCTCGTTTTAAGTTGACAGAATTCAGAGCACGATTACCGCAGGTGGACGTTCAGATGACGGTCTTCCCGGAAAGCCTATGGAAGTTTAGTGCCTCATTGCTCCCGAACTCATAGCGGCGTCGGTTGCGCCCAAGACTAAGTGGATGTATGAGAAGGCATGGCAGGTGTACATAGAAGTGGTGTAGAAAGATGGGAGCACAGTGGAATTATAAATAAATAAATAAATTGCCTCCTTTGCTGGATTAAAAAGGGTAGCGGGTCCTACTAAGGACGTTAGAGTTATGCAGGCTCTAAAAGGTTGGGAAAGCCTGGCTCTAAGCGTGAAGGATAACAGGAGACCCCTAGATGCCAGTAGGTTGGTAAATATCTTGAGCGTGTTACCTCAGGTGTTGGTCGTCATATGAAGTACATCTGCAGAGATTAGCGTATTCTTTAGCCTTTTTCGGAGCATTCAGGATATCGGAGCTTGTACCGAGCTCTAAGGCGGACAGAAAAGGAGGGATTGGCATGGGTGATGTGGTGGTGGCCGCTGACGTACTGCAGGTCAGAGTAGGGAGGTCAAAAACGGACCCACTAGAGACAGGCATTTGGGTCCAGCTAAGATCAAGTGCAAGGGGCTTGTTATTGCCCAGTGGTGTTGGTGGGGAGGTATATGCAGATGAGGCCCGGGAGTGGGGAGGATAGACTCCTTGTGCATGCAGATGGCACGCCTCTGACGCGATTTCAGTTCACACGATTGTGTAAACGTGCGTTGGAACTGTTGGGGGAGGAGACAACTCATTTCACATCAGGGTCTATCTTCGGAGGCAATCAAGAAGGTGGGCAGATGGAATTCGTCTTGTTTTGAGCGCTATGTCAGACCACAGCTGGTGTAGTTAGGAGCCAGGGGTTTCTGCGGTTCGGTAATTATGCCCCTCTTCTTTCTTTCTTTAGTCTTAGTCTTATATGCAGTGGTGGCAAGTAAGGGGACGCAGGTATGCTGGTGTGGAGATTTGGTTATACACAGAGCAGTTCAAGGGTTCAACGAATCCGGAGAATTGGGAATGCAAAGGGCCATGGGAGTCAACCATAATTGGTTAGGTATTGATGGGCAACGTGTGGAGGACGTCGCAGCCCATTTGCAGAGTGTGCTGGACAATGGTATGCCCATTCCAGATGTGTTGGTGATTCATTAGGGAGTTGAAAATATGATTCCAGGGGGTAGGAGGGGAGTGAAGAAGGCCCTGTTCTCTACCTTTTCATTGGTCAGGAGAGTATTGCCAGACACCACTATCTTGTGGTCAGAGGTGCTCACTCGTAGAGTCTGGGGTGATGGTGTGTCTTCAGCCACGGCGAACACGTCTGTGAGAAAACTTAATCGAGAGGTAGTGAAACTATTGCGGCGTTCGCAAATTCATTCCATTAGGCATCGTATGCTGCAGGCATTAAACTCGAATTCGTATCGGACAGAGGGATTGCAGCTGTCCAGGGCAGGATTGGAGCTGTTTGTCCAAACTATACTGGGGGCTATGGAGTTGCATTCAAAAAGTATAGCCCAGAGCATCACAAATGGAAGATGAAGCAGCTTGGGGGGGAGGGCAAGAGCGCCAGTGGGCTACTTGCCCTGTGGCGGGGTCCCGGACAAGAGGCCCTAGTAGCCGGTGCTTGGATGAAGCAACATGGTATCTCATATGGACAAAGTGGTAAGGGGTTGGGTTGTGTCCTGCTGGTACAACACGCCTCGAGTGGATCTAGAGCTGACTAATTGTAAATACATGCGCCTCCTTATGTTCAGTAATGGGATTTTGATGGTTAATAAAATTGGTCAAAAGTTGGAGGTTTTAACAACAAATAGAGATGGTATTATTTGACAAGTAATAAAAGTTACACAGTGAACACCAAGTTCGTGTAAAGTGTCCATGTGGTGGGGGGTGTGTTGAACGAATGGCACATGATATCCCCACTATGAGAGGCACCCCCGAGTCTAGGGGAGGGGTGCCTTTAGTGGGATTTAGTGCCGAAGGAACGGTTTTGTTTCCCTGAAAGTGGGCATGGGGAGGGTCGCCTGAAATGTGAGTAAAGAAGGAGGTGCATTGGAGGTCCTTCCCCGTAGGTGATAAAATTGCTGGAATCAAGGAAGTAGCCCTCTTTGTCCTCTCGCCTCTCGGAGTGGCCAGAAAGGCGCAGCGGGAACAGTTGCCCACCCACCCATCCCTAAGTTTTAAAGTAGATTTGACGGGGCCCCAGACAAGAGGAAAAGGCCGGGGGACTTCTTTTTGCGGAAACTGCCCGACCCTGCAACAGGGAGGCAGTCATTGGGGCTCTGGGCTGGCGGGAGAGGGGGCCGTCCTGCTGGTGGTCCTGGACTCTCCGGCCCTACCCTAGCAGCCGGTGCTTGGATGAAGCAACATGGTATCTCAGATGGACGAAGTGGTAAGGGGTTGGGTTGTGTCCTGCTGGTACAACACGCCTCGAGTGGATCTAGAGCTGACGAATTGTAAATACATGGTAACCTGTGGCGTAGATGTATACTGCGCCTCCTTATGTTCAGTATTGGGATTTTGATGGTTAATAAAATTGGTAAAAAGTTGGAGGTTTTAACAACAAATAAAGATGGTGTTATTTGACAAGTAATAAAAGCTACGCAGTGAACACCAAGTTCATGTAAGTGCCTTTGTGGTGGGGCGGTGTGGTGGACGAATGGCACGTGATATCCCCACTATAAACTAGCCCACAGGTTATTTTCTGATAGGAAATTGTATAAAAGAGACAAAGCCTGAGGGGAGTGTTTGCTAAAAACCGCAGGGAACCCTGATAATAATAATAATAATCCACATTTTTAAAGCGCGAACAATCACCCGTAAGGGTCTCCAGGTGCTGGGGGCCATCGGGAAGATTAAGCAAGCTATTGCCCAGAGTCACATGGTGCTGGGCTAATCTGATGCTGGCGATCGAACCGTGATCCCCAGATTCCAGCGTCAGTCACCCTGGCCGTGGCGCCACATCTCTACCTCCCTACAAACTCTCTGTGGAACAGTGGGGTATTTTGGGGTACACCAGGCTGCAGGCAGTTTCCTGATGTTATTGTTTACAAAGATTAACCTGCGGGGACTCAAACCCCTCCCCTCCCCCAACTTTATAGATCATGTGAGTGAAAGGAGCTCCCACCCGGGGTCCCGTAGAAGTGTCCACGCTGTGCTGGGGACTTGAATAAATTCATTGTTAGATGGGCTGTAGTGAGCTTGCCTTTCAGATGTGCATTAGCAGTGAATACGTGTAACAGATGTGATGCACACGCGCAGGGGAGTGGACATATTCATTGTGCTGGAATAGTTTTACGAAGGTCCTACAACTTTGCAATTTTACACAGTTACAAGGTTTACCGCCTAAGAAAACTAGTTAAAGGCAGAATATCTTGCAAACATTTTTGTAGAAGAGTTATTTAGCAATCTTTTATGAGAGAAACTATTGGCACAAAAAACACAACATGTATACTTGTGCACAAGTTATTCCCATTCGAATGCTAAACATTTAATTTTTCCTTTGCAATTTTTTTTAAAAAATTGCCTTTTTGGACGTTCATGAAGTTTCCTAAATTTAAAAAAATACACACAATTTGCAAAGAATAATCTTCGGCACACAGGTTGGGATGCCTCTGAAGCTGGAAACTGGACCTTTGCATCATTCATTTTGTCAGTGTTGTTGATGTTTGACCTAAGTGCTCTGTTCTTTTGCACTTTAATTCACAGTTTGCAGGATTCGGGCGGTTCACTTCAGATTAGCGCTTCAGTTTTCTGTAACCGTTCCATGCGCCTTATTTCTTTATAACTTTTATACGTGGTGGCCGCTAATTTGGGGGTGATCTTAAATGTGCCTGGTAATTTCCTAAAGTTCTCTGGATATTGGGCTGGATTCATCATGGGAGGTTGTCAAAATTGTGTTAGTCAACTGTTGTTTTCCCTTAAAGTGTACGTAGCACTTTCTTACAAACACACACGTTATGTGCGAATGCGGAGAGTGATGGCATCTAGAAATCCTAATCATAACACTTGATTGGAGTGCTGCAACAGATCAATAATGCTAGCACTAGCAGAATATTGGTTGTGAATGGTCTAACCTAGCGGTTCATCATTAAAGGCTGAAAATCCTTACACTCGTTGAACAGTGTTGTTGTTACTATGTTGAAACGTCTGTCTCGCTGTATATTGTCTGTCATCAGTTCTTAAGTACAGTGACCATGGGGGACATATAGAGAAAAACATGGCTATTTTTAAATAATACAGGGCCTGTACATGGCAGATAAGTATTTTAGATTCATAAGATTGGGCCTGGCCTGATTTGATCATTCTTGTTCAACTAAAAGCCACACACCTGGATTACATGTTGGCCTGGATTGTGGTAATGGATTTGGTTCTATTAAAGTTGTCGTCTTCTGGATGTGCAGCTTTATTCTTCATCATTCCTGGATGTAGTACTTTGTGTTTTTAATCCTTGGAATGGCGGTCTCTCATTTGGCGATTGGTCATCTCTTCTTTATTGAACCATTTCATCTTGTGCGAAGGAGTATTTTCTGATCTCTTGTCTACTTTAAATCATGTCATGGTTGTGTTGTTTTTTCCCTTTTGTATTCTGTTATACTGCTGAATTACAAAGTAGACTTGGTTCTTTGGAGATAGTGTATGATGGCCCAGCTCTGCAAGGGCTGCCTTACATTAGTCAGCTAGAGAGGTATATCATAATGGCATATGTTTGGTGTTTTTTAATATAAACCTGTTCTCTGTCTCTATACAGACATCCCTAATCATTTTCCTATCCTGGCACCTATCTCCCTGCCAACCCATTATACTTGACAATAAGTGTTTCCCTGGCATCATTGTTATTCGGTATCTCTTTGTTGCGACAGTTTGTGCTGTATCATTGAATAATTTTCCGTTTCCTGTACACGCAGTTCTTCCTTTAAATGTGCTCTCCCATCTCGTCTCCCAGAATATTCCTTATCATTGTTTACCTCTGTTTTGCTCAGTGCCTTATTTTTCTTCAGGAACTTATTTTTTAAAAGGGCTAAAGGGAGACATGCTCAGCAGGTTTTTAGTAGAATAAAGTTGGTGCCACTTTGTTGGAGATAGAGGAACTTGAACATTAGAAAATTTCAAATAGGTGTGTTTAAAATTGGTCTTTTTAGAGAGGTAAATTGTCAGACTGTTCCCCTGTCTATTGTTCCGATTTGTGTTCATATTGATTCAAAACTGTCTGTGTCATGTTGTTGACTTGTGCACTATGCATGTATGCACCTAAAAGAGGACGCAGGTGCTTTTTTCTTCTTTTCAGCAGAAATAACACCTGATGTCCTTTCAGCTGGTGGCCGATTGCAGTGTTCAGGTGTTAAACTGGTACTAGTGAGGTGCAATTTTGTCCTGCCCATATTTCTAGGTGCAGAAATGACAATCCTAATACAAACTGATGGTCTCCTCCATTAGTAGAAGAAGGAGAACATATTTTTCCAAAGTTAATGCTGCATGCAGTGCAAGACAACGCAAGCATACATTTTAAAGGGCTAAAGTTGTCATGCAGAACAATTTACATATTACAGTAACTGTTTAACAAATTAATGCAAGAAGATACAGGGCAGTTTTTTATGTGTTTAATATTTCAAGACTATACGTTCCCACTGCTTAATAAGCCTTGCTTTATCGCTGTATTCATTTGCTTTAAAATGCACCATTTGCTGATCTTTTTTAAATTTCTTTCTCAGGAGAGGGACTCTACCTAGACCCCAGGTTTGTCCATTTAACTTGTTCACATCGCTAACTAGTGTTTTCTATTGCAAAGGGTAGAGCCAAAGCAGTTTTGCTTAGTACCCTAGCCCTCTTCAGAAGTCAGACTTGCTTGGCAACCCAGAAATTGTCTGAAATAATGTATGAGTTTTCTTTTATGAAGGCCTAGAAGAACTGAATTTTTAATACATTTATCACAGAAATAGTGCTGAAAATCACACCAAAAAGATGCCAATTTTTGAAAACTGTCTTCACGGAGGAAGACAAGAAACCGTAATGGTGAACGTGCGCGGCATAAGAATTTTTAACATAACATAACATAACATAACGTTTAACATAACGGAGGAGAACCCCCTGAACCCCCCTTATTGCCATCTCTCTCGCATACGTTCATTCGTTCTGCATACGCCTCACCAGTTTTAAATTCCACCAGCCACCACTAAATTCTAGTTGTGTCTTGGTACCTAGATAAACATTTGATTGATAAAATACATATATATTATATATGCACAAACACCTTGTCATTAGAAAAAGTAAAATAGTGGCAGGCACACAATAAAGTGATAAGTGCAATTTTGCACTACTCATATTTGAAAATCTGTAATATTATGTGGACGTTTGTCCCTGTTAGGCATATGCGCTGTAATTCCCTGCTAACATTTCTGATTCTCTTTCTTGTGCTAAAAGTCTGGGCACACCCTGACACTCCCAAACAGCAAAAAAAGTGCTTAGTTGTGGCATGCGTGGGCCAACACATCATCTTAATGTGCTGCCGCAAATTAATTAATTGAAGACTTCTTAAATGCATTCCCTCCCATAGGATCTTCAGATGTGTCTGCAGCTCACTCCTTGCCCAGAGGCAAAACTTGGTGAGCCAAACTGACTGGCAGCTGGGTGACTTTGGGGACTGCACTGCATGTTGTGGCTTGAATGCAAGCATCACTTATTGAAATGAATATGTGCGCTGGCATATGTGATTGTGTTGGCTTGAATAAGTAATGCTGTGCCTTACATTTATTTAAACTGAGAGGTTGTTGGTGGAGATTGTGGAAACAGACAGTAACTCCATTTGGCTGTATATTAAGGGTAGCAGAAATGGTGTCATATGCCCTTTAAACTCCTATGACATCACAAGTACATAAGGCATATTTTATAATGTGTAAAAAGTTGAAGCTGCTGCATGTTAGTAACGAATGGTTGGTAACAGGCACAAAGATCATTATTTTCAAACTAGCAAAAGGTAAGGCCACACTTTTAAATGTTAATCAGTCAGATAGGATAGGGCAAAGCGGTTTCAAAGCAGCAATACGAAAGTTGCAGTAGCTCGCCCGGACGACAAATACTTGATACCCCAGAGCACTGACTGAGGTTGAAATCATATTTTAAGATATCAATATCAAATATAATATCGCGTCTATTACATGCACTACCACAACATCGTATATCTGCATATTTAAGTAAATATGGATTTACCATTCTTAAACCCACATTTTCGTATTTTGAAGATATTGATACATATGCCATCTAGGTGCATGTGGGTGGAGTTAAGAACAATAAATCTACATTACACCTATATACTTACATTCAATATATCATTGTAGTCGATAATATGGTTCCAATATTTTGGCAAAACAGCATTTAAAAATGAATACCGTGCATATATGAATGGGGAAACATTTGTAAGGTGTTGGATTAGTGGGTTTGCACAATGAGGAGACAAGTGTCTGCCATTCTACACTGAACTGAAACTAATGGTTGGTCTGGCGCACTTTTTTACGTCTGTAGGCTCTGGTGTAGTCGTCAGACAAGTTGCGGCACTAGTCATATGGAATTTTGATTATCGACTGAAAGTGTATTAGAGGAGCTAACATCAGCACAACCAGTTAATTTGCAGTGAAACCAATTGAACTCCACAAGAACAAGAAAGAGGATGGTGTCCAACCCTTGAAGACCTATTAGTAGATTTATCAAACTTACAAACTTTAGTCATTTTGTAAATAAGTTGATCAAGTAAGCATGTATATTACAGTAGAGTATTCAATCTGAAGAAATATATAATGTAGATAGTAATACAAATCATAAAAGTGCTAAGGATGTAAAACAAAGTCAGTATCAGTTCAGTAAAGTAACTTCCCTATTCTAAATAAAGCATCAAGAATGGTGAAAGGGAAATTCTAAGTGGAAGGAGACAGTCTTAAATTAATCAAATTAAAGCTCATGGAGAAAAACAGAAATGTTCAAGAGACAAGCTAAAGAACCAAAGAAGAGTTAGGGAAAGGTCTTTCCTTGGCAAAATCAGGTCAAGATCTGCTAGGCTATTCTTAAAACACACACTTAAAAGACACATTGCATTCTCCTCAGTACTTCTTTCCCCAACTCCCCATCCTTGGAGCCTCAAGTTTTGCCATTTTCTTAGATGCAGGGAGACTCTCTACGTTCATATTGCCCAACAAAGGCTCAAACAGAAACACGGCCTTGAAGATAGCATCAGTCTGGTCCGCCTGGTACATAAGGCCCCTTACCATCCTAACATGTCGTGTAAATCAAAGTTAACAATTTCCAAAGCAAACCATGAGCTATTATATCAACGTGAAATGTAAGGTACCTGCAACAAAGATAAGAAACATGAAAGCATGTTTGAATTAACATTAGAGTTACAATGGAAAACGTTTGGATGGCTGGGGCCTACCCCTAGCAAGGCCCATCTTAGAAAGGCATTTGAATAACGTACATACAGCATAAGCTAATCATTACACTGTGAATATATCGAATATGGCTTCTTTATGTACATATACTGCCGCATCTTACAACACAAAGTTATATTTAACACAAGACTTAACATATGATTGTAATTATTATGAAGCACTACTTTTCTGCTGCTCCATGGCCAAAAGAAAATGCTTGATGGTGTGGACTTTCTTTTAATTAGGCATCTTTTTTATTAAGGAACATGCCAGAAACAAAGTGCAATACAAAAATAAAAAGTACAATAGAAAAAATAGCCCGCAAGTGAGGATAACTTAAATGCAAGATAAAAGCTCTTACGTGGCTGCAAATAGAGGGTAAAGCATACAGTCCACCATTTTAGAAAGCTAGAATCATCATAATATTCTGCCATACCGCTAAACGAACCTGAGAAGGGAATTTGGGTGCTGAATCCATCAGCTGAATACGTCAGCGCGAGAAGAGGAATTGGAACTGAACGATTTTAACTTTTTGAGGCCTCAGTCCTCTAATAGCCGTAACTGGGCAAAGAGAGGTATTGGGCACATAATGTTCTAGTCATTACTGTGAATGAGCCAATATACATTTGAATTCCGAAATGTGCAGTCATTACCACACATCCTACAACTAACGTTTTTTTTTTTAAGTCAAATGGGGCACAGTCATGTACCACTTGATGTCTTAGCCAGAGCCTTTAACAGAATATGAGCTTACACCGGTTAACAGTGAGGTTTGTTCTGAATGCCCCCTTCTGACAATGCTGAGGAAGAGAACTTTAATAAGCTCTAGCTTGGAGGCGATGACAGCCAATACCCTGGATGACGTATGAGACTCTGAGTCAAAAGGATGGGTAAGTCGTAAGAGATAATGCAAGAGTGAGGATCCACAGTAACAGAATTGACAGATTTGATATAGTAATCAAGACAGTGCTGGTAACTCACAACAGTACTGCCTGACGATGAGCAGGTCAACTAAAATTACAAAGCGCTCTTAACAATAGAAAAATATAGTGGGAGTCTGGATCTTGAAAAAATGATTGAGACGGGGGGACTAAGTAAGAATGTAGGCAGCTGACCTATTGTTATTCACAATTCTTGCTTCAAGCTGCCCAGTTATGTGCTGGTGTGATTAGAGCAGCTAGAAGCAGTTGAGAGATAATAGTGCTTGTTGGGGCGGTGACATTGTATGCATCGTCAGACGTGGATTCGCCTAATACTATCATACGCGTGTGCATAGGTAGGTGGATATTGGTGATAGGTTCCTCCTCAATATGTGCACTATCTACCTGATGTGAAGCCCAGTTGGACACAGCCACTTCACTAACGGGTAATTGTGTCTCTGGAAATGGTCCTACCCTGACTGGAATGAGTCATCACATAAACAAGATCTGCTTGACTCCTTAATTTGTACTACTTTGTAAGAAGAGAAGACCGTAGAGATATTACTTGTTTCTCCAAGTTTCTGTGCCAGGGGCTGTACCTTTCAGGGGCTCTAGCAGAATATTTATAGGACTGGAATATCACTGAATGGATTGAAAGAGAAACAAGAAATCCCACCAGTTAGGACCAGACCTAGATAGAACGATTTTCCCTCAGTAGAGAATATGAATTTGGTGATTTCATTTTCTGAGAAAAATCTTGAAGCACAGACGCATGCAGGGCTTTGTGAGAGCAGAGATGTGTAAAACATAGTTCAAATTACTTTAGCTCCCTGATGCCTAGTCATCTAACTGCCAGGTGTTTGACCCAAAGATGTAGCTGCACATATTGGAAGAAATTGTGTCCACCCACACTAAGAGGTTGATTATGATGGCTGGTGGACTTGGTCAGCGCCCCATGGTAGTGGTGTTTGGGACCGCCCGCCAGACAAGCGGCTGTCCCACCAGTGAGATTAGGATGCGTCCGCCATACTGACGGGCGCATCCTGAGCTTTTGACATTGCGGGCGGTGCTGCTGGCTGCAGCACTACACACAATGTCAAAAGTGCTTGCACACCATTTCCCTGCACTACATGCATGGAAATGAGGGGGGTACCATGGGTAACCCCTTGCAGTAACAAACCCCCCCCCAAGGGGGTCCCCGAATGGGCCCCCAATCCCCGCCAGCATTTCCATTGCAGCATCGCCGCCATGGAAATGCCTGTTTGGACAAACATCCTAATGTGGTGGACGGTGCCTGCTAGGCACCGCAGCCATATTAGTGGCCCTGCTCTGCCCACCAGTCAATCGGTGCTATTGCCTTTGGCGGTGAAGCGGTGGACGGACTATGCGTCCACTGGGGTACCCACCCCATCCTAATTTGGCGGTGGGTAAATCACTATGTGATGGCGGAAGGAGGTCCTTCCGCCATCATAATGACCCCCTAAGTGCACACATGACAGAATTATGTAGCCTGGTCTATTTGCCAAGATTAAAAATATAATATTCTGTAGTCCCAGACAAAGTCTGGGTTGTCAAAGATAGGCGAACACAGGTGTGAGATGAGTTTTCATTTCGTGCCTTCCATCCTGCATCTAAGTAATGCTTTGGAGTTACTAGGTCATGATGGAGAGAGAAGTCAGGAAATTGGAGCTATGCCATCCTCCTCTATGATTTCACACCTAGAGGCATCACACAATCCGACAGAATGTTTAGCCTGGACACTAGAATAAATTCATCTATAATGCAATGGAGCCTGAAACCTTTTTTATAAACGTCTGTCTCTAGTTTCTTTATTAAAGTAGAGTTGTGACGCCTCTAGTGTAATAAATTATTCAGTTGAATTTTGATGTCATAATGCCTGCTGCCAGATCCAACAATGCCAGCAGCAAAGACTGAAAAGCAGATCACAAAGCAAAATTAAAACTGCAGTTTAATCAATGAAAACATGCATATCATTTTTCTGTTTTGTTGCTAGAAAATGAACAGTTATCAGTAGAATGTAAGGAGAGCACTCTGGATATCAGCATATAGGCTGTTGGATTACAATTACAAAGCGGAGTTTGATGAGCTCCTTATGCATTATTGTTACTAAATTAACTTGGTTCGCTATCAGCCAGCCTTGAAGAGCTTTTTTCACTGCTCTTACATTGATATATTGTTAGAATCAGAGATTTGTTACTAACTGTGTCTCACTCTCACGGCAGCCCTTGCAGTTGCTGTCTGTCATGTACTCAGAAACAATGCCTAGGTTTTTAGCACTTTGTGCCAGTGAATCATTAGTATGGATGTGATCTAACCAGACACCCACTATTCTATTTCACTAATTAGAGCGGGGGCCTCCAACCCTGAGCAGTGGCCAGGAAGAGGGGAGGCTTTCTCCCAAGCATTTTTGGGTGAGTAAAAATAAATAAAAAAACATATCTCTATCGTTTTGGAGAATGACCTATTGGCATAAAGAAACATATGGCGCAAATATAATAGAAATGTGTGTCTGTGTTCTACCTATTTGTTGTCCCTTGTTGTGTATCTTCCATTTTAGGAAAGAATCCTAAATACCTTATGAAACAGACATCCCCCGTCTGGAAAATCCAATGTACGTTAGGATGTTTTGTATCATTAATTTGTGTTAATTTTTGCTTTTTTCACTAAGCTTAGGTCAAGCTTAATTGCAGTAGTGTTCAAGAGGTCCTGACGAAAGCCGGGTACACTTTCCTACAATGGCTGAACCATGTTGACCAACAACCATCCTTAATAGACAGTTATTGTGTCAAACTGTCTCACACTCATTTTAATCTTGACACCATGATTTTCCCTAATAAAGTTTTCCTTAAATCATGGTAGTCAATTTTACATCTCACTTTTTGATTCTTTTTGCACACTTTTTTTCTCACTGCAATTTAACATCCCACACCATTCCAAACTGATTTGACTTTGGTACGATCCATCACTGGTGGTTCCTTGGGTTTGGAGAAGCACATAATTCCAACAGGTGTGTGGTTCCTTAACCGGGCCATCTTTGGTTCTATCCCAGATGATGAAGCTCTGCCATATGGGTGGGCTGATGGGATTAATTTCCTTTTTGTTGTACACACTTTATAGGTAGACACAGAGTCTGTTACATTTTTCTTTGCCCCCAATAGTTGTACAGACCATAGACAGTCCTTGTGTATTGTTATACTGTGAATAAGGGGTTTGTCTGTCCTTCGGTCTTTAAATAATTTTCCCCTTAGACCCTCCACCAACCTTGTTTTTTGACTATGTTTATATATGCATGAAATGTGTCCTTACAGGTAAGATATTATCTCTTTCATTTTTCTACATATGATTCTGACTTACCACATTTTTTATCTGACTTGCATTAAACTGGTTCTAATATGTTTTTCCAACAAACTACTGAATATATTTTTGGTGTGTTCAGTTTCACACAACAGATTCTGTTTATATTCTTTATGTGTGCAGACTTACAGTCTCTTGCATATAAAATAACAAGACACTACAAGTGGGCAGAACTCGCGGAATTACCTAAAAACTCTGTGAGAGTCAGCGGAGTTCCCCAAGCAGCAGAATTTTGGTAAATTGCACTTCTCGCACTGATCTTTAGCGCCTGTAGCTTGTCTGTCCTGCACTGCAAAATCAACACAAATTGCACCACACGGCATGCCAGAGGGCGCTGCTTCTTCCTGCTGCTTGAGTAGATTTTCCACTACAGACATAGCTTTCTCGTCCGAGCGCTCGATTTTGTCACTCGCGCTCGCCAACTTAACCTTAACTTCAGAGTTATGACCTTATAAACGAACTCGGCCTTCAGCCTCATTTGTTTATATGATAACTAACTCCTTGGAAACTTAGAATATAGAGCAGGGGTATGCTAAGCCATATATATATCTAGCATCACCAATACCAATAAAATAGCTGAGAAAATATACTGTAGTATCCTTTGATTTTTTATGGCTCCAATAAAGTGAAAGAGATTGCTTGCATCTATTTAATAGTCTGTAGCTGAACGTAAATGAGGGTATTTGGTGATTCAAAATAGTCTGGTAACTAAATTCATCTTGATCTTCCCAAAGCTTCCACACTAGGAGAATAGTATATTACCCAATCTGTGTAAGTGCTTGTACAAAGTGGTGCAGGGCAATAATATTGGGGCTAAGAATGTGGGTGCAGTATTTACTCCAACGTACTTGGTTTTACATCTGTTAGAGAGACATTAGTGCCACTGAATTGGTCATAAATAGTTTTAAAACCAGACACCAATTTGACAAACTTGAGCAATTTGTCCATTTATGGGAGAGACACTATCATCTTAAGCAGTAGGCTAGCCAGGTAGAGCCAATGATTTGTTAAAGTTTGAAGGGTATGAGATTGTACCAAAAAATTGGTATGAGGGGATAATTTCCAGTGCTCTTGTACATCTACGTAGCCTGATCTTTCAGGAGAAGCTCCTCTTATCTTTAATATATTCATCCATTTATTTGTGTGGATCCCGAGGACTGTATGAACTGGGCATGACATCAGGTGGTTGTTATATGTAGCTCTCGTCTAGTGTATTTGACTGAGTTGCCATTGATAGAAAACCCTAGACTACCAGTTACATCAGAACACAGTCAAAACAAACATCATTTCCATTAAAGATATATATGGGGGGGGGGGGTCTTTATGTTTCTTTCACAATGCAATATACTAAGCAACACCACACTATTGCCATCTTCCTTTACGTTAGACTTCAGGCTACTTTACAACCCCCCCAGCATATGACAGGGCCAACAGCTATGAACTTCTCACACAGTTGATTGAAGCCAGTAGCACAGCATTCAGTTTCATAAATAAATGAGGGAGTTGTGAATGAGAAGGGGACAGAGACACTGATGACTAGACGTGACTGGACATTGATCTGAAGACCCCAGTAACTGATCAACAATGGTGCTTCTGCTGTTTGAAAACAATGGAATTGTGCTATAATAGTAAGCACATAATCCTTCACTATATAATTCTACACAGGTGTTACGACATGTTGGTGAATCTCAAATCCATTGATTTTTCATAGATACAAACTGTGCATGCTGCTACTATCTAGAGGTAGAATTCATGCCCCTTGCATGGATCTGTCCCATGCCACTAAAATATTGACTTAAGATTTTCTGAATGACATCTAAAATGATAGACCAGGAAGTGACTCCCTCTCAATTAATATCTCTCCTGGTTAATGTTAAAGGCTTAACAGACTCAACTTGCAGATCTGCGGTGTTGGCAAAATGGAGAATGGTTGTGAGATGAAGGCCACGACATTTGCTGACAACAAGGGAATGGCTGCACGATTTGGATTACTGTGATGGATTCTTGTTACCACAAACATTGCGATCAAAGACATCTGGTTCCTTTACATAATTATCTTGCAAAGAGAGATGTATACATGGTGAGGGGGTAATTGAGATTTACGTTAAAAGACTGACTTTACATAAGTCCTATGTTCGGTTCTATCCTGCACTTTGTTGCCACTGTTCTGTCTTTCTGGTGACAGTTAATTGAAATTGATTTGTTTAGAGTATTATCGATCACTAGAAGAATGTCTGTGCGCTCATGTAAAACTAAAATGAATGTACTCGGACCAATTTTTTGCAATAGCAAACTTTTGCAAGTTATGTAAAGTATGATGCCATTGTTATTAACTCTACTGTAACTTTAAATAAAGTTTACATTTTTTATTATTCAACAACAGTTTTTTTGTATTTGACAGTTGCCCTCATTTTAAAGAGTGGGATGAAACAAAATATGCAATGATTCAGAAGGTAGGTTATTCTTGGATGGATGTGGTTCCTCCTCAATTATTAAGTCCACACCCTTCCTACTGCTTGAAACCAAGAACCCGGTTGTAGCACTTGACTTTCTCAGATTAGAAGGCAAGGCAGAGTAATTTAAGGCCTACTCACTAGAGGTTGTATGGATATGTACTCCTGGCCACAGGCATGTATTAAAATTCTCACTAAATCAGTGTCCAGTCAGTGATGTTTACACATAAAAAGAGAAAGTACTTTATTATGCACACAGAATTCTATAGTATAGGTTCATTTACAAATATATACATCATTCTATGGGGAGCACTATGAAGTATACAGCTATGCCATGCCATACTTGATAAAAAATAAACATGCAGGGATTTTGGTTCATTTTTAAAGGTTGTCAACAAATACAATACAGGATTCTGTAAGCTCGTTTATAAAAAGAGCTGTTGTGTGTTACATATTAACGTCGCTGTCATTGCATTTATATTGTAGGTTAGTGTGTAATAAGTGTTTATAACTGCACCATTGATGTTTTTGCTGGTGTCTCTGAACCAGCTGTGGGGGGAGGGGGTGCACCTAAATGAACCACCCAGCTAAGATGTCTGATAGGTATAGAATAGTCTCCATACTCACCGTCCCAATGACATAGCCTGTGGGAGGACGAGTGAGACCCCTGTCTGAATACCCCACTCTGCAAGTCCACTGGCCCTTTTCATAGATCTGAGGGTTTAGGAAAATCTACCTGGAACCAAATATCCTTTGGTTCACATCACAATATCCGTTTTTATCTCAAAAGGTGGCTTCCTTCTTGTCCAAAGAGAAAACCAGGGGAAGGAGAGGGTGCTATTACTCTGAAGCCCCCTTTCCATCACGATTTTGAGACCAGCTGAGGGAACATTTTCATGAGACGTAGATTCATGGTTCTCATGTGATTGCCAACAGTGTGCATGCTTGATATGAGCTCCTTTTAGGTGCCATACCTCAGGTGAGCAACTATCAATGGCATTGCATATGCTAGAGACCAGCCATGCTTTCTGAATAGAATGGATCCCGTTGCCACGCAAAAAGTGATCGCCACTACTCTCTTTCTCACACTGGTGCATGTCAGGCAAGTGCTGTGGGTACCTCATTATAATGGTCATCTCACTATATGACCTTCTTAATGTAGGAAGCTCTGTCCACAATGGCGGCTTCTCTTAAGAAATTCACAAGGAGTTAGTGGTATATCTTGTCCTATACAGCGGCACCATAGAGGGAGCGTAGGTGTCAGTCCTTAATAATGGGGGACACTTTTTCTGGGCTCCGATGTCCAAGAAGTTACTCCAGAGGGCGTACAGAAGGCAAGTTCAATTGCATTATAAGTTGGAGGAGAAACAGACCCCAGATTCTTTCCTAGAGGACTAGAAGTAGAGGTGTCCATTGTCAACTTTTTGGAAATGATTTTAGGCCTTTACTCACCCTTGAGGAATACAACCCAGGAATAGTCATTCAAGAGTCCTTTGCACTGAGAGCAACAGCATATTGTACATAGTCTTGATGCCACACAAACTGATGAACAATGCCACCCTGTCATCCTCAGTGATACACTCACCACTTCCAATGTGCGGGACCAGTTCCCGCTTGCCTTGCTAAATGTTCCATAAGGCAGAATAAACGCAATGGACGAAAATGATTAAATTAATATAAACCACTGTTTATTACTCTGGCTGCATTCCATTTAATCACATAAGTCTCACTATACTCGAACAATAAGTAGTGATCCAACCCTCTTTACAAATTACTTGCTTAAAACGTCGCCATGAGAGCTTGAGAGTTACTTGAACTTATTTTGTATTTTAATGGAAAATACAGATGTGTGTTGTAGTCACTCTGTATAGCATTGTACCTGTATTTCCTATTCGCCTTTTTTATGTCCTTCTTTGCCCGATCCACATTTTAAAAAACTGTAATGATCAAATAAAAACATAAAAATTCAAATGGGGGACAAAGTAATTGTCCTCCATTCAATTAGATTTGGTTAGCTCTCTAGGAGTTTCCTACCAAGTCCAGTTTTGTTACCTTTGTTAAAGAATCTTTGTTCTCAGTCTTGGGTTGGAAGGGGCTTTGGCGGTACTTCCTTTCAGAGGGTCTACACTTTTGGGTCAGTTGTGCAGAGCATTATTTTCTAACCTAGCATCTCTCTAGCCTCCCCATTCTATCTATTTTGGACTGCACCTCCCCCACTTGCTCTGTGTGTTTTGTTTCACTGACACAGATGAATAAGGAGTTTTCTTTTATGCCTGCCTTGTTCAGAACAATTTTACGTTGTGTGTCTTTCACTTATTTTTTGATGAGTTTTACTGCAGGCTTTGACTGACCTGCACCTTGGTCCAGTTGGGATTTGTGTGGTTTCCACCCAGCCCTGTGTACTAACTTCAAGGCCCGCTCAGAAAGCATGACATGAACGCTACGCTACCTCTCTCTCTGAATGCCAGGGAGATGAAACTTTCATACGCTGTCCAAGATTCACCGGTCGAAATGACTGCAATTCTGCGAGCATGGATGGCGTTTTTCATAGGAGGGCAGAGCTGGGGTACTATATAAGGGACCGCATAGGAGCCAAATGTTCAGAAAAGATGGAGATGTGCACTTATTTAGAAGGTTTTAATTTGATGTATTTTTACCAGCGGAGTAGGGACACTGAGAAGTTACTTTTGAGGAGCCAACAGATCTTATTGTGTTATTTTGGTCAACTGGTTCTATCATTAAGATCACTTGACCTAACATTATTCGCAAACAAAGGGGCGTATTTACAAGCCCCTATCACCACAGAAACATCTCTTTGAGTGCGATATGGGCTTTGCCTTATTTACAAGGCAGCGCTAAGCCACTTAACGTGGCCTAACGTTGCCCTGTACATAAAAGTAGAAATAAGTTGAAGAGTGCCTTCAAGGGATTTTGATCACAATCTTAGGGGCATATTACCAACAACTAGCGATAATTATCGCTATGTTGGCTTAGCTGCAATATTTTTATCGCCGAGCTGCGGCGATTTTTATCGCTTAGGAACCTTGCTATTATCAAGGTTTATCTCCTAAGCGATAAAAATCGGCCGAAATGCATGAATATCGCTGAAAAGTCAGCTATATTCATGCATTACCGAGCTAATGCTCTTAGCCATGTTATCCACCTACCATTGGATAACATGGCTAAGAACTGCTCAGGGGCAGGTGTTAGCTTTTGGAGATATTCGCGCTAAGCGCGAATATCTCCAAAAGTTGGTAATAGGAGATAGCGATGTTAGCGACTGTTTCCAGTCGCTAACATCTTGGCACGCCCACTTTGCATATCATTAGTGATAAATTTCACTGACATGCAAAGCGGGGCCCAAGATGGTCGCTATCTCCTACTAGCTGTCGCTAACTGGTGTTAGCGACAGCTAGGTAATAGGGAGATAATTTTATCTCCGCTTTCTTGGCTTTTAAAGCCAAAAAAGCGGAGATAAACCCCCTTGATAATATGGCCCTTAGTTCGGTAGTTATTTGCAATGCAATAATTTAGTTCAATCTTATTAGTGAGGAACTTGTGATTAAACAAACAAAAGAAGAAATTATTTGCTTTTAAGTAAACAATTTTCATAAAGACTTCAATTGTATAACACAGGGCAATCTTTTAATAATAATAATACTGATATTTGTAGAGCGCGAACAGCTACCTCATGAGGAGGTTTCCCGGCGCTATGTGAGAAGTTAAGCAGAGCGAATAGTAGAAGGGAGGCTTAGATTTTCTGCATAAAGAGCCAGGTCTTTAATTGCTTCTTAAATCCAGATTCTGTCATAGCAGATTGGATGTAGGGCGGTAGGGCGTTCCACAATTTCACCGTGCCAGCAGAAAAGGACCTGCCTCCGAGTCGAGCTTTTCTGACTCGTGGGGCGAGTAGCTGAAGCAGGGAATTTGAGCGCAAGAGCCTCTCCTGATGGTAGCGGGGGAGTCTGAGTTTTAAATAATTGGGGCAAGTGCCCCTTAGAGCTCTGAACGCCAGGGTCAAGGCTTTTAATTTTATTCTGCTTGCCACTGGGAGCCAGTGCAGTTCGCGCAGATGCGGAGAGACACGCTGTCTAAAAGGAATGTGCTTTATCAGTCTCGCAGCCGCATTCTGCACGATCTGTAAACGTTGAACCAAATATTTTGGTAAGCCAAGATAGAGGCCGTTCGCGTAATCTAGTCTGGATGTAACAGTTGCGTGGACTACCATTTTGCGACAATTTCCTGGTAAAAGAGAAAGAAACTTGTGGAGATTCCTAAGTTTGTGAAGACACCCTGATGTAACCTGCTGAATATGGGAAGAAAAGGAGAGACTGTCATCCCATCTCACCCCCAAGTTCTTTGCATTGGTACTGGGGGTCGGTGGAGGGCCCATTTCAGGTGGCCACTTCAAAGAACATATATTTATTATACACAAAAAATAAAAACAAGGGAATTACATTCAGAATCAACCAAATATAATGCTCGAGGTATTACAAATTAACCTGAGAAACAAGTATGTAAACATCTATTCCACGGAGTAACCAAAGTAAGTGATCTGACAGAACAGAAAACGGTTTCTTGAAATCAACAAAATGTTTGAGGAAATAGATGTGCTGTCGACGTTTTGGTCTGCGTTGGCAATAAGACAGTCAGACCATCTTCTGGACAAAAGTTGATTGTAAAACCAGAACATACCTCTGTGTACACAATATATGAAATTTAAGACATTGCCATCTACGAAAGTATTTCGAAATTTAAAAAGAAAGAAAAAAATGCAACTGTGGAAAAAAGAAGAAGAAAAGGCCATCTGATAAAGGAGGCCTAACGTGTGTTATTTTACACCTTAACCCCAGTCTATGGGAAAGGACAAAATCCATCACTTAAAAAGAAGTCATTGTTTATAAAGAAAAAGAAAAAAGAATTATTTTTCGGTTGTTAACGACTAAATGTTTCAAATTCGAATCGCTTACTTCTAGGATTTCTTTAAGAAGTATTGAGCTCAAAGGAGTCAAGGTGAATGGAGGCGCTCTCTGTAGGATTAAAAGAATATCTACTGTAAAAATAAGTTTAAACGTTTGTTTTAAATAAACTTAAAAAATCGGAGAACGTTATCGCCCAAGCCTCCAAGGGTACATTGGGTTTGCCCATTCTTCTTTACAGCCTTGTAAATAAGGCAGCCTTTCACGCTATCTAGTGACCATCCCCTCTCCCTCCAAGGTATCAGAAGATACTTTGGCGCGATGTAATACCATAGCAGATTTCTTCTCCAGGAAAATCCAAACCATCTATTCCGCCTTCCCTCAAATAACATCCCAACTACATATTGGAGAGCAGGAGAAGGTGGACAAAAGGAGAGTCGGCCTACTTGAGGAAATCCCCCCACTTAACCCGTTCATGTTGCTAGACATCATAAGTAAATTGAAATCCGGGTCCCCAACTGATCATGCTCTTCCTAACATCTTGAGTCTGGCCCCTAAAACTCTTTCTCCAGTAATCCTTGACCTGATCAATGCCTCTTTTTCCGCAGGGACGGCACCCCCACTGTGAAAACGGGCTATGGTTAAAGCCTTTCTGAAAAAAACAACTCTGGACTCGGAAGTTTGGAGCAATTACCACCCCATCTCCTTGTTGCCAGCAATCAGCAAGATCGCTGAGAAATATGTGAACTCGGTATTGTCTGCCTTCTTGGAGAGTAATAACATTCTCCACCCCTCCCAGATGGGTTTCAGACCTCAACAGGGTACTGTGATGGCTCTTTTAGTGGTAGTGGAAGAGTCTAGAAAAATCCTAGACGCTGGAGGCTGCGCGGCCATTATTCTTTTAGATTTAGGCACAGCCTTCGATACGGTCAACCACCAGCTTTTGATAAAAAGGATAAGTGAAGTGGGCATTGCAGGGACCATGCTCAATTGGCTGCAGTCGTTTCTAGAACACCGATCCTTTGAAGGTCTTGAAGAAGGCATTTCCTCTAAGCCCATACTTCTTAACTGTGGGGTCCCCCAGGGATCGTCCCTGAGCCCCACACTTTTTAATGTTTATATGAGGCCTCTGACGGAGGTGGTGCTACCTTTCGGGATCCAGATCATCACTTATGCTGATGATACTCAGTTGGTTGTTTGTTTCAACCTACTGGACCCCTCCAGCTCTGGTCTTGCCCTTTGTCTGGACAAAGTATCAAGGTGGATGAAAGATTAATTTTGAAACCTAATGGATAAAAAACTGAACTAATGCTCCTAGATCAGGGGTCTCCAACCTTTTGTGTAGTGAGAGCTACTTCTGGTCAGTGAAAATCATTGTGAGCTACCAAACCCAAAGCAACTCGCACATTTTTCAGAGAGACCTCCCACGCCCAGTTTCATTGCCATTAAGGTTAAAAAACCTCTTTTCTTGAGAGCCCACTATAATGTGGTTTGAACGCAAGATTTAAAGTTCCCTAGAAACACTGAAAGGATTGACTTTGGATTTGTGTTGTGTTGTCAAACCACTTTACAAAATTTCACATTAATAGCTTCAAAATCAAGACCTTTTAATAGCTGTCACTGAAATAATCATTGTAATGCAGCTCAATTAACAAACAAACAGGAAAAACAATCCTACCTTCAGTGTGAAACTGTAGGATGACCTCTAAGGCTGTGTAATCTGGTAGCCTGGCGGGGGCAGTTCCAAATCACTTAATCTCCCAGCGCCTAACAAAAAGTAATTTGTCCGTTTGTAACGTAACTGGTGCTCATGTAAAGCGATATGATAACTTCGGTTCTAGTTTGTGCTATAAAACTGCACACAAAAAAAAAATGACACAGTTCCCCTTGAAAAGTACATTCCCCAGGGCCCAGCCTGAAGAACATCACTGCTGTTCAAGACAAGCTGGCATACTATTGCAGCCATACAGGAAGATGATGGGTACTGGGCAGCATGTGTGAGCCTTAGGTGGGAATGTATTAAATAGGTAGGGTCATGACATGCCACATTATTTATTTATTTATTTTGTGCGATTTTTAGAGCGCGCAAATACCCAAGGGTGTCTCGGCTGACATGTGGGCTGTACGTTAAGAAGACTCACAGACAAAACAGTGAGACAACAAAATAAAGCATACGCCACAATAGTGACACAACACAGGGCGTGAAAGAGGAGGCCACTGCTTGTCGGAATGGGGAAGAAAAGAGGCCCGGGCACCAAATTAGAAGTGCACGTCTGAGGCTTAATGCTATCCTGTGTGGAAAGTGTAGGTGTGTAAAAACATGAGATGGTGAGAAAAGGTGTTAGAACAGGCTCTACTACTGAACACACATGAGAATGCAACAATTGTCCCATGAGACTCACTTATCACAGTACATCTCATACTTTTGAGGTACACAACGTCGTAATGGAATCATTGATCACGTATCAAATAATACCAAAAATGAGAACAGAACAATTCTCTTAGTTTCCACAAATAACTAACTTACTAGGAACGCAGTGCAATATGTAATGATAATGCAGATGACACGCTGCTCAAACGGTGGACTTATACAAAAATGACACTGTACAAAGGCCCACATTGTTTGTAAGATCTGAAACAAATGTGATAATTAGATAGTAAATTAAATAGCGCTACACACAAGGTCACTTTCAGTTTTTATGGCTCTTTTTTTCCATTTCTTTATTTTTTTCATTTAAGGTACAGGGAGATTAAGTGATTTGGCCAGAATCACAGGATGTCTGAAAGTAGAAAGATGCATGTGCCCAGCCCGGAGAGCTTGCTCAACCCCTGCCACCAGAGCCTGACAGTGAGGGTGCACAGCTCTTCGGTGCCCTCCCAATGAAAGACAGAAAGTCTGCCGCTATCAAAGCTCTTCCATTTCTGCCCAGTGCTCTGACGCCCGTTTCAAGGAGCAGGGGGAATGTTGAAGCGAGCAAGGGAGCGGAAGCACAGGATTAAAGGGTTGGTCGGACAATCATATATATTCGTACAGCCAGCGTCTCATCCCTCGCCTGCACAAACACAAACATATCCCTTGGACAGGTTCTGTGACCTTGGATGCTCGGATTGCAGGCGGGTGGAATACATAGGTTTGTGAGGCTGAAGAGGCAGGATTCAAGCCTATATGTGTTGCTTTGCTAGTTTGCTGTATTACCCAGTCCCGGAATCTTGTGAAGATTATTAGAAGCAAACGCAGGGAGACAGCCTTAGGTCGTAGCTAACAGAGATTCGCTGTGGGGCTGGGCTCACCTGGGTAGGGTCGGCCTATAGGTGGCTGGAACGCAGGGTGCCAGTCACAGCCCCGGATCTCCAAGTACAGGCACATAACCACAATGCATATGACTGTACAGATCTGCTAGCTACGTTACCGGAATAGTGCAAACTGGTGTGTCTTAGCCACGGTACATCAGAGGACTTGGAAAGAAGATGACCAACCGCTTCTCTATCTCTCAGTAAAAGACCCTGCATGCTGGACGGAGGCTTACACACAACGGCATGCACTATTGCAGGGTCTTTAGCAGGCTTGGCCTTTAGTGTCGTATTTCAAGACTCCATGCCGGATGTGCGCCCATGGCTTACCTGCTGCTCTGGGATTTTATTTTATGCGTTTTTATATAGCTCGGACTTTACCCGAAGGTGTCGGAGCGCTTCACAATAGGAACAGAACTGATACATGCAAATATTACAAGTGAACAAATTACAAAAGCAAAAGTTACATTACATGAGAACGCATTGGCAGTGAACAGAGACCCTCACAATTAAAAGAGAAAGCGTGCCACCTTCTGTTGTGGAAGGACACGCATGGGGACTGCAGGTGGAGGGAGAGACTAACTGGGCACCTGCTGTCATGGCCTGCATCCCGGCTGAGCCCTCCCGCTCCTATCCTCTTACAAATAAATAAAAGAAAAAAGTAGTTTGGCTTGGGAGACGAGACGCGCTAGTGGCTAATTAGGTAACTGTGGAATTAAGTTAAAAGAATTCTGATCCAGGCTGTCCCCCTTGACCCTGCATCGTGTGATCCTCGGCAATTTTCTTGCCATTAGCTCCCTCCCATATGTACGCCAGCCTTCCTGCTGCTCATCGGGCATTCTTAAGCGGAAAAGAAAGCCCAACACCTGAAATCACCAATGGCAGAATACGGAGCTGTACAGTATTTTTTATTCTTTTTGCAATTTTATATAGCACAAACTTGAGGGCGGAAGCCGCCCGCCGTTTTTTTTTTAATCCCCGTCTGTTGAACACCGACACCTTCACTTTAAGAAGGGAGATGCGAGAAGGGATCAGACTGCGGGGGTGGGGGGGGCTGCGGGGGGCAGGGACACGGGAAAAACATGCTGTGAGCTGCTGACATACCCGTGCAGGATCCCGCATTCTCCCTTCCACTGAGGATCGAGGGAAATTAGGTGGCAGGCTGTGCTGCTGAAAAAAGGCAGGCGGCGCAGGTCACAGCTGTTCTACACAATTTGCGCAACCGGCATCTCTGCCCATCCACCTGCTCTACCCTGCCCGCCTGCTGCACCCTTCCTTCGCAGCCCAAACAAGCCCAAACAACACTGAAGGGCTACTAAATTGAGCAGGACGCAGCGCGAGCTACTAAGAGGGTCTCTGCGAGCTACCGGTAGCTCGCGATCGACCGGTTGGAGACACCTGTCCTAGATAATAGAGAAAAGACAAATCTTGGGCTACTCTGGTCTGGCTCTTTTGGTCCTGCCCCCTCCCCTAAAGACCATTTTAAAAGTCTGGGAGTTTGGCTCGACCGCAACCTTGATTTTAAAGAGCAGGGGCAAAAGGTAGCTGCAAGCTGTTTCGCGATCCTACGAACGGTCCGCAAAGTGCTCCCAACTCTCCCTTTTTCAGCAAGAAGAGTCTTAGTCCAGGCTCTCGTCTTGTCACGTCTTGACTATGCAAATACGCTGTATCTTGGAGCCCCCTGCTCCTCGATACAAAAGTTACAACTTTTTCAAAACTGTGCGGCGCGTATGCTTATGTACATCCCAAAGCGTTCCTCAGCTGAACCTGCTTTGGCATCTCTACACTGTCTCCCCATCCGTGAGCGCATTCAGTTTAAGGCATTATGCATAGCCCATAGAGCACTTGCAGGCAAGGGATCCTTGGCTATTCAGTCCCTTATCCATCCATACCGCCCAAAGAGAGCCCTAAGGTCGGAAACTAAATACTTACTGTCCACACCAAGAATAAAGAGAGCACGAAGTGGTGGCCGCCTCTTTTCTTATAATGTGGTTAAAATCTGGAACAGTATGCCTTTGCAGATCCGTGCCCAACCTAACTACCTCACCTTCCGGAGACAGATTAAGACCTTACTTTTCCCTAAATGAATGGGTCACAGTCAGTGTGTAATCAGGCTATAGCGTGGGGATGCCTATGGGTAACCAGTCGCTCTATAAATCCTGTTTCATTTCATGAGGGGGGGCAATGGGTGTTGTGTTGGGCTTTCCACCGCCAAACCCATTGATTTCGACAATACTTACAAGGGTGGCGTAAATATGGGGCAACACCAAAATTTAGACCAGGGAAAACGACCTCTTGCCTGGCGAAACAAGGACAAATGGTTTATTTCTCCTTGTTTTTGCTGTTTCTATGTGTGCTGCATAATTTTCTGATAGCGTGGCATTAAGCCAAGCACCGTCACTTCTTCTTTTGTAAATATGCCCCAAAGAGTTCTCTAATTCTGGATGAGGCCGGTGACCCTAATATTAGCCCCATGAGGCATTATGATTACCATGGAGGTATGGTGCACCACTCACATTTCACTTGGAGGTTTTGACTCCTGAAATCAAGTGAGAAAGTAAATGGAGACTTTATTTTCATCTGGGAATAAGTGATTTTGCCTGTAATTCCTCATTACTCAAGTGATAATTTGGATCCACATTTATTCTAACCTTTAAATGAGGTCCTAGCGATCTAGAAGGCCAGGCAGTCAATATGTCCTATGCATCGCTTGCGCTAAGTCTCTCCTCGGCATACACACTTAGCAATACACCAGAACAATCAGTCTCAATGTGCTTTGTTTGAAGCAGACGAAGGCTTGGTCTGGGTCCAGAGACAAACAGTGCATTGTAAGCACTATTATAAACAGCACGTGTGCGGACGTGGAGAAAAGAAAAATCTGATATGCAGCATAACAAGCCTCTTTGGTGTTTCACATCTGAGGTGTGACTATCTCATACTGAAACTGTGTTCTTAAAGTTTGGCGTGCCACCCTTAGGGAAGCTTGAACATGCAGTGTCATCACTCAAGAATGGACCTATGCCAATAGGCGGTTTCACCGCTGTAGCCATATTGAGAAGGTGTTCCCTCCACACCCTCCAGAACTGCTGCTTAGCTTGCATCTCATAATTTGTATGTGCTTACATTTCAGTTTGCAGAACTGGAGGATTAAATTGCTCATCACTGCAGAGAGGGCATTGGCCAATATCAAAGGTCATGCGCAGCGAGGGTTGACCTCACAGTGGTTTGAGTGCAGGGTCTGATTTCAGGATAGGTCCTGCTGCAAATCCTCACTCTGCGCATTCTAAATCTGTGGCAGTGGCAGTGGAGACTGGAGATAGGGTGGGATAGGTACAGGGCCATGGGTCAGGCCCCGCTGCAAATCGCTTAAGCCCTAATGCAGTGGGATTGGCCACACAAGATGCATCGCAACCCCTGTACAGAAATGGTTTACCTTAGGAGAGTTTTGGCTACTGCCCTGCGGGGAAACTCATGTAGTATATGGTCAAATACAGTGTACCCATGAGGTTCCAACTCTGCCCTCTTATGAGGCCCTGGAATCCTGGCCACATATAGTTGCACGTGGTTATGTTGGAATTATTTAAACATGTTTTGCATATTTACTTAAAGGCCACACACCGGCCCTCTTTAACAACAGTTCCTTATTGTAATGGAGAGTAATTAGGTGGTATGGTATTTTGTGTTGTGGAGTGTTATGCAGTGGAGTTTAATTTTGTGGTGTGATGTGCAATTATGTGGTGTAGATTGTATGAATGCACTGTGTTATGAAATTGTGTTGTTGATTTGCATTATGTGGTTTCTTGTTGAACTAAATGGTGTGTAATAGAAACATGCTGGTTTGATTGGTGTGGTGTGGAAGTGTATGGCATTGTGTAAAATTATGCTGATTGTAATTATGTGGCATGCTGTGTAGTGTATGTATGCGGATTGTAGTTACGTGCTATATATAGATTGGTTTTATGTGGGGTGTTTTTATGTGCTAATGAGAATTTGGCAATGCTTGTTGATACACTTGCCTGTGCCACTGGATTTTAAGAGCATGATTTGCAGAACAACCACAATGGCAGGATCTGTACAAAATGGTTGTTGTTCTGATAGTATTGTAAACAAAGAAGGCTTATCCTAAACCCCAGCAATATTTAAAGTTTTTTTTAAAAAATTCAAACGCTCCGAGTACATGGTTTTGTATCATTACTTGCATGATCGACGACCTCGATTTGATCCTTATCACATATCACACAAGGTCCCTGAAAGATTATTTAATAGAGCATGCGTCTCATGTAGATCCCTTTTGCACCGGATGCCTTTAGGTATCAGGCTGAATAATTTCCACCTCCTATTTTCTGAAAATTGAATTTGTAAAGAATGTGGTGAACTGTTTTTAAGATGCGTGTTCGAATATTCAGCGGCTATGTCAGGCACAGCGTCACACACAAAAAAGGACACGTCTGATTGTTTGTATCTTGCGCTCATACATGGGTGTGGTTCTAAAAGTCGTTGGATTTCAGGTAACTTACCATGTTTAGAGCGCGAATTTCAAATCTCAATAAATAATCTAGTTAATCAAAAATACAAATTTAGTACATCTTAAAAGGTATGTAAATACACTATGATTACATGAACGTCATCACCTAATTTACACTAAATTAACACACTCCAAAAAGTTTTTTATGGAGTACGGATCTCGTGAGGCACCCCCGGATTTGCGCCAGCTGCCCCTTCGGATTTTACAGTGCTCAGTTTATCCATTTGTAGTTCCTATGGAAAGGTGAATGCCAGAAAAGTTTTGAAGACATGCAACACCTAATAAAAACACAGGTAATATTAGCATCGTAAAAGAAAGCAATGGCACATAAGCACCAGCTCACCCATCAAGACTGCCTGTTACCTTTTTTTTACTCAAAGCCCACTTGTTTGGTCCATAAACGGTCTTACATGACCAGTTTAAAAGGGTCTGATAAACCTTCTTATATGTTGGTCTATTAAATCATGTCACAGCCTCGGGGCAACTCAGTGACTACTGTAGGAAATATCTTTGGAGGACAGGTCATAACAGACTGCTAACACTAAAGGCTATATAACAGATGCTACCAGCACAAACGTCCGGCATGGCTCGACTTGCCGGAAGCCCTTTGTGTGGCAATCCAGTGCTATGCAAACCACTGTACACATAATACAGGAGGCTTTGAACATCCTCTGCAGGGTCCCAATTCTTATCCACCCAGTATCCCCGCCAACCGGCTGCATAATTTACAGATCCCTGGTGAAGCCATAAAATCACTTGAAATGTTCAACCCATACCCACATTAACAAAAAGCATTAATGACCACCATTGCTCACACTTTACCTGAACTGGTCTCCAAGATGGAGGGACAAAGAGGAAGAGAAGCAGAGCATGCTGTGAGATGAGAGTGATGGCTGCTGCTATAGACAGAGGTAAAGGAGTAAAACAAGACTATTTCACATGGCCGTCATCTTGGACGAATAAGCTACATTACATAAAGTCATATGCATGTTTTAGATGCAAGGGGAATATGTGATTTGTCCAGAATCCCATGATGCCGCGACTCGAACCTGGTTGCCCCAGTGGCATAATGAAAGTTGAGGGGGCCCCCCTGCAAGGTACATGGTGGGGCTCTTCTGCAGGATTAATCAGGAGCTCTCAGGTCAGGGTACAGTACTACGGGGGCCCCTGAAGCTTGGGCCCCCCGCTCTGCGGGATCCTATGCTACACCACTGGGTTGTCCAGTTGTAAAGTGGGAAGCTCTGGCCGTAGTGCCACATCCAAGTCCACTCCCCTTTCTTTACAAATTAAGTACTGTTCCCTGGTAACTCATGAGCCAATGATAATAAACACAGAAATACACACGCAAGTGCACCTAAACAATATTGGAAGCAAACATACAGGTACAAGATAAAAGCATGAAAACACAAACACTATGAAATATAATACGTGTGCGAATGCAAGTAACATTCATACTTAAGCACATAAACAGACACACACTAACTTCATAAGATAAAGAGACCAAAGTTGAAAAGTAATTACAAATAAACAAAATTGTGGCTATGAAGTGCCAAAGGTGCACAGACATCTCTTCGGTTTTGGAACCAGGTGGGGAGGAGCTTCAAGCAAAACATACACCCTAGAGTTTCGGACTGAAATCCATGCATGAGTAGAGCCATGTGGTGTTTCAAATGGAGCATGGACGTTTGTGCTTGGAGAGTGGGTTTCGCAGAATTCTTAGTCAATGCACGAGGACTTCTAAACATCCAAGGGGCGTGCCCAACAAACGAGTTTTCTCTTCGGAAACTGCAGAGACTCGAGCAAAGGCACAGACGCCGGTTACACGAAGGTCCTTCATTGACCCGTGACTCCCGCCAGTGTTGAGAACGGATACAGCCCGACTTGGTAAACAAACACAAATCCCTGAGACACACCACATCATCTAAGTACATTGGTGCTTCGCCCGGTTTTTCTCATTAACAATGCACTTCCCCATTCAAGCTTTGAGGTCTTGATGAGAACCCCCTACTCCACAAGGGTTCGAAACGCGTAGACCGTGTTTTCACACCATAAGACTTTTGAATTCCACACAGTATTGCAAGAAAATCTTTAAATAGGATATTCAATTCTGAAAATATTGCTATGGTGTTTACCTCTGTTATTGTATGATTTCAATTATTGACATTGTAAATTGTAAATATCATTGTCTGTATGTTTGTTTTGGATGAGAGAGAGAGTGAATGTTTGAATGCAAATTTTGATCAACCAGGTATGATTGCGTCCTGTTATTGTTGAACATTTTATGATAATGTCATTTTTATGGATATGATGTTTTGTATTGTTTGTGTTCTCTATTATTGTGAAATTTGGTGAACTCTAACCAACGAATTGTTTGAAAAAATCTTTCGTAAAAATAAAAGTGATTAATTCCATGAAATTCATTTACTATTCCGCACTAAGTTTAATTCTTTGTGCGTAGGTGATTGAAACAAAATAGTAATCACAGTACTGGCAGTTGTTTTGTTTGGTCGTTTCAAATGGAGCATGGACGTTTCTTCAGTTTTGGACCCAGGTGAGGAAGCGCTGCAAGCAAAATATACACCCTACATTTTCAGACCGAAATCAAAGCCTGGGTAACAGAGCCATGTGGTGTTTCAAATACAGTTGAAGTGCATTCTTGAACGGGAAACATAATTGCAGATGGAGACGGCCTTCCATTGTGCTTGGAGAGTGGGTTTCTTGAACGGAAAACCTGGTTGCAGATGGAGGTGGCCTTCCATTGGACTCGGAGGGTGTGATGAGGGCTCATAATGTGAAGCGGAAGGGTGAAGAAAAACGGGCAGAAAGCAGCATTTAAAACAAGCAGCGACAGGCCGAAAGCATCAATTTAAAAAAAAGTTCTTAAAAGTAGAAGATACCGAAGGCAAGCATAAGTAAACTGTACTTTACCAGTTCTCTTCAGCCTTTAAAGGAAGTGAGGTATTGGCTGCTGGATTAAGACAGGAAGTAGCAAAGAGGAGCGATGCTGGAGTGAACCAATGGTAAGCAGTAGGCGGGAAAAGAGTTGTTTTATTGATTACAGCAGATCTTGCACACAGCGCGTCTAGGCTCAACATAAAAATAAATGTGCCTGTGTCCTGATCTCGGATTTCTGCCTTGTAGGTCTCCTAGAAGAATGTAGTTTTCGGAGGCGAGGGCATGTGGGCTGACGAAGTCGGTGATTTCATCGCTGAATTGAGTGCGGGTTCCTGGAGGTCTGTAGATGAGGGTGCCTCTAAGTGTGGTCCTAGGGTCGGTGGAGATCTGGAAGTGGAGATGTTCGGCGGTAGTAATATTATCGTCGGAGATGGTTGTGATTTTGATGGTGTTCCTGTGGATGATGGTGATGCCTCCTCCTGTTTGATTGGTGCGGTCTTTCCAGATAATCTTGTAAGCGTCCAGTATGGCTATAGCGATGTCGGGTGCTGATGATGTGTTCATCCATGTTTCTGTAAGGAAGGCGATGTCCGGTGACGCAGTGTCGAGAAGGTCCCAGAGTTCAATTGCGTGTCTGTGGACAGAGCGGGTGTTAAGCAGGATGCACTTCAGGCGGTTAGAGTCAGCGCTGTGTTTTGAGGAAGAGGAATTGGTGAGGGACCTGAAGCAGTTGAACTTGCAGGAGAGGCAGGCAAAAGGGCCGTGGGTGCGTCCTGGGGTTCCCTCGCAACATTGTGGAATGCGTCCGGGGTTGAGGGCGTGGAGAGATGCTGCATCATATGTGACTCTAGTGGGTTGGGAGCGGTGGGGACCAGGGGGTCTGGCGCTGGGCGCGATCCAGGCGCGGACGGGCGTAGACGGGCTTACCTTTGGCGCACCTTCGGCACGCATGGGGCGCGACTGCTGCGCGTAAGAGCATCTATCATAAATGGATAGTGGGGGGAGGGGCGAGGGGCGAGTGAGGGTCAGCAGGGAGGCGGGATCGGGTGGAGAGAACGGGCTCTGAGGCACAAACAACAAAGAAAATGGCATCCGAGTCCAATTTGCAACAGGAAGGGGCACACCGAGTGAATGGCGGTTCCAATGCTTTTAAAATTAACGAGGAGCACTCGGCAATGTGATAATTACACAGGCGCTATGCTAAGTAGCAGCTAGCACACACAACAGCTGGGTATGCGCGTCTGAGACAAGGAAAGTGCAGAAATCGGCAGAGCGCTATGAATGGGTTAATATACCCACGCTTATGGCTTCAATCGGCAGAGCGCTATAAATAGAATAATAAACACACGCTAGTGGCTTCAATCGGCAGAGCGCTATGAATAGATTAATAAACACACGCTTGTGGCTTCAATCGGAAGAGCGCTATAAATAAATTAATATGCACACGCTTGTGGCTTCAATAAATGCGGCGCAATGCAATGACAAAGGCAAGTAACAGGTTTTAAATAAAAAGTATCACAGGCAGAGCAGCGAGTATATTAACGATACCACAGGAGCAGGGAGCAGGGAGCGACCGCTTCTGAGAGCGTCAGGACGGTCAATCAGGAAATCAGCGAAATCGGGAATACGCTGAAGCAAGCCACACATAATGTTTTCTGCCTTTTACACATCCTGGCCTGCACCCACCACCAACTGCAGGCCCTGTATGACATTGGTGTGCAGTGCACATGCTTCTCTGCCCTGGCAGCACTGTACAAAAACTGTCAGCTCCAGCACGGTGTATCCTGGCCAGGGCCGGACTGGGTACCGGGCATTTTGGAATGCTGCTGAGCTGGGGGCTGATTTCGTTGATGGGGACCTGCGTGTGCTGAACGAAATTCGTTTTGCTCTGTTTATTTCAAAGCACACGCAGGTCTCCATCAACGAAATCAGCCCCCACCGCATTGAAATCAGTCCCCACGTCGGCAGCCTTCCAAAACGCCTGGTAGTCAGTCCATCCGTGATCCTGGCAGTGCAAGGTAAGGAAAGTTTAGCAAATGCCTCCGACGTGTAATTTGAGAAGATGCACAGATATAATTAGCGAGAGTTGTAAGTTATACTTTCAGGCTAGAGGCTCGATTGAGATCAATTTTTCTGTACAAATTCCTAGACACAATGGTGCAAAGAGAGTATGTTTCACTGAAGACAGATCAGAGTAATGGGAGATTACATGGCATGGATTTAATGGTAGACGTCACGCTGCTGCAGTCAAACAAGCAATGTGCTTCCTTGTCCAGCGGCCTGCAGAGTGTCACACAGTGTGTCAGCACAGCTTCCCAAGGGCCCGTGTCATGTGTAGCACATCAGATATTCCAGGCTTAGTAACCTTCAGCACTTTGCATCCTGAGACTTGTAGGCCTGCATCTCTAAAGGAAAGTCACTTCAAGTTCTAGAATTCAACGTGCTGCTGTAGACTTGTGCTCCATCTCTGTCTGCTGGATTCTAGTGCAGTCCTAGTTTACGAGCCTGAGGGGCTTCTTAAAAGCAGGACATGCCACGTTATGTGAGAACACAAATTCTTCTGCAGCAGATGTGAACCTCTCTGTGCAGGACTAATCGACACGATCACTTGGGCCGAAGGGAGACGACTGCACCACGATGAAAAATTGTTTTTCAACCATAACACTGCAGTCAATATTCCAATTTTATTGGATTTTGTTATTGCACAATATAGCACAGATATGTTTTTTGTTTTTGTATTGCACCACCACCGCTGTATGAATGAATGAATGCATTTATTGTTTGGTTACTCAAAACCATTACATTAAAAACACATTAAAAACAGAGTGCAAAATGTTAAAAGATTTAAAACAACAAGTTAGTCAGCTGATAAGTCTGTATAGTGAATCCCAGGCACTGGCAAGCTCAAAAGAATGGTGTCTGTGCAAGGGCAGCCCCGCCTACAACTGCAAGGTCTTTAATCATTTATGCCCTGTGTAGCCATCAGCTTGGCCCGTGTCTGTTGGATAAACTTTCCAAAGGAGGCCATTTGTTTTACTATAGTCAATGTGTATAGTTGATGAACCGCCTCCTTTGCGGTGCGTGTCCCCATTTGTCGTAGAATTGGCCTAAGGTAAAGGTTGCGTGCTGCGCGGAGGGCCGGACAGCAAAGTAATAGATGGGCCAGCGACTCTCGTTTGTAATTGCAGAGTCTGCATTCCGGAACTCCCCGACCTGTCAGTTCGAGAGCGTATAGTTCTTTAATAGGCAGAGGGTGTAATCTGTAGGCTAAGATCATGTGAAGGGCAGAGCGGCCCACCGCCTGTTTGAGATGGTGTTTGGGATTATGCACTGTGTGCGGCAGGCATAGGGACTGCCCCGGACAAGGCTATCTCCATGTCTGCTGTATATAGATTGAACAACAGAGGTGCTAGAACGCACCCCTGTTTTAACCCTCGATCCGTGTCAATCTTCTCAGATGCGAAATCGCTTGAGAGTTTAATTCGGACCTACGTTTTTTGATACAACGATTGGATTGCTCTTAATAGGGTCGGATTGATGTTCCATTGGGCCAGCTTTCTCCATAGGATAGCACGGTCTACCCCATCAAACGCTGCAGAGTAGTCGATAAAACAAGCGAATAAAGGGAGACTCTTACGCAACCGAGCTTGGTGGGCCAGATAAGAAAGGGCAGTGATGTTGTCTACGGTTGAGGACCCGGCTCTGAATCCAGTTTGACAGAGGGGCAGGAGACCTTCTTCACTTGCCCAGTCTGCGAGATCTGTCAAAATGGCGCTGGCATAGGCTTTGCTCTCGATGTCCAGGAGGGCTATTAATCGATAGTTGGACGGGTCTGATTTAGACCCTTTCTTATGGATTGGGTGTAAGAGCGAGCCTCTCCAGGAGTCTGGCACGTCACCCAAGAGCCAGCATTCGGCGTATAGATGGGTCAAATTTTCGGCCCAGAATTCTATGTTTGCTTTAAACAATAGACCTGGGAGGCCATTAGGACCCGAGGCGCCGTTGTATCTGATTTTTTTTTTAAATTTTGGACACAAGTAATTTGCCAGGCGGCGCCTTCCTGTGGGGACTGAAATCTGGCTCTTCTCTTGGTTTAAATTCATTCTTGAATTGAAGGGCAACGTGATCTTCATTATATAAAGTTTTTACGTGGGCAACCCAAGTGGGGGCCTCAAGAGAGTTTTCTCGGTGATTTGGACCTCGTCCGAGCTTACATAAATAGCTCCAAAATTCTTGCGATTTCCCAGGACTCAGCAAGTCAAAGATTTTCAGCCATTGAGCTTCACTGTGTTTGCGTTTTGCTGCCCACACATTCTTTGAATGGCTTCTTGCGGCCTCTTGTAGCTGTTTTTTGTTAGAGGCTGTGACATTTTTCCGGTGCGCTTTTCGTTTTTTATTCAGATCTTTGGCGCTTTCTTTGATTGCCTGGTTGAATCCGAGTGTAGATAGTGGGTGCCAACGGGTTACCCTTGCTGTGTCCCCTCGGAGTGTTGTCGCTAAGGTCCCGGTGATTCCGTCCCATGTTGCTATAGCGCCATTTGTGTGGTCGCCCGGCGGCCAGCCTGCCCACGAGTCTGTCCAATTGTTGAACGTGATGGTTGCTGCCTGCCCCCATTTAATTCTTCTAGGTAACTTCATCAGTTCCTCGCCGTTTGCGGCCCCAATGTGTTGTAGCTTGTGGCGTGTGTTTGTTGTCAAAAACGGTGTAATTATTAAGGCGGCGTGGTCGCTGTCACGGCGTTGGTGAACAGAGCAATCCGACATCAAAGGTTGCAGGTTGGCACTTAAGATAATGTAGTCAATCGTGTTCTGGTTGTTATACGTGGGAGCGACAAAGGCCCCTGGCCTGTTCTTTAAATAGACAGAATGTGCTGTCGCCAGTTTGTAGGATTTTAATAGGGCGTTCAAAGCCTTGGTGGCCCCAGATTGTTGACTTTGTGGGGGTGTAACCCCTATATTGTGGATATTAAGGTCACCGAGGATGATGCAATCCAATGCCGGGAATTGTAGTAACAGGGCCTCTAGATGGTTTATTAGTAAGGATAAGTCGGCTGAAGATCCGTGCGGGTTATGGTAGATGTTTATCACTAGAATAGACGAGGTTCCGTTAGTCGTGAAGGAGCCTTTCAAAATACCCACCTGAAGCATGTTGGGCAGGTTATTTATTTCCTTGAATTCTAGTTCTAGCGAGTGCTTAATGTAAACGCACATCCCCCCTGATGGTCTTCCGAATATATTGGTCTTTGTAGCAGATTTGTCGTATTCTGCGTATCCTCTTAGTGACAGAGGATTGATTGCCCATGATTCTTGTATGCAGATAATATCTGCCTCTTCCAGGAATGTCACTGCATCATGATTTTGTAACATGTTTTGAATCCTGCCACATTCCAGGTCATGATTTTCAGGGTTTGATGGTAACGGGTTGGTTTATGTGTTTCACTTGCCCATTAGTCATGTGCTGGGGAAAGCAGCCCGTATCTCCAAGACAGTGCGTGTTAGGAGCTGGGGTTTAATGCTGACGCCAACCAGGACCAGTCTTTGCTCGCACACCCCCTTGTTATGCACAAGCGTTTGCCTTGACTCAAGTTTGTTGTTATCTTGATCAGGGTTCCATTGGTTAAACCTTTGCTCGTGCTGCCTTTGGACCCCTGAAGAATTGATGCCACCTGGTGGGCGCGGCCAGAGAAAGCGTTCAAACGTATGTTCCCCCCCATAGGCTGTTCCTGATTTTCCGGGCCGAAGAGCGGATTGTGAGTTTTTAAGATTGATGGATATTTTTGCTCCTGATGGGGCTTTATTTTTATGCCCCAACTTTCCAGTAAAGTGTGTTGTCTCTTCAGGGCCTCTACCAGGTTTGAGCTGGAGAAAGTTAGCTCCGTAGTTTCATTTTTCTCCTCCGGATCCGGCGGAAGGAAGGAAATGGTCTCAATGTCTGTAGTTTGTATCCCTTCCAAACCTGGGATGTTTGCGCAGAGTGTTAAGATGTTGCCACGGTTGAGATTGTCCCACTTACCCTGTGAGGTATATTCAGGGTACAACATTATTTTCCGCTCCTGAGATGTTGTTTGAACTGGGTTATTGGCAGCATTCGCGTCCTTACAGGTTTTATCCTGGATGCTAATGAGTGGTGGCTGTCCCGCCCTGGGCAAATTGATGAATGCCTGATTTATTGGCCCAATTATTTGTTGAGATGCTACCACAAGGGGAGGGCTAAATGGTCTAATGTGAAGTGACCAGTCCCCAGCCTGCTCAGGTTTAAGGCCAAGAGTGCCTTGGGGAGCACACTGAGGGGTTTCCGCCTTTACGTTGGTCTCTGATGATTTATTAGCGGCTGATGGCGCTGAAGTCACTCTGCTCAATGTGGACTTTATGTGAGCAGAGGGCTGATAAGTTGTTGGGCAAGACTCTCGGTCACTTAGGGAGACTTGATTTGCTTCCCCATCGCATTGTCCTTGCGAGTGGAGCGTATGATTTTGTAGTTTCCATGCCCGGGCTGGATGGGAGGGTGTAAGGGGAGCCAGCATGCCCATGTCTATTGCCAAATTAGTGGAATGGAAGGCTTCCGCAGATGACTCAAATTTCCCTGTTGTCGTAGTTATGGATGCCGGCTGGGTCACTTTCTGCATCTCGATGTGACCGGGTCTCCCATTGACGGGCAGGAGCCATTGCCGAATTGGATTGGTGGAGTGGGATTGGTTCTTACTCTTTTTGTTGAGTTTTCTTAATTTTTTCTTATTTTTCCTGGATAGTTTTTGAAGTTCTGGACTAGCCAGTTTAAAGGTGTGATGTGAGTCTTTATTGTTGGTATGAGTCAGGATGGCAGTTGATCCACTCGCGTGGGTTGTCACTGAAGGTACCGAACCCGTGATCACCACCGTTGTACCAAAGGGTAAATTAAGTGTAGGGCTTAGGAGGGATGTCTCGGCAGGCAATGCAGGTTTCTCTTCAGCAGCCTCTGGTCTTCTAATCTCTCTTTCTCTCTTGTTTCCTCCATTTGACCCCCATTCTGTCTGTGGTATTTGGTGGACATAGAGAAAGAACACTCTAGAAACTCATAGAATGGGGATTGTCGGCCCTCAGTTTCTTTTTATGATACGCATGGCTTGGAGTGTTAATGTACAAGTACTTAATTTGTGCCAGTGGTTGCAGGTGAAGCCCACCACCACCTATTTTAGGGGGCCAGCACTTGTTTTAACTCATCACAATTTGACGCAAAGCAAGAGAAAGAAAAACAAAAAAGGAGGATAGATGGGGGAAGAGAAGGACGGAAGAAACGGTTACAAACAAAGATAGCAAAAGTGAAAGAGAAGCTACAAGAGTGAGCTGAAGGGAATGTCCGGTGGTGGATTAAAGAAGCATGAGGTGGCACTGAGGCTATGCAGCCTTTGTGTTTTGCACCTCTGACATTCTGTAGCTTTGACCAGCCCTTTGGGCATCAGCACTTATTCTTTTAAAAATCAAGCACTGAAGTGGGAGTGAGGAAAGCTTCATGAAAAGGGAGGAAAGGCCTTTGTTTTGGAGGAAGAGCAATGTTCAATACTGGCCATATGACAGATGGGAGTAAATAGAAAAGCTGTGATCTAACAGTCGGGGAAGAAAGATAGGGAAACTGGCAAGGGGACAAAAAAAGAGGAAGACTGTATAAGGGGACAGGAAAGAAGGGGTGCTGGGAGGATGACCTTGTAAGGAAAATAGAGAAGGGTAGCAGAATTTTCAGAAGCACTTAGGGCTCACTGCCACATGCAAGAGGGGCTACGGATAGGGTAAATGTAGAAAATCAGAGAGAGAACATGATAAGAGGGCATCCCTTGACCAGGACAGGTGTGGGGAAGGAAGAAAAAGCCATACACGGAGGAATGAGGACTTCTCCCTCCTACTGCGGACATGAATGGGGTATGACATCCAGAGGCGTGGAGATACCCTGAAATAAGGTGCAAGTGACAGACATGGCAGTAAAGGAACAGATAAGAAGAGAAAGGTAGGAGTATAACTAGGTTTCAAGGCTGAGAGGAGAATGGTAGAGAGTCAGAAAAGGGAGTGAGGAGGGACAAAACAGTATGGTGAAAAAATGAGAAAGGGATTTTCCATATTAACTTTATATCATCGTGCAGGTACCACTGGCTGCCCCATATCCCAAACATAGAAAGTTAAAGAGGGTTGGAATATTTTTCAATCTGTATCAGAATTTAGAAAATGGGTCTCAAAGCAGGTAAATGCACACATTATTACGAATCTGTGAACAATAAAGTATGTAGTAGTGAGTATGAAGTTGACTGAAGAAGGTAAGTTGGAAGGACAATTTGTGAAGGTTCATTTCAAGAACTTGATGTTTTATTCATTAGGGGGTATCATTCTTATGAAATCGGATGGGAAGTTCAGACTAATGCATCACATATAGAAGGCAGATGATGTCTGTGCAGGACTTTATCTACACAGCAGACTTGTCAGAGTTGACTCAAATGTAGACTTAGGGTCTTATTACAAGCTTGTTGGTCTTCCAATGGAACCACCACTGCGGCGGTCCCAGGAAACTGCCAAGCCCATGGTTAGCCCACCCGCTTGATTATGACTTTAATCCAGGGCAGGCGGTGTGGCGGCGGTCTCACAGCGGCAGATTTGTTAGGCTCATAGGAGACCCTCAACAGCGTACCGCCACTGTGAGAGTGCCTGCAGAATGTTCCTGCATGGTGTGCCTTGCACCATGTTGTGCATGCCAAACCGTGCTGGAACGAAGGTGCAATTCCAGGTGGGCACAAAATAAGCCGCCGCATGCACCCCCAGGTCCAGATTCACCTGGGAATGCTGTTAGGGCCCCCTTACTGGCATGTCTGCCACCTTTTCACAGCAGTGGATGTGCAGGTCGTTATGTGCTCGGCTGTGCCAGATTCAGCACCACTAGCATATTCAGACCTTTTGCAGACCCCTACCGCAGTGGGATCTTTGATCCCAATGGAGGCAGCGATCCTGTGGTGGTCCTACCGCCACACTCGGTATACGGCGGATGGGTGGTGGTAGTCGGACAGCCACCGCAAATATGGCGGTCCCAGAAATACTGCACTCATAATAAGGCCCAAAGCCATTGAGTTGGTGATGGAGTGACAGGTGTGTTCTGAGCTGGTAAAATGGGCCTTTAGCTCAGCTTCCTGGCTCTTCCCTGTTCAGCACCCTGTTAGTACTGATTTTCTAGACACTTCTACTCGAAAGGGAGGAGTAGATAACATATCAATAAATGTGTATATGCCAGACATTTTCAGCATAGAGAGTTCAGCAGAACAGATAAGTAAAAAAAGACAAGTGGTAAAAGGAATATGTTCCAGCACAGGTCAGACATCTGTGGTGTCACTGTTATTGACCTGCTCTGGGTCCAAAGGTGAGCCCCAGCAGTCAACAGCAAAAAGGGAGATGCTCTAAATGCAAATCAAAAATCCTCGATTGGGGGAAACAGTATGAGGACAACATTTAAATTACAGCACAACTCATATTAACTGACAGAGCCACACATAGGACTTGCCTCCATTCTCCACTTGGTTTTCTGGGTATAAAGCCTAATATCATTTTTGTTTGACCTTTTTCTATCTGGTCTTTAACCTAATCATAGCTCTAATAACATAAACTGTATTTAAAGCCACCAAGGCATAAGCAATGCTGAGTGCCATTCAAACGCACCACACTAGAAAATACACGATGATTCAGATTGGCTGGTGCTGAGGATTTTACTTTCAACTTAAATTCTCACCATGTATTTGTTTATTTCTCCCAATGTCTTCTCTCATAATGCATAACTTTATTTTTGGCCAACAGCAGATCAGGGCATGAAGCCATTTCGAGTACTATCCAGTTATTCATATTTTCTGAGAAGTGTAAGAGATGGATGAGACCCTAAGAGACTGCTGTGAACATTTACCGAGATTTACTATTCTTTGACACAAGGCAACATGTATAAAGATCTGCATGCTTTTATCTTCGTAAATGACTTGTTGTTCATTCCCCCATACAATTGACTATGGAGCCATCACTAACATCAATGTGGATACTTTGGTGTCTGAGTTTAATGTGACAAGCGATTGTGGTACATGTCTGTCACCTATGTCACTTGCACTGTAGAAGATTCCAGAACATTATGGAAGAGACTAGAACAGTGGTACCTTGTGGTCACAAAGTTTTAGATAGTAGACTGAAGTGCCTATGTGCGCCTTAACTGGCAGTTGGTATGCTATTGCTGAGGTGTATGGAATACACCTAATGCTACTATTCATTCTCTGGTCTGCTTGTTGCATAATCCTTTTATCTTGCATCGGATACTGGCGTCAAGAACAGGATATGTTTTGCATTGGACACTAGCAAGGAGGATGAGATAGGTACAGGCTAAAGGGTGTTAAAGGGGTCACCAGGACTGCAGCACTATTTGTGCCACCCTCAGTGACCTGAGTAAAAGAAGTCAGCCTGCCTGCCAATGCAGCCTGCATGAGCAGCTCTCCTGCTCGAGATCGACCCTGTACATACCATGTGTGACAGGGTCACCTCACTACCTTAATGTAAGTTAACCACCCCTATGGTAGGCCTTCTATAGCCCAGGAGGCAGGGTACATTATATTAATGGTGTGGACATGTGTGTGCAAGCATATATCCCCAATAGTGATCTTTCCATTAGAGATCACTGTAAGTGAACGGCAGTCCATAGATTAACAAGGACTGGCTACAGGATGACACAGAGGTAGCCAGCTCCATTATGGTACAACCTAATTTGGTCATGTTTGATATCAAACACTGTGCTTTTTCAGCCCTGACTCGATCCTAGTGCCGAGTGGCATCCTTATAGGTTGCCTCCAAGATGTCTCAGTCTCCCTGTACTTTGGCGGGCTTTCCGAGTTGATTGCGGCCAAGTCTTCCCTCCTGCTGGGAAGTGCTATAACTCCCAGAGGATGGAGACAAAAGGCATGGGCAGGAAGGTAGTCACAACTCCACCCTCCCAGGATGGCTAGTGAATGACACATCAAGGGGATGAGCCTCAAAGGTCCCACTACCTCTGATATGCAAGTGACTTGTCACCCAATGGAGACAAAGACCCCCACCCCTTCGCCCAGGCACTCGTGTTTGCTAGCAGGTGGTAAATTAGATATTCAGTAGGTGTACAACCTCCAAAGGCTAGCCACACCTCAAGGGTGGGCTAGCTGGTCTGGACAGCCAACGATGGCTCTGGGTAGTTTGGTGACATACACCCCCCACCCTGGATGTGGTCACCTCAGGTTCAGATTAGCCGCAGGATCAGTAGCTCATTGACTACTGACCCTCAAACCTCTAAATGTATGATTTAAGGGGCACCCCTGGCACTAGAATTCCAGATCTGCTCTGAAGAAGAAAGACAAAGAAGAGACCTGTGTCTGCACAAGGCAAGCATCTACAATAAAAAGGCATGAAGCTCTGCAACTGTGGCCCCCCTTCCACCTGCTGGACTGCGACTCGACCCGGACCAGAGACCAGTTCCAAAAGGAAGGAGTGAGGAACTTGCAATTACTTTCTCTATACCATGCGCATAATCGATATTTTATAATTAGCATGCTGTATCTAAATGTTACCTTATATGTACGTAAACATTAGCATAAAACCATCTGCCATATTTTAGAACTCCATCTTGCACCACGTCCCGCATTTTACACTTTCTTAGCCTGACCAGCGCCATTTTGTGGCCTTGCTGGAAGCCTTACACTAACAGACCACACTCGTCCCTTTCCCTCTGTCAGCGTTCTCCTGAGAAATAACCCAACTGTTGCAGAATTGCTGCTTCAGCTCGTTAGGCCTGTCATGGTTGTAGGTAGCAGAGGAAGGCCTGATAAGCACATTCCAGGAGGGAGCAGAGTGGGCTGTGCCGGAGCCGGCAGAAGGGAGTCACCCATTCGACCTTGCTAAACTGAGATGAGCTAAACAAAGAGTTCTTTGTGTGCCTTATATGGTCTTTTCCTTTCTGCACCAACCTGTACCAGCTTGTATTTTTCCATGTTGGGCCATGGTTTCGCCAATGCAACTGTATATATGTGATGTTCTGACAATGTGCCAGCAGTCTTCTTGGCGGACCTTGTGGGGTTAGGTCGCAAGGAGCTCCTCTGGCAGAGTTTTGTGTGTCTAATAAATGCTTGGACCTTCTACACTGCCAACTGACTAATTATTGGTAATGGGAATGTGATTATTGGTGAATATAACTATAATTGGGAGGTGGTAAATAATTTTCGGTACTTCAGTTGGCGACTCCGCCGGGACTCCGCGTTGGGGTCGTCCCTCTGTATTTCAGAGAGCAATAGGGACATTGAAAGGTGTGCTCTAGATCAGGGGGGAATTGCAGAATAGACCAACGAAGATTTGGGGTTTTGCTCTGCCCTCCCGGTCGCGAGGACCTCAGCTGCTAGTGGCCCCACGCCGGAGTCCTTCGGGTGTGACCTGAGAACCGGCCACATTGGCCCTACCGAGAGTTGGCAGTGAAGAACGTGCCATCAGACCTGTGTGCACCAGGTGAGTGTTTTGTCTTGTCTTGTATCGGATTCTGGACTTGGTACTTGGCATTTGGTGACTTGTGGTCACGGAGATACTCTGAATAGAGGGTCTGGCGGGGCAACGTTGAAATTGCACGTGCAGACGCCTCTTGTTTGATCTGTGTAGAAAACTGGAGATAGTGACTATACGCCTTTCGTGGGGACTGCGGTTCTCACTCGGCCGGATTGTTCTCGGGAACGCCGCCAGTTGAGATTGGGTAGCGCTCGGACAGATCTGAAGCGGCGCTTGAGAAAGCGGGCTTAGCCAGCATAGTCCGGTAGGTGAACCATGAACACTGTTGGATGGCCTGTAGACTGGTCTGTGGTTTAGAAACCTGTGTAGACTATCTCCAGGCAGTCTAAGGATACGACTGTTATTGGAAAATGTTCTTTGCAGCCTTGGATATTTGAAAGAGTTCTCCATAGGTGGTAGTCGACGGGCTCCACCTTTTGCAGCATTAGCATTGTTGTACTTTGTTTTATCTGTTTTGTGCTATACGAAAAGTTCAGTGTTGTTGTCTTATGTCAAGTAGAAAGGTTATAATTCTGCAATACGAGTGTGACTTTGAATGGAAACATGGCCATGTGAATGAGAGAACTGTGAATTAATTGTATTTGATTCTGTATTCTGTGAATAACATTCGATTTCCTTTCAGCTCACGGAGAATAGAGAAGGAGAAATGCCGTGCTTTAGTAAATTATGCTTTGGCTGTATCCACCGAGAGAGCGTGAGGTTAGACGAAAGTCAACCTGCCCCTCCGGAAGGGACGCCCAGCCACGATATGTATTGCAAACATGGTATTGGCCCCCGTTTCTTTAATTCCTTGTGGCATAAGTACACTAAGGATAACGTCGAATTACAGTGGCCAAAAACTGGATCCTTTGATGAGAAAAAGATTCAGTATTTACAAGAGCGCCTCTTTGTCAAACGTAGCCGACAGGCCATGTTCGACACTCTTAACAAATGGCAGAAAGAGGCAAAGAGAAGACGTACTAGGTCAGAAAAATTGCTCAAGATACAGCAAGGGCAAACTCTAACCCAGAAAGCCATTGAGCATGACAAAAATAGAACAGAAAAAAATATTGAAAAAGAAGATAGGCGATTTAGGTTGCAAGTGGATAAGAGCTATGTAACGCGAAATCAAGCTGAGGATGAGATTGAGGATCTACTAGACAAAAGGCCTCCCCCACCATATGCCCCGCAGCGCATATATCCAGCGGTCCCTGTTCAAACGGCGGCTGTGCCCCAAGCATCCGCGCCGGAGGAACGAGGCTCTGTCACCCCTAAGCATGATGACGGCACCCTATCCCCCTCTCCGGGGTACCTGGTTACCCTTGTCCCTGACTCTAGACAGACCCTACCATTTCCTCGCGTGCAATTGAGCGTCCAGAGCCCCGTGGGGGTCTCCCATTCGGCCAGCACTACTCCCGGTATGGCGGAACAGACCCCGAGAGGGGCATCCGGAGGGTTGGATGGTAAAAGATTATTCACTAGATCGTCTGTGGCATATGGTGAGAAGGAAGTATTAGCAGATCAGGCTGTCCAATGGATAAGGAATGATGCATATACAGTAGAAGACATATGGAGTACAGTAAAAGATTTAGAGCCGGTAATGCAACAGCACGTAATATTCCAAATGTCTAATTCCCTTATTTGGTCTTGGGAGGTTAGCTTCAATAACGGGAGCGCCCCTCAAATACTGTATGAGATTCGAGACTGGGCTTACAGATTTAATTTGGCCCCACAAGAAGTGTACAAAAATGTAGTCACCTTGGTCCAGTATCGAGGAAGGTTGTTCTTAAAAACCCTCAGTGGACTTCTGAGCACCCACTAACTCAGTGGACTTCGCAGCACCCCATGCGAGAGGTCCATCCCATTTATCATCCCGAGGTTCCTGAACTGCGTGATGATAACCAAGTCATTACTAGGCAACGGGTGGATGCCCGATTCCAGGAACAATGGGTGTACACTCCATGGAAAAGGAGTGAGGTCCTTTCCCTAAAATCCCAGCTGCACGACCCCCGAAAGAACCCTACCGCCTATTACAAGGAATTGACCGAAGCAGCGGCCTCTGCCGTAATGACGTTAGCAGATGTCGAGCTATTCTTTGGACTGCTTGTGCCCGTTGATATATGGCGGCAGGTGCATGACTCTGATCATGCTGAACTGGGCGGGACATGGGACGAGTTACGAGGGTGGGATCGGGATCGTAAACCAGGGGACAAGCCTAGGAATGAAATAACATCCCTGCCTGCAAAAATTATTGCCTTTATGCACACTTTGATACCTCCGCGTAAGGTTGACTGGGACAAGCTAACCGCTTGCCGGCAGAAAAAGGACGAGAGTGTGTCCGATTTCTTTACTAGATTTGAAGGAGTTTTCATTGACTTCAGTGGACAGGATTTAGCTACGGAAGGTGGAATCAGACTGTTTGTGAATAGGTTCGTTACAAACCTGGCTCCGGAAATTTCGGCACGTTTACAGGCGGCAGAGAGTACTTGGCCTACTTCTACCCCTTCCGTAATTTTGAGTATGGCCCAGTACTATGAACATAGAGATAATGAATGTAAAGAGAAGGTGGAAAAGAAAAATAAGGACCTTAAGACTCGGGTATTGTTACAACAGGTAGTCCGGGGACAAGGAGGGGGAAGAGGAGCTAGAGGGCCCATGTCCAGAGGGGCGGGTACAGGCCAAGGCACAGGCGGAGCTCCTACTGTGGGTTTGAACCAGTGCTCCTATTGTAGGGGCACTGGAAAGCACAGTGTCCGCTGCTGCGTGCCCAGAACGGAGCAGTCCAAGGGCGAGGACGAGGACGAGGGGGCCCCGAACGGAGTGATATGCGCAGAGAATACAGATCAGGCAAGTCTGAGCATAATCATTTCGACCGCAATCAGAGCAAACAGTACTATCATGATGACTATGAATATGAGGATCAGGATACGTATATACAAGCATAGGACAGCCAGGGACAGAGTAGGGGCCAAGTGCCGATCCCGGTCAATCAAAAGGGACCCTATGTAAAAGGGGAAGTGATGGGGACTTCTGAGAATTTCCTAATTGACACGGGAGCAATGAATAGTTCAGTTGCTCGATACTTGGTTCCAGGGGCGGCTCTGTCCGGGCAAAATAATGTCTCAGTGGGATTCTCAGGAGTCCCACTTGTCAGCCCTGTCCCCAGACCTCTCCCCTTCTTTTTTTTTTTTTTTTTTTTTTTTTTAAAACCTTTATTTACGAATGCACAATACACAGCGTCTGCCTACAACCCCGCAGGGCCGGCCGCTATGACATAAACAGGCTGAGTGACAAGTAGATTATGAGACAGCACGTTGCCGAAGCAATCCTTCAAGTCCACATTATCGAATAGAGCATAGTATCATACAAGTAGGATAAGAAAGGTTTAATTTTATGTTTTTGTCGAAAAGAACAACAACACACAAACACATGGTATCATAGTGGCAAGGGTCACTGGGGGTGGGGGGGGAAAAGCGCGCGGTAAAAAGGACTCTGGCAAGGGGGGGGCAAGCAAGAGCGGGAAAACAAAACATGTAGTGAAATTGGGAGAGGAACGTAAATCATGGAGAGGAGGGGAGAGGGACCTCATAGTCAAGCGGAGGGGGGCAGATATCCCCGCGATAAGTATTCCACGGAGCCCAAACTCTGGACCACTTCCCTGGACGCCCCCGAGCCTCATACACCGTCTTCTCTCGGAACATGGACCAGTCCATGTTCTCTTTCCAGGCACTGAGCAATGGTAATCTAGGGGAGCCCCAAAGCTGCGCGATGTCCCTCTTTGCGACCATATTGCCCAGGGTAACCCAAAGTGTCTGGGCAGCATTACAATCAGACGGTTCCCACACATTCAACAGACAACGTCGTGCTTCGGGAAGTAGTGGGATCCCAGTGACACGACTCATAACATCATGCACCCTGGACCAATATGCTGCAATCATCGGGCATTCCCACAGAACATGAAGGAAGGTACCATCCATCCCACACCCACACCTGCATCGTCCATCCGAAACCAAACCCATTCGCACCAGACGCACTCCAGTCAGATACACACGGTGGAGGACCTTCAACTGGACAAAGCGAAGCCGTGCCGGAATAGCCACCTCCTTAGGGAAGGACACAGCTGACTGCCAGTCCTCGTCGTCTAATTCAAGTCCGTCAGCCGTCCAGGCAGCCCGGAGCTTCTCGAGTTGGTAAGCTCTGTTGTTAATAAGCTTTTTGTAGATTAAGGAGATGGTACTATCCGGGACGTGGCCGTCTAGAACTCGATCCTCCAAGGGGGAGGATTGCGGAATGTCGGTGCCAGGAGGAAAGACGGAAGACAAGGCGTGCCTCACTTGCATGTACCGGAAGTGCTCTCTGTCAGCAAGCCGGTATTCCAATTTCAACGACTCAAAGGACCTAACCGCGCCCCGTGCCCATAGGTCCTCCACCGTGCTGATCCCAATCATGTCCCATTTCTCAAACCCTTTTGTCTTCCACAGGTTGCCCAACCGTTCCGAATCATACAGTGGCGTCTTACGTGTCAGCCTACCACCCCAGCCCGTGGCCACGGTAGCGTCCCTCCATGCCCGCACCGCACATTTCGTCGGGCCCGTAAGGAGTCGAAAGGGTTTCTTTGAATACAGAGCCCTATTAAAATTGCCACCGGGCAACGATAGCTTATCCAAGGCGAAGGCGGGAGCGGGCTCCGGAGCATAAGTCGCATGGTTGATAGCGCTCAGGTGCGAGGCCCAGTAGTACCGTCTAATATTCGGTAACGCAATACCCCCATCATACCAGGAGAGCGTGAGCTTGGACAAGGCAATGCGGGCACGGCCATCCCAAATCAGTTGTCGCTGTAAACTCTCGACTTCACGGAAGTAGCGAGCTGGAACAGGGTCGAAAAAATTTTGTAGGGCGTAAAGAAATCGGGGCAGCGATATCATTTTAAAGAGAGCCGCCCGGCCCAATGGAGATAGAGGCAAATCGCGCCAACGTCGAACGTCTTGCTTAAGTCTACGGAGCGGAGCATACAAATTTCGCTCGTAGCGGACCGATGAGGTCAAGGATACATAGATCCCCAAATACTTAAAGCCGTCGGCCGCTACCAGAATGGGAAACCTGCGGGGTAGAGGCGGTAGAGTACCAGCAATAACGTAAACACAGGACTTGGCCCAGTTAATGATGAGTCCCGAGTTCTTACCGAAGGACGTAAGAACGTCGAAAAGAACGTTAAGCGACTTCTGAGGGGAAGTGAGATAAAGGAGGATATCATCCGCGTACAAGGAGACACGATCCTCAAGGTCTGGGGACCATCGGATCCCTTTAATAGAGGGTTCCCACCGGAGCCATGCGGCAAGGGGTTCGAGAGCCAATGCAAATAGAAGCGGGGAGAGCGGACAGCCCTGACGTGTGCCACGGCCTAAGGGAAAGGGGTCCGAGCATCTACCATTCACCGCGACCTGAGCAAGAGGCCGTTCGTAAAGGAGCTTGACCCATGCGATGAATTTGGGGCCAAAGCCAAATTTAGCGAGAGCCGCCCATAGGTAGGGCCATTCAATAGTGTCAAAAGCCATTGTGGCGTCCAGGGAAGCGACCACTGCCGGCTCGGCGAGAATTGGAGCTCTCGCGAGAACGCTGTGGAGTCTACGCAGATTGAGGGCCGTGTTCCTATGGGGGATGAAACCGGATTGATCCGGGTGGATCAGGTCGCAAATCACCTTAAGCAACCGATTAGCCAGTACCTTGGCAAGGATTTTGGGTTCAGCGTTAAGGAGGGAAATAGGGCGGTACGAAGCGCAGCGGTCACGAGGTTTGCCGTCCTTATAAATGACGACTATGGTAGCGAGGCGCTGCTCAAGGGGGAGGCAACCAGCCTCAACCGCCTCGAGAAACATGTGACGCAGATGGGCGGCCATCTTGTCGGGACAAAGTTTGTAAAGTTCAATGGGGAGTCCATTGGGGCCCATCGCCTTTCCCGAGCGCAAGGATCGGATAGCGAGGGCAATCTCATCAACCGTAAAAGGGGCCTCCAGGGCCAGACAGTCCTCATCCGACACAGTGGGTAGGGCAATATCACGCAACAGTAGCCTGGAATCAGCCTCATCTCGATCACTAACAGGCGTGTAAACCATCCGGAAGTGGTCCACAAAGCAATCAACAATTTCACCCGGATCAGAGACACTCTCACCAGATTCACGAACAATGACCGGTACAACTCGACTCGCACGTTCAGTCTTATCCAGCCACGCAAGGAGTTTGCTAGCCTTGTCACCCACATCATACAGTCGGCCCAGTTGATTCGCTCGCAACAGTTTAGCAGCATCCGTGACACAGGCTTTATAGTCTGCTTGCTTCAATTCCAGAGTGTGCAGCAGTGCAGGCGTGTCATTCCCACCCAGCTCAGTTTCAAGCGCAGTAATTTCGGTTTCAAGAGCAACAACAGCCTCCCTCTTCACCCTACGTTCTGCGGCAATGAAAGATAGGGCGGAACCCCTAATAACCGTCTTGAAGGCCTCCCAAAGAACAGTGGGGGAAGTGACCGAGCCCACATTCTCAGCGAAGTAGCAATCTATTGCCTTTATCAAATCTGAGCGGAGCCGGGGGTTCCGGAAATGCCAGGAAGGAATCGGGGGGACCCTGTTGCCAAGTAGACCACCCACAGAAATCGTAATCAGCAAGGGGGAGTGGTCCGAGATACCCCGGGGAAGATGTCGCATCTCCCGAACAGTGGACAGTGTGGAGGCCAACATAAAAGAATAATCGATACGGGAGAGACTACCATGTGCACCAGAGTGAAAGGTGTATTGCTGGAGTGTGGGGTGTAGTGAGCGCCAGACATCTACCAAGCCAAAAGTATCAGCCATCTCACTGAGCCACATCTGGGACTGCAACAATACCCTAGGGGGAAGTCGGTCACATTCACCGGACATTACAGAATTGAAGTCTCCGCCCAGGATCAACAATCCGTCCGGAAGCCCAAGGAGAGTCCTGCCAAGATCGGCATAAGTGGTAGCCTGCAGTCCCGGGGGGATATAGACAACAACAAACACGATCTGTTTACCCTCCCACCTCCCAGAAACAGCAGCATACCGCCCACGGTCATCAAGGATAACCTCGTCAATAGCGAGAGCAAGGGAAGACTTTATCATGATACCCACACCCCGGGAACCTGAAGTAAAACCAGCATGTGCAACCAGGCGATAACCCCGGCGGTCCAAGGCCTTGCAAGCATTTCCAATCAAGTGGGTCTCCTGAAGGAATACCACATCTGGGGTGTGGCGCCTCAAGAATTGCAGTACAATGCCCCGCTTGATCCTATCACCCAATCCATTTACGTTCCAAGAAAGAACCCGCATTTCACCCCCCCCATTGCGACAAAGACATTCCACCCCCACCCCCCAGCAGAACCCACGGATCAAAGTCATTGCAAAATGTGAAATACCATGAAAACCAAGACAGAACAAACTAAACGAAACACAACCCAGTCCCCAGAAACCAACCCCAAAACCAAATCCCGTTACAACACCCCCCTCCCTGCACCCCTGCTGACTAAAAAGCCACCCCCAACTGCAGTGTGCCTGTCGCCCCATATTATCTACACAAAGAACCCCCCGAGGAGGAAGGGAGAAATCACCCGTTCCCGCACCGCCACGGGCAGTACAATAAAGCACGAAGTTAATTTACAAAGTACAATGCATAGTCTCAATCAGAACCTCTGGGGCCCCATATTACTCCTGGGCCGTTGCACCACCTTCAGCACCACCAGGGCCTCCGCTTCCAGAGTCATCTGCCGGCAACGAGTCCAACCAGTCGGCAGCACGTTCAGGCTGATCAAAGAAGTACAAAAAGGAGGTAGACCCTTGGTGGGGCTGAAGGGGGGCTGGGTCATATAAACTTGTACTCCACAAAGAAATGCCCCCTCTTCAAAATCAATTATTCAAAATTATGGACCAAACACACTTATTTTAGTCCGGTCCGGTATATTTATTTATACCCTTCACTCATATTTTTTGAAATAATTTTTTTGAAAATGGCAGGGAAAGATAACTCTATACAAACAAATAACCACGAAAAACCTTATAGAGTTATTTGACAAAAACAAGAATTCACAATTATACAAAATTATAAAACAATGAACATAAACAATACATCCAACATTAGATTGTAATATTTAGGCAATATAGAAAATCAATTAGAATGCAATTACTGACATCCAAAATACACTTGCAAAGTTAAGCAATGTATGAAAACACATTCATCAAATTTTCTTTATGTGAACAAGAATGCGATCACTACATTCAAAGAGCAAAAAAGAGATATGTATCACTATTCTTCAAAGACCGCTCTGGTTGTTATAGTTCGCTCTTGCTGAAATAGCCGACGCGTTTCAAGTTTGGACTCTTAGTTTCCAAACCATCTTCAGGGCTTTGTATTACTCTGTTGGGATGTAAAAAACATAGTTTGTTTACAACCACTTAGCCTCTAATCTAGAAAAATCAACCGTTTGGATAAAAGGTTGTACCTGTGTGATACTTAGTTGTTATTGCTTTCTATCACTGGGCACAACTCTGTCCTTTAACTGTACAGCTGGGCGCTTGGCTCCAAGAATGACAGTCTGTGAAACAAACAACATTTGGTCGTTTATCACTTTATTTAAAATCATGAAAACAGAAACTGCCTGATAGTGTTTTTAAACAAGTTTGCGTACCTTAGACCTTGCTATCTTGCGTTGCACCAGGGGCAGGCAATGTCTTTGTTCTCTGTTCGTGCGCACCTAATTGAATAATACATGTCCAAGTGTTTGTACCCTCGCACTACAACAGTTAAAATAGGGTTGTCTAAAACCGGGTTATGTATTATTCAATTAGGTGCGCACGAACAGAGAACAAAGACATTGCCTGCCCCTTTTGTTATTTATAGTAATGTCTTTGAAGACCTGAATGTCCTTTTGGATTTTGTCAAGAAGAGTCTTAGCATCAGTGACCGCTGGATTATCTGCAATAGCTTTTGTTAACTCTTCAATTTCCTCTAATTCCTTTTTACACAGTCTTTGTGCCGTCTCAATGGTATGCACCATCAAGTCTCGGCTGCATTTAGTATTAATGAAGCTGAATCCCTTTTTATATTCAGCGTCGTCAGTGAAAATCACTGGTATGTTCTTGACCTGGAGTCCCCAGGGAATGGTGCCGCCCTGTAGGTGTTTTAGCAAGAAATAGCCATGTAATTCCGTTCTTACATGTTTTTTACAAAGTCTTGTGAGCTTTTCCGACTCGTTCTGTTGTTTGGCAGTAGTACTTAAAGAAATAGATCCAAACGGAGCAGAGGCAATAAGAGACTTAATATGACTGCAAAAGTTTGAAAAGTTTGAAATACGAAAAGGACATTAAATCATTTAAAATAGAACAAGTATACCCATTTTTGAAAGAGGAATATTACACTCAGGTTGAGTCACGCAGGGCGTTGAACGAATATCAAGGTAGATCCAGAAACCGATTTACCACCTTCTCTGAGACTTCGTCATCAGATTTTTCTGACCCTGATTCAAGAGGGAATAATTCACGTAAACAGGTTGCTTTTTTAGACAGGGGCCATCAAGGAAGAACAAAGTCCAAAGTCCCGTGGCAGATGAGAACGCGCAAACGGTTCTACCAATCATAAGCTACCCCGATACAGTGGTCAATCTTTCTGATCGCATACTGACAAAACAGGAAGAATCCTTACTCAATCTTGGCCTTAAATTCGTTCCTTGTAAACGAACAGACTACACGAAATTGAAGATAGAAACCCTTGAGTTTTGTAGGAAACTGAGATTAAAAGCTTTTTTCTTTAATCAACCGGCTATCCAAGACACCGAGGCAACTGGATTAAGAAATAAATCTAAGTTTGTCCCCTACCAGAATATTCCCAAGCAAATACAAGCATTTGAACAAATCATGCTTTCTTCAATAAACAAAATGGAAAGATCTAAGAAGTATGTACCTCCCAATATTAGCAAGGGAGAATTACAAGCAATATGTAGTCTGAAGGAAGACCCCTCACTTGTCATAAAACAGGCGGACAAGGGGGGAGCAGTTGTCATCTGGCCCCGCGATAAATATGTCGCAGAGGGATTGAAACAAGTCAACAACACTGAATGGTACCGAGCACTTAATGAAGATCCAACAAAACAGATCCAAGGATTGATCACCCAGGTGTTAATTCAAGGGAAAGAAGAAGGCTTCTTGGGTAGCAAAGAATTTGACTTTTTGAATAAAAAATTCCCACGAATACCCGTCTTGTATTTACTGCCCAAAATACATAAGAACCTAGCGGAACCACCAGGGCGCCCAATTGTTTCGGGCTGCGATTCCTGTTTAGAACCACTATCCAAATATGTGGATGTCTTTTTAAAGCCCTTTTTGACGGAGGTCAAATCGTATCTCAGAGATACTACAGATTTTTTAAATAAAGTCGAAGGTGTCTCCTTTGACCCAACTATACAGATAATGGCAACTATGGACGTCACGTCCCTGTATACACAGATACCTCAAGAAGAAGCTCTGGAGGTAATTGAATTTTATCTTGAGAAAAGGGACAAGCCACACCGAGTGCCAACTAGTTTCATTTTAAAGCTTGCAGCAATAGCTTTACAAAAGAATTATTTTTTGTTCAATGAACAATTCTATATGCAAACCAAGGGCACTGCCATGGGGTGTCCTTATGCCCCAGAAATGGCAGTGTTGTATATGGCACAGTATGAGTCCCTATTTGTCGAGAATAACAACCCCTATAAAAGCAACATCATACAATGGTGGCGATACATAGACGATGTCTGGCTCCTGTGGCAGGGGAGCCAGACTGATCTCGTGGCGTTCCATGATTGGATCAATAACAGACATAGAGACATTAAATTCTCTATTGAGACAAGCACCACCAAAATGACATTCTTGGATGTAGAGGTCACCTGCGAGGATGGTAAATTAAAGACATCCTTACACAAAAAAGCCACAGATAGAAACACCATTCTACACCACAAAAGCTACCACCCTAGGAGCTTGAAGGCCAACTTGCCGTACGGTCAAATGTTGCGCATTCGGAGAAATTGCTCCAACATAGCTGACTATGATCATCACGCCCAAAATTTTTGCGGCGAAATGATCCATAGAGGGTACCCACGGAAATTGTTGAAAAATTCCCTCAAAAGGGCGAGATGTACCCCTCGTGAAACCCTGTTGAAGGTGAAAGAAAAGAAAGAACTAGACAGACCGGTTTGCGTTACAACCTTTGGGCCTGACACGCATAACCTAAGACAAGCGGTGCTCAAAAATTGGCACCTGCTAGAGAATCTAGAATGCCCATTCGCGCGTCCCATCTTCGCATATAAAAAGAATAGAAGTGTGGGCCAACAATTAGTGAGAGCAGATCTCCCAAAAATTCAGCCAAAACATGACCTTCGAGCCCTTTGGGACATGAAACCATTGGAGGGACATCACAGATGCGGCAATTGCGTTGCATGTGGTAGCACGGTTGAGGGTATCGAGTTTGAACACCAGGGAACTAAGTGGCGACACTTAGATTTCTCAAATTGTAAAACCCGGAATGTGATCTATGTGATCGTTTGCCCGTGTAAAAAAATTTACATAGGCAAAACAAACCAGCAGGTAAACCTACGAATAGGACAACATAGGTCGCGAATTAGGAAGAAAGTACTTACAGCGCCTATGGTGGAACACTTCATTGAGATGTCACATAATGAGACCGACTTTAAGTGGTCTGTCATCCATACAATGAGTAACGTTCAACGCCCTGCAGACATTGACAGGATGCTACTGGAGAAGGAAGCATACCTTATCTTGAAATTTAATTGCACAATGACCGGATTGAATAATATGACTGAATTGTCAAGAATCTGAGACTTTTCATCATACCGCTTGGATATCTCAGTACAAAGAGAATCACCTATGTAAAGTTCTTGTTTCGCTAAAAAACATCCCTGCGCCTTACAATAACCATGACAACTATTGTGCACAAAATATACCCTTTAATTCATTTATTCCACCAGAATGCAGGCGTTCAATTGCCAAAGACACTACAACTCCCACAATGCAATGTAAGGAATTTACAAGTAAGCCCCTTTTTAAAGGGCTCGGAGTGGCACCGTCATTCGAATTAAAGGTACAGTTTGCAATCCAAGTGTTTGTACCCTCGCACTACAACAGTTAAAATAGGGTTGTCTAAAACCGGGTTATGTATTATTCAATTAGGTGCGCACGAACAGAGAACAAAGACATTGCCTGCCCCTGGTGCAACGCAAGATAGCAAGGTCTAAGGTACGCAAACTTGTTTAAAAACACTATCAGGCAGTTTCTGTTTTCATGATTTTAAATAAAGTGATAAACGACCAAATGTCGTTTGTTTCACAGACTGTCATTCTTGGAGCCAAGCGCCCAGCTGTACAGTTAAAGGACAGAGTTGTGCCCAGTGATAGAAAGCAATAACAACTAAGTATCACACAGGTACAACCTTTTATCCAAACGGTTGATTTTTCTAGATTAGAGGCTAAGTGGTTGTAAACAAACTATGTTTTTTACATCCCAACAGAGTAATACAAAGCCCTGAAGATGGTTTGGAAACTAAGAGTCCAAACTTGAAACGCGTCGGCTATTTCAGCAAGAGCGAACTATAACAACCAGAGCGGTCTTTGAAGAATAGTGATACATATCTCTTTTTTGCTCTTTGAATGTAGTGATCGCATTCTTGTTCACATAAAGAAAATTTGATGAATGTGTTTTCATACATTGCTTAACTTTGCAAGTGTATTTTGGATGTCAGTAATTGCATTCTAATTGATTTTCTATATTGCCTAAATATTACAATCTAATGTTGGATGTATTGTTTATGTTCATTGTTTTATAATTTTGTATAATTGTGAATTCTTGTTTTTGTCAAATAACTCTATAAGGTTTTTCGTGGTTATTTGTTTGTATAGAGTTATCTTTCCCTGCCATTTTCAAAAAAAATATTTCAAAAAATATGAGTGAAGGGTATAAATAAATATACCGGACCGGACTAAAATAAGTGTGTTTGGTCCATAATTTTGAATAATTGATTTTGAAGAGGGGGCATTTCTTTGTGAAGTACATGATCAAAGAAGTAGGCACGTTCTCGAAATTCGATCCGTAGTCGGGCCGGAAACAACATGGCGTATTTCAAGCCCCGATCTCTCAAACGACGCTTCACTCCAAGGAAACCCGATCTTTGTCGCTGCACTTGGGGAGTGAAATCAGGATAGATGGAGACAGAGTTATTGTCGTATTTCAAAGGGCCGTGCTTACGGGCGGCCTGGAGGATAGCGTCTCTGTCCCGGTAGTGAAAAAGTCTCGCAATGATAGGCCTCGGTGGGTTTCCTGGCTTCACTTGTCCTCCTGGAAAACGATAGGCGCGCTCTACGGCAAGGAACTTACTGAGCCCTGCCGGAGCAAGTTGAGCGACAATAAGTTCCTCGACCAACAGGTCGGTCGATACTGCACCATCACATTCCGGCACTCCGACTAGGCGTATGTTGTTCCGCCTGGCCCTGTTGTCATAGTCCTCCATCCGCTTGAGCAGCAAATCGTGCGAGGCACGCAGATTACCAATCTCAGACTGCGCCTCAGCCATGTCCGTCACCAGACTCGACGTTTTAAGATCCAGAGCCTTCACCCGCTCATTTGTTTTGGCTAAGTCGGCCCGAATAAGAGTTACATCCACCGCCACCGTGTCTATTTTGGACACTACGGCTTCGAATTGCTGACTCATATCGGTCTTAAGTCCAGTGATGGCAGCCAAAAGATCTTGGAGCGATACTTCCGAAGAGGACGGCATGTCCGTTTGAAGTCCTTCAGCACCCACACTCGAGACCCCGGGGGAGCCTCTCGGCTGGGTGTAGCGTTCGATCATATTAGACTGGATCGATCCCCCCCGGGTTGCAGCCTTCCGGCGTTTTTCAGCCTCCGCTTTCGTTGCCATCTCGCAGTCAATGTTGGGCAAGTAGCCAGGAGAAACGGCGAGAAGGAGGAAAAATCCCGAAACTCCGACGTGCCAGTGAAGTGAGAGTATCGCGGCCTCCGTGCCAGTCCTGCGGAGGAAAGTGTGGGCTGTGAGGGCAGCGGGCGAAGGCAGGGTAGGAGGAGACAAGAACAATGAGGCTGGAAACCGAAAGGGAAAGCAGTACACCTCCGGTGGGCCAGATGCCAGGCAGCCGTTGTTGTTCAATTACGGGTCGGCCACAGTGGGTAGCCGAGTCCCCGGTCGCGCCCGTGGGCAGGCCAAAAAGTTGCAGATGTCAGAAAAATGGTCCCCAGGGTCCGTTTTCGACCAAAAAAGGATCGTTGGTATCAGTGAAGATATAGCTGCAAAAGCCCGTCGAAATGACCAGGATAGGTGAAGGATAGATAAAGAAGGGCGGCGCGGGTCTCGGGAGCTCTCTGCTCACGCGACCATCTTGGATGCCCGCGTAGCTCCTCCTCCACCTCTCCCCTTCTTAATTGGTCCTGCCACTATTGACACCCCTCTTTTGCTGACTTCACATTGTGGAGAGAACTTACTGGGTCTGGACATGTTGAAAAAATTAAATGCGACAATACATTGTTCTGCTGATGGGGTTTGTTTGACAATTCAACCCAGCACTGCCCACATGAAACAGTGTTTTGCCAAAAATGAACCCCTTCCCCCAGAGTTCGATGGCATCCCAGCCACGCTTTGGGCAACGGGGGATGCTGATGTGGGTAAGTTGGATATCCCCCCGGTTCACATCACGCTGAAGCAAGGTGCGAAAATGCCGCGCTTCCCGCAGTACAAAATAGCACCTGCAGGGGAACGGGCTTTGTTGTCGATTATTCAAGATTTGATCGACAAAGGAGTAGTGGAGGAAACAGCTGCTAACGTTTGTAATAGCCCTATTCTTCCGATTTTGAAAAGGAGTTCTGATTCTGGTGAAACGGGTCAGGGTGCTGCTTATCGTTTTGTGATTGACCTTAGAGCTGTCAACAAAATTGTGGTACCACAGTATCCTGTGGTAACAGACATCACCACGATCCTTACCAAGATTCCACCGACTGCCCAGTACTTTTCGGTCATTGATCTGAAGAATGCTTTCTTCAGTATCCCATTCATCCTGATAGCAGACAGATTTTCGGATTCTCGTTATCTGGGCGCAGTTTCCGCTTCTGCCGCGCACCTCAAGGCTATACTGAAAGTCCGAGCATATATAGTCAAGCCCTTAAGGCTCTATTGGATGACCTGGACTTGCCGGAGGGCAACGTCCTTTTGCAGTACGTGGATGACTTACTGATTGCCTCGGACACAGAAGAAGGTTGCAAAACTGCGACCGTTAAACTACTGCACCATTTAGCTGCGAAGGGAAATAATGTATTGTTGTCCAAATTTCAATACTGTCGACAGGTGGTGACCTACCTTGGTCATCTACTATCGAAGGAGGGTAGACGACTAACACCTGAACGAATTACTACTATTGCTAAAATGTCTGTTCCTTGCACGCAACGCGAAGTTTGCGCTTTTCTTGGCATAACCTCTTACTGTCGCCAATGGATACCTAACTTTTCTCTTCTTGCTAAACCCTTGTTGCATCTCACTACTAAGGATGTGCATGAACCCCTCCCCTGGACGGATGAATGTCAGCACTCTTTTGATTCTTTGAAAACTGCTTTATGTTCCGCTCCCGTCTTGGGCACTCCTGACTACCGTAAACCTTTTGTACTATACGAGCGACGGTTGCTCGCTTTCAGTGTTAACGCAGGACTTTGGTGGTAAGCAAAGACCCTGCGCTTGTCTGTCAGCTACATTGGATAATGTCGCAAGAGCACTTCCAAGCTGCCTGAGGGCCACAGCAGCTGTTGCGGTGGCCATCTGACAGTCAGAAGGACTCGTCCTAAATTCTAATATGACAGTGATGGTGCCGCATGCTGTGGACACATTGCTAAACAAAACAAAAACACAGCATCTCACAAGTGCACGTCTCACTGGATATGAGCTAACATTATTTGCACCACATATTACGATCACCCGATGTGCAACATTGAATCCTGCCACGTTGTTACCACTCCCTACGAGTGAACTTAATGATTACATACATGATTGCATTTATCGCACTGAAGAAGAAACTAAGGGCAGGATCGATCTCACAGACACTCCTCTAGCTGAACCCCAAGGGGACTTGTATGTAGATGGTCCTGTTTTAAACTAGCAGATGGAACAACAACAGCTGCATATGCAATTACGACCTTGAAGACAGTGGTCGAAACATTCCGAGGCCCTCACCGGTCAGCCCAAGCTGCTGAACTTATGGCTTTATTGCGAGCCTGTGAGCTGAGTGAAGGACTTGAAGTCAACATATACACAGACAGCCAGTACGCCTTTGGCGTGGCCCATAGCTTTGGGCGGCTGTGGAGGGAGAGGGGTTTTCTTACTTCCCATGGTCAAAAGATACAGAACGGTCCCCTGGTTTGGCGGCTGCTAGACGCCCTCACTTTACCAAAGAAACTAGCCATCATCAAATGCAGTGCGCACAAAGCAATAGTGGATGAGGTGGGGGAGGGAAATGCCTTCGCAGACCAGGTGGCCAAACAGACAGCACAATCCCCAATGTCAACGATGTTTGTGAACTCTTCCGCAAGATGGGTGGAGGAATCTGAAGTGTTTGATAACCCCATGGAGAGTGTGTGAGTGTTACAGAAGGAAGCTACACCTGCAGAGTTAGAGAGATGGGAAAAGGAGGTAGGAAGATTGGATGAGAATAATTGTTGGGTTGATCTGACAGAGAAGCAAAGATGGATACTGCCCAATGCACTGGTACAGGCCGTTGTGACTATGGCACACAGCCCTGCACAAATAGGAGCAAAAGGTATCTGTGGGCTTCTGGACCCAGTTTGGAACAACCCTAACATTCAAAGGACGGCTATCCGGTTGGTCCAATACTGCATGGTTTGTCTACAGCACAATCCGTGGAAGGGAGAGACTTTCCTGAGTGGGAATTTTGCACCCCGACCCTGCCATTTGGAGTACTCCAAATGGATTATATCCATATGGAGCGCGTCAACAATTTGAAATATGTTTTGGTGGTGGTTTGTGCTTTTAGCAAATGGGTTGAGGCCTACCCCACTAAGGAAAATACTGCCATGGCCACAGCTAAAGCCCTTCTCAAGGAGTTTGTGCCCCGCTTCGGTTTGCCCCGCTTGATCTGGTCAGACAACGGGGGGCACTTCCATGGGGCCCTCGTCAAGCCTATCTGTGAGGGCCTACAGATTAAGCAAAAGTTCCACGCTGCCCGGCATCCTCAATCCGCAGGGCTCGTGGAAAAATATAACAGTATTCTCAAGCTAAAAATGGCAAAAATACAGGAAAGCACAGGGTTGAAATGGCCTGACACCTTGCCTCTAGACCTTATGTCACTACGTGTTACCCCACATTCCTGATCCGGCCTTTCTCCATATGACATTGTCTTTGGTAGGCCAGCTAACGTATGGGGGTACCACAGCCACAATCCTTTTCTGATATTGAATATTCAATGTTGATCGATTACCTCTATGCTCTGACTAAAGACCTTTGTTCTGTTCATCAGCAGGTAGCCTCCGTACTGCAGCCACGGCCAGAGGGACCCGGACATCGGCTACAACCCGGCCAGTGGGTACTGGTGAAGAAGTTTGAGCGAGACACCAGCCTGGCTCCAAGGTGGTCCGAGCCCCGGCAGATCCTCCTTGCTACCCGGACGGCGGTTAAAGTGGATGGGAGAAAGCATTGGATACATGTCTCCCATCTGAAAAAGCTGCCGTTTCCACTTCCTTATGATCAGCAACGCTAGGGGGAATTCTGACGCAGGAAAGTGAGAGAGCTGCTGCATTTGTGCCCTTTTCTGACACCTGTGAGATCGAAACAAGGCTAGAGGAGGGAGTGGCGAGACCAGACGGCTTGGTCTCTATTGAATCTGCAAGCACTTTGAATCCTGTTCTCAGTACCCCTGCAAACGAAGATTTTCATGTGCAAAAAGTACCTGGTGTACTATTCCCTGATCAGGAAGTGCCGGGTAATGTGCGATACAGACCCCAACATCAGGAAATAAGGAAAGACTCGATTGCATAGATAGGGCTTGCTAGTGGGTCTGGGGTACTGAGCGAGACACTGGACTGAACCCGTTGAGAGCTGGAACTTTGATCACTGTGCTCTGTTCAGCAAGAAAGACTAACATCAGCCAAAGGCCAGGTTGTATCACGTAATAATTTTGACCGCCAAACTTGGGTTCTCTTGAGAATGATAGGAGTCTGCCTGTGAGACTCTGACGGACACAGGGAAGAAGAACCATCTGGCAGGACGGACTGCAAGGCCCGAGTTTATTACTGGACTTTTAGCTAGGAATGTACCCTTTTGGCCGCGTTATTCGAGACGAAGAGATTCCCATTGCCCCACGGAATATACCGTTTTATGAGCCAATGTTTTCCACATGGACCACAAAGGTCAAAGTAGCATTTTTAGTGGTTATAGCTGTCATAATAGCTGTGTGTATGGGGTTATTTGTATATTTGGAACATAAGTACCCTTTGCAAGACTTCCTACCGACCACTGTTGCCCCATCTGAGCATTTGTTGTGTACACTAGCACCCCACAAAGAACGACACCGCCAGACTTATGCTAAAAATGTTTTTGTCGAGATGCTTCATCAAACACACAGTGTTGCTAACACCACTGATTGCTGGGTATGTGGGCTCCTGCCCTCTGTGGTTCATAACCATGATCTCTTCCTTTCATTGCCTATGACCTATTTAGGAAGCTGTGAAGCATGGTTTAGACTGTTTTCCGCCATTTATCGTCATTGGGGTGAACAGCGTAGAGCTTTTGATATCAACGAGCACAACATGGTTATGGATTACATCGACGCACACTATGGTTTCAATAAATCGGATAATGGGGGGCGGGGAACGATAGGCCCACAGGCTTGTATGCAGCTATATCTGGCAGTTAGGGATGAAGCTTGGATGGAGCAAGAACTCTATGATTTTAGAAATTTCAATGCTTCCCAATATTTCCAGCTTTTTATTGAACGCAATGTTACAAGAGACCGTGTTGTACCCATTCCTATTTTGAATGTTTCTTCAGTATTCTGCGTGCAAGGGATAGGACGTATACAGGTTACGGATAGTATTTGCAATTACACCTATCGTCTACAGAAACGCATCAGCCCTCCGTTGGTCACCCCGCCCAATGTCTATTTTGTTTGTGGTGAAAATGCATACACCTGGTTGCCCCGTAATTGGGCGGGACGGTGTTACATGTCCTTCCTCTATCCACCTGTATACATAGCACCCTCCGATTATCACAGGACACACCAACAACGCCCCGTGAATGCAGCCCCCTCAGCGGTGCCCAATAGATCACGTAGGCAGCTTATCAAGACAGAGGTCGACCAAACTGACACCTCCTTGCAGCAATTCACAGATTTTACCAAGGGGTTAGTACCGTTCTGGGGACCCATCTTTAACAGCCGAGAAATAAGGAGATTGTCCAGGATAGTGGAAAATGTCATTAATATAACTACTGATATCATGACTAATCTCACGGTTGAGCTTCAGGCGACGAGGCTCGTTGCGCTACAAAACCGTATAATTTTGGACGATATCTTAGCTGATCGAGGTGGAGCCTGCCGCGTGATTGGCAGCTCTTGTTGCGTGTATATTCCAGACTCCGCCCCCTCCGTTCATCTGACCATTCAAAAGTTACACCGCATTGCCTCTGAAATGCATGTTGATAATGGGTCCTGGTCATTGTCTGGGTGGTTCTGGGGGCTCCTATCCACCTGGGGTTGGAAGTTATTGTTAATTCTGGCCGGAGCAGCTGGTATCATTTTTACCTGTTGCCTTCTGATACAATGTGGTCCGGCGTGTTGCTCCTATTGAGCTTCCCGGATCACCACCATTTGTGTGCCTGCCCCAGTCCCATCCAAATCCCAGATGCTGCAGATGGAGATTCATGAATTAATGGCCATTAATGAAGATGTTTTTAAGGATTAGCATGCCTAACCATTGTATTTAGCTACACCACGCTAAAAGGAGGGTTTGAGGAACTTGCAATTACTTTCTCTATACCATGCGCATAATCGATATTTTATAATTAGCATGATGTATCTAAATGTTACGTATATGTACGTAAACATTAGCATAAAACCATCTGCCATATTTTAGAACTCCATCTTGCACCACTCCCCGCATTTTACACTTTCTTAGCCTGACCGGCGCCATTTTGTGGCCTTGCTGGAAGCCTTACACTAACAGACCACACTCATCCCTTTCCTTCTGTCAGCGTTCTCCTGAGAAATACCCCAACTGTTGCAGAATTGCTGCTTCAGCTAGTTAGGCCTGTCAAGGTTGTAGGTAGCAGAGGAAGGCCCGATAAGCACATTCCAGGAGGGAGCGGGGTGGGCTGTGCCGGAGCCGGCAGAAGGGAGTCACCCATTCAACCTTGCTAAACTGAGATGAGCTAAACCAAGAGTTCTTTGTGTGCCTTATATGGTCTTTTCCTTTCTGCACTAACCTGTACCAGCTTGTATTTTTCCATGTTGGGCCATGGTTTCGCCAATGCAACTGTTTATATGTGATGTTCTGAAAATGTGCCAGCAGTCTTCTTGGCGGACCTTGTGGGGTTAGGTCGCAAGGAGCTCCTCTGGCAGAGTTTTGTGTGTCTAATAAATGCTTGGACCTTCTACACTGCCAACTGACTAATTATTGGTAATGGGAATGTGATTATTGGTGAATATAACTATAATTGGGAGGTGGTAAATAATTTTCGGTACTTCAGGAGAACCCCTCTGTAACCGAAAGACTTTACCAGGACACCCTAGTACAAGTGGTACTAGTCCCCTACAGGCACAAACCACACTTTCAAAGACTGAGAAGGACTGTCCGTCAGGCACCGTCGAGGACCAGCCTAAAAGTGAATGGCCAGATGCCTTCTAGGAAGCATAGTTCTGAGCATCATCAAGACTCAGCCCTCTACAGCGTTTCCAGGATTTCTGGAAGAAGATTTGCTTTATCACTACATTTGCCGTGGCCAAGGTTTGTTAGTGGTCTGGCTGATTTTTGATTGCTTTGCTCGACACTGCAAGAGTAGGGAAGCATGCTGCATTGTCGACTCTCAACTTCTGTGGTACAGTTGTTGAGTATTTGCATCTCAAACTTGTCTGCGTTGGCTTGCCTGGCAAAGTCAGCCCATCCAGCTCCCATTCAACACCATGAACAGCCAGGTACACCTATGCACCCGAGACACCCCAGGTCGGTAGATCTGCTCTGCCTGGAGTTTCATGGTCCTGGGGCCTGCCAAGTTTAACCTCCAAGGGGCTCACCTGAACTCAACCTGCAAGTGACCGAGTGTCGCAAGTGTGTTTTTGACAGCTACTGCAGCTCCACGATCAGCACCAAGGACAGCCAAGTCACCTCTGCCCCCGGACTCCCTGTGCACAGTAAAATTGTTCTGCCCGTTGAGACTTGGTCTGTGGAATCTCAAGACTTTAACTCCAAGTGGGTTCCATTGTACTCAACCTGCAAGTGACCGAGTGTCACTCAGAGCTCAATTACGAGTCTGGCGGTCCGGAGGCGAGACAATGGCGGTATCCCTATTGCATTTATGGTGGACAGACCCCATTGCTCCACCACAGCGGCAAGGGAACCGCCATTCACTGGTGGTGTTGGGCAGTCAGGAGGCATCAATAAGCTTGGTAGGACCTCAGCAGCCCAGCCAAGCATAGTAAGACTTTCCTCTCTGCCATGGTTTTCATGGCGGTTCCTACTCCATGAAAACCCTGGTGGAGAGGAAACAAAGGGCCCCCTTATGCCTCTGTGCCCTGGGGTGCATACAGGGGGGCAAGATATGTGCCCTCTTGTATCAATGCACCTCAGTACCTGCACAGCATGGACTTTTCAGTCCATGCCTGCAGGAACTGTTTTGTGTGTTCCCATTGCGGAGACCATTTTTAGACACAACGCTGTGGGAAAGCCCAAAAAGTCCACCAGACAGAAAGAAACTCATATCTGGTCAGTGGGCCCAGCACCGCACTGCCGAACTCATAATCGGGCCCTTAGTGTTTTCTCCATTGTCCGCAAGAGTAAAGTTTGACAGCTCTGCATAGCACAGATTTTCTGAACACTTTAAAATCTATAACTCCGGTTATACACCTTGTATTGGTTTGATTTTGGTGTCTATACTCACATATAAATAAGCTCTATTTTTATAAACTGATGTCGGATTTCTGTTGAGTTGTGTCAATTCGTTATCGTCAATGTTGGTGCTCTGAAATGTTTAACAATTGTTCTTCTAAGTACGCCCTACTGCTTTTTGCCTATCTACCAGGACTGGTTAAGGATTACTAGTGCAAATCTGAGGTTCATTTTTGGGTATTGTGTTAATATTACATTGTAAGGCTCACCAGCCATACCACATATTTCCACCATGCTATATTTGGTTACACGACTGAGTCCAGGATCATTGTGTCAAGCTGACTCTGGTATACAGTGAGTACTTTTGCGGATGGTCGCTGGCTGTGAGCCTGAGCAGCAAATATCTGGCTACTGGTGGCAATCACCGAGGTGACTTAACTGTCATCCTGATGTGACTCCTTTTGACCTCTTGAGTTATTGACTTGGGAAAGAAACTGTGTGCCAGAGGGGCATGGCGATTTCAACCTCTGTCGAGTGCAGAAACAATTAGAAAGAGAGATGGCTATTTTATGCCACACTCCACTTCTGACGTTAGCATGAAGGGTGTTCAGCTTTATGATAAGGGTGCACACTGTACATGAGGAACCCCTCATTTGTACTGCCAAACTTAAGTGGCTATGAACTGATAGGAGTTTGTTTGACCCCACGTACACACAGCAACAAACTGTTGAGAACACAAGGTGTGTGTGCTGAGCATGAGAATTCTATGGCAGGACCGGAGGCTTCGGATTATGCCTTGCTTTCTTCACTTTATTTCCACAGGAGCAAGAAAAACATATAAAACTACTTTTCCCAGGAACACTTGGGGAAAAAACAGGAAACTGAACCATAAGTCCTTTGTTAGTCTCTATACTCCTGCAGCACCCATCATGCTTTGCAGCTGCTTCCTCTTCTTTCGCTGCTCAGCAGCAAGTTAAGTGTTTTTTCCAATCTCTCCTGTGTTTTGGGGGTGTCTGTGGGTAGCGTTTGTCATTTTTTGCTTAGCGCTGATGGTTTTATGCCCCTACAGGTTCCCCTGGTAATCGCGGGACGCTTTTGCGATCCTAACGCGATTTCTGGCCACGTAGAGTGCGGTGCGCCTCTGGCGCCACATAGGGGCAGTGTTCTCGCTGCTTGTAAGTGCGCTGGAATTCGCGTTTTAAACGCGTTTATTACCGCGTTTGCCCAGGTTAAGACACTGACCCTGACCACCCGGTGTTGAAACCATACGGGGTTGTATTTTAGGTTTTCCCCATATTTTTTTTTGACGCCCAGTGTGGGTTGTATTGTGTGGACGAACACCCTGAGGGGTCGAAACAAGCGCTGGTTTGCGGCGCGAGGGGACGCTTGACCGGGTGGTGCCCTGGTACATAGAGGGCTGCTGCGTCCCCTGGGCTAGTCCCGACATTAGTGCCTTTGTGCCACCATATCTTCTGGGTTGCCCCAACCCCACAGTGTACCCCCAGGGTTTTTTTGCAAGCGGCTGTGCCGTACCTCCCTTACCTGTAGAGCCAAACTTACCTCAGTATGCAGGGGGAGTCAGGCCAGTACACGGAGGAGGACCCTCAAAATTATGCCTCCTGGGATGACGACTTCTACCAGGCGGTTGATGATTCCATCTACAAGGCGATGGATCAAGCGATAGCGCCCTGGAGCAACGCCTTTCGGCGCGTTTGGAGGAGGCGTACGCAAAGATCGCGGCCCTCATTCCAGCGCCTGCCCCGGCACCGGATCCTTCCACCTCAGTGGTTCCCCCCCACCTAAGAAACCATGTACTGAGGGGATTGACCCGGTGGCCTTTGATAGGGTTAGGCACACCTTTAGGGCGACTGACGAACCCCTACCCTCTCCCGCCCTCCCTGGGGAAATCCCACCTCCTACTCCTCGCACTATGTCCCCGGAGCCACAGCAGGATGACGACACCCCGGACTCGGAGGAAGGGGCCTGCTCTTCTAGGTCGTGGCTTCCATCCCAACCGTCCGCCTCTGCGGGTCCTTCGGACGTGTTGGACCCGGATGACATTGTCCATCCCCGGTCCTCAGAATGGGTCCCAGGAGATAAGGTGGCCCTCTATGTGGCGATTACGTTAAAAAGAAAAGGAGGACCCCACACAGACTAATAGGGGACTGGGGGGATAGTAAATCTTCAAAATGAGAGACAAGGGCGTCCCCACGAGAAGACAGTCTAGGACTGTGTTTCACACCTAGTGCCTGGAATCTAGGGTGAATGTTCCATTTTTCAAAAAACAAATTTATAAAGCATGCCAATAATCTGGCGGGAAAGGTAAAGTTACAGTGATTCGTGCTCAATTACTATCCGTGTATGTTCAAAAGAGCTATGTATATTTACTGTTCTAATTACTTGTATCCCTAAAGATGCCAACCGTTATCGAAAAAAGACTGTTGTCTCACCGTATAATCAACATTAAGAATGACAGTTTTTTAGTAATACCCACAATGAACACAGGACTTAGTTTTCAAAAGGAATGTACATAAGTCAATGTATTCAATAAATGTTAAAAAAAGGAAAAGTTTACCACACCATGAGTTACTCTGTTACACATTTATTATACATACAAATTTAAAATTCCATCATTACAAAGTATACAATTAATTGAGGAAACAACATTAATACATTTGCATAAAAACCAATTAAAAACAAAGAATCACAGGTCGACGCGGCGTTTCGGTTTCTTGTATTTCTACCTTCTTCAGGACAGATTCTACATAAATTTAAAAAGAGATTTAAAAAAACAGAGTTACTCTACGTTGCATTGGTGCAGACCATTGTGTATTTACAGTTATGAGTAGTCACGAACTTGTTAACTGAAACTTCATTTTTAGGCATCTCTAGTACAAACAGGCATCATTTTGTGGCCCAGACTTTTCTATTCCATATTGCTGGTGATGTTTTCACACAGTTAGGTTTCAAAACGTCATGCTTATTTTTAAAAAACATTAATTGAGAAAACATATCGACCATATCTTTTCTATTCATACACTTCGAACAAAACTAGTGTTGTTTACCTCTCCCATGGACTGTATAGTCCAATGCTTATGAAGCCCAAATGGAGCAATCCTATCAATACAATCGGAATAGTTATAGATTTATTGCATACCTTAAAACAAGTGGAGTGAATTTCCCCACCAGACAGTACTTTCTGTTCAAAACCTTGTTGCCATCTGATTTCTGGGCTTATTTTCGGTTTTTGTTTGGTAAATTGCCTCTGGATAAAATAAATTCAATGTAAGGGTAGCACATTAATGATTTTATATCTTAAAGGTGTATATCTATATGTCGCAATGGACATTCTTATAGACTAGACGGGAGGTTGTGGTAAATTCATACCTCCAGATATAGTGTGTAAATATTATTATATACCTTGTATTTACACTTTGTGCGCTTGGTCTAGGACTACCAGGAGGAGCCACCGTATTCACCTTTGTGGGTTTCTTCAATGACCCTGGGAAATATTTTAATTGTTTAGTTATAGGTTTTTTCCAAGTCCAAAATGGGCTCTATTTAATTTGCAATAACTAAATTCTCACTCACCATTAAAAGTTGCTGCTTGTTGCAGTTCCTTTGGTGTTCTAATTCTCAGGCACCTCGTTGTGGATGACAGAGTTCGTGCTGCATTAAGTGATAGAAAAGATATTTTCTATATTTTTCTGAGTTCCAGAAAGTTTTTCTTAGTTACTACAGTCTTTGACTCTATCATTGCCAGCGCTGTCAGATTGTTTATCTTAAGTTAAAAGTGCTTTTTGGATATTGCTGCTAGAGTCTTTTTAAGCTATTATAAGCTTTTAAGGATTTAAATTATGCCCTCTCTTTTTTAGTAGTCTTTACCTTTTAGTTAGCAATCGGCCTCCCTGCTCCTGGGTCCTGGTAGTCTTTCACAGCGTCCCTTCGCCGGTCTGCTACGATCCGTCACGAGAACTGAATGTTAGTTACCAACGCGGTGTTCATATAGTAGCCGCGCGTTAATTGGATTGTCTTACCTCCAATGCCGATTGGTTCTTTATGGTCCAATCAGAGTCCGGTTACCATGGTAACCGAATGCTTTCCGCCATGTGCGGAACCGGCGCTCGATTTGCCTTTCTCTTTCTTGTTAGCTCCTCTGGTTGGACAGGGGGTTGCTAAGTGACCGAACGCGTTTCTAGTTCCCTAAGCGCATTGGTATGCGGTTTGGTTACGTGGGGTATTTTACAGTTTTCCGTGTGTGCTATATGAAAGACTCACACGAAGGGGACTTAAAGGATGTGCCTCCCGTTTGTTTAAACCATTACCTTGTGGGCTTCGTGATTGCTGTTCGCTCAGGCAATATGTTATTGTACAGTATGGCGCTAGGTTATTTTCGCGGAGCAGCAGTTCAACTAGACCTACATTGCTGCTACACGCCTATTTAATGGTATTACTAAATCATCCCTTATAGTATTATTTGCCACTCCCTTAGCAGTATGGCGCTAGGTTATTTTCGCGGAGCAGCGGTTCAACTAGACCTACATTGCTGCTGCACGCCTATTTGATGGTATTACCAAATCATCCCTTACAGTATTACTTTCCACTCCCTTAACATATAATTCTCTCCTAGAGAGATCAGTACAATCTTACTCTCACTCCCGTGGTAGGAGGTAAGCTCACGGGTACACAAGTTTTGTTCAGATCTTGTGTGTATTTGCCTTATTCTTTCTTCTATCCTTGGATAATTCTCTCCCAATCTTCCTTGGAATTTAAGCCACACCTAACACAATTCAGGGTTGACATAAAAAATTGTTCCCTTCTTTTTCTTTTATTATTCTGATTCCCTCCTCTGATGTTCTCGCTTACTTTTTCTAGACCACACCATTTTAGGTCCTCAATTTTATGGCCAGCTTCCCTCCAGTGTTCAGTGAGAGGTGCTCCAATTTTGTTAGTCCTGATGGCTGAGCGGTGTTCATTAAGCCGCAGCCTGAGTTCCCTAGAAGTTTCCCCTACATATGGTTTGTTGCAGGGGCATTGAATAAGGTAGATTGCGTTTGTGGTTCTGCAATTAATAAAGCTCCTGATGTTGATTGTTTTATCATTCACTGTGATAGTACCACCTTTAATACAGTTGACACAACCCGCACATGGGTGGGTTCCTGTCGGCAGCGGTTTGCCATCTATGGTGGTTTGAAGGTTCCTGTGGGCCTCCTTGTATGTGTGTACAAGGGAATTTCTGATAGTTCTGTTTCTCCTATACGAGAACATGGGCTTTGGGATGGGTTCCTGTGCTCTATCTGAAATAAGGTGCCAATTTCTATTTATGATATTTTTTACCTTATAACTAACTTGGGAGAAATTAGTGACAAACATGATAGGCTGCTCTTTATGTTGGCTATTTAGTTCATTATTAAACAGGTTTTCTCTATTAAAATATTTCGCTCTTTTAAAAGCATGTCGGATCATTCTCTTTGGGTAGCCCCTTTCTAGGAATTTTTCTTTCAATCTATTGGCATGGGTTTCGTAGTCTGTCATTGAGGTACAGTTCCTTCTCAGACGAAGGAACTGGCCAAAAGGAATATTATTTTTCTGTGACGGTGGGTGGTTGCTTTTGTAATGCAACATGCTATTCCTATCGGATGGTTTGGTGTATAATTCCACTATTAGTCTCCCTTCTCGATGTCTAATCAGAATGTCCAAGAATTCTACCTGAGTTCTGCTAATGTGGGATGTGAACCTTAGATTTGCATCTCCCAGGTTCAACCATATCAAAAATTCGTTCAGGGTATCCATTTCACCTGTCCATATAAAGAAAATGTCATCAATATAACGGCCCCACTCCGAGATGTTTTCATAGAATGGGGCCGCCATATTGTAGACATGTTTCTCCTCAAATTTGGATACATAAAGACATGCCAAGCTGGGGACACAAGTGGCCCCCATGCTGGTCCCCTTGATCTGTCTAAATAGGTTGTCTTTGTATAGAAAGATATTATTCTTAAGAATTATCGTGATGCAATCAATTATGAAGGTCTGATGATCTGTTAGGTCTTGTTCACCCACTCTTAATATATCCTCCATGATTTCAATAGTGCTATCCTGAGGGATATTAGTATATAAGGCTTCAATATCCAAAGTCACCAATATTTGTGACTCTGGATTGAAGCTCAGATTTTCTATTTTCTTAATCATTGAGGTGGTGTCCTTTATATAGGCTTTCTGTTGCTGTACAAGTGGTTGCAGGAATACCTCAACGTACTTGCTCAAAGGTTCAGTTAGAGACCCTATGCATGAAACTATGGGTCTCATCGGGGGATCATCAATGTTTTTATGCACCTTGGGGAGGCCATACAGTGCTGGAATCAAAGGGTCCTTATTTAACATAAATGCGAACTCTTCTTCACATATGATATCCTCGTCTCTCGCTAGCCTCAACATCCTCTCAATTTCTACCTTTAGGGTTTGCCATTCCCCTCTGTTGGATCTCTTATAGTGATCACTATTATTTAGTAGTTTCAACATCCTGTTGTCGTAGTCACTGCTGTTCATCAATACGACACTTCCTCCCTTGTCCGCTGGTTTGACTGTCAGGGCGCTGTTCTTCTCAAAATATTCTAATGCTTTTTTCTCCTCTCTACTGAGATTATATGATGTCCAATTTTTTTGTTTTAGGAGATTATCTATGCTTTTGTCAACCGATCTTTCAAAGGCCTCTACATCTTTATGTACAGCACTGATAGGGGGAACCCATGTGGACTTGTTTTTTAGGCCCGATTTGTTTTGTCGTGCTATCTTTTCTTTACCATCGAAGAAAATTTGAAGTCTTATTTTTCGGAAAAAGCTCTGCAGATCTCTTTCCAAGGTATATCTATCTACATGAGAACATATGGCATAACCTAATCCCTTCTCAAAAAGTTTTATCTCTATTGGGGTCAGTTGGTGGTCTGATAGATTGATGACCGCTAATTTCTTATTGTTGGTGCTTAATCCCATTGTTTCTGGCTTCGAGTGCGAGGACGTTGAGGGTTCTGGGCTTGAGTGTATTGTGTCTGGTTGTAATTGTTTCTGCCCCTCCCCCTCCCCTTCTGTTGTCCAAACATTTGATTGCGCCTCTCTAAAAAAACTAGACCCTCTTTGGTTGTCTGTTGATGTTTATTTATTTCACCATCTTGTTGTTGTCTGTCATTTACTAGTTCTCCCTCTGAGTCAGTGCTGCTGTAAGAGGAATCAAAAAATCTCACACGTTTCCTAGATTGATTTCTAGGTTGGTTTTGCCACTGCCTACGGGGTTGGAAATTTTCTTTGGGGCGATCATAAAAGTCTTTTTGAAGATATGGATAGACAATTTCTGGGTTATAATTTTCAATGTCCTTCTTTAGTTTATTACTCTTCTTTTTAATTAAGTACTCACTATAACTATCAACATCATTTTGGATTTCTTTTAATTTGGCCTTAGCATCTTCCAAGGCTATGCTGTCTCTTAGTTGACTCTCTAATGCTTCAATTTCCTTCTTTTCAATGAATATAAATTCCTCTGCTGTTTCTATAATAAGCAAGATCCAGTCTCTACTGCACCTATTTGCCACCAGAGTCCATTTGTCTATGAATTTTTTATCCGTGATGAAGATCCCTGGTTCATTCGTCACCTGTAGACCCTTAGGGATTATTCCACTCTTGCAGTATTCCACTAGGAACTCTGCATGTAATTCTGCTCTTATTACTTTCTTTTTAAGGTTCCAGAGTTTTTCCCACTGTTCTTCATCCGTTTTATCCAATCTGATTGTGGTGGTATTACGCGATCTCTTATTTATTAGTCTATCAAACTGATCTTCAGAAAAACTATACGTTTTTATACCCTCCATATTGAGGATAATTTATGTGGTTGATCTATTCAATCTAGGGGTATCTTTTCAATTGTATACCGCTTTGCTGATTTGCAAGTAAAGGACAAGACCTCCTCAGCTCACGAGCCGAGTATTTACGTTAAAAAGAAAAGGAGGACCCCACACAGACTAATAGGGGACTGGGGGGATAGTAAATCTTCAAAATGAGAGACAAGGGCGTCCCCACGAGAAGACAGTCTAGGACTGTGTTTCACACCTAGTGCCTGGAATCTAGGGTGAATGTTCCATTTTTCAAAAAACAAATTTATAAAGCATGCCAATAATCTGGCGGGAAAGGTAAAGTTACAGTGATTCGTGCTCAATTACTATCCATGTATGTTCAAAAGAGCTATGTATATTTACTGTTCTAATTACTTGTATCCCTAAAGATGCCAACCGTTATCGAAAAAAGACTGTTGTCTCACCGTATAATCAACATTAAGAATGACAGTTTTTTAGTAATACCCACAATGAACACAGGACTTAGTTTTCAAAAGGAATGTACATAAGTCAATGTATTCAATAAATGTTAAAAAAAGGAAAAGTTTACCACACCATGAGTTACTCTGTTACACATTTATTATACATACAAATTTAAAATTCCATCATTACAAAGTATACAATTAATTGAGGAAACAACATTAATACATTTGCATAAAAACCAATTAAAAACAAAGAATCACAGGTCGACGCGGCGTTTCGGTTTCTTGTATTTCTACCTTCTTCAGGACAGATTCTACATAAATTTAAAAAGAGATTTAAAAAAACAGAGTTACTCTACGTTGCATTGGTGCAGACCATTGTGTATTTACAGTTATGAGTAGTCACGAACTTGTTAACTGAAACTTCATTTTTAGGCATCTCTAGTACAAACAGGCATCATTTTGTGGCCCAGACTTTTCTATTCCATATTGCTGGTGATGTTTTCACACAGTTAGGTTTCAAAACCTCATGCTTATTTTTAAAAACATTAATTGAGAAAACATATCGACCATATCTTTTCTATTCATACACTTCGAACAAAACTAGTGTTGTTTACCTCTCCCATGGACTGTATAGTCCAATGCTTATGAAGCCCAAATGGAGCAATCCTATCAATACAATCGGAATAGTTATAGATTTATTGCATACCTTAAAACAAGTGGAGTGAATTTCCCCACCAGACAGTACTTTCTGTTCAAAACCTTGTTGCCATCTGATTTCTGGGCTTATTTTCGGTTTTTGTTTGGTAAATTGCCTCTGGATAAAATAAATTCAATGTAAGGGTAGCACATTAATGATTTTATATCTTAAAGGTGTATATCTATATGGCGAACCGTCTGCAGAGACCGGTGGACAAGGACGCGCGTAGCCACCTTAAGGCGGAGTGCTCCCGCCCCTCCCTGGAAGGGAAGGTAGCGATGACCCCCGACATTGACCCAAAAATGGCCACTTTCCTAGCTAAGTTTGTTAAAGATCCCCGGAAGGGTATAGATAGGTCCTGGCGTACTTGCCAGGACAAGCTTCTAGACGCAGTGGGTCCCATGACCAAAATACTTGACATGGCAGAGGAGGCCAAGGTGTCGGGGGACCTAATTTCTCCAGAGGTCTTGTCTAACTGGGCGCAGCACGCCATTATATTTCTAGGTAAGGCCAACAGTGCCCTCTCCACAGAGAGAAGGAGGTCACTGTTAATTAAAATTTATCCTAAATTGGGTGACCTCGCCTCTTCGGAGGCTGGCACGGTGGTGCAGGGAGGTTTATTCGGGGATCCCTTTATTAAGGAGCTCTGTAAATTTGTAGCTACCTTCACGTCTCTGGACCGGGCCCAGTCCAATATTAAGAAAGTTTTTGCCCCTAGGGTTTTTGAGAGGGCCGGACGAGGCAGGGGCCGCTCGTTCGGTCGAGGCAGTCCCTCAGACAGAGGTCAAGGCTCCGGACGTGGGCAAGGACAGGATAACTCCTGTTTCAATAATTTCTACCCCACGAGAGGTCAGAAGTTTCGAGGCCGTGGGGGACACCGAGGTCAACAACAGGGTGGACGAGGTGAGTGTACTTCCCTCTGCGAGTTTGCGGGTAGGGGGGCGCCTGGCGCAGTTTTTCCCCGCATGGGTTTCCCTTACCAAAGACGCCTGGGTACTGCAGACGGTTCAGGGCTTCCAGCTGGAGTTCCATGGCCGTCCGCAGCAGCCCCAGCGTCCTCGCCCCATTATGTTCTCTCAGCGCGATGCAGAGTTGGTGCGCGAAGAGGTTTCCGCCCTCCTTCACAAAGGGGCGATTTGTTGCACATGCGAGCATCTGGGCGGCTTCCTCAGCAATATCTTTTTAGTCAACAAGGTCGACGGAGGCCGCCGTCCGGTTATCAATCTGAAGGAGTTCAACGAGTGGCTGGTTTACCGCCATTTCAAAATGGAGGGGATTCACCTCCTGAGGGATGTGCTGCGGCCGTCCGAATGGATGGCCAGGCTCGACTTAAATGACGCCTATCTGGCGTTTCCTCCAGTTCAGGTGGGATGGACAGGTCTACGAGTTCACCACGCTGCCTTTCAGGCTCTCCTCAGCGTCGTGGTATTTCGCAAAGGTGCTGCGCCCGGTTGTGGAGGCTTTGCGGGCGCGCGGTGTCCAAATGATAGTGTACTTGACGATATGCTCTTCATGGACCAGTGTCCGAAACGGCTGGCGTCCCAGCTGCAGTACGCGGTGGACCTGTTGCAGGGTCTAGGATGCGTTATCAATGAGAAAAAGTCTCTCCTACTCCCGACCCAGTGCGCAACCTTCCTCGGGTTCAGCATCGACTCGGTTTCAGTCTCGTTAAGGCTTCCCGCCAGGAAGATGTCGAGAATTCGGCACGAGTTGCGCCAGACTCTAGCGAAAAACGCTGATATCGCTGCGTCATCTGGCGAGGATAGTAGGCCTGTTGTCATCCTCGATTCAGGCCATCTTCCTGGGCCCGTTTCACTACCAGGCCATGCAACGCTTAAAGGCATATCATCTTAGGAAGGGTCTGACATACTCTCAGCTGATTCCGCTGTCGGAAGACGGGAGGGACAAGATGCGATGGTGGCTGACTCACATGGAGGCCTGGAATGGTCGTGCGATATTCGGCTCCGCCCCAGACATCGTGATAGAGTCGGACGCCAGTCGTTCCGGTTGGGGAGCCAGGTGCGGAGAGTTCTCCATGGGCAGCGCCTGGTCTGCCCTCGAGCAGTCGTTACATATCAACTGCTTGGAGTTGCTGGCGGGTTCCTTTGCAGTCCAGTGTTGGACCAATGAGCGTGTCCAATCGTGTGTCCTCCTGAGCATGGACAACGTGTCCGCAGTCCGTTACATCAACCATCTGGGTGGCACCAGATCAGAGATGCTGGCGGATCTTGCGAGGTACTTTTGGCACTTCTGCCTGGACTGTCAAGTTTCAGTCACGGCGGAGTATTTGCTGGGCCGTCAAAACGAGGTGGCCGACTGGCACTCCCGGCACCTTCTGGATGCAAGCATATGGAAGCTGGATCTGCTGGTGTTCTCCCAGCTGATGGACCGTTGGGGTCCGTTTTCAGTGGACCTGTTCGCATCGCGGCTGGACCACCAGTTACCGAGGTATTTCAGTTGGCGCCCACACCCGTCGGCGGAGGCGACGGATGCGTTCCTCCAGGACTGGTCGGGCGAGCAGGGTTATGCGTTTCCTCCATTTTCAATGATAACGCGGGTATCAGCGTTGCTGCGCCGCCAATCGGCACAGGTAGTGATGATCACGCCATGGTGGAGGTCTCAAGTTTGGTTTCCAGTTCTTCTGGAACTTTCCTGGAATTTTCCAATCCTACTCCCCCACTCTCCTCAAATTCTCCTCAATCCAGACGGGAATCCCCACCGGTTTGTTCAGGAGGGCTCGTTGAGACTGATGGCATGGAGGATCTCCGGCGTTGCTGGTCTCTCCCAGGCCTTTCGGGAAAGGCAGAGGACCTGCTCTCCAAGGCCTGGGCGGATAGCACCACCAGGAGATACCGTTCAGCGTGGCATAGGTGGCGTCGTTGGTGTATGCGACGGAGTTTCAATCCCGTGGGGATAGATGTAGTCCATGTCCTAAACTTCCTGGCCGCCTTGGCGGAAGAAGGCTTAGCCTATAGGTCAATCAATACCTTCCGCTCCGCCATCTCGGTGGGGCATGACCTGGTGCAGGGTTCCCCGATTGGAGAGCACCCTTTGGTTAGCAGACTTTTGAGGGGGATTCGCCTCTCGCTGCCGCCTGAGCCGCGGTATTCCGTCCGGGTGAGAGACAACTTCTTATTGCCCTACGAAGACCGTACAAGGCTGTTTCATCTCCAACAATTGCCAGATGGGTGCGTTGGGTGATGCAGGAGGCGGGGATTGATACAAAGAAATTTGGTGCTCACTCAGCAAGAGGAGCTATGGCCTCGAAAGCTTTTGCCCTAGGGGCTCGGTTGGAGGACCTGATAAGGGCCGCAGATTGGTCCGCGGACTTCACGTTCAAAAGGTTCTATTTTAAGTCAGTAACCGAAGTGGCTCGGCTGGTTGTCGATAAGCTTTGAACCTGCATAATCCGAAGCCTCCGTGAGAATTTGCCTAGCTCTAGCGCTCGTAAGTTCCAATTCTATTAAGGACTCGGAGGCGAGGATTATCCCCCCCCAATGACTTCCTCGAAGTGGACCCTCCCCGTACGGAATGTAAGTAATTCTTGATGTTGCAAATGCTATTGATCTGTATGCATTCAATGCTACGTACCTGGTTATTTTCAAGACGGTCGGAGTCTGACTGTGAGTTTTCTTGCAGGGAATGATGGACCAAAAGAGGATGCGTGAGACTGCCGGAACATGGGCTTCGCGCGAAGAAAGAGGAAGAGGAAGCAGCTGCAAAGCATGATGGGTGCTGCAGGAGTATAGAGACTAACGAAGGACTTATGGTTCAGTTTCCTGTTTTTTCCCAAGTGTTCATGGGAAAAGTAGTTTTAAATGTTTTTCTTGCTGCTGTGGAAATAAAGTGAAGAAAGCAAGGCATAATCCTCGCCTTCGAGTCCTTAATAGAATTGGAACTTACCAGCGCTAAAGCTAGGCAAATTCTCATTCACCACAGTTGACATTCCTTGTTCGCCAGGGGTGTGCGCTGAACTTGAGAATTTGCCACATAAGTGGCAACAAACTGATGTGAGCAAGATTTATACCATGCACAAGCAGCCATTAACTGTTGTGAGGGATGCATGCTCACCATCAATAACTCACCTCACTCGCAGCACAATAAGGATAATTTACCACCCTAGAAATTGAATAAATGTCTTGAACTCCAGTAGGATCGCTCACCTTCCTTAAGTCTGCCTTATTGGTTGCAAGCAGCATCCATGTTCTGTGGGGTTCTACAGGAGCTCCGTGGGAGGAGTATCTGCAGGGAGTTTTGGGAAGATTTTCTGTAATACCCACCTGCCGCCTGGCAGATGCCGTGTAATGTCCTAGGCCTACAAGGTGTACTCATCTCATTGATTCCGGGCTTCATAGTCTTTTCCTGTCTAAACAGAGCCAAAGCCACCTGGAAGCAGTTGAGGAAAACCACACTGATGTTGGCAGTGATAAAAAAGAGAACAGAAGCTCAATGTGTGAATACATTTTGCTTTGCCATATACTAGACACCTAGGCCCTAATTTGGTTGTGAGGGTAGAGAGGTTGGAGAAAGTGGGGTGGGGGATATTTTATGTGACATCAGAAAGAAGAAATGACTATTCAATGTGTTACTCCTCCCCCATTCTTTTTAACGCCCTCTGGGGAACCACCATTGAAGTGGAACAAATGGAAAAAAGTCTTTCAAAATTATTCTAGAGATTGTGGGCCATATGTGGATTTATAGTAAAAGATAGTAATACTACAATATTGTTTAGGAGTAGAGGGACAATGAAATCTTAGAGCATCTGCCTGATCTGAAGAATCCAGGGGGTTAAATGCATACAAAATAAGCAGAAAGAAATTAGATAATCATTTCCTTCCTAGTGTCAGTACAATCATGGAGTGTCATAATTTTGAGAAGGGCTCACAAAAGGAAGGAGAAACAGTAGAGGAACTTTTGCTTGAGTTGCGTAAATTGGCAGCCTCATGTACGTTTGAAGCAACAAATGATGAACGCATCAGGAACCAATTTTTATTGAATTGTAAAATTGAAGGATGCGGGAGGAACTTTGGCTACTTGGAAGATGTGTTGATTGTTGCAAAACAAGTAGAGCACATGATGAGATGTGTGAAAGAAATCAAACAAGAAACCAATAGTAAGGAACATTTACAAATAGTTGTAGATATAAAAAAAGAACAAATAGATGAGTGTACTCCTATGACAAAGGACAGGTGGAGTGGCAGCACCTTCAAAGGGCAATGCTACAGATGTGGGAAGGTTGGCCACATGGCGAACAATAAGGAATGTCTAGCAATGACAGCCATATGTAACAAGTGTGGAAGGAGAGGATATTTTATGGTGTCCTGTAGAAGTAGCTTTGGTAGCAAGAACCATGAGAAACAAGGTGCATCTGATGTGTGTGAAGAAATGTTACTGCATATAACCGATGGAGAGTCTAGCAATGTCAAGTTGTGTATGGACAGAAGACCTCAAGTTCAAGGTCATGTTTAATTCATGCATGCTCTAGGCTAACAATAATGTCAGAGGAGGAATTTAAAAAACTGTCAAGAAACAGAGAAAGCTACACAAAATAGACATACACTCGGGAGGGTATGGTGGTCAGCCAATAAAGATGATATGATACTTTGTAGGATAGATTGAGTACAAAAACAGATATACAGTATGAAAAGTTTATGTTTCATGTAAAGGAGATCACATTTTAGGATGCCCAGCACAAAAAGACATAGGAGTTTATCTGAATCCCAATGCTGAACCTCAAATACAGACTTATATTAACAAGCATGTAGAGGTGAGATCTGATTTTGAGAAATAATATTTTGAAGTATACACAGAAAAGTTAGGATGCCTTAAACAATATACAATACAAGATAAAATTGAAAGAGAAAGCAGAACCAGTTTCAGCCTTAAGTACGTAGTCTTCATAGTCCTCCCTTGAGTGCACAGGACATAGTGAGAGAAGAGATAGGAAAAAATGTGCAAGCTGGATGTAATAGAATCTGTGGTATACACCCGTTACAACGCATCTTTTACTCCGCACTACCATTACAACGCGACTTTTACTCCGCATACCATTACAACGCATTGCGCTGGGGGGCGCTCTAGGATAGGGAATAAGTATAATTTACTATCCAACACCTTCCCTAGGGTCCACGGGGACTGGAGTTAGAATAGTAAATTATACTTACCACTATCCAGCACCCCAAAGCGCTATGCGTTGTAATGGTATGCGTTGTAAAAGTCGCGTTGTAACGGTATGCGGAGTAAAAGTATGCGGAGTAACATGGTACATCCGAATCTGTGGAAGCAACTGAATTATTAGCACCCATTGTAGTGGCAAGAAAAGCAGACAACAAGATTTGCCTGTGTGTTGACCTTAGGGACCAAAGAGGTAGTTTATGATAAGTGTGGTGTATGTCTCGGTCATTCAGAGAGCCATCTCTACTATGCTGTCTGGATTCCTGGGGCTGTTCTGTTATCAGGACGATGTGCTGATATTTGGAAACTCTCAGGCACAACCTAATGAAAGTCATAATTAGACAAGTTAGGGACAGATTCAAAGAGTATGGCTTTACAATAAGGAAATACAATTGTAAACTTCAATGTACTGAAATAAAATATGTTGGGCATACATTCACTTCTGAAGAGGTACAATAAAAAGCAGATCTAGTTAACACCATAATGAAGTTAGTGGTATCCAAAACCAAAGATGAACTGAGATCTTTTTTGAAAATGTTTAGAATTTTATAGTAAATTTATCAGCACCTTTGTCAGTTGAACGTGCCATAAGTGTAATTGTTGAAAAATAGAGTAAACTTAGAGTGGGATGGTATTGCAAGAGAGAATTTAAAGATGTTTACATTGCACCAGACTTGAAAGCGTTTGTTCCAGGAAAAAAATGTATAATTACAACAGATACCAGTTTAAAAGGCCTAGGGGCAGTGATGAAACCATTGCATTTACCTCAAGAGCACTTAGGCATTCAGAGGTCAACTATTCTTTAATTATAAATAAAGCACTGGCAGTTTACTGGGTGCTAAACAAATGTAAGAACTTTATCTGGGGGACTGTGTTCAAGTTAAGAACAGACCACAAACCAATTAACCGCATCGCTGCTGCGGTGATTTTTGCGCTGTGCGGCATTTTTTAAATTACCGCGATACATGACGAGCTGAGCTCGTCATCAGCATTGAAGGGATTAAGGAGGTCTTTACAAAAAAGGGGGTGGAGGCAATTCCCAGTAACATTAAAAGATGGGTCATTATTCTACAAGAGTACACATTTGATGTAGAATATATCTTTGGTACACGTAACTTTGCAGAAGATTGCTTGTATGGACTCGTTGATGACACAGCAAAGGAAGAGAAAGTCTATGACAACTAAAGTGAGAATATAAAATTGGTCAATACAATGTGTGTGTGATCACCATAGGGGTGGTTAATGAGGAAAATTGGAAAAAAAATTGAAACATCCCATTCTCAATAAAGTCTAAGATTTGTTAATCCTGGTGTGGGATAGTGTAGAAACGAATGAAGAGTGGCTGAGGCCATATTGGAAGGTCAGAAAAGAATTATTAGAGGCATGTGGATGCCTTTTCAGAGGCACAAAATGTATACCTCCTGAAGCCCTCAGAAAAAAACTGATTGACATAGCACCGGAAGGCATCTGGAGATCACCAAAACCAAGCAACGGTTGATGTTAGACTTTTGGTGGCCACAGATGGATGTACTGGTTGGGAGATAGAAATTACATAGCCTGTTCCACAAGTGATAAGGTAGCACAACTGCACACTCAACCCATGCAATGTCACACCCTACCAGAAGGTCTCTAGATGGATGTAACAATGTACATCAATGGGCCACTGACAGGATATTCAACTTATATTCCAGTTGGCCAGGAATCATATGTGTCTCTAATATCAGCTTGACCTCAGTTATAAACTTCCTGATAAGGGTCTTTTATGAAAGGGAGTACCCAACACCATTTTAACATGAAAATGTTGGTCCGTTTTGCTCCTGCAAAATGAAGAAATGTGTGCAATATAATTGAATAACACACAAACCTAGTGTCCTTTATCGCCCAGAAACCAATGGGGAGGAAACATTTTTTACAAAACACTTTTTTAAGAGGGCATTCAGCTGGCAAGATCAAATGGATTGAGCTGGAAAGATTAGGTTTGTGGCAAATAGGGGCTTATCGTTTAATTCCTCATCAGTCAATAGAACTCTCCTGGGGTCCCAGAATTTGCAAATCCTGAAAAAATAAAAATGTTAAACAATTGTGTGCGCTCTACAATTGTGTGCACCACACCTGTGCTTGGCCAAACCGTGCCACTCATAGCCTTCAGCAGGTGCAGAAGAATGTGGCTGTCCATTGTGGATTGAGCGTAGAAGTTATGTCCTGTACCCAACCTCTGCCTGAAGGCTGTGTGCATCCTGGCTTGGCCACCCATGGCATGTTGAGCAGTTCGCCTACTCTACAATCAAGCCATGGGACGAACATTGTGCCCATACCTATAGGCCCAGTGAAGCATGAGTTGGTCACTCAAAACAGACAGGGTGTGAGGCCTGGCTAGTGGACAAAAAACAGTTTTTGTAATCAAGGATTTAAAGATGTGTGTAGCGTGTTTTTAGCTATCTGCTTTATTTACTTTCCTTCCATTGTCTGTCAATATTCTTCTTGCTCTGCAAACTCATGTATGGTGACCTATCTTTATTCCTAAAATGTTTTTAAACTTATCAAAAGCTTGGTGTTATCATACGATACATTTGATTTAAAAAATACATTTGGTTTTATACTTGAACCTCATTGATTAACAGTGTGCAATAATCTACTGTTAGAAAATAATAAGTAGTTTTAGTTTAACATTTCTAAACACAAATTTAATAGGAGATTTGCAAGTATTTGTACTACCAAAAGGATAAATGATAAAAAATGCATAATTAATTGTAGATGTACCGGAATAAAGGAAGATGCCCAATATTTCAACAAAGTGCATAAACATATATGTTTTGTTTTCGACCCAGTGTGTTATTTCAAAGAGGTTTCCATAAGTGCTTTAAATTTATCAATATCACAGCCATTCATTACAAATGCTTTGTTCTTCTTCTTGAGGTCGTCAATCAGATCCAGCACCATCATCCCACGTGTATATTTTCCTGAAAGTTCCACAGTTACAGCACATTTGATGTGGGATGTGACTGTGGTCGCATCAATGGCGGCTGCCATGGCGTATGAATCGCATGACACAAAGCCATTCCCACCAACAATAACCTTCTCCTCCTTTTCACTTGTCCTTGTGTACTGTAGACTGTGAGCATAGATCTTCTTTATAAAGTTTGCTTTTTCTGTCCCCATGTTGACCCACTTGTCATACCATTCCTGAAAACATAAATACAAATGGAGCATTTGTCATAATGTGTATGGTTGGTAATCTATTAACAACAGATGGTTAATACATTTTCAGCTCTAGTGTATGTTTGTCAGGACATAACATAAAATCTGGCAACTTTGTAAATTCACAACGGCCTTGTTTTATGAGTTTGAGGACTTCATGGTGATAAACATAATTAACATGAAGGTACATAAGAATTTTGGAGGATGGATGGTGATGAAATATGTTTGTTAACAAATGACACAGAGTGACAGCAAGTTACCCTGGGAAACGAGGAAATATTACAAATGCTGTCATTATTTTCTTGAATATACTGAGTTAACCTGGGCCAATGGCTAATTCTGTTGATCATATATCCACTGACATTAATAAATAGATAACAATGAAAAATGGGTGTGTGGTGTGGGGATTGATGCCCAGACTTAAGGTTGAGTCCGTGACAAGCTTTTTTAAATTCTCAGTAGTAGTCCATAGTAATCGACGTACGTCTTCCAAGATTGGAAGTGCTTTCTTACACCAGGGGGCATATTTATGAGTTAATATCGAAGCGCGGAGCCACAGCAAATTTTTCTGCGCTGCGCTCAGACATTTTCAAAATGCAGGTATGCAAAGTATTCACAAGAATATGGCGCACCCCTGTGTTTTTCCTAGCGCAGGTGCTAAATTTATCTGCCTAGCGCCAACACAGGCACCCTTGCACCAAAGTGCACAGGTGCCTGCGTTACAGGGAATGATTGTTAATGTGCAGGAAGGTATCCCTTCCTGCACATAAACAATCACTAATAGCAATTTGTCACATCAATGTGTGCTTTGTATAGCACACATAGAAGTAGCAAATCGTTATTATTTAATGATTGTTTATGTGCAGGAAGGGACACCTTCCTGCGCATAAACAGTCATTTATGGCATTTTGCTCTTTCTATGTCTGCTGCAGAAAGCAGCACACAGAGAAAAAGCAAAAATGAGAAGAAATAAAAGTATTTCTCTTCATTTTGGCATTCTAACACCTGCTCTTGCATGGCATTCGTTTTTGGCGCTGCCTCAGATTTACACCTCCTTGTAAATATGGAGCAGTGTCAAAAGAAATGGGTGTTTTGCTGGAACGCCCACAGCAACACTAAGTATGGGCGGAAAATCAGTTACGCTAGCGGATTTTGCGGATTTTCGGTAAATTCGCAATCCGCGAGATTTTCGAATTTCCCGCAAAATCCGTAAATTCGCACGCAGCGGATTTTTTTTTCTTGGTGATACAATTTTGCGGCGCGCGGCGTTTATCATCGTTTGCCGAGTTGTTTTTCTAGATATTTTGCGAGTGCTGCGCCATTTTGGATCTTGCTGCGGGATCCCGTGGGAATTTGGCAAGCGCGATTACGTAATCGCGGCTTGCCAACTTTTACAGCGAGCGTTTGTCAACGCGAGTACGCCGTGATCACATATCGCGGTACTTCGCAATTGTGAGCTTTCAGATGCGGCGAGCAGCAACAATCTCGCACACGCGAAAATATAAAATTTGCAATTCTGCACAAGAAATCCACCAGCAAGCAGCATAAACCTTCTTGAAATGAGGATTTTTATCTGAATAACTCCTTAGGTTGACATTTGCCTGCACTTTTTTTGCGAGGAGTCCATTTTGGGGAGGGGGGGTGGGAGGGAGGAAGTGCCCCACAGTCTTCAACTTCCTGTTCCTGTCCAGCAGGCTCCACCCAGTGCTTTGTCCATCTCCTGGTCACTTTTCATTTGGATCTGGAGCTGGAAGGATTACCTTTTGTGGATGCTGCTGGATATTTGGATTTGAGGCCTTTTTGACTTTCTTTGGATCACTTTTGGATTAGAAATTTCACAAGTAAGTTTGTTTGGGGCATTACAGTTGCTGCAACTACAATTTTGGAATTTTCGATTTTTGGGCTGTTTTGGGGCCTTTTGCCCAGGGGTACTCAGTGGTGGGTGGGCTGAGTCTTTCTGTGGGGTGTCTTGAACTTAAACATCATGGAGGGCATGGATGGAATGGGATTGTGCTGATTTTTCAGTGATTTTCGTTTTTTGGGGCTGTACTTGTGGCCTTTTCACCAGGGGTATTGAGTCTAGCATGGGCCTAGTCTTTCTGTGGGGTGTCTTGAAGTTAAACATCATGGAGGGCATGGATGGAATGGGATTGTGCTCATTTTTCAGTGATTTTCGTTTTTTGGGGCTGTACTTGTGGCCTTTTCACCAGGGGTATTGAGTCTTGCATGGGCCTAGTCTTTCTGTGGGGTGTCTTGAACTTAAACATCATGGAGGGCATGGATGGAATGGGATTGGGCTGATTTTTCAGTGTTTTTCGATTTTTGGGGGTGTTCATGGGGAGGGACAGGCCATGTGGCTGGGGGCCATTTTGAATGCTGCTACAGGCCCTGGCCATGTGCTGGGAGGCAAGTGGCCATTTTGAATGCAGGCATTGTTGTTAGGCCTGCAACCATTTTGCCTACTTTTCAACCTTTATGCCCAGGGGTAGTGAGTCTTGCATGGGCCTAGTCTTTCTGTGGGGTGTCTTGAACTTAAACATCATGGAGGGCATGGATGGAATGGGATTGTGCTGATTTTTCAGTGATTTTCGTTTTTTGGGGCTGTACTTGTGGCCTTTTCACCAGGGGTATTGAGTCTAGCATGGGCCTAGTCTTTCTGTGGGGTGTCTTGAATTTAAACATCATGGAGGGCATGGATGGAATGGGATTGTGCTGATTTTTCAGTGATTTTCGTTTTTTGGGGGTGTTCATGGGGAGGGACAGGCCATGTGGCTGGGGGCCATTTTGAGTGCTGCTACAGGCCCTGGTCATGTGCTGGGAGGCAAGTGGCCATTTTGAATGCAGGCATTGTTGTTAGGCCTGCAACCATTTTGCCTACGTTTCAACCTTTATGCCCAGGGGTAGTGAGTCTTGCATGGGCCTAGTCTTTCTGTGGGGTGTCTTGAATTTAAACATCATGGAGGGCATGGATGGAATGGGATTGTGCTGATTTTTCAGTGATTTTCGTTTTTTGGGGCTGTACTTGTGGCCTTTTCACCAGGGGTATTGAGTCTTGCATGGGCCTAGTCTTTCTGTGGGGTGTCTCGAACTTAAACATCATGGAGGGCATGGATGGAATGGGATTGTGCTGATTTTTCAGTGATTTTCGTTTTTGGGGGCTGTACTTGTGGCCTTTTCACCAGGGGTATTGAGTCTTTCATGGGCCTAGTCTTTCTGTGGGGTGTCTTGAACTTAAACATCATGGAGGGCATGGATGGAATGGGATTGTGCTGATTTTTCAGTGTTTTTCGATTTTTGGGGGTGTTCATGGGGAGGGACAGGCCATGTGGCTGGGGGCCATTTTGAGTGCTGCTACAGGCCCTGGCCATGTGCTGGGAGGCAAGTGGCCATTTTGAATGCAGGCATTGTTGTTAGGCCTGCAACCATTTTGCCTACTTTTCAACCTTTATACCCAGGGGTAGTGAGTCTTGCATGGGCCTAGTCTTTATGTGGGGTGTCTTGAACTTAAACATCATGGAGGGCATGGATGGAATGGGATTGTGCTGATTTTTCTGTTTTTTTCCGATTTTTTTGGGGTGTATAACTGAACTGATGTTCCTCTGTCTTCCATTGCTTTTAGGTGCACAAGACTCAAGAGAACCACCAGTGCCAGGAAGAAGTCCTGCAGCGGTGTGTGGGTGCAGCATAACGTCACGCGACATCACGTCTGGCCTCAGACAACTCTACAATTCGTGCAACTGCGGCCTGCTGTCTGACCTGCTCTGAAGAAGATGGCCCCAAAAAAAGGTCTCCGTAGCTCCTCTAGCAAGAAAGTTGCTAGTAAGGAGCAGAAGAAGCAAGTTACCAAGGAGGCTGGTGTGCCGGCCGCCGCGTTTTTTGGGAGCAAAACAAAAAGTACGCCTGCAGCAGCAGCAGGATCTGCTGGGGACCAAGCTGGGAGCAGCACCCCCGCTCCATTGGGTTCAGTGCCTCCACCACCACGCCATCTTAAGTCAAAGCCCTTGAGTGCTTCAGAGGCAGTCAGTGTACTTCTCCAATCACCATCGACCAGTGATGTTGGCTCATCGCAAGAAAGTAACAGCAATGTCCCTGAATCAACACAGGTTGTTGTAAGTCATCTGACAAGTGTTGAACAACCACAGCCGCAACAACAACACCATGTGCAAGTACAAGCCCAAGCACATGTGGAAGGAGAGGCAGCGCAAGGAGATGCGCAAGCAGAGGTGCATGGAGGGTCACAAGTGCCCACAATAGTTGTTCCTCCCAAAGTAGGGGCACATCAGGAAATCGACAATCAAGCCGAGGTATCATTGGAAGCCACTCCTCCTGATGATCATTCATTGTCTTCCACATCCCTAGCAAGGAAAAGATCAAGGTTGGTGTCTACATCTTCTTCAAGCCCACCTCCTTCTGATGATCCCATTCTGGATGAAGATTGGGACCCATCATCACGGCACTCTGAGAGTGAGGCACACCATGATCTGACAAAGGTACCTAAGCGTAAAAGGAAGGTCGTCGAAAAACTCATAGCTATGGAGTGTGATGAGGCTCAACAAGAAGTGACGGATACTGCTGCTGGTAAAGCCTCTCACGATGACGACGAGCCAGTCATCATAAAGGTCACTGCAGCCCCAGTGGGCATGCAGCAAAGAGACATTTTGACCCTATCCCGAGAAGCTGCTGAGCGTGATGATGATGTCGACGAGGAGGCAATGGAAATGGAAACACAACAATCATTAGATTTGGAGTTAACTAGTACACCAACACCTACCGCTTCCATATTTCTTTCTCGCAAGAAGGGACCTCCATCCACCTCGACCTCAATTCGTGGTGGTGAAAGTGCAAAACATACTGAAGTTCGGCAATCCAGATCCTCCACTTCATCTGGCATTAGCAGCAGGACCACCACCACCAGTATCGCCGCCTCCTCCGGCCCCCAAAGACATTTCAAGTCTCCAGTTTGGGACTTCTTTAGTGTTTGCCCAAAAAAGGAAAACATAGCCATTTGTAGCATTTGTAAGCTTCGAGTTAGTCGTGGCAAGTTTGGTACCAACTATGGTACCGGAGGCCAGAGAGGTCATCTTAGGAGAGCGCACCCTGTCCAATGGTTTGCGCACCTAGAGGCGGTCAAGGAAGCCCGAATTGCACGTAATGAAAACGTTGATTTTTCATCTGATGATGACGAGGAGGAAGAAGATGATTCAAACACTTCACTTACACCCAGTACCCCTGTCAGCAGCACACCCCATGTGAGCCACACTAAGAGTGTGGGAGAGAGTGAGACATCAATGCGAAAAAGTTCATCAGTGAGCGTAACTGGGTCGAAGATATCATCATCATCCCGTAAATCCTTGGTCCAGGGCAACATTAAAAATATGTTGTTTACAGAAGCGCAATATGAACGCAACCACCCACTGACGCGTCTGTATAACACTAAGCTGGCTAAAATGCTAGCTCTGGACCTTCTCCATTTTTCTTTTGTAGAAGGGGTTGGTTTTCTAGAATTAGTGGCAGCGCTCTGCCCTAAATGGAAGGTTCCTAGCCGGTTCTATTTTGCCCGAGTTGCGGTTCCAGCACTACATGAAGATGTTCTGGAGGTGATTGGGGCAGCTTTGCAGAAGAGTGCTGTTCACACTATACATCTGACAACAGACATGTGGACCAGTGGCGCAGGCGCTGATTACATGTGCATCACTTAACACTGGGTCTCTTTTTCAGGGGCTAAAGCAAAGCTAAACACAGGTGTTGACCCAGACATTGTTTGTAAAGCTGCTCGGAAACATGCAACACTAGCCATGTTTGGTTTGGAGAAACGTCACACAGCACAAAACATTTTGGATGTCTTTAACACAAAGGTCCTTAACTGGCTGTCCCCAAAAAAACGCCAGGTTGGTTATGTTTCCACGGACAATGGCGCCAATATAGTTAAGGCCATGAAGCTGGGTAACTATTTCAGAGTGCCGTGTTTGGCGCACTGTATAAACCTGGTTGTCCAAAAATTCTTGGGTAATAAAGACAGTGCAGCGTACAGAGTAGTGGACACCTGCCGAAAAATGTGCAACCATTTCAGCCATTCTTTTAAGGCCCGGAAGCAGCTGAGGAGCCTGCTATATGAACGTCAAATGCCAGTGAAAGCACTCATCCAGGAGGTGGTAACACGTTGGAACTCAACCTTCTACATGCTTGAGCGTCTGTATGAGCAGTATACGGTACTCGATTACTATTTCTTAACACAGGGTACAGCTCAGAAGGAGGACCTGAGGATGGGTGCGGCGCAATGGAACATAGTTAAAAGCCTGACACGCATGCTTCGTCCTTTTGAGTTCTTCACGCGTGCAGTCAGCAAGGAGGACTGTAATTTGGGAAAAGCTATCCCATTGTTGTACATGCTGGAGCACCAACTGAAGGAGGTGTGTTCTGTGTTTGAAAAAGATGAAGAAAACCAAGACCCTTTTGTTCTGGCTGAGAAATTATTAGAGCACCTACAAGGTGATGAACGTCTTAAAATGATCCACTCAAACCAGCATTACATTTGTGCTACTATTCTGGATCCACGCTACAAAAAGGCGCTGGCAGGCCAAGTATTCTTTCCTTTTGCTGATGAAGATGTTACAAAGTACAAACAGTGGATAGTCTCCTCAGCCAAGAGGTTTGAAAGAGAACGGCAGCAAATTGAAGGAAAAGGCAGTACATCAGCATCAGCAGGCCATCCACAGTCACAACAATCCACTTCTGCACCTGTGGCTGCGGCACAAGTGACCTCTCAGCCGTTAAAGAGACCGGCAACCGGATCATCTGCACCACCAGACACAACAGTAACATTGGAGGCTGAAGAGGATTGGCTAGCTCGGCTTGGGTTTGGTTCTCAAAAGGTCACAGCAACAGCTAAGCAAAGTGGAGGAACCTTGGAGGAGAACCTTGAGTCGATGGTGAAGGACTATCTGAATGACTCAACAGAGGTCTATGTTAATGCTGACCCATTGGCGTATTGGCATGGGAAAAAAGAATTGTGGCCACAGCTCACCAACCTGGCTTTAAACTACTTGTCTTGCCCACTCGCAAGCATGTCTTCTGAACGTGTTTTCAGTGCTGCTGGAGGCATTGTAACTTCCAAACGGAGCCGCCTCTCGCCCAAAAATGTGGAGAGGTTAACAATGATCAAGATGAATCAGCACCTCATACCACCAGATTTCAGAGTACGAGAAAGCGCGCCGGATGAAGACGAGGTGGCCAGCAACATAGATGAGGGAATTTCTTCTCTGTCAGGTGACACTGAGCTCACCCTGCCTGAATTCGCAGAGTATGATGACGAAGCCTTATTCTCATTCCTGGACCATGATACCGAGCCCTGAAAATGAGACAACAAATCAATAACTTTCTTTTTCGTCCTTATTCACTTTTATTCCTGTGTGTCTGTCTTTCTTTATTGTGCACAGTTAATATAATTCAAACTTTAATCAGATAATCACAAAAACAAGCCCATCAGCAGAACTGTCTTCACTTGTTTGCTAATTGATTTGAAGGTGCCGCAGTCTGCATTCCTCAGGTTTACAAGTTCATAAGTACATGCTCCTCTATCCTCCTCCTCCAGACTCCTATTTCCATCAAAGCAGAGGACTGGTTTACGCCCAATGAAGAAAGACTCAGCACTTGTGGGGGTGTTGTTCTACCTCTTTGCAAGTGAGTTGACAGCTCTGGGGCCATTGCTGGGAAGCTCTAAAAGTGGTTTGGACCAAATCCGAGGCGCAAATTTTTTTGTGTTTTTGCTGACTTGCTTGCCTTTGAGGTGCTCTTAGGGGGGGTTCCGTCTGTTTGTGGGTGAGTTTCGGGGTCTGTCAGCACTGCTGGGACACTCTAATCTTGATTGCATTTGCTTTTCAGGAATTCCGTGGTGGCAAACCGGACTTATGGCCTAGCTACGCAGCGCGTTTGGACCGAAGGCCGAGAAATATCTTAAGTAGGAGATGTTGCTTTTGGCCTGTTTGGGGGTGGTATGCTTTTTGACGGGTGGGTTGGCGGGTCTTGGGCTATTCCTGGGAAGGTCTAATACCGGGTGGAAGTGGTTGGGACAAAATCCAGGCCGATATTTTTTTGCTATTTCTGACATTTTGCTCAATGTAGCGTTTTCGGGGGCCGGTTTGGGGGGCTTCCTGGTGTTTGTGGGTGGGTTTCGGGGTCTGGGAGCACTGCTGGCTATGGATACTTTACTTTGCTAAAGGTTTGAAGCAAATCCATGGTGGCAGAGGGGAGTTAGGGCCTAGCTGCAGAGTGCGCGCGGAGTGATTTGGGAAATTTGGGAAAAAATGACTAAGTCCCCATTTTTGTACTTTTACTCTTTGGCTGTTTGGGGGTCTTCTACTCGTTTTCTCTTGGGTTGACGGCTCTGGGGCCATTGTTGGGAAGCTCTAATACCGGATAAAAGTGGTTTGGACCAAATCCGAGGCGCAAATTTTTTTGTGTTTTTGCTGACTTGCTTGCCTTTGAGGTGCTCTTAGGGGGGGTTCCGTCTGTTTGTGGGCGAGTTACGGGGTCTGTCAGCACTGCTGGGACACTCTAATCTTGATTGCATTTGCTTTTCAGGAAATCCGTGGTGGCAAACCGGACTTATGGCCTAGCTACGCAGGGCGTTTGGACCGAAGGCCGAGAAATATTGTAGGTAGGAGATGTTGCTTTTGGCTTGTTTGGGGGTGTTATGCTTTTTGGCGGGTGGGTTGGCGGGTCTTGGGCCATTCCTGGGAAGGTCTAATACCGGGTGGAAGTGGTTGGGACAAAATCCACGCCGAAAAGCCTTTTGGCACTTTTTGTAACTTAGGGTTCGTTAGCCCTAGCAGCAGGATTGCATGTGTTTCGGGGTGTTCTACATTTTTGCAACTGAGTTCTGGGGTCTTAGAGCACTCGTGAGAATGTGTAATTTTGGTTGCAAGTCATTTGAAGAAAATCCATGGTGGGAAAGGGGGGATTTGGCATAGTTAAAGAAAGCCTTTGCCACTATTCTTAACTTAGGGTTCGTTAGGGTTAGCAGTATTTCGATTGCATGTGTTTGGGTGGGGGGGTTTTCCAGTCTTGGAGCAATGCTGGCTATGGATACTTTTGCTTGGTTGCTTGCATGTGGTTTGAATGCATTCCACGGTGGGTAAGGGGGTATTTGTGCCTACTTTTACTTTCAAAGTACGTTTTGTCACCAGTTTCTGCTAGGCCTCGTTTTTTGCGATTTGATTGGGGGTCTTCTACATTTTTGCGCCTGGCTTTAGTAAGGGTCTGGGTGGGAGCACTGCTGGGAAGATCTAATTTTGTTCTAAAACACAGTTTACAGTACACCTAGCTTGAGCGGAAAGATCCGCTACATTAATTTGCCCATACTTATTTATTCTTCAAAAGGTGACTCAGACAGAGTACGCACTGTCAAAAATATTGTACTGTCTACTAGGAAAATCAAAGTGTGACTTTTTGCACTCCATAGCCTACATACCTTATATTTATTTATCAGTGGTGTTGTAATATTATATCCCTTCCTGTTTTTCGTTGAATAATTACAGGCCGGGTTTCAGTCTGTGCAATGGGGAAAACAGGATGGAGTCAGGCGTTACATTAGCGAGCCGCAATTCAGCATCCGCCAGGCAGGCAGTGGACAGGGTGTCTTCTGGTCACCAACATTTATGGACGAAGCGTCAGATGGAATGGAGGAGTGCGGCTAATAAGAGGATTTTATTTTCTGCATGCAACTTACTTACCAAATTCAACAGGACAACTACAACAACATACAGATACAGTATCCATTGTGTTTTTCTAGGACTGTGACTGCATTTCTTGGATCTCTCTCTGCTTCTAAATTGATCCCTTAACACATCAATTAGTTCACTCCACTATCACATCTGCACCACACATAGTCATTTGTAAGTGCTTCTACGTAATTCGAAAGTCGCAGCACGCCCCAGCCCGTAGAGGACTACGATGGCCCCAATGATGAAGCATGTCACCAAGGGGCAACCCTGGTGAGTGAGGGGACACCTAGAAAAAGAGCAATTTCTCCTTTTTCATCGACTACACCTTCCAGACCAACCCCATTGAGTGTTGTGAATGGATTTATAGTGACCAGCAAGGCTCTCAGGTATCTGGCAACAGAGACCTTATGTTGAATATAGTTATCAATAATTCCACACACGCCCTGTACTGTCGCATTCTTTCTTCCACAGTTGTCGAAAGTACTACTGACTTTTCACTGACATGCATGCAGTAGTGCATGCACTTTCAAAGATTGATGGATAGGTTTGTACCCAAAGATTTGTTTATGTTCAATTGTTTGTCCATGCTGTGCTTTTTTTACAGGGTGTCTTCTGGTGGTGACCAACATTGATGGATGAAGCGTCAGCTGCAATGGAGGAGTGCCGCTAATAAGAGGATTTTTTTTCTGCATGCAACTTGCTTACCAAATTCAACAGGACAACTACAACAACATACAGATACAGTATCCATTGTGTTTTTCTAGGACTGTGACTGCCTTTCTTGGATCTCTCTCTGCTTCTAAATTGATCCTTTAACACATCAAATAGTCCACTCCACTATCACATCTGCACCACACATAGTCATTTGTAAGTGGTCCTACGTAATTCGCAAGTCGCAGCACGCCCCAGCCCGTAGAGGACTGGGATGGCCCCAATGATGAAGCATGTCACCAAGGGGCAACCCTGGTGAGTGAGGGGACACCTAGAAAAAGAGCAATTTCTCCTTTTCTATCTACTATACCTTCCAGACCAACCCCATTGAGTGTTGTGAATGGATTTATAGTGACCAGCAAGGCTCTCAGGTATCTGGCAACAGAGACCTTATCTTGAATATAGTTATCAATATTTCCACACACGCCCTGTACTGTAGCATTCTTTCTCCCACAGTTGTCAAAAGTACTACTGACTTTTCACTGACACGCATGCAGTAGTGCATGCACTTTCAAAGATTGATGGATAGGTTTGTACCCAAAGATTTGTTTATGTTCACAATTGTTTGTCCATGCTGTGCTTTTTTTTTCTTGTCTCACAAAACCTTTCCCAAAAACCCCCGAACCCATCCATTTTTCAAACCCTAACCCTCTTCCCCCGGGCTGTGTGGTTTTGATTGATGTGTGACTAAATTACAGCAATAAATCCACACACTTGCTGGGGAGGATAAGGTGATACCAACAGGCTGGTGAAGAAATCCGAGGATATATTCTTACTCTGCTTGACAAAGACCCATGGCTAATGTCAAAGAACTTCAACCGAATTAGTAGTTATACTTTACCATTTGTTAGGCTACAATGTGGCACTGTTCTAGTGTACTGTCACCTGCTATATTCTCTATTGTACCGTTGTATTGCTCAGGAGGACAAACAAGATTTCATTTTCTTTTTTTTCATAGGCATGCAACTGCCACTGTGTCACACCACTAGTACCACCGCTATGAGGAAATTTTATCCGCCCAGGATTGCCAACCTTATTCGCTGTTTCCCGTGGAGCCAGCCCTGGGCCTAGCCCTACTTGCAAACAGAAATTACAGGTAAGATAGGCGTTTGGTTGGAGGTAGTATAATGGAGTATTAGGAGAGACGAGAGATTGACGGTAGTACTACTAAAGTCACAGGACTATTCAGGAAAACAAACTTACTTTTAAACCCCCACCCACCAGACTCAAAAGCTGTAAAAAACAGGTATGGTCAGATAAAGTTTCAAAAATTATATTTTTATAGCCCTAACAAAATAATCTCCCGCAAGACCCTCCCTAACCCCAACGATTGTCCTTCAAAAGTCCCCAAAAAACCCAACTCCCAATTCCCACCCCCCAAAAGTCTCTAAAAAAGGGGCAAGGGACACTATGGCAGGGTGCTATTGCCTTTAGCAGCCAGGGCATCATGCTCGAAGCGGAGGCCCTCCACCAAGTTCTTATAGTTCAGGACCTCCTGCTCCAGGTAGGACAGTCTGAGGGATAAGCGGCGCCGGTGTGCCTTGCAAATCCTGTGGGGGGCAGCTGCTGTCTTTGCTGCTCGGCGTTGGCGTTGGGCTTTGGTAGCCCGGCTCCGTACCGCTGGAGCACTGCGCTGGCTGGCAGCCCGCACGGAGGAGGATGCAGCTGTCCCCGTGGACGTTGTTGTTGTACCAGACTGCGTCTCCTCCTCCTCCAGGGCCACCAGCCGCCGATATTCAGCGACAGTGGCATCCAGCCTCCGTTGCCGGGCCATTCGAGCCAGCTCCTTCCTCCTTGATGGTGTCTTGGATTTGGAAGGAGCAACTACATGAAGAAATAAAGACATAGTCTGTAACCAATGCTCCTTAAGATTAACACAAAATGATTGAGCAGAAAGTTGTCACAGTACAAGTAGCAAATTGAAAGCACAGTACATACCTATTGAGGACAGTATCTATGTAACCTCCGACTTCTTCATCCTTGCTCTAACATTAGTGGGAGTTTAAGGGACAAATTCTACAAGCACTATGGACTTCCATTACAGTCGACTATGACAGTACACCAGTCTTATTCTTCTTCTTCTCTCTTGTTTAGGAAAATTGGTACATTATCGTATGCAAGCCGGCATAATGCCAGCGCAGTGAACTTGCACCCGAGAAAAATAGACGCACACCATGGTGAGTGAGACAGACTTGCGTTACTGTACCGGTCCAGTACATGCAGGTGGTGAAGCTCTTACTTTTCTATTACGGGTGGCACTGAGAATACTCTGTTAAAAGGGCTACTGCTTAATTAATTTAGCTTTCACCCTACAGTGCAAATGAGTATTAGAAAAGGAAAATAAAGAAGCTAAATAATCTGATTATCTATCACTTCACATGTGATGTATTTGATGACATATGGGATGACTTTAGGTGTTTTGCTTATTATGGAGTGAACAGTGATACCCCCTCACATGAATGGCGTACTACTACTAAACTAAAGTTATTAAGAGAGGTAGGGAGTGTCCACCGTAATAACCGGATATATGCTGTGCTTGCAGTTGCAATACAAACTACTGCTACTATTCATGGTAGTATTTGGACAAAATTACAACTTCTTTTCCTTCCCTTTCCTACACTGGAACGGACGTGCGGGTGCGGTGTTACATGCTCTTCAAAGTAACACTTAGTTCATCCAGTGACCGTCTACTCTCTCTAGATACGCATATGCTATCTAAGAGTCAGATAGTACCATGAATGATCCAGGCATCCATCCATTCAAAGTATATGCACACATACAGTTTCTGTTTCACCCACCCAGGCTGTTCTCCTTACACCCATCCTTGCTTCATCATTCACCCAGCCATGCACCATACCATATTCTTTCCTTCCCAGCCACCTCGGGGACCAAGCAAACACATATCATTCTTCTTTGCCAGTCATCATTACATTTCTCGTCCTTCCACACTTACTTACACCCTTCTTTCGCTTTTCGTTCAGCCCTTCCATCAAGTTCACCTCAGATCTGATTGGGATTCTTCTCGCCAAAAACTTCACAGCTAAGTCGAAGTACATTTAGAGGAGCCTACTACCTGGTTTATTTATAATACACCCGTGCAGAAAGCACACTTTGCAGTCTTCAATCTCAAATGAGTAAGGAATGTATAGCTTACCTCTGCCCGCCACCACTGTGTCATCCCCCACAGATTTGGCCGGCACTTGCACCGCCTCCTCCCCAGAGTTGTCCTCCTCGTCCAATGCCACCACCACCTCGACGCTGGCCCCGCCTCCAGATGTTCCACCTACAAAGTACATTTAATAATGTTAGAATACACCACTCACTACTATATAATATTTGGTCTAGGAGGAAGAAAGAAATGTGAAAAAAACTGTATACAATTTAATAATTTGTGACTGTCTACTGTAAAGTAAAAATGTCCCTTTTTCCATGGAAGGCTGTTGTCTTGCTGCACTTTTTGGCACAACTGATGAATGCTTGCTTTTTATTTTTAACACGCACCACTTTTTCTCCTAACAGACAGAAGCTTGACTTCTAAGAACACGAGCAGGATCAAGTTCAAACCAGGTGAGAGCTCGGCTCGACCACAAGAAATGTGTCCAATTAATCGTCAGCACTAAGCACTTTTCCATTTCCAGTTAAACGTTTACTTTTATGACAAACTTGATTTCAATAAATCAGTTTACTTTTAATAAAGCTTTTAAACTCAAATAGACTCTGTGGTTTTTGGTCCTCTAGACTAGAGTGGATGAGCTAAAGGTTTTGGAATTTTTGCAAGCATAAGTCCGTGCCTCTGCCATCGGTGACTTTGGGAGCTAAATGACTCTGCCACACTATCTAGTCAGTAAGGAGATTGGGGGTTCAACTACAAAGTCTGTTATCACTGAGGTATGTGGAAAGTCTAACAGCACCTATTATAATTGATAAGCTAAGCAATGCATTATTTAGTGTCCATAGTTCTGTTTGTGCAGATTTGTCCCTGCAACAGTAGTAGAATGGATTGTCCTCCTATTCCAAACCAAAAGTAAAGTAGTATCTTATTCTTTGTTGGTGGTCATTCACCTTTTTATTGTTGGCAATTGTCAAAGCATAAACATTTAGAATACTTGAAAAGACATTATGGACAATACCAGAGGACTGTACTCAGTGCATAGAGCTATTGCTGACTAGAATGGGAGTCCAATGGAAATGCCAAATGTGCAATCTTAGTTAGCTACACAGACAGACTAATAAGAATAATCTAGTAATACTACACGGAGTCATAGTCGAGGCAGGATAAGAATTTAGATCCTGTCTACAAGAAGATCAAAGACGATTTAGAAAAAATCGAATGAGGAACGCTAGGAAAAAATAAGTACTCTATATTAAAATTAAAACTTACTGGGGCCAGCAAAGGAGCCCTCGCCTGCCCGGTCCTGGCCTGCATCGTCAACAGCACCCTCCTCCTCCTCCTGTGTCCTCCTCTTGCCCCTGGGGGAAGCTGATGTACAACATGAAAGAAAGAAAAACAGAAAACATGGATGATATTTGTCAACCAAATCAAACATTTCAAAAGAACTAACAAAATATTTTTGCGAAATAGAAAATAGACAACTACTCCACAGGATATATTATTGACCAATCTCATGTGGTCGACTACGTTATTACTTTAGTATTGCTTGTTTTGCGGACCGTCGAATTGGAAATTACCTTATGTAACTCACTAAACAAAGTACTAAAAAGGTTTGCCTAGGATTGACAGGCAGCAGTCCGCAGCACGCGAAGTGACAGCCAAAGTCCATCGTGATTGAAGATCAGCGACAACACTAAAGTTTCCTACTACATTAACCAGTCATTAAAATACTCAAACTATCAATCCACCACAACTATTTCTTCTTATCGCCATGTGTACAAAGGAAGGACTGGACTTGAGTCTGTAGGGGCTGATTTAGAAGCTCCTTGCGGCTCTTTTGCTCCATTGTTGCGTGACTTTTGTGACGCAGCGACAGCACAAAAGAGGCGCAATGGTGCGGCGTATATTAACAACGTGACGCATATGAGAGATGCATCACGTTGTAAAGCCCTGCGCCAATAGGGGGCGTTCCGGCGCAAGGGAGGGCGTTCCTGCGCAGGAACGCATCCTAAAAGTGGCTGAGGGAAATCTACAAGATTTCAATCAGTCACTTTGAGGACAATGATGCGTGACTCAAACCCTGCGCCTGCTTGAAGCAGACGTATGGCTTGACGCAGCATTGGGGAGATAGGGCACCCCAGAGCATTGATGGAGCTGCACCATCGTTGCGACGCAACTCCAGCAATGCGCCGCCTTTACGGCACAGATGAGTAACGCTTTGTTGACGTTTTGGGCCCATGGTGCGCCGCATTGTAAATACAGCGCACCATGGGTGATGGTGGCGTGACGCACAATTACTGGCGCATCCCTGCTACTTTGCAGGGATGCGCCGGTAATTAAAAATCTGAACCTTAGTGTGTAGCATTACGCAGTTCTTTAAACTACACTCATACATAATTTCACAGGCCAATGAAATGAACACAAAATCTAAAACAAATAAGCATAGTAGCAACACTACTGAGAAGAAGGAGAGCAGTGTACCTGAAATGCACAGAAGATTTTGAAATATAATTTACCTACAATGTAATGAGCAGCATTATTGCTCTTGGTAAAAAACAAAAATTTGCAATATAATAACACAGCAGGAGAAAACATAGTAGTAAAGAAATAGCTACTACTACTCACCAAGCCCGGGGATCTCAAGGCCAAGGAGGTCGAGCAGATCTCGCTCACGGGTCAGGACATCCGTCCAGCGGTGGGTGGCCTGGTTGTAGGTGCGCCAGACCCGAGAGTGGTGGTAAATGGCCTGGCACACCTTCTCACACCGCTTTCGGCGCTCCCGGACCCCGTACCCGGCACTGATCTTGCCGCCTCCCATGATGGTCCTGGGGAGGCGGCGCTGAACATAAAAAATGAGTTGGCCCACCTCCTCCGGGGTAAAGATCTCCCTGGGTACGACCTCCTCCCCCCACAAATGCCTGCACGGGAGCCGGACACGGGGTGCAGGACCCTTCTCCTTCTCGGGATGCTTCCCGGCTCCCTTCACCATGGTCTGGGCGGAAAGGAATAAAGAAAATAGAATAGGGAAGAGAAGAAAAGAAAAGAGTTTAAAAAAGTAGTTTAAAATTAACCAAAAGTAGCAGTAAACACAAAAATATAGGGCTAGAAAAATAGAGGGATAGATAATAAGTAAAATAGATCAAAAAAAACTTCAAACAAGCAAAGGATGGCAGAGATTTAGAGAGGATACAAATACCATGCCCAGAACCATAGCAATAAATGAGAAACAAGATGGCCGCGCCCGTTCACGACCGCGCGGGTAAGTTTGCGCAAGATTTTCCTTGCGAACACGCGCGAAACTGTACTGGCAAGCCGCAGACTTTGCGAGATTACACTTTGCGCCCGGAAACGGAAATACGTCAGGCAAACAAGATGGCCGCGCCCTTGAACGACCACGAGGGTAACTTCGCGCCTCCTGCTACGAGCGGCTCGCAAAAACGCACAAAACCTTGCCAACTAACACGCCGCAAAAAAACAAATTGCATATTTGCACAAATTTGCGGCTTCCGATTTTGATCTCGCTAGTGTTCGCGCCCCGCAAATCCCGCGAAATTGCAGTAAAACGTGTTTTGCAAAACTGAAAGCACTCAGCAGGTGCAAGAGTTCAAACTCATCATTAGTAACAATTCCCTGTTGTGCTTCCTGACTGGGGCCCCTCCAGAATTCAGTTCCTAGTTGCAACAATTGTATGACCCTGCTCTGAACCTCACATCAGGCTCATAGAATAGCTACAAGTAGGCCACAAAGGTCCTGGGAAAAAAATGCACTGCAACAGAAAGCAAATTACAGATAAGGAAGCAGGTGCCAGACTGGAATTTTAAAACAGTGACACATTAATAAACTAACCCCAAATTAATTCATGTCAGTTGAAGCAGGGCTGGTGTGCTTGCTTTTCCCCCCCATAATCTACAGAGATGATGAACCAGAGGGTGGCATTGATGTAACAGAGGGTTGCAGTGGTGAAACAGAGGGTGCTGGGAACCTGTGATGATGAACCAGACGTAGAAACAACATAATCGCGACCGTTGCGTGCCGAAATGTAAGTTCGCAATTGCGAACTGGTACGAAACCCTCGCGAACTGGCAGAAATCCTTGCGAACACAAAAAAAATCCACAAATTCGCTAGAATTCGCGGATTTTGCGGATTGCGAGTTCGCAAATCCGCAAAATTCGCGAACGCGAGATTCGCAAAATTCACCCATACTTAAGCAACACCCATTGCACGCCCCTTTCATGCTAAGTGATGGTTGGAAAAGGCCTTATTTACAAGGCGGCGTCAAGCCACAAAAAGAGGCTTAACGCCAGGTTCTAATGGCGACATTCCCTTGTAAATATGCCCCTTGGTCTAGGTAATGAGATAGGTGATGTTGAGCTAGTGGAAGACAGACCCATCTTGTAGTACCAGGGTTTACTGTGATAGTCACAGATTACAGACATGGGTTGAGAGCGAAGGAGCAGCCAAATATATTGATCCTTAGGCCCAAAGAGACAGGATTTGTTGATGGATTTCAACATAATTATGATTGAATACATTTGCCCTAAGCAAGGAAGTTCATTGGAAGGGCCCAAGTAGTTTAAAGGACTGTAAGCAGGAGGCGCTAGGGGGCGCACAGCGTAATGGCTGCCTGAGCTGCAGCTCCGCCGGGCGATCGTCAAATATGTGATCTTTCGCCGTTATCGCCCCGGCCACCCGCTCCCCGAGCGCATCAGCAGGTGGGGAAATTCTGCTGCATCGTATGCGGAGCATCGAGCGCCCCAACGAGCGAGGATTGCGGGCTTTTTCACCGGGACAAGCTTTGGCGCGTCCGAGTGCCTGGCAAGATGGCTGTCGCTGTGGGACAGACGCGTGTCTAGCGTAGAGCCGACGGAGTAAACTCGTCCTTCTGCGCCAGCTGTAGCGCTTCAGGGGTAAGAACCTGCTCCCTGGACCTTCCGATGTCGGTATCTCGCCCCTTGATGCTGCAGGGGACTGGGAACTTCTGCCATATCGCCGATCTTAATGCCTGACAACATGGCGGCGGCCAGCACGAGAGTGCAGGGATTGTCACCCCCTCTCCAGACAACGCGCATTCGCCCCAACTTTGCTGGGCTACCGGAGTAGACACTACGGTCGCTGCTACCTGGAGCGCTGCTGTGCTGGCGCGGACGACGTACATGCTGATCAGGCTGTGTAGCGACGACTGGACATAGTGAGGAGGTGAGGGGCCCACAGCAACTACACGCAACCCCAGGGGACAGCGAGGCCCGGGAGCTAACTTGCACAGTGCCCTGACACGGTCTGTCGCTTACTCAGAACTGCCGCGTGGCCGGTTGCTGACCACACTGCGGAGCGCTACTGCGTGGCAGGGCTAATTGCGATCCTCCACATAGCCACGCGCCCAGGCGACTGTCGGTTCTGCCCCCTTCCCAGCTCTGTGGGGCAGTGCCGCACACGGCTGCTATACACCCTGTGTGGTTCACCACGGCGACTGCGGCTAGAGTCACGAGGGCATCTGGGCCCGCAAGCAAGAAGACAGTGTCCCCGACCGCCGCCAAGGGTAAACCGGATAAGCAACAACAGAAACTGTCGTTTGAGAACAGAAAGGCGCAGAAGCCCACGGACGACGTGGTGGACGATAGCAATAACGCAGGGCCTATGTCCAACAATAACATAGAGAAGATTCTATTGGCGATCCACTCCAATCTGCAGGACATAAATGGCAAGCTGGATAATCTGACTTGCAGAATGGACAGCATGGCAGCTAGGCAGGAGAAGCATGGCGAGCGTCTGGATGAGGCCGAAACAAGAATCTCCGCGGTCGAAGATGAGGCGCGGGCCTCCACCTCAAAGTGCGCGGGTATGGAACGTCTCCTGGAGGTGATCAAAGCGAAGGAGGAGGATTTGGAAGCGCGCTCGAGGCGCAACAAAGTACGAATCACGGGCCTGCCGGAGACCACCAACACAGGGCGGATGGAAAACTACGTGGAAACGCTGTGCAAGGACCTATTCGAAGCTGAGGCCTTATCGCCACTTTTTATCGTGGAGCGTGCACATAGGTCGCTGGCCCCGAAACCACCACCTGGCGCCACGCCGAGGCCAATTGTGGCGCGGATCCTCAACTACCGCGACAGGGACACGATCCTTCGACTGGCGAGGGAAAAGGGGAAGATTCAGCATCAAGGTAACTCCTTGGAGTTTTATCCAGACCACACGGTTGCGGTCCAGCAGGCCCGGAAGGAATACACCACCGTGAAGGCCAAACTACGGGACCTGAACATTGTGTACTCAATGATGTATCCAGCACGCCTCAGGGTGGTATGGAAGGAGAAAGCGATTGTACTGGCGACACCGAAGGCAGCACAAGACTTTGTTAAGAAGGTGCAACGCGAGATGAGACAACTCGCAAAATGAACAACATCATGACTCCGACTAAAAACATTGGCTCGATTCCTAGTCGACCAGCGGTGAGTTTCTTGTACTGTTCGCTTGCACGCGTTATAGCATGACCGCTGTTGTCTGCACTGGTAGGACCAACATGGCGCTGATCTCCTAAGTAAAGAGTCGAGGTGCCGGTGCAGCACTGACTGCATATCTGGGTGGAAGGGAACTGCTGGGGCAACCGTAACTGCTGTTCGGCTGTGTAGTGTTAATATTAACTATGGATTGTGGCTGCCCCGCGCTACCAGGCCCCCCCCTCGTGCTGTACTGGCTAATAGTGGCGGGCTGAACTGGCGCCATTTGGCAGTTTGAAATGGAAGGGCCGGGTCACACCATCCGCATGGACTGTTGTACCTTCTCAGCGTGTACATTAACGCGGGATGGTCGTGTGAACTTAATGATCTATGGGCTACTGGACCATGTGAAATGTAGGCTGGCTACTATGCACCCGCTCTTACACGCCTCGCTCAATGCTAATGTTGATGTTTCCAAATATACTATGTGAGGCGATCAGCACACTGGGAGTGCTGAGGGATATGCTATTTGCTGCTGAATGATGGAGTTAAGGTGTGATAGTACTGCCCCAAGCATGTTATTATTATTGCAACGCTGTTGATGTGCTATTGGGGAGTGGTGGGGGTGGCGGTGGATGATCACTTAAATTGCGTACTGTACTGTTTATATAGCATCGCCTGCACCCATCTATCGGGGGGAGAGTTGTGCTCCTGGCGGACCTCCGTGAGGGTATAACCCACTAAGAGTTCCGATTTGGGCACTGTAGTTATGGTTATGAGTTCAAGGGAATGGTGCACTGAAAGGGTAAGGCTTCGGCAGGTTGGGGTTGCTGGAGTGGGTGGGATAGGGGGTGGAGGGCTGTTTACATGTATGCATAGACCGACAGAGTGCGATATGTCTCTCCTTTTTGGTTCCCCGTTGGTTCTGACTGCCATTGTAAAGCTTGGGCTTACTGCTAAGGATAAGCTGACAATTCCTACACAGTTGACATGGGTGACACTGTCATGTATTGTATTAATCAATGTTGATGGGTTCGAGGGACACGGGTAGGAGAAGCTTGAACATTCTTACTTGGAACATTAGAGGGTTCTCACAACCTCGTAAAATCAGACAGATTTTCGCCAACCTGGCGAGATGGAATGTAGACATAGCGTTCCTACAGGAATCACACCTAGCACCGCACACACATGTTCAATTGGGGTCGAGGTGGGCGGAGGCAGTCTACAGGGCCTCATATTCTTCCTACTCTAGAGGGGTGATCATATTGATAAAGCGAGGGGTGGGCTTTGAAACTCACCATGTTACACAAGATCCATCTGGTAGGTTTGTGTTGGTATCGGGTACACTGAGAGGCCAGCGAGTGACGTTGTTGAATGTATATGGTCCCAACACAGACGCTCTGGACTTCTTTCGGGAAGTCTGGGACCACTTGCAAAAACAAAATAGCACACACATATTATGCGGAGGTGACTGGAACATGACCCTACAAGACGGCTTGGACCGCTCAACTAATTCCTTGGAACAACACAAGCAATCGCGCCTAATGGTGGGTCACATGATGAAAGACCTGGCTTTGGCGGACCTCTGGAGGCTGAAACACACTGACGCATCCGGGGCCACGCACATCACAGCTTCACACAACAGCTGGTCCAGGTTGGATTACTGGCTAGGCACTAAGGACCTGGCACTGTGGGTTCGTCAACTGCAGGTGCTGCCCCGCACACTATCAGACCACAACCCAGTCCTGCTGCAATTGGAAATTCCACGATATACGCTCCCTCCATTTCAATGGCGCTTTAATTCACGTGCCCTCACTGACACGGTGTATGCAGACACCATTAAAAAAGCGATAAAGGACTATTTTGACATTAATGCTCAGACAACTGACGACTCGTGTCTCCTTTGGGAGGCATTCAAAGCCACGATCAGAGGGGTCTGCATTAGCACCACCATAGGGGTCCTTAAGGATATTAGGGGCCAAATCCGCCGATGCGAGCAGCAGATGAGGGACCTGGAGTCCCTGTATGAGGCCACTCAGGATGTTTCCCATCTGTCTAAGCTGCGCGAAGTACATACTGAACACGCGGACTTTCTTGAATCCGAAATAAAGTACCTGAATCGCACACATGTGGCTAGAGCCTTTGGAGAGGGGGGCAGGCCTGGGGCTGTACTAGCTCGGAAAATCTGTGAAGGCCGTGGTCCGACAGCAATACTCAGGGTAAAGTCTAGGGAGGGTATACCGCAAACACACGCTACGGACATATTAAAATGCTTTGTTGATTCCTTTGGGTCACTATACCAGTCACAACCCACAGCCCCAGCAGCTGACACGTATGACTACTTACACGATGTGGCGATTGGCTGGCTGTCGGATGCGCACAGGGAGTACTTGGCTAGGCCCATCACGGCAGAAGAGGTGACTGAGGTAATAGGCTCGCTACCGAATGGTAAGGCGCCAGGCCCTGATGGGTACACCTCGGAATTTTATAAACAGTATGCGGACATTGTCGCACCGCATTTGGTAGACGTGTACGGCACCTCATTTGAAAAAGCGTTGCTCCCCCCCACGCTACGCGAAGCCATGATCGTCGCTCTCCTTAAACCGTCAAAAGACCCAGAGGAGTGTGACTCGTACCGACCACTGTCTCTGATAAATGTGGACTCAAAAATCCTTGCGAAACTTATAGCGAAGCGGCTGTCTCCCCTGATGACCAGTCTGGTCCTGCCGGATCAATCAGGCTTTGTGCCATCCAGGTCAACCACGCATAACACTAGATCCCTGTTTGCACTCTCACACTACCTTCAACCCTCGGTTAAAGCAGTGGCGGTCATGCTCGACGCTGCAAAAGCGTTCGACTCCATTGAGTGGCGATATATGATCACGGTCCTAAATAGAATGGGGTTTCCTAAACGGTTTGTACAGTGGGTCTCCTTGCTTTATACAAAGCCGTGTGCCAGGATCAGAATCAATGGCTACGTTTTGGATCAATTTGCAATTGAACGAGGGACAAGGCAAGGCTGCCCACTCTCGCCTCTCTTATTTGCACTGGCACTGGAGCCTCTGGCCTGTCTAGTACGACAGAACTACAAAGACTCAGAGTTGCACTTTATAGCCAGGCCGCTTCACATATCGTTGTATGCGGACGATATGTTACTCTATGTCCGTGACCCTGAGACTCACCTAAACTCACTACTCAGGGAATACATCAGATTCGGAGGACAGTCAGGGCTGGCAATTAATTGGGCCAAATCCTCTATAATACCCCTCACTGACACCACATCCCCCGTTGCTGTGGATTTCCCGTTGGAGTGGCAACAAGATCCGATTAGATACCTGGGGGTCATGTATCATAGAGATCCAGAGGAGGTACTACGAGCGAACTACGGTGTGGTACTCTCGAAGCTGGAGGACAGCATCCAGCGCTGGATACATTTGCCCCTATTGTTAGCCGACAGGATAGCTATTGTTAAAATGAACGTGTTGCCCAAATTGTTATACATGTTTAACAACATCCCGATCACGCCGCCACAGGCTATATTCCGTCGTATTAACTCCCTGGTGAGGACCCTGATATGGGCTGGCAAACAGGCCCGTGTCGATTTGCAGACTCTTACACTCCCATTTGCGCAGGGGGGTTTCAGTGTGCCTGATTTCCTTCTATACTATCTTTGCGCGCAGGCGCAATACGCGGCATATTGGTACCATGCGGTCCCATACCTCACACATGCGGCTATAGAGGAGAGTGATGCGCATCCTGTTCCCCTCTCGGCGATAATTTCGCATACACGACCCCCACTACATGGTAGGGATATTAACACGGTGGATACCACGGTCAAAGCTTGGCACAGGCTTGGGCAGCTGGCTCATAAAACCCCACTGTATGCGCCGGCCATGTCATTACACCATCATCAGGCACTGTCAGTCACCGGGGAGAGTGTCAGAATGTCATTGCTGAGTAGAGCCGGTATTGACAGGATGGGGGATGTATTTCAGGGGGGCACATTCGTAGGCCTAGACCAGTTGGGTTATATCCAGAACCAAACTCCCATGTTTCGCTTTACATATTATAGACTGACCAGAGCATTGAGGGACATTACCCGACGTTTCCATCAGAACCAGAATGCCTTGCACCACTACAATTATTGATCACAACTAACGATTTATCACACCTGGTATCTAGGCTTTATTCAGCTGCACAATCGGAATTAGCGGGACACGCACTGAAGGCCAAGGGGCGATGGGATACACTATTAGACACACCATTGACAGATGAAGAGTGGACTAGCACTTGCGCCCTGACACAAATACTGACACCCAACGGCAATTTGAGAATTATTCATTTTAAATTCCTTCACCAAATTTACTACACGCCGACAAAACTGCTTAGATTCGGGTTACAAGAGGAAGACAGGTGCAAAAGGTGTAATAGGGAGGGAGCGGGCTTTGCACATCTGGCCTGGGACTGCGCCAAGATAGCGAGGTACTGGGTGGAGGTCACTGCCACCTTATCTGTCATTTTGGAGGAAGAGGTGCAATGTACACCCAAAGTCTGCCTGCTGGGAATAGTGCCACAGTTCAGGGCATTGAAGCGCAGGTTCTGTGCAATAGCCTTAATATTAGCAAAAAGGCAGGTGGCGCAATGCTGGCACAGTCGAAAGGTGCCGACGATGAAAACATGGTTGCATGACATGTCCACCTGCCGTGACAAGCTACAGACTTATGAGGAGCAGTTGCCGGCGAAGTCCAGGCCCAAAAATATTTGGGGTTATTTGGAGGAATACCTCGCCTCAATACAGGATGATGAGGAGGACCAACACCTGGATTGAATCGGTTGGGAACGTGTGTGGGTAAGCGCACGGGGACAAGCCAAGTGGCGGCAGGAACTTGGGGGGAACTGGAACTATCGTTGCAGCTGAAGTTTAGCAAGTGAGGGGTTGTACTGTACGGTCTTAGTTGGGGAATGTTATTCTTTTGTTCTTCGTTATAAAATGTGAAAATGTAAGACTCACCTCTTCTGTCAGCTAGTAGCCATACGTGAGGGACACGGGGGGACTCCACCTCACAATGAAGTGATGTTTATGTGCAACGAACATATCCACTGATGGTTGCTGATACTAACGTAGCGAGCCGGCCCCAGGGTTGTAGGCTCATGCTGTGTCAACTGCTTTGTGTTAATAAAGGTCTTACACAAAAAAAAAGGACTGTAAGCAGGATGCAAATCATTGTATTATTAACCAGAGAGGTAACCAAGGAATGTGTAGACTGAAAGCAGTGCTTAATTTGAGCTGGTGGTTTCCAGTGCACTGGCACTTATGACAGAATGCCACAAGGTGCCCCTGTTTGTCTAATATAGAGACGAGTACAACAATTAGTTAATAATTTGATATACCTTAAAATGGCTTTCGCTTGCCTTCCCATACAGAACAGAAGATAAAAAGAAAGGGGGGCTGGTAGGTTCAAGCTAAGACCAGAAGGTGTGAAGAAGGGAGTAGCAACAAAGAAGTAGGGATATAAAATGTGACTGAACTCTGAACGTGTCTAAACTCTGTGGAGTCATGGGTGATGGCTGGGACTGCTTTTCATGAGTCCCAGGCCTTATGATACTCATTAGATCCCTGTGTTCTAACACACAGGTATATGGACCGATCACTGACAAAATTTCGACCTCCAAAAGATCGACCTGCAGGAATATCGAGTCAAAAATATCGAGGGCAAGAATATCGAAATCCTATCTACAACATGGTAAGTACAAAAATATCGAATATATAATATAGATGTCAAAAATATCGATGTTAAAAATATTGTTTTTTTTTTAAATATAAATGTAAAATAAAGTAAATAACACTAATAAATATAATCTACATAGTTAAAAGTATCTAATAATGTATAAAATTAATAAATAATACATATATAATAATAATACAATAAGTAAATATATACAGTAAATATATAATATATATGTACTGAACGATAATTTGTAATACTTATTTTACTAATTTATAAAATATTAAAATATATTCTACATTACAAATACATTTACAAACATAAAACAATAACATAAATAAAATGTAAAAAACATAAAATATTAAATATACTTTTAATATTTTTACAATTAATTATATAAAACGTTGGATAGCGTAAGGGTAAAAATTACTATTCCCACTCCAGAGAGTGCAACAGTAGGGAAAGCGTTGGATAGGGTAGGGGTAAAAATGACTATTCCCACTCCAGAGAGTGCAACAGTAGGGAAAGCTTTGGATAGCGTAGGGGTCAAAATTACTATTCCCACTCCAGAGAGTGCAACAGTAGGGAAAGCGTTGAATAGCGTATGAGTAAAAATTACTATTCCCACTCCAGAGAGTGCAACAGTAGGGAAAGCGTTGGATAGCGTAGGAGTAGAAATTACTATTCCCACTCCACAGAGTGCAACAGTAGGGAAAGCGTTGGATAGCGTAGGAGTAAAAATTACTATTCCCTCTCCAGAGAGTGCAACAGTAGGGAAAGCGTTGGATAGCGTAGGGATACAAATTACTATTCCCACTCCAGAGAGTGCAACAGTAGGGAAAGCATTGGATAGCGTAGGAGTAAAAATTACTATTCCCACTCCAGAGAGTGCAACAGTAGGGAAAGCGTTGGATAGCGTGGGGGTAAACATTACTATTCCCACTCCAGAGAATGCAATAGTAGTGAAAGCGTTGGATAGCGTAAGAGTAAAAATTACTATTCCCACTCCAGAGAGTGCATCAGTAGGGAAAGCGTTGGATAGCGTAGGAGTAAAAATTACTATTCACACTCCAGAGAGTGCAACAGTAGGGAAAGCGTTGGATAGCGTAGGGGTAAAAATTACTATTCCCACTCCAGAGAGTGCAACAGTAGGGAAAGCTACAGAACATATATATCAATTAATCAATTAATTAAAATGAAATACCAATTAATTAAATGTATTTACCAATTATTTAAAATTATTTAATAATAACTACTAATTACTTTTCATTTTAACATATTTAAATTACTTCCCACCCTATTCCCCTATAAACCCACAACCCGCTATAGAACATATTTTTCAATTAATCAATTAATTAAAATGATTTACCAATTAATTAAATTTAATTACCAATTATTTAAAATGAATTAATATTAACTACTCATTATAAAATAATTTAACCTAATTATATTACTTCCATCCCTATTTTCCTATAAACCCATAACCCGCTACAGAACATATTGATCAATTAATAGATTAATTAAAATTAATTTCCAATTAATTAAAATGAATTACCAATTCATTACAATTTAGTAATAAATCCTACAAATTAATAATCAATTTAACATAATTAAATTACTTCCCACCCCATTCCCCCATAAACCCACAACCCGCTCCGGTACTAAAACATATAATGTGCTTATAAATAAATGTATTAATATATATAATTAATACACATGTAATATTTTTTTTTTAAAATACTTAAGTAAAACATATAACACATACATAATAAAAAACAGAAAAATTATACAAATATCGATATTAGTGTCATCGAAATTAGTAACATCGATATATATGCTATCGATATTACTAACTTTGATATTACTTACATCGATATAAAGAATTTCGATATTACTTACCTTAGGGTCGATATTCTGTCCAACGATATTCTTGACATCGATATTCTGCACCTTCGACATTTCATACACGATATTTTGGTAGGCCGATATTTCCTACTCGATATTTTGACTGTGTACCATATGGACTACTGATTCTCCTGAGATGTTTCACATATTGTGAATTCAAGGATCCTTAAAAAAACTAAATTTGATTGGTCAAATTATCGAAATACCTGTACTGCTGCTGAACTATACTACATGTGTATGGAAGAAGACTGACCACACAATAAGGTGAAGCTGGAAAGATGGCTCCTCAAACACAATACCTTGTAATGATACAAAAAGAAAAAGAGGAGCTTGGTTATTGTTAGGCTATTTCCCTGGCCGCCGCAGTCCACTACCTATGGCTCCAGGTAATAGGCCTGCAACGAAAAACTGGCCATCTAAGTCTCCTTGAATCTACAGGTAGACAAGGACAAACAGTGAGATCCTAAGCTTTAGAAGGAGTTGAGATACACACAACAGGCCCGATTCACAAAGGTAAACTTAGACGTTTGGTCTAAACCTAGACCAAGTGTCTAAGTTTACTACTTTGGTAGTTCACAGAGGGCATTTACGAGTACTATGTTTATGTCAGTACAGAGATAAAGATAGTACTCGTAAATGCCCTTTGTGAAATTCCAAAGTCACAAACTTAGGGCCTCATTTAGGAGGCACTTGCGGTACATTTGTGCCACCAGAGCATCACTTTTTTGACGCTCCGGTGGTGCAATGTGCCGCACCATATTTACAAGGGCATGCAAAGCCACTTTATGTGGCTTTGCATGGCCTTGTAAATATGTGCTCTTTCATGCAGAACACTGCGTGAAAGGGGCATTCCATAGGGGTTGCTGTGGGTGTTACCACGCAACACGCATGGAATTTGAAGAATTCCCAGATTTACGGGGAATCATAAAACTGGGAATGCGTCAGATTCTAGCTCCACCCCAGGGGTGGCGATACGTAGGTACAACAAGGGGAAATACCATTATTTCTCCTCATGTGATCCTCTTTCTTCTATGTGTGCTGCTCTCTGCAGCACACATAAAAGCAGGCACCCTTTGAAGATGGCACAAGGGTGCCTGCGCTGGTGCTAGGCTGCTTTATTAGTGCCGGCACAGTGGTGAGTATAGGAATCCACTGTATTCTTGTAGATACATCGCATTCCTGCACTGTTATAATGATGCAGCGCGGCGCTGCAAAATTGCTTGTGGTGCTGCACCATTCATTTGTAATTGAGGCCCCAGGACGTTTGGTCTAAGTTTAGACCAAACATCTAAGTTTAGCTTTGTGAATCAGTCTCAACGTAATTATCTAAGTTACATTGAAGAAGGTAGTGCCCTGCCAGAGATCTGCATACACAATTTTAGAATGTTTCAAAACATATAAAAAATTTTGCAGCACAAAATGGAAATCAAATAATAATAGGTCTATAACATAAAATACACATTAACAATTATGTTGTTGTAAGACAATGCATGAGTAAAATCAGTTACCCTTGCTTATCAACGCTATATATTGTACTTATTTGTCAAATGACTGCATGTAATGAAACAATCCTAAAAGCAAACACACAACAAAAACCAGTGTATTAAAGGTAACTTTAGAAATGTTAAACCTAGTTAGAAGTTTGGAATTTTTAAACCAATTTTGAGAACATGAGTGTTAGCTGACCAAGTAAACTACGCTGTTAAATAGAGGATTTCAAGACTTGCACCGAAGAAAATTGTCCTTCATAAAAAAAGAACCTTAGTAAGATTAGGGAGGAGTGCTATCCTACCTGAGGATACCAGAGGACCTGAGAGGGAGATGTCCCACCTGGGCATACTGGAGTAGGAGGTAAATGGGAGAATTAACCCACAGAGAATATGCAATTGCTTAAGGAATTTGACCCAGAAAAAAACAGAAAGCATGGTTATTCTCAATTTCATGGGGAATAGCTCAAAATTGAACAGTACTATTTCTGCCTGGAATTGGTGTTTACTTCTGTGAAGTTTGCACCCTGCCAGCACAATGCCACTCACAACTGGATGCAACTTAATAATCCTTTAACATGTTGTGATCCTTTTGTTTGTGAACACCTTAAAACAAGCAGAAACACAGTAAACGCTATGACAAAAGATTACATAGTACATCTACAGCCTGCAGTGCAAAGGGTTAGTGCATCAGAGTTCTAATAAGTACATTACTGAGTCAAAGTCAAAGTCAAAAACTTTATTCGGAGACATGTACATCATGTCCATAAAAGTACATACATATAAGACATGTTAAAAGAAAATACACTTTACAATCGCAATCCGCAAAAAATACAGTATGATACATATAACGAATCAAATAACACATTTTAAAAGTTTCCAATGAATAAATTATTTTTAAAAAATTATTTTTTAAAAAAAATTCATACTTTTCCTAGAACTGATTGCCTTGAGTAAATAACTAGCCGTATAAAAACAGATGTCAGGGTGAAGCAAATTAAAAAGTAATTTCATTGCCGCTTTGATGGTTCTTGCTCCAAATTTAATAAATAAAGGTTTTAAAAAGAATTTACGATATTCACTATACAGGTTACATATAAGTAGAAAGTGCTCTGTGCTTTGTTCTGAAATGTTGTCGCACCGACATGGACCTGTAGGGCGCATCTTAATCTCAGGGAATGCAACCAATAGGTGGACCGTACCCATCCTCATCCTGGTAAGAACAAACCGATGTTGCCCTTTAGTTACCTGGAAGAGGTAAGGGTGTAGGCCCATAAATTCATTCAATTGGTTGTAACGTATACATGTGGAGAGTTTGAGATCATCCGTGGCTCGTCTTTCTGCACAGTGATTTAAAAAGATTGATTTCAAACTCTCTTTAGAAAGATCCGAAGCAGAACAGTGATCTAATGTAACGTTTAACCCAAACACATTAGAAAAGGATTCAATTGTGTATTTAATCCATGGGATTTTGAGAAAATAGTCTAGACGTAAACAATCCTCAATGATAGCCCTATTAAACGAGGTTTCGTCTTTCATCCAGACCGAACGCCATAGTATCAGAGGTCTCAGCAGTAATAGATCATTTAAATGATATAGTCCTAGTTCTTTGTGGACCAAACTATTAGCAGTGGATGTCGGGAGACACAATAATTTTTTCAGAAATTTATTCTCTTCCACCTGTAAAGGTTCTACCCTGGATACCCCCCATACCCCTGCTCCGTAGAGAGCAGCCGAAAGACACCTAGCTTCAAAGATCTTAAGCATTTCTTTGGGCCTTCTACTACCTAATTTACTTGCAAAAGCAAATATTCCATTGGCGCTCCTGATCATTTTGTCGCGCACCACCTTATGCTCGACATCCCAGCAACCATTTTTGGAAAAGGTAACCCCTAGGTAGCAGAAATTTTCCACACACTGCACCACCTGGCCATCAATAAGATACCTATAGGATTTTTTAGTTTTAACATTTCTAGCTCCACACTCCATCACATATGTCTTGCTCTTGTTAATGACCAGCTTTCTTTTTTCAATAAAGGCCACAAAGTTGTCCATCAAAAGCTGTAGACCCCGGGGAGTCCTAGAAAGCAACACAGCGTCGTCCGCATAGAGTAACACGGGGATGGTACTTGTGTTTACTCTAGGGGCGTCCGCTGGTGCCTTCTTAAGGATCGAGTCTACTTCATTAATAAACAGAGTGAAAAGCAGGGGTGCCAAAACACACCCTTGTCTGATACCTCTCCTGACCCTGAATTTGTCTGTACATTCGCCCGAAGGCCCGTAACGAACACTCGAGCTAAGCCTCTCGTACAAACGGGCCAGAAAATATATAATTTCCCTAGGTGCTCCCATTTCTAGCAAGGTAGTCCATAGTATGGCGTGATCCACCAGGTCAAAAGCGCTGCTCAGATCAGCGAAACAGAGGTAGAGAGAACCATTTTTTGCTCGGGTGTATTTCCCTATCAGGAGTTCCAGGTTTAAACATTGTTCAATGCAACCTCTTCCTTTCCTGAACCCATATTGGCAGTCTGTCATTATCTGATTAGACTCTGCCCACTCTTCTAATCGGACGAGGAGTACACGGCTCATAATCTTGACGGACGAATCCAGCAATGAAATTGGCCGGTAGTTTTTAACGTTTCCTCGGTCCCCTTTCTTGTGAATGGGAACTATTATTGATTCAGACCAGGTACACGGGATAGTATGGCGAACAGCAGCATTAAAAACTTTGACTAGTACTGAGTCAAGAGGGGACAACCTACATACTCAGTAAGGGTTGAGTGAGGTTGGTCTTCTAAAATGGGGATAAGGCATTTGCATATATGTATAATAATGGGTGTATTGGCCTATAACAGTATGTGTGTTGTCGTATCACAGTGGGTGCTCTCTTGTATGGTGTTGTATGGTGGCAGGTTTTTCCAAAAATACAATGTTTGGTGTTTTGGCCTATGTTGTTGGTTATATGGCTATTTGGTGTTGAATTTGTTAGCCTTAAATATGTTAGGTGTATATGTGAGTTGGGAGAGTGGATGTATGATTTGTTTATGTCAACATATGAGGGTGGGTGTGTCGTCAGATGATGGACCTTTGATGGTGGATGTGTTGGCATATGATGTTGGTTGTGTAGAAGTGTGAAGGTAGGTGTGCTCCCACCTTCCTGCAGTCTTTCTATCTACTACCCTGTCCACCTTCTGCAGCCCCTGTGGCTCCTCAGCTCTAGTCTACCTACCTTACATTCTATGTGCACCCATCTACCTTCCATGTGGCTCTAGCCCCTGTTGTTGTTTTGTGTGCTTCAAGCGATAATCCTGCATTAGCTGTTTGACATTTCAGCCTCTGTGTGTCCCTTGCTCCAGCACTGCTGCCCTTCTGCATACCAGTAGCAAATTCACCTCCTCTATGTGGTCACCTTGGAATTTTCTTTTTTCTGGACTTTATCTTTGCTGGTTTTAGAACTCTTTATGCTGTGACCCTCTCATCTAGTGCTACAGTATGTGTGCTCTGCCCCTAAAATAGTATTGTTAAATTGGTTTTACCCAACAGGCATATTTAAATCTCCAGTTAGGCCATCAAGATTTCTTGCAGGAATTGCACTAGCAGTGCTGAAGTTAAATGCCACATGTCGGCTGCTGTGCATATTTACACTAGGTAGCATTTTTAGGCAATTGGTGAGCTGAAATTTAAAGGCCTGAAGTGGCATATGGCTGAGAAAACTGTCTTTGCCTCATAGGAAAAAAATCTTTTTTTACACAGATAAGTGACCTCTATAGTGGGACTTGTATTCCTACAGGCTTTGCTACTTAACATTCAAAAATATGACACACTACATTGGAAATAATATTCCCACACAATAGTCAATTGTCCAAAAGCTGCTTTCTCTGTGTAGATAAAGCTATACTTTACAGGAACATGCCTATATATACATAAAATATTAGTGTATATTCCACAATTCAGGTTATTTTTAAAATGCTTTTAAAAAATAGAACCCAGTTGTGAAAATAGAGTTTCAAAAAGTGTCCATTGTCCTGCCTGACTCTCAAGCTTACTCAAGAGGATCAAAAAATATTTCTCGCTGATGACAATGGTTTGTCTTTGGGCCCGGTAAAGCAAGGGTATTGTCAACAACTGGCCATGGAACAGAAAAATATAGCAGAACAAGGGACAGCTAGAATATGTCTTCTTTTGACCTGTTGATGCTATACTGGACTGGTAGGAACTTTTCCTATCCATTTCCAGAGACGTTCCAGACTTTTTACCTCCAACCCCAGTAGGAGGAGGAACCAGTATTGACCTTCACAGAGGGGAGGGCTCGTCATTCTAATAGGGCAGTAGCCACTTAAAGGGTCAGAGCAGCTTTATTTATTTTATTTGTAAAGTTAGGTTGAGATGGGGTGCTGACATCTTGTTTTAGGGTGCATGGGAGGGTATGTCCACTGGATCAGACTGGCACCTCACCATCACTTCCTCAGAACATTTCTGGACTTGTGGAGAAAACATCTGGAAGGAAATGGATTGGTTCTGAAAGTTGGAAGAAAGAAAACCCACAAATGCATTGCTCCTATTGGCACCCAGGGACTGGAACACTCTCCTAGAGTTAAGTGGTTTACCTCCTGTTTGCCTAAGCCATGGACAAAAAAAGTAAAAGGACTCCTGACTTCAAGAACACCCAGATACCCAATGAGTACCAGAACTTTCAGGAGTCCCTGGCTGAGTGAAATCTGGTATATAGAAGCCTGCCCTGAGGACCTTAGAGCTACAGAAATCACCAGGAGTAACTTTAGCAGCAGTTATAGAAAAGTGGGACTTAGTTATGATAGACCATAGATGTTAACTCCCATCTATTTACAACTATTTTACCTAGAAATGGTTTGTGACACTATTTTATACGATAATGACAAATGTGTACTAGGCTCCATTTATCAAGAAACACACAAATAAAGTTTGATTTAGATACTGCATCGTAAAAGGAATTACAATGTTAGAAGTAGTATTCTGATAACCCCTAACAGTCAGTAAGTAGATGTGAAATCTGACAACTTAATGGCATGTATTCTTATGCTTAGGAAAAGGTGATGAATAAACGATAACACAGAGACTTGAAACAAAAGTGTTACTTCCTAGAGCGAAAGCATGCGAAAGGACAGACAAGGTATGAGAGCATGAAATCATATACTTTCTAAAGGCAGTAAATGTCCCTGTGACTAAAATACAGTGACTATAAGGAAATGGCGAGTAATGGATTACATAGTTCTTCCGGATCTGTTTACTCTTGCCTACTACATCATCTCATCCTACCGTGAGCAACCAATAAGACAGAGTGGTTTGACAAATTTGATGATGTCAAGTGGTGTAAACCTGGAAATGATGGAGTATAATTGCCTAAATTTTGAACTAAAGGGCGTCACCCCTTTTACCCATCATGAGGTACAGAGACTGGCCACTGGGATTTCCAGAAATAATACAAAAATACTGCGATTTGCTGCTGGCTGGTATGCTAACATAGTGAAACCTTTTTGACTGAAAAGGTTCACAGCAGAGCAGCTGTGGCACTGACACCACACTGCTGACAGAGGCAGAGGATTCTGTCCATGAACTGGAACTGGTCATTTGGAATTTACTGAACTTTCCTAATAGGGTTTGTATGAGATGCAACTGATTTCCCTACTAAATAATTTTCTTTAGGATAAAATCTTCCTCGTCTGACGAAGATATTTCCTTCATGCTTGGATCTCGAAGAGTTTGCAAATGCTAATTAAACCTGATCTCACTCAACTTTAGGTTGTGTGCAAATTATTTGAAATCTAAAAGAAAAACAAAATAAAATACATTTCTCTGTTGCTTCTGTCTCATTATTTGTTTCCGGCTAAGCGCAAATCAGAATTGGTGGCTAACTAAACCAGGGGTGAGACTACCTGGGAGATTACATCCAAGATTGAATGCAATTATCTTATTCCAGGTCCTTATATGATAATTGTTCATCCCCTTAGTATTCCAGTCCCTTTCAGCACAGAGCAAGATCCATCGGAGGACCTAAGAGATTCAATATGTTTGAGGTTAATATGGGATGAGAAAAAAGTGAATTAAATAAATTAGCTTATGAGGCCCAAAGCATTATCACGACAACAGTTTTTCTGGTGGCATGTCTGGTGGTTTACTGTCTGCCAAACTGGGATATAAGTGGGATGTGTAATAAGGATACTACAGATTTCCCCAAAACCCAAGTTCAGTGATACTTGCCCGAGTGTGAGTTCAGAAGACAATGAAACGACGAGGCAAGTGGTGTGAGTCTCAATATGGTTGTGAAATATTGCTGCTTGAATAAGTTAATAATGATAATTAGTAGATAAATGTTTTAGAATTTTGTGTTGAATTGGGTATTGATGTATTGAAGTTGTTATCAGGTCTGAAGTGGCCTAAGATCCTGGGATATAAACCTAAAGGACGTCTCAGTGTCGCAAATGCTGAGTATGCGTGTCTGCTGTTTTGAAGGAGCTGTATGTGAGACGTCAGTGGCAGTACCACCAAAGAAGGGAACTTTGTGAGAGTGTGAAAGTTAAAATCGTTAGGATTTCTCTAGAGTGCACAGAGAATAATCATAAGGATTTTTAGGTGAAGTCGTGCTAGTCAAGATTTTGCTTGAGATTGACATTTATTCTGGTTCTATGGAGATCTATAATTTATTTTAGTGAAGCACAGAATAATGTATTTGTGTTTATTGAGTTGTTTAAGATTGGAGTTGTATAAGTTGGATTGTAAAATAGGGGTCAGTTGCTGCGAGGAGTTTGTTTGATGTCATAGACTGTCATGCTGTGATAGGACGGTTGGTGTAGAGCTGCTCTGAGATTGGTCGAGAGTGTCAAAGGGAGCTATGCAGTGATTGGAAGCCAGAACTATAATAAGGGAGTTTATTTCTTTGGAAATAGGGGTGAGATAATTTGTAAAGACATTAAAATATTTTATCTGAAATCATGAAAATTTTAAAGAGTTTAAAAACAGTGATACATGGAGATGTCCCTGTATCTACTGGAGAAGAAGTACTGATAACACATGAAGGCACTTCTGTTTTGTATATGACTTTAGAGAAAGGAATACATGTACTTGATTAGAGAATTTAATGAAGTATACTGAGAAAGATGGACCTTTAGCTTTTCCCCAATATGGTACCTTTAATGTACGCATTCTTGAAAATGTTAGGAGACAGATGAATGATATTAAGCCACCACCCAGACCTTTGCAATTCAAAGCTCTTGGAGAATGGGAACATGTGTCTCATCAATCAATCAATCAATCAATCAATCAAAACATTTGTAGAGCGCACTACATTCCCGTGGGGGGGTGGGGAATGCTGTTACTCCTCGAAAAGCCAGGTCTTAAGGAGAAAGAGAAAGAGAAATACCAGAGAAGATATAAAAACACTTTAATTAAGTATGCAGAGGCAAAGTGGGCCACTCAAATGAAGATGTGGAGAAGGACAATTGCAGATGGAGCGCGATTATTTTCCATACTGGTCACAGAAAAGAATAAGGGAGAAAAATGCAAAGAAACATCTTGAAATCTCACACGCTCCCCCATTGACTGATGAGAGTGATGAGATTGATGATGAGGTTTTGATTGAATGATTGATGAATCGACCTCCACAATATAATGAAGAACAGGCACAGACAGGGTCGAATCCATTTGTGGGAATTCAACTAGATGCACCGATATTAAAAAATAGTTAAATCCTCTAAATATTTCCTGATTGAAGAGCAAATGCCCAGAGGAGTAGGGTTAAATAACCCCATAATACCGAATGCTCCAGATGCTCTTTCAGTTCCAGTAACCATAGGGCCTGTGGTTCCTTTGTATGAATCAGGTATGGGAGGACAGCAAATGCATGCTTGGTTCCACTGGATTTGCGGAAATACAGTTTCACAGGAATTGAGTAGAGATCAAATAAATTCCAATTTGACATTTCCAAATGAAAATACCTCACAACAAGGAAATGAATCAGAAGTTATTGCAGAGACCATTCAGACTACTGTATCACCTATTCAAGCGAGACCAACCCCATTATCTAGTACTGCAGAGAGGATTATGGAAACTCCTAATAGAGAAGCACAAGCTACTGTGGTAAGCTTTACAAATGGGAATTCGAGGTGCTGAAACCTGCGTCACTGGATGGGTGGAGGGAGCTAGTGAAGGATCACAAGAGAATGTATTAAATCAAACAGTAGGGCCTAGCCCACAGGAACTTGATGACTGGATTAAGGATATATCTCCTTCCACTTTTGACAAGGGTGTGAAAGAACAAGGGGGCATATCAGCAAGCAGCAGCGATAATTATCGCTGGCCGCGTATAGCTTACAAAATCCTAACGTCGCCCTACGCCGGATTCTATTGCCCGTCAGTGCAATATTTACAACATGCATCGCCAAGGCGATAGAAATCCCGGCAATAGTGGTGATAGGCATAAAATATTGCTGGAATACCAGCAATATAACGAACAGTCAGAGTAAACATTGTATATAGGGAGAGGTGGATCTAGCATTATGATCCACCTCCCATGCAACATATTGCTAAGTCATGAATTTACCAGGCTTAATTAAGCAGCGATATACATGGTTAGCGCTAGTTTTAATGATGCTAGAAATGTTAGTGATTAGCTTGTTGATAGAGAGTAGCTGTTTTTGTGATTATTCCCGCTGAGTTTCAGTCGGGGATGCCTAACTCGCATCTCATTAGCGATGCGAAGTGAGGCGCTAGAAAAATGGGCACAGAGACATGGATTCACGCGTTAGTGTGTCCATGCTGATAGGGCGTTAGATTTATAGCCGCTTTTCGTCCCAAAACGGACGCTAAAGCGGTGATAATTCTACCGCTGTGCCTTGTAGATATGCCCCAAGGAATTCCAGGAATGAGAAATATAAGTGAAAAAACCCATGTGATGTAGCAAAACTTAAGGGGGATTTGAGGAAATGATTTTGGGAACCATTAGTCCTGGAAGAAATGTTAGTTATACAGATGATGAATTATTGGTTGTATGTAAGAAAGCTAGAAATACTCATGGGAACATTGCTGAAAATGCACAGAAAAATGGGTTGGATATATAAAAATCAAAAATATTACAAAAAGCATATCAATTGGATTTCAGAGACAAAGATCTAGTCTAAAACCATCAGGAAAAAGATCACAGATTAAAGAATTACTGACTTGAAATAGGGTGAGTTAGAAAGATGGAAAGGCAGATCGGCTAAAAACAGGAAACAAAAAAGGCAACTATGCCAATGTATCCAATGTTTGAAGGGGAACTGAAAACACAGAGATGAAAATACTTCCAATGAGGAACGTGCCAAGAGGAGGATGTGTTCATGATCCATAGACTACACCAGATATATTGTCCTTTACATATGATTTCCCAAAATGGTGGTGAATGGTATAGACAAGTTGAGAGATTTGTGCAGGTTTCAAAGGTATTGTTAAAGGATTTAGATATCTTGTTTGACATTGTGGTCCCAAGTGATCTATGGACTGATGTAAGATTGAAGTAGCCCTTACCAGGAAACAAACTTGTGATTCACTAAGCATATCTTGATTGTTTGGATGTAACTTAGCTGTGCACATAGCCCTGATTAAGTCTAACCACTGGCAATCATTCAGAGTAGCACTCCAATCTATCATTCTTTTGCTCACCATGCCACCTCATCTTAGACCCAGCCATATGCAAATCAGCCTTGACCCTGTTCCTCATGGGAAAAATCAAGCCCGAACTATTAAGCCAGGTCCTCATTTAAACGGAACACACGCAACCCAGGGCTGGTTTTAAACTAGTTAGACTGCATTACTGGTATAGGCTCACTAAAAACCCCGACAGCCAAGCCATGAACTGAAGGGAAACTAGGAAAAAAGGAAGGATCGGTCATTTGCTCCTTAGCTTCAATCCGCTGAATGAGCTGTAACTGATACATCTGAACAGTCCCAAGGGCAAATACTTGAACTGTGACAAACAACATTGATCGAAATCAATACCCTTTGTGTCACATGCAGTGCAGCAAATTTAATGGTCATAATCGCTACAATATCGTAATAACTAAAGACTTTCTGGTGTCCTATATTGTCTTGCTGCTATGTCCTTCTTGTCTGTTTTTTTGCATCAGACATCTTTTTATTTTCTCTACTTTTCCAACAGTTCGATGTGCAAAACATTTGCGAATTTGGCTTGTATCAAAGTGGGGACAGAATATGACAATAGATAAAATCCCAAGCAGCACCATCTAAGCTTTGAGTCACTTATGGAAACTCAGCACTAAGTCAGGATTAAGTCACAATTGGTCGCTCACAAGTATTTGTGCGCCAGACCACAAAAGATGATATTGAAAAAAATAAACAATGGGCCAGATTCACAAAGGTAAAGTGAGACGAAAGACTAACTTATAGACTTTTGGTTTTTACAAAGTGCATTTACTACTCGTAAATGCCCTTTGAGAATACCAAGAGTTGAACTTTATGACTTTTGGTATTCACAAAGTGGTATTCACAAAATGTGGAGGAGTGTGGCTCAATGCTTAGAGCGGCAGACCTTGATGCAGAACGCTGGCCAGGGACCAGGGTTCGATTCCCGCCTCGGCGGGTTTCGGGCTTAAATTCCACTGACCGGATATTCTCGCCTCAGTGCCGAGTCTAAGCTTGGGTCCCACGCTGCAACTCTGGGCAATAGCTTGCTTAGTCTCCACAAAGGCCCCCGATGCACAAGGGATGCCTGGTTTCACCATGGGATGCCCAGGAGTGGACACCCCACAAGGAAAAGCCAGGAGGGGTTCCCTTGTGGTAGGAGTACAAGCGCCGGGATGCCTCCGGGTCACTGTTCGCGCTATACAAATACGCCACATTTACATTTACATTTAAGAGTAGTAAACGCACTTTTGTCTCACTTTACCTTTGTGAATCGGGCCCGAAGTAACCCATACAATGATTACCATGTTGTGGAAAGCAGTAGTGGAGACTGTTTATGGCTGTCACCTCCCAGAGACAGCTAACGTCACTGAGATGCCACACTAATTGCAGAATGTGTGCTTTACAAGTGTGACTAACATAAAATATTACAGAGTTTGTCACATAGACACATATTTTGATGTCACATGCATTACATTCATCTAGCATACGTACCCATGATAGTTTGCTACGACACGCATGCTCCCATGTGGCAATGTAGGTGGGGCAGTGGAAGTCGTTCAGGACAATGTAGGCCGCTTCTGGGTCAGAGAGAAAGTTAAACTCCCCGCAGGCAGTTGTATTTCCTCTTGCTATACAAAGGAGAGAACTAGATAAGAAACTACACTTTGCAAGGAAAATTGCAATATTGTCTGATGAAGCAGGAAGCCTCATAGATATAAGTCACATGGAGGTCTGATTTGGTTCTGGAACCAAAACACATTCAAACAGGCACAGCACAACAATAAGTGGATGAATAATGGATTTACAGAGTGCACAGCTGCCCAGGATCCGGCATTCCATCTCTAAGGCAGATAAAGCAGAGAGTTCAAAAGAATTCAAAAGAGGAGTTTTCATAAGTTTCCAAAAAGAGCAATGATTTTTTATGTCATCGGACGCCTCCATAGGGAGAGCTTGTTGCTAGCCTTGGCCGTAACACCTTCAAAATCATGGCTGTTAGAACTTGATAGAAAATGGGCCTTAGTGGATTGAATGGGGACAAACAGTGCTGTAAACAATGCTAACTTTGTAAAAGAATAAATGCCAGTGATCAAGATTCTGCTCAAAAGCCCCGCATCGGTGTTATTGCATGTAGGCGTGCTGAACACCAATGCTGCGTAGTTTTGATTCCACATCATGCCTGATTGATCCACCACCAGACACTCTCTATCCCTTAATCGCACTCTTGCAAGATCCTGCTCTCTCCATTTTTCACATTTCTCCCATCTTTCTCTGCCTCCTTCTTTCGCCATTGTGTGTTTTTCACTCTATTGTGGTGGGTTAATGTCTGAGAAGGAAAAATAACTACCAGTCCCCATAAATGAATGCCAGTGAACCCCGCCTGCAACCACCGGCACAAATAAAGTACTGGATATCAGTGCTGGAATGTAGGGGTATTGTGCCCAATCCCAGATCCTACAGCTACTTTTGGTCCTATCTGGTATCTGGCTGACCCAGGGTAACATGCAGAATTTGTACTGGTGTCCTTTTCCGACACAAGGAAACATTTCAGCAGCACCCACAAGTTATCTGCATTCTTTTTGTGCTGGCTTTGGGGCTACAATCCCACCCAGGAACAAAAAAAGGCCTTATTTATTAGACTCTCAGCCCTCCCTTTGTTTGACTGTACTACTATATTGGAGCTATCCGGAGCCTACCACCTTGATGCCACAGCAATGGCAGCAAAAAAGGCGCACAACAGGATCTCACTTCACAAGTACTTAGGAGAAACTTGACTTTGAGGCAGGTTTTTAACATTGTTTAACTCCCATGAAGAGCCAGGACTTCAGCTTAAACTCATGAAGTGAGGAGGAGGTTTTGATGTGTGGAGGGAGGTCATTCCATGTCTTGGATGCAATGTAGGAGAATGAGCGACCTCCAGTTTTGCATCTGCGGATTAGGGGAATCTGTACGAGTGAGGCAGAGAGTAGGGGTCTGGTTGGTTGGTGAAAGTGTATGCAGCTGTTCAGTATGTGTGGGTGAGAACATTGAATTAACATCGTTTGTGAATGGGAAGCCAGTGAAGGTTCCTGAGGTGTGGTTTGGTGTGATGTGGGTGCAGTGTGGCAGGGTGGGTATGTGTCTTTCAGCGGTGTTCTGGATGGTCTGGAGTCTATGTAGGAATTTTTTAGAGATTCTGACGTGGAGAGTGTTGTCATGGGCCAGCCTGCTGGTGATGAATGCTTGCGTAGGGATCCATCTGGTGTTCTGAGGCAAGCGTTTGAAGATTCTTTGCAGCATGCGTAGGATGTGGAAGCAGGAGGTGATCACTGTGTTGACTTTATCCGTCATCTTGAGTCTGTCATCTAGGATGATCCCTAGATTTCTTGCATGGTCTGTGGGTATGGGTGTTGGTCCTAGCTCAGACCGTCACGAGGTGGAGTCCCATGGAGAAGCTCTTGTCACTGAAGATCAGTACTTCCGTCTTGTCAGAGTTGAGCTGCAGGCAGTTGGTTAGCATCCAGTCTGCTACCATGGTTATGCAGTTGGTGAAGTTGGTTCTGGGAGTAGTTGTTTTGCCTGTCAGGAAAAGGATGAGTTGGGTGTCATCAGCATAGGAGGTGACGGTGATGTCTTGTGATCCAATGGTCTTGGCGAGCAGTGTCATGTATATGTTGAAAAGGGTAGGTCTGAGGGGCGAACTGTGTGGGACTCTGCATATCACTTTCTTGGTCTCTGATGTGGAGGGTGGTAGCCTGACCCTTTGGGTTCTTCCCGTGACGAAGAAACAGATCCTTTTGAGAGCGGATCCTTGTATGCCACTTTTGTGAAGTCTTCTGACGAGGGTATTATGGGAGACAGTGTTGAAGGCCGCAAAGAGGTCGAGCAGCAGAATGAGGGCTGCTGTTTCTTCTTGGTCTAGGATGATTCAAATGTCATTGGTGGCCATGATGAGTGCTGCTTTGGTGCAGTGGTTCTTTCTGAATCCTGACTAAGTGTTGTCTAGAAGATGGTGAAGTTCGAGGTTGGTTGTGAGTTGTTTGTTGATGGCATTCTTAATCACTTTGGGTGGATAGGAATCCCACAAAAGTCACGGATCTGATGGAGGTGCTGATGATGTGGGTAAGGGTGGTGCTAATTTGTGATGTTCCCAAGTTGTAGATGTGTTGGGGGCATGGGTCAGTTGGGGTCCCTGAGTGGATGGTATACATTAACCCCTCCCATGCTGGTAACGAACCCCAGCTGTCACGCCCCGCGGTGGGCGTGTGCTGATGACGGCTGGGGTTCGTCACGGCCCCGCCCTGTTCTATTGTTTACCGCACAGCGGTAAAATCGCGGCCGCAGCGAAGGGGTTAATACTGCTGTGTTGTTTTTGGAAAACATTCCTTTATAGAGCTACTCATCGCAATGTAGGGTGTCAGAGCACTTTACATCACTCACAGGAGCACAATCAATCATACACATATGTAAATTAAAGTACAGGAAATTTTACAAAGACAAAGAGGGTTATAACATATAAGGTGTAAGAATCACAGATAATCCATACTGGTAGACATTATGAGTGAACGGTCGGGAGAAAAGCAAAGTGAAGATATAAAATCAAATGCAGTGATTATGGTTTTCTGTACTAATAAGACTTTATTAATTCCCAAAGGAACCCTTCTTTGCAATCTTAAAATAACAACAGACTGAGAAAAAAATAATAAGAATCTAAACCCATGACTTACAGTTTTCATCCAGCTCCTTGATGCAGGTAAATAGAGCACTATGCTATAATAGAAGGGTTGCAAATTATGAATTGGAAGTAATAAAACTATCTCGGTGTCTCTTACCTATGTAAATAGAAAACACACCTGTGATCTGAATGTTACATGATGTGGTGTGCAGCAGACACAGTAAGCTTCTATGATACTTTATGTATGAAAACTATCACTCTCCTAGAACTGTGTTGAGCACTAGATTTGCTTTACTGCTATTATAAACTTGTCATAAATGCTGGGCACACAATGATCTCTGCAGCAGGTGTCTTTACTCTGTAAGGTATTTTAAACGGCATTCTCTTGGTGACCAATTAAGTAATAATGAAACAGACTTACTGTCGTGTGTGTGTCCTTTTTGTCATTTTCTTTGCTATGGATTGTTTAAAAAGAAAAATGTATAAGTTTTTTGTCAGACCCCACTTTTCAAGTTTTGCCCCTCGTGACTACGCCCCCTTTCCTCTGCCACAACTTGAAACCCAATTTATAGGTTCCCAGAGTACATTTCTTCGCAGTTCAAGCACTGCTGGATATAACAGGCAAAACGTCTCTGCAGATAAACTGGAACAGGGCCGTCGACTGCTCTATGGTATAGGAAAAGAGCCTTAAAAGGGTGAGCTTCTGAAAAGGGCAGTCAATACGGTGTTTTTAGGTGAGGGCAGTCAATACGGTGTCTTTAGTTGAGGGCAGTCAATGCGGTGTTTTTAGGTGAGGGCAGTCAATACGGTGTTTTTAGGTGAGGGCAGTCAATACGGTGTTTTTAGGTGAGGTCAATACGGTGTTTTTAGGTGAGGGCATTCAATACGGTGTTTTTAGGTGAGGAGAAATGTGGGATCAGTGGTTCAGACCGAGCATCAGAAGCATTGAAGGCTGGTATACAGAAAACGTGAGTGTCCCAGGAGTAGAGTTTTGTGGTAGTCCAGAAGAGAAAGGATTAGTCAAACACACAAAAGGGGTGGAATGCTTGCAATTTGTCCATCCACTGGCAATCAATGAGGTAGCATTCCAACCCATAGTTTTTTAGCCCTTTTTACCACCTCAGATTAGACCTAACCATATGCAAATCAGTCTTGCTCCTGCTCCAGTGGGAACAGTCCAGCCATAACTGCCAAGTCAGGTCCTCTCTGAACAGGAACACAAGCAACCCAAGATCAGTTTCAACTGGACTGCTCCTATAGGAGCAAGACCAAGATTGGCTTGCATATGGCTAGGTGTAATCTACGGTGGCGTGGTGGGCAAAAGAATGATAGGTTGGAATGCTATACTGAGTCAGTGATTAGAATTATTGCAAGCATTCCTGCCACCTTTTGGTGTTTGAGAAATGATTAGTGCCTGGACTAGCGATCTGCAACACTTAGGGGGGAATAAATAGAAGACCGAGAAGAAGAGTCCATAGCAGAAAAATGCACACAGATGGCTTATTGATTTGTAATGAAAAAGACATCTAATTATCCATAAGGATACCAGGATAAAGAGCAGAAGCAGTAGGACGTTTGAGGACCAAGTTCGAGGGACCAACAAGAGGTACTCCAAACAGGTTCTGTCAACTCTGAGATTTCTCGTTTTGACTGAATTCAGTCACAACGATTTGGAGTTCATCCAGGTTGTGTAACTATGCAAGCAATCTGTGAACTGACGGGACCTAGACACAAGATTGTCAAGTCTCAAAATGAACGATGTATCATCCGCAGTGTCTGAAAGTTAACGACTGAATCAGTGCAGCAAGAGGGCTTGCAATAACAATAATTTTTTAAAAGAGCGCAACTCTGGGCCAAGCCCTTAGGAACTCCCCAGGAGGTTAACTTAAATGAGGAGAGAAAAAGCACCAATGAGACCGATTGAGACAATTCAGCACCTTCGAGGCCTCAAGAATTAAGACCGCCTCTTCGCCGATATCAAGAATCGTGCAAATGTCTTTTACATCTGAGACCAGAAAGGATTCAGTGCTAAAAATGCCTAAAAGCCAGACTGCAAGGCATTTAACACACCTTTCAGTGAGTGCTGCTGGAAAAAGGTAAGAGGGAAATAAAAGGGTCTGTACTTGGCTAAGTTGGAGGAATGTGAGTTTTTTCAGAAAGGGTAGGATAAATACTAGGGACAATACCTGTAGTAGGAAAAAGATTACAAGAAGCAGCCAGTTATTTGATAAGCACTGAACAGAGTTCTTTCATTATCTTAATAGCACATGGGTACATTGCAATAAATCAAGAAACGGCCAATGCCATAAAAATATGAACATATCTGACACAAAAGAAACTGACTCTGTCTCTAGTGCCAGCCCCGTCGCTGTTGATCACACACATTGCACAAGGCACAGACAATAAAATAATTCACTACATTTCAACAAATTATTGTTGTAAAATCTGCAGGGCAGTAGTGGAAATGTAAACTGTTTTCTTTGGCATCTCATGATTTGTGTGAAGCAGTAAGAAGGCGGATTCATGAGGGAGAGATCAAAGGGCAGCCTGTGCGCATAGTGTGAGTATTTTTTTTTGCATTTACTACACTTGGGTTACATGATAATGGCACCAGGGTAGGAGTGACTCCAACGATCTGCAGAGTCTGAATTCCAACTGAGGCTTGCTGCTGCCCCCTCACCATAATCCCCTTGCTGGCTTACCGGAAAGATGCAGAGGGGCCAAAAAAGAAGACAGCCATGAAGGGCACCCCTATCGTACTGTGCATGCTGAACTGAGTGCAGAATGTCTATGTCTGTCTTGGATGCCAAATTGGAGCTGCATGCCAGTGGACTGCTGCTTGATTGTGGATCAGGGCTCCTGATCAGTATCTGAAAGGTGGATTACCTTGCTTTTGGCTAGGTTTGTTGGGATGCAAGTATGGCCTCTTAATATCCTGACAGGGTGTATTGATATGTCTGTGGTACATCAATGACTACCTGAGGGAGCAGATGAAGCTAGGGGCAGATGGAGGAAGGCCATGCATGGACTGCTGATTACTGGAGCTCCGTGTGGAGTCTCACTAGGTACACACTGCAGTGGATTTTCTCGGTTGGGCCCTCTTTGCCATGTTAGAGTCTCTGCCGAGGGCACCACAGGCCCACTGAATATCCTGCACCAGGGAATCAGAGAGGATACCACCACCTTGTATGTTCCTTTTCTCTCACTGCGACACGCCTAGACACCATCATGCTTGGTTACAGCATCGGTATAACAACTAGATGGCTCGAACTAATCCATGACTAACACCAACACAATACAATTCTATTCTGAACCGTAGTACCATGCGTTAATGAATGGCAGGAAAGCAGTCAGAGATGCGTGCTTGGAGATATGGTGTGAAATATACAAAGCAAAAGAAAAACTGGGTACCATCAGCACACATAGAAGGCAAAGGAGGGAATGATATCACCAAGAAAGGTCAATCAATCAGTGGTTGTTAAGAGCGGCTACTCACCCGTGAAGGTCTTGATGCATGGGGGGGCTGCAGGGCCTGATGGGTGCTGATGTTCAGTCAAAGATCCAGATCTTGAGATCTTTCCTGAATTGGATCAGCGACGGGGATAGCCTGAAGTGGAGAGGCAGGGTGTTCCAGGTTTTGGCAGTGAGGTAGGAGAAAGATCTTCCTCCAGTCCTGGTCTTGCAGATCCGAGGGACGTGGCAAGGGTCAGTTTGGCAGAGTTGAGGTGTCTGGTGGGTACATGGAATGAGAGGCAGTGGTTCAGGTATTCTGATACGGCATCGTGAGGGGCTTTGTAGGCATATGTGAAGAGCTTCAACGTGATTGTCTCATCAAGTGGGAGCCAGTGGAGATCTCGCAAGTGTTCGGAGATGTGGCTGCAGTGTGGGATGTTGAGGATCAGTCTGGCTGCGGCGTTCTGAATGTTCTGTATTTTCCTGAGGAGTTTCTGGGTGATGCCTGCATAGAGTGCATTGCCATAGTGGAGTCTACTGCTGATGAGTACATAAGGGGGTGGTGATGGACGGAGCATCTGAATCAATCAAACACTCACACCCAGTCAAAAGATCTTGGTTTAATCCATCACCATTCTTTAGCCCACTCTGCCACCCCAGTTCAGACATGGCTATATGCAAATCAGTCTGACCCTGTGCCTCATGGAAACAGTCCAGCCCGAACTGCCAAGTTATGTCTTCCCTGGACCAGAAACAAGCTTCCGAGGACCGGTTTCTGGCATTCCAGCCGTCTTCAGCCCGGCTTGCTTGAATCCAGTAGCAAAGTGAGCAAGGGACTCACGTCTGAGCATACCCTGCCACACTTATGTTGGGGGCATGGGTCAGTTGGGGTCCCTGAGTGGATGGTATACATTAACCCCTCCCATGCTGGTGACGAACCCCAGCTGTCACGCCCCGCGGTGGGCGTGTGCTGATTACGGCTGGGGTTCGTCACGGCCCCGCCCTGTTCTATTGTTTACCGCACAGCGGTAAAATCGCGGCCGCAGCGAAGGGGTTAATACTGCTGTGTTGTTTTTGGAAAACATTCCTTTATAGAGCTACTCATCGCAATGTAGGGTGTCAGAGCACTTTACATCACTCACAGGAGCACAATCAATCATACACATATGTAAATTAAAGTACAGGAAATTTTACAAAGACAAAGAGGGTTATAACATATAAGGTGTAAGAATCACAGATAATCCATACTGGTAGACATTATGAGTGAACGGTCGGGAGAAAAGCAAAGTGAAGATATAAAATCAAATGCAGTGATTATGGTTTTCTGTACTAATAAGACTTTATTAATTCCCAAAGGAACCCTTCTTTGCAATCTTAAAATAACAACAGACTGAGAAAAAAATAATAAGAATCTAAACCCATGACTTACAGTTTTCATCCAGCTCCTTGATGCAGGTAAATAGAGCACTATGCTATAATAGAAGGGTTGCAAATTATGAATTGGAAGTAATAAAACTATCTCGGTGTCTCTTACCTATGTAAATAGAAAACACACCTGTGATCTGAATGTTACATGATGTGGTGTGCAGCAGACACAGTAAGCTTCTATGATACTTTATGTATGAAAACTATCACTCTCCTAGAACTGTGTTGAGCACTAGATTTGCTTTACTGCTATTATAAACTTGTCATAAATGCTGGGCACACAATGATCTCTGCAGCAGGTGTCTTTACTCTGTAAGGTATTTTAAACGGCATTCTCTTGGTGACCAATTAAGTAATAATGAAACAGACTTACTGTCGTGTGTGTGTCCTTTTTGTCATTTTCTTTGCTACGGATTGTTTAAAAAGAAAAATGTATACGTTTTTTGTCAGACCCCACTTTTCAAGTTTTGCCCCTCGTGACTACGCCCCCTTTCCTCTGCCACAACTTGAAACCCAATTTATAGGTTCCCAGAGTACATTTCTTCGCAGTTCAAGCACTGCTGGATATAACAGGCAAAACGTCTCTGCAGATAAACTGGAACAGGGCCGTCGACTGCTCTATGGTATAGGAAAAGAGCCTTAAAAGGGTGAGCTTCTGAAAAGGGCAGTCAATACGGTGTTTTTAGGTGAGGGCAGTCAATACGGTGTCTTTAGTTGAGGGCAGTCAATGCGGTGTTTTTAGGTGAGGGCAGTCAATACGGTGTTTTTAGGTGAGGGCAGTCAATACGGTGTTTTTAGGTGAGGTCAATACGGTGTTTTTAGGTGAGGGCATTCAATACGGTGTTTTTAGGTGAGGAGAAATGTGGGATCAGTGGTTCAGACCGAGCATCAGAAGCATTGAAGGCTGGTATACAGAAAACGTGAGTGTCCCAGGAGTAGAGTTTTGTGGTAGTCCAGAAGAGAAAGGATTAGTCAAACACACAAAAGGGGTGGAATGCTTGCAATTTGTCCATCCACTGGCAATCAATGAGGTAGCATTCCAACCCATAGTTTTTTAGCCCTTTTTACCACCTCAGATTAGACCTAACCATATGCAAATCAGTCTTGCTCCTGCTCCAGTGGGAACAGTCCAGCCATAACTGCCAAGTCAGGTCCTCTCTGAACTGGAACACAAGCAACCCAAGATCAGTTTCAACTGGACTGCTCCTATAGGAGCAAGACCAAGATTGGCTTGCATATGGCTAGGTGTAATCTACGGTGGCGTGGTGGGCAAAAGAATGATAGGTTGGAATGCTATACTGAGTCAGTGATTAGAATTATTGCAAGCATTCCTGCCACCTTTTGGTGTTTGAGAAATGATTAGTGCCTGGACTAGCGATCTGCAACACTTAGGGGGGAATAAATAGAAGACCGAGAAGAAGAGTCCATAGCAGAAAAATGCACACAGATGGCTTATTGATTTGTAATGAAAAAGACATCTAATTATCCATAAGGATACCAGGATAAAGAGCAGAAGCAGTAGGACGTTTGAGGACCAAGTTCGAGGGACCAACAAGAGGTACTCCAAACAGGTTCTGTCAACTCTGAGATTTCTCGTTTTGACTGAATTCAGTCACAACGATTTGGAGTTCATCCAGGTTGTGTAACTATGCAAGCAATCTGTGAACTGACGGGACCTAGACACAAGATTGTCAAGTCTCAAAATGAACGATGTATCATCCGCAGTGTCTGAAAGTTAACGACTGAATCAGTGCAGCAAGAGGGCTTGCAATAACAATAATTTTTTAAAAGAGCGCAACTCTGGGCCAAGCCCTTAGGAACTCCCCAGGAGGTTAACTTAAATGAGGAGAGAAAAAGCACCAATGAGACCGATTGAGACAATTCAGCACCTTCGAGGCCTCAAGAATTAAGACCGCCTCTCCGCCGATATCAAGAATCGTGCAAATGTCTTTTACATCTGAGACCAGAAAGGATTCAGTGCTAAAAATGCCTAAAAGCCAGACTGCAAGGCATTTAACACACCTTTCAGTGAGTGCTGCTGGAAAAAGGTAAGAGGGAAATAAAAGGGTCTGTACTTGGCTAAGTTGGAGGAATGTGAGTTTTTTCAGAAAGGGTAGGGTAAATACTAGGGACAATACCTGTAGTAGGAAAAAGATTACAAGAAGCAGCCAGTTATTTGATAAGCACTGAACAGAGTTCTTTCATTATCTTAATAGCACATGGGTACATTGCAATAAATCAAGAAACGGCCAATGCCATAAAAATATGAACATATCTGACACGAAAGAAACTGACTCTGTCTCTAGTGCCAGCCCCGTCGCTGTTGATCACACACATTGCACAAGGCACAGACAATAAAATAATTCACTACATTTCAACAAATTATTGTTGTAAAATCTGCAGGGCAGTAGTGGAAATGTAAACTGTTTTCTTTGGCATCTCATGATTTGTGTGAAGCAGTAAGAAGGCGGATTCATGAGGGAGAGATCAAAGGGCAGCCTGTGCGCATAGTGTGAGTATTTTTTTTTGCATTTACTACACTTGGGTTACATGATAATGGCACCAGGGTAGGAGTGACTCCAACGATCTGCAGAGTCTGAATTCCAACTGAGGCTTGCTGCTGCCCCCTCACCATAATCCCCTTGCTGGCTTACCGGAAAGATGCAGAGGGGCCAAAAAAGAAGACAGCCATGAAGGGCACCCCTATCGTACTGTGCATGCTGAACTGAGTGCAGAATGTCTATGTCTGTCTTGGATGCCAAATTGGAGCTGCATGCCAGTGGACTGCTGCTTGATTGTGGATCAGGGCTCCTGATCAGTATCTGAAAGGTGGATTACCTTGCTTTTGGCTAGGTTTGTTGGGATGCAAGTATGGCCTCTTAATATCCTGACAGGGTGTATTGATATGTCTGTGGTACATCAATGACTACCTGAGGGAGCAGATGAAGCTAGGGGCAGATGGAGGAAGGCCATGCATGGACTGTTGATTACTGGAGCTCCGTGTGGAGTCTCACTAGGTACACACTGCAGTGGATTTTCTCGGTTGGGCCCTCTTTGCCATGTTAGAGTCTCTGCCGAGGGCACCACAGGCCCACTGAATATCCTGCACCAGGGAATCAGAGAGGATACCACCACCTTGTATGTTCCTTTTCTCTCACTGCGACACGCCTAGACACCATCATGCTTGGTTACAGCATCGGTATAACAACTAGATGGCTCGAACTAATCCATGACTAACACCAACACAATACAATTCTATTCTGAACCGTAGTACCATGCGTTAATGAATGGCAGGAAAGCAGTCAGAGATGCGTGCTTGGAGATATGGTGTGAAATATACAAAGCAAAAGAAAAACTGGGTACCATCAGCACACATAGAAGGCAAAGGAGGGAATGATATCACCAAGAAAGGTCAATCAATCAGTGGTTGTTAAGAGCGGCTACTCACCCGTGAAGGTCTTGATGCATGGGGGGGCTGCAGGGCCTGATGGGTGCTGATGTTCAGTCAAAGATCCAGATCTTGAGATCTTTCCTGAATTGGATCAGCGACGGGGATAGCCTGAAGTGGAGAGGCAGGGTGTTCCAGGTTTTGGCAGTGAGGTAGGAGAAAGATCTTCCTCCAGTCCTGGTCTTGCAGATCCGAGGGACGTGGCAAGGGTCAGTTTGGCAGAGTTGAGGTGTCTGGTGGGTACATGGAATGAGAGGCAGTGGTTCAGGTATTCTGATACGGCATCGTGAGGGGCTTTGTAGGCATATGTGAAGAGCTTCAACGTGATTATCTCATCAAGTGGGAGCCAGTGGAGATCTCGCAAGTGTTCGGAGATGTGGCTGCAGTGTGGGATGTTGAGGATCAGTCTGGCTGCGGCGTTCTGAATGTTCTGTATTTTCCTGAGGAGTTTCTGGGTGATGCCTGCATAGAGTGCATTGCCATAGTGGAGTCTACTGCTGATGAGTACATAAGGGGGTGGTGATGGACGGAGCATCTGAATCAATCAAACACTCACACCCAGTCAAAAGATCTTGGTTTAATCCATCACCATTCTTTAGCCCACTCTGCCACCCCAGTTCAGACATGGCTATATGCAAATCAGTCTGACCCTGTGCCTCATGGAAACAGTCCAGCCCGAACTGCCAAGTTATGTCTTCCCTGGACCAGAAACAAGCTTCCGAGGACCGGTTTCTGGCATTCCAGCCGTCTTCAGCCCGGCTTGCTTGAATCCAGTAGCAAAGTGAGCAAGGGACTCACGTCTGAGCATACCCTGCCACACTTATGTTGGGGGCATGGGTCAGTTGGGGTCCCTGAGTGGATGGTATACATTAACCCCTCCCATGCTGGTGACGAACCCCAGCTGTCACGCCCCGCGGTGGGCGTGTGCTGATGACGGCTGGGGTTCGTCACGGCCCCGCCCTGTTCTATTGTTTACCGCACAGCGGTAAAATCGCGGCCGCAGCGAAGGGGTTAATACTGCTGTGTTGTTTTTGGAAAACATTCCTTTATAGAGCTACTCATCGCAATGTAGGGTGTCAGAGCACTTTACATCACTCACAGGAGCACAATCAATCATACACATATGTAAATTAAAGTACAGGAAATTTTACAAAGACAAAGAGGGTTATAACATATAAGGTGTAAGAATCACAGATAATCCATACTGGTAGACATTATGAGTGAACGGTCGGGAGAAAAGCAAAGTGAAGATATAAAATCAAATGCAGTGATTATGGTTTTCTGTACTAATAAGACTTTATTAATTCCCAAAGGAACCCTTCTTTGCAATCTTAAAATAACAACAGACTGAGAAAAAAATAATAAGAATCTAAACCCATGACTTACAGTTTTCATCCAGCTCCTTGATGCAGGTAAATAGAGCACTATGCTATAATAGAAGGGTTGCAAATTATGAATTGGAAGTAATAAAACTATCTCGGTGTCTCTTACCTATGTAAATAGAAAACACACCTGTGATCTGAATGTTACATGATGTGGTGTGCAGCAGACACAGTAAGCTTCTATGATACTTTATGTATGAAAACTATCACTCTCCTAGAACTGTGTTGAGCACTAGATTTGCTTTACTGCTATTATAAACTTGTCATAAATGCTGGGCACACAATGATCTCTGCAGCAGGTGTCTTTACTCTGTAAGGTATTTTAAACGGCATTCTCTTGGTGACCAATTAAGTAATAATGAAACAGACTTACTGTTGTGTGTGTGTCCTTTTTGTCATTTTCTTTGCTACGGATTGTTTAAAAAGAAAAATGTATAAGTTTTTTGTCAGACCCCACTTTTCAAGTTTTGCCCCTCGTGACTACGCCCCCTTTCCTCTGCCACAACTTGAAACCCAATTTATAGGTTCCCAGAGTACATTTCTTCGCAGTTCAAGCACTGCTGGATATAACAGGCAAAACGTCTCTGCAGATAAACTGGAACAGGGCCGTCGACTGCTCTATGGTATAGGAAAAGAGCCTTAAAAGGGTGAGCTTCTGAAAAGGGCAGTCAATACGGTGTTTTTAGGTGAGGGCAGTCAATACGGTGTCTTTAGTTGAGGGCAGTCAATGCGGTGTTTTTAGGTGAGGGCAGTCAATACGGTGTTTTTAGGTGAGGGCAGTCAATACGGTGTTTTTAGGTGAGGTCAATACGGTGTTTTTAGGGGAGGGCATTCAATACGGTGTTTTTAGGTGAGGAGAAATGTGGGATCAGTGGTTCAGACCGAGCATCAGAAGCATTGAAGGCTGGTATACAGAAAACGTGAGTGTCCCAGGAGTAGAGTTTTGTGGTAGTCCAGAAGAGAAAGGATTAGTCAAACACACAAAAGGGGTGGAATGCTTGCAATTTGTCCATCCACTGGCAATCAATGAGGTAGCATTCCAACCCATAGTTTTTTAGCCCTTTTTACCACCTCAGATTAGACCTAACCATATGCAAATCAGTCTTGCTCCTGCTCCAGTGGGAACAGTCCAGCCATAACTGCCAAGTCAGGTCCTCTCTGAACTGGAACACAAGCAACCCAAGATCAGTTTCAACTGGACTGCTCCTATAGGAGCAAGACCAAGATTGGCTTGCATATGGCTAGGTGTAATCTACGGTGGCGTGGTGGGCAAAAGAATGATAGGTTGGAATGCTATACTGAGTCAGTGATTAGAATTATTGCAAGCATTCCTGCCACCTTTTGGTGTTTGAGAAATGATTAGTGCCTGGACTAGCGATCTGCAACACTTAGGGGGGAATAAATAGAAGACCGAGAAGAAGAGTCCATAGCAGAAAAATGCACACAGATGGCTTATTGATTTGTAATGAAAAAGACATCTAATTATCCATAAGGATACCAGGATAAAGAGCAGAAGCAGTAGGACGTTTGAGGACCAAGTTCGAGGGACCAACAAGAGGTACTCCAAACAGGTTCTGTCAACTCTGAGATTTCTCGTTTTGACTGAATTCAGTCACAACGATTTGGAGTTCATCCAGGTTGTGTAACTATGCAAGCAATCTGTGAACTGACGGGACCTAGACACAAGATTGTCAAGTCTCAAAATGAACGATGTATCATCCGCAGTGTCTGAAAGTTAACGACTGAATCAGTGCAGCAAGAGGGCTTGCAATAACAATAATTTTTTAAAAGAGCGCAACTCTGGGCCAAGCCCTTAGGAACTCCCCAGGAGGTTAACTTAAATGAGGAGAGAAAAAGCACCAATGAGACCGATTGAGACAATTCAGCACCTTCGAGGCCTCAAGAATTAAGACCGCCTCTCCGCCGATATCAAGAATCGTGCAAATGTCTTTTACATCTGAGACCAGAAAGGATTCAGTGCTAAAAATGCCTAAAAGCCAGACTGCAAGGCATTTAACACACCTTTCAGTGAGTGCTGCTGGAAAAAGGTAAGAGGGAAATAAAAGGGTCTGTACTTGGCTAAGTTGGAGGAATGTGAGTTTTTTCAGAAAGGGTAGGGTAAATACTAGGGACAATACCTGTAGTAGGAAAAAGATTACAAGAAGCAGCCAGTTATTTGATAAGCACTGAACAGAGTTCTTTCATTATCTTAATAGCACATGGGTACATTGCAATAAATCAAGAAACGGCCAATGCCATAAAAATATGAACATATCTGACACGAAAGAAACTGACTCTGTCTCTAGTGCCAGCCCCGTCGCTGTTGATCACACACATTGCACAAGGCACAGACAATAAAATAATTCACTACATTTCAACAAATTATTGTTGTAAAATCTGCAGGGCAGTAGTGGAAATGTAAACTGTTTTCTTTGGCATCTCATGATTTGTGTGAAGCAGTAAGAAGGCGGATTCATGAGGGAGAGATCAAAGGGCAGCCTGTGCGCATAGTGTGAGTATTTTTTTTTGCATTTACTACACTTGGGTTACATGATAATGGCACCAGGGTAGGAGTGACTCCAACGATCTGCAGAGTCTGAATTCCAACTGAGGCTTGCTGCTGCCCCCTCACCATAATCCCCTTGCTGGCTTACCGGAAAGATGCAGAGGGGCCAAAAAAGAAGACAGCCATGAAGGGCACCCCTATCGTACTGTGCATGCTGAACTGAGTGCAGAATGTCTATGTCTGTCTTAGATGCCAAATTGGAGCTGCATGCCAGTGGACTGCTGCTTGATTGTGGATCAGGGCTCCTGATCAGTATCTGAAAGGTGGATTACCTTGCTTTTGGCTAGGTTTGTTGGGATGCAAGTATGGCCTCTTAATATCCTGACAGGGTGTATTGATATGTCTGTGGTACATCAATGACTACCTGAGGGAGCAGATGAAGCTAGGGGCAGATGGAGGAAGGCCATGCATGGACTGTTGATTACTGGAGCTCCGTGTGGAGTCTCACTAGGTACACACTGCAGTGGATTTTCTCGGTTGGGCCCTCTTTGCCATGTTAGAGTCTCTGCCGAGGGCACCACAGGCCCACTGAATATCCTGCACCAGGGAATCAGAGAGGATACCACCACCTTGTATGTTCCTTTTCTCTCACTGCGACACGCCTAGACACCATCATGCTTGGTTACAGCATCGATATAACAACTAGATGGCTCGAACTAATCCATGACTAACACCAACACAATACAATTCTATTCTGAACCGTAGTACCATGCGTTAATGAATGGCAGGAAAGCAGTCAGAGATGCGTGCTTGGAGATATGGTGTGAAATATACAAAGCAAAAGAAAAACTGGGTACCATCAGCACACATAGAAGGCAAAGGAGGGAATGATATCACCAAGAAAGGTCAATCAATCAGTGGTTGTTAAGAGCGGCTACTCACCCGTGAAGGTCTTGATGCATGGGGGGGCTGCAGGGCCTGATGGGTGCTGATGTTCAGTCAAAGATCCAGATCTTGAGATCTTTCCTGAATTGGATCAGCGACGGGGATAGCCTGAAGTGGAGAGGCAGGGTGTTCCAGGTTTTGGCAGTGAGGTAGGAGAAAGATCTTCCTCCAGTCCTGGTCTTGCAGATCCGAGGGACGTGGCAAGGGTCAGTTTGGCAGAGTTGAGGTGTCTGGTGGGTACATGGAATGAGAGGCAGTGGTTCAGGTATTCTGATACGGCATCGTGAGGGGCTTTGTAGGCATATGTGAAGAGCTTCAACGTGATTGTCTCATCAAGTGGGAGCCAGTGGAGATCTCGCAAGTGTTCGGAGATGTGGCTGCAGTGTGGGATGTTGAGGATCAGTCTGGCTGCGGCGTTCTGAATGTTCTGTATTTTCCTGAGGAGTTTCTGGGTGATGCCTGCATAGAGTGCATTGCCATAGTGGAGTCTACTGCTGATGAGTACATAAGGGGGTGGTGATGGACGGAGCATCTGAATCAATCAAACACTCACACCCAGTCAAAAGATCTTGGTTTAATCCATCACCATTCTTTAGCCCACTCTGCCACCCCAGTTCAGACATGGCTATATGCAAATCAGTCTGACCCTGTGCCTCATGGAAACAGTCCAGCCCGAACTGCCAAGTTATGTCTTCCCTGGACCAGAAACAAGCTTCCGAGGACCGGTTTCTGGCATTCCAGCCGTCTTCAGCCCGGCTTGCTTGAATCCAGTAGCAAAGTGAGCAAGGGACTCACGTCTGAGCATACCCTGCCACACTTATGTTGGGGGCATGGGTCAGTTGGGGTCCCTGAGTGGATGGTATACATTAACCCCTCCCATGCTGGTGACGAACCCCAGCTGTCACGCCCCGCGGTGGGCGTGTGCTGATGACGGCTCGAGTTCGTCACGGCCCCGCCCTGTTCTATTGTTTACCGCACAGCGGTAAAATCGCGGCCGCAGCGAAGGGGTTAAAACTGCTGTGTTGTTTTTGGAAAACATTCCTTTATAGAGCTACTCATCGCAATGTAGGGTGTCAGAGCACTTTACATCACTCACAGGAGCACAATCAATCATACACATATGTAAATTAAAGTACAGGAAATTTTACAAAGACAAAGAGGGTTATAACATATAAGGTGTAAGAATCACAGATAATCCATACTGGTAGACATTATGAGTGAACGGTCGGGAGAAAAGCAAAGTGAAGATATAAAATCAAATGCAGTGATTATGGTTTTCTGTACTAATAAGACTTTATTAATTCCCAAAGGAACCCTTCTTTGCAATCTTAAAATAACAACAGACTGAGAAAAAAATAATAAGAATCTAAACCCATGACTTACAGTTTTCATCCAGCTCCTTGATGCAGGTAAATAGAGCACTATGCTATAATAGAAGGGTTGCAAATTATGAATTGGAAGTAATAAAACTATCTCGGTGTCTCTTACCTATGTAAATAGAAAACACACCTGTGATCTGAATGTTACATGATGTGGTGTGCAGCAGACACAGTAAGCTTCTATGATACTTTATGTATGAAAACTATCACTCTCCTAGAACTGTGTTGAGCACTAGATTTGCTTTACTGCTATTATAAACTTGTCATAAATGCTGGGCACACAATGATCTCTGCAGCAGGTGTCTTTACTCTGTAAGGTATTTTAAACGGCATTCTCTTGGTGACCAATTAAGTAATAATGAAACAGACTTACTGTCGTGTGTGTGTCCTTTTTGTCATTTTCTTTGCTACGGATTGTTTAAAAAGAAAAATGTATAAGTTTTTTGTCAGACCCCACTTTTCAAGTTTTGCCCCTCGTGATTACGCCCCCTTTCCTCTGCCACAACTTGAACCCCAATTTATAGGTTCCCAGAGTACATTTCTTCGCAGTTCAAGCACTGCTGGATATAACAGGCAAAACGTCTCTGCAGATAAACTGGAACAGGGCCGTCGACTGCTCTATGGTATAGGAAAAGAGCCTTAAAAGGGTGAGCTTCTGAAAAGGGCAGTCAATACGGTGTTTTTAGGTGAGGGCAGTCAATACGGTGTCTTTAGTTGAGGGCAGTCAATGCGGTGTTTTTAGGTGAGGGCAGTCAATACGGTGTTTTTAGGTGAGGGCAGTCAATACGGTGTTTTTAGGTGAGGTCAATACGGTGTTTTTAGGTGAGGGCATTCAATACGGTGTTTTTAGGTGAGGAGAAATGTGGGATCAGTGGTTCAGACCGAGCATCAGAAGCATTGAAGGCTGGTATACAGAAAACGTGAGTGTCCCAGGAGTAGAGTTTTGTGGTAGTCCAGAAGAGAAAGGATTAGTCAAACACACAAAAGGGGTGGAATGCTTGCAATTTGTCCATCCACTGGCAATCAATGAGGTAGCATTCCAACCCATAGTTTTTTAGCCCTTTTTACCACCTCAGATTAGACCTAACCATATGCAAATCAGTCTTGCTCCTGCTCCAGTGGGAACAGTCCAGCCATAACTGCCAAGTCAGGTCCTCTCTGAACTGGAACACAAGCAACCCAAGATCAGTTTCAACTGGACTGCTCCTATAGGAGCAAGACCAAGATTGGCTTGCATATGGCTAGGTGTAATCTACGGTGGCGTGGTGGGCAAAAGAATGATAGGTTGGAATGCTATACTGAGTCAGTGATTAGAATTATTGCAAGCATTCCTGCCACCTTTTGGTGTTTGAGAAATGATTAGTGCCTGGACTAGCGATCTGCAACACTTAGGGGGGAATAAATAGAAGACCGAGAAGAAGAGTCCATAGCAGAAAAATGCACACAGATGGCTTATTGATTTGTAATGAAAAAGACATCTAATTATCCATAAGGATACCAGGATAAAGAGCAGAAGCAGTAGGACGTTTGAGGACCAAGTTCGAGGGACCAACAAGAGGTACTCCAAACAGGTTCTGTCAACTCTGAGATTTCTCGTTTTGACTGAATTCAGTCACAACGATTTGGAGTTCATCCAGGTTGTGTAACTATGCAAGCAATCTGTGAACTGACGGGACCTAGACACAAGATTGTCAAGTCTCAAAATGAACGATGTATCATCCGCAGTGTCTGAAAGTTAACGACTGAATCAGTGCAGCAAGAGGGCTTGCAATAACAATAATTTTTTAAAAGAGCGCAACTCTGGGCCAAGCCCTTAGGAACTCCCCAGGAGGTTAACTTAAATGAGGAGAGAAAAAGCACCAATGAGACCAATTGAGACAATTCAGCACCTTCGAGGCCTCAAGAATTAAGACCGCCTCTCCGCCGATATCAAGAATCGTGCAAATGTCTTTTACATCTGAGACCAGAAAGGATTCAGTGCTAAAAATGCCTAAAAGCCAGACTGCAAGGCATTTAACACACCTTTCAGTGAGTGCTGCTGGAAAAAGGTAAGAGGGAAATAAAAGGGTCTGTACTTGGCTAAGTTGGAGGAATGTGAGTTTTTTCAGAAAGGGTAGGGTAAATACTAGGGACAATACCTGTAGTAGGAAAAAGATTACAAGAAGCAGCCTGTTATTTGATAAGCACTGAACAGAGTTCTTTCATTATCTTAATAGCACATGGGTACATTGCAATAAATCAAGAAACGGCCAATGCCATAAAAATATGAACATATCTGACACGAAAGAAACTGACTCTGTCTCTAGTGCCAGCCCCGTCGCTGTTGATCACACACATTGCACAAGGCACAGACAATAAAATAATTCACTACATTTCAACAAATTATTGTTGTAAAATCTGCAGGGCAGTAGTGGAAATGTAAACTGTTTTCTTTGGCATCTCATGATTTGTGTGAAGCAGTAAGAAGGTGGATTAATGAGGGAGAGATCAAAGGGCAGCCTGTGCGCATAGTGTGAGTATTTTTTTTTGCATTTACTACACTTGGGTTACATGATAATGGCACCAGGGTAGGAGTGACTCCAACGATCTGCAGAGTCTGAATTCCAACTGAGGCTTGCTGCTGCCCCCTCACCATAATCCCCTTGCTGGCTTACCGGAAAGATGCAGAGGGGCCAAAAAAGAAGACAGCCATGAAGGGCACCCCTATCGTACTGTGCATGCTGAACTGAGTGCAGAATGTCTATGTCTGTCTTGGATGCCAAATTGGAGCTGCATGCCAGTGGACTGCTGCTTGATTGTGGATCAGGGCTCCTGATCAGTATCTGAAAGGTGGATTACCTTGCTTTTGGCTAGGTTTGTTGGGATGCAAGTATGGCCTCTTAATATCCTGACAGGGTGTATTGATATGTCTATGGTACATCAATGACTACCTGAGGGAGCAGATGAAGCTAGGGGCAGATGGAGGAAGGCCATGCATGGACTGTTGATTACTGGAGCTCCGTGTGGAGTCTCACTAGGTACACACTGCAGTGGATTTTCTCGGTTGGGCCCTCTTTGCCATGTTAGAGTCTCTGCCGAGGGCACCACAGGCCCACTGAATATCCTGCACCAGGGAATCAGAGAGGATACCACCACCTTGTATGTTCCTTTTCTCTCACTGCGACACGCCTAGACACCATCATGCTTGGTTACAGCATCGGTATAACAACTAGATGGCTCGAACTAATCCATGACTAACACCAACACAATACAATTCTATTCTGAACCGTAGTACCATGCGTTAATGAATGGCAGGAAAGCAGTCAGAGATGCGTGCTTGGAGATATGGTGTGAAATATACAAAGCAAAAGAAAAACTGGGTACCATCAGCACACATAGAAGGCAAAGGAGGGAATGATATCACCAAGAAAGGTCAATCAATCAGTGGTTGTTAAGAGCGGCTACTCACCCGTGAAGGTCTTGATGCATGGGGGGGCTGCAGGGCCTGATGGGTGCTGATGTTCAGTCAAAGATCCAGATCTTGAGATCTTTCCTGAATTGGATCAGCGACGGGGATAGCCTGAAGTGGAGAGGCAGGGTGTTCCAGGTTTTGGCAGTGAGGTAGGAGAAAGATCTTCCTCCAGTCCTGGTCTTGCAGATCCGAGGGACGTGGCAAGGGTCAGTTTGGCAGAGTTGAGGTGTCTGGTGGGTACATGGAATGAGAGGCAGTGGTTCAGGTATTCTGATACGGCATCGTGAGGGGCTTTGTAGGCATATGTGAAGAGCTTCAACGTGATTGTCTCATCAAGTGGGAGCCAGTGGAGATCTCGCAAGTGTTCGGAGATGTGGCTGCAGTGTGGGATGTTGAGGATCAGTCTGGCTGCGGCGTTCTGAATGTTCTGTATTTTCCTGAGGAGTTTCTGGGTGATGCCTGCATAGAGTGCATTGCCATAGTGGAGTCTACTGCTGATGAGTACATAAGGGGGTGGTGATGGACGGAGCATCTGAATCAATCAAACACTCACACCCAGTCAAAAGATCTTGGTTTAATCCATCACCATTCTTTAGCCCACTCTGCCACCCCAGTTCAGACATGGCTATATGCAAATCAGTCTGACCCTGTGCCTCATGGAAACAGTCCAGCCCGAACTGCCAAGTTATGTCTTCCCTGGACCAGAAACAAGCTTCCGAGGACCGGTTTCTGGCATTCCAGCCGTCTTCAGCCCGGCTTGCTTGAATCCAGTAGCAAAGTGAGCAAGGGACTCACGTCTGAGCATACCCTGCCACACTTATGGCGGCAAAAAGGGGTACAATAGGGGGTGGTGATGGACGGAGCATCTGAATCAATCAAACACTCACAGCCAGTCAAAAGATCTGGATTTAATCCATCACCGTTCTTTAGCCCACTCTGCCACCCCAGTTCAGACATGGCTATATGCAAATCAGTCTGACCCTGTGCCTCATGGGAACAGTCCAGCCCGAACTGCCAAACCATGTCTTCCCTGGACCGGAAACAAGCTTCCGAGGACGGTTTCTGGCATTCCAGCCGTCTTCAGCCCGGCTTGCTTGAATCCAGTGGCAAAGTGAGCAAGGGACTCACGTCTGAGAATACCCTGCCACACTTATGGCGTCAAAAAGCGGTACAAAAGGGGGTGGTGATGGACGGAGCATCTGAATCAATCAAACACTCACACCCAGTCAAAAGATCTGGGCTTAATCCATCACCGTTCTTTAGCCCACTCTGCCACCCCAGTTCAGACATGGCTATATGCAAATCAGTCTCACCCTGTGCCTCATGGGAACAGTCCAGGCCGAACTGCCAAGCCATGTCTTCCCTGGACCGGAAACAAGCTTCCGAGGACCGGTTTCTGGCATTCCAGCCGTCTTCAGCCCGGCTTGCTTGAATCCAGTGGCAAGGTGAGCAAGGGACTCACGTCTGAGCATACCCTGCCACACTTATGGCGGCAAAAAGCGGCACAAAAGGGGGTGGTGATGGACCGAGCATCTGAATCAATCAAACACTCACACCCAGTCAAAAGATCTGGGTTTAATCCATCACCGTTCTTTAGCCCACTCTGCCACCCCAGTTCAGACATGCCTATATGCAAATCAGTCTGACCCTGTGCCTCATGGGAAAAGTCCAGCCCGAACTGCCAAGCCATGTCTTCCCTGGACCGGAAACAAGCTTCCGAGGACCGGTTTCTGGCATTCCAGCTGTCTTCAGCCCGGCTTGCTTGAATCCAGTGGCAAAGTGAGCAAGGGACTCACGTCTGAGCATACCCTGCCACACTTATGGCGGCAAAAAGCGGTACGAAAGGGGGTGGTGATGGACGGAGCATCTGAATCAATCGAACACTCACACCCAGTCAAAAGATCTGGGTTTAATCCATCACCGTTCTTTAGCCCACTCTGCCACCCCAGTTCAGACATGGCTATATGCAAATCAGTCTGACCCTGTGCCTCATGGGAACAGTCCAGCCCGAACTGCCAAGCCATGTCTTCCCTGGACCGAAAACAAGCTTCCGAGGACCGGTTTCTGGCATTCCAGCCATCTTCAGCCCAGCTTGCTTGAATCCAGTGGCAAAGTGACCAAGGGACTCACGTCTGAGCATACCCTGCCACACTTATGGCGGCAAAAAGCGGTACAAAAGGGGGTGGTGATGGACGGAGCATCTGAATCAATCAAACACTCACACCCAGTCAAAAGATCTGGGTTTAATCCATCACCGTTTTTTAGCCCACTCTGCCACCCCAGTTCAGACATGGCTATATGCAAATCAGTCTGACCCTGTGCCTCATTGGAACAGTCCAGCCCGAACTGCCAAGCCATGTCTTCTCTGGACCGGAAACAAGCTTCTGAGGACCGGTTTCTGGCATTCCAGCCGTCTTCAGCCCGGCTTGCTTGAATCCAGTGGCAAAGTGAGCAAGGGACTCACGTCTGAGCATACCCTGCCACACTTATGGCGGCAAAAAGCGGTACAAAAGGGGGTGGTGATGGACGGAGCATCTGAATCAATCAAACACTCACACCCAGTCAAAAGATCTGGGTTTAATCCATCACCTTTCTTTAGCCCACTCTGCCACCCCAGTTCAGACATGGCTATATGCAAATCAGTCTGACCCTGTGCCTCATGGGAACAGTCCAGCCGAAACTGCCAAGCCATGTCTTCCCTGGACCGGAAACAAGCTTCCGAGGACCGGTTTCTGGCATTCCAGCCGTCTTCAGCCCGGCTTTTGCTTGAATCCAGTGGCAAAGTGAGCAAGGGACTCACGTCTGAGCATACCCTGCCACACTTATGGCGGCAAAAAGCGGTAAAAAAGGGGGTGGTGATGGACGGAGCATCTGAATCAATAAAACACTCACACCCAGTCAAAAGATCTGGGTTTAATCCATCACCGTTCTTTAGCCCACTCTGCCACCCCAGTTCAGACATGGCTATATGCAAATCAGTCTGACCCTGTGCCTCATGGGAACAGTCCAGCCCGAGCTGCCAAGCCATGTCTTCCCTGGACCGGAAACAAGCTTCCGAGGACCGGTTTCTGGCATTCCAGCCGTCTTCAGCCCGGCTTCCTTGAATCCAGTGGCAAAGTGAGCAAGGGACTCACGTCTGAGCATACCCTGCCACACTTATGGCGGCAAAAAGCGGTACAATAGGGGGTGGTGATGGACGGAGCATCTAAATCAATCAAACACTCACACCCAGAGAAAAGATCTGGGTTTAATCCATCACCGTTCTTTAGCCCACTCTGCCACCCCAGTTCAGACATGGCTATATTCAAATCAGTCTGACCCTGTGCCTCATGGGAACAGTCCAGCCCGAACTGCCAAGCCATGTCTTCCCTGGACCGGAAACAAGCTTCCGAGGACCGGTTTCTGGCATTCCAGCCGTCTTCAGCCGTGAGGACGGCAGGAATGCCAGAAACCGGTCCTCGGAAGCTTGTTTCCGGTCCAGGGAAGGCATGGCTTGGCAGTTCGGGCTGGACTGTTCCCATGAGGCACAGGGTTAGACTGATTTGCATATAGCCATGTCTGAACTGGGGTGGCAGAGTGGGCTAAAGAACGGTGATGGATTAAACCCAGATCTTTTGACTGGGTGTGAGTGTTTGATTGGTTCAGATGCTCTGTCTAATACCACCCCCTTTTGTACCGCTTTTGGCCGCCATAAGTGTGGCAGGGTATGCTCAGATGTGAGTCCCTTGCTCACTTTGCCACTGGATTCAAGCAAGCCGGGCTGAAGACGGCTGGAATGCCAGAATACGGTCCTCGGAAGCTTGTTTCTGGTCCACGGAAGGCATGGCTTGGTAGTTCGGGCTGGACTGTTCCCATGAGGCACAGGGTCAGACTGATTTGCATATAGCCCTGTCTGAACTGGGGTGGCAGAGTGGGCTAAAGAACGGTGATGGATTAAACCCAGATCTTTTGACTGGGTGTTAGTGTTTGATTGGTTCAGATGCTCCGTCCATTACAACCCCCTTTTGTACCGCTTTTGGCCACCATAAGTGTGGCAGGGAATGCTCAGACGTGAGTCCCTTGCTCACTTTGCCACTGTTTTCAAGCAAGCCGGGCTGAACAAGGCTGGAATGCCAGAAACCGGTCCTCGGAAGCTTGTTTCCGGTCCAGGGAAGGCATGGCTTGGCAGTTCGGGCTGGACTGTTCCCATGAGGTACAGGGTCAGACTGATTTGCATATAGCCATGTCTGAACTGGGGTGGCAGAATGGGCTAAAGAACGGTGAGGGATTAAACCCAGATCTTTTGACTGGGTGTGAGTGTGTCAGAATCGGTCCGTTTGTGGGCCGCTGTCCGCGCAATGCGTGGGGAACGGAGGCCTTGTAGGAACAGACTACAATCCCCAGAGGGCCATGGGGGTAGTAGCGCGAGATGTCAGCGCGCTAATCCGGAAACATAAACCCCACACACGGCACAAACGGAGCCGATAATTCAGGTTAGACGCCAAAGAATAATTGCTGTGCAGGTCTGCTAAAGTCAACCGTGAGTAAAGGATACCGTGTGTTTCCGGCTGGGAACTCTCGTCGCCAGAGACTCTGTTTGGGTATTCTTGCTGGATACTTGCAAAGATACGGGGAGGGCGGACACGGCTGTGTCTGTCAATTTCACCTCTCGTTATCTTTTTCCCGGAGGCTGAGGGTTGTGTACCGAGGGTTTGGGAAGCGCGGCTGCGCTTCTATTTTGTGAATAATCCTTGGATTCAGGACGCAACTACTCGCTGAATTGGAATTTATTGATCTATTTGAACTTCAAGGAATCTTGGTGTGAGATTCAAAACTTTGGACACGAACTATTACGTGGCATTTCTCTTTTATGTCAAAATACGATATATTCTGGTGTGCTGAACTGATTTAGTTGAAAGGTGCAGTTAACCTTCAACTTGGCGTATTATTCCTTGTTTCTTTTATGTTCCACAACTTGTTTGTGCTTTCTTTTCAAAACTGCAGGAGAAGAAACAGGGGGGTACCTTGTAACTAAAGAGTGGATCAAGACAATTCCTGGTCAAGTATGGATGATTGCCACTAATAGGACCTTCCCTCGATCTCCTGCAGATAAAGAGTGAGAATTTTCCTTTACAGGTAGGCCTGAGTAACAGTGGGGGAGAAAAGAATCTTGTTGATTTGCTATAGAGTGTATTGGTGTGACAGAGTAGATAGGGAGGGGTGTGAAACTAAATCCTGTGTTCTTTGTCGTTCCAGATCTCCCTCCCCGCTGTCCCCTTCCTTTCCCGCGATTGCGGAACCCTCCTACTGGTCTGTGATTTATGCTGGGTCACGGGTGGGTTGCGTGATCGTAGGTTTGGTACTTTCAGCACAGCTCCGAGGAGAAACGCATCGGACCTTGACAGAATTATCGGCCCAAGGAGACGGTCCTCCTCTTAGCTGTGTTGAAAGAAAATGGCCACTATGGATGACGTTTTGGCTGCCCTTGCATTGGTCCAGACGGAATTAGCCGCCTCCAATCGAGAGGTTGCTGCTTCCAGAGCAGAGAACGCTCAGATTAAGGCCCGTTTAGATAGCCTACATGCAAATCCATTTAGTGCAGGAGCTAGTACATCCACACCTTCCTCTGTAGTGGTAGAAATGCCCACCCAGATTCCACTAGCCCCCCCTGAGAGATTTTTTGGTGATAACAAAAAAGTTCAGGTATTTATGACGCAAGTACGCCTACACTTTATGTGTAAACCAAAAATGTTTACGACTAACCAAGCCAGAGTGGCCTTTTTGATTTCATATTTGGGTGGGGAAGCAGCGCAGTGGGCAGTTCCCATAGTCAGGAGAGATGATCCCCTGTTACACGACTGGGATGAATTCCGGTTGGAATTCGAGAAAACCTTCGATCGCAGAGCAGAAACATTTTCTGCAGACCGGGAGCTGTTGGTTTTGAAGCAGGGCACCTCCGATCTGGTTTCCTATCTGAACAATTTTCGCCGCTTGGTGGCTGAAACCGATTGGCCCGAGGCCAAGCAATCTGCCTTATTCTATCAAGGATTAAACGACGACATGAAAGACGTGTTGGCACATATTGACCCTCAACCCCGTACATGTACCGCACTCATAGAACTCGCTCTGCGCCTGGACCACCGCATAAGAGAACGCAGAGGGGAGTTACGTAAGAAGGAACCGGTGGTGATGGGACATGAGAGAACAGGGGGGAACAGTGAAAAATCTACCTCCGCTCAAGAAGCGATGGAGATAGGAGCGGTTCGAGCAGCACTGTCCTTTAGCGAGAAAGAATACCGCAGAAAAAATGGACTCTGTCTATATTGTGGAAAAAAGGGGCACTATCTGCGGGAGTGTCCGGTGAAACCAAAACCCGGAAGGTTCAGGACTGGCCAGACCACAGTGGGCACCGTGGAGGAGAAGTCGGGAAACTCCAAAGCTTGAGTGTGAATGGAGGGGAACCCTCAAGCCAAACCATTATCCCTTCAATTACCGCCTGTTGCGATCAAGACAAGAACCACGTCTTCCTATCTATGATATTGATAATGGATACTGGAGAGCAAGGAGTAAAAGCTATGGTGGATTCTGGAGCCACTGGTGTTTTCATGGATTATGCGGAGGCAGAGAGGTTGGGCATTCCGCTCCTTGAAAAGAAACACCCGGAACCTGTATATGCAGTGGATGGTAGCGAACTGATTGCCGGACCCATCAGATACCACACTCCCGAATATCGGTGCATTAGCAAGGACTTGCATCAAGAAACCTTGTCATTTAATATCATCCAAGCACCACAATATGGTATCATCTTGGGTCTTCCATGGCTTCAAAAACATGAACCATCCATTCATTGGACGTCGAAGACGATCAATTTTGCCTCTGAATATTGCAAAGAACATTGTATGGTTTCCGCTGTTAGCCCTTCTCAGACCCTGGCCAGGGTTTTCAACATCGCTACTGCCGCCGAGAAGGAGGTGCAACTCCTGTCGTGTTATGCTGAATACGCCACAGTGTTTAGTGAGGAACAGGCGGAGGCACTTCCCCCCCACAGATCCTTTGATTGTCGCATTGACCTTGTTCCTGGAGCGGTAATTCCGAACGGTAGGCTTTACGCGCTTACTGTCCCAGAAAACGAATACTTGAGGAAGTATCTGGACAAATATTTGGCTTTGGGGTATATACGCCCCTCTCGGTCGCCGGCATCGTCGCCCTTGTTCTTCATTCCAAAAGCCAACGGGGACAAGAGGTGTTGCATCGATTATCGCGCATTGAACACCATCACGGTAAAAAACCAATACCCTTTACCGCTGATTCCGGTCCTACTAGAACAAGTCCGAACTGCCAATATTTACACAAAGTTAGATCTGCGAGGAGCCTACCATCTGGTCCGCATAAGAAAAGGCGATGAATGGAAGACCGCATTCAAGACACGGTATGGGCTCTTCGAATACCTTGTGATGCCCTTTGGATTGTGCAACGCCCCCGCCGCGTTTCAATACTTTCTTAATGAAGTATTGAGAGATTATCTAGACCTCTTCGTAGTCGTCTACATTGACGATATCCTCGTATATTCCACCGAGACGAGTGAACATCCATTTCATGTGAAAAAGGTGTTGGGTGCCCTGATGAAACACCATCTCTATTGTAAAATCACAAAATGTGAATTTCACGTTACCACCGTCGAGTTTCTGGGAGTAATGCTTACCCCTTCAGGCCAGGTCATGGCTGAACGAAAAGTACAAGCCATAAAGGACTGGCCTTGTCCCAGTAATGTGAAAGACATACAGTGTTTATTGGGGTTTGCGAACTTCTATAGGAGGTTCATATGTGGATTCTCTGCCTTGGTAACCCCATTGACCCGTCTAACGAGGAAGAATGTGCCGTTTCACTGGAACATCGAGGCACAATTAGCGTTTGATGGATTGAAAAATGCATTCATCAAGGCTCCTGTTCTGAGACATGCCAACCCCTCTTTGCCGTTTATAGTTGAAGCAGATGCATCTGAAGTCGCCTTGGGGGCGGTGCTATCACAGCGACAGGAAGACACCGGCATGTTACACCCAATTGCATACATGTCCAGAAAGCTCAACCCTGCAGAAATCAATTATACAATAGCCGAAAAAGAGCTCTTGGCTATAAAAGACGCTTTCGTTGAGTGGAGGCATTGGCTTCTAGGAGCAGTTCATCAGGTAACGGTTTACACTGACCATCGCAACTTGCAATTCATTAGAGCAGCACATCATCTGACGCCCCGGCAGTTACGCTGGATGCTCTTCTTCGAAGAATATCGTTTTATTGTCACTTTCAGACCCGGAACATTGAACAAAAAAGCAGACGCCTTAACCCGGCAGGAACACCCAGTATTACACACGCAGACCCCCAAAAGATCAATAATCGACCCTTCGAAGGTGGTATGTGTGACTCAATCCACCGATTTTGTGCAATCTTTGCGTTCAGGGATCCAATCATGTGTCTGGAGAACCTGGCTTAGACATCATCCGGAATGGCGATTGAGACAAGGTGTGGCAATGAAAGGGAAACAAGCGCTAGTGCCCACAAAGACCTTACAACGTCTAGTATTTCAGTGGTGCCATGAAATACCTAGCGCCGGACACATGGGATACGTAAAAACTTTGGAAAAGGCTTTAAGACAGTTTTGGTGGCCCTCCATTCGGCTAGACTTGAAAAGATGGGGAAATCATTGCTCACAATGTGCCAGGATGAAATCAGATCGACAACAACCTCAAGGCCTTCTGCTACCTTTGCCAACCCCTGAAATGCCCTGGGAAAGCATTTCTGTAGACTTCATAGTGGGTTTGCCTAAAGACCAGGGAAAGACGGCCATCATAGTAGTTGTGGACTTTCTTACTAAGATGGGCCATTTTATCGCTTGTGATAGGGTGCCTACTGCAGGTCACTTAGCTCATCTCCTTTTAACACACATAGTTAGGTTGCATGGACTACCGAAAGTGATAGTGTCAGACAGGGGGGCCCAGTTCACTGCAGGGTTCTGGAGAGTATGGTGTGAAGAGTTACGAATCTCATCTTCATTATCCACCAGTTTCCATCCGCAGTCGGATGGACAAACTGAGAGGCTGAACCAGTCATTGAAACAGTACCTCCGCTGTTATGTTCAAGCTGACACAGATTCTTGGGTGGATTGGTTGTGGGTGGCGGAGCTGGCCTACAATAGCACTTTACACTCTTCCACAGGTCATTCCCCTTTCTTTAGCAATTATGGTCACCACCCTAGGGTTACTCCTCTGATTCTCCCCAGACCCTCGGTTCGATTTCCTGATGTCAAGACACGATTGTTGCGCATTCGCAAGATACTTCTAGCGACACGCAAGAATCTGGTCCAAGCCAAGGGGAGATACAAAGTTCAGGCGGATAAACACCGTAGGCCGAGTCCTGTATACAAACGTGGGGATCTGGTGTGGTTAGCCACTAAACACATCAAATTCCGTAGATATAGTGTATTCAACCCTAAGTTCATCGGGCCTTATAGGGTGGTGCGAATGGTGAATCCTGTGGCTGTGAAGTTACGTTTGCCTGCTCATTTGCACATTCACCCTGTGTTCCATGTGTCTCTACTGAAGCCTTCCAGAAGCCCTGTTCATCGTCCTCCCGTACCTGTGTGGGTGCAGAATGAATCTGAGTATGAGGTGTTGAGGGTGTTGGACTCCCGGTGGGTGAGAGGGAAGCTGCAGTATCTGCTTTCATGGAAGGGGTACGGGCCTGAAGAGAATTCCTGGGAGCCTGCGGGGTCTGTGCATGCTCCTCGGTTGGTGTCCTGTTTTCATCGCCGTCATCCAGAGAAGCCTGCTCCTGGACAGCGCCCCTTGTAAAAGGGGGGTGTACTGTCAGAATCGGTCCGTTTGTGGGCCGCTGTCCGAGCAATGCGTGGGGAACGGAGGCCTTGTATGAACAGACTACAATCCCCAGAGGGCCATGGGGGTAGTAGCGCGAGATGTCAGCGCACTAATCCGGAAACATAAACCCCACACACGGCACAAACGGAGCCGATAATTCAGGTTAGACGCCAAAGAATAATTGCTGTGCAGGTCTGCTAAAGTCAACCGTGAGTAAAGGATACCGTGTGTTTCCGGCTGGGAACTCTCGTCGCCAGAGACTCTGTTTGGGTATTCTTGCTGGATACTTGCAAAGATACGGGGAGTGGCGGACACGGCTGTGTCTGTCAATTTCACCTCTCGTTATCTTTTTCCCGGAGGCTGAGGGTTGTGTACCGAGGGTTTGGGAAGCGCGGCTGCGCTTCTATTTTGTGAATAATCCTTGGATTCAGGACGCAACTACTCGCTGAATTGGAATTTATTGATCTATTTGAACTTCAAGGAATCTTGGTGTGAGATTCAAAACTTTGGACACGAACTATTACGTGGCATTTCTCTTTTATGTCAAAATACGATATATTCTGGTGTGCTGAACTGATTTCGTTGAAAGGTGCAGTTAAACTTCAACTTGGCGTATTATTCCTTGTTTCTTTTATGTTCCACAACTTGTTTGTGCTTTCTTTTCAAAACTGCAGGAGAAGAAACAGGGGGGTACCTTGTAACTAAAGAGTGGATCAAGACAATTCCTGGTCAAGTATGGATGATTGCCACTAATAGGACCTTCCCTCGATCTCCTGCAGATAAAGAGTGAGAATTTTCCTTTACAGGTAGGCCTGAGTAACAGTGGGGGAGAAAAGAATCTTGTTGATTTGCTATAGAGTGTATTGGTGTGACAGAGTAGATAGGGAGGGGTGTGAAACTAAATCCTGTGTTCTTTGTCGTTCCAGATCTCCCTCCCCGCTGTCCCCTTCCTTTCCCGCGATTGCGGAACCCTCCTACTGGTCTGTGATTTATGCTGGGTCACGGGTGGGTTGCGTGATCGTAGGTTTGGTACTTTCAGCACAGCTCCGAGGAGAAACGCATCGGACCTTGACAGAGTGTTTGATTGGTTCAGAGGCTCCGTCCATTACCACCCCCTTTTGTACCGCTTTTGGCCGCCATAAGTGTGGCAGGGTATGCTCAGACGTGAGTCCCCTGCTCACTTTGCCACTGGATTCAAGCAAGCCGGGCTGAAGACGGCTGGAATGCCAGAAACCGGTCCTCTGAAGCGTGTTTCTGGTCCAGGGAAGGCATGGCTTGGCAGTTCGGGCTGGACTGTTCCCATGAGGCACAGGGTCAGACTGATTTGCATATAGCCATGTCTGAACTGGGGTGGCAGAGTGGGCTAAAGAACGGTGATGGATTAAACCCAGATCTTTTGACTGGGTGTGAGTGTTTGATTGGTGCAGATGCTCCATCCATTACCACCCCCTTTTGTACCGCTGATGAGTACATGGCTGACTGTCTTTCTGGCCTCAGTGGTGATCCATCTGAAGGTCTTTCAAAGCAGGTGAAAAGTGTGGAAGCATGATGTAGAGACGGGGTTGATCTGATGGTTCATCATGAGCAAGGAGTCCAGTATGATGCTGAGGTTTTGTGTGTGGTCCATGGGTTTCGGGGGAGGATTCCTTACACGGTGGGCCACCAGGAGTCTTCCCAAGCAGAGGTGTTGTGTCCCTGGATAAAGACTTTGGTCTTGTCTGAATTGAGCTTGAGGCACCTGTCTATCGTCCAGGTAGCAATGGACTTCATGTCGTCGTGGAAGTTGTTTCCAACAATTGTGGGCTCGTTGGTGAAGGAGATGATCAGCTGGGTGTCATCAGTGTAGGAGATGATGTTCAGTCCATGGTTTCTGAGTGTGGCTGTGAGCAGGGCCATTTAGATGTTGAAGAGGGTGGGGCTCAGGGAAAAGCCCTGGGGGACTTCACAGCCGATCTCCATGGGTTCTGAGAGGAATGGTGGTAATCAGATTTGCGGTGTTCTGCCGGTGAGGAAGCGACAGATCCAGTCCAGTGCTTTGTCGCATATGCCTGCGTAGTGGAGTTACGTGCTTAGGGTGTGGTGGGAGATGGTGTCGAAGTAGGCCGAGAGGTCCAGGAGGATGAGGGCTACTGTTTCTCCACAGTTGAGGTGGTATTTAAAGAAAAGAAAAGAGGTTGAAGGAATGATACTTGGGGGAAGCCCACAAGGAGAATAGTTGTTGCAGATGCCATTAAGGCCTTGGTAACTGTAAAGGAGCATAGAGAGGTAGGTGGTGATTCAAGTGAGTTCGAGGAAGTGGTGCATACAGAGAGAATGATTGAAAAGAGAGGTAAGTTAAAGTATGGCTTTAGCGGTATGATCTGACAGTTGAAGTTCTAAGATGATGCGCATCATGGGATTGCAATTTTCACACACACACAAACACACACACAGAACTCCTCCCTTCCCTCCCCAAGGTACACTATGAACAGCAGCAATCCAAGGTTTACTTGAGAGCCGAGCAGAAATAGTAGAGCAGCAGCAAGAGAAATGTCCATCTCACACAAAGAACATGTACTACACAGCTGCAGATGTTATGTTATGTAATGTGTATTTGTAAAGCAGACTATCCTCCAAAAGGATATCCTGGTGTGAAGCAGGTGTGTTGACCTATGCCTTCCAATGGTAAGTTGGTCATCCGGAAAAAGCCATGTCTTCAGCTTCTTCTGGAATTCAAGAAGAGAGGAGTACCTCTGAATCGAGTGGGAGGTCATTCCATGCTTTAGGAGTGATGTAAGTGAATGACCATCCTCCTGATCTTGTTCTGTTTATACATGGGGGTTGTGTGCTAGTAGGAGTCCTGCTTAAAGGAGGTGTCTGGATGGTTGGTGGAAAGAGATGTGGTTGTTCCAGTAGGTAGGACCTAAGTTATGTAGTGCCTGGAAGGTATGTGTGAGGAGTTTAAAATGAGCGTGTTTGTGTATCGGGAGCCAGTAAAGCTCCCGAAGGTGTAGAGTGATGTGAGGTCTAAGTGGAAGGCTATGGAGGAGTCTGGCTGCTGAATTATGGATGGCTTGTAGTCTACTGGTTAGTTGCTGGGTGATCCTGGCAAAAAGGGTGTTCGCGCAGTATAACTTGTTGGTGACTAGGGCATTAATGGTGGGGTTTTTTGTGTTGCTTGGGAGGTATTTGAAGATTTTCCACAGAATCTTTGGGGTGTGGGGACAGGATGCAGAGATGGCGTTGACTTATGGAATCATATACAGTTTGCTGTCAAGGATGCCTTCAAGGCATGGGAGCTGGGGGTGGGTGTGGGTCAGAGTATAGTCTGTCATCATGTGGAAGTAACTGGTGGGGTGATCTTGACAAAGATCACTACTTCTGTTTTGTCTCTGTTGAGTTTGAGACAGTTGGCTTTCATCCAGCTAGCAATTCTGGTCATGCAGGTGGCAAAGTTGTTTCTTGTGTTGGGGGTCTTGTTTGAGAGGGAGAGTATAAGTTGCCTATCATCGGCATAGGAGAGGACATTGGCAATGTGGGTGAGGATAGCATTGGGCAGAGGGATCATGTATGCTTTGAAGAGAGTGGAGCTGAGTGATAAACTTTGAGGAACTCCGCAGATGAGTTTGCAGGCTTCTGAGGAGTAAAGTGCCAGGTTGACAGCTTGTGTTCTATCAGTTCAGAAAGAGCAGATGCAGTGACATGCGGGTCTTTGCATGCCAATCTTGTGCAGACACCTGATGAGGCTGGGGTGTGAGACCAAGACAAATGCTGCAGAGAGGTCCATGAGATTGAGAGCTGCCATATCTCCTCTGTCAAGGATCATACTGATGTTGTCTGAGGCAGCGATTAGTGCTGTTTCCGTGCCGTGGCTGAGCCTGAATCCAGACTGCATTGCATTGAGAAGCTGGCGGTTGCTGAAGTGGTCAGTGAGGCCTTGGTTCATTAGTTTCTCTAACGCCTTGCCTGGGTATTGTAGGAGGGACATGGGTCTGTAGTTGAAAAGCACAGCAGGGCCAGCGGGAGGTTTCTTTAGCAGGGGCATAACAATGGCATATCTCCAAGTGCCCAGGAATGTGGTTGAGTCAATTGAGACATTGAGGATGGGTGTTGGTGCTTCGCTTATTAGTAAGAGTCCTTTGATGAAGTTGTGGTGGGAGTAGGGTCAGAATGGGCCATTGAATGGATGGTCTTCGTGGTAGCAGTGGTTTCGCTGGTGTTGACTGCAAGCTACAAGGTCATGGTATGTTCTTTTGCCTTGATGGCAGTTGAGTTATGATGGTGATGGGGTCAAATTGAGGGTTGAATGTGCTGTGTATGGATGTGATTTTGTTATAGAAGAATTTAAAGAGCTTGTTGTAAAGGTCTTCCAAGGGGTGATGCAACTGGAGGCAGCAGAAGGCACACAGGCATCTTTGATGATGGAGAAGATTTCCTTGCTGCTGTTAGCACCTGAGTCAATGCAATCTGCAAGTGTTTTGCACTAGGTGTCAATGTCATTTTAATGTTAATGTAAAGAGATTTATAGAGCATATGGCTACTCAACTGAGTGTCCAGGAGCTAACGGTATAGTCAGAGAGAAGAAGGTTGAAAACCTCTGCTCCATAAAGAGCTCAGCTAGAAGAAAAAGGAAAGCAGACAGCTACAGCATAAAGATCCATGTTTTAAGCATTTTCTTAAACTGAGCTTCTTCATTAAACTGTCAGAGCTTCAACAGAAGATTATTCCAACCCACCGGCCCAAGAAAGAAAATTAACGTTCTCCAGATTTGGCCAGAAAAACTTGTGGGATCTTTGCCAGATGGTTACTGGAGGATCATAATACTTTTGCTGGATTATAATAGACAATCCTTGCAGATAGGTACTCAGGTCCTGAATGGTAGAGGGCACTGTGCATTAGCAGATACAACTTGAAAAGAATCAATTTTTAAAGGAAGGGCAATGCTAATTGCGCCGATGAATGATAATGTGCTCACATCTAGGAAGGCTAAGAGCCATCCTAGTTGCCGCATTTTGAACAGTCTGAAGTTTTCTCAACAGATATTTTGGCAGACCTGCATATAAAGCATGGGCATAGTCCAACCTGGACACAGCCAAAACCACTGTGATCCTTGCTGGAGCAGAGAAGAAATGCAGACTTGCCTTTGCCATGCATAAGATGCCAAAAAACAAATCTACCACAGGGATAATTTGATTATGGAAAGACATTTTATTTTCAAATTTGATCCCTAAGTTCTTTACAGATTCTACTTGGGTATCTGATGGAGATAGCCCTACTGGCCAGTGAACATCCCCCAAAAATATATATATATTTCCAAAACTGAGCACTTCAGTCTTTTCGGTGTCGCACTTAAGATGATTATAAATCATCCACAAAAGACTACTCAGAGAGAGGGTTGAATGGCGTCCTGTTCAATAGGCACCCATTTACTGGAGGCAAAGAAGATCTGGGTATCATTAGTGTAAGAAATTATCTAGCTATAAATGATTTCACCACTTTAGCCAGGGGAAACATATAGATATTAAGCATGGTGCAGCTAAGTGTTGAACCATAAGGAATTCCAACTGAGAGCCTTCGGCTATTGGAGGAGTACGTAGAAAGCCAAACTTCTTGACTCCTTTCCTCAAGAGAAGACTTAAACCAATTCCAGGCATTATCCCTAATGTCAATATTCCGAAAGCGTGATAGTAGCCTGGCATGTGGGACCATGTCAAATGCAGCCAACAGGTCCTACAGTACCAGGACTGCCCTACTACCCGCATCAATGGTACTTGCTTTTTAGTCAGTTCAGAGACCTCCAACAAGGCAGTATTGGTACTGTACATTGGCTTGATTGACTAGGATGAAGGAGATTGTTGATCGCTAAGTAGTTGGAGAGCTGATGGTTTACACATTTTTCCACTATCTTAGTGGAGCAGGTAGAAGGGGACTTGGCCTATAGTTGCCCAGGACATCTGGATCCATGTTTTGCGTTTTTAAAAGAGGGACAATTTTAGCCCTCTTCCAGCGTGAAGGCACTGTAACAGTGACAAATGACTTAGGGCCAGATGTAGGTAAGTTAATTTTACTGATTCATAAATACCGAATTTTACCGATTCCGTATTTATGAATCGGTAAAATAGAAGGGGGGAGATGTAGAAAGAATCGGCCTTGAAGCCCATAGGAATCAATGGGCATTACCGAATCGGTATTTACCGATTCGGTAAATATCGATTTTTGCAAGGGTGCAGGGGGTGTCACTTTGACACCCTCTAGCACCCCGATTTAAGGCATGTGTGACATGTGGCACACAGACATGCCCTAAGGGCATGTCCGTCTGTCACATGCCATAGGTGTGCATGCACACATGTGCATGCACACCTGGAATCGGTATTTTACCACCCAATTGGATTGGGTGGTAAAGTACCGATTCGGTAAGGCCTGTGGGACTCAGAAGAGTCCCACCTACATTGCAAAATTACCGAATCGGTAAAAATACCGATTCAGTATTTTACCGATTCTGTAAATTTAACGATTCGGTAAATTTACCGAATCGGTAAAATAGGCCACCTACATCTAGCATAGCCATTTACCGGTCGGTAACGGCCGAATCGGCCGTTACCGGTCGGTAAATGCCTACCTACATCTGGCCCTTATTCAGCAACGCCAAAACAGAAGAGGGGCAAGGATAATTGTGAGAGTCAGACTTAAGATTTAAAATAGCACATCTAGAGTCTTCCAAGGAGATTGTGTTGGACTCAGACAGACAGCACTATGTGGTGCTGGAATTCTGTGTTCCATGTTGCTGGTGGGAGAGTCTTAGTGTGGATTTGAAGATATACTTATCTGTGGTGTCTTGACTTGTTCTTCATTTGCATTTCAGTTGCTCACAGTGAAGTTTCATCATCCATAGTTCCTTTGTGTGCCAGCTGACCTGTGGTCATGTTCTTGCTGTTGGGTTGCTCTTAAAGGGAGTCACAGTGTTGGTGCATGAAGTGACCCAGCTGCACAATTTCTTGATGACTTATGGCAATTGCTGGTGTGCTTGAGCCGGTGCACATAGAGGGCAGATGCTGTTCCTGTTGCAGTGGTGGTGGTAGGTTTGTGGCTGTGCAGGATGGGTATACTAAAACTGACAAGGGTATGGTCTGTTCAGGTCATAGCTGCTGGCTAGTCGACTGTAAGGTTGCTGATTAAAGAGAAAATTAGATCCAATTGGTGTCTGACATTGTTGGTGGGTTTAGTAACGTGCAGGTGAGGCCGAGGTTTTTGAGGTTTCGGTTGGTGCGTTCTTCTTGGGGAAAGTTAAGGACTTTAAGGAGGATGAAGTTGCTGGCATTGATGATGAGGTTCACTGTGAATTAAATTGTTATGTCTCTGGTGAAAATGATGCTGGTCCTGGTGGTCTATTTATGAGAGTTCTTCCCAGGGAGAAGTTGGCTGTGATGCGTAACTTGATCGTCAGTTGTTCTATGTAGCTGGTGGGGTATCCATGTAGGTGGTGCAGCAGTTGGTGTCTTTGAATATGATGGCAACTCCACCTCCTGCCTTGTGATGACAGTCTTGCCGGGTGATCTTGGAGCCAATGTGGATGGCTGTAGTGATGTCTGCTGCAGAGATTGGGTTGAGCCATGTTTCCATGAGGAGATGCAGATCCATAGTAGGCCTGGGCGGTGAACTCCGCTCCGTTCCTGGAGTTTGCAGAATTTTTGGAACTCCGCAAAGCTCGCAGAGTGTAGAAAACTCCTCTCTGCATAGTGCAGCAGAGTTTTTTCCCTGCTTGCGCTCGCCAACGGTTAGTTGACGAGCACAAGTGCCGCTTGGGTAGAATTTTCACTCAAGCAGCAGGAAGATCAGCACGAACAGCAGTTTGCACTGCACTCCGCCACTTGCGGAACTCGGTGGAGATTTTTTGTCACTTCACGGAGTTCTGCTACGCGACCCTCCATGAACTCCGCTCAGGCCTGGTCCAGAGAGTGGTCCCATATCTCTTTGCAGTGTATTGTGAGTGAAAGGTGTTGAGGAGCATGAATGCAAATGTAGCATGTGTGTGGGTATGTTTGGTCTCTGTGAGCATGAGAGAGTGGCTGGTTCATGTGCTTGTGTGTGAACAAATGTGGTGATGGGTGCTGTTGGTGGGTGTAGGACGTACAGAGTGCATGAGAACTTGTAGAAGGTGCATGTGAGCGCTCCTTACGTGTTATGTGGTGCGGTGTGGCAGAAGTGTGGTGATCATTTGCCAGGGTTGAGAGCATGATGGAGGTGTGTGGCAGAGTAGTAGTAGGTAGGGGGAGGATCAAGGTTTCTGAAACTGTGTGCAATCCAGGAATGGCCAGGTGCACACAGGCATGCCCTTGGTGCACCAAAGGCACGTCAGCGGCATGCCCGCTGTGTGCATCAATACTGCAGCCGCCATTAAGTAGGCCTTGGGAAAGGGGAGTTACATGGAGCCAGTGGGCGGAAAACTAGTGATGTCACTTACTGCGTATATGGGTGATGGAACGTGCAGTGATGTTACTTCCTGTGCGGATGGATGATGGGAAGAGCAATGACAACACTTCCTGTGCAGATGGATGCTGGGTGCTACTAAGTGGGATGGGTATGCCCAGACATGGGTCTCTTGCTCACTTTGCCACTAGATTCAAGCTAGCCTGGCTGATGATGGGTGACATACCCCGAAACTGGTCCCAGGATTCTTGTTTAGGGGGTGAATGTTTGCATTGTCCAGCATTCTGTCCATCAATTGTTTCTTTTGCAGATGTTGCCCTAAGTGGGAAGGGTATGCCCAGACATGGATCCCATGCTCACTAAACCACTGGATTCAAGCTAGCCTGGCAGATGAAGGGTGATGCCCTGAAACCGCTCCTAGTATGCTTGTTTACGGTCCAGGGAGGACCTGGCTTGGCAGTTCAGTCTGGCCTGTCTATGAGGCACAGTGCCAATACTGATTTGCATATGGCTGGGTCCAAACTGGGGTGGTGTAGTGGCCAAAAGAACAATGGATTTAACCCAGATCTCTTGACTGTGGGAGAAAGTTTAAAACATTCAGCATTCCGTTAATCATTTGTTGCAGTTACGCTTTTCGCCCTAAGTGGGATGGGTATGCCCCGACATGGGTCCCTTGCTCACTGTGCCACTGGATTCAAGCTAGCCTGACTGCTAAAGAGTGAAATACTCTGAAAACGGTCCCAGGATGCTTGTTTTCAGCACAGGGAGGACCTGGCTTGGCAGTTCGGTCTGGACTGTTCCCATGAGGCACAGGGTCAAGACTGCTATGCATATGGCTGGGTCCAAACTGGGGTGGCATAGTGGGCAAAAGAACAATGGATTTAACCCCGATCTATTGACTAGGGGTGAATGTTTGAATTATTCAGCAATCAGTCCATCATTTGTTGCAGTTACAAGCAGAGCAGCAGCACGAAAGCATAGTAAAATGAGCATCTCAGAGCATACACAAAACGTACCTCAGTACCTGTCTACATATCGTCCACATGAGTTATTCGGCATGCAGCCTCAGGAAAACTGCAATGGACTCCTGAAATAGCTTGCAGAGCCACCTAGTGGACTATTGGTTGTGCTTCACCTGAACAAACAAATGGCCAGCAGCACTGCTAAAGAGAAAGTAAAGACAGTACTGCCAAGGCAATCCAAACATGCTTCCAAAAGATCTTAGCTGCATGAGCGCTCTGGCCACACTAAGCATGAGAGAAGAAACAGGCAGGAGTGCACAGAGTGCACTACAGACAAACCACTAAGGATAAAAGAGACTGATCTGTACCAGTGAGCTGCCCATTATTTTGAGGAAGAGACTGTAAAGAGTGTGAAGAAGCCCAAAGCCTCAAGACTGAGTCACCAGTGACCCAAGACAGGCAAGAAGAGTGTTGCACACTCCACGTGGCCAGCTGCCACCACAACATGTGCTCCAACGAAAGGCAACACTAGCCGGATGCCCCATTCACGAAGCAAGCAAAGAGCATGTCACTCGAAGTGACCAACCCTGCCAAACATGCCTAAATGGAGGCAGGATTAAGCTCCACGATGGTTCAGCCCTGAGGCGCAAGCATGACGCCCTTGAGCGAAGAGGTAACCTGAAATCCTAGCATAGGAGCACCACGGAAACTCCTGAAGAGGGGAAGAGGCCTGCAAGAGGTCCTTAAGGAGAAGAAGCACGTCCTACCAACAGAACAGACCTGCAACATGTCCATGTGGTGTAAACATGAGACATGTGGCAGTACGCCACATCCAAGTGATGAACCTGGTCAGAAGAAGGAGAAGAGCGTGGCACGACGCCACTCCTCAAAGGAGGAAAGGAGAGTGGCATGACGCCACATGGCAAACATCCACCACAGGTGCGCAAAATTGAAAAGGAGAAGAGCGACAGGACAGAGGACTCATGCCAGCACTGGAGAAGGTGTTCATCAGCACAAGCCAGCCACCAGGGTGCAGAGACGTCACTGGAGACAGCTTTGTAGGAGGACCAACCGTAATCCGCTAGCAAGTGCAATCTGTGTCCAGGCCCCACACTACATAGTGCAACTGTCTACTCACCTGTCACCGGCTGCTGGGCATCAATGGTCCACATCTAGCGTTGGCACCTGCCAGAAGACAACCGTAAGAGGGCACGAAGTCCCTCCAGGCCTCCTCACTCCACAAGGTTACCGAAAGCAAGAGATTGCTGCCTAATGCCCAACCAAAAGAAAATTATCGTACCCGTCATACAGGTGCACCATCACCAAGAAAATCTGTAGACCATCGCATCACCAGAGTGGATCTAAACACTCGAAACATCCGGGGTTCAACGTGGCTAGCCACCCAGGAACCATCTGTGGTTCCCCATAAACCTGAAGCCTGCAGAGGAAGACCATACCCGACCATTGGACTTTCTACCCTTGGGGTTACACGAGGCTTGGCTGCGCCCCGGTTGGGAGTTCTACAGTGAACCCTCAGCACAGCCTCCAAAAGGCCTGCACAGCCCACCCAGTCATGTGGCAATCCAGGGGCAAGGGCCTCAACGGAGTTCCAGTGAGAGGGGAATCCAAATTGGAGAGATGAGTTGTCAGCAGCTCCACAACAGGCACCGGGAAGCATCGAGGTCGCAGATGGAAACTGGTTACCCTAAGGCCATCTGCGGCTACAGGAGCGTGGTCCTGTTGCCAGTTTCTCATTGACGCCTTTGTGCGGCCTACGCGAAGCCCGAAGAGTCCACACGGTCCCATGGCAGCCCTGCAGGAAGGCCCTCCAGTAAACTCCTATGAGAGGGGAGTCTAGGCAGGAGAGGCAAGTCTGAAGTTGCTTGGCTATCATGAAATGGAAAGCATCATTGCCTCCAAGGAAATCCCTCAGCCGCCAAGGCCATCCTCCATATTTGCAGGCTGTCTGTCCACCAGAACCTGAGCGGAAGTAATAAGATCTCTAAAGTGGACTCCATCACCACTGTAGATGCACTGCTATTTTGAACTTTGTAAATAGACTCCAACACCGCAAGATCAGGTCGATCTGAACTTTATAGCCGAGGCGGACCAAAGCTTCCCGACCGTGTGGTCCAGAGCTCCAGCAGAGCCCAGCAGATGGCCTGAAGGGACTCATTGGTGCTGTGTATTGTTGCTTTGTGTTCTTCCTAGGTTGGACTTTTGTTTCTTTCTTTTTCATTAAAGTTTGGGAGGTATGTAGTGTCCTGCTTGAAACGTTCTAGTGTTCCACCTCTGTTTGCACCTCACACTGTACACCCACCAATCACAGGCATCACCGGTCAGGTGGCCCTGCTAATAAAAGTGGCCGGGCGCACGTGCCCTGGGCAGTTTCAGTACCCTACCACACTGTGTCTGTGCCCATTATTGATAGCATTTGGGCCCAGAGCTCACCACACTCACTACACATGGAGATCAAAGTGCTTTTGAGAATAAATGCACATGAAACAGGTAACCGCAGTAAAATGAACAAGTGTAGAAATTTGCTCTGTGGTACATCACCAAGATAAGTGAAGCTGAAAAACAGGTTACTTGGCGCTTCCTAGTCCGATCACCTCACCAATAGGCTCGCAATCTCAGCACAATGAAAATCCTTGTCTTGGTCAGTGGAAGACTCCTATTAATTTATCTATTTTGCTGGTGAATGTTAACTGAAATACCAATACTGTCAAGTAGATGGCAGTACACACACAGAGATGTGTAAAGAAAGTCATTCACGCGCAGCTCTCAAGCATTTCGCACCAACCATCAAAAATAAATATCGAATCCAGTATATCGGCTACCCATGATCAGATCAGTCAAGTCAGAGGAACTCATGAGGCCTCCATAATCCGTGGGTAGATCGACCAGTCCTCTGGCCTCTTCGTTGCATTCGGACTTATGCTGCATTCCTTTTGTAATGGACATAACTGTCCATTACACTTACATTACACCTTGCACTGTCACCGTCACTGTTACCATCACTTTTTGTGAAGCGCTGGCAGCGCAATACACTGCCCCATATTTACAAGGACAGGAAAAGCTACCCTGCGTGGCTTTTCCTGTCCTTGTAAATATGGTCCCTTAACCATAGGGGCATTCCAAGGGTTTTGCTGTGGGTGTGAGGAATCGTAAATCTGGAAATGCGTGTGAATGCCACTCCTCCCCAGGGGGCTCATTTATGAGGCTGTGCGTCACTTTTACGCCGCCGGTGCGTCACTTTTTGTGACGCACCAGTGGCGTAAAAAATGCGCCTTGTTGCGCCATATTTACAAAGTGACGCATCTAGGTAGATGCGTCACTTTGTAAACCCCTGCGCCACATTATACCTGCGCCAGGTATAATGTATGCAAGGGGGGCGTATTGACGCAAGGAAGGGTCGTAGAAGTGACGCAGTGAAATCTATGAGATTTCACTGCGTCACTTTTAGGACGCCGTTGCGTCAAAATCTTGCGCCTGCCTCACAGCAGGCATAAGACTGTGCAAGCCCTTTCACATGGGGCTTGCCCCATGTGAAAGGACGCATTGCTGGAGTTGCGTCACTTTTGTGACACACTCCAGCAATGCGTCACTTTTGAGCTTACAGATACGTCAGAAATAAGACGTATCTGTAACTCCTTGCGACATGATGCGTCATACATTAGATATGACGCATCAGGAATGTCGCAAGGAGTGCGCACTGAGAAGTGACGCATCGCTGCTTTCACGCAGCGATGCGTCATTTCTCATAAATGAGGCCACCGGGGAGGCGTAGGGAGGCGCAACAAGGAGATATTTATTCTTTCCTACTCGTTTTTGTTTCCTGTTTCTATGCGTGCTACATTCTGCAGCACACATTGAAAGAGGAATTCACCTCTAATTATTGTTTTTGTTCAAGAAGGGTTCCCTTCCTGCACATAAACAATAATTTGAAAGAATGCTGATTTTCAACTTCTATGTGTGCCAATGCAGCACACATATAAGTTGAAAAACAGCATTTCAGATTATTTTTGTGCAGGAAGGGAACCCTTCCTGAACAAAAATAATCTTCCCATGACGCAGGCATCATGGCGCATGGCAGCAGTTTGTGCGCCAGCACGGTGGGAAGCACAGAGATGCAACATATTGTTGTAAATATGTTGCATTGCTGTGCTTTCCAAACTAACGCAGACGGCGCAGCAAAATGACTTGCTGAACCATGCTGCGTTAGTTTATTGTAAATCTTCACCAAAAACACTGAGACAATTTGTGGCACTGGTGGTATCCCCTTTATCTATACAATCAATAACGTTTGGTTTGAAAAAGTAATTTTTTTTTCTAGTGATATGACTTTGTTCACACTCCTTGAACATGTCTTCTCATATAATTCAGAAAGAGTGTTTGTTCATCGTTCTGTGCTTTCACCAACGCTTGTCAACTATCTGCCATCCGGCATGCGATGATACAGCAAGCACTGGCCAAATAAATATGAAAGGGAAACATCTGAAATCTGTGCAGATGGTCACTTATCGGTTTCCACTGTAACAAGATACTGTTTCCAAATGATGTTAGGGGGAGAAAATAGGTAGTAAAAAATAGTGTCAATAACTTTCTTTAGAGGAAGACCGAAACTAGTTACAATCTCTAACATAGAAGTGTTTTTTTCTGCAGTATTATATTTTCCTCTGAGCAGAGCAAACAATGATAAAAGAAGTGGTGGGTGCCTAGTAGTGACAAACACCCAAAGTCGTTATTTACTACTGTGAGGCCTACTACTCTCAAAGGTTACTATTCCTTAATATTCTTTTCAATCAATCAGTCAATCAGTGTTTGTTAAGCACGACTACTAACACCTGAGGGTCTCAAGGCGCTGGGGTGTGATGGGGGCACTTTGGGGGTGGGGGGGGGGTTGCAGGTCCTGATGGGTGCTGAGGTTCAGTCGAAGAGCCAGGTCTGAGATCCTTCCTTGATTGGGTCAGCGGCAGGGATAGCCTGAGGTGGAGAGGCAGGGTGTTCCAAGTTTTGGCGATGAGGTAGGAGAAGGACCTTCCTGCAGTCCTGGTCTTGAGGATTTGAGGGCCAGTTTGGCAGAACGGAGGTGTCTGGTGGGTACGTGGAATGAGAGGCGGTGGCTCAGGTATGCTGGTCAGGTATTTTGGAGGGCTAGGTAGGAGTATGTGAGGAGCTTGAACGTCACTTTTTTGTCGACTGGGAGCCAATGGACAGAGACGCTTTAAGGAATGGGCAAAGTGGGCGCTGGCCAGGGCCCCAGACTTTCAGGGGGCCCCCTGACATAGACAGCTCTGTTCTGTATAGAGTCTTGCCCTGATGCCCCAGAATAATTCTTAAACAGAATGTTTTAAATACCGTTTTCCTTTCATTTATTTTTAATGTGATTGATGTGTGAGAGTCTATTACAGACATTTTGCAGGGAAATATTTTTTTATGTTACATGCAACATCCATAAAAAACTTTAGATAAGATCTAAACTCGACCTCACATATGAGAAATGGGAGGGTTACAGAGAAATTATTTGTAGTAATATTAGTGGGGTGCTGCTATGTTAGAATATTGAAAACACATCACTATCCCTGAATATTGGATGTAAAAACATTTAGAATTTGGACCAGTGTGCCTGGGCACTGTCAGTGGCCTGGCCAAAAGAGGCATAAAAGAACTGAACATGGATCATACATTCAAAGCTGATCCAAACAGGGGCCCCTAAAATATGTTTAGCCCAGGGCCCCCAAATTCCTTAAGATGACCCTGCCAATGGACTTTCCCCAGAAACTCAGAGATGTGGCTGTGGCTTGGGATGTTGAAGACCAGCCTGCCTGCAGCGTTCTGAACGATCTGTAATTTCCTGAGGAGTTTCTGGGTGACTCCTGTATAGAGTGCATTTCTGTAGTCGAGTCTGCTGCTGGGTAACCGTCTCTCTGGCCACAGTGGGGATCCACCTGAAGGTTTTTCAAAGCAGGCGAACAGTGTGGAAGCATGATGAGGAAACGCCGTTGATGTGGTGGCTCACTGTGAGAGAGGAGTCCAGTATGATGGCAGGGTTTTGTGTGTGGTCCATGGGTGTGGTTTCTAATGCGGCAGGCCACCAGTAGTCTTCCCAAGTGGAGGTGTTGGGCACCCGGATGAGGACTTTGGTTTTGTCCGAGCTGAGCTTGAGGTATCTGTCTCTCATCAAGGTAGCGTCGGCCTTCATCACGTCGAGTAACTTCTTTCTGGCGATTGTGGGCTCGTTGGTGATTGTAAGGATCAGCTGGGTATCTGGCCATATAGACATTGAAGAGGGTGGGGCTCAGGAATGAGCACTTGGGGACTGCAGCTGATCTCAGTGGGTTCTGAGAAGAACTTTGGTAGTCTGACTTACTGTGTTCTACCGGTTAGGAAGGAACGGATCAAGGGCCACTGCTTTGTCCCTTATGCTGGCGTTGTGGAGTCTCATGCTTAGGGTGTGGTGGAAGATGGTGTCGAAGGCATCGGAGAGGTCCAGGAGGATAAGAACTGCTGTTTCTCCTGGGTCAAAGAGGGAGCCAATGTCATCGGTGGCAGAGAGGAGAGTGGTTTCAGTGCTGTGTTTGCTTCAGAAGCCAGATTGAGAGGAGATCAGGACGTGGGTGGCTTTGATGAATTTAAAGGTAATCAAGATGACCTTCTCGATTCCCTTGGCTGGGAAGGGGAGCACAGAGATTTCTCTGAAATCCTTGAGGTCTGTCAGGTTGGCAGATGGTTTCTTCTTTTGAGGGTTGATCTTGGCGTGTTTACAGTCGTTGGGGAAGGATGCGGTCTCAAAGGAGCAGTTGATGGTGCCGCGTAATTTAGGAGTGATGGAGGTGATCACTCTGTGGAAGATGTGGTGTGGGCAAGGATCTGAGGGTTCTCTGGAGTGAAAGCTCTTCATGGTCTTGAGAGTGTCGTCCGTAGGGAGTGGGGTCCAGTTGAGCAGGATCTGTTGGGGGTGGGGGGGGGGGTCATTGCGCGTGGTGGTGGCAGGAGTGATGGGCAGGTCTTGGGTGTCAAAGCTGTCATAGATCTGCTTGGTTTTGAAGTGGAAGTTTGTGCCGAGCTTGTTGCAGACGTCTTGGGAGAGTGGGACTTCTGTGGCCACGCTGTTGGGTTTGGTGAACTCCTTAACAATGTCAAGGAATTATTTGCTGTATTGCGCGTCTGCATTGATTCTGTCTTGAAGGGCCATTTTCTTTGTAGTTTTGAGGAGGAGGTGATGTGCGGTGATGGCGACATTTGAAAGCTAAGTGTGCTTCTGGGGTTTTGTTGTTCCTCCATCTCTTCTCGAGCCACCTATAGGTGAATCTGGACTTGTGGAGGGCAGCAGTGAACCAACTGGCTTCCTTGGAGTGTTGCTTGCTGGGTGCTTTCTTGAGGGACGCCAGTGCATCAGAGCAGTTGGAGATCCATCATTGGTGGTTTTGTGTGGTGGTCTTGGTGTCTGTGAGTGTAAGCAGTGTGGTTTCTGGGGTTTTGTTGTTCCTCCATCTCTTCTCGAGCCACCTATAGGTGAGTCTGGACTTGTGGAGGGCAGCAGTGAACCAACTGGCTTCCTTGGAGTGTTGCTTGCTGGGTGCTTTCTTGAGGGACACCAGTGCATCAGAGCAGTTGGAGATCCATCAGTGGTGGTTGCGTGCTGTGGTCTTGGTGTCTGTGAGTGTAAGCAGTGTGGTTGTACTAAGGGTGGTGCTGAGGTGTTCTTTGGTGACCTTTTTCAAGTTACGGTGAGGGGCGGTAGGTGTACGGTTGGTTTGGTGAAGGTGAAATGAATGCAGTGATGGTCATTTCAGAGGAGTTACGAGGTGTTCATGTAGGTGATGTTTTCGTTGACAGAGAAGACGGGGTCGAGCGTGTGTCCCGTTGCATGGGTCAGAGAGGTGACTAGCTGCTTGAGTCCAATGTTGGCGAGGTTCTCCAGAAGGGATGCAGTGTTCTGGTCACTGGGGTTGTCCAGGTGGAAGCTGTGGTCACTGAGTAGGATGTAATCGGTAGATGCGAGAGCCTGGGGGGAAATGAAGTCGATGATGGTGTCGGTGAAGTGCGGGCCAATGGCCAGGAGGTCTGTAGATAAGGGTGCCATGGAGGGTGGTATTGGGGTTGGTCTGGACCTGAAAGGGGATATGTTCCCTGGTTGTCATTGGGTTGTCCAAGTGAGTTGTCCGGTTGGAGGGAGTTCTTTCGGACAAAAGTGATGTCTCCCCCTGGTCAGTCGGTGTGGTCCTTGTGGATGATATTGTAGCTGTCAGGGATGGCGGTGTCGATGTCCGGGCCCGGGCTGGGGTTCATCCAAGTTTCAAGTTTCAGTGAGAAAGGCGATGTCGGGGAGACAGAGTCGAGGAGGTCCCAGATTTCCATGGCGTGTTCGTGGAGGGAGCTTGTGTTGAGGATGATGCAGCTGAGCCGGTCAGTCACGGCAAGAGGAGCTGGAGTGCAGAGGAGGGTGAGGGGCGGCTGCAGTTTCATCTGGAAAAAGGTCCTTGGGAGTCTTTTGGTTCCATGAGGTGGCAGGCAGCATGGCATGTGGTGTTGAGGGTGAGGAGGGTGCTGGTGTCGTATTGGTGGAAGGTCTGAGACCCAGTGTGCAAAGAAGGCAGAGGGAAAAGAGAGGGAGAAAAAAAAAGTGCGAAGAAGGCAGAGGGAAAAGAGAGGGAGAAAGCACAAGGACAGAAGGCAGCACACCAGGGACGAGGCACAGGCGGGTGCTTGCAGGTGGAGAAGGGCCTCAAACACCAACCAGCAAGAGTCAGTAGACCTGCAAGGGGCAGCAGCTGCCAGGCGGAGCTGCATAGGGAGGGAAACAGTTCACTGAAAAGATCAGTGAAATCGCTACTTTCCTGGCATAGCGCCCGCCACAAATTAGTGTGAGAGGGAGGGCTGAGCATCTGGAAGGCAGGAAGTGGGAAACACAGTGCTGGAAGGGGCGGGCTGCAAGCCCAAGCAGCAGCATGGGCACAGTGAAAAAAGAAGTTGAAAAAGTGAAAATGGTATGAAAAAAGGGGCAAAAAGAGAAAAAGTAAAAACGAATGCAAATAAGGCAGAGGGTGAAAAAGAGGCAGAAAGTACAAACTGCTTTAACTCCTGATTGCAGAGGAGTAGCATCTTTATGTTTAATATCTTTGGATTGATAATGACAAATCTTATTTACTGGTAAAGTTGGATTTGGGATTACAAGTTTAGGAGTGCTACTTTTCATAAGTAAAAGAAACAATTGATGGACGGAATGCTGGACAATGCAAACATTCACCCCCAGTCACAAGGATCTTGGTTTGATCCATCATTCTTTTGCTCACCACACCACCCCAGTTTGGACCCAGCCATATGCAAATCATTCTTGCCCCTGTTCCTTATGGGAACAGTCCAGCCCAAACTGCCAAGCCAAGTCCTCCCTGGACCGGAAACAAGCATCCTAGGACCGGTTTCAGCACATCACCCTTCATCAACCAGGCTAGGTTGAATCCAGCGGTGTAGTGAGCACGGGACCCACTTCTGGGCATACCGTTCCCACTTAGGGCGACATATACAAAAGAAACAAAGTCAAGCTAGCCTGGCTGATTAGGGGTGAAACCCCAAAACTGGTCCTAGGATGCTTGCTTCCAGTCCAGGGAGGACCTGGCCTGGCAGTTCGGGCTGGACTGTTCCCATTGGGTGTAGGGTCAAGACTGATTTGCATATGGCTGGGTCCAAACTGGAAAGGCATGGTGAGCAAAGAAATGATGGATTTAGGCCCAGATCTCTGTACTGGGGTGAATGTATGTCATTGTTCTGCATTCTGTCCATCAATTGTTCTTTTTGCATTCGTCACCTCGAGTGGGACGGGTATGCCCAGACGTGGGTCCCGACTCTCCATGCCACTGGAGTCAAGCTATCCCGGCTGATTAGGGGTGAACCCCCTAAACTGGTCCTAGGATGCTTGCTTCCAGTCCAGGGAGGACCTGGCCTGGCAGTTCAGGCTGGACTGTTCCCATCGAGCACAGGGTCAAGGCTGATTTGCATATGGCTTGGTTCAAACTGGAATGGCATGGTGAGCAAACATCTTTGGATTTAGGCCCAGATCTCTATACTGGGGTGAATGTATGACATTGTACTGCATTCTGTCCATCAATTGTTGTTTTTGCACTTTTCAAATGTGAGTATTTCTCAGCTCTTAGCTATTTGTATGCCTTGCAGCCAGGTCTCCAATACACGTCTGAGTTTGGGTCACAGCTCCAGCTTGTGTATTCCCTCTAGAGAACCACAAACACAGAACACTCAGATGCATCTGAATTCATCTGCATACTGATAGGTCTTCCTGGCAGGAGGGAAGGGGAGGGACTGACATGTACATTCAATAGCTAGTATCCCGGCCTCACACAAAGCACTGATCAACACCCCAGGATTTGAATGGCAGACAGAACTGGGCTGAAAGGGAACCTGTGCACTTCAAAGACTTTTCTTTGAAGTCACCTCAACTTCAAAGGCCTTTTAGGCTATACGTACTGGGGCTCTGACCCCTGCTAATCAGACACCACAGCAAGGGACGCCCTGGGAGCGGTGCACCGCCAGGTCCCGGTTGCACCAGAAACTGGGTGTCCTCCAGTGCCTGCCACACCAGTGGACGGAGCCGATGCTGCACACCTGCAGGAACCACTCCCCTTTGCTAATGGACTAATTCTACTGCCAGCACTGAACTGAGCGATCCAGCACCTCCCCACCTTCCTGCAGGAGAGTCCCTGTGATGCAGGCCCCAGTGAGTGCAGGAAGGCACTGTAAACTTGAAATGGGACTCATGTGACCCCATTATCTGACCTGCGCATTCACACCATCTGGAAATCCTCATTTACACCAGTTGTCGGATATCCCTGGAGCACTCAGTGGTCTAGTGTTGGTGCAAGTATTCTATTAAGCCTCATACCTAGCTGATCAGGATGGCTATTTTTATCACAGTGTTTCAATGGGGGGTACATTTGTGTTCCCATAGAGAGGCAGTTCATGTGCTTTCCTTCTATCGTAAAAGGCCCAAAATAAGCATAGGAGTTTCTGAACATGTTGGTCATTTTATGACCTTAATGTGATATTTTACAAACTGCCTAACTTGAAGAGTAATTATCTGATTTTGATCATTTTAACTTTGTTTTGTTCAGGGCAACAAGGAGTGTCCTTATATATTTGAAAGTGCATTTCTTGAAAACGAAATACTGTATTTTAATCATTGTGGTCTTAATGTGCTTATAATACAATTATCTATTTTTATAGACCTGTGTGGAGTCTTTTTTTGGTGTATTAATTGTGTTACTGAGTGTGTGTGTTGCACAAATATGTTATTTACGTTGTGTATCTAGCTTACCCTGACTAGAATGATGAGTTCTACCAGGGTGAGGCGAATACCTTAGCCAACCAGGAACATCATTTGTAACAGAGTCCTAGAGTCATAAGGCTAACTTTCTATTCAAGCTACAGAGATACAACAAGCTACAAGAGGTCTTTCCTGTAGCTGCCCAGCTGACGAGTGACAACTCGACCTGGACTGAATCCTGCTGTTAGGCTCTGCCTGGCACTCTATAAATCTCTAAGCACCTCCCTTAAGGCCCTAAGGGGTTCCAGCAGTATATCTTAGTTGTAGATTGAGATTTAAAGCACTAAATTTAGAAAGTAAAATAATTGATCAAGATGAACCTGGTTGGTCAATCTTGCTGGCTCTCTATCATGGTCAGAGTAAAATTGTGCCCAGATCCCTGTCTACTGCGACCACTGACTATCATTATCAATGGCTTCTCTGTGCTATTCCTGTAATTTTGGTGTCACTTTTTCTTAACTTTTATTTTATTTTTCTAATTCAGCTTTGGATTTCTATCATTTTGCATTTAGACTTTATAACTGTTTTGGTATTGCAAAAATACTTTACACTTTGCCCTAAGTTAAGCCTGTCTACTCTGTGCCATAGCTAACAGGGGGTTGAGCTCAGGATAATTTAGTGACATGAAGGGTTCACTCTGACAAGGATTTTGATTGTTTGTTAAGGTGGATAGTTACCCACCCCAAATAATAATCCGGGTGTCTTACAATTGTCAATTGAATACACGTGCTAGCTGCGTTATTTACACATAAACTTTACTAAGTCCAACTTTCTAAAACCCATATGGTGCATGTGACAGTCCTGCCATTAAATAATAGGGCACCTTGACGTTTACATCAGCAGAGGATCATTTTCAAACCTGGAAAGTCATGTTCATACAGCATGTTTACTAGATTCATTGTTCTGTATATTGTAGATTCTAAGGCAGGTTTACTACTCACATTCCATGTTTCCTCCCATGATGTACAGGTTTTGAAGTTTGTTAGGAAATTCTGGATCCCGTCTCACAGCCATCGCCAGATTAGTCAGAGGGCCTGTAGCCACTAAGGATACCTAAAAAATGATTGCACAGTAATACATTTGACATGCATTCATGAGTTTCACTTAATCGATTCAGGTAGTTTTAAAATAAAGGTTAAATGCACTTCAAATGGGCATCTTTGATGTAGGAAAATAGAGGGTACTACTCTCATTGAGTTTGCTTAATACTCAACCCACATTTCGATTTAACAGAATTGGTTGGTCACACTATAACATAATGTATGTTATATGCATGAGCCCAATCACCTCGGTATGCAACGTTTACAACGCGCGCGTTACCACGACTTACCATTACCACGCGGTTGTAACAACAAAAGTTGTTACAACGAATTGCGCTGGGGGGCGCTCGAGGATAGTAAATCATTTAATTTACTATCCCAACACCTTCCCTACTATCCACGGGGACTGGTGTTGGAATAGTAAATTAAATGTTTTAAATTTGCGCCCCCCCAACGCAAGTCGTTGTAACGCCTTGCGTTGTTACAACCGCATTGTAATGGTAGGTCGTTGTAACGCTCGCGTGGTAACGTCATATATCCATCACCTCAGTGTTGTGATTCATAGAGATGTGGCACATTCTACTTTGGTGGGGAGGGGTGCAGCGGGGGGAAGGGCAAGGGGGTTATTCATGGATTTTCTCAAGTTGATCAGTCCCCACAGTTTTCCCTATGATATTTGTCAAGCTCTGAACTTTTTTTTGAGCCAATCATGGTTCCCATACCTCCGGGTTAAGTGCATAATCTGAGCTACGTCTCTCAAAACTTTTCGACTAAGTCGGTTGGATGAAAGAAATGAGGAGGGTTGAGAAAGAAGGATATGGTTTTGGATGAACCTTCTGTCATCAGAAGATATAGGAAAACAACCATCCAAAGATAAGAAAAGAAAAAGACCTTTTCAAGGAAATGATACAGTAACAGGCAAGTGCTTTTCGTAGTCAAGTTTTGCTAGGGCATATCCGTAGAAGGTAGGTCAGAAAAGTGTAACATTAAAATTAGGGCCATCAAGTCTATTAAATAATGTGCAGGAGTTTCTGCAGTATTTTAATTCATGCCTGTTAGGTGTCCAAGTGTATCACAGAGACCCCATAGGACTAGTTCACAGTATCGCTCATATCATACCCACAGATAACTGCTCAGGAAACTTACTTTGTCAAAGAGTGGCATCCGTGCATGTACCTGCATCATTATCCACAATCTGCCCAATACAAGGCAGAGGCTGTGGGAGATGCTGTTAAAGGCGATGGCAGGCGCCATATTGGGGCATGACTATGCCTGTGTAGTACACCAATGGCATCCACCAATACAAAAATGGTGACAACCTATTGGCTGTCATCACTCGAAGGGCCAAAAGGAGCATCAGAGATTACGTTTTCTACATTGTGCCCAATTGGAGACAGATATTTTTTTTCAGGAGCATTATTGCCTTTCACTCATCCATCCATCCACCCTTCCACTCCATCCATCCTCTCTTTCACTCATTCATCCATCTACCATTTCACTCAGCCATCCATCCTTCAATCCATCCATTCACTCACCCAACCATCCATTTACAATTTTGGTCATTCACCCTTTCATTCCCTTATCTATCCATGCGTTCACTCATCTGTCCATCCATTCACCCATTAACTGATCCATCTGTCCACTCTTTTAAGCAGCCACCCATCTACCCTCCCTTTCAATCATTCATCATTTCTTTCACTCATATATCCTTATAAACATCCTTTCACTCATCCATCCATTCGTCCTTTCACTTCATCCATTCATCCTCACTTTTATTCCATCCACCCATCCTTTCACTCACTCACCCATCCATCCCTCTATACATCCTTTCACACCGTCCATATAATCGTCATTTCACCCATCCATCCATCCACCCATCCATCCATCCACCCATCCATCTATTTACCCATTCACACTTTGTGTGAAAGTGGATCCATGTAGCAATACCCCCCACACTCCATTTGCCTGGTTTTTGATGCAACTTTTATTGGAGTGTACTGGGTCCCTGCTTACCAAGTTCCGAGTACCAGTCTCCTTTCCTTAAAAATGTACCACAATTAGCACCCCTTCAGCACCCCTATACGACTCTAGTAGATGGTACCCCTGGTACCTAGTCAGTGGGGCGGAAGAGGGTCCACTAAGGCTGCAGCACAAATGCTGCCACCCTAGGGATCCCTCACCAAAACTATGCAAACTACCATTGAAGACTGCGTAGTTCGGTGAAGAGAAAATCGAAGAGTCAAAATTGCTCACAGCCCTGTGTGCCATACCCCCATACACTGCATAAGGTGTAGGTAAGTCACCCCTATTGTAGGTCTTATAGACCTAAGGCAAGGTGCACTATTGCCCATGTGTGGACATATCTGCATGAGCAGATATGGCCCTGCAATATCTGAGCCATTCTTGGATATTGCAAGTGCACAGGGAAGCCATAGAGAGAGCATGGGCTGAATACTTACAAGTTTCCTAGCTCTTTGATGGTTTCACTGTCCCCTAAGATGTTAGGCGCCAAACATCTCATCTTAATAAATCTTCACTGATGCCAGTGATGGATCTATTAATAAATACACTCAGGAGACCCTTTAGAGGGTCCCCTGAAAACCTACCAAGCACTGGTTTGGTCTCTGACTAGTCTTAGCCAGCCTGCCATCACCAAACATGTTTCTGAACTTATGGGGCGAGACCCAGTGCTTTCCGAGGCGAGGAACAAAGCCTGCTCTGCATGGAGGTGTTTCACACCACTCCCAGGCCAGGATGGCCTTCCAGGGCTGGAGGCTTCAAAGGCGATGCTGCATTTGGAATGCGACAGATGCATCTCCAGATAGTGGGGAATGCAACCCCCTTTCGTCCTCCACATTTGGAGGGAGGACTATTGGGAAAATGTGTTAAATTATTAGGTGGGCCCCTCTCCCACAGGAAGTGGTTACTGAAAGGGTGGAACACCCTAAAGGTAGGTAGCCCATTGGTTACTACCTGTCAACCCCTTTAATGCTCAAAAATGTAGTATTTAAGTGGCATCCCTGGACTCCAAGCATAGACTTGGTAGGCACAGAGAAGAAAAGGACAGAGAAGGGCTGCTGACCCAAAGACTAAAGCCCTGCTGTAGAAAACTGACGTCAAACAATGCCTGATGCCTTAAAGACTCGACAATCGTGGTATGCAGACTCGTTCTGCAACAGTGAGGCCTCCAAGAACCCCATAGCTCCTCTAGCCTTCTACAAATTGCCAAAGAACTCCCTCGGAGTGGGGGTACTGCTCTCCTGCAGCCGCAAACACCGAAAAGCAGAATCTGGTTTTACCGACTTGCTGCTCCCCTGCAAATCTTATACAGTACTCAAACCAAAATTGGTACGCCAGCTCCGGGGGTCAGATATGTCTCTCCACCAGGTATGAAGTCATCAGGATCTACCAGAGCCATGCTTCACCAATACTCTGGGTACTGGACCCTCTGCAGCATTCACCAAATCAAACAGTCTAATTCAGACTCCAACTGCCCAGGATGCAAGCACCCATCAAAGGATATTGAGACCCCTGAGATACACTTCATGAGTGCCCCATCTGTCTAAGAATCACCTCTCCAAGCTGCCTGCTCCTGCCTGCTAGGACATCTTGACACGCACCTCCCAGCTGACCTATCTGCTCTGCACCCGGCCTGATGGCTTGATAATGATAATCTACCTGAACTCCCATGGCCCTGAGGACCTTGCAACCTGCTCTCTCGAGTGGAACCCCTCAAACGTACCTTTAAGTCCCTTTGTGAACTGTGTTTTCAAGTGGCCCTCTTCGTCATTGTGCACCAGCTACCAATGGCCTCAGCACCATGCTCCCTGCCGATTTGGGATGCTCCAGAGAATCTGCAGGTGGAACATTGGGCCTGGCCTTGCTACTTACCTAAATCCCGACGGTGAACCTTGAAATCCAACTGTGTGATGTTATATACATATTTCTATTTTCTCCCTTTGACCTCAATCGTACGTAATTATGCACAAAAGGCATTTATTTTCTGAACTTGAAAATTCATAACTTAAAAAGTACTTTAGAATGAAGTTCTTGATCTGAAATATAGCATAAAAAATTGTGTTATATTTATAAATTGGTCTCAGATCTATTCTTTAGTGTGTGTCTCATTTATTGGCTCTGTGAGTACAACAAATGCTTAGCACTACCCTCTGACAAACAGCTTGCCCACATTACCACAAATACTGTTAGTAATTTTAACGCTTGCCTCTGTATACCGATTTGGGTCTACCTGGACCCTCTACACAGTATACTTCATTTGAGTGCACTGTATAGAGAGCCAGCATCCTACAGTCATTCATCCATACATCTACCCTTTCTCTCACACATCCATCTATCTGCCCTTTCACTCATCCAGCCATCCTTTCACTCACTTATTCATCCATTGACAATCGTGGTATGCAGACTCGTTCTGCAACAGTGAGGCCTCCAAGAACCCCATAGCTCCTCTAGCCTTCTACAAATTGCCAAAGAACTCCCTTGGAGTGGGGGTACTGCTCTCCTGCAGCCGCAGACACCGAACAGCAGAATCTGGTTTTACCGACTTGCTCCTCCCTAGCGAATCTTATACAGTACTCAAACCAAAGTGGTACGCCAGCTCTGGGGGGTCAGATCTGTCTGTCCACCAGGTATGAAGTCATCAGGATCTACCAGAGCCATGCTTCACCAATACTCGGGGTATTGGACCCTCTGCAGCATTCACCAAATCAAACAGTCTAATTCAGACTCCAAATGCCCAGGATGCAAGCACCCATCAAAGGTTATTGAGACCCCTGAGATACACTTCATGAGTGCCCCGTCTGTCTAAGAATCACCTCTCCAAGCTGCCTGCTCCTGCCTGCTAGGACATCTTGACACGCACCTCCCAGCTGACCTATCTGCTCTGCACACGGCCTGATGGCTTGATAATGATAATCTAGCTGAACTCCCATGGCCCTGAGGCCCTTGCAACCTGCTCTCTCAAGTGGAACCCCTCGAACTTACCTTTAAGTCCCTTTGTGAACTGTGTTTTTAAGTGGCCCTCTTCGTCGTTGTGCACCAGCTACCAATGGCCTTAGCACCATGCTCCCTGCCGATTCGGGATGCTCCAGAGAATCTGCAGGTGGAACATTGGGCCTGGCCTTGCTACTTACCTAAATCCCGAAGGTAAACCTTGAATCCAACTGAGTGATTTTATATACATATTTCTATTTTCTCCCTTTTGACCTCAATCATACGTAATTACGCACAAAATGAATCTATTTTCTGAACTTGAAAATTCATAACTTAAAAAGTACTTTAGAATGAAGTACTTGATCTGAAATATAGCATAAAAAATTGTGTTATATTTATAAATTGGTCTCAGATCTATTCTTTAGTGTGTGTCTCATTTATTGGCTCTGTGAGTACAACAAATCCTTAGCACTACCCTCTGACAAACTGCTTGCCCACATTACCACAAATACTGTTAGTAATTTTAATGTTTGCCTCTGTATACCGATTTAGGTCTACCTGGACCCTCTACACAGTATACTTCATTTGAGTGCACTATATAGAGAGCCAGCATCCTACAGTCATTCATCCATACATCTACCCTTTCTCTCACACATCCATCTGTCTGCCCTTTCACTCATCCATCCATCCTTTCACTCACTTATTCATCCATCCTTCCTTTCTTTCACTCATTCATCAGTCCACCCTTTCCTCCATCGGTCCATCCCTCTGTACTCCTTTTCACATCCATCCATTCTTTAAATCATCCGGTCACATGTATACATTTTACTCATCCATCCTTTGACTCATTCACCCTTTCAACCTGTCCATCCACCCAGGCGTTGACGAAGCACCCTGCACTTATCCATCTACCATTTCACTCAGCCATCCGTCCTTCAATCCATCCATTCACTCACCCAACCATCCATTTACAATTTTGGTCATCCACCCTTTCATTCCCTTATCTATCCATGCGTTCACTCATCTGTCCATCCATTCACCCATTAACTGATCCATCTGTCCACTCTTTTAAGCAGCCACCCATCTACCCTCCCTTTCAATCATTCATCATTTCTTTCACTCATATATCCTTATAAACATCCTTTCACTCATCCATCCATTCGTCCTTTCACTTCATCCATTCATCCTCACTTTTATTCCATCCACCCATCCTTTCACTCACTCACCCATCCATCCCTCTATACATCCTTTCACACCGTCCATATAATCGCCATTTCACCCATCCATCCATCCACCCATCCATCCATCCACCCATCCATCCATTTACCCATTCACACTTTGTGTGAAAGTGGATCCATGTAGCAATACCCCCCACACTCCATTTGCCTGGTTTTTGATGCAACTTTTATTGGAGTGTACTGGGTCCCTGCTTACCAAGTTCCGAGTACCAGTCTCCTTTCCTTAAAAATGTACCACAATTAGCACCCCTTCAGCACCCCTATACGACTCTAGTAGATGGTACCCCTGGTACCTAGTCAGTGGGGCGGAAGAGGGTCCACTAAGGCTGCAGCACAAATGCTGCCACCCTAGGGATCCCTCACCAAAACTATGCAAACTACCATTGAAGACTGCGTAGTTCGGTGAAGAGAAAATCGAAGAGTCAAAATTGCTCACAGCCCTGTGTGCCATGCCCCCATACACTGCATAAGGTGTAGGTAAGTCACCCCTATTGTAGGTCTTATAGACCTAAGGCAAGGTGCACTATTGCCCATGTGTGGACATATCTGCATGAGCAGATATGGCCCTGCAATATCTGAGCCATTCTTGGATATTGCAAGTGCACAGGGAAGCCATAGAGAGAGCATGGGCTGAATACTTACAAGTTTCCTAGCTCTTTGATGGTTTCACTGTCCCCTAAGATGTTAGGCGCCAAACATCTCATCTTAATAAATCTTCACTGATGCCAGTGATGGATCTATTAATAAATGCACTCAGGAGACCCTTTAGAGGGTCCCCTGAAAACCTACCAAGCACTGGTTTGGTCTCTGACTAGTCTTAGCCAGCCTGCCATCACCAAACATGTTTCTGAACTTATGGGGCGAGACCCAGTGCTTTCCGAGGCGAGGAACAAAGCCTGCTCTGCATGGAGGTGTTTCACACCACTCCCAGGCCAGGCTGGCCTTCCAGGGCTGGAGGCTTCAAAGGCGATGCTGCATTTGGAATGCGACAGATGCATCTCCAGATAGTGGGGAATGCAACCCCCTTTCGTCCTCCACATTTGGAGGGAGGACTATTGGGAAAATGTGTTAAATTATTAGGTGGGCCCCTCTCCCACAGGAAGTGGTTACTGAAAGGGTGGAACACCCTAAAGGTAGGTAGCCCATTGGTTACTACCTGTCAACCCCTTTAATGCTCATAAATTTAGTATTTAAGTGGCATCCCTGGACTCCAAGCATAGACTTGGTAGGCACAGAGAAGAAAAGGACAGAGAAGGGCTGCTGACCCAAAGACTAAAGCCCTGCTGTAGAAAACTGACGTCAAACAATGCCTGATGCCTTAAAGACTCGACAATCGTGGTATGCAGACTCGTTCTGCAACAGTGAGGCCTCCAAGAACCCCATAGCTCCTCTAGCCTTCTACAAATTGCCAAAGAACTCCCTCGGAGTTGGGGTACTGCTCTCCTGCAGCCGCAGACACCCAACAGCAGAATCTGGTTTTACCGACTTGCTGCTCCCCAGCAAATCCTATACAGTACTCAAACCAAAGTGGTACGTCAGCTCTGGGGGGTCAGATCTGTCTGTCCACCAGGTATGAAGTCATCAGGATCTACCAGAGCCATGCTTCACCAATACTCGGGGTATTGGACCCTCTGCAGCATTCACCAAATCAAACAGTCTAATTCAGACTCCAAATGCCCAGGATGCAAGCACCCATCAAAGGTTATTGAGACCCCTGAGATACACTTCATGAGTGCCCCATCTGTCTAAGAATCACCTCTCCAAGCTGCCTGCTCCTGCCTGCTAGGACATCTTGACACGCACCTCCCAGCTGACCTATCTGCTCTGCACCCGGCCTGATGGCTTGATAATGATAATCTACCTGAACTCCCATGGCCCTGAGGACCTTGCAACCTGCTCTCTCGAGTGGAACCCCTCAAACGTACCTTTAAGTCCCTTTGTGAACTGTGTTTTCAAGTGGCCCTCTTCGTCATTGTGCACCAGCTACCAATGGCCTCAGCACCATGCTCCCTGCCGATTTGGGATGCTCCAGAGAATCTGCAGGTGGAACATTGGGCCTGGCCTTGCTACTTACCTAAATCCCGACGGTGAACCTTGAAATCCAACTGTGTGATGTTATATACATATTTCTATTTTCTCCCTTTGACCTCAATCGTACGTAATTATGCACAAAAGGCATTTATTTTCTGAACTTGAAAATTCATAACTTAAAAAGTACTTTAGAATGAAGTTCTTGATCTGAAATATAGCATAAAAAATTGTGTTATATTTATAAATTGGTCTCAGATCTATTCTTTAGTGTGTGTCTCATTTATTGGCTCTGTGAGTACAACAAATGCTTAGCACTACCCTCTGACAAACAGCTTGCCCACATTACCACAAATACTGTTAGTAATTTTAACGCTTGCCTCTGTATACCGATTTGGGTCTACCTGGACCCTCTACACAGTATACTTCATTTGAGTGCACTGTATAGAGAGCCAGCATCCTACAGTCATTCATCCATACATCTACCCTTTCTCTCACACATCCATCTATCTGCCCTTTCACTCATCCAGCCATCCTTTCACTCACTTATTCATCCATTGACAATCGTGGTATGCAGACTCGTTCTGCAACAGTGAGGCCTCCAAGAACCCCATAGCTCCTCTAGCCTTCTACAAATTGCCAAAGAACTCCCTTGGAGTGGGGGTACTGCTCTCCTGCAGCCGCAGACACCGAACAGCAGAATCTGGTTTTACCGACTTGCTCCTCCCTAGCGAATCTTATACAGTACTCAAACCAAAGTGGTACGCCAGCTCTGGGGGGTCAGATCTGTCTGTCCACCAGGTATGAAGTCATCAGGATCTACCAGAGCCATGCTTCACCAATACTCGGGGTATTGGACCCTCTGCAGCATTCACCAAATCAAACAGTCTAATTCAGACTCCAAATGCCCAGGATGCAAGCACCCATCAAAGGTTATTGAGACCCCTGAGATACACTTCATGAGTGCCCCATCTGTCTAAGAATCACCTCTCCAAGCTGCCTGCTCCTGCCTGCTCGGACATCTTGACACGCACCTCCCAGCTGACCTATCTGCTCTGCACCCGGCCTGATGGCTTGATAATGATAATCTAGCTGAACTCCCATGGCCCTGAGGCCTTTGCAACCTGCTCTCTCGAGTGGAACCCCTCGAACTTACCTTTAGGTCCCTTTGTGAACTGTGTTTTCAAGTGGCCCTCTTCGTCGTTGTGCACCAGCTACCAATGGCCTCAGCACCATGCTCCCTGCCGATTCGGGATGCTCCAGAGAATCGGCAGGTGGAACATTGGGCCTGGCCTTGCTACTTACCTAAATCCCGACGGTGAACCTTGAAATCCAACTGTGTGATTTTATACACATATTTCTATTTTCTCCCTTTGACCTCAATCGTACGTAATTACGCACAAAAGGCATTTATTTTCTGAACTTGAAAATTCATAACTTAAAAAGTACTTTAGAATGAAGTACTTGATCTGAAATATAGCACAAAAAATTGTGTTATATTTATAAATTGGTCTCAGATCTATTCTTTAGTGTGTGTCTCATTTATTGGCTCTGTGAGTACAACAAATGCTTAGCACTACCCTCTGACAAACTGCTTGCCCACATTACCACAAATACTGTTAGTAATTTTAATGTTTGCCTCTGTATACCGATTTATGTCTACCTGGACCCTCTACACAGTATACTTCATTTGAGTGCACTATATAGAGAGCCAGCATCCTACAGTCATTCATCCATACATCTACCCTTTCTCTCACACATCCATCTGTCTGCCCTTTCACGCATCCATCCATCCTTTCACTCACTTATTCATCCATCCTTCCTTTCTTTCACTCATTCATCAGTCCACCCTTTCCTCCATCGGTCCATCCCTCTGCACTCCTTTTCACATCCATCCATTCTTTAAATCATCCGGCCCCATGTATACATTTTACTCATCCATCCTTTGACTCATTCACCCTTTCAACCTGTCCATCCACCCAGGCGTTGACGAAGCACCCTGCACTTACCTGTCCATTCATGATTCTAGATCAATCCATCCATCCATCCACCAGCCACCCACTCATTTACTCACCCTCCCAACCTTTCATGTTAATTATAAGCCTTTTTCTGTCACTTTGAAGACAGAGAAGGCCCATCAAGAACCCCATACCTGCTGAAGAGTGGGGTTGGCGATGCCCCTGATTGTGGGCTGTCAATGGCATATATTCTGCACACAGCAGTAGCCAGTAAACAAAAAAAAAACTCCCACTTTGAACTAGAGCTCTTTTGGCACTGAGTAAGTAAAGTAAGTCATTGCAACCCTTCCTAGAAAAAGTTGCTTGCATCGTCCCAAGTATCCATTCATCCTTTCATCCTTCAATTTACCCACTGATATCCACCATTTCACCTGTATATTGCATCATCTATTCAGTCGTTCATCCAACTTTCAGTCTCTCACCATTCCCTTCATCCATCCATCCACTCACCCATCCATGTCCAAACCTATCCATTCATATTGAAACCTATTGATCAAACATATCCATCCATCCATGGTTTCACTTGTCATCCATCATTTCACGTATACATCCCACTTTTTAAACATTAATTTATCCATATTTTTAATCAATCCTCTTTCACTCATTCATCCACTCTTTCTTTCACTCATTTTTCCATCCACTGTTTCACTGTATCCATACTCGCTTTCACTCATTCATTCATCCACCCCTTCACTCAGCCATCCATCCTTTCACGCATTCTTCCTTCCTTCGCTCATCCAACCATTCTTCCTTCCTTTCGCTCATTCATCCTTTCATCCATCCTTTCACCCATTCAACCATGCATCTATCTATTCACCCTATCGCTAACCCATCCATCCACCATTTCACTCACACATTCAGCTATCCATTCTTCATCAACCCTTTCACTCATCCATCAATCCTTTCACTCACTTATTCGTCCATCCACCCTTTCCCTCACTGTTTCACTCATCTTCAGTCCATCCTTTCATCCAGCCAACTATCAACACTCCCTTTCATTCATCCATCCATGCTTTCACACATCGAGCCTTACATATATACATTTACTCATCCATCCATCCACTCATCCACCCTTTCAACACATCCATCTACCATGCTTTCCCTCAACCATCCATTCACTCATCCATCCATCCACTCATTTACCCTTGCAACCCATCCATTCACCAGCCTTTCACTCATCTATCCATCCATTCGCTCATCCATTTACCCTTTCATCATCCATTCTTTCACTCGCTCATCCATCCATCCTCTCATCATCCCTCCACCCTTTAACTCATCCATCCATTCACCCTTTTACTCATCCATTCATCCATCCTTTCTCTCTTTCACTTATTCATCCATGCATCCTTCTCTCCACCTTTTCACTCACTCATCCATTCACGATTGCAAATCTGTCCATCCACCCATCCATCCATCCGCTCACCGTTTCACGTTAATTATGAGCCTTTGTCTGCCACTTGACGACCCCCCCCCTTTAATAGGAATTGTGGTCTTGTTCCGAGTGTATAATAAAAATGCCAATTATCATTTTTGATGTGCATGGGAGTTCATTAGTCATTGAGAAAATGGAAGGAAATCAAAATTACAGTGGAGACAGTTTGTATTTGTTCACTGTACTGTGCACTAAAACCAACATTTTTGTGTCACAACCAAGTGAATCCAAAGTGTTGTTGGGTCCATCATACAAGGCATCTGCATAACTTTTCATGCTTGTATAACCTGTAGCGAAAGCTGGATCATGGAATACCCCACAATTGACTTAAAGGTGGAAAGGCAGTTAAAATGAGCACATGAATCCATGAATCCACCCCTTTAATAGTGCCTTCCTCTGTCTCTGCCTAGTATTTGGGAGACCAGGGAGAGTTATGTAGGTATACAGTAGGCCTGGGCGGTGAACTCCACTCTGTTCGTGGAGTTTGTAGAGAGCAGAGTTCCGCAGAGCGGAGTTTTTTCCCCGCTTGCGCTAACCAACGTCAAGTTGGCGAGAAAGGAAAATCCACATCCCAGTGAGATTTCCCAACATGGGCAGTCAGATATCTCAACGATGACGGTCGCGGATGGTCACAACTGCTCATGTTGAGAAACCTTCCATTTGCATTGAGAAAGCTGCTGCTTGGTTAGAAAATCTACTCGAGCAGCAAGAAAAGAAGCAGCACCCTCTTGCGCAGCGCATTGTGTCCTTCGTGATGATTTTTCAGCGTGGGACAAACACCCGGTGCTGAAAATCAATGCAAATGGCATGACTAAATGCACTCTGCCACTTGCGGAACTCAGCTTAGTGCGCTGAGCTTTTTCTTCTCTCCTCTGCGAACTCCGCACAGGCCTAGAAAACAGATGGATACCACCCATTGACGAAGTGTATAGAGCAGCCCTCTGTGGCTGTTCCAAGCACTAGGTACTCTTACCTGTCCCATTGCGGTCTCTATGATACACTCAGATGGCTAACAGGTATATTTTGATTTACTGCAGGAACTCCTGCACATTATTTAAGAGAATTGATTGCCCTATTTGTTTATATTTCACTCTTCTGACCAATGCAGCATTTTATTATCAGTCTTGGCAATTATGAACAACCTGTCACTACTGAAAACATAATTTTGCTTATGAGTTGGTTTCCATTCTGAATGTTACCAATTAATAACAATGTTATGCTAATAGTGTGTGACTACAGGACCATGATGTAAAGCACTCCTGCAAGCTAGGCAAGTCAGGATCCATGATGGAAGGCATGAGTTTTTTGTCCCCACACAGCCAATGTCTTGCGTGTGCAGCATGTTTGGCTTCACAGTGTCACTTTAGTCAACAACACTTACTATGATATCCATTACCTAGGCTGTCATCGCCATGCAATTAAGGTAGAAGTCATCATTTCACATGCATGTGGAGCTGCTATTAGAAGGGATTTTTGATCTCTGACTTTATTAGCCCTGATGAATGCCTGAGATCGTATAATTGTCTAGTTTGGGGGCAGAAACATGTTGCCAGGAAAAAAGAAGGGACGGCCACTGTGCTAAAAAACATTGCCCTTGGCAGGAAAATAGATGTGAGAGTCACAGTGTCCATAAACATCCTCCTTTATTCTTTTGCCTGAGAATAAAGGAACATCGTATAGGGTCACCCTCAGGTATATTAATCTGGATCCCTGCAATTATCTAGAAATTATAGGTGGGGTGAGGAAGCCTATGATGAAGCTTGCCACATTACATGGGTGAGGGTTCCTCACCCATAAAAACTGGATCAGGTCTTTCAACATAGGGATACTTAATATGTTAATATATAATGTTCCAGTCCTGGGCTTTGCTTTTGTCAATCTTCTCTAATCATTGTTTTAAAATATTTTAGCTCAGTCGTTTAAATTTAAATGAATTTGGATTAGTGGACGGAGTGACTTGTTCTCTGAAGGCTCAGGAATGAATGCATTGTGTTCATGTGGCATTGATTAATCTGGACAACTCACACAATTTTGCTTGTACTGTGCACTTTGTCCTTTACACGTATGTTGGCAGTGTCGAAGGGAGAAGGGCCCCTTTGTACAAAGACACTCAGTGCTTATTGAAGCCAGAGGTACTGACACACCAGAAGGCAGTTGCTTTCCCCCAGCAGCCCCTTGGCCAGCAACTGAGTGACTGATAAAGAGAGTGGATTTGTAAGTAAAAATGCGTCTGAAGGCTATGTGGCGCTAAGACTGTCGGACCAGAAGTGAGTATTGAGAAAGAAGGGGAAAGTTAATTTGCAAAAGTGATTGTGAACATTGTCAAGCTTCAAACACGTGAACAAAGTTGCCTACCTTTAAAACAAGCTAGAATGCCATGTTTTGATGGATCTGCCATTTGTTTATCATCACTAGAGAAACCTCCTGATTGCAAGCATTTGCACATTTCCATTGGGGAGAGAACTCTCAACACTGGGGGTCGTATATATTGTGGTGTGCATGGAAGAATTTTCTTAAGGATGTTCATCTAACAGAAAAAGAAACATATCAAACCGCAATCACCTGGCACCACCCGTGCTTGGTTCCTTGTGGAACCTAATACTATGGTCCCCCAGGGGACGTTAAGGACGCAGACCAGTCTTCCCCTGGGGAATTTGCGCATAGACTGGAAGGACAAGGTGTGGGGCGGGATTACAGGGGCAAGGGGAAGGGGCGGGATCTGGGAGAGCTTAAAAGGTGTTGGGAGAGGTCAGCCTCTTCTGAACACCTAAGCACCACCGGGGGGACATAAGAAAACTTTGTGGTCGGTAGGCGGGTGGTTGGGGCAGGGGCCGATTTGTCGATCGGCGAGTGGGAGGGGTTGTTTTGTGGCTGCGGTTTTTTTAGGGTGTAGTGCAGGAAAGTTTTCTGGTAACCTGCTAGAGTCAACTGCCGAGTGGGCGGTGGGAGAGGCTGCGGCCAGCGTGCTCATTGGGCGGGTGAAGGGCCGGTCGGCAGGCATGTGCGGGGGTCAGCATAGGTGCTGCTGTGGTCAGGCGCATTCTGGAAATATGGCTGTGGCAAATTTGGGCTGGCCACTCTGTTTTAGCGTCCGCCAGGAGTTTGGGCGGGGGGCGGCAGGCCCTGTTCTACGTTTTTGCCGCATACGCGATGTTCGCTTCCTTTGTCTTGGGGGGGGGGGGGGGGGGGGGGGGGGGTTAGGGTGGCGCATGGGCCAGCGCTGGGCGGGAGGCGGCCCCCTGGCGGGTGGGGCTCACAATGTGACGCGCTTTGGTCTAGGCTGGCCACATGTGACATCTGTCAGCGGGCTCTGGCATCTCTGCCCGGTAATGATAGCGAGCCGGCTGCCCTAGAGGGGAGTGGGTGAACGCGGAGCAGGGTTCAGCTGCAACATATTTTAAACAAAAGCACAAGGTTCGGCTGGAACGTACGTGGGCTCGGCGGGGGGAGGGGCGCGGTAGCACGTGTCGGGAGACGGCGCAGGGGAGGGCCCAGGGGGCTTAAATGCAGATTCTTCTCATGCATACAGTGGATCAGTAGAAGTAGTGGTTCCTTTATGCCAGTTATGGTGATTGACACCATTGGAGTGCGGCTATGCTAGTTATTGCAGGGGGTGCTGCGTGGGAGGGCCATGGGAGGCGGTCGGGGCACACAGGTGATGTTTGGGGCACTGTGAGTAGGGACAAGGGACCGCCAGCACTGAGTGAGGCCCGGTGGTGCTCGGGCCTCACCTGGTTGGAGCGACCTGGTGGGGGGGAACCAGGACAGGTATTGTGCCAGCAGTGAAGGGGATGCTAGCAGGGCGCACAACGGCCTCACAACACTGGCCAGAAGCAGTAGAGGGGTCCGCGGTGCCCTGCCCCTCCATCGTGGGATCGCGCAGCTCAAACATTGCAGTGTTATGGATTTTTGGGAAGTTACGACCACAGTGTGTGACAGTTGGCATGCGGCATGGAGGTCTGCGGATGAGTAGGGGGTTTGTGGACATGGATGTGGTGGGATGCCGTAAGAATAGGGAGTGGTTTTGTGGAGGGAAAGATGCAGTGCAAATGGGATGGCAGTTGAGTGGGGTTGCCGGGGCGGGTCCAGGTAATTTGGCTGTTTTGTCTTGCTCCAGGAGACAAGTACGGTTACAGCCGAGTGCGGGGGACGACGACAGCGGGGAACACCAGCGACTGAGAAGGAGAAGGAGGTCCTGGAGGCACTCTCAGGTACTGTTCTATGGATGGGGGCAGAGGGGGGAGCTGCACGGACGCGGATCAACTGGTGTTTGGCCGGGGTGCATTGGGAGGTGATGGATGAAAGGGGATGCATGTGCTGCTACGGCAGGCTACTGGTTTACTGTTTGGGGTCAAGTGACGAGTAGGCATGGGACTGGACTGGAGACTGACAGAGCACACCGGTTGCTGGATTGGAATGTTAGGTAATTGTGTTTATTGGTTCAGCATGGTTGGAATTCTTTGCCTGGGGTCCCGGGGCATTTTAAGAGCGAGAGGAGCGCTTGGAGGCCTGAGGTGCCAGCTGCCACACAAGCGGTTATGGGTGGAATAAGCGTCATGGGGGGAGTACACGCACTGTACGGGCCTTGCCCGCAGCTTGGGCATGCTGATATTGGGTGCCATCAGGCTGGGTTGACTTGAAAAGTAGAGACTTGGATAATCCACTGATATGCAGGGGATCGAAGGGCTAGGAAGTCCATCTCTGTTGTTCAAGGCCATGGGACCATGGCGCGTTATGTCATAGGGAGAAAGCCAGGAGTCCGGCGCAGATGCAGGAATTGTTCTGGGAGGGGGGGGGGGGGTTGCACAGGTCCAGGGAAGCCTGAGCGGGATGAGGTGGCTGCGATGGGGGCCCACCCGGGGGGGATGTGGACATGAAAGGCTGACACAAATGCTGCAGGTGCTGAAGACCAGCGTAAGAGTGGTTTGCGCTATAGTGTGAGACGGGTTTTTGACTGATACTCTGTTCCCCATTTATTTAAGTACAGTTTTATATAGCGATGGCTGGACCTGTGGGTATCAGAGCGCTCTGCACACAGGCTGTGACGAACTAGGGTGGCGGGGGTGTGAATTGGGTGGGGATCTGGGGGACCTGGGGTGCAGGTGGCTTTACAGCATGTCGGTTTGAGAGTGCTACACATGGGAGTAGGGGATTTAGGCTGGGTGTCTGGCGAGGGATTTTTTCATGGGCGCGTAGAGTGTGAGACCGAATGGTGCATCAGGAGTATACGCGGCAGGGTAGGTGTAGGGATGGTTTTGGGATGTGTGATGCAGGGAACCTGCGCGGGGCAGTGGCGGAAACTCTGGCACTGTGCTATTCTCAAGAGTTAAAGGGGACCTGGGAGTTCGTTAGTTTCCCCCTGGAGGCGGGTTTGCAGTGACCAACGTGGAGCAGCGGATAAATGGGCGGTGCCTAGGGTGACCAGCATTGTGGCGCCTAGCGTGCTTTGGGGTACATACTGGGGCACCTGATTCTCAAGCAGGGCGACTTTGAAGCTTTGAGGCGCTTTGTGAGGATGGTTTGTCTGGGTGCCTGGAATTGGGGTGGGTTTAGTGGTTACGGTTGGTGGGCAGTCTTCAAGGGCACCAAGATTATTGGCTTAAGATTGAAGGTGTAGGGCTGGGGGTGTTGTTTTTCTGAAGGAGGAAGGTGGGATTTCAGTTCTGAAGGTTGTTTTAGGCTTCACACGCAGGGGGGCTGCCTACGGTGGTGCGCGGTTTTTGGCGTTATGGGGGCTGTTGCAGCGATGACAGACGGAGGGCCCTGGGGGGGAGCGGCTGCAGGATTCAGGGCTGCGGGTGTCCGACAAGGTGTTTCTGTGATGACGTGGCGACTGGACACTTGTCGACCAGGGGCTAAGGTAAGAGGGAGGGATACACTTCTAATTATTCTTTTTTACTACAGGAGTTGGTAGTGGAGCAGGACCCCAGGCGGTTGCCTGACGGGGGTGGCCCCTTCTTCTGGGCATGGACCGTCAGAAGAGGCGAACTAGCCAGTTGCACAAGGGCTGTACAATGATGAGGGAATCTGAGGGATGTATGTGGGGTTTTTTGGCCTGAACGGATGACAATGTGTTATGAGAAATAAGGAGTCGCCCCGATCTGAGGTTTCAGGTGGGAGACAGACGTATGCTGGGATATCGTGGGTATGGATTTACATGGGGGTGCATGAAGGGGGACATGGTGCAAGGAAGCAGATAATGGTGGCGATTGGGTCACTGTGATGACTTGGGGCCTTGCAGCAGAGTGAGTCGAAGGGGGGGAGCTATTGACGGACGAAGGTAGAGGTTATGGGAGTGGGATTGCGCTGGGAGGGGGGCCACCTGTATGGACAGGGTCGGCCTGTCCATAAACGTTACTGGTTCCTTTGGGTGTAGGCCCCGGTGGTGGATGGTCGTTCACTGTGAGGGGGGCTCCTGTCACAAGCAAAGTTTTGGCCCAAATATTCTGAGCGGTTTACATGGGATGAAGGCAGAGGGGGGGACTGGTCGCTCAAATTGAAGGGGGGTACGTGCCACACACAAAATTTTGGTCCCATCAAATCTTATATGTCTACAATGGTGGCGAGCAAGAGGGTGGATGGTCGTCCATCGTGAAGGGGACACTTGGAACTAATAAGGTTTGGGCCCCAGCATCCTATCTATCTACATTGAAGCCACTCAAAAGGGTGCATGGTCATTCACAAATGAAGGGGCGCTCGTCGCAAGCAAAGTTTGGGCCCAGATTCTTCTGTTACACTGGTTGCATGCAAAAAGGTGGATGGTCGTTCACCGCGAAGGGGGCACTTGGCACAGGATAGGTTTTCGCCCAAGAATTCTGTCTGTCTACACAGGATGCAACCAAGAGGGTGGATGGTCGTTCACCAAGGAGGGGGTGCTTGTCGCAAGCAGAGTTGGTCCCGCAAAAATCTTCTCTTATGCTGAATACAAGCAAAGGGTGGATGGTCGTTCACCGCGAGGAGGGCACTTGTCACAAACGAAGTTTCGGTCACATTGAATCCTATATGTTCACAGTTCTATAACCCTCCTACATGCTCTTTGCAGCGCATCCACTGCGCTTCTAGTCACGTCAACACTCAGAGTCCAACCTCCTGGGGTTTACCAGCCTGGGACTTCCATTGGCCTGAAGTAGAGTCGAGCCTAGGCGTCTCCTACCCTTGGTGGAAGAGGACCGCGGTCTTTGAGTCAGAGAGCAGGAGGAGGGGTTTCAGAGGAATGAGTCTTGAGTGTAGAGGGACCATCCTCTTCAACTCTTGTATCTAACCAGTTGGATGGCTCCTTACTTCACCATCTCAAGGTGTATCCTTGGAGTCAAAGAATGTTCCAGAGGGAGGAATCTGGAGTGTGGAGGGGCCCTCCTCCAAACCTCTTGAGTGGAACCAGCTGGATCTCTCCTTACTTCACCATCTCAGAATTCAGATCAGTAAACTCATACACCCAGTTCAGAACTCTCCTTAAAACCCTTCTGTTTTCTCAGGCATATGAGTAAGCTTCTGTCACTATCTTACTGTTGCATCCCGTCCACAGCGCCATGAAACCGCTTGGTGTATGTGCGCTTTACAAATGATTTTAACATAACATAACACAACATAACAGTGGAGGCGGGTAAAAAGGTGGATGGTCGGTCACCGCGAAGGGGGTACTTGGCACAAACAAGGTTTTGGCCAGGAACCCTATGTCTACCCTGGATGCCAGCAAAAGGGTGGATAGTCGTTCACCAGCAAAGGGGCACTTGTCACTAGCAAAGTTTGGCCTAAAATGACTCTTATCTGTGTGCACGGGATGCAGTCAAAGGTGGTGGATTGATCGTTCACCACGGGGGGGCAGCTTTCACGGACGAGGAGTGGCTTGCAATATGTGATTTGTTTACGCGGTGACAAGCAGTGGGGCGGGTTGTTCAACGCAATGGGGGGGCACCTTCCCTGCCACGGTTTGGCCCAACGCAATGTGCTCTGTAAATTTGAGTACAGGCACAGGTGGTGGATGGTCGTTCACCAAACAAGGGGGTGGGGGCCTCCTGTCACTGACAAGGTTTGGCCCGACAAAGGTTTTGGTTACACAGGTTACAAGCAAAAGTGGGCATGGTCTTTCACTGAGAGGGGGGGGGGGGCAATTTTCCCGGACATGGGATTGCCTTGGATATGTTATTTGTTTGCGCGAGACGCATGTGGAAGTGGTGGCTGGTCGACCACTGGATGCCACAAGGTGGTGGATGCATTCGCTGCACAGGAACTTGGGGTTTCAAGTGGTGCTGGGCAGGTTGGCACCTTGCACGACTGACGGTTGTCCCATTAACAGTGAATTATATAGAACATACTTTTGGGTGGTGGGTTGGTCGTCCACCCGGTGTCGCGGGGTCGGCGTACAGGTGGAGAAAGGTGCCTGGGAGCGGGGGTTGGGGCAGTGAATCGCCCTACGGGGGTTCCCTGGTTGGCGGTACTTTGGAGGGGTGGTGAGTCACTTACGGGCGATCCACCCCTCGAGGGGGAGAACAGTACACTGGTGACTGATAGCGGGGCACAGGAGGCAATAAAGGAAATTCAACAGAGGATGCTCCGAGGGCTAGTGAAGGTGAGAATGGGTAGAGGTAGGAGGTTACCGAGTGAAGGGGGAAGAGTCAAACAGGTGAGATGGTTTTGAGAAGTAGGAATGGAGAATGAGTCGGTATGGGGTGGGGAAAGTATGTTTATTGCATTTATGTACTATGTAATAAAGTCTAAAGGAGTGGAACCTTGTCCTAATAAAATGGCCTTTTACACTTCAAGTAACAGCGTGGAGTGTGGTTCTTGCGCGATGCAGCCCCCAGGGGACGTTAAGGTCGCAGCCCAGTCTTCCCCTGGGGAATTCGCGCATAGACCGGAAGGACAAGGTGTGGGGTGGGATTAGAGGGGCAAGGGGAAGTGGCGAGATCTGGGAGAGCTTAAAAGGTGTTGGAAGAGGAGAACAACATCTCCTGAACACCTAAGCACCACCGCGGGGACCTAAGAAATCTTTGTCCACCCACCCACCCTACAGGTCTTAAGCGATGGGCTTGGGGTGCTTTTCGGGTCTGAGCGTGCCAGTTTAGGGCAGGTTGCAGGGCAGAGGCGTTGCAGTACTTTGGAGGGGTGGTGAGTCACATACAGGCGATCCACTCCTCGAGGGGGAGAACGGTACACGGCTGACTGATAGCGGGGCGCGGGAGGCAATGAGGGAAATTCAACAGAGGATGCTCGGAGGGCAAGTGAAGGTGAGAATGGGGAGAGGAAGGAGGTCACCAAGTGAATGGGGAAGAGACAAACAGGTGAGATGGTTTTGAGAAGGAGTAATGAAGAATGAGTCGGTATGGGGTGTGGAAAGTATATTTATTGCATTTATGTACTATGTAATAAAGTCTAAAGGAGTGCAACCTTGTCCTAATAAAATGGCCTTTTACGCGTCAAGTAACAGAGTGGAGTGCGGTTCTTGCACAAAGGTTTTTCTACCTGGACGCAGAGCAACGGGGTGGCATCTGCACCAGCCGACGGAAAGGGCTACAAAAACCGTCCTCAGTGCTTATTTGAGCCGGTGGTTGCTGGTGGGTCTACCTGGCACTCATTTTTGTGGACTCATAATTATTTTTCTTCAGCGTTCAAAACAAATGGGAAAGAAGCAGAAAGAGAAAGATTAAAAACACCACAAAGAGAGAAAGAATGAACCTGCAAGTGTGAGATCAAATAGGCAGGGAGTGTTTGGGGTTCTATTTAGGTGGATTCCAGACTATGCCGTTTTGCTACTCAGTGTGTTGACATGTAATAGCGCTGGCTGTGAGATTTTGACCAGAGCTTCGACACCAGAATTCATTCTTTTACAAATTAAAAACTGGCAGTCCTGGATAAAAATTATGACCTCAGCCTTGCTAATATTGATATTCAGCATCCTTTATTGACCCATACCTGTGTGGCCGCTGTAATGTTACAGGCTGAGGGTTGTTTGATTAATACCCAGGCCTCTGAATAAATAATGGTTTGCCGTGGGGTCACGCGACCCTTGCTATTAAAAGAAAGGGCAGAGCAGCACATCAGCAGATGCAGCACCAGCCAGCAAACAAGATTGTTCCTAAATTCATAAATATGCTATTCCGGGTGCACGTGTTCCTGGGCATGGCTTAACCCTGACACACCAACCCCAGGGACGTAACAACTGGGTACGAGGATGGTGCACCACGCACCCCTTTCTTTCTCCTTCTGGGCTGACACTCAACGCGCCTCGGCCCCGCCAAAGCACCAGCTAGACAGCCCTTCAGATCTGTGGTGAGCAACGACACCCTGCCATGACTCCCTGCACGGCCATTTGGGCCTCGTCTGCAGCACTATCGGCCGCTCCCCCCAACTCCTTCTACAGCTCTGGCCTCTGGGTGAGCATCACCTGCCGGTCTCTGGGGCTCCACTGCATCAGCCCAGGTCCTCGTGCCATCCCCCCAACCTGGATGAGAGAGTTGCCCATCCTCCATGCCGATCAAAGGAAAGACCACCTCTCCAGGTGAAGCCCGCATCAAGGCTTTGCTATGGCCCCTCCCTCATCATCCAGACCCTGCTCCACCAGCTCCTGCAGGTTCGGCCCTGATAGGCGAAAAGTTTGGTGCACACGGACCCTGCGCCCTCCAGCATCCACAGGTTCTACCAGTGGCTAAGCAACTGCTATGTGGGAAAAACAACCCATCCCAGGTTTCTGGTCACCACCCAAGATGGCTCTCGCTGCTCCGCCCTCCCACTCCACTCTCCCAGGGGAGCTGTAGTACGAGGAGCACCATCAGGTCACTGCCTGTTCCCACTGCCTGTGCCCGCAACTAGCTGTCCTTCTGGCCAGGTCTCACCCCTGCTGACATAGAGCCCATAACACGATGTTCATCCAGACTATAGAACCTTTTCATTGTATCCGGCGCTCCCTCATTTCAAGCTGCAAAATGGGCCACTTGGGGCAACCAACTCGAAATGTACTTCACAGGAGTGTGCCTTGGAGGCAGATAGATGGCACTCCATGCTCCTGCATCTTGGTGATGCAGTCATTCACAAACTTTCCAATACTGTGGGCGAAGCTGGCCCACCCTACACCTACGCTACGCTCAAAGCAGCCCTCACAGTCCATTTTGGGCCAACCCAGATTATGAGCGGGTCCTACATTGTCATGATTGACAAATGCCAGAAGAGTCTGTAGATTAATTCTACGCCAGGCTCTGGGAACTTGCAAGCACCTGCACACAGCCAGGTGAGGAAGATGAGATCCGAGATCAATTCATATCAGGCTCTCCGTCTGCCAAGCTAAGAGAGCAGTACTTCAGGTACCCCGAATTACTATGACGTACGTCCTGAAGCTCAGCCGATCGAAAGAACTTTCAAAGTCACAGGCAGCCCATATGGAAGCAGCATTCCAGCACACCACAAAGACAGAGCCCGTCAACCAAGTTGGTAGCAGAACATCATCTCACAGTGAGTGTGATCACCTGAAAATTTCACAAACCAACAGGCAGTGGCAGTAGTGCAGTGGTACAACCCTGCATACTGGGGACTGCCCAGCAATAAGAAAGAAAGGCTCCATGTATGAAAAGATGAACCATTACGCCAAGGTCTGTCGATCGGCACCCCCGCAGAAAGGTTCCAAGAAGAAAACAGTCAACTGCGTGGAAATGGAGCCCACACTAACTGATGACATGGGCAACAATGTCTTGAAGGGAATGGCACACATCATCCATGCAGTTGAACCAATCCAAAAACTAACAAACCACAGCCCCCACTGCCAAGTCATGGTAGATGGAGAGCCGCTCATAGCTCTCATGGATACAGGTGCATCAATCAGTTTACAACCCTTAGTGCTGCATCAGGATCTGCCTGCCCCATTGGCGCTTCACCCCACCACCACCAGAGTGTGCACTTTTGGCACTACCACGTGCCTTCCCCTTGCTGTAGTGTTCATAACCACAATTGGACACCAAGGCCAGTACACAAGGGCAAATGTGTAAGTCATTTGAGGTATATCAGACAAGCTCATCAGCCGCCACAGGAGCTAAGGCCTCAGGCTTGTTCAATCTGCATTGGGAATCCATGCCAGTACAGTGGATGCTCTTGTCAGTGAGTTTGAACACATATTCAAAGTGATTGGCTGCCTGAAAGAATGAGTAGTTTTTTTCTGACCTGTTGGTTGCTGTTTTATGACTCTGTGCACGTTACCACTGCTGATCAGTGCTAAAGTGCACATGCTCTCCCTATTGTAAATTGATGTATGGATTAGTGACTCAATGATTGGCTGGTTTGGTTTACTTGTCAGACCCTAGTACAGTGCAAGTGTGCCCAGGGCTTGTAAACCAAATGCTGCTGGTGGGCTTGCAGCGCTGGTTGTGCCACCCACAGAAGCAGCCTGTAAAGGTGTGTCTCATGTTTGCCATTGCAGAACCTGTGTGCAGTCTGGTTCTGTCATGCTGACTGGGCAAGTGAACCCAATTGCCAGTCTCTAAACCCTCCATTTTCTGCATATTAGTCACCCCTAAGGCAGGCCCAAGGGCAGGGTGCATTGTAGGTAAATGGTAGAACATGCCCTGGTGTGTGTGGCATGTCCTAATAGTGAATTACAGGCATTTTAGTGTTTCACTATTGCAAGGCTAACTCTTCCCCATAGTCCAGAATGGGCAGTTTGATTATTACATCTTATAATCCTAACTGACTCAGGGAACCAGGAAGATATTCAAGTTTAGTATGCCTGAACACAGAATGCTAAAATACATCTTTTAGTGAAGTTGGTTTTAACATTCTGTGTTTGAAAATACCACTTTTAGAAGGAAGGCCTTTTCTTGTCTAACTATCCAAGCCGGCCTCTGCTAGGTTGTGTATTCCTTGTCTGGAGTTTGAGTGACAGGGGCAGGGGGAATCCAGGAGACAGGGTGAGTCAGCATATGGCTGAATAGAGAGATCTTCTTGTAGATGGGAGGGAGGAGTTGCACCTGGGACCTCAATAGGGCTGTGCCTTCCCTCCACAATGCTGGCTCCACCTCCTGTGGTGCGTCTGATGTCCCTGCCCTGCACTGTGAATGGAAAGAAGGAGTCATGTAAACAGAGTGCTCAGGGCTGACCAGGACTGGTTTGGACTAGGCAAAGGCCTCGCTGCCTTCAGAGAACAAAGAGAACCAGACCCCAGAACTTTAGATCACTTTTGGGAAACAAGAAGAAAGCTTTGCTGAGGAGAGGAACCAGAGAGACTGAGGAGAGCTGAAGTGCTGCTTCAGGGATTGCCCTGCAGTGGTTGCCTAACTGCCAAAGAGAGGAGAGAGGAACTTTGTGTGTACTTTTATCAACTTGTGAAGGATCTCCAAGGGCTTGAGATAGAGCTTGCCTCCTGCTGAAGTCTCAGGGACAACAGACTTGACCCACCCGCTCCCCAAGAGTTCTTTGGAAGTGCCTGCAGTTGTGTTGGGCTTTCTGAAGGAACTGCGTATCGCAAGAAGCTGGAAGAATGACTCACGAAGAAGAAGAGTGTCGCTGCCGCAGCCTCTGCCATTACATCACCGGAGAAGATCGACATCGCATCAGAAGCCACTACATCAATGAAGAAGCATGTCGCCACTGCTGCAGCTGTCGCATCATCACCGAACCGCCTTGCCGGAAAGAGGATCGACATCGCACCAGACGCCGCTGCATCACCGGGAAGATTGTCGCAGGGCCTGTCCCGGTTCAGAAGAATCGTTGAGTCGCCGCACAGCCGCCAGGTATGCACACATCGTGTTGCAACCAAGAGAAGATGCCATCTTTGTTTCTTTGCACCGGATCTTCATCGCATCACGGCACTGCTGGTTGCATCGCCACGGAAGTGCAGTAAGAAACCGACGCATCACCTCCCCTCGCAGGGAAGAACCAACGCATCCCCTACGCATCCCCTACGCATCAGTAGGGACCCAACGCATCACTATTCTTACGTGTAAGGAACCAATGCATCACCTTCTCTGCAACACTTTTGTTGTATAGCGTTACGCATCCTAAGGTACAATGAACTCAAAGTGTTGCATTTCAACATCTAAAGAGAACTAAGCTAATTCTACCATTTTAAGTACAGTGTTGTGGATTTTTGTCGTTTACGGTCTTGTGTTAAGTCTATATAAAAATACTTATTTTTATACAACTTGTGTGGTGTCCCTGGGTTACTATATGTGCTCACAAATGCTTTACACACTGCCTCTGAGATAATCCTGTCTGCTCTAGCCAAGCTACAAAGGGGGTGAGCAGGGGTTATTTTAGGAGTGTACACCCTTACCCTGACTGGACGCAAGGGTCCCTATTTGTCAAAGGTACCTACCTCTGCCAACTAGAGACCCCCAAATGTAACAATACGCGACTCCTGAACACTGCAACAAAGCGGGAGAGGCACATAACTCCGACTGTTGACAACATCGTAGGAGAACTGTCTGGCTCCCGTTGGTTCTCAAAACTTGACTTGAAGTGGGGCTACCACCAGATACTCCTAGCAAGTGAGTCCTGCCAGGTGACAACATTCTCCAACCACTGCCTCAAATTTGGCATTTCTTGTGCCACCAAAGTGTTCCACCAAAGTGTTCCAGGAAATTATCAGAGGAGTATTGGTTGGACTCCAGATAGTCCTAAATGCCAGTGATGAGATCCTTGTCCATGTACCCACCCTCGAGGAACACCCCCACAGGCTGAAAGCCATGTTCAAATGTCTTCAAGACAGCACAAAGAGAAATGTGAAAGACAAGATATGCTTCTTTTGCTACCACTTTGTGGTGTTCTTTATCTAACCTGTGATGTTGGCATCCAGGTGATGATGCTGGGAACTTAGAATATGGATGGTTTCCAAAGGAGGTTGATTCAAGGGGTTGGTGGCATTTGGAATAGATTTGATGTGGATGGGGTCTCTTTTGCTAGATGACTACAATAAATCTTCATCAGAACCATTAAGGAATTATGTCTCTTCATTAATGAAAGGTTGAATCATTTACATGCCTATCTGTCAAAGGAGTCACCCCCAAAGCGGCCTAGGCCCATGACAAGCAGTCGGCTCCAGCACTGACCACCGTCACTGGTGTCAGATGTTTTATAAACATGATCACCTACTGTGGCCATCTCATGCAGAACCTCTCCCAATTCACCACACCACTATGTGACCTCACAAAAGTGTCAACCCCCCTGGCAATGGAGTGCTGAGCAAGCACAATCCTTTCAGGACATCAGGCGAGCTAGGTCAGAGAGAATACCACCCCCACATATTTTGACCCGAGCAAAGATACTTAGCTGTAAGAAGTTGCGAGCCACCTGGCCTATGGGAAGTCCTGTCCCTGAAAAAGCAATGTGGGGAATTGGCCCCCATTACCTGCGATATTCATGCACTGACCCCAACTGAGCAAAAGTAATCCCATATCAAAAAGAAGGCCCATGGAATTCATTGGGGGAATCAGCATTTCCACATTTACCTGAATGGCCACCTTTTCACAGTGAACAACAACCACAAACCGCTGCTGATGCTGTTTAAGGGCTCTGCGTCCAAGACTCCACCATGAATCGAAACATGGATACTTCAACTACAAGAATACCACTTTTCAGTAGAACACAAACCAAGGAGCACACAATCCTGCAGATTACTTGTCGTGACATGCCCAACCAGCCACTCCTCGAGAAGAGCAGAAAGCAGCCAACATGTAAGAGTATGCGAAGATGGCCATAGAACGATTGCATCTGATCCCCATATCCTTATCCAACATCATAGAGGGCAACAAAGAGGACGACTGGATGTATGACGTTACTTTAACAACGCATACCATTACAACGCAATTTTTATAACGCAGGATCCTTTACAATGAATGCCTTTACAACGCATGACATTACATCGCAGATGCTATTACAACGCATGCCATTACAACGTATGTATAGGTAAGTATATAATTTTAAATAAAACTGTAATTAATAAATATTTAATTAATTTAAATTAATTAAATAATATTTTTAAAATATATTTGTAAATATATATATATATATTTTTTATAAATAGTGTAGGTGATTAAAAATAAAATTCTAACTCCGGTGGGGTGTAATAGTAGGGTAAGTGCTGGATAATGTAGGGGTAAAAATTACTATTCTAACTCCAGGGGGGTGTAATAGTAGGGTAAGTGCTGGATAGTGTAGGGGTAAAAATAACTATTTTAACTCCAGGGGGGTGTAATAGTAGGGTAAGTGCTGGATAGTTTAGGGGTAAAAATTAGTATTCTAACTCCAGGGGGGTGTAATAGTAGGGTAAGTGCTGGATAATGTAGGGGTAAAAATTACTATTCAAATTCCAGGGGGGTGTAATAGTAAGGTAAGTGCTGGATAGTGTAGGGGTAAAAATTACTATTCTAACTCCAGGGGGGTGTAATAGTAGGGTAAGTGCTGGATAGTGTAGGTGTAATTATTAGTATTCTAACTCCAGGGGGGTGTAATAGTAGGGTAAGTGCTGGATAATGTAGGGGTAGAAATTACTATTCTAACTCCAGGGGGGTGTAATAGTAGGGTAAGAGCTGGATAGTGTAGGGGTAAAAATTACTATTCTAACTCAAGGGGGGTGTAATAGTAGGGTAAGTGCTGGATAGTGTAGTGGTAAAAATTACTTATATATATATTTTTGTATAACTTTTTTAAATTAATAATAAAATGACTTAAATTAATGTATTTAATTTATTTATAGTACATTTTAAAAAATAATATTTTGTATTATTAATATGTATTAAATTATTAATATTTAATTAATTAAATATATATTTTTTTAATTAAATAAATGTTAAAAAAATGATATACTTACGTTGTAATGGCATACGTTGTAATAGCATCTGCGATGTAATATTTCAAGACGGGGGAGAAAGGACAAATGATCACTTGATCAACGGACACTGTTTACCACTCAGGGTGGTGGAAGGTCCAGTAGCAGCTTGTGTCCGTATCTAGTACTGAGGATACAAAAGGGGTTGCTGAACTGTTCCTATGGAGAGATAGGGAAAATTCACCTGGCGTGACCAAGGGTGTTCAAATGACACCCTGGGGCATCCATTATGTTGGATGTAGTTGCCTCACACACCCAGAAGGGCGTCATGCTTCATCATAGGTGGTTGCTCCTCGTCGGGGAGGCGGTGCAACCCCCGACGGGCTCACCTCAAAGAGGGGCTCTTTGGCGGAGATCTTTTTATCCAACAGCCTTATGGTGAGGTGGGGGTGTGTGGGCAGGATGGTTAATTGTTGTGGTAGGGTTATTAAAATGTAGCAAGGGGTACCGGAATTCACTTTATTCTGGGGGTCCCCTGGCTGCAATTAAAAAGTGGGGCTAGCTCGCTAGGTGTCAACAGATTAGGTCGAGTGACCCTAGAGGAGACTAGAAGTGAACGTGGTCGACATGTTTCTCGCAAAGGGTTAGTCACCCGCGATTCTTCAGGACCTTAAAAAAGTGAGAATAACAACATCATGCTAGTGTCATGTGTGTGGTGTATGTTACCTCTGTGGATTCTCCTATGCCTATACATAGAGAAAAGATAAGGAAACAATGGTTAGTACGAATATACAGTACACTAGTACAAGTCACATCATTGCCAGGGCATGTGAAAATTCTGGCATGCTGGTGGTACTGTGGATAATTGAGCACAACCACTACATGCCTTGAGTATTGAGCGTGCAACGTGCAGAGTGGGGAGCACACGCAATAACTGAATCTGTGAGGATGACTGTGATGGGGGAGGGTGATGGCTAAAAACAATGGTTAAAATGCAGCAGTCTTAGCGTGATGACCTACCCATAGAGTGTCAAGTAATGAGCAGGTCTAATGTAAAGGCACCAGGTAAAACAAACTGTGGCTGGATACAGAATCAAACTCACACTGTGACCTTTCAAGCGTTAAGAGATAAAGCATCACGTTCCCTACTCACCTACTGGTCAAACACTAATAGCCACATGAGGGATCGGCGGGACAAAACATCAGGGATGAGCCCATAGGGTGTGGCTAGAGTAGGAGCATATAAAACGCGCCTCTTGGTTATTAAATGCAGGCAAAGTAAAGTAATGCTCAAGGAACGGGTGTCTATCCACCCTCCTCCCGCTTTGCGCTGTCGCACTCACCTCTAATCTCCTGTGTCCGCGTGGGGAGACCTACCCATAACCGCCGAGCTCGAGTAGATGAGTGAGCTCGGCGGCCGTGGTTATTTAAACAAACAAGCAGACCGGCGTGTAGGGACGCGTCGCCGCCCACTGTACCAGGTCACGTGTTAAGGGCCGATACTGTGGCGGCCATCTTAAGATGGTGAGGAAGTGCGTGATCGCTATTAACTTGGGTTGGTAGTGCCCGGTTTTTACTCGGAGGGGCCTAAATTGGCAGGATCTTTGAGAGCAAAAAGGGGGTCCCGTGTTTATAAGACGTTGTGCCTATCAAGTATCTACGCGTATATCAAAGGTGACGCCCGGCCTGATGAGTGTCTATATTACGGCGGCCATGATGTAAGGGGCTCAAAGCCTAGCTTGTTTATGCAGAAACGTGAGAAAGAAGCTCAAGTGGCTGTATAGGGGTCCTGCATTCTGATAGACCATAGTGTACCTATGGTGGGGAACCGATGTCAGCGAGTGGGTCAAGGTCAGAAGGGGTAGTAGTAATGAATTGGCTCGCGATGTGGACCTTTGTCAGATGTGAGAGCACGGGTATGAGGGTGGCCACAGTGCAAATGAAGGGACTAGAGAATTTACAGCGAGTGCCAGGGAATGTCTTCGTTAAGACCCTGTTTATCAGAAGACAATCGATGTACCCATCTCTGTTCCTTGCGGAAGAGGGCATTTTTCGGGCAGTTAGGGCTGGATTCTAGTACTACCCACTTCATAGAGTCTTCATCATGGTTGGAGTCCACATAATGTTTACACATTTTTGTGTGGGTCTTCTTGCAGCGAAAATTGCTGCGGTGTTCAATGATGCGGGTCTTGACGGGACGAGTTGTCATCCCAATGTACTGTAAGCCACACGGGCATGTGAGCATATATATACAATGTGATGTGTTGCAATTGGTGTGATGTCTGAGCTCCCATTTGAAAGTCTCGGAGAGTTGTATGGTCTTCAGTGTCATGGTATATCTGCAGACCCCACACATGCCACAAGGGTGGCTGTGTTAACAATGAGGATGAGGAGGTCGTGGGTACACTTCCACGATACCTGTGACCATTCAACTTTAAATTGTCCGTCCTCCCAGAATATTCTGGGGAAGTTTTTGACGATCAAGCCATTAGGTGCAATTTTAGCTTTGAAATATTGAGCCATCATTGTCCCGTGGATTGTTACCCTTATCCATTCCCGTTTAAGGTCTGCGATGTAATGTCATGCGTTGTAAAGGCATTTGTTGTAAAGGATCCTGCGTTGTAGTAGTTGCGTTGTAAAAGTAGTCCGTTGTAATAGTTGCATTGTAACGGTTGTTTACCGGACGACTACCTCTAACAGGCCATCACAGCAACCACACAAGGAAGTGGAGCATCATCACCACTGAGCTAGACAAGAAGATGGCTGAAGCCCGACAAATGCTGATATCCCAGCACAACGTGAGGGATGAGCTCACATACACTACCTCTTTTCACGTCAGACCATACACCACAAGATCACCCCATGCTGGCTTCAAGTCAATGGAGAGTTCAAGAGGTTCATGAGGACTATCATCAAAATAATCTGCATTGAGAAGCAGAGCAATAATGTGTTGAAAAGGGCAACTACATGTTTCTAAGAGACTAACATCTGATACTTCACACTACCATGGGGTAGCTCCCAGTATCCTTTGTTTTGGATGAAGAGTCGAAGATGCCATTCCGCACTACCCAGTGGTGGAAGGGGTCTCAGTCCCAAGCAATCACTCCCATTTGTGATGGCAAGAACAGAACAGGCAAGTGTTGCAACACAGGAGAGCCAAGTGCCCAGGCGTCTGTGTAGGGGATTGGTTGCTGATGAATGACTGACACCCATAGAGCAAATTCCGACTCCCATTCGAATTCCTACTGTGGCAGGTCATGAGGATCAAAGGAACCATGGTGTCAGCAATCTGAGGTCAAGAGACAGTCATCAGGAATGTTTCTTGTTTCAAATGGTTTCACAAAGCCCCTAGGAATCCACCAAGACCCAGTGAATCTACACTAATGGATTAGCCATATCACCAAAGCCCAAGCATCCAGAAGGAAGCGGTCGAAGTACCGGTCTTAACACCACAGGTCACCCAACTGGAAGCTGATGGAGGAAAGGCCGGACACTCGATAGAAGATGGCAACGGGAAGGGCCATCACTAGGCAGGTGGTGTATGGAAGCATTCTCTCCAGTGTAATCTACCAATGAACCCCACTTCATCCCAGAAACATCAGGAGTAATTGATGGATTTATAAGCTGCTACTGATTGTGACAGCCAATATCCTTTTGGCTCGCATGGGCAATGTTTACTCTATGCATCTCCCTGAGGTGCAAGATTAGAATTATGTGTTTGGGTATAATGTTCGTATTATTTTGTTTTCTTGTTTTGCTGTAGGTAAAGAAGGAATGTAATGTTACAGGCTAAGGAATGTTTGGTTAGCACCCCTGTCCTCAAAAGCATTGGTAGTGCTGGCACCAGCCAGCAAAACAGTGTGTGCCTACATTTGTGTCTGTGCTATGCCCGGCGTGCGTGTGTGTGGCATGGCCTTACCCAAACACCACACCCCCAGGGACATAACAACCGCCAGGTAGAAATGATGAGTATCTTGAAACTGGCTGTGTTCAAAAGAGGAAAGCCAGCCCGCTGAAGCGACATCACGAGGAGAATTAAACTTACACTGTGGACTTTGATCTGTTATTGACTGTTTTTATTTACACATGCACATCTGATGGCATTGATGGTGTGAGAGGGTCCCATTTGGGACAGGCACATTCTGCTCGTTTAAGTCAGAATTACCTTCAGAGAGTGTGCCATACTTCCAACAGCTGAGTGACTGGCCTGCATTCAAAGAGGAAGTTAGCTGAAAAAGTGCCAGTAACCCGATGACATTGTGTGCATAGCACGCATAGTGTGACTGTATTTTTCAATCTGCCTGACAGGCTGGAAAGCCAGTGGCTGGCTTTTTTGAGCAATTTTCAATTAAAGGCATGGTGCTGATATCCGCAACTCTACTCCACAACGTATTAAGGTGGTTAGTACACTGCATTAAAATATTAAACCACACAAAGTTTGTTGCAAAACAGTTTGCTGCAGTTTTATTTCATACATGAAATATGCCAACCTGGTGGGTTAACGTATGAGCGATCAGAGGGCAGGCAGCGATGAGTAACCTAAGCTCCCACCAGCCAGATGAGCCAACCGGTGTCATGGTCAACACAAACGTTTCTACCATTTTATCTGGGGATTTTCTCCCTTAAATACCGTGGATCACTAGTCCATGATTTTACTCACGCCTTTTTAGGGGCAGAGCATTGCAAGGCAGGCCACAAGTTGCTCAGGCTTACAACTGCCCTAAGGACTAGCTGGGTGCCGATGTTTTCATCCAGCCTCCTGACATAAAGGCTCCTGGGGTTTGGCATAGAGCACCCCTTCTATGCTCCTTGAGATGGTACCCCTATGTACCAATCAACCTCCAGATCGCTCTGTAACTCCACCAATGCCCTGGATGCTGAGTTGTTCAGTGGAATTCCCAGGTCTGGTTCCATACCATACACTGCATGGGAATATCCTGAACAACCCTAGCTCACAGTAACCTATATATCCGCAGATTTCACCCATAGTAGACTGCATGGCCTTGATTCACACGTAGCACCCCAGGAAGGTGAGCACAGCCCTCGAAGGTGAATTATTAAAATGAGAGGTGGGGTCTCACCCCTGCTGGTCTCTGCTGCTGCTTTGTGACCAAACTGCATGATACATGCAGGGTGACCCAGTCCGGGGGGGAGAGGAGTGCTTCAAAGGGCATTGCAAGGCAGGCCACAAGTTGCTCAGGCTTACAACTGCCCGAAGGACTAGCTGGGTGCCGATGTTTTCATCCAGCCTCCTGCCATAAAGACTCCTGGGGTTTGGCATAGAGCACCCCTTCTATGCTCCTTGAGATGGTACCCATATGTACCAATCAACCTCCAGATCGCCCTGTAACTCCACCAATGCCCTGGATGGGGCCATCGTCACTTCCAGGGCTCCCCACCAAGGCAGGCTCCTTAATTAAATGCAACCCGCAGTTACCGTTGCCACCTGCAAGACCAAATCCATATCAGCCTCTGACATGTGTAGCCCGTCCCTGTTGAAGTACCCCATGGTACTTGCATTAATTAGGCCCTACCATATGAAACAAGAGCATCTCTGCTCAGTGAACTTACACATGGTGATATATACCCATATGCTGAGTTGTTCAGTGGAATTCCCAGGTCTGGTTCCGTACCATACACTGCAAGGGTTTATCCTGAACAACCCTAGCTCACAGTAACCTATATATCCGCAGATTTCACCCATAGTAGACTGCATGGCCTTGATTCACACGTAGCACCCCAGGAAGGTGAGCACAGCCCTCGAAGGTGAATTATTAAAATGAGAGGTGGGGTCTCACCCCTGCTGGTCTCTGCTGCTGCTTTGTGACCAAACTGCATGATACATGCAGGGTGACCCAGTCCGGGGGGGAGAGGAGTGCTTCAAAGGGCATTGCAAGGCAGGCCACAAGTTGCTCAGGCTTACAACTGCCCGAAGGACTAGCTGGGTGCCGATGTTTTCATCCAGCCTCCTGCCATAAAGACTCCTGGGGTTTGGCATAGAGCACCCCTTCTATGCTCCTTGAGATGGTACCCCTATGTACCAATCAACCTCCAGATCGCCCTGTAACTCCACCAATGCCCTGGATGGGGCCATCGTCACTTCCAGGGCTCCCCACCAAGACAGGCTCCTTAATTAAATGCAACCCGCAGCTACCGTTGCCACCTGCAAGACCAAATCCATATCAGCCTCTGACATGTGTAGCCCGTCCCTGTTGAAGTACCCCATGGTACTTGCATTAATTAGGCCCTACCATATGAAACAAGAGCATCTCTGCTCAGTGAACTTACACATGGTGATATATACCCATATGCTGAGTTGTTCAGTGGAATTCCCAGGTCTGGTTCCGTACCATACACTGCAAGGGATTATCCTGAACAACCCTAGCTCACGGTAACCTATATATCCGCAGATTTCACCCATAGTAGACTGCATGGCCTTGATTCACACGTAGCACCCCAGGAAGGTGAGCACAGCCCTCGAAGGTGAATTATTAAAATGAGAGGTGGGGTCTCACCCCTGCTGGTCTCTGCTGCTGCTTTGTGACCAAACTGCATGATACATGCAGGGTGACCCAGTCCGGGGGGGAGAGGAGTGCTTCAAAGTGCCAAAAGTATATTTGCTAATAGGCTTTTGCTTAAGGTCACAATTTTCCCACAAAACAGTCCTTCCCTAACTAAAATTAGTAAGGTGAGGGGGAGTTGGCGAAAAGTGACAAAGTATATGTATCACCATTGTGCTCTGATACTAATTCTAAGGCACTGTTCCCCTATGCCTTTTTCTCCCTAGGCAGACATATGTTGCTCTCTGAACTGTTAGTCCCGGCTCCAGCTGGTACTGAGAGGCTGTGCTGGAGACAAAATATTAGATTGGCCCGGACATCGTTCACCATAAAGGTCTGGTTCGCGAGCAAGTTTTTAGTGGGTAACACAAAAGAATGTTTGTCTTCAGAAGGCGAATGAGCAATAAATAAAGATGGCTTTAAATGTAACACTTATCTTTTCACATTTAGTGTGCTTAAAAGGTAGAGGTCAAATGTCAAGTTGTGTCTTCTGACAAGTTGCTGCTTCTTCTATTAGCATTGGAAATGTACTTATTTCCTCTAACTGTAAAGTGAGAGGAGTTTTTAATGTGATCTGTGTGATAATCCTGCTGGGTTATATGGAGTGAAAGGAAAGGCTGCAGGATGGCATTATTTTGTAATATACACAAAATGTAAATACCTAGAAATGAACTGTACACATATTTCAGAAAATATCAGCAGTTCGGAAAGCAAAAATTAAGCAAATGTTTTGTAACTCTGAAGTGTGATAAAAGCAAACATATCATTAGGATCAAAACACATCAACACACTTTACTTTGTGATGCACAAATAATTATTCACTCAAATCCAATTGCCACACATTGTGATTTGTGTGCTATATAGTTTTATCAGAAAAACTATGTCTGTGCAAATTTACTGGCTATATTAATGGAAAATATGTTATCTGCAAATGACAGTGTGCTACCACTTGATACTTTAGTAATATGCTATTGACAGCATACTCCAAAATGGACCACCAGCTGCATACTACACCTTTACCATTCTCCTGCTGAATACATTTGCTACACTTGTTCTTTGTGTGAAGCTAGGATATTTCACAATCCCTGTTTCTTCAGTGATGTAACACTGATGTCAGTACCCCAACTCTGAATATTGTTCCAGTATCACTGGTGCAAAGTTGCTAAAATATGTCCCTAAGCCCAGTTTTAAAACAAATCCTTGAAAGTATTCCAAAGCAAGATTCCTTGCGAACTTCCATTATATGCTGCTGCATATTTTTCTTTTACTTCACAAAGCCATTTCAATAGAGTATGTGCTCATTATACGTGATCACACACAATGATCCAACTTGTACATGACTGACACATATATTGAGAACTATGGATGTGGCCTTACAGCCAAACCTGCCAACTTTGGAGCTGAGGAACCAGGTTTGTGTCCTGGTGTTTGCTCAACATCCTTTATTTCTGGTCATCTCACTTAATTACCACTGGGCCTTGATTGATATGAGGCCTCACCCCCAGAAGGGGTGTTACAAATTTGCTAAAAATCCCTTGTATCAAAACAAAGATTTCTCAAAAGCCTTGTAATTTTAGTAGACAGATGTCAGCACACCACTCTGCAAAGTGTTTCAGCTCCAAACTCCAGTGCAGTTCACCATCTGCCACTTGTATGAGTACATTGTTACACGAAAATAGGGTAAACCCATTTTACAGCTGGACCTGGGCCAATAATAGTATGTACAATAGATTTTACAACTGATCAATGTATTTCTCAAAAAGAACAAAACCTAGTAAGGCACCCACATGTATTAAATGAAACAATAACAATGTTTTCTTAGTCCTGAAGAGGTTTATAGTATGAATGTATCCATGATTCACAATATCAATGGTTGCTCCAAAGTATAAAAGTAAGTAAAGTGCTTCAGATAGTGCTTATGAAGGGATGGGAATGAGAAGATGAAAGAGAAAATAATTACAATATTTGCAGTAATGAGAAAGACATGTCTAACAATGTATCAAATGACTAACTAAACAACCACTTCTGGGCAAGGATAATGGGTACAGGTCAAGGTAGAAAGAAAGTCGGCATTTCGACCCTAAAACATGACAAAAGGCAATTGGTTCCTTAAAGCGGGGTCTTCCTCAGGACAACTAAGCAACCCAAATAGCAAGTCGTTATGAATACATATTGAATTCTCCACTTCCGGGCGTGGATAATGAGTACAGGTCAAGGTTGGACAGTACCCAAGTAATGCATCCACTTGCATTCATGTAGGTTCATGATGTCAGCAACACTACCACCCCGCAGGCCCAGTGTGACCTTTTCAAGGACAACCCATCTGATGCTATCTGTAGAGTGGTGAAGTGACTGGAAATGATCGACTAGGGGCACCCCTGGAACTCGGTATCGCATGTGACTACAATGTTGAAGAATGTGAATCTTAACTTTCTGACTAGTTTGATCAATGTATAGCAGACCACATGGGCAAACAATCCCATAAATTACATTTGTGCTATTGCAACTGTTGTGGTCATTAAGTGTGATGGGAAAGGTATTGTGTGTGAATTGCTTGGTCTCAATGGTAAGGTCACAGGCTTTGCAACTGTAACATTTAAAGGGACCCACAGTGGGAGGTAGGTAATTTATGGGATTGTTTCCCTATGTGGTCTGCTACACATTGGTCAAACTAGTCAGAAAGTTAAGACTCGCATTCTTCAACATTGTAGTAGGTTGCGACGCCAAGTTCCAGGGGAGCCCCTAGTCGAACATTTCCAGTCACTTCACCACTCTGCAGATAACGTCAAATGGGTTGTCCTTGAAAAGGTCACACTGGGCCCAGGTGGTAGTTTTGCTGACATCATGAACCTACGGGAATGCAAGAGCATGCATTACTGGATACTATCAAACATGGTCTGAACGAACAGAAGGCAAGTGCTAGACAGTTACTCCTACTTGCTACTGGCTGAATTATGTAATCTCCACACTCTATTCTACATGTCCATTGGTAATTACACCTACCTATGTCCCTTTAGCTCTGATGGGGTCAATTTATAAATGCTGGGTGTTGATATTACTTTGCTTGTCAGGTCCCCCTTTTTTGCCGAGTGATCTATTTCATTTGTGTTGGTTATGTCATCCTATCAATTCATCCTAGTCTGTACTGGATAATTTCCAATTTGTAGTGGTTCATTGCATCATTTATCTATGCACAGCGAATGATTGCATTTAAGTTTGTGATGTACTACGTTTTTAATGTTACATTGTAGACCCCAGTATGCTCTTTTGTCTGTGTTACCTCACATACTATGTTTAGATCATCTTGCATTTATATTTGTTATTGTTGTCTTATCCTTATCAATATTGCTTCTAAGCTTATCCTGTTTGCAATGTAATTTTTCAATTTCTTGTGGTGTTATCTTACAAATTATATATTTATTTGTCAGCATTGTAATTTTTGAATTTGACTGAGTTGATGTTTTTCCGTATAATAGTGATCACACTCTGCCCCCTGATGCCACGCTGTAATTCGGCAAGGCATTATACATTGAGGCCAACCTCTCTCCAACCGTGACATCCTGTTACCTGAACCGTGTCCAATCCTCACAGCCCGCAACAGGTTCGGTAGCTGAGGTGACGTAGACCACGGCGGACGTCGTGCACTGCAGCTAGCAGCTACTTCCCCAACGTGGAAGCAGGTGCGTGCACACCAGAGATGTGTATAATTTAACATACAATCACTGGGAACTCGCCAGACACGAGACGCACTTCAAGTTCTTTCCTTATTCCCAAGGTAAACGCTCTCTTTAGTTATGCGCAAATGCAGCATATGCTTTTTGGTTTTGTTTTGCTAAATAGCCTTCACCTTGTCCTTACTTCATGGAAATATACAGATATATACTGTGCTACGTTAGTCATGAGAAATCAGTTTTGGATTCTTTCCTGGGTGACTCATCCCCCTTGCCTTAGTGGCTCCTGAGACTTGAAATTTATGGCTATATCCCAGAAAAGCCTGCAACCAGTGAGTATTGGCTTTTCTAGTGCAGTTTGTTAATGCTAGCCAGTTTACTTAGAACTAATTTGCCTCCCTCTGCTTACTTTTCAACTTAACTTGTAATAGTCTCATACCAAACTCTGTATGCGCTGTGTGTGCCATTTTCTGCACCAGGAGCTTCCCAGCCCAATCTCCTAGTTCTTCACTGTCGGCTCGGCAGTTTTATTCTGAGGTGAGCCATGATGCCACGTAATTTTATCTATACACCCACCCTTCCACTTGATTTTGGATAATTAGTGTTGAGAACTTTACCTACTTTGTAGATTGCTACCTCCACTGTCCTGAGGAAGACCCCGCTTTAAGGAACCAATTGCCTTCTGTCATGTTTTGGGGTCGAAATGTCGACTTTCTTTCTACCTTGACCTGTACCCATTATCCATGCCCAGAAGTGGTTGTTTAGTTAGTGATTTGATACATTGTTAGACAGGTCTATCTCATTACTGCAAATATTGTAATTATTTTCTCTTTCACCTTAACATTCCCATCCCTTCATGAGCACTACCTGAAGCACTTTACTCACTTTTATACTTTGGAGCAACCACTGATATTGTGAATCATGGATACATTCATACTATAAACCTCTTCAGAACTAAGAAAACCTTGTTATTGTTTAATTTAATACATGTGGGTCCCATACTAGGTTTGGTTCTTTTTGAGAAATACATTGGTCAGTTGTATTACCTATTGTACATACTACTTTTATGGGCAGATCAAAATCTCGGCCTTAGTACAATAAAGATATATGGAGTGGTGTAGTCAAATTTGTGACATTTACAAACAATTGCTGTTAGGGAAGAAAGCAAAACATTTAAATAGTATCTTATGTTGGTAATTGACAACAACTTGAAACCCTGTCTACTATTACATTCAAAAGTCGGCCACAGCTCATGTCATGTCCGTCAAAGCCAGGTCAGTTGTGAAAACTTGTTGTTCTAAAGGTTGCTGTTCTAAAATGTTTGGGAAGCACTACGCTAAGATTATTCGGAGGCGTAGGGAAAACAGTACGCTATCAGTGACTGCAGGCGGTGCCAGAATCTACTAGAATCACCTTTGAGAAGGACAGATGGTGAATCCTGTTTTGCCAACCATGATGGGGATGGGACAGAAAATAAATAGGCCTGGGTATTGAAGTAAAAGTGGCCCCAATATAAATAAATAAAATAGCTAAAGGAACTAGCCCACATTTGCAAATTAGGGCAATTTTGAACGTGTAAAAACACGATGTAAAGATGTTATACAAGGTCTGCGAGACTGCATGTTGTATTAATATTAGGGAAAACAACTGTAAAAACCAGATCACCAGACCATATAACAGGCCCAGACACAGCCAAATACATATCCCACAAACAGAAATACAGACCAGACCTTTGGGCACTGCCTCATTGTCCTGTGGATACTGGCGAATGGTTGTTGCGCCAGAGAGGTTTTACTACGGCCGCAATGAGCATGGGATGAACTTGGGCGGGCGTGAGACTGGCTGAGGTAGAGCCTGATTGTGGTGATGGAGAAGCACTGGAAGACACCCCCAAGGAGTGCGATGAAGAGTAGAAACGTGATAGCTCTCCATCATTGAGTAAAAGCTAAGAAGCTGCTATGAAATGGGTTAACAAATGAGAAAGAAATGAATTTTTACCCCATCGGCACCGAGGAAGAAAGGGAAAAGAGAGGAGGTTTAGTGTGAATATTCTTCAGAAGTACATTTATAGAGCCAAGGGGTAGTGATGGCAGCCTTTAACAAAATTCTGTATACGTTGGATGCTGTAGAAAAGGCAAGGGCATGTCGGTTGAAAGCCGCCTGGAATTAGTAGAGACTATGATGGCAAATATGGAGGTGTCAGGGAAGGAGTTTGGATTCATGGCTTGACAGAGGATCAAGTTAGCCACTATGAATATGATTTAGTAGAGCGTGGCCACTTTAAAGGCAAAGTGAATAGTCCAATGTTGATGTTGAATGGTAGGATTTCAATCTTGGTGAACAAACAAGGCAGAACCCAAATACTCGTGCTAGGATTTTCTGCTGTTAATACGGACACATTGGTTACTATAACAAAGAAACTATCTTTAAAGGGTGTCTTCTGCCCATGATAAAAGCATACTGGTCAGAAGGCCCACCGTATTCCCTCTGTTGCTGTTGCCGGCACAGTCAAGCAAAATGAAAAGGCAATTATTATAGTGGTAAGAGATCCCAACTTCCATGAGCAGGTTTTGCACATGGCTGCATGCATGGGGAAGATGCTGGAGATGGTTACAGTTCAGGAAACAAATTAAAACCTTCCTACATTCCTAAAGAACTAAATCTGCAACTAGTCTTAACTAGGGGATGCCTTATATTGGGGCTGGTACATCATTCACTTTTATTTAGCTTTAGGATATTTCTTAGGAAGTGTCTGTTCATGCTTTAGAAATGGCACAATTAAGTAAAATCAAATTAAATGGATAGTAATCCCACCTCGCTCATCCTGGACCTGAGTTCATTAACACAGGGGAGATATTATTAAATGGCTATGAGAACAAATATTTGCAGCTTTCATCTGCTTTTTCATCTGCTTCCCTGCATGATCAAAAGTACTGAAGGAGGGGGGATCTTATGTTTCCATCCAGATAGAGGCAGCTCAGTCCTTTCTGGAATCACTGAAGAAAAACGTGACTGTAAAGGAAGACGTTTCCTGCACAGGTTGTAGATGGATGTAGTCGATCTCGCAGAGTGAAGGTTGTGCGTGCTAGATCTATAGTCTTATGTTGATGTTGTAGGTTATCTTATGAACTGGGGATTCCCAGCTATCCTGTCTCCTGCTTTCCCTTTCTTTATCCTTTCTACTTTTTACCTTCTCTTCCCTTTTCCCACTACCCCACTCTAACTTTCAAGCCTTTGCTCTTTCTTTGATGTTTAAGGGTGCACTGTACTTTCCTACAAACCGGAGCTTATATATTTTCAGCGGCTTTTTGCTTTGTGAAGTTATCAATAAAAGAATATTAAAACATAAAATTAGTAAGGTGAAGCTTCCATTGGATATTCATTAGTATTAAAATAGGCAATACTGGGCTCATTCCCAAATGCATTTTTGTGCACACAAAGTATTGCTCCTGTAGCACTCTTACATGTCTTTGTAAATTTGCCACAAAACATCTAAAATTGGGAATATTCAGGGGATATTCATGTACATTTGGTACAAATAGAGCAGACTGTGTCAGCTTTGAACTTTTAATAATAGGTAGTTGGATGTTTCTAAGCATGGGCGAATTTTGCGAATCTGGCGTTCGCGAATTTGCGTATTTGCGAACTCGCAATCCGCAAAATCTGCAAATTTGCGGATTTTTTGTTTTTATAGTGTTCGCAAGGGTTTCTGCCAGTTTGCGAGGATTTTGTACCAGCTCGCGATTGCGAACTTACTTGTCGGCACGCAACGGTCGCGACTATGTTGTTTCTATGTCTGGTTCATCATCACAGGTTCACAGCACCCTCTGTTTCAACACTGCCACCCTCTGTTTCACCCATGCCACCCTCTGGTACATCAATGCCACCCTCTGGTTCATCATCATCACTGTAGATTATAGGGGGGGGAAAGCAAGCACACCTGCCCTGCTTCAACCGACATGAATTAATTTGGGGTTGATTTATTAATGTGTCACTGTTTTAAAATTCCAGTCTGGCACCTGCTTCCTTATCTGTAATTTGCTTTCTGTTGCAGTGCAATTTTTTTTTCCAGGACCTTTGTGGCCTACTTGTAGCTATTCTATGATCCGGCTGTGAGGGTCAGAGCAGGGTCATACAATTGTTGCAACTAGCAACTGAACTCTGGAGGGGCCCCAGTCAGGAAGCACTACAGGGAATGGTTACTAATGATGAATTTGAACTTTTGCACCTGCTGAGTGCTTTCAGTTTAGCAAAACTCGTTTTTCTGCAGAACAGCAAATGTAATGCCCCAAACAAACTTACTTGTGAAAGTTGATTTCTAATCCAAAAGTGATCCAAAGAAAGTCAAAAGGCCTCAAATCCAAAAAAGGGCAGGCAAATGTCAACCTGAGGAGTTATTCTGATAAAAATCATCATTTTCAGAAGGTCTGTGCTGCTTGATAGTGGATTTCTTGTGCAGAATTGCAAATTTTGTAATTTCGCGAGTGCGAGATTGTTGCTGCCCGCCGCACCTACATGTTCGAAATTGCGAACTTACGCCGCACGCCGCAAAATTGTATCACCAAGAAAAAAAAATCCGCTGCGTGCGAATTTGCGGATTTTCGGTAAATTCGCGAGCGTTCGCGGATCGCGAATTTACCGAAAATCCGCAAAATCCGCGAGCGGAACGGATTTTCCGCCCATGCTTAGATGTTTCTAAGCGATTCACAAAGGCAGTAAGATTATGTAAAAAAAGTACTCCTGTTTTACTACTTTCCGTACTCATAAATGCTTTTGTGAACAGCAGCGGCTCGCACAGGTAAGAGCGGTGAGGTTGTAGGGTGCGGCGGGGTGAGGTGGATGGGGGTAGTGGAAGTCGGCAGACAACAGGTTAAGTAATATTAAATAAATAAAATAAAAAACACTTAACTTACGCTCCCCATATCCCTGAAGCGCAATACGGTGAGCCTAAGGTAAGTGGTTTTAGTTATTTATTTATTTAATATTACTTAACCCGTCGTCTGTCGACTTCCACTACCCCCACAACGCCCCGCCCCGCCCCACCCCACCTCACCACTCTTACCTGTGCCAGCCGCTACTGTTTGTGAATCGGCCTCATTGAGGTTAAGCTTAGTGACTGAATACAAACTGGTGCTTACCTGTCCAGAATATTGAGTTGCCAATCTTGTCAGGGCATCTATTGCATGATCTTTTTGTAACAATTCCAGTCCTGGGGCATCTGGATCGGGAACGTCACCCAGCCCATCTACTCCATGGAAATACGAAGCATGTATCCGGTCTCCAAGAATGGAAGTAGAAATTCCTCCAAACACAGGGATCTAAAAGATAATCAAGAAAGTGATATATTTACTTGAAACATTGACCTAAAATAGTGACCTTTACTGCCCTTAATGCCAAATAATGGGTTTTGAAAGCTCAAAGTGGAGACTTAATGGGACTTAGGCAGATGAGAAACAGTAACTGCTAAAGGTTGGAGGTTATTATCAAGCAAATGGCCAGTCATTTACTGCCAAATGCTTTAATGTATCAATACATCTATGTGTTGCTTCTCAAAACTAACACTTTATATCTTAAATTAAATTAGATTTATATATTTGTTTTTTTCTGGCAATTGACTTTATTAATACAAGCTAAAATATCATTAACATGTTCAGCAAATAATTTGACTTTCGATAAGCTAAGAAAAGTCCTAAAACTGCACAACCTCCTGGACCTGATGGACTTGCATGTCAGTTTTATATTTGATTGAAAACATGAATACCGGTTCTGATTTATGTTTTTTCCTCTGCCATGATGAATTTGAACTTTACTATGTCAATGAAGTTGTCTTACTTCACTCTTCTTTGCAAATTGGGTGAAGAACCGTTGGAGTGCAGCAGTTACAGATCTATCTTGCTAATTAACCCAGATGTAAAGATTTTACAGAGATTTGGGTTGAGTAATAATCAGTAAAGATTTATAAGGAAAAGAGGTGGAGTCAACAATATTAGAAATGAAGTAGATCTTTTCCATTTCCCCAGAGACAAATGAAAACACCACATGGGGTATTATTACAGAAAGTGCTCCGAGGCACAACAGGCATGTGCTCCCACTCTGTGCATGTCCCGTGGCACTTTAGCATCATAGAAGAGGCCACAGACACTTGTATGTCCCCTTCTGTAATACAGATAGTGCTGGGGCACATGTAGTGTCAGCGCTATCCCAAGAGGGAGTTCTCTCATTTGCATAGGGCGTGGCCCCATGCAAATTAGGGAATCTCCTTACCTCTGTGCCCACACCATATTATGGGTGTGATTTGTCAGTGTGCCTGCATGAGGACAGTCCTCTTGTGGATTAAAATGGGGTCCTATGGACCCAGAGGACAATAATTTGCAGGCAGGTGCAGTCACTTACTGTACCCGCCTGCAAGGGATCTGTAACCCCTCTTTAAAGTGCAGACTGTTGGCCGCCAACCCAGTGAAACACGGAGTGACTTTGAAGCAGCTGCTCCTTATTTCACTCGAATGCGCTGCCCCAGAGCAGCATGAGTTCGCAGCTTTCCTGGGGGAAGCGCATTCACTGTAATAGGGCGCACTTTCTGTGTTTGCATATGGTGCACCCATTGAAAGGTGTGCTGTGTGCAAACAGGAAAAGTTTGCCCTATGTGTAATAGGGTGCCTGGTGGTTAATTAGGAGCTAAAAAGGACTTTCAACATTCTTCACCAGTATTAACTCTGTCACAATGTACTGTGTGATTGTTTGTGTGATGATCCCCCGGATTTTTTGCTTTCACTCTACTATTTTTGCGGAACTTATTTTTGTTGGCATTAGGACTCTGTTCATTTTACCCCTGCTAACTAGTGGTAAAGTGCTTGTGCTCTCGCTTTTAAACATGGTAAAATTGGTATACATCTAATTGGAACATTTCATTTATTTATGGTTCTCTAGTGAATGGTTCTACATGTACTCAGGGCCAGTAAATTAAAAACTATTAGTGGGCTGCAGCACTCATTATGCCACCCACTAATGTACTACTGTAAAACATATCTCATGCCTGCCACTGCATTCTGTAGTCCAGTTTTAAACTGCTATTTTAGTGCAGCAAAACAAACGTTTTGCTAGATCTAAACCTGCCTTTTTAGGTCTCACCTAGGCTGAGCATGCGCTGTCTCTTCGAAACATGCTGTATCCAGAGTATATGCTTTAAGCTTCGCCCGTCTTTTTCGTTGGCTCCTTTGACTGGTGGTCGTAAATGCTTGTTTTTTGTTGGTTAATTGATTTAGTAGTCCCTCCTTTTGGACTGTTATAACCTCCCATGAGGACTGCCCTGTTACATGGGATCTTACTCTTTATGTTTTATTTACACTTTGTCGGAATTCTTTTATTAATGACTTTTTTGTATCTGCTGCTGCAGCCGCCACAACAATGCACTTTTCTGGGGTTTCACTGCCTTTTCACACCACACAGCAGCTAACATTTTAGTTACAAGTGCTTCAATTCATTCGTTCGCTAAGGAGCAGTGCTCTCCTGACTGGAATGCATTTTCATTTGTGTTGGCACTGACAAAAAAATGCGTTCAGATGATGGCATTTTTCTTTCATTCTTTTGTTTTATTTCCCTCGTTTGACTTTTGGATCAAAATGTGCTCAGATGTTGGACTTTCGGAATAAAACGGGCTCACATTGCTGCCTTATTATTTTTGAAATATATATGGCATTTTAATTATTATTATTTTTGCTTTTGGAGAAAAAAATAGACATAGCGCACCCATTTTTTTTTATAAGCTTTCAGACAAATACGCTCACAACTGTTGGTCTTTTTAATTTATTTGTAACATCTGTGCTCCAAAGGAGATGCACAATCTGGGATCCACACAACTTTCTGTAGGGACATCAGAAGCACGCTCTGAAAGAAGATGGTACCCTTGAAAAGGCTTACAAGGATGGGTCCGAGGCATTCAGAGCTCTGAAGGAAGTACTTATAGAAGCATGATTCTATGAATAACTTCCTGTACTTCTCCAGCTGCTTAACACAAGGTATCTTATGGAAAATGTACAGCCATTTAACTAAAAAATGACACCCAGCAAAAATCAATTACCAAACAAGGGGGCATATTATCAAGGCAGGCGAAATGGGATTATCACCAAGCGGCGATAATTTCATCGCCCTATTAGCAAGCTGTCGGTAACATCAGTTAGCGGCAGCTTTTAGTTGATAGCGAGCGGTTTGGCGCCCGCTTTGCATGTCAGCGATATTTATCGCTAATGACATGCAAAGTGGGCGTACCCAACCAGTTAGCGACTGAAAGCAGTCGCTAATGTCGCTATCACCTATTAGCAAGGCAGGCGTAGCGATAAAAAAATTTGTGCTAAGCACTAATATCTCTGAAAACTAACTCTTGCTCAGACCAGATCTTAGCCTGTATATCCAATGGAAGGTGGATATTCAGGCTAAGATATGTAACAACAACAAGAGAGTTAGGGCTCAAAGGACACTCCTATACCCCAAATGAAATACAATCAACAACAAAGGAGTGACTAGAAAAAAGAAACAAAGAAAATATTTTCAAGTGAAGTGAAATGTGAAAAATCACAATTGTTTATTATATATTACCCTCACTCACCCGACTATTGGGTGACATGCTTCATCATTGGGTATTTTCACCGGGCAGGTAAAAGACCTAGCCGGTGTGCTACGACACCTGCATCTGCAGTGGAGCTGGATTATATAAAAACAGTGAATGAAGTGAGAAAGTGATAAAAGTAAAAAGGTGCAAACGCTGATCCAAACCAAACTTTAATAAAGATCGGCGTGAGCATCTGGTTAAAAAGGGTGAGATGGATGATGTAGACCTTAAACTTGGGTCGTATCATCCAAATCACAGGGTCGACATGTTTCTGCTCTTAGGGCCAACTCGGCCGAGCTTTCATCAGGACCAAAGGACAAACACTGGGCGGTATGCACTCTCTAAGGTGCACCCTAACCTCAGTGTAGACGTTAAGTATTTCCAAACTCACGCTTCTTAGTACCGGTTTAAACCTGGGATTTCCAGGTCATGAGGATATGAAGCGGAGATGTATTTCACATCATGGGCCAAAGTGGTGGGGGTTTTCTTCACATCGGAGAAAACAGTGCTCCGATGACTCCCCGTATAGAAGCTAGCGTGATCTCAACCACTGCCCGGACCTGATGAAAGCTCGACCGAGTTGGCCCTAAGAGCAGAAACATGTCGACCCTGTGATGTGGATGATATTAAAGTTTGGTTTGGATCAGCGTTTGCACCTTTTTACTTTTATCACTTTATCACTTCATTCACTGTTTTTATATAATCCAGCTCCACTGCAGATGCAGGTGTCGTAGCACACCGGCTAGGTCTTTTACCTGCCCGGTGAAAATACCCAATGATGAAGCATGTCACCCAATAGTCGGGTGAGTGAGGGTAATATAATAAACAATTGTGATTTTTCACATTTCACTTCACTTGAAAATATTTTCTTTGTTTCTTTTTTCTAGTCACTCCTTTGTTGTTGATTGTATTCAGGCTAAGACCCTATTAGCGATAATGCCTGTGATATTCATATATTTTGCCGCTATCGCTGGATATTTTATCGCTTTGGAGATAAACGTTGCTAATAGCACGTTATCTCTGCGATGGCGTTAAAAAAAATGTTGCTAAGCTTCTTTAGCGATAAATATCGCTAGTTGTTGATAATATGCCCCATGGTTTATAAGGGGTTTTGAATCTCGCTAGAAAATTCATTTGGCATGGTTTTTTTCTTCTAAAATATTGGCAACATGTTTCCTTTTACTGGAGAGCCAAGATTTAGCTTCAAAGACTACACTCACTGTAAGGGAAATACCACCACCATTCGCGAATAAGATAAGCTCTGCACATTTGCTCCTGTGTCTGAAATGACTAAACAGTAGGGGGCAGTCTGACCACCACATGTAAAGTATTTTCGATTATAAATATGGAACCATTAACCAATTTATGAATGTAGGAAGCTAAATGAAAGCGGTATTTTAATACATTTGTATCTAGCACGTTTCAGTTTGCGATTGTGAATGTTACCATATCTTGTAACTTTCATGCTGGCCTGTTAAGTTAACCTGAGTCTGCTGTGTGTAATTAAGAAGAACAAGGAAAATGTACTTCAATTGTGAAAGACAACAATAGAAGAGAAATTGTTCCTAAATGGAAAATATAAACTCCGCTTCAAAATGCGGTTTTAATTGTCACTAGAAAAAACTCCACTTTGCGTGCAAATAAAATTGAAACGCGTTTGTAGATGGTTGGGTTTGTCTGACATTGAATAATCACTTTCAATGTTAGGCAAAACCATTATTTCAAAATTGCATACAAACGAGTTAACTTGAAAGTGCAACTGAAATATTTTGCATTCTAGTAATTGCAGTTCTGCTGGTAAGATTATGATGACTGCACGAACCAGAAGGCAATGTAACGAAATGACTAGGGTACTTCTGACTCTATTAGCCAAATATGCAGGTAAGTAAATATGTCGTTTTGCTTCATTTGGGTTTGGTCTTCTAAATACAGTGGCAGCCATGTTGTGTGTAAACATCACTCCTTCATGGAAACCTAATGTGTCTTTGATTTTTTTATCAGGGATTTAAAAGTGCAAAAAAATTAATTTGTTTGTTCATTTGAGACTAAAGGAATACTGAGTGGAGAGTTGAGTAGTACTATGATTTATTCTTACAAAATGTTCTTTAACTTGCCTTTCCTACTCTCTCTTTGGCCCTTTTATTTTGTTATTAAAGATGGAGGACTTTGTTGCCGACGCCCGCATCTCAGACACTTCTTCGTTGTAACTAGTGACATACAAGTTGTAGACTCCCAGTTGTCCAATCTAAGTGCTATGATGCTGCTCCGCTAACTGTGTTCAAATATTGTATTTTAGTGGCCCAATGCAGCAGCAATTCTATGCATATTTTAAAGATAAGTACTTATTTCATAAGATGTCATATATTTGTTAAATGGCTAAACACTTAAAAGGTCCAAAAACCAAGACTGATTGCATTGCAAATGCTTGTTAATACTTAGAAGTCACCCCTAAGTTAGGCTCTAAAGATTCATAGGGCAAGGTACATGATATTTAAAAAGTAGGACATGTGTACTTAAGTTTTACATCCTGACAATGAACAACTCCTAAAGTTGTTTTTTTCATTGTGGCAAGGCAGTCTCTCCCATAGACTAATACTTGGTTACCTTATTACATATAGTAAGTGGTACCTGTAGTTTGGGAACAGATAGAGAAACACTTATTTCACTCATTTGAATTGTAGTTTAATATCCTCTTCAATGGTAAAGTCAGATTTTAAGTAACTGTTCTTAAAATGCCACTTTTAGAAAGTCTGCATTTACCTGGCTATACTAAATGTCCCTTTCTGCTAGAGGCCAGTGCCACGTGATTTTGAATGGATCTCCTGAAGTGAGTTGTCATTCCTTCCAGACATTGGGACAAAAGGGGTCTGGGGGCAGGGGGATTGGATCTTCCTGACAGGATGGGTGGGGTGGAGTTGAATCCTGCCCTGCAACACATACAAAGGAACTTGACACCAGGTATGCCCTTTCCTTTGTTACCCTAGACAGTTTGGAGCCAAACCCAGTTGAAGGAGAAGGACTGACCAAAACTAGTTTGGGAGCAGACAAAGGATTGAACCCCCCCCCCACATATAAATGCTGGCACTAGGTATCAATGTGGCACCCTTGGACCCTCTCAGCAGAACACCCCTGGACCTGTGGAAGATTCAGAAGAAGTACTGCCCTGCTATCTATAGAGGAAGACTGTACCTGCTTGCCCAAAACCCAGGATCTCTAGAAGAGACTCTAAGGATCAGTTGGCTGACCTACTGTTTGAGCGACAGAGACATAAGATGTTTTCAAAGGCCTTCCCTGCAACTGCCCAGCTGACTTTCACCAACTGGACCTGCTGTAGCGCTGCTGCTGGCCTCTGCTGGACTAAGTCCTGAGCCCCAATGGGTGCTTCCCAGGCACTGGACCCTTGACTGGCATCAGGGTGTACTCCTCCTGTCACAAACTCAAACTTTGGGGCTCTTTGTGACTGAGCTTCTACCATTAGCAACATTCACTATCTCCCTGCAACACCAAGTTCAGACAATGACCTGCTCTTCACGTCACACTTAAACAGCCAGCATCTCCCGCCAACGCGAAGCTCTAACAATGAACTGGTCTTCCCACCGACAATTAACTCCTCGCAGCTCTTGCCAATGCGATGCTCTAGATGGGGCTTCTTGCCTGCACCTGAACTTTGAGAAGGTAAACTCCTTATCAGGACAATCCTGGTCCCCGTATCCAACCTCCGTTCCGTCGCGGTCGGACTGAACATGCGACTTTGACCGAGTCCAGTGCACTCAGATACCAGCGAATAACACTTTGTGTTTTCTAGTGCTATTTTTGCCTAAAAATGTAGAACTCATAACTCTGGTTCCACTTATTGGATTTATGTTGTTTTGGTGTCATCTTATTAACAAAATGTTACTTTCTGTTTCTACATTTTCTAGGGATTTTTATTGTTTTGGCTTTTCACTTTAATACTGTTTGAATGCTACATAAATACTTTACACATTGCTTCTAAGTGAAGCCGGACTGCTTTTGTTCCAAGCAACCAGAGGGTTACGCACAAGTTTAGTTAGTACCTTTTGTGGTTCCCTCTGACAAGGATTGTGTCTATTATTTGAGTGGAGCTTTCACTTCCTCTCAACTAATAAACCAATTTCTTTGCAGTGACTGTAGGAACGGGACCTTTTTGACATGGTCATCCCCACTTTTTGGACGGTATTTGATGTGATTTCGACTTGAAGAGCACTGAGTTCCTGCTAACCAGGTCCCCAGTGCTAGACCTCATTCCCAAAACTATGCTACTATTTTTCCCATTGTCGATACCTTTAGTACCCTCAGTAAGTCCCTAGAAAATGGTACCTCTGGTACCTAGGGCCTGAGGTACTAAAGAAGATCCATAAGGGCTGCAGCATGAACTGTGACACTCTAGGAGACCCCTCACCAAACACATACAAGATTGTAATTGCAGGTTGTGTGTTTTGGTGCAGACCCAAAAGTGAAAACATGACAGGGTGCTTTAGATTACAGGCAAGGACATAGCTGCCTGAGCAGATATGCCCCGGTGCTGGTCAGTTCCATTGCGACCAATACAAGTGATCAGGGAAGCTATTTTAAAACATGTGCCGGACGCTGGTGAAAACGAGTTCCCCAGCTACATGATGGATTCTCTAAAAAGAGGGATATTTGGTATCAAACATCTCGTAATAATAAACCTATACTAATGCCAGTGCCGGAGTTAGTGATCCATGTACCTCGTGGAACATCTTCATTGAGAAAGAAACTGCATCCATCAAGAGATACATCACTTGGGAGCCCCAGCAGACCATTGCCCACACCATATATTCAACTTCAGCAATCAACCAATCAGCAAAAACTCACCAAGGCCCTCATATCCTCTAACACCATGACCCACTTCCCACAGAAATGGAAACATGCCGACGTGAAGCTACTGGTGAAGAAGCCATCCACAGACCCAGGAGAACCTAAGAACGGCCGACACATCTCCCTACTCCCTTTCCCAGCCGAACTCATTGAGAAAGCCATCAACATCCAGCTCACCAGACATCTAGAGAACTACAACCCTCTGGAGCCCTCCCAATCCGGTTTCAGAGCAAACCACAGCACAGAGACTGCCATAGTCGCAGCCACGGCTGACATCAGAATGCTGCTAGACCACAGAGAAAGAGCAGTCCTCATCCTCCTCGAACTCTCAGCTGCTTTCAACACCATATCCCCCAACACACTGATCAACAGACTCCACCAGATTGGAATCCAAGGAGCAGCCCTCAAGAGGATTGCATCCTACCTCACATGAAGAAAGCAGAAGGTCATCCGCCTACTTTGCTCCTCGCTCCCTAACAACATCAGCTGCAGTGTACCTCAAGGCTCCCCTCAGCCCAGCTCTCTTCAACGTATACATGGTGTCCCTGGCCAACATCGGCAAGAGCCACAGACTCAATATCATCCCCTACGCTGACGACACCCACTTCTTCCTCTCTCTGATCAACAACCCAACAATCACCAAGGACAAGTTCCAAAGATGCATGAACAACATGGCCGCTTGATGAACAACTGCCTCAAACTCAACACTGATAAGACAGAAGTACTCTAAACAATAAACAAAGAAGGGGGTTCCCCGAGGATTGCTTAGTGATATGGCAGGAGATTGGGGGGAAGAAACCAATGAAAAGAAAAGGAGAGTACCCTGCCTCAGGATAAATAGGCCCTAATTAAAGGGTCCAAAGGATATACATGGAGGGGTGATTCACCTAGAGTTTGACACGAACCATCACAATTAAATGGTCAAATTGAATAGGCTATACAATTCATGATGAAAAATATATATTTTTATTATTTTTTGTTTTCTAATCACATAGATAAAAAAGATTTTTTCATTATTTCAGTATGTCGATAGTGCATATATACCATAAATAAAACAGACAATTTTCTACAGACAATAGACATAAGGGAAATTTGTCCCACCCAGTAAAGGCCAATGTTTTATAGACACCGTCTCATTCACACTCACTCCCCACTCTAACTAAACGAATATCATACATCATTCATTCTATCATTCAGTTTTTCTACTCCTTGCAAGTACAACACAACAATGGTTCCTGTGCTGAAAATGTCAAGATGTTATTCCAGATAGGTGGTTTTGACTATAGGTCCTGATGTAAAATGGACCGTAGCTGTGTTTCTGGAGACATACGCCGACGCGCGTTTCGGTGACAAGCCAAAGCGGCAGCACCTTCGTCAGGGCAAGGGGCAGTTTACTGGGGCGGACACAATAATAAAATTCTGGTTTTTACTTTCTTTGCTCAAAGGATTTCAGGTGTCAGACGACTTCTTCACACGTGGACGGTCGTAGAAACCGAGGGTGGTATAAAAAACCAGGCTTCAACCTATTTAGATTCGCATTTGGTCGGTACCCAACGTGTCGTTTTGATATCCTTCTCCTTTTCAGGGGATAGTATGGGGCCGCGTGCTAGTACATCGCACTTACGCCAGAAAGGTTTTTTTTAGAAGTCGTAAGGCTCCAAAAAAAAGGTCACGTCTCTCCTTTTCCAAGAACACCGGCTAAACAATTAATATATTTGTCTCTGGCATACCTTTAGACAACAGAGGTATTTTCATAACCCACACAGGGTTCCGATGGTATAGGACTTTGGTATTTTTCTAATGGCCCATTGCGCAGCAGTTTCGAAGGGGGATAAGATAGCCTCAATTCTATATTTGTCTGCAGCGGTACCTTCGTTTCACTGGTAGTTGTTCTTCGAGTGGTGTTCGAGTGGTGTTCGAGTGGTGTTCCGCCGACCTAACCTGCCGGCCGGCAGGTTAGGTCGGCGGAACACCACTCGAAGAACAACTACCAGTGAAACGAAGGTACCGCTGCAGACAAATATAGAATTGAGGCTATCTTATCCCCCTTCGAAACTGCTGCGCAATGGGCCATTAGAAAAATACCAAAGTCCTATACCATCGGAACCCTGTGTGGGTTATGAAAATACCTCTGTTGTCTAAAGGTATGCCAGAGACAAATATATTAATTGTTTAGCCGGTGTTCTTGGAAAAGGAGAGACGTGACCTTTTTTTTGGAGCCTTACGACTTCTAAAAAAAACCTTTCTGGCGTAAGTGCGATGTACTAGCACGCGGCCCCATACTATCCCCTGAAAAGGAGAAGGATATCAAAACGACACGTTGGGTACCGACCAAATGCGAATCTAAATAGGTTGAAGCCTGGTTTTTTATACCACCCTCGGTTTCTACGACCGTCCACGTGTGAAGAAGTCGTCTGACACCTGAAATCCTTTGAGCAAAGAAAGTAAAAACCAGAATTTTATTATTGTGTCCGCCCCAGTAAACTGCCCCTTGCCCTGACGAAGGTGCTGCCGCTTTGGCTTGTCACCGAAACGCGCGTCGGCGTATGTCTCCAGAAACACAGCTACGGTCCATTTTACATCAGGACCTATAGTCAAAACCACCTATCTGGAATAACATCTTGACATTTTCAGCACAGGAACCATCGTTGTGTTGTACTTGCAAGGAGTAGAAAAACTGAATGATAGAATGAATGATGTATGATATTCGTTTAGTTAGAGTGGGGAGTGAGTGTGAATGAGACGGTGTCTATAAAACATTGGCCTTTACTGGGTGGGACAAATTTCCCTTATGTCTATTGTCTGTAGAAAATTGTCTGTTTTATTTATGGTATATATGCACTATCGACATACTGAAATAATGAAAAAATCTTTTTTATCTATGTGATTAGAAAACAAAAAATAATAAAAATATATATTTTTCATCATGAATTGTATAGCCTATTCAATTTGACCATTTAATTGTGATGGTTCGTGTCAAACTCTAGGTGAATCACCCCTCCATGTATATCCTTTGGACCCTTTAATTAGGGCCTATTTATCCTGAGGCAGGGTACTCTCCTTTTCTTTTCATAAGACAGAAGTACTCATCTTCGGGAAAGGCAAGGATACCCTCTGGAACAACAAATTGTGGCCACCTGAGCAGGGCCCAACCCCCAAACACACCTGCAACCTTGGAATCATCCTTAAAAGCCAACTATCCATGAAAAATCAGGTTGGCGCCATCTCCTCTGCTTGCATTCTCACCCTCTGAATGCTCAGGAAGGTCTTCAGATGGCTCCAAACTAACACCAGGCGAACTGTCACACAAGCTCTCATCACCAGCAGTCTAGAGTACAGCAACTCCTTCTACGTAGGAATCACTGCCCAACTTACGAGGAAACTCCAGGCAATTCAGAACACATCAGCAAAAGTCAACTTCGACCTCCCTAGATGGATGCACATCACCCCTCATCTCTGGAAACTCCACTGGCTATCACTAGGGAAGAGTTGCCAGGTCAAGTTGCTCATCCATGCTTATAGGCACTGCACTATGGAGGCCTGGTGCATTTCAACAATCAAATCTGCCGGATGAACAGTGGAGGCCTCTCCTTCACCCACCTAGAAGCTAAGGCCTGGAACAACCTTCTCCTGCACCTGGGTGGGCTGCCCACACTGCTGCCACGACTCAGGAACCTTATTGGAGCAGCAGAGCTGCTTTTCTGCAGCCTGTAGGCACCCAGAGAGACCAGAGAGGAGTCCGGACTGCCAAAACCCGACACTGGAAAGCAACACTGCACCTGTGCCGTCTATCCCAAGCGGAAGTGGGCTAACGGTGCCAACATGGCCCCCAGGCATTCCAGAGACAAAGCCTACCCGGACTTGCCCACTGTGGACTTCCCTATACTGCCTGCAGCCTCTATTTGCAGGCTCCCAGCATCGCAAGCGCTCCCGGTGACGGAAATCTGGGGGCTGAAAACACTTTTACACCCTTTGCCCCTGGTCCATGGAGAAGAGGACCAAAGATGTCTCTACATCCCCAAGCCTTGTGAGACTTGAGCCCCTCTTGTAGTTCAGACGACTGGCTTCTCAGTCCAGGCCTGCAGCCTCTTTTTGACTGGACCGATCCCCATAGGTTAACATTGGGCACCCAAAACTGAAAAGCACCTCTGCACATTGCTGCCCCAGTGCTGCCCGAGGTGACCTGTTGGTGATGCCATAAGTCTCTGCGAAGGACCCAAATGCAGTACATGGTTTCCCACCCCATCGATAGCAATGGGCACCCGACACTGAAAAGCACCTCTGCACCAGGCCACCTCAGTGCCGCCCAAGGTGACCTGTAGATGTTGCCTTGGACCTTGCCCCATACTCACCTTAAGTCCAGGAGATTAGACTTGCACGTCATTGTACTGTACCTGAATGCTGTAGTTGCACAGCCTTCCTGTCAGAACCTATACGAGTTCTTTCAGAATTCAGAAGTTCTAATGCTTACTAAAATCCATACCATTAATACTAGGCCTCCTTAGATCCATGCCCTTTGAGACGGATGGGTTTTCTAAATTCCCGAGAACATGACCCTGGTATAGGCTTTCTAGACCTCTGAAAGTAAGGACTTTGTCCATGTGCCAGCCCAAGACAGAAAACTAGATGGACTGCAACAACCCCACAGCCCACTGAACACTATTTTAGTAGGGTGCGTTTGTAGGTTAAAATCAATCCTGTCAGATATCACAGGAAGAATTAGTGGAAAGGCACACTCAGGAACACTAGGTAACTGGGATATATTTCCAAGATGTATTTTTAAAATCAAAATGCTATAGTAGCGCATAAAAATTGGATAGTAACTATTATAAGGATCAACAAAATAGTGCCAACAAGATTTACTAATAGTGTCAGTATTGTAACATATTGGTAAAATCATAAGATTCTTTTATATTACATTTGTCAACCCCACGCTCATGTCTTTGGCTAACTAAACTATCAATAGCACCAAAGAAAGAGCTTAATTTCAAGTTTCAAAGAAGGTTTGTACCCGCACACTTCGTCTAAACAACCAAACCATAGTTAAAAGGCTGTTGATTATATCTTCTGCCGCTTTCGCCACTCCACCTTGGTCTCCAACTGAGGCATTGAGTCCTCTCTGTCAGATCTTATATGAGTTCAATGAGTAATTGGGTTGTTGGTTGAATAGTGGTTGATCCCTGTTCAAGCGACAGCCACAATCCCTGTCAGGGTGAACCACAAAAGTCACAAAATTACACTCTGCTTATTCTTGGTAGCTTGCCACAAGAATCAGTCAGGCTTAACTTAGAGGCAATGTGTATGTAGCACACAGTTACAAAAGTGAAAACAGAACACATGAAAAAGCCCACACTAATTTGGAAACATAAAGAAAATTTAAATAAATAATTTGACACTAAAATGACAAAAATCTAATCAATAGAATCGGAGTCATGAATTAAAAAATTATTTAGTGAAAAATAGCACCTAAAAGATCAAAGCATCAGCCACAGACATCTAGTTGCTTGAGAGCAGGCCAAAGTAAAAAAATATGGGCAACTGCAATGGAGCATGGGTCGGATACAAGGAGCAGATTGGGCCCAGTCGGTGTTACCTTCAGACACAGAAGAAATTGTGAAGAAAATGTTCTAAGAAGGTAATGTTCAGCAGGGTAAAGCTGCAGGCGGTAACCAAAGAGAGAGCGTCATCATCAGGGAGCCGCTGGATGATGTTGTGGTGAAGATCTCTACATTTGGACTTAGTCACTTTTTTGGAGGTTGAAAATCTTCAGTGGGATGAAGCTGGAGGCTGCAGCCAATAAGAGTTCCAGGCAGCTGGATACCCCTTCACCTAGGGACCGCTGTACAGGATTTGCTGCTACAGGGAAGAGCTTAGTGGAATCTACTGCCAAGTCAGGTTGACCAGCGTTGCACCTCGGGTGGATCGACGAGCAGGCCGGTCCCGTTCTGCCCTCTGTTCTCAAAGCAGTTTTTTCCAAAAATGGTTAAGTCACAAGTTTGAGATTTTGGCTATCTGGACACCTTTAGCACCACCACTGGAGGAGCACCACTTGGGGGGTTAGGACACACACAGGCTGGGTCCAGGTGTTGGTTCAAAATGCCTCAGTGACTCTGGACAAACTAACATTTGGAGTCACTCTAATAGACCTGCTTAAAGTGATGATGGGCTCAAGCAACAGGACAAGTCACTTTTTGAAGACCTATGTTCTAGAGGCTTATCTTTGAAGTGCTTCGAATTTCCTGACTACCCTGACCTGGCTTCAAGTTGCCTGTAGGAACAGTACACTGGGTGAAGGCAGAGCGCAGCCTATTTAGCTGCAGGTGGGGCTGATCTCAGCTCCGTCCCCACTCTACTGCCAGCAGGTGGCCCATTCAGGCACACCTAATGCCTATACTGTGTGACTTTCCGGGCAGTAATCACAAAGTCCAACTGCCAACTACACCCAGTCATGTTACCTAGGAATGGCTGCAGGCACCAAATGGCAAAGGGCAAGAAAATGCCACTTTCTAAAAGTGGAATTTTCGTAATTGTAATTTAAAAATCAACGTTATCATTAAAGTGGATTTTTAATTACAAGTTCATAGATACCAAACATGAAAAGCTTATCTGGGCCCAATCAAAATTTAGCACCTATTAAATGTAATAAGGCAAACCAAATATTATCCTGTGGGGGAGATAGGCCTCAAAGTAGTGAAAAACGAATGTAGGAGTTTTTCACTACAAGGACATGTTAATCGTAAAAGTACATGTCCAACCTGCCCCTGTTGCATGCAGGATCTGTTTGTGCAGGAAGGGGCATCTTCCTGCACATAAACAATTCTAAGAGGTGTTAATCTCTTCCTATGTGTGCTGCAGAATGACAAGGTTGAAGCCCAGATTTTGTGTTGGAGTTGTGTCACTTTTTTGGCACAACACTGATGCAAAATCTAATTTGTGAAATATTATAATGCGTTCAAATGTACTCATGAAATTACTGCTAAACATATGTGTGAAGTCTTAAGATCTGATGACACTTCTTGTGATGCCACTTCCTGTGTGTTCATGAGTTATGATGCCCTTTCCAGAGATGCCACGTGTGATGTCACAGGCTGTGATTGCATGTGCTGTGAAGTCACGTGCCATGATGTCACTAGCATAATGCCTAACTTGGTTAGTCCCCCCACTTTTTTTTAGGACTTGTGCCGTAGGGTAGGAGGAAACGACTGTTACTTGTCAGCAAGTAATATGGCCATTCACTCCAGATCCTGGGCCTGGAGTGAAGGAGATTTCCCGCACCAGCAGCATGCCTAAAGGGTAGGGCTGCACAATGACTCTCTTGGGCTGGACTCTTACTTGTATTTTACAACAGGAGCAAATAATATCGATGCCACAGTAACTGTTTAAGCTGTTCCTTTGTGAACAATGTTTCTGTAGCAAATTTCATTTTAGGGCATATGATACCGTGCTTTCTAAAAATAATAGTAGAAAACACGTTTATTTTATCAGCAATAATTATTGTTTTATTGTTCATATTTGTCTCTGTTCTCTTGGTGAGCATCATTTGTAGGCAGTCAATTCACATTTTTGAACAATTTCATGCAATCACAATCGTTGTTAAATGTATCTCTCTAACACCTGCATCAATGAACTGCATGAAAATAATGCTCAATATGTAAAAATAATTTCTGCTCTGACTTGTCTCAGTCTACTAATTGTAAAATGGCACTTACGTCAAGTCTTTTGCAGACTTTTAGGACCCTCAGCACATTCTTGCAGACATTGTCGAGGGGGGTGTTGCCACCTACGCAGGTAATGCCCAAGACCTTTACACTGGGAGTTGCCAGGGCCATCATGATAGCCTGTGCATCGTCCGTCCCGCAGTCCACGTCGATGAGGATCAGCTTCTGCTTAGGCGCCATTGACATTTCTTGACAGGATACAAAACAAAAGCATTTATACATTGTAGTGTTTTCATTGTTGGTGCAATTATGGCTCTGACAGCCAATGGTGATTATCTTGTCTTACTTCATCATCTTTGCAATAATTCAGGAGCCTACATTTTAAAATCTTTTACTTTGGTCTTTACTTGTGCAGCATTTCAGGATTCTATGGGGTTGCTTAGCATGGAGGGCAGCCCGGTAAATGGGACCGCCCGCAATGCATGCGACAGTCCCGCATTTGCAATTTGAATGCTCCAGCCACACTGGTGGGCGCATCCCGCATTTTTAACATTGCAGTGGGCAGTGCTGCCAGCAGCACCCATCGCAAGGTTAAAAATGCAAGTTGTGCATTTGAATGCACAACGTGACAGGCACAACTCAGTGCCTGCCGCGTTGTACATGCAAATGCAGGGGGGTACCATAGGTACCCCCCATGTGCACCCCCCATCCCCCAAATACCTGGGGCCTGCTACGGGCCCCCAATGTCAAGGACCACATACCTTGCCGCCACGGAAAGGCAAATCCCTTCATGTATCCTAATATGGATGGAGGTGTCTACCAGACACCGCCACCATATTAAAACCTTTTCCACCCTGTCCACTCATCGACCGGGGGGAAAACCGGCGGACGGTCTGTACGCCCGCCGGGGTTCCCCCTCCATAGGAATATAGAGGGGGAATTGGGTGGCGGACGGTGGATTATGGTGAACGGATGTGCCCGTCATTGTAATCGACCCCTATATTTTCATTAATACAACCACTTTAAACTATCATTTTGGATCAGTAAGCAATTTCAAGCTCAGAGTTTATAAAAATTGATTTTCAAGCAAATCTATGATTTGGTATAATATCCAGAATTATTTAAATGGTATTAAACATGCTACGAAATACAATGAAAAGCAGTGTTTTCAAGCTAAATGGCAACGAAAAAAGTTGCTCAATGTTCCAGCTTAAGTAAATTCCAAAGTATAACAATATGATCTTTGGGGCATATAACATAACTTCTTAAAATTTGCCACTGTGTGCGTCATAGCGTTTCACCCTCAGCTCCTTCATCACAGGCACTCCATGGAGATCTAATCATTGGGGGCCATTAAGGTGTCTAAGAAGAAGGTCTCCATTGTTGTGTGGCGCGCACCACATATGCCGAGTGATAGAACAGCTCTACCCTTGATAACAACGAAAAAATCTGCCTCATGATTGACAGTTATCTTCAACCACTGGCTGAATGCCTGATAAATGTTGGCTGGTCAACTTCAGAACATGAATGACAGACACAGTAGCCAATGACTGTGGAAACTGGCCTCTTGCTTTTCTCTATATCAATGGTATTGGCTCTGTGAGACAGCTAAAGATATTTCTAACCCAACCTAAAAAAATAACCTTTGTTATGATTTTCGAGTGAAATAGTGTTCAAGGCCAGGAATATTAGTGGGAAAACATAGGGCCATTAAAGATTGTTCCCAGCAGTCATTAATTGTCTCGGGAGTTGTAGAAAAGGCCTGGCCATAAACAAACACTTAAGGCCTGATTTATATATTGGTATTAAGCATATTCTATAGCAATGGCAAGGGAGTATGCTTACTGCCAATATTATGGTCAGCCCCTCAAATTTAGATGCAGGGGTATTTTTGGAGTAAGCATGGTGGAGACTACTCCATTCCCATGAGAGCAAACAGAGGTTGGCGCTGACTCATGTGTAAGAACTCCTGGACTGTGAAAAATAATGAAAAACCTCTTGTGCACAATCAGTGAGGCATGCGTGGCACAGCCTTTGATTTGTACAGAAGTCTTCATGGTGTATCCACTCCCTCCACACACTCAAGCCCCATTATATGGTCAACCCCCATCTACACATAGCTTTCATTCTATATCTTACCCATTGTGGGTGTCCGGCCTCTTATGCAAAATCAACGAGACAATGGTGGCCAAGATCCTACAAAGAGGTTCTTTTGCTTTGTACAGAAATTGTCACAGGAAACCCCTTACCTCAAGACATTCCACAACCATTATGGGGCCAATCTGCTGCTACACACAGCCTTCACTCTGTACCGGAACATTTGCGGGTGACCTATTGTGAAAAATCAATGAGGCGAGAGTGGACAAGTTCCAACAGCACACAGCTTTTGAGTTGTACCGAATTCTTATTGGAGAGCCCACACTCCTTTCAGACACTGAAGTGCCATTAGATGGCCAAGCCCTTACTGCACCCAGTCATTACTCTTTACCAAGCTCTTTTTAGATAGACGACCTCTCATGCGCAATCAATGAAAAGGGAGCTGCCAAACCACTACAACACACAGCCTCCAGACACAGGAGCACCATTGGAAGGCCAATCCACTACTACGCACAACCTTTGCTTTGTACTGGACTGTTTGTGGGTAAGTGACCTCTTGTGTGCGATCAATCAGACATGAGTTCTGAAACGCCACAGCGCACAGGTTTTGCTTTGTATACCAGTCTTTATGGAGAACTCACTCACTCCAAACGTTCAAGCCCACTTTGGTGTCCTAGACCCTACTGCGCCCTGCCTTTGTTCTGGATTCTTTTCAGGTAGGAAACCTCTTGGACGCAATCAGTGATATGTGGGTGGCTATGTTCCTACAATGCACAGCTTTGCTTTGTACAGAAGTCTTCAAAAACAGTCAGAGGTCCTCACCGTTAGCCCACTCCCTTCAGACACTTAACCATCATTAGGTGCTAAGCCCCTACTATGCACAGCATTCAATACTGTATAAAACCTTTTGCGGGTAGGCGATATCTTATGCACAATTAATGATACATAGGAGGCCAAGCACCCCTTTGTTTTGTACAGATGTCTTCACAGAGAGCCCACTCCTTTCTGATACCCAAGCCCCGTTAGATGTCTCAGCCCTTACTACACACAGCCTTTGCTCTGTGGACAAGTTGTTATGAAAAGTCTACTACCTCAAGACATTTAAGGGATCAAGCCCCTACCACAAATCGCCTTTGCCCCGTGCAAAAGTCTCTTCATTGACAGGGTATTCTTTCCAGACACCGAGCAACTTAAGGTGGGAAGCTTATACTACGCACAGCCTGCATCCTGCGCACAACTGTTCACAGAGAGCCCACTCCCTTCAGACAGCCAGTGCCCCTAAGGTGAATGTGCCCTCCCTTTGCACATCCTCTCCTATGTGGTGAAATTGTAATGGAAAGCCAACTTCCTCCATGCTGTCAAAACTACTTATGTGGTAAAGTCCTTACTATGCACATCTTTTTCCTTCTGCACAACTCTTCATGGAGAGCCCACTCCCTCCAGGCACCAAAGCCCCTTTATATGGCTAAGCCCCCACTACACACTGGCTTTACCCTGTGCACCAGTTTTTACTGAGAGACCACTTCCTCCAGACACCCAATCGCCAGTAGGTCGCCAAGCCCCTACTATGTACACTGTTTTCTCTGTACTGATCCATTCATGGCTAGCGGGTCTCTTGTAGGAAATCAATCAAACATAGGTTGCAAGCCCTTTCTGCAGATTATCTTTACTCTGCATATAATCCCTTATGAACAGCCAGTCTCTAAAAACACTGAGGCTCACTAAAGGTCACTGAAGTTTTCTTAGGTGTAAAACCCTAACTGTGCATTTCCCTATCCTTTCTCACATGTCCTTTTGAGGGGAATTTTGGGTGGAATTCTTTTTTTCTCCAAATGTTAGATTGATCCTGCAATATCAATTTAATACCTATACAAATTGTTTATTTACTCAGTACAGTACTGTGGGAATACCCCAGTGCTAAAATAAATGTTACAAATTTGTGTAATTGGGAATTAGAGTGGATCTGAGAAGACAGAGGGCAGCAAAGAAAGTTGCTGCTTTGAGTTTAATAAACTGGAGCAAGGATAGTTGTCCAATATGTAAAAAGAAGAGGCACAGTTAATATCCCTGCCTGCGCTGGTACACTTCCTGCAAGCATGCGCAATGCAGGTAGTATGTGCCCTAGTGCAAGGTGCCAATGTTGTGGTTAAGGTAAAGTCCCTTTATGCACAAAACTTCCTTTAAGGCTATTTCCTCTATATATGTGATCTGCAGAATGCAGTACATATGCAAAGAGGAAAAAAAAAAGAAAACATTTTTTATCCTAGTTATGACAGCCTCAGGTTGACATAAGATTTTGGTGAAAATCCTAGTCTATAAATTTCTGTGGATATGGATTTTCATAAAAATCTATGGGTGGATGCACACAGGGCCGGACTGGCCATAGCTGAGACCAGGCGTTTCTCCGGTGGGCCGCCAGGGTGTGGGCCGGTTTTGGGCCCCTGGGGGCCATTGTTGTTACCGGGGTCGGCAATTTCAGCCCCCTGTAACAAAATCGGCCGATACCGGTCCCAGCAAACAGCTTGGTTGCACCCCACTCACCCCAGGGGGGGGCGGCCGAGCAGTTTGCCAGGGCCGGTTTTGGTTCCCAGTCCGACCTTGGATGCACAGGAATAGCCATACAGCACCCAATAGTGCCCTCATGATGCAGAGTAGTGCAAGGCTGCACATCGCACTGCATTGCATTGCTTTTGGTTACAAAGCAACACAAATCATGATTTGTGTTGGTTTATATATCCCCAACCTGAATTTTGTGTCTGGTCTAAGTTAAAAAAAAAGTCAATATAAAAACAGAGACAAAACCTATTTTCTTTATCAATGCTTGTATAATTATGTAAAGACTACTATAGCAGAATAATAGGATACAGTAATATAGAGAGATACATATGATAAAAAGCATTACGTTCTTCTATTTTTAAACCAAAGAAGAGGGTTCTGAAAAATAAAAAATATATATTTTTAACTTTTAATATTGTTTCGGTATTTTTTAACATTTTATGGAGTACAGCTGAAAAGATTAAAACAGGACATCTGAACTTGGAGAATAAACATAAAAAAACTATGGATCTAATTTTGATGTCAGTGGGACCACCACCAACAGGCCGTCGGTGGTGCTCCCAAAGACATCCAGGCCATCAGTCCAACTGCTGCATTATGATAAGGACAGTTGGACTGCAACGGGTTGGGGACAGACCGCCACCTCCAACAGGCTCAAGGTGCCCATCGGGCCTGTGGTCGGACAGTAATCCTACAACGGAGGCCGTGTCTGAGCTGGCAACGCCATAGGGATTAGGATATCCATTTACCAAAGCTTTTTCATGGCGGTCCCACCGCCATGAAAAGGTTGTCGGTAAGGAACTTTGGTGCCCCAAGCCCTGCTAAGTGGCCAGGGGGGCACATGTGGTTCCCCTCCACATATCAAAAACATGACTTTTTCTACTGCTGCTTGTGCTACAGCCCTTTTCCAGGACGCAGCACAAGCTCAGTAGAAAAAAGCAGATTCCAACAACCTACACAGTGATCTTATCAAAATATGGCGGGTGGGACTGCTGACTACTTGCGGGGCGGTGTCAATCCAGCTGGGGTTGTTGCTAAGGTGAGGTCATCAGAGCAGAGGTTTAATTTGGGTGCGTGGAAGGAGATTATTTTGTTGAGGTATTTGGGTCCGATGTTGAGGAGGGATTTGTAGGCGTGGGTGAGTAGCTTGAAGGTTAATCTCTTTCTGACAGCGAGCCAGTGAACGTCTTGCAGGTGTTGGGTCATGTGCTACTGTCGAGGGGTGCCAAGGACGAGACTGGCACCTGTGTTTTGGATGGTCTGGAGTTTCTTTTGCAGGGATTTGTTGATTCCTGCATAGAGGGCGTTTCCGTAGTCCAGCCTGCTGGTGATGAGGGTGTGGGTGACGGTCTTTCTGGCTTCGGGTGGGATCTACTTGAAGGTCTTGCGGAGGATGCGGAGGGAATTGAAACAAGTGGAGGTGACAGCGTTATTCTGATGGGTCATGGTGAAGGAGGAGTCTAGAATGATGCTGAGGTTTCGGGCGTGGTTCGTCAGTTTGGGTGGCTTTCTGAGGGTGGAGGGCCACCAGGAGCTATCCCACGCTGAGGAGGAGGATCCAAGGACGAGGACCTCTGTCTTCCCTGGGTTTGGTTTTAGGCAGCTGTCGCTCTTCCAGGCCACGATGTTCTACATTCCTTCTTGGAAGCTGAGTCTGGTGTCTTTGGGGTTCTTCATGAGAGAGAGGATGAGCTGGGTGTCGTCGGCGTAGGATACTATGTCGAGCCCATGCTGTCTGACGATGGCGGCGAGGGGTGAAATGTGTATTTTGAAGAGCGGGGCACTGAGCAAAGATAACACTAATACTCCCTTGCACCCTTGCATTCATTCCTAAACATTCTCACTTGCATGCATTCACTCTTGATTCACTCTTAATCTCACTCATAATCACTCATAATTAATGACACTCAGGTCCAGTTTTACTTAACCTTTGCAACGTGTTTATGTCAATTTTGTGTTATTGTGGGATTATCCAAAGCAAAGAAACACAGAATTGCGCTCTTCACTGCTTTGTGTTATTTTGTGTTAAGTGGGTGTTCTATGGGTAGCACATGGGTGTGCTCATGCAACCGGCCAATGGGTTTTGATGCAAATCTCTATCTACAAACATCGGCAGAGAGACATTTTTGGCAAATTCTTATGACTCCTTGAGGCACGCATAATGTGGAGAAATGTTTTAATTTCTCTCAGCTTCCCAACCTTTCACGTGTGCTGCATTGTGCAGCACGCATTTAAAGTGGGAAAAGCCTTAAAACTGTTTTGGTACTGGAAGAAAATCCTTCCAGTACAAAACCAATGCCTTAGAGCAAGCACACACCCTTGCACTATCCTGCAAGGATTTGTGTGTTGGAGCATAGCTGCCAAAAGTGCACCAGCATGCAGGGAAGGAAACAATGCACAATAGGCGAATACATATGGTGCATTTTTCTCTTTTCTGTTGGCGCAAAGCAGCACATCATGTTTGGTACAATGTTGCCTTGTGTCAAAGATTAGTAAATCTGTGCCTCTGTTTCATCATCTCATTCACTACTTGTCACTGACTCACACTCACTTTCTCTCACACACACATGCTTACACATACACGCTCTCTCTCACATAAACACACTCTCACCTGCAAGCATGGGCAAAAACATACATATAATAACATGTGAACTTGCCACAGCTGCAACCAAAAGTCCCATTCCAGCTAAATGTGCTCCTTTTCATTTACACTAATAGTGAATAATAAAATATTATTCATAGTAGTATAAGGGAAAACTGGCTAAAAGTAAGGAATGCGGAGATCCCCTGAGTTCTTGGCACTGATTCGCAAAGACAGTGCCAGGGGTCGTAGGGGCAAGATAGGGGTCCCAACTGCGACCCCTGGTAACCCCCTAAATGACGGCCATGAGTGCCATGTGAGTATTTTTTCAAAGTACTCTTTGAAAGCTGACGGTCATAGATGGTGTTTTACAGAACACGTTCTTGTCCTGGGGGGTAATGAAGAACTGCCACACCGGGGATTTGTTTCTGGCCCTAGAAGTCTCCTGCTTCTCCCCCTCCATCTCTTTATCTCTTTCATCACCAGAAGCCATAATCAAAGATGTGCAACTACCAAACATTTTAAAAATCCAAATATATTAGGTGGGTGTAGCACAACATATGATCACATGGAAATGCAAATCCCATGTGAAAGTGCAAGGGTGGGAACATCCTGTAAATGGAGCAAGACAGTTATTTCAACCAATCAGATATCTTTCCTCCTATCATAGGGCTGGAGCTACCATATAAACGTACCACAGTTCTGCAACATCAAAAAACAGAGCAATTTCATAAAAGGAGTCAAGGTATCCTTGTTAATTGCCCCAATTAGAAAAGCTCTAGGCTCAGAGTTAAATGAAAATCACTCTTTCATACCAAAAACATATCTTTTTTTATTTTGGGGGGGTCCCGCTGGAGTACAACGGGACCCAGAACAGGAAGTCAAACCATCACGGAACTCACAAAGTACTCTCCATTTGGTTCTATACCGATCGAGCATGTGTACTGCAGGACCTTTGTAAGTGAAAACAAAACAAATAACAAACATTAAATTGAAAAATAAAATCCTACTACTGAAAATTTGCTTCAGAAACTTAATATGAGATTTAAATCATGATTACATTCGCTAATAAGATTTTACTTTATCTATTTAAAAAAAAAACTAGAAAGTCACTGAAACAAACCAAAGGTTAAAGTGACTTTATACTTAGTTATGGCAACAAGATCTTACTAAGTGTAGACAAAAAAGAACAGCATCTTAAATTCACTGAGAAAAACAAAGATTAAAGTAGCGTTATAGTTACGTAAGAAAAAAAAAACTTTACTTATGTTACAAAAAACCTGAAAGTCTCTAAAAAATACAAAGGTTGAATAAATTCTATACTTAGGTGACAATGTCAGTCATAACGCAATATTTAAAACCTCAGGAATTCACCGGTTACAGTTCAGCAAGCTAACTATAACTGGCACCCCACCATTCACTGCTTATGGCATCCCATATAACATCACTAATGAAATTAACAATTACATCATTGATCACATCACTGATCGCATATCAAATTACATCATTGATCACATCACTGACGACATCTCTGATAATTCTATCCAACCTATTACAGTTCAAATTACTCTCTAAACCAATACAGTATTTCGCATAGGAGAATAAGTACTGAATGGTGTTGAATCATATAAAACATAAATTACCCTTCGGACACCCAAGGACCCTTAGGTGAACCAAGCTTCTCTTACAGCTTTGGTCCTGTACCAAACAATTTATGATAACCGACCTCATATGGACAATCACCCACACAGTACAAGACCCTGTCGCGAACAGACTTTGTCCCGTACAAAACCCCTTCATGTAGATTCCACTTACTTCAGGCACCAATAGGTGGCCAAGCTGCTACTATGCACAGCCGTTGCTCTGTACAGAACCCTTTAAGAAGAGCCAATCTGTCATGGGAAATTAACCAGATATGGGTGGGAAGGTACCTAATGTGAAGGGTCATCACCCTGTGCACAACCCCTCCACAGAGAGCCTACTCCCTGTAGAAACCTAAGACCCACTAGGTGTTGAACCACCTACTACGCACAGCCTTCACACTATACCAACAACTTTGCATATAGCCAACTACTTGCAATTTTGTGCGTTCCATATTTTCTTCGTAACTGTGGATCTTCCGTCTTCACCATTATATTTGCAGGTTTCACAAAAAAAGCTGCTTTTAATTCAAATGGTTGAAAATGATACTGCCAGTAAATGTGCAACTTGATTTCCTTTGTTGCCGCTTATTCTAGATAACCTTGCTGCATAATTTACATAACTTTGCCACATACTCCTAGTAACCCTCACAGTCGTAAAGCTCTGCAGACCGGTTTTCGCGCTGGCGTTAAGATGCAGATACACATATTTCACATGGAACCATAAAATATTTCAGATATTTACAGTTCCATGTGTAATATGAGTTTTTATACCAATTAATTTTGTGCGATATAAACAAAACTCAGATGCTGAATCCGAAACCAGTAGAATCTATTTGCAAGAGGCCACAACAATGTTCCACCAGCTTTATGGTGAAATCTGAACCATATAAACCGACCAACGCTTTCTCTATCAAATATTTTAGCACACCATCAATTTTAAATGAGTCTTGTTTATTATTTCTGAAGACATAAAAATAAACATGTACTTAATAAAAAGAGTGTCATCTTTTGAGCTAATCACCACTCTTCTTGCAATCATCAGCACCCTCATAAGAAGCCAAAGCCCTTTCATTTTCAGAGGGATCATTCTTTGGCTCAGCAAACCCCTCACCCTAGACCTCATTAGAATCAACATTCAATCTCCAAGACCTTGTTAGTGTCAACTGACTTCAACAGCATCAACCTTTAAAACTATGGCAATACCCAGTGAACTCGATAGAGTGACCCTCAACAACTTGTGATGTCACCTTCCTTGGAGGTCCACGGCATTCAGAGATGAGCCAGTCATGCAAGTAGCACGAGTGAATAAAATGGCATACGTCATGGGGCCCGATGTCACACACAGTGACGACAGTTATCAACAACTGAAAACGACGATTTTACAAGAAAGACACATTCATATTAATGCACAATTGAGAAAGCTAAAGGCAATGTGTACTCTTCCATCGCTAAAGGTACTGTATGTTCATGTTCTTTAAATATGTTGGTAAGTTATAAAGTAACCGTCACTGGATGTTCCGCTTTATCGCAGAATTTCCTGTATCAACTCTAACCTTGAACCTCTCGTGCACGTGAAAAAACATAAAACATTAACAACCGCTACCAGTCATAAAGGACAAATGCAGTGTAAGTGCCCCTGCATCGAAAGTATCAATATAATATCATGTGGTTGTAGCAACTTGGACTTGTGCTGGATGTAAGAACAGCGACATACCAAGACCTCCACCTCCAAAACGTACAGCCTGTCTGAAGAGCACAAAAATAACATACACTAAAAGTAACACATACTTTCGTCAGATTCCCACAACATCGACCTCAGCTTCTCTTTTTTGTGCCGCTATCCTTTTACATTAAACCTCAAACTAACTCAGAGTTTCAAATGCAATATTTGAACATGAACGTGCTAATTAAGTTAAAAAAAATGTATACCTGAAGCGATCTGTTAGGGAACAGGTAGCGCCGGGGAGAGTGTGCAAGTGCGGGCGGCGGGCTGCAAACAGGAAACAATCAGCTGTGCGAGGTGGACAATCATTAACAGTTTACAGCAGCGAGGTCGCGAGGCCAGAGTAGAAACCAGAGCCGCATTTGCTCGCGCCCTGGGCGTGGGCGGGGAGAAATTTGTCGCCCTTGGTGATGGTAGTGAATTAAATGAGGTAGCAGGGATGTGCAGGGACTGGCCCATGAGCAAAAACATCCCCCTGCTCACCTAAAGCACTGATAGCGGAGCTGCATTAGGCAGATGATGGTTTTGTTGATGCGTGCCAGAAGAGGTCCGAGGGTGAACGGAGGGCAAGGAAGTGGGATAAAAGGGCGTTAAAACCATCGCCTGCCATATGATAATGAAGGACTAAAATTACTTTAAACTGGCAAATCAGACAGAAATTCTTCTTGAAGTACGGACAGGGGAAGGCATCTTCCAGCCCATATTTGCCAGTGGACCTATAGGACCGTCTTGTCTACCTCGTGATTGCTATGCATCTTGGTAATCTATCTTTTACCCTCCTTGTTTGATTCCCTGGCTAGGTATTCACCCTTGAAGCCTCAGTTTCAACTGCCTCTTGTATGTATGCCTGGCCGGATTCTTCCAGAGGCGGCCGCTCCCCCACGCAGCTCCCCACCCGTCTGCAGTGGTATCGTAGCGCCTGGCATTCATAGTGATTTCTGCCTGGCATTGCTCATAATTAGAATCTGTGCTGCATTTATTGCTTGCTTTCTCCTCACATCGCTCGCACTTTTAAAGTAGGCTGCCATTAATTAGCCGCGCTGCAGAATCGAGTTGATTGAAGTAATTTCACTTGAACAGCTTGTTGCTGTCTGTTGCTGCCGGATTCTAGAAATTGACATAGGTGAAGCGCGCAGTCAGCGAGTCGGCATTGTGCCTTGATTTATTTATTTATCTGTTTGTGAATGCATGCTTGCATAGCGTAGTACTGCTCAATCCAACTTGGTTATTTTGCTAGCAGCCATTTTCATGTTTGTTGTGGTGCCTCCTTGCTCGGACCTACACCCCGCCCTCGGCCTCCCAGCTGTCCCCCCCTCGCCCCTCCCCCCTCCACTATCCATTTAAGACAGATGTCCCAACGCGCAGCGTCCACGCGCTGCGTCCACGCCGAAGGTGCGCCAAAGGTAAGCCCGTCTACGCCCGTCCGCGCCTGGACCGCGCCCAGCGCCTGTCCCCCTGGCCCCCGCCGCTCCCAACCCTCTAGAATCACATATGCTGCCGCTACTCTCCTCGCCCTCAATCCCGGACGTACACCACTTTGCTGCAAAGCTACTCCAGGACGTACCCACGGCCCTTTCGCCTGCCTCTCCTGCAAGTTTATCTGCTTCAGGACCCTTACCAATTCCACGTCCTCCAAACACAACTCCGATTCAAACCGCCTAAAGTGCATCCTACTCAACACCCGCTCGGTCCACAGACACGCAACAGAACTCTGGGACCTAATCGACTCTGCGTCACCTGACATCGCCTTCCTTACTGAAACATGGATGAACACATCATCAGCTCCAGACATTGCCATAGCCATTCCGGACACTTACAAGATTATCCGCAAAGACCGCACCAATCAAACAGGAGGAGGCATCACCATCATCCACAGGAACACCATCAAAATCACAACCAGCTCCGACGACAATCTTGCAACAGCCGAACATCTCCACTTTCAGATCCACACCGACCCCAGGACCACACTGAGAGGCACCCTCATCTACAGGCCTCCAGGTACCCGCACCCAATTCAGCGATGACATAACGGACTTCGTCAGCCCACACACCCTAGCCTCCGAGAACTACATTCTTCTAGGAGACCTCAACTACCACCTTGACAACAAACTTGACAGCAACACCACCACCCTTCTGGACAACCTGGCCAATCTCGGACCCCCACCCATGTAGCTGGACACACGCTCAACCCTATCTTCACATCCAGCAAGCACATCTCCTTCAATCGCACCACAGTTCTCCACTGGACGGACCACAGCTGCGTTCACTTCAGCTACAAAACCTCCCTAACCCACAATCGCCCTCATCCTATTCCTCGGAGAAACTGGAACAAAATCACCTCTAACCAACTCCTCACATCACTCAACCAAAACCTTCCCACCCTCCCATTGGACCCAAACCAAGCGGCCACCAAACTCAAGCAATGGATCACCCACTGTGCTGACGAATTAGCACCCCTGAAAAAGCACCAGATCAATCCAACTAGCAAAAAGGCTACCTGGTTCAATGATGACCTTAAAAAATCCAAGAAACTATGCCGCACTCTGGAGAAGATATGGAGAAAAAACCCAACCTCAGACAACATGGCCTCCCTCAAGTCAGCCACCCGCAAACACCACCAACTGATTCGATCCCCTAAGAAATCAGCATTCAAGGATCGTCTCGACAACAACACTCATAACAGCAAGGAACTCTTCAACATCGTCAAAGAATTCACCAACCCCACCGCAGCATCTAACGACATCACTCCCTCCCAAGACCTCTGCAACGCATTATCCTCCTTCTTCTACAACAAAATTGCTGACATCCACAACAGCTTCGAGAATTCTCCAAGCGATCAACCCTCCCCACCCCCCTCTGATCCTACTCCGCCAACTAACATCCTCAGCGCCTGGAACCCAATTACCACTGAAGACACCATTCGCCTCAAGAACTCAATCCACTCTGGCTCGCCCACTGACCCTTGCCCCCACCACATCTTCAACAAAGCTGACTCCATCATCGCCCCCCATTTCCGTGATGTCATCAACTGCTCGTTCAACTCTGCCACCTTTCCAGAAAGCTGGAAACACGCCAAACTCAGCGCCCTTCTGAAGAAACCCACAGCAGACCCATCTGAACTTAAAAACTACCGACCCATATCCCTCCTCCCATTCCAGGCCAAAGTCATCGAGAAAGCCGTCAACAGCCAGCTCGCCACCTTCCTTGAATCCAACAACTCCCTTGATCCATCTCAATCTGGATTTCGAGCCAAATACATCACCGAAACCGCCCTCATTGCAGCGACCAACGACATCCGAGCACTCCTGGACAACGGAGAAACAGTGGCCCTCATCCTACTCGACCTTTCCGCCGCTTTCGACACAGTCTGCCACAGCACCCTTATACATCGACTCAGCAACATCGGCATACAAGGAAAAGCCTTGGACTGGATCATCTCATTCCTCACTGGGAGAACTCAAAGAGTCTGACTTCCCCCATTCTATTCAGAGGCCACCAAAGTCATCTGCGGCGTACCTCAAGGATCCTCACTCAGTCCCACCCTCTTCAACGTATACATGAGTCCTCTCGCCTCCATCGCGCGTCAACACAACCTCAACATCATCTCTTACGCCGACGACACCCAGTTAATCCTCTCCCTCACCAAAGACCCCAACACCGCCAAAACCAACCTTCACGAAGGCATGAAAGAAGTAGCCGAATGGATGAAACATAGCCGCCTAAAACTCAACTCAGACAAACGGGAGGTACTCATCCTAGGTTCTTCCCCCTCAGCTTGGGACGACTCCTGGTGGCCTTCCGCACTGGGCGCAGCACCCACACCCACAGACCATGCACGTAACCTTGGCTTCATCCTAGACTCCTCTCTCTCGATGTCCAGACAAGTTAACGCCATCTCTTCTTCCTGCTTCAACGTACTTCGCATTCTCAAAAAGATCTTCCGCTGGATCCCCCTCGAGACAAGAAAGACTGTCACCCAAGCACTGGTCACGAGTCGACTGGATTACGGTAGCACACTTTACGCCGGAATCACAGAAAAATGACAGAAAAAACTCCAGCGCATCCAATATGCGTCAGCGAGACTCATATTAGACATCCCGCGCCAAGATCACATCACCAGACATCTAAAAGACCTCCACTGGCTTCCCGTTAACAAAAGAATTACTTTCCGCCTTCTCACCCACGCACACAAAGCCCTCTAAAATCTAGGACCCGAATGCCTCAACACTCGACTGTCCTTCTACAAACCCACCCGTCAACTTAGATCGTCCAATCATGCCCTCGCCACAGTCCCGCGCATTCGGAAATCCACCATGGGTGGCAGATCCTTCTCCTACCTGGCTGCCAAGACATGGAACTCACTCCCCACTCACCTCCGCCTTACTCAGAATCACATCTCCTTCAGAAAAGAACTTAAAACCTGGCTTTTCGACAAATAATGAACCCCTTCCCCTAGCGCCTTGAGACCCTCTGGGTGAGTAGTGCGCTTTATAAATGCCAGAACTTGAAACTTGAAACCCTTTTAGATATTTGTGGAGCCCTCATTCATGCTATTTAGCATACACGGACCTCAGGAAAACACTGGTGTGTTTTCCTCTTGTACATCAAGTAGGTGTCCAATTGTACATATGTACCTATGACCTTAACTTACATCTTCTTTGCACATTTGCTGTATGCTCTGCACAATGGGTTATTAGAAATTCATGTAAATCTTGTTTTCTTTACTTTGGTGATGGCACCTCTTTTCTATCTACATCACATGTTCAAGAACTTGTTTTCCTGTCTTGATGCATGTCAGTTCAGTTATATGGATTTTTCTTTAAAGCTCAATCTAGGTTGTTTTGTTGTTGTTTTTTTAAAATTGTCCTATAACGTTTACATCTGCCTCTGTTGTTCCCGCAGATTCACGTTCTGTGAGCTTGCTACACCGGTGGTTGCTCCAATTGAATTCAGATGGCCCCCCAAATACCTGCTAATATGTTCTCGCCTTGAAGAAGGAAATGTGTATATGTTTGTGTGTTCCGAAACAGGCGTAGGCTTTTTTTAGTTTAGTCTCTTTTGTTGTATTGTCGCCTTATTGTATTATTGCATTGTGTGTTTTTCTTGTGTTTAAATTACTGTTACCCACTACATGCTGGTGTTGTAGATGTAGTGTTTTGTATTTAGTCTTGTTTTGAACTATGGACCCCTGCCTGTGTATTGTCAGCACTGTTTGGAGAAAGGAAAGCAATTTTTAAATATGTATTTATGTGATTACCTTATCTATTTTTTGAAACCATAAAATGTGAATTTATAAAATGTTGTGATGCTCTATATTCTGCGGGACAACTATTTATATAGTGTGGATGAATCACCCACAATAGAATAACCCTTTGGAGGAAGATTCTGTTATTTAACCTGTGTTTTTCCCTGCTCTCTTCCTCCCTATTGTGATTTCAGGGACCCTCTTACGTTTATTGCACCATGGGGAGTGCTTGTTCAGAAGGATGTTATATTTGCAGTTGAACCTACATAGGAAGCTTTTTGGTGTGGTGCAGGAGTGCCATGAGGGTTGGTCTTAAACTGTCTTCAGACCCCACACATAAAGTGCGATGGTGGGAAAGGAGTGATGGCTAGGGCATGGAGTTGAGACTGATGAGGGGCTATGAGTTCCTCTGAAGGACTCCCATAATCAGTTCTCAGCTACAGACTTGGACAGACGTATTGTTTCCAATACATTATATATACACACAGATGCCTCTGTTGTCTAGCTCTCTCTGTCTACTGTTGGCTTTCTTTTCTACTTTTGTGTTTGTCCCCCCTAGGCACATTTCAGTCTCATAGTGTTTTTATTGGTTGATGTATCCTTCCACTGCTGATGTTAGACCTCGAATTGCATTGAGGGTCTATTTTTTCTCTGATTCCTGTCCTCCTCTTTTAATTACCCCTCTCTTTTTCCACACCCCACCTAGTATACTCTTTCCACCAGACTCCTCTCTTGTTCTCCCAGCTCCCGCTAATTTTTATCTCACCATCATGCCATCTTAGGATGTCTTGTGGTAATTTCAAAATAGCTGGTCAGGTGCGTATGTGTAGCATGCACAAGGGTCATTTTTCAATTATTTTTTTCTATTTTGTCTAATTTTACAAACCAAATGGCCACACATCAATGGAGGGCATCCCTTAGCGGGATTTGTAAAAATAAAATAAAATGCTTTAATAGATGGCCACTGTGTAGGCGCAAATATCCATGACAGACACACTAAATTCACACATATCTAAGTCAGCCATCTTTGAATAGGATTTGTGAAAAATAAAATTTGCTGTTAAACATGGCCCACAATGGATGCACTAACATCCACAGAGGCAATCATTTTATTATTTAAAATCCCCTTCAAATGTGATTGCCATGGAGGCTACCATACATTTGTCATTCTTATTTTTAGTTGAACATGTCGTTTCTGAATGTTTGTTGATTGCCATATTCTCTCAGTGAGGGAGGATAAAGGGCGTAAAAATAGGGCTGGACTGGCCGCAGCGGGCACCGTGCATCTCCCCGGTGGGCAGGAGGTGTAGGCACCGGTTTTGTGGGGGCTGGTTTGGTCACTGATTCTGGTTTTGCAACAGTGTAACAAAAGCAGGAGTTGTGCTTCTTGCTATCAACCCCTCCAGTCGAGCAGCAATCTGCCAGGGCTGGTTGCTGTTCCCAGTCCAGCCCTAGGCCCAAACTGTGCTGGTCAAACCGCAGCAAATTTCTTGCATTTGCAGTTTTTGCAAGTGAAAAAGTCAGCCTTGTTATTCCTAACATGTTCCCCCACATTGCACATTTCTGGGTTACTAGTAACTTTCCTCATTTTCATGTTGGCTTCATGATGTTGCTGGTTTGTGCAAATAAGACTTTTCAAAAGTTGACACAACCGCAGGTCAATGTTTTATTTATATTCAAAATGGTAAGAATGACTAATTTGGAAGGATTTTAGAATGATAAAACACGGATTGACAATGCCAGAGGGTGTCTGCTTTAAAGTGCTGGACTCTCCTCTCACAAATGGCAGATTTAAATGATCTAATATTGGCTGCTGCAATGAGATACAGTTATGCCACTATGGTGGTCTTCCCTAGATAGGAGAGAAATGCCAGGTGATGTAAGGTCTGGGCGATGTGTTATTAGAGTATCTCATGAGCACCACATACCACTGCACAGAAGACCGTACACGACTCGGTGGCTCATGATTTTGAGCATTTGGTAAATGTAGCCATGGCCCAGCAGTTTTTACTCATCTCTTTCCATTCTTGATAGACCTTTTGCAAAGAAATGTTAAAACCTTGTACTCCTCTTACCTTGAGGGCAAGAAAGACCCAGCCCTCTTTGCCCAAACATGCTTTTGCTGAACAACTGTAGCAAAATTATGTAACAGGAGTTGTATTTCAATATGTATTATACACTTTAAGCTTTGTTTAAACAAAAAACTTTAGCCAGTTAAACATTAACCTGCATGGTATTTCTATTTCTATTTTGAAGTCAGCAATCTTCCATGAGCTTGTGCTTCATTTAGGAGGAAATCCCCACAGACCCCTTAGTGTTGTCAAAAGGCTGCTTTATTGGAAGTACATTGGGTATACCTAGTAACATCTTTCAGCTTCCTCCTGCACATACTAACATTCCCTCACATTATTCGTACAAACATCACCTATCTAATCCCCTGCCCCTAAACAGCCCTCCAAGTAACAACTTCCTCTTTAACTTCAATTCATCAACTTCCATGTGTCTTGCTCAGGCTTTCTGGCCTTTCTCCTGCATTCAATGTTTCTTTTCAACTAACCAGCTTACCTGCCCCCCGACCAAGCCTGCCTCCTTCCTTTCCTTCATTCATTCTCTCTTTACTTTTCCTTGTTCTCTTTCATGTTATCCTTACTCTCACCCTGAGAGCCCTTCCAACCACAAGGGGGCCTTTTAGAGGGGGGGGGGGGGTTCTCATCCCCTTACTAATACTACCTTATTTGGCCAAACTATTGGAAGCTCATGTCATGTTACCCAAGCCTTTGCTCTTTTTTAGAGGACTCTGCTTTTCTGGAACCCCATCCAGCGACTTTCCATCCTGACCACTCCAGTGAATCCGTTATTCTCTCTGTGATTGACGATATGAGGGAAGCAGCAGATCAGGGTCTGCAAGGCACAGCACTAGATTAAGTAAAATCCTTCCTTTGTGATTGCTCCTAGTCTGTCCTTTAATTCCCTTTTGGTCCACAAAGGTTCAATTAAACTGTGGTGTGCCTCTGTGCTCTGTGTTATCCCCTCTTCTATTCTATCGTTATACTATCCCTCTGGTACATGAGCTACAGAAACAGAGTGTAGTGTAGTTCCTATATTTCCAATAGGCTCTGCGCATTGGAATAATATATCCTATAGGTATGATGTAGGACTTAGGTCAGTAGGTGTCTATCGAATATACTAAACTTAATTGTGAGTGCCAGCTAGATCAGTGGTCACTAGAAACGTTCTCGAATTCACAAGAAGGGATTCGTTTTTGACCACAGCATAAACATGACAACTTTGTTTCCCTAGGACTGGAATAACTATCTTCAGAGTTGTGGAAGCAATAGATAAGTATTTCACTCCGTCAATCGTGCATGCTTCGTTTCTACAGAGTTGCAGAGAAATAGTGAGACAGGCGTTTTCAATAAAAAGTTTATTGAACAGCCTTCTTTCCAATGCAAGAGAGGTGAACTGCTACAATTGTTAGACAGAATGCAAAGTATAATGCGTACAGCGAGAATAGTATTATAAAATACTACTGTATTAGCATTGTATGGTTTTTAAGCTATATAAAAATACATACATAAATAACACAGGCTAAAATACTTAACTGGTGCTTCTAAAATACGCCTTCCCCAATGTAATTAACCTAGGTCTAGTGCGAGGGAAGAAGTAAGTATGGTCTTTAGCATAGGTTTAGTTTTTGCCAAGAATCTACCAAAGGTTTCTCTAGGTTCTAATCAGCTCCATACCTTAGAATGAAGGAGCTCTGGCATCTCTGTCTTGGGACTCGATTTCCCAGCACCCCGCAAGGGAGTCAGAAACACTTGAGCTGGATTTCTCAGCAAGGGAGGGCAGCTTCCTGATCAGTGAGTCAGCTGGAGAGTCGACTTCCTTCGGCACTTGCTGTAGCCAGCTGCATCGGGCAAGTAGGTCGTCGAACTGCTCCCAACCACCGTGCTTTGCCATAGCAAGTGAAGGTATATTTTTACCTTGCATGTGTTTAGGAATGCCATGTTTGACGTAAAGTCGAGCATATGAACGTCATGAATGAACCCTAAGGAATAGATGTTCATTGTAAAACTAACTGAGTTGATGGAGAAATCAATGTTCAAGCAAGGGGAAGTCCCCAACGGCTTTAGCAGGTTTCCCAATAAATCGTTTTGATGTTTGGTGAACGGATGGAAGTAGCCATGCCTGTATTTGGGTTGCATGGGCTATGCCTAAATAAGGGCTTGATTTCTATGCCTATATAAGGTCAACGCGAATTGTACCTATATAAGGGCATGAATCAGGAAAATCCATTCGGAATTTAAAATGCCATACAACAAAGAGAGTGAAAATGTACAATAATGCTGATGACATCAATCTGCTCTTCAAATTGAACAATACCTCAGAACATATGAAGCTATTTCAGAATACCATTATGTATGTTAGGATCTGATGAATAGCCATCAACTGAAATTAAATTCAGAGGAAATAGTGATCACCAACAATAAAATCCATAACTGGAATCCCTGCTTCGGGCCTCTAGAGTTGGGCTAACCTACTACTCGCAAAACAGCTGTTAAAAGCTTTGGAATCCTCATTGATGATGACCTCTCTATGAAGCCGCAGATATGAGCAGTGATTTCCTCATACATCTTATAACTTCAAAGGATCAAGAAGATCAGGAAATATTTTACTTCTTAAGCCATTATCCAGATAATAAGGGTATTAGTGAAGTCTTGCATTAACTATGCACATTTCCTTTATTTAGGATTGCCAAAAGGATTGAATCAGAGGCTGCAGACAGAACAAATCCAGGCAGCTAGGCTGGTCTGGCATCAGCCAAGATATTGGCATATGAAGCCCTTGATGAGAAAGCTGAATTGGCTTCCAGTTGCACAAGGGATCATCTTCAGAACTGGTTGTATCATTTTTAAATCACATTATGGGAAAACTCCAACTTTTGTGTCCTCCAGACTACAAAGCTACATTCCAAAACACAATCTCAGATCAACTCACCACAACTTGTTAGCTGTCCCTAAGTTTAAAAAGAAGAGATTGGGTGACGCCAGATTTTCTGTGATTGCCCGCATCTTTGGAAATCTCTTCTGTCTGACAAAGATCTGCAAATGCGTATTCCAGATATTGGACACTTCTAAAAACCTGGCTCTTCAAACAAGCTTGGGGTAAGACTTTAGACCTTGTTGTTTCTTACTTTTACTCAGTGGCATGAAACCGGTATGGTGTAAGCGGGCTTTACAAGTGCTGTGTAACATAACATGACATAAAATAACATAACATAAAATAACATGACATACCATAACATAACAAGGTGGTACTTCTGGCCCCCTGTCCTACTGACAGGCCCTTCCTCTATCCATCCACCATGGAGGCTAGCCGTGGAGAAAAAGTGGATGGGCCATGAGCTAAGCCTTAGGCAGCTGGAAATCAAAGCCTGCAAGTGGAGTCCAGCAGCAATGCTGGCAGTGTACCCGCAGTGTCTGCTGGAGAAGGAAAGGTCCACATCCCATAGGATTCGGTAACCAATTATGTGATGGGGATGACATTGATAAGTGGTTCTCAGCATATGAAGTGGCTCTAATGGCGCACAAGGTTCCTGAGGAGTACAGGGGGGGGGGGATATCTTGTGGAGGTACTTGCCCACAATGCGAAGAGGATGAAGGTAGGTGACCAGACAAAGTACTCTCCCATGAAAGCCATAATTGTTAATACATTTGGGTTGAGCCCTGAGCAATATAGGCAAAGGTTCAGGGGCAGCCACAAACGTCCCGCACAGATTTGGGTGGTCTTTCTAGATTATTCTTGCAAGGCTCTGAAGGGTTGGGTAAGGAATAGGAATAGGAATAGGATGTGAATTTATAAAGCGCAAATTGCTGCCCGGATGTGTCCAAGCGCTAAGATAACCTAGGGACCTACAGTGGAAGCTAGCTGAAGTTAGTGAGGCATGTTAAAGAGGAAGGTTTTTAGCTGCTTGCGAAACAGCGAGAGGTTGGAATTCGCTCTGAGATGCAGAGGAAGAGTGTTCCAAGTCCTGGATGCATTGTAGGTAAACGTCCTCCCACCAGTTCTGGTCCTCTTTATCCTTGGGGCCTTAGCCAGAAAAGTCTGGCTGGAGCGAAGGTTTCTACTGGGAAGGTAGTGGTTGACTAAGTCATGGGTAATAATGGGGCCTGTGTCCCAGAAGGCCTGATGGGCAATACACATGGCCTTGAACAGAATTCTCTGGCGCACTGGCAGCCAGTGAAGGCTGACCAGTCCAGCCTTCACTGATTGTCTGCGATGGAGCTCGAGCAGTAGGCAGGCCGCAAAGTTCTGCACTGTTTGGAGTCTGCACAGGGTGTACTCCGGAGCACCAAGGTAGAGCACGTTGTTGAAGTCTAGGCGTGACTGTATTAGCTACAACAAAAGGTATCCAGGAGTCAAAAGCATGTTTCTCTCATAGACAAACCGCTACACGACAAAAGGAAAGATTGTTGATTGAAAACAGTTGGACATATACACCATTTAAACACACATACGTGCAACATACAGTCAGGGTGAGAATTTTCCCATCAGTTGTCTCTCTGTACCACCACTATTACATCATTTGGGTTCTCCTTACCCAGGAGTTAGTGTACATACAGTCACACAAGTTGTAAGAAAGGGACTGTGTGAGTAAGAAGACTGACATTGGTTATTTCACTAAGTGGTGTCAGTACTGACCCAGCACTATATGGCTATGTTTGATCTTTCCACAAAAGATGGTGGGGTAACACTTTGACCCCACCGCAGCGACGACAGCCTCATTTTTAGTAATGCCAATGCTTCCATTATTTTCTGTTAGTCCTTTTTCTCATGTCATACTTAAATCCTTATATTATACGCTGCGCGATCGTTTTTCTTATTAATAATCTTTCTTAAACTCCTTATCATGCAAGGTAACTGCCAATTTCCAAGTTTTCTCATGTAATGGCGGGCCATCCGAATCTCTCAACCAAAAACACGTACTGATGCATTGTTCCATTCAAGCAGTTTATTTATCCAATGCATTTCGGACCCTTTCTGGGTCCTTCGTCAGGGAACATACTGTAAGTAACAATAACACATATATTAGCAACCCACACTTTAAACCACAATCTCTTATGTTTTTAAAGAAAGCATTCTTATTGTATGCAACATGTTAACCATAAGTATTATAAAGCATCCCTCATGTTACACTTTCTCAAGTGCCCTGTTTCTGTCAGATCCGTCTATTTAACAGTGCTCCCTTAAATTGTTTAAAAAATAATAAATAAAACATGGGCTTCTTCACTCTCCATGCAGGTCTGTACAATATCATCACCGCTCTCTTTCCGTGCTAGTTCTCCACACCCTCTTCCACCCGCTGGCTTTCTTACATCTCTTAACAGAACATTGCATTTCCCCGCCATCTGTCGTCTATGCCGGTTCACTCCTACTCTTTAACCACCCCCATCCTGATCTCACCAGTCTTTTCATTCAACGTACCTGCTTAACTAACAACATCTACCTCTCCTCGGTGGAAATGGAGGCTCTCCTTACTAAGGTACTCTCCATCATTTTAAGCTGTAAACTCCCGCCTTCGTGACTGAGACCCGCCCCTTCAATTAGACCCACAATACACACCTAAGTGAACAGACAATCTTGGAGCGACTACCTTTCCCATAATCCTTCTGGTGACATAATCTAACATCAATATAGCGATTGCGGTGGTGTAGCGCCACTGCACTCAAAATTATTATTTTATGTGCACAATCGAAAAGGATGAATAATAAACAAAAAAATGTTCACAGTAAGTTAATCAAATGTCCATTGTTATATGTATGTTTTCACATTTTCTGCTGACTCGTTTGAAACAAACTTGCTGGGTGAACCACGATGTTCTGCCTTGCATACAGAGCTCGATATTTTCTCCTTATTCTTGTCAATAAAGCTCATTTCTTCGCTGGGTGCTAACCCTTTAGGGCTAGATTCGACAATATTACGTGATATGTTTGATCTTTATCATACTCCAGCAAAAATCATGACATGGGGGGGTACTGCTGGTATAAACTGTAATCGATGTACACAGATGGGTGCAGATTCAATACACATGTTTTTTTCATGCGCCAAATTACATGGTTTTATTCAGCAAATACAACTTTTCATTGAAAGAATTACAGGGAAAACGATACCTCTTACACCAGAACTGATTTTATTCGGACTATCATCAAATACATTAGTAAGTGAACAACAACACTTGATCTTTATTTTATTAGCTGAATATAGAGCATGCATTACTCAGGAATGGATCAACTCAGTTCCACCATCGTTTTCTATGTGGAGGGCCCGCTTGTTAGCAAAATATAACTTTGAATCAGCTATATATGCAAATAAGGGAAGGAAGAAAAGATAATTAGGGATGAAAATTTGGGCTCCGGTACAACAGTGGATCCAAGAGGAAACGACTTAACATTTTCATTTATGTAAATTTCTGTTGCATGGCTATGTTATGTTGATATATGTAATATGTAATTGTGTTAATTTCTGTGTGTTTGCAACCTGAAAGTAATAAAAAAAAAAAAAAAAAGAACTCAGCGACATTATTACAATGGGTGGCAGATTTTATGACCTGCAGGCTGGGGGGAGGTTTAGTTAATTTTTTTGACGATTTGAAACATTTCTTTTGGTTTGGACTTGCCAAGAAGAATTCTGTTGGAAAAGTATGTGGCCTGGGCAGATTTGACTTGTGCTTTGTATTCGCTGAGTGATTCTCGGTAAAGAGTTTTGTTATCTACCGAGTAATCTGAGCGCCATCGTCTTTCGGATTTCCTGCACTGGCGTTTCTTGTCTCTGAGAGCCTTCATATACCAGGGAGCAGTTTTGTGGGGGTGCTTTAGCGTGATTTTTCATTTTGGGAGTAAGGCGTCGAGGGTTGGTGTAATCCAGTCAACGTAAGCCTGGTTGGCTAACCCAGGGTCCTCGTTATCGAGGGGTTGATTGCTGGCAAGTTTGATAGACCAGTCGTCAACTGAGAGGCGGGACCAAGGTCGCATAAACCTGGTAGTGGGTCCAGTCGGCGGAAGAAGCAGCAAGGCAGATTATACTGGGCTGGACTATACCTAATCAGGAGAGAGCACATGCTTGACTTTTGTTTTACAGAGCTTGCCGGCACCTGACAGGAAGTTGACTGACCCTAGGAAGCTTGCTGAGAAGGCGGACCTCTGGGTCAGAAACAGAGTGTCCAACATGGTACCTGGGAGTGACCCCAAGAAGGGTAGTTCATATTCCCACAACAGAGCGATGGGGAGGTTAATCGAGATCCAGACAAGTCTCCAGTTAAGGGTGAAGGAAAAAGTTCCCATGTCCCATCTAAGTCGAACGAGGGTGGTTTTGATGGCCCAGGGCACCCGCTTTCCAACCCCCACTTCCTTGATTGTTCCCAGCTGGGACACAAGCAGGAGGACTCTGTCTGTTCAAGGAAACCACCCACTGGTTGGAACTCTACAGGAGTTGCCAAGTTGGCCTAAGGGGGCAGTAGTCACCATGGGCAAGAGATAGATCATGCCCTAGCTTCCCTTAGTTGGGGAGTGAACTCAGAGGGTAGTCTATAGATCCCCGAGTATTTGAGTCACCATTTTCACCAGGGCACGGTGAATGGGGTCCTTATCACTGCTCTGAGGGGCACCGAGGCTCGTTTCCCCAGAGCAGTACACCAGTCAGGTGTTTAGGGTAACTCAAGCTCAGGGGCAGGACTTTTTCTGACCCAAGGCCCTGGTATCACTGGAGTGGGGTAGGTAGGCAACCCAGAGAAGTGTCATAGTTAGTCTGCAGATGCCCATTGACTGTTTTCTGTGGAATGAGTTGCTACCGGTGACAGAAGACCTAGGAGAGACAGCCGCTCAGGGCACCCTGAAAGCTCATCCACCAGGACATACCACTCCCAAACAGATGATACAGGAGCCCAGATGGAGGGGCAGGGGGAGAAAGAAGTCACCCCTGATTCCTATTCAGCCTGCGGGTACAGACTCTTGGTTGAAGGACCATCTTCAGGATACCACTGGTGGAATGCAGAGTGGAGAAAGGGTGCAAGACGCCTAGGGCTACTGCCCCCCACTCTGAGAAACACAGCGTTCACAGACCCCTAGATGGCCTAAGGCCTGATTGATGACACTGATAACTGTCAGTGGCCTATGTTGGTTATTGTCCTTACGGAGGAAGTTCTCCTTGGGTGGGGGCAGGAGCCTGATCTAAGTGGTGGTATGGGCCACATCACTTTGTTGGCCATGGCTGGACTGCCTGCCTACTAGGATGCATCTGTGAGCACATAAAGGTTAGGTGCTGCACAGATGTGATCCACAGGTGAGGAGAATAGATTCCCATGGGGCAGTTCATTGGCTGAGGAGAGTATAGATGAGGGATCCAACTGAGTTCAGAGAGGCATAGAACTGACAAGTGCCCCTTCGGTAGAGGGCCATTGTCTATGATCTATCTTATAATCAGGGAAGCCCATCAGGGTATTGATTAGTCTACCCTGGCTTTAGGCTGGATGAGGTTTATGGTGGACATGGCCTTTTCTGCAAGGTCACATTCAAACCTTTAGCCTTTCTCCTCATACTTTTCTTGCTGAATTCATTTTTGTTGGCTTTATGAATCTGTGCACTTTACCACTGCTGACCAGTGCTAAATTGCCTATGCTCTCCCCCCTAAACATGGTTTGATTGGAGAATCCACAATTGGCATATGTATTTTACTTACATTTCTCTAGTAAAGTGCACCACATGTGCACAGGGCCTGTACATTAAATGCTACTAGTAGGACTGAAGCACTGATTGTGCCACCCACTTAAGTAGCCCTTTAAACATGTCTCAAGCCTGCCACTGCAGAGCCTGTGTGTGAAGTTTGCACTGCCACTAAGCATGGGCGGAAAATACGTTCCGCTCGCGGATTTTGTGGATTTTCAGTAAATTCGCGATCCGCGAACGCTCGCGAATTTACCGAAAATCCACAAATTCGCACGCAGCGGATTTTTTTTTCTTGGTGATACAATTTTGCGGCGTGCGGCGTAAGTTCGCAATTGCGAACATGTAGGTGCGGCAGGCAGCAACAATCTCGCACTCGCGAAATTACAAAATTTGCAATTCTGCACAAGAAATCCACTAGCAAGCAGCATAGACCTTCTGAAAATGATGATTTTTATCAGAATAACTCCTCAGGTTGACATTTGCCAGCCCTTTTTAGGATTTGAGGCCTTTTGACTTTCTTTGGATCACTTTTGGATTAGAAATCAACTTTCACAAGTAAGTTTGTTTGGGGCATTACATTTGCTGTTCTGCAGAAAAACGAGTTTTGCTAAACTGAAAGCACTCAGCAGGTGCAAAAGTTCAAATTCATCATTAGTAACCATTCCCTGTAGTGCTTCCTGACTGGGGCCCCTCCAGAGTTCAGTTGCTAGTTGCAACAATTGTATGACCGTGCTCTGACCCTCACAGCCGGATCATAGAATAGCTACAAGTAGGCCACAAAGGTCCTATAAAACAAAATTGCACTGCAACAGAAAGCAAATTACAGATAAGGAAGCAGGTGCCAGACTGGAATTTTAAAACAGTGACACATTAATAAATCAACCCCAAATTAATTCATGTCAGTTGAAGCATGTCAGGTGTGCTTGCTTTTTCCCCCCATAATCTACAGTGATGATGATGAACCAGAGGGTGACATTGATGTACCAGAGGGTGGCATGGGTGAAACAGAGGGTGGCAGTGTTGAAACAGAGGGTGCTGTGAACCTGTGATGATGAACCAGACGTAGAAACAACATAGTCGGACCGTTGCGTGCCGACAAGTAAGTTCGCAATTGCGAACTGGTACAAAATCCTCGCGAACTGGCAGAAACCCTTGCGAACACTATAAAAACAAAAAAATCCGCAAATTCGCGAGAATTCGCGGATTTTGCGGATTGCGAGTACGCAAATGCGCAAATTTGCGAACGCCAGATTTGCAAAATTCGCCCATGCTTAACTGCCACATCAACTTGACATTTGCAACTCTTGTCAATCTTTGAAACTCCCCTTTATTACATAGAAGTCACCCTTGGGTCGGCCCTAGTAGCCCCTATGGCAGGATGCTGGGAAATTAAAAGGTAAGGCATGCAATTTTGAGTTTTACATGTCCCGGTAGTGAAAAACTCCCAAATTCGTTTATTTACTACTATGAGGCATACCCCTCCCTTAGATTAACATTTTAGATTTTTATTACACCTAATAAGCTGCAATTTCCCATTGGACGTAGGCAGAGCTATCACGTTTAGCACCTATGGAATTGTAATGATAAATCCTTTTTAATAATAAAGTTGAACTTATCATTACAATTTTAAAAATGGTAATTTTAGAAAGATTGCATTTTTCTACTCTTAGCCCTGTGTGCCTGCAGTCTGTCTCCAATACACATCTGAGAGTGGGTGACAGCTGGGCTTTGTGCATTCCCACTAGACAGCCACACACAATCAGAGCTAAGGTGTGACTTAATGGGTCACCCTGTGAGGATGGGAAGGAGGAGCTGGGAACAGCCTCACACTTACACCTGAATAGACTGAGCTCTGTCCCCACACAAACGGCTGCATATCCCCCTGGAATGAGTCTGGAGCCAATGCAGGAGGGGAGGACCTCTTTGTACTTCAAAGGCACCACTGGGTATAAGAATTGGACTTCTGACCCTACCACTTCTGGGTCTGTGGATACTCAGACAGGAATATGGACTGCTGTGCTGCTGAAGGACTGCCATTCAGTTGGACTGCTGCTCTAGAAGAACTGCTTTATTGCTGTGCTGACCTGATGCCCTCCTTGAATGGGAAATAAGACCTTTACCTGCAACCCCCATCTTCAACCCCGAACCCCAGAGTGTCTCAAAGGGCTTGCCTGCTGGTCTCCTGATCTGAGCTTCAGGGACAAAACAGGCTCCCCACAGCTCCTGGGCCCATCTTCAACAAGCTCCTGACCCCCAAGAGGGGCCTCTCATGTCCTGGTCCCTTGGAAGTGGGCTCCTTGCTCTTTAAGTCAAGCTTTTAGGCTCTTTGCTAACCTTATGCTGTTCGGAACCTCGTCACTCGCACAAAGATCCAGCGTGGGCAGCTGCACGTTCATCTCCTTGCACAGAAAGTATCACAGCTTGTGACCGTAAGGCTCCAGCCCTTCCATCTGCTTTACCCGGTGGCTCTCCATGTCCTGCGGACCACCTCCAGCAATGCTCTCCATGCTCCCGGTGAACTACTTCCCAGCTAACTAAGGGCCAGATGTAGGTGGCCGTTTCAGGCCATTTACCGACCGGTAACGGCCGATTTTGGCCGTTACCGATCGGTAAATGGGTGACAGGTTTGTAGGGGGCATTTTTTTACCGAATCGGTAAAATTACTGATTCGGTAATTTTACCGATTCGGTAAAATAAAAATTCGGTAAATGTACCGAATCTGAGGCACCCAGATTTAGGTGGGACTCTTCTGAGTCCCAGAGGCCTTACCGAATCGGTATTTTACAATCAAATCCAATTTGATGGTAAAATACCGATTCCGGTGTGCATGCACATGTGTGCATGCACACCTATGCCATGTGACAGGCAGACCTGCCCTTAGGGCATATGTGCCTGCCACATGGCACCCAAGCCTGTTTAGGGGGTGCCAGAGGGTGTCAAAGTGACACCCCCTGCACCCTTGTGAAAATCGATATTTACCGATTCGGTAAATACCGATTTGGTAATGCCCATTCATTCCTATGGGCTTCAAAGCCCATAGGAATGAATGGGCATTAACGATTCGGTATTTTACCGAATCGGTAAATACCAAATTTTTCCGATTCGTTATTCCAGCACATCTGGAATACCTACATATCCATTCTCAGATTTACCGATTATTAATTACCGAATCTGTAAAATTCGGTAATTTTCGGTAATTAAAAATCGGTAAATCTATTTTACCTACATCTGACCCTAAACTCTTACCACAATTCTTGAGAAGGTTAAACTTCAGCGGGATTTACCTGGAACTGTATATGACCCACACTCCATTGCAGTAGGCTTGAACATTTGGATTTGACACAGTATAGTACGACCAGATAATCCCAATTGGCGCTTTATGCTTCTAAGCACAACATTTCAGTTTATTATTAAAACATTCTTAACTCTGGTTCTACTTATTGGACTCTTGTCGGTTTGGTCTAGCTTTGTACATGAAATTAACCTCTATTGTCCTAGCCAGGTGTGGTATCTTTTTATGATTTTTTCACTGTTTTACTGTTTGAAGTGTTGTTCAAATACTTTACACATCATCTATTAAGTTATACCTGACTGCTCTGTGCCAAGCTACCAGGGATTGAGCACAGATTCATTTAGGGTGTTTTTGTGACTTACCATGACTAAGATTGTTGTTCCTGCTTGGACAGGATGCACACCTCTGCTAACCAGAAATCCAATTTGTAACATATATCTATTAAGATATGGCACTGCTGATCTCTTTCCATGCACTGGTGCACAATTTGGCTGCCTTTGTTGCACACACACATCTTACTTTTGTGAATCGGGCACAATGTGCTGTGTAGCACCAATGCAGTCACCCATCAACCATGGTGCAAGGGTGCCTGCGGTGTAAGCCAGATCGTTTTTGTGCAGGAAGGGACACCTTCCTGCACAAAAAGAAATCCACTGATGTATGTTCCTCTTTCTATGTGTGTTGTAGAGTGCTGCACACATAGAAATGGGAAAGAAACAAGGAAAAATGAAGATATTTGTCCTTGTTCCGCCTCTCCTGGGGATGCGCAGCATTTTGACACCTTCCCAGGTCTACTAGTAACGGTAAATATGGGAATGCATCCAAATTAATGGGTGTTCCGTGGGAACACCCACGCCCCACCCATGGAATGCCTCCCTGGGGCAGAGTAACGCAAGGCAGTGATTTGCGCTGTGTTGCGTTACTCTAGATTTATAAAGTAACTTGGGGCCATGTGGCCTTGCGTGGCTTGATAAATCTAACTTAAGGGTTGCACCGCTCTTGCACCTCATTGCATGCACAAGGGCGATGGAACATTTTGATAAATATGCCCCTACATAAATGGACTTTGGCCTGTAGGCTTTTGGAATGAACAGCCGAAGAGAAAAGGGGGGAACATCGAGTATGTGGGGAGAGAAGTGCCTACAGCAGAGGAAATAGATGGATTTGAGAAAGGATGGTAAAAGAATGCAGAAGAGGTGGATGAAGTCTATTTACAGAGAAGAAAAACAGCGAGACGAAGGATAACGCTGAAAATTTGAGATAAAAGGAAGAGAAAGACTGAAGCAGGAGAAAAAATGTAAGATGGCATTTGAAGACAAAGTGGGGTGGTTGTGCATATACAGCCGAGAAACGGAAGCAGACTTGAGAGGAGAAAGGAAAATATTTTTGGGGGAGCGGGGTGCTTGAAGGCTGTCAGTTTTATAAAACAGATATCAGGCGGAACTCCATGAAAGCTCGAAGAATTACAAACAAATGCAAAATATATACACACCAGTGCTTGATTTGAGCCAGTGGTTTCATTTAATCATCTACACGTCGCTCTTCATGAGCCTCAGTTAAGGACACATTCATTCACAAGGAAATTGATTGATTTGCTCAAAAATCACAGGATGTTGAGCCAACGCCGAAACTTGAACTGATTCCCCACTTCCGAGTTCATCAGCCATTGCACCACATCCTCTCCCCAATTTCATGGTCCATCCATAGTCGGTTCTATTTTAGGCAGCGCTAACAGGAGAAAGGCGCTGGTGCAAGCTGCCTCCTGACGAGAGCCTGGCACTTCTTGTTTTTTTTGGTTTTTTTTTTACAACTCAACCACTGGTACACACACACAGACAATGAAAAGGTTGAAAAAGTAAGTTGTGGTTAATCATTCACTTGACCATAACTAATAGCCAAATCAACTGCGAAAGTACAAAGGTTATGCACTAATATTTCAGCAAATCAATTTTACTTGGACTTTGGTTATTTCTGTTCAGACAGCGAGGATTTGACGTTAGACAATCTTGCAAAATACCTCACTTCATCTCACACTGCACAGTACACAAATTTCTCCGATGAACTGTTAATACTTGGTTGTGTTTACCCAACTGCGTACAAGGGTCATTTCTCACCACAAACAGCAGTTTCGCATTTGTATGCCACTTTGTGTCATAGTTCCAGTAGAACTGGAATTGGCAGTCAACTTGTAGGGCTGGTCAAGCAGGAAATGCCCAACATGTCAATTCGTATTGGTTTGTCAGTGTAATCGACAGAAAATTCTTGTGAAGTTTAAAGAATAATCTGTATACTAACTGACTCGATGGACTCATTTTGGAGTCATTTTTGTTGTTCATAATCGACAGAATGCACTTTAAAAACGCACAGCTGACATTGATCACCTTTTATTGCAAGAAAATAAAATGTGACAAATGAACCTTATTTTTCAACATAGGTCCTAGAGGGGTACCCGCTACAAGCCCTTCTAGGACTGTTTAACTTGCCCATTTGCAACATTTCAATTGCATATTTACTTTGAAAAAAAAATACACCCATTATTTTTTCACTGCATTTCTTGAAAGAAAGCCACACAAGTAGGTCCACAAGACAATTTCTGACTAGCATGGTAGTGTAAAATCATCTAAAGTAGGAATACAAGCGAAAAATTCTGGCCAGATTAATATACAATTATTACAAAGAGTTAGACGTTTTGGGGCTGATTGACAAAGGCATGTTAGAGACGTAAGAGAGTGCACCTTTAGTACTACTTCGCAGATGCATACATTATTTTGTTACTTACACCCAGGATTTGTAAACATGCAGTATAATTTCGTTCTCTGGAATCTGATAGATCACAGGCCACTGCCTGCAGATAATGCCCCGGTTACTTACCGGTAATCTTCATTACTCCGAGTCCTTGTGTTCCTCGCCACAGTAATTACCCATGAGCCTCCGGTTCCCACAGAATCTCCAAGCAAAATTTACATTCTAGTCTCCATCTCCCTCCTCCAATATGGCCCCCAGTGGCTACAGCCAATCCCATAAAGGGATAAAGAATACGCACAAACGTCCTGAAACCAAGCCGCAGACATGAAGCCACCATGAGGGCCGGGAGGGAAGGGAAACTATACTGTGGCGAGGAAGACAAGGACTCGGAGTAATGAAGATTACCGGTAAGTAACCGGGGCATTACCTCCTCGTCCATCTTCCTTGCCACAGTAATTACCCATGAGCCGATACCAAAGCCAATCAGCTTCATGTAAGGAAAAACAGCCCACACCAGTAAGGCAGCAAACAACATGTCTATTGAATCAGAGTCAGATAAACAAAAGAGATCGCCATCAAGGAACACCGGCAGAAAGCACAGAAGAGGCAAAGGAAACCGAGCCCCCACCCCCAACCTGAAGGCAGTAATGGGACATGAAAGTATGAGGGGACGACCAAGTGGCAGCCCGACAAACATCCTCCATGGAAACACCCTTAAACGCCGCCCAAAAGACAGCCACAGACCTGGTGGAACGGCCTTGAACAGGATGGGAAGGAACTTTGGAAACATAACCATATGCCAATAAAATGGCCTCCTTAATCCAACGACTGACCGTGGAAAGGGAAGGCTTCAAGCCCTGACAGGACAAACCAAAATTGACAAATAAATTGTCCACCCAACAGAACGAAGTCGTGCGGGACAAATACACCAACAATGCACGTCGATCATCCAACAGATGTAAAAGACACTCCTCGGCTGAGAACAGGAAGGACCACCTCCGCAGATCGATGAAAGAAGGAATCAACCTTCGGGACAAAAGTAGGATGAGGTCGCAACACCACCCTATCCGATAAAACAACCAAAAACGGAGCAGACCGCAGGAAAGCCCCCAATTCCCCAATACGCCTGGCAGAGGCAATGGCCACCAGAAAAACCACCCTCAGGGTCGAAAACTTCAAGTCAACTGACTCCAAAGGCTCGAAAGGAGCCGACTGCAAGGCAGCAACACCAAGGGAAGGTCCCGAGGAGGAGGGCACAGGATAGGACGGGGACGTAGAAAAGACAGAGACTTAAAAACCTCGCCACCAAAGAAGCCACCGAAACCAAAGGAAGGACATGAAAATACCGAATGGCGGCCCACTGCGCCCGAAGGGTAGAAATGGACAAACCCAACTCAGAACCATCATTAAGGAAATCAAGAATCAATCAAGAACACGAGCAGGGTCCAAAGAAGCCACCGACAGACCGCGATGAACACACCAGGAAGCAAAGTTATCCCAATGCGTAGCATATGATTTCAGCGTAGAAGGACGCTGAGACTGTTGAATAACACCCACCACAGTCAATGAACACCCATCACGGATCAGCGAATCCCTCTCAAGAGCAATGCCCGCAGACCCATGGACCGGAACACAGGCAGAGGAAGAAGAGGGCCCAACAGAGGGTAAAGCACAAGCGGCAAGGTCCACCCCGGAGTCAGAGCCAATTCCAACAACAGTGGATACCAAGGGCGACGACACCACCCCGGAACAACCAGAAGGACAAAGGACCCCACCCTCTTGAACTTCTGCAAGACCGCCGGAATCAGGGGAACAGGGGGAAATGCATACAAGAGGCTTCTTGGCCAAAGGAAAGACAGAGCATCCACCCTCCATGCATCCCGGCAAGGCATAATCGTGCAAAAACAGCGGACCTTGGCATTTGACTGGGAAGCATAAAGGTCCTCTATCGGAGATCCAAACATCCTCACCAACCTCCTGAACATCAACGACGTCAGGGACAAAGACCCCATGGAAGGAAACACCCGGCTCAGATAGTCCGCCACAGTGTTTTCCCGACCAGGCAGGTAACGCCAGGTTCAACTCCGCCCAAGAGCAAATCCGACGACTGAGGCAACCGAGGGAAAGAACCCTGCAATCCCCCTGATGGTTGACATAGGACATCACCACCTGATTGTCTGTCCAGGCTTGCACATGGTGACCCCGAAGAAGTTCCAAGAAGGCCAACAGACCCAACAGAACAGCCTTCAGCTCCTTGTAGTTGGAGGAACAAGACATCACCGAGGGAGCCCAAACCCCCTAGGTCGTTGAATCCCCCACAGTAGCACCCCAACCCAGTAGGCTGGCATCAGTAGTGAGAATCTGAGATGGAACAATCAAAAACGGTTCACCCCGAGAAAGATGAACCTCCTCCAACCAACAACCCAGGACCACGCGAACCTCGGAGGACACAGGGATCAAAACATCCATATCTCGGGAACAGGGGTCCCAATGCAACAAAATGTGGGACACCACCGGATACATGTGAAGGCGAGCCCACCGCACCGTCAACAAAGACGCCGACATCAGATCCTGAACCCTCAACCACGGGCTCACAGGATGAGAAGGCCCCAAAAACAGGGAACAAACAGCAGACATCAGGGACAGAATGCGAGCAGGGGGCAGGAACACCATCCCCAACTGAGTCCTGAACAGATCCCCAATGAAAGTCAATTCCTGTGCAGGAACCAGGGAGGACTTCGGAACATTCACTAGGAATCCGTGATGCTCCAGGACATGGCACACTCTCCGGACATGCAACTCCGCCTTAGAAAGAGAAGAAGCAGAAAACAAAATATCGTCCAGATAAGGAAAAGCACTAATGCCCTCCCCATGTAAATGGCCAATAAGAGGAGCCAGCACCTTAGTAAAAACCCTGGGCGAAGAGCAGAGCCCAAAAGGTAATACCTGGAACTGGTTGTGACAACCCAGGACGCAGAACTGCAGAAACATCTGAGAATCGGGGTGAACAGTCACATGCAGATAAGCATCCCACAAGTCTATCGAGGCCAGAAAATCCCCCTGAGACACCAGAGGAAGTATCAACTGGAGCGGAGTCATTTTGAACTTTTGGTGAGGAAGGAAAGTATTCACCCACTTCAAATCCATCACAGGTCTGAGATCCCCCGTGCGTTTGGACACTAGGAAGCGAATGGAATAAAAGCCTAACACCAACGGATCGTCGGGCACAGGAATCACCGCCTTCTTGACAACCAGGGATTTGATGCCTTCCAAAAGAGCCAGCCTTTTCAAAGGGTCTCTGGGACAGGGAGTGGATCTGAAACTGTCTGGGGGAGTCTGGGTAAACCCAAGACGCAAACCTTCCGAAACCACCTGAAGCACCCACTGATCTGACACAGTCTCGCGCCAAGAGTCCATGAAGCAAGTGAGGCGACCCCCAACCGGACCCACTCCAAGAGCGATCCAGTCACGACTTTGAAGCTCGAGCGGAGGAGGTAGAAGCACCGGAGAACTTGGATTTGTCAAAGGAAGGAGCACCCCGGCCACGCCTACTCCCACAAAAGGGCTGACCAGCACGGCCCCTCCTAGAAGGACCAAAAGCCCTCTGGGAACCAAATGCACGGAAGCGACCAGCCCGTTCAGGAGCAAGGAGCTTACGGTCCTCCGCCGTCTTCTTCACCATCTCATCCAATGGGGAACCAAACAGCTTAACCCCCGAAAAAGGGATTTTCATCAGGAGACCCTTCTGCGTAGCATCAGCCTTCCAGGAGCGGAGCCACAACTGACGCCTCGCAGCGACAGAAGACCCAGACGCAGAAGCTGCCGCCACCAATGAATCAAAAGAAACATCAGAAAGCAGGTGGACCTGCTGCTCCATCATCGCCAGAGTAGAAGAGACATCCTCCCCCTGGTCCATTAATTCAGACAAAGACTAAAAATCTTTAAGCAAAGACTGGATCGTGTAAGAGGAATAGGCAGCCGCCCTGATGGAAAAATTAGCAGCCGCAAAAGTGCGCTTCACCGCACCATCCACCTTACGATCCACAGGGTCAACAGGAGAGGAATCTTCCAAAACAACAGTCCCATGAGAGGACATACTGGCCATCAAGGAATTGAGGTTCTTCGGTTTCCGACTTCGTCTCGTATTTAGCCGCCATTTTGTGTCCCGTCGCCATTTTGTGTTGCCCTCACTCAGGCAGCACGGCGAACGGAGTGTTTTTGCCTTTTCCAGCTGCTATGCGTTTCTTCTGTTAAAAAGTAACCCCTTGCCCTTGTTTACGAAACCGATGTCAAGGTCTGGCCAAGTTCACTAATCTATGTCTGGGTTGATTGATCCCTGTCTCGACTGACTATTCGGCTTCTCCTATTCTTTCCTTACATTATCATATCCGACTGGCCTTCGCTATTCTCCCCTTGTATTCTCTTGTTACACAACTATCCTTCGCGGCACACAAATATGTCCTGCCACCTGCAAATTGGATTGTCGGTACTAGCACTGATTATTTTGTGAGGAGGGGTGACACACAGGGTTTGAAAGAGGGGTGTATTTGGGACACCTGATAGCTTGTTTTCCAACTTTTCCTATTGGTTTGCTTTGTATATACTGGGAGTATACGTTGTAAATATGTGTGCTATAAAAGATTGTGCGCCACGGACTAAAGTGGCAGTCTCCTTAGAATATACGCTGTACTTCTGGGACAACTGTGCTTAGCTGCAGCTAATAAACCTGGTTTTCTACGCCCAACAGAGTGTCCCGTGTCTCTGTTCGACAAGGCAGGTGAACTCGGGGATTTAAGGCGTGCCCTGCGCCGCCAGGCCCATAAGGCCCAGTTCTCCAGAATCAACCTTAACAGAGGAAGGGAATTTCACAGCAAAGTCCTGCAGAGGATAGCGTTTATTCAAAAAACGTGGAAAAGAGCCCTTGTCCCCAACCTTCCACTCCGTCTCCAAAACCTTTAACACAGAAGAATGCAGAGGTAAAAATTCAGGCTCAGGACGCTGATATTGAGAAAATAAATCATCTTCCAGAGGCACAACAGAGTCAAGTTCTTGCGAATGTGACCCAGCACCACCTTCAGGTCAGCACCCTGCACAAAACCACCCTTGACGTCTACATCCTCCTCCGTCTCAGAGTCAGGAGCGGGAGCATCATCAGCCCTTGGCCTCTTAGCAGGAGGAAACTGCCCCTTATCCTGTAAGGCAGCAGCCACAGTAGAATTTATCATCCTCTGCAATAATTCCATAGAAGAAATCGTAACCCCTGAGCCAGAAGCATCCAAGGGATCAGGAGCAGCTAAATCCGAAGAACCACCCTCCATAACAGCCAAATCATGAGTGACAAACACAGGCAACACACCTATAACACCTGAACATAAAATTAGACCTGAGATTGCTAAGCAACCAATGGAAAACACCCCCTGCACGCCCCCAACAGCACAGAAAAACAAGGGAAGTCTTGCGTGCATCACAGTAATAACGCTCGGACCCAACGTGCACAGGGAAAACAGAAAAGCAACTTCGCGCCTCCCGCAGCCCCCAAATCAAAGAGGCAGCAGAAGGTAAGCGCGAGGCACCGGGAGCCTCCGGCTCCCACAGGAAAACGTACCAGGCCGTGCCCACCCCCACACAGCAGGATGCGCGGCCAGGAGACAGGACACGCCTATCAACGATCCCGCACAGCAGGACCCAAGGCGTGTCCACACGGAGCGAGGCACAAAGCGCCGGAGCTCACACAAACGCTCCCAAAGTCCGCTAGAGCAGGACACGGAGTGCGCTGGCATAAGAAGGGGGGAAAAAACAATTAATCAAAAACTCGAGTAAATTAGGACAAGTGGGGCTGCTCCAGCAACACCCAAGCCCCCACTCACCTGAACATCAGGTCTACAGCACTCGAAGTAGTGCAGAAACTAAAAAAACAGGTTGTTTGGGCGTTTTCTTTATCCCTTTATGGGATTGGCTGTAGCCACTGGGGGCCATATTGGAGGAGGGAGAGGGAGACTAGAATGTACATTTTGCTTGGAGTTTCTGTGGGAGCCGGAGGCTCATGGGTAATTACTGTGGTGAGGAAGACGGACGAGTAGGTAATGGTTCTTGTTGACATCTCAGTGGTGTATCTGAGCAGCAGGTTAATACAGCAGTCACCCTCAACAACTTGTATAGGTGCGTCACAGAGGCTGCGCTCAAGAGAGAGCCAGAGCTCGTGTAATTAAGAAGCATTCTAAAATTCTGGTGCAGGTGCATTATTTGAGCTCATTTACTGCGGATGTGGCTGGATTGTTCCAAGTAACACTGTATTGAAAGGTTACGCCTATGCTTCAATAGGTCAAACATGTGTATAAGATTATCTCTTGAGACCTCAACAGAAGGGCTTCTAAGTTGATATTGCCTAATTGTGGCCAAACACACAAAAGGTGATTGGAGGATGCTTGCAATAAATCCAACCACAGGCAATCATTTGGGTTAGCATTCTAACCCATCGGTCTATATTCTACCATGCTACCTTAGATTAGACCAAGCTATTTATATATCAGTGTTGACCCTGCCACATTAGGAACAGTGCAGCCTAAACTGTCAAGCCAGGTCCTCTCTGAACTGGAACACAAGCAACCCACAACTGATATCGCCCTAATTGGGGATTTTTAGTCTGGTGTAGCTTGGTTCCAGTAGCAGGTGTTCTTTGCCAATAACTTTATAACTTTCGAAGTGTTACACAAATCTTCGGTGCTCTTTTTTGCTTTGCTCCTTCCTGGAAAGTTTCATGGTGATCCATAAGCTGGTGGTTCAGAAAAGGGGGGTCCTAAAGCACACTTTCCCCATGCAATTCCAACGTGCTATGCTGAATGGAATTACACCAAATTTGACTGGAAGCTAGAGCTTGGTCACTCCAGTAGTTTTTCAGAAATGACTATGTAAACAAATATTTGTATATCTGGGCAGGTGGGTTCATGGGAATCTCACAACTTCAAAAATATCCCATTCTCATTGACTGGGGGGCTTATGTCCTCTTCGTCTACCTTGTTTCCACAAGAGTGAGGGTCCTGCTGGAGTGAGTGCTCTGATTGGCTGGCCACAGCGTGATAACAAAAGTTGCAACCACCATTACAGGACTAATGGATTTAGTCTCCTGTCCTGAAAAAGTAAAAAAAATGTGTGTGTATATATATATATATATATATATATATATATATATATATATATATATATATATATATATATATATATATATATATATATATAGATAATAGAGCAGGGTAGTCATGCCTTGCCCCCCTAGTCCCTCCTGTTGCAAAAAAAAATGGCGGTGGCATTTTCTTTTAATAAAATGACAGCCGGACTGACCTGGGCTCCAGTCATTTATGTACCAAAAATGCATGGGGACCCACTCCCTGACCCAATTATAGTTAAAGTTAATTGAGATATCTATAACTGATGAATTTTTGTGGTTTTGTTTGTTTAAAACAGTATGCTAGTAGTTTCTTTAACCTTCTTTTTTTCAGTGAATATTTATGCCTGTGTGTGTGTATGGTAGAGATCAGAATAAATCATTACTTTTTGGGTTGTGCAATGTAAAATGTTTTGGGTTTTTCTATTGTTAGTCTAATTCTATAAAATTATTGCTGAGACAATAACGCATACGTTTTTTGTACTGATTTTACATTATAAATAACCTTTTAGCATAGCTGGGCGTATCTACTATAGCTTTATAGTCTGCCATAGCGGGCTATACCTTCCATCAAAGGCCCGCTCCAGCGTTAAAGATTCGAGCTGAAGGCTGAAGGCTGAATGTTCTAAATAAAAAAACACAAAGGCAGCTCTGAGCTTGACGGGGTTGAAATTACACTCAACTCCAACGCCCTTGTTTCCAGCTTTCGGCAAACATTGGAATATTGAAGTTAGAGGCTTTTATCCAACCATTAGAAGTCTGGAGCCACTTCATTGTCTTCAATGGAGAGCTCAGAATTCCACTGTTCTAATATTTCTTATGACTGAGGTGAGGGTTCACGCATCTACAAATAATTCCTATCAATATGAGTTTCTCTAGAAGTGTTGTCTGACTCATAACTCTCTGAATCTGGATATGCCTAACTCGTCATAAGGAAGAGTGTGAGACACCTGTCTTTTCTCCTTTTTTCCAATGAGTTTGTGACATCTTCACCACATGGGACTAAGCAATCTAACCAGGTGTGCCCCCAAATGGTGAGGTGCTCAACAATGTTGAAAAAGTTGTTTTGTTTACCTAGTATAAAAATGTTTTGTTTGAAAACTTTCTCGCAAAGCCTTGAAATTCATTATGTTTATCTTTGAATTAAGAGCAGCCAAATTCCATGATAAAACACACAAAAGTGAATGGCCAATACTTTAAGGAGCAGTATTCACAACTTTAATATTAGGGTAGAATTATTATTTTCTTTTTCATTGGAAGAATAACTGTTTTCCTTAGCATTCGGGGCTTCAGGTTCCCCTGTATATTCATCAGCAGTTGCCAATCTGACTATTAGTCATCGATCTCAGTCAGAGTTGAGGTAGCATTAAAAATGTCTAAGATTTGCTCTGGGCTGTTTCCAGACTGAATTGCATGTGGCTGGGTCTAAACTGGAATGGCATGGTGTGCAAAACAACAATGGCTGTAGGCCCAGATCTCTGTACTGGGACAAATGCTTCACATTTCTTCAGCATTCCGTTCATCAATTGTTTTTTATTTTTTTATTTGTCACCCTAAGTGGGAAGGTTATGCCCAGAAGTGGGTCCAATGCTCACCATGCCACTGGAGTCAAATTAGCCTAACTGATGAGGGGTGATAACCTGAAACCCGTCCCAGAATGCTTGTTTCTGGTCCTGGGAGGACGTGACCTAGCAGTTCATGCTGGATGTGCATGTTGCTGGGTCCCAACTGGAATGGTATGGCATGGTGTGCAAATCAACAATGGATTTAGACTCAGATCTCAATACTGGGGGTTAACGTTTAACATTGTTTCAGCATTCCACCCATTATTTGTTCTTTTTACATTAGTTCCTACCCAATCACCTCAGGGTACCTTGAGAGGTGGGAGAAATTATTGCAAAGGGACACTTGCACTTAACTGGATTTCAGGAACCATTAGTATGAGTAAAACCCAGCTATAAAGCTACAAGGTCCACTTCAAGCTGCCCATTAATTAGTACTCATTTTATGCAATCAAAGGTATTATGTTGTAATGCAAATGTTGGAAAAAAAGTATGTCTAAACGGATATCCTGTCCTCCGAAATATAAATCCCATTATATCTTATTGGATGTATATTTCGATGAAGGGGATATCTGTCACTGTTGTGACAGAGTAACCCATCCACCAGATCTAAATCAGACTGCTATTGTTCCTTAATTTTAGGATCTTTGTCATGTTTACCGTCCTCCTGTTACCATATGGGTGGTTGGCATGAGGCTGAGTGGTGTCCTGTCTCTGCATAAAGGAGAAGGGGCCAGGTTTCAACCTTCCATGATGTAATCGGTTGGTTTGGCCTGTATGTCTATGTTCAATCTCCTAGTAATCAAATGATTCTCAGATGGGTAACTAGGAGCCTGCCTTGCCCAATGATGCTCACTGTTTTCTACTCTTCCTTTCCATATTCCCATTCTATTGGCCTTAAGCATAGGATACGTTCTGGCAGAATCCTGATCTAGAAGAGGATATTGCATGTCAATACTTAACAGGCACAATAAGCTGTGCATTTGCTTGGGACGTGACCACGCCCCACTTTTGTGATACTTGTACCTCAGTGCCACAAAGCATGGCGCTATTAGCAATCTACACGCAATTTTTGTACATATTGAAAAGGATAAGATTACGATTGATAAAAGAAAAAGAAGGTGTGCTTCCTGTTTTCTTCTTTCAATACTTAACTTGGGTAATTCAATATTACTTTCTCTGTTAGTTGAAAAGCTTTGTTTGACTTCCACATATACGTATGGTAGTCCCCTTTGCCAATAAATCCTTTAGGTGTTTGGTTAATTTAAGGCCCATACCTATTAACTTGCAATTTTTTTTTCTTAATAGGTGCACTCTTGTGACATGATTATCCTCCATTGCTAGATCAAAACCAACTCTTGGCTTTAACCCTGGTGTCTTGATTTCATCAACTTCTTCACTACCCAGAACACTCAATCAATTTTTACATAAAACATCAGGGACCAAATACTGTTGAAGTGAGTTGGCTGAGCTCAATTGGTCATATTTCTGCCTGCAAGCATCTGGCTTAGAAGTGAAATCTGGGAAGGAGGTATGACTAGATTTGGATGTACGTCTTACTTTAATATTCTTGGCAAAAATCATGCACCTTATGTTAACCTTTTAAGGCTTGTCTATTGCGCCTCCTGACTTAATATGTAAACTACCTCTACAATGAAATGATCAATGTCCCTCATAGTGCAATTTTCAGCAGGGTGTCTGGCAGATCTTTTTGCACTGTGCCTCCCTGAAGGCTTTTTGCTCCCTTAAGCTTCCCCATAATTAAGGTCTACTCAAAACTTCAAAATTCTTTAACTTCGACTTGAAGCTTCCATCTTCCATACAGCAGTTCACAATATATTTATCCAATGGAAGCTATAATAGAGCCAGATAGCCCGCCATAGCGGGCTAAACTGGCCAACACAGGTCCGCTCCAGTGTTAAGGGCCCAAGTCAGAGGCAAGGGCCTTTAACCTCTGCCATGCTGATGACGAGCTCAGCTCGTCATGCAGCACGGTGGCGCTGTGCTGATGATGAGCTGAGCTCGTCATGGCCTCCGCGGAACGCCCAAGCAGGGATAATTCCCCCGCTGTGCTGGGCGTTCCATTGAGCGGTCGGGCTATGACAGCAACACCTGTGAAAGGAAAACATTGGAATGTTGATTCTCCGTGCTTCTACCAGCAGTAGTTTGGGTTTGTGGTGCTCATATTTTATATCTACAACATTTGCTTGAGATTATGCTATATGAATTTAATTTGGAGTTTGTAGATACAGGTATCCTATACCTCGTCCTCATTGGGTACCTATTCATTCCCCAAATATTCAACCCCTTTCAGCACAGAGCAAGATCCATCAGAGAACCAATGATTGGTAGGAGTAAATTGTAAAAGGGCCCAGGTAAAGCTACAGCACAGCCATTCTGCCAGGATAGCGCATTCTTTCCACACCTAAGCCACTTTTGTGTTGCTGTCTGAAAGCAATACACAAATTACAATAGTAGAGCCATTCATAGTTATGTGGCCCAGGACACTGTCCGAAGGCACAGATGGTTGGACAAGAAAATGCAAACTTTCTAAAGGTGGCATTTTAAGAATTCTAACTTAAAATATAACTCTATCTTTTCAGATAATTTTAAATTATTCATTTGAGTGTAAACAGTATATTGTTTATCTTCTAACACTTATGAAATTTAGTAAGTTAACCCAGGGTCCGATTCACAAATGAACTTACATGTAATAAAGCGAACTCGGCACTCATAACTTTAATACACTTAAGTACCTTTTTGAATCAGCCCCTAGTGTTTTTCAATGAAAGTGATAACCCTTTCAACAGTGAAAGACAACTTTAATTTTTTCTACTGCCAGCACATTTAAAACGTAAGCATGCATGTCCTACTTTTTATTAAGTGCAATACTCCTTGCCCTCTGAGCCTTTAGGGTCTATCTTAGGTGTGATTTATATGGATTAAAAAGGAAGTTTTAGGCATGGCAAAAGGTTTATACTGCCAGGTCGAAATGGCAATTTAAAACTGTACTACAAACTGCAGTGGCAAGCCTGAGACATGTTTTAAAAGACTACTTTAGTGGGTGGCACAATGAATGCTGCAGTCTCACCAGTGAAAAAAATAACAATTGATGGACAGAATGTTGAACATCGTTTTTTTGCTCACCAAGCCATTCCAGTTTGGATTCAGCCAAATGCAAATCAGTCTTGACCCTGCTCCCCATAAGAACAATCCAGCCAGAACTGCCAGGCCAGGTCTTCCATGGACCAGAAACAAGCATCCTAGGACCGGTTTCAGGGTATCACCCCTCATCAGCGAGGAAAGCTTGAATCCAGTGGCATGGCAAGCACGAGAGTAACGTCCGGGCATACTCGCCCCACTCAGGGCGAAAAATGTAAAACGAACCATTGATAGACCAAATGCTGAGCAATGCCAAACACTCATCCCCAGTCAGAGATCTGGGCCTAAATCCATCAGTTTGTTTTGCTCATCATGCAATTTCAGTTTGGATCCAGCCATATGCATATCCATCTTGACCCTGCTCCCCATAGGAACAGTCCAGCTCTAACTGCCAGGCTAGATACTCCCTGGACCAGAAACAAGCATCCTATGACCAGTTTCAGGATATCAGCCCTCATCAGCAAAGATAGCTTGAATCCAGTGGCACGGCAAGCACGGGAACCATGATGGACTGAATACTGAACAATTTTAAACACTCACCCCCAGACTGAGATCTGAGCCTAAATCCATCATTTTCTTTTGCTCACCGTGCCATTTCAGTTTGGATCTAGCCATATGCAAATGAGTCTTGACCCTGCTCTCCATAGGAACAATCCAGCCCAAACTGTCAGGCCAGGCCCTCCATGGACGGGAAACAAGCATCCTAGGACCAGTTTCTGGGTATCACTCCTCATCAGCCAGGATAGCTTGAATTCATTGGCCCACTAGTAGCATTTATTATACAGGACCTAGGTACTGTTAACATCATTTACTAGGAACTTACAGGTAAATAAAGTGCATTAAAGTGCATTAATCTGGTCAATGGCAATTTGACTATGTTTTAGGGATATCGCACAAGCACTTTACCACCTGTTAGCATGGAAAAAATGCACAGAGTACTAATGCCAACAAAAATGTGTTCAGCACTATAGGCAAAAAGGTCCGGGTCCAGCAAACAGTTTATATCTCAAAAATAAAAACAAATGTAAAACAGACCCAGCATCACTATTGCCAGCAGAAAAGTTGTCTCTCCTAAATTGCAAATCAAGGAGGGGGGACCAACACCCTTTCTAGTGGTGACTAGCAAAGATAGGTCTGTCCTTGGCAGCGGCTTTGCCCAGGTGCACCCCATACACGGCCCGTTCAATAAGGCAGGCAGTAATGCTACTTAGCGTGATTTCAAATGAGAGCCCTCCTCTTCATAATGCTCCTTCTCTGACGGCAGTGGTGGTTATGGGACTTGAAGTCCCTGTCAATGTCAACAGCACTATTTAGCAGGATTTCAAATGCGGCCCTCCTCCTCCTCCCCCACCTATTCCACTGGCAGTGGTGGTTATGGGACTTTGGAGTCCCAGGAAATGTGCAAGATCACCCTGTGTAGCAGGACTGGCAGCAGCACTATTTAGTATAATTTCAAATGAGGGTCCACTTCCTCCTGTCCCATCTCCTCTACTGACATTGGTGGTTATGGGACTTGGAGTTGCCAGCAATCTTCAAGAGTCTCCGGCACAGAGGGTCAGACAGCTGTGCTATATCGCACAATTTCAGATAAGAGCCTACCACCTCCCCCACTCCTCCTCTGCTGGCAGTGGTGTTTATGGGATTTGGAGTCCCCAGTATTGTCCAAGAGCCTCCCATTCAGTGGGGCAGGCAGCAGCATTATATAGTGCAATTTCAAATTAAGTGCTGCCTCCTCCTCTGCTGGCAGTGGAGGTTATGGAACTTGGAGGCCCTGGCAATGACCAAGAGTCTCATACACAGCAACACAGGCAGCAACACTGTATACCATGATTTTGAATGAAGGCCCACCTCCTCCCCCCACTCCTCCTCTGCTGGCAGTAGTGGGTATAGAATTTGGAGTCCCTGACGATTTCCAAGAGTTTCCCATGCAGCGGGGCAGCCAGGTCATTATATAGCACAATTTCAACTGAGGGCCCGCCTACTCACCCCCTTTCTCCTATGTTGGCAGTGTTTTTTATGGGACATAGATTTCACAGCAAAGTCCAAGAGTCTCCTGTGCAACGGGGCAGGGTGCAGCACTAATTAGCACAATTTCAAATGAAGTCACTCCTTCTTCCCCTCCTACTCTGCTGGCAGTGATGGATATGGGATTTGGGACCCTAAATGCAAAGTCATAATAGACTGATATCATATCTAAATGTTCAGAGAAACCTGGATGACTGTCCCAATGTATAGAACTTCGCAAGATACAGTGTTGATGCTGCACCTTCGAATGAAGAAATGCCCTCTGGCGGCTTACTTGTCAGAATCAAAATCTCGCTTAATTGTAAAAATTTTAAGTTAGGAATTGTATTGCGGGATAATTTAGCAATAAGTAGAGAATCATCAAATGGCCTTATCATATTTGTTCATATTATATACAATTGTTCTATGCCTAAGCAAGTGCGACTGGTGCGGCCCCACTGGTCCTGACCTGGGGGGAGGGGCGTTGTATTTAGCAGTAACATATAATTTAAAAACATCTACTGCAGAGTTGCTTTTTGGGTCCAGCTTTCAGGCCGCATAAAATGTCAAGATAACTCTTGTGGTAAATGTTCCTGATAGAGAAAGAAATCAGAGTTGTGTCTAATGCAGTTTTGACTCTCCATAAAGTAGCGCAGATCCTTATTTTTTTGTGGATAGCTGAGTGGATTAGTGCTTTAGTCACAGAGATCCTTTTTTTGCCTCATTTCATAAGATGCAACCCTAACCAGTGCTAAAGCCGGCCCTGTGCCTAAGAACCTAGAGTCACCAACCTTGTACATTCTTGAGGACCAGCCACTGATTATCAGAGAAAAAGTGCACAGAGTCCTAATACCAACATAAGCAGGTTCAGGAACAGAAGGCACAAATCTGAGGGTGGCCCTGATCCAATAATGCCCAAACTAGAAAATGCTCCCAACCATGTTGCTGAAGCTGCCGTTCTCCTTGCTTCATCTGAGGCATGACTTTTAACAGAATACAATGAGGAAAGAAGACCAAGAGACGGTGTCATTCAGCTGTTCACTTGGTCTTTATGAATTGAGAACGTTGCTCCAATGTTACATATCCTCCCTTTTTCCTTCTGCCACAAGAGTTGCGGATAAAGCCATCCCATTGTGGAGAAATAGAAAATGAACATGTACTACCCTCACCACCCTGTGGATTTTAGACATTAGCGGCAGTGACATTTGGAGGAAAATATAATTGCCAGAAATCTAGGAGGTCTTGATAGAGGAGAGATTATCCTGTGTCCTTGATCAGGATATAATATCCAGTGCAGGCAGGCAGCCAGCATGTGTTTCATCTGAAAGGCTGAAACAGACCTGTGTGCTAACAACCTGCATGATACATGCAACGAGAAATTCGGGCCAGGGGCCTTAATAAGTCTCTGTAGTATCCAAATAATATTTACTCAAAAGTATTGGTGAAAGTAAAAGGAATATCGCAGGAGAATAGTGCCTGAGAAGGTAGTGGGACCTCCTGGGTTTATTTCTGGAACTGAATTTGTTCACCCCATACTTTTGAGCGCATAATATTTGGACACTTCGGAAGTGCTTGGGATGAAAATCTGCATCTTTTAATTACCTGTCACACTGCACCAAAGCTGGGGACAGCCCAGTCCTACTGAGCAAAGGAGGACAACTGAAGCCAGTACAGGAGGGTGCTCCTTTTGGTGGGAAATACCCTACCAATGATGCTAGCAAGGAATGGAGCTGAGACCCCAAGAGAAGATGTGATCCACAAGTCCTGGATGATGCCATTTCAAACAGTCCCAACATGGTGCACAGGAGCGTGGGGACAGGGGAGGGGAGGCGATGTGACACTCTAGGATTGGTCAGGGGTGCCTGGTTTCTTGGACCTTCAATTGGAAGGAAAAATCTCCTGATGTCCGAAAGGATCAAGGACTCTGCCCCAATTGTCCCCAGAACCAGTGATTCTCTCTAAGATCCAGTGAGGTTGGCCCCATTACAGCCCCTCAGGACCAGTTGCAGAAAAGATCTGGACTTCTACACCGATAGAAAAACATAGAGTAAATGTGGTGCAGGGAGCCAGCTCCCTGTAGATTACACCCCTTCGGAGGTGATGTCTGCTAAACCAGTTCCTGGTGGCTAGAGCTTATCACCCGACGCAAAATGAGCCAAAGTTCCTCTAAATCGGCTCAATGTGACCTGTGTTACGGCCTTTTGAAGGTTGGTAACCTTTAAACATTTTATGTAAATGGAAGTGTATGGGTCTCTGCTGCATCTCCTTTCCATTACCCTCTGGGTGGGTCTGGGCCCAAGGGGTCAGCACAAGATCCCTAAAACATTTCTTCAAAGAGGAGGTGTGTGTGTGGTTCCTTCTAGCATCTATAATTGCCCCTGGACACCCCCATCTAATTGGAGGTCAATGCAGGCAAAAGTGGCCTGGCATGGGCCAAGAAGATAAACTGGGGCTCTGAAAACCCAACCTTGGGGTTCCCAAGCCAACTGAGAAGGCGTGGGGACAGCCACCATACTTCTCAAGGAAGGCTGCTTGCTGCTTACAGCCCAGTGCCTGTGTCTTGTGGGAAGGACTCCAGCACCCACCTATGGCTGGCCCTTAGAGAGAACATGAATGCCAGCTCCTATGCCGTCACAGCTCCATGTTGGCTGGGGTGGGTAGCTGGCCAGTCAATGAGGACGTGGGATCCCTGCATTGGCCCAGTGCTTAAGACAGGTTAGGGATGCCGGAGTGGGACCGGGCACTCCCCTAAAAAACAAAGAAAGAACCGGAGGAGGTGTGAGGCGTGAGGTCACACACCTGGAAAACAAAGGGAAATCGGTTCCTCCCAGCACAGTGGGAGAGCCACTTATCAGAAATTGAATGGCTGCTCTTGAAGGAGCACTCCAGAATGCCCCGCAGGGCTTTTTGGCATATTGTTTTGCTGAATGGTTTTTCAAAATGGGGAGTGGTAACACTGTCACTTGGCCCATAGGGACATTATCATCTTCACTAAGTTAGCATGAGCACGTTGCAGCCTGCCGGCTGCTTTGCACACGTTACCAAGCGCCTTTATTTTTGCAATCATTTCTTTGGCTGATTTCACATGAGAATTAATTTAATGTGTTTCACTCTCTGCATGTTCCTGGGATTTCGAATGAAGATTATGTGCAAGGTCGAACAACAATTCCCCATCTTATTTTATTCTTGCCAGGCCTTAGCCCTGTGACAAAACATACCAATGCAGCTGTTGTTTGGACAACGTACTTTGGTTTCATTGGAATACAGGAATAGGTAGCACACACTTGGAGAGGGACCTGTCCAGGGAGAAGAGCGACACAGCACCTAAAATGTAGTTCTACCATCTATAGGCTAAAGTATGGGGTCTGCTGACAAAGCCCAGAGATCTTCTAATATATATTAACAATGCTTTTTAGCAAGGGGAGGGAGGATAGGTTCCATTGTCTTTCCATGATGACATCTCCCTTCATGATTTATGAACTAGCTGCTATGCTGACTGTATTTATACTTTGCATTTTCCTGCTTGTTGCGGTAGGTATACTGCATGTTAGGGCACATTAGTTAAAATAAATATTTTTAACTATTTTGTGTCTCTGTCAGATCTTACTGTGGACAAGTACAAGAGTGCGAGCGAAAGGGTTTGTCTTGTTATCTCGATTCCTGGGAGATCTGGGAGTGTTGTGGTCAGGGGTGTCTAATCATTTGTTTATCTGTGAGTGAGTAGGAGGACAAGTGAGACACTAACAGGCACATGCATCATTGTTGGCTTTTGCGATTTCCTAATTGCGATTTTTAAGAAATCGCAATTAAGAAATCGCAAAAGCCTATGCATGAAGAAATCGCTGAAAATGTTGCAATTTATAAACATTCCTTAATTGCGAACTAAGGAATAACTCCCCATTCATTCCTATGGGCCTAAAGGCCCATAGGAATGAATGGGAAGACATTTTCAATTTGCGATTAGCAATTAGCGAATCGCAAATTAAGAATGCAATTTCAAGGGTGCAGGGGTGTCCAAAGGACACCCTGTTGCACCCCTGAAATCAATCTGTGCACATATATTGTGCACACACATGCCCTAAGGGCATGTGTGTGCACAACATGAAACTTTGAAAAATGCACAAAAGTGCATTTTTCAAAGTTTTCACAAATTACCATGGTTCAACCTCATGGTAATTTGCTCCCCCTATTTGCGAAATCGCTAATTTTAAAACGTTCTTGCATTGCATTTAAGGAATCGCAAAATGCGATTCCTTTAATGCAATCACAATTTGAGAAATCGCAAATATTTGCGAATTCTCAAATTGCGAGGGCCTTCACCCTTCATGCATCCCAAAAGCTGATTTTGCAATCGCAAACGGACGATTTCTACGATTCACACTGTTTGCGATCGCAAAAAGCTTTGATGCATGTGCCTGAAAAGCTTGTTGGTCCTGGGCTCATGGTTACTAAGTAAGTAGGATGACTCAGTCCCTATACACCAAGGTCCTATAATCCTGCACACAGTTCTGTGTTTGTGCAGAATCCCTGCAACATGGCACCACCAACATTTGGTCTTGCACTTATAGTAGTGCTTGTGCTTGTCCACAATACCCACTCACCGGTTTCCGGAGATGTCCGTGGTGGGGGGGCTTAGCCTCCTATATTTGTATATTTATAGGTTTTCCAAGCTTGTAGTTAAAATTATTTTTTACCTGGATTTGCACTACCATTTTCATTGTTACTTTCCTCCATTTCTAATATGGCAGAACCAGTCGCTAATGCGGCGGATAAGCGCGCAGCGGTTACAGATTTCTTGACTTAACGTGGAGTCCCAAATGCAGGGACTAAGATTATGTTTGTTGACGAGGCAGACCAAGCTTTTAATTGCGCCCTTTCTCACCCTGTTACTGCTGTTGGAATGGGCCCCTTATCTTTAGATGGGGCCACATGGCCTGTGTTAGCAGGCTTTACACCACATCTGAATTATCTCAATCTTACACTCGCAGAGCTACGTCAGCTACATACATCATTGATTTACATACACAGAAGTGTCATACAGTTTATGTCCTGTGCACTTCAAGTAGCACTTGCTGGAGCTATTCCTCCCCGCCCAGGACATGGTGGTGGTCTTGTCACCGTCATGATTAACTCAGTGATGGGCAAATGTCCTAAAAATCGTGACAACGTGCAGGCATAGAAATTTGAGCAACTTGAAGCTGTTTTTCCAAACACAACTCCTATAGAAAAACACAGGATCTTATCATGAGTTTACTGAGTGGTCTGATTCCCGCTTTAGCTGACTGCACCACCTGGAGGACAGTGTTTGCTTTGGTGTATACATTGTGCTTTGGCACTCCCTCCTTGAGAGTTTTACCGAGTGTTCTAAAGAAGGTACAGTATGAACACTGGGCTGGTCCAGCCCTGGATTTGTGGATGAAGTTGTTGGGAATGATCCCTATTGTCTCTGATATGATTCTGGCCAATATTAAAGGTGAAGCGGTTTATTTTCAAGTACGTCAACACCTAGCAGTGGTTGCGGAAGTGGATTGGTAGAGACAGTTGCCGATTATCATTGCGGATGTATGTATATCTTTGGGACTCAATGACTTGGGGATTCATCTATTTGCTCAGACACAGAATAAACCCCCTCTTGACAAGGAGGGTCATCCAGTCTTTCCTAAAAATGCTTGGAACAGGAATCAGCAGCAGCAACAGCAGAAGCCCAGTTTACGTGCAGGTTCTCCTACTCCTGACGCTTCTGAGCGTAGATACAATTTGTGTGACCGCTCTAAAATTAAAACACCTGAGAGGTTACAGGTTCCTGCTCCTCATTCTCCTCGTTCCTTTCAGGAATCATCAGATCAACAGTTCGGCGGGGGGGAAGTCAGGATTGCAGACAAGGCAAGGGTGCAAGACGTGACCCGCAGTGCCAGTTTGATGTAAAAGTCATGTAGGAGGAACCACCTCAATATCGTGCTTCGTTTCAGGAGAAAAAAGTTGTCACTTTGACTGCCAAGTATGCCTTAGATGGTGAGAACTGTACTCCTTGACAGGAGTTGGGCGGTAACCCTCCTCGACAGCGTGGAGGAAGTTACCATAGTGCGGCATACGCTCCACCAGCGTCTGGAGGCGAAAGCAGTGACACTTTTATTTCAGTACAGACAGCTGATACTCGAGTTGCCCCTCCTGATAGGCTTTATGATGAAAGCCTTCAAGTTGATTGTGATAATAAATGCTCAGTAAAATAAGTCTTTTGGGAACATCTCACTTCTACTTATCATAGTATATTGGCGGAGGTTGATTGGCCGCCAATAAAATATCAACTAGGTAGAATAACATATTCCCCTATGGAGGAAGCTAAGACAAAAGTCTTAGCTTCCTCCAGAGGGGAAGATGTTTTTCTACCTAGTTTTTCATGATACGTACCCAGTGACGATGAAATGGCTTATGCCTCGGAGTGGGTTTTATCCTTAGCCCCAGCATTATATCGCAATCAGGCAGGTAGGGACGAGGGTTCCCCAGTTCATGTAATTACTTTGCGTTTTACACCTCAACCCCAACCACAATATCAAATCAAACAAGATGCTAAGGCATCCGAAAGCGACATCTTGACCCAATGGAATATCAGAGTGTGATTGAACCCTGTGTTTCATTGATGAATAATCCTCTTTTTTCCGATATTGAAACCGGATGGTTCACATCGTATAGTATTAGACTACAGACATTTGAACAGTCATGTTCGTACCTTTGGGGTTCAAAACCCACATAGCTCTGCGTTGGTGAATAACATTGTTCGTAAAAAGTACAAAACACAATGGGTATTTTATATGGATTTTAAAGTCACTCTTTGACTCCTGAGAACAGTGATTTGACTGCATTCAGTGCATTGGGCAATCAGCGCCGTTATTGAAAATTGCCTATGGGATATAAGAATAGCCAGGGTGTGTTTGCAGCACTCATAGTGTCCCTTTTGCATGAGATCGACCCCGATGCCTTCTCGTACGTCGATGGCATATACTTGATGGATGATGAATTACATCCACATCTCTTGCATGTGGACCGCATATTACACATTTTGCAAATTTTGGTTACAAATTCAATTTTGCCAAGTGTCACATCGCCTTCTTGGTGGTGTTTTTTCTTGGTTACGTACTCACTAATGAAGGTAAGGTGGTGGCCCCCACTTTCTGGAGAAATGTGCTCAATTGCAACCTCTATCTACACTTAAAAAATTGAATCTTTGCTGGTTTTTTGGAATTTTGGGAGGACATACATTCCTCATTATGCCCAGTGTATCAAACCTCTTTACTCATTGATACAACCTTCTTTTTCATCTTCCGGTGGGATTCCGAAACATACCGCAAATCTTCGGTCACTGCAGTCTGAGCTGCTTGCAACCAACATCTTGTTAACACGAGACAATTCTACGAATTTGGTCATAATGATTGTACCAGGCGTGTTGGGTTTTTCATACTTGAAGTTCAATGAAGGGGACGCTGTCCCTGTGAGAAGTTGGACTGGTATATAATCTACACTAATTAAAGTGGCCTCCTTTCACCAGTTCAATCAACCCTTATTGTGATTTAAGAGGTCAAAGATAATCTTATAAAACTATCCAAGTGGTAGCTGTGGAGAGCAGCCTTCGTGATTAATCTTGAAGGAATGTTACACAGCTTGTTTTACCAGAATGCAACCTTCTTGTATTGGTTAAATGAAAGGAGAACCGCACAGTGGTTATAAGAATATATATTTATTAGTATAACACACCTTAAATTCCTCACAGTATCTGCTGCTTGCAGATAAACATACAGCACACAATGCTGTAGCACAGAAACAATTGTAAGTAGCACTAATACACAGTGGGCTCCAGAGGGAGACCAAACCATGTACTAAAACAGTGGTATAAGAACCATGACTCAAGTCAAAACAGAGTCTAGTGTGTGTAGAATTGCTGGGACCCCAAGGAACCACCCAAGTTGAGTAAGTAGGGATCCCACAGAGGATGGGTGCAGTGTGAGAACACGACCACGTGCTACGTACATTTCAATGGGAGAGTCACGGTAGTAGTTTTAAAGTTTAAGGACCCTTCCCAGTGGATTACAAGGAAACCCTTTGAAACATAGACGGTTGGAGAGCCACCCCACCCATGGATACCAAAGTATCAGAGCTATCTATCCCAGGGAAGCCGGGTGCATAGGGTTGAAGTGGCGTCGGAAACCGGGGTCGTTCTCAATGGGAGTCTTCAAAGAAATGCCACTGCTAGAAAGAAGAAAAGTGTCCGGTGGAATCAGTAGGTAGAATCTTGATGGAAGGAACTTGGAAGCAGAGGGGACAGAGTCTGGGTCACTCAGGAGGGACTCTGTAGATGAATGCCCACCGAAGTCGGGTGCTTCAGGTGTGAAGAAGGAGACCTTGACTCTACAGCTCCAGGGACCAGGAGACATTGAGAACAACCAGGAGCTGGATACGAGCTGTCCCACAAAGGATGTTGAGTGCTGAGGGGTCGGTGTCCGGTGGAAGTACCAACAAGTCTTGACAGCCGCAGACCATGAAGAAGGTCAAGGAAGGTTACTGTCTGGCCCATCAAAGACCAGAGGACTCACCACAGGATGGGGACTCACCGCAGGTCTGGAGCAACCAGGGGAGCCCAAGAAGATTAGTGTTGTCCCTAAAATGGACCCAAATGCCGAAGGCAAGGAGTCGCAAGGGGACCTCTAGCAGTTTCACAAAGACACACCTTGCAGGGCACAGAGTGCGAGGAGGCCGGTGTCCTTTGTACAAAATGTGCGCAGAGGTTGGGGATATTAACAGCCCAATGCACAAAGTTGGGGAACATCAACAAGCATATATACTTGTAAAAGTACATGGTGCACAGGGTTTGGGTTATGCGGTCCCCACGAGGGATACTGGCCTCAAACACAGTGAGAGGGCAGCCTGCCCTCAAGGGATGTAGGAACCCACATCCTGTGTTGCTGGAGACTACGGACTCTGTAAATGCGGGGGATTGACTCCTTCACTCCAAGGGAGATACTTAAGTTGTCCTTGATGCTCCACACGTCCTGAAAGGAGCCTGTACGGTGCACGGGCACCGACAACGCTTTGGACGGAGAGGGAGACAAAGTCGGGCCCAAGTCAAAGTCCAGCAAAGTCCAGTGTCCAGACGGTCGAAGGTCAGTGGTGTCTTGATCAGAACTTTTTCCAAGTCAAATCTAGGGCCCTACAGTCTGGTAAGCCCTTAAGTACCCACAGGAGAGGGTTGGACAAATTCCGGGGACCCTCCCAGGGGAGGTTTTGGACAGAGGGGAGGTTACTCCCTTGTCCTTTGTTCAGTTTTGCGCTAGAGCGCTGGTTTGAGCTGGACTATGCACAGGGACACCAAGTGTGCCCTTAGTGCACTTTCAGATACTTTGGAAGTGCACCCACCCAGCCCCAATACACTAAATCCTGTCTGGGAGGTGGTCACACCTCCCTGTGACAGGATGCCTATTGTGCTGCCTTCCACTGCTTGGGTTTGGCCCAGCAGTAGGAGGGCTGAAATGTGTCTCTTTTCGGCAGCAACCATTTTGTGCTGTCTGGGTCGAGAAGGCTGGTACCAGAAAGACCCAGGACACCACAAAGCTTGCTTCAGAATGGTGGAATCATACCTCCAACATCGGTTACCAGTATGATGGCATGATTCCAAGGTGTTTGATACCAAACACAACATGTTTTATTGCAGCCGTTTTCGAGATAGCATTTTACGCAAACATATAATGCACTTCTACCTAAATGTCTGGCTGCGTCACCAACAACCAGAGAAAATGGTCTGAAGGCTGCAGGAGTGCTCTGCTCAGGTGCACCCTCTCATGTAAAACCCAGCACCCTGCCTTCAGGATTGTTAAGGCCTGCCTTAGGGGTGACTTGTAGGTTTTCAGTGTAGTGACCTATAGATATAGTAAACCTATATCTATCGTAAGTGGTGCAAGCATCAGCTTACACAGGCTGCAGTGGCAGGCCTGTAGTTCCATTTTGCATGACCGCTCATGGGTGGCATAATACATGCTTCAGCCCATGGGAGGCCTCTGGGGTACCTATGCCCTGGGTACATGTGTACCATATACTAGGGACTGACAAGGGTACCACAGTATCCAATCTGGAGTTTACCTAAGTACATGACATAACATTTTAGGGAGAAAGCAGATAGACTGGGGTCCTCATTAACAGGATCCCAGTCAGACTAGTCAAAAACCAGCAAAACACCAGGCAAAAAGTGGGGGTAACCATGCAGTCAGATCTTACCTTCCTACAGTCCCCATTGCTTATAAATCGCATTTGTATACTCCAGCTGTGATGCGTTTCTCTTCTACAGAAAAAGATTTTGACAGCTGTCCAGATGGCGATTCTGAAGGAATGCTCTCTGGCACAGGATAATTGCATTTTCATGGTTTTGCCGGTGCCTGCTTTAGAAGCAGTCACAAAGGCAAGTGTCCCAAGTTCCAAAGCCTTGTATCCACATTATATACAATGGGCTTGTTCTTTGACGTTCGCTGATGTCAACCTTATCTTTGACCCTTCTATGCAGACACAGGAGTATTTACAATATGAACGTGTTCAATCTCCACCTTTACCATTACTCACTCTTGATCAATACAAATGCATTATTTACACTGATGGGTCTTTGCAGCCCGCCATTGGTTCTAAACATGCTTATTCTGGAGCCTGCACATTTGTGGAAGGTTTGATTGTTGATGGGAATTTTAAATACTCCTTAGTATCTTGGAGATTGCATGGCTCAATTGGCTGAGCTACGTGCCTTGGTTTTGGCTCTTGAATTTGCTGATCCAGATGTTCCTACACTTTTAGTGTGTGATTGGTTTTACTGTGTAAAATCCTTCAGAGACAATTTGTTCTTCTGGACACAAAATGATTTTCATGATTCTAAAGATAGCGCAATTAAGCATAAAACGCCGTGGATCCGAGTGGTCGTGCTTAAGGAGCATTTGTGGCTCACACATGTTATTCATACGTTTGGACATCAGCGTATGAAAGCACACGCTGTTGGTAATTCTATGGCTGATGAGGCAGCCTAATCTGCAGTAGCCACTTGTTCAATAGCAGCAGTCACCAGATATTTGACTAAAATAGATGATGATATCTTGGCAGCTATAGCTGTGATGAAGGTGGGGATGAAGTTTCCCCAAGGTTTCCCTTCACGTTACACCTATCATTTAACTGCCAATCAGGTTCTATTTGTGACTTTTCCATCCATTGGGGATCGGCTGATTCTCAACGAGGATCGCTGACTTTCTTTGATCATAGCCGCACATTAAGGCGTTGCTTCTGTACATGCCAGAGTAACAGCGACGATTTCTCTTTTTTAGCAATGTTTTAGTGGTGGGGTTTGTACCAACAAGTAAATATATAGGTTCTTTCCTGTGACATTTGTCAACAGTCTTCCACTGTTTCATGTCCACCCCACAGTCAAATGTACATTTCCAACTAAGCGTTTGATTGTATTTATCTTGATCACTGCAGTCCTTTAACGACTGATAATGCTTGTTTGTATATCTTGGATGCAATGTATTCGTGCACTGTATTCTTTTGGGTCTGGCCACAATGAAGTACTGACCCTAGAACTGTTATAAAAGATTTGCGTATCTTTGTCGGGACATTTGCCTGTGGCACCTTCCATTCTGACCAAGGTTCTGCTTTTGCCTCTAAAGCTTACCGGGATAGAATGAAGTATTTGGGGGGGCAGGTGCAATTCTCGTCTCCATATCGGCCTGAGGGCAATTCTGATGTGGAGCGGATGAACCGTGACTTAAAGCAATCTTTAACAGATAGGGTATTGGGTACTGGCATGGGCTGGTTGACTCATCTTTATGGGGTACAAGATGCGATTAATAATCTCCCAAGAAGATCTCTGGTTGGGTGGATCCAATACAAAATGTTTTTGGCATAAAGATGTTTGTGCTAAACCTGGCCATTGCCACAATGTTTGACATAGATAACCATTGTGCTGTGTTACAGGATCTTCAAAAAGCTTGTGATTCACAAGCAAATACCCATTTGCCTTCTTCCAAGGATGGAACAGTGTTGATCCCGGTTTCGGTCTGGCTTCCTAAAGAGAAAGCGGAAAACAAAATAGAATTTGATCCATCATACTGTGCACCTGTTTTACCTTTCACATCCACATCTGCAGATCATGAGTATTCTTCTTCGTCATTCGCCTTCAAATGTAGAACAACCCTCGTTGTTTCAGCTGGGGTTCAGTGGTTACTGCATAAACCGTAGTAGCTTTTTTTCTGATACATAATCGTTGTCCGCATTTGTGGCAGAGCCCCCTACATGCACCAGTCTTTTAATCTCCTTGTTCGAAAAGACTTAGTTAATATTTCAGCGTTCCCAGCTGTTGATGGCATTGTTTGGACTAAAGTTCAATACGATATCCATGGCCCGACTGAAACTTTGAACATTCCAAATGCATTACGTGTTTTTTTAGGAGACGTGGTTTTGCCTGGAATACACTCTGATGACTGCGATGTTCATGCTGTTCATTCATTGTTCTCAGATTTGAAATATTAGACTGCTTTTGACACTGAAGATTTGTATTTGAATTCTGCAAATTATGCTGATTTGTTCTGTTATCAACATTTTGGCCATCATTTTATACACAAGACCAATACTCAGAGACCATCTTTTAATTTCACCCAATGAGAGCATTGCCCAACACCTTTACAGGGGAGTTTAAAGACCCAGCAGAGTAAATTTATGTATTTTACTGGTTACAATCTTTCTGACCTTCAGTCCTATTTTTATAAACTAAAGATACCCAATCGCACCAAATGTATGCTCACCTACACTAAATGAGCTTACTCCTTGTCCCTCATTAATAATTTGTCTGCGAATGGTTATGAGTACTGGAAGGACGCAGTTGATTTAAAATCCATCTGGGGTACCAGAAATTGCCAAGTGTAGGGCACCAAGTCATTGCATCACGCATGTCTGATACCGTCTTAGCTAATATTTGTAAATGGGACTGCACAACAGAATGTTTGTTTTGGTTTAGCCATGGACAAACATTTTAATATTTCCTCTATTCCATTATTGGATGTGTTAAAAACATGACAAACACATACCAACTATACACTTGAGGACTTTACTGTCATGTTTCAGAACGGCACACTTAACTCTTCCACTATTGACCCCTTGGGATGGTTACTGTGGCCAACGAGCTCCAATGCATGTCAAATGCGTTTTTTGAATACTACAAAAGGGTTCTCACAAAGTAGACCAGATCCTCGTTTCCCATATTTCCATGTAGTTACCACATATTCAGTGGGTAAATTGTGTCAGCAAAGGTTGAAACATTCTACATTGTCATCTGTGAAACAGCCCCTTTCTCTCTTATCTGGTGACATTGATCTGGCTGATTTTCTTTTAGGTCCAAAGTCCCCTCGAGCAAAACATTTTGCTTATGCAACATATAATGAATTTTGGAAGCTATCGCAAATGGAAGCTGCGGTGCACCGCTGCCAAATTGACCAAGCTAATTTAGAAAAAGTTATCGCTGTAGTCAATAACAGCATTAATACCCTGTCTTCCCGTATATATACTTTGAATATTATTGTATAACCAGTCATTGACATTGTTCAATATGAAGTGCCTGTTTTGTATCATGGTCAAAATCAGTTACGTTTTGCAATGCAATTCACTTGGACCTTGCAAACACTCAAAAGCGGACACGTGTCATGGGATTACCTCAATGCTTCGGCACTGTTTTTGCCATTTAATTTGACTGAGAAACAGAAATGAATGTCAATGAAAGACAAAACATACACATTGCTATACATTGAACAGTTAAAACAGTTACCATTTTCTGTAGTAGAGCCTGATTCAGCTGTATGGGTAATACATGGGGTTATTTCACTGCCTATCTCACTCTTTCAGTTTATAGCCTGCATGTAACATTATCCGGTTGGTAGATGTGAGCCCCTCTGCAGTACCTATAATCATGAATTATGATTGTTGCCTTTCACTTTTAGATGTCAACGAGCGGAGAAGGAAGTTGTTATTACTGGGGAGGCTTGTGATTCAACAGTAGGACATTCCCTAGTGTAAACAAGTTAAATTTCACACAGCCTGCAACATTTCGGCCCCTAATCTGCCTTGTTTATTAGAAGGTAGCGCAATCCCAGCTATTATTCCTGCACTAACTTTGCTATCTAACTTAATTTATCTTATTCTGCATAACTTCGACTGTTGCGGCTCATGGGCAGGCATTCCGTATATTGTAACAGTTTCACAACGTGTTACTTCTTTCAGCAATGTCCTGTTTCCACCCCAGCATGGGGTTGTAGATGATGTGTTTTGACCTTCCCTTCCAACTTTAAATAAAATTTCAATAAGCTTAGCAGACTAAAAGCGCTTTTGTTTCAACAAGAAGTGGATCACATATCAGCTCGTGAAACCTTCGAATTGTGGGTGGCGAGAACCACAAGTGAGATTCACTCACTGCTAATCGCGAATCTCCCACTCCATGTTGGAGAATTAATTCACCAAATATTTAATGTGTCTGATACATTGGGCCTAGCCCACTTTTTCAAACTTGTAAGTTCTGGCCTTGTCACCTCCTTTCAAACAATTTTTGGAGTCATCCCAGCATTTACCTATTCTATTTTTTCCCGTGCCTACGGAAGGTTTCCCCTGGTTCTCCTGCTAATTTGCGGCCTACTTGGACTTCTATTGATGCACCGCAATGGCTCCTCGATCTGTGGAGCTGCCAAACCCGGTCCAGTTGCAGCTGTATCATAAGCGGATGCACCAACTTTTTGGTACAAAGCCATTGAAAGCTCTTGACATCAACTACAGGCTGACTTTCTGTTATGCCTACTTCACCTGCATACAATCTGTGCTCCACTATCTCTAGTCCCCTTTTCAGTGGGCCCAAGATGTCCGCCTCCCCAAAACAACCCACGCAGCCCTGGATTACGAAGTGTTAATGGGTCCGTTAAAGGCCCATGACCAGCAATGTTCCATGGGTAGGCACTTGATGTCTGATTCTCCACTTGGACCAACAGCAGACATGAGTACCTGCACTCGGGCAGAGTGCCTCTTTGATTGGAGTTTCATCCAAGTTAACCCAGGTTGCCCTGACATGCTCCTAATGGCCTCTGAATATGAGGACCATGTGTGTTTATTTGATTTGCTCAATTGGATGGCATACCTTTTTACTATGGAATGTTCTGGCAACATACTGGAGTTTATGGCATTCCACTTTTCCTGCAATATTTTTGAATCTGATAATTCATTATGAATGGATATGTTTTTTGGGTACCCAATTGGAATTTTTTTTCAGCAATTTGCAGTGCACACAAAAGAAATTTTTCACGAATATACCACTGAGACGCTTTGCGTCTGCTTATCTCTGATTGTTGTCTTCGCCTAGTGCTAACAACCTGGCCAAGGGGAGGGTGTCACGTGGCCCATAGGGACATTGTCGTCTTCACTAAGTTAGCATGAGCACGTTGCAGCCTGCCTACTGCTTTGTGCACGTTACTACAAGTCTTTATTTTTGCAATCATTTTTATGGCTGTTTTCACATGAGAACTCATAGCTGTGTTCACTCTCTGCATGTCCCTGTGATTTTGATTGAACATTATGTGCAAGGTCGAATAACAATGCCTCTTGTTATTTTGTTCTGGACAGGCCTTAGCCCTTTGACAAAACATACTGATGCAGCTGTTGTTTGGACAACGTACTTTGGTTCTTATTGGAATACACAAATAGGTAGAACACACTTGGAGAGCAAACTTTCCAGGGAGAAGAGCAAGGCAGCGCCTATAATGTACATTTACCATCTATAGGCTTAGGTATGGGGTCTGCTGACAAAGCTCAGAGATCTTCTAATGTATAATAATACTGCTTCTTAGCAAGGGGAGGGAGGCTAGGCTCTATTGTCTTTCCATGGTGGCATCTCCCTTCATGATTTATACATTGGCTGCAATGCAGACTATATTTGTACTGTGCATTTTCCTCCTTGTTGTGGCATGTATACAGCATGTTGGAGCACATTAGTTAAAACAAATATTTTAATCTGTTTCATGTCTCTGTCAGATCTTTCTGTGAACAAGTACAAGAGTGCAAGCAAAAGGGTGTGTCTTCTTACCATGATTCGTGAGAGATCTGGGAGTATTGTGTTCTCAGGTGTCTAATCATTTGTTTCTCTGTGAGTGAGTAGGAGAGCAAGTGAAACACTATAGCTAGTCGGTCCTGGGCTAATGGCTACTAAGGTGACTCAGTCCCTATACACAAGGTCCTGTAATCCTGGGCATAGTTCTGTGTTTGTGCAGAATCCCTGCAACAACACCAACATTAAAAAATAAGCTGTGGGGGCTACAGGAGTGCAGCACTATCCCTAAGGAATTTTTAAAAACTGAGCCTACACTTGCAGGTCAAACAAATGATTACCTACCAAAATTGTCAGCATTATTTTAAACACACTGAAGGCTGGAGTTTATGCTCTTCAGCTAGGAGTGCGGTTCTCTCCACTGGCTTGTTTTATGGTTGCATTTTATGTTGCCTGAATGTGTATAAAGAAGATACATCGAGTATAACCCCTTCTATGCCAGTGATCTTTAAACTTTTTAATGTGTATCCCCCCCAGTGGTAAAAAAAATCTTTTTTCACAATTATTTTATTACATTGGCAATGTTTATGTCTATACATATTTAAACATTGCAGTTGCGTTATGTTTCCTTTTTAAAAATGCAATCAAATACATCAATGTCAGACATCTATTCTGGTCAGGCAGGCCTCACTTACATGTAGAAGTATCCACAGTGTGAGTATTAAAAGTGGGGGTGGGGGTTTGAAGAATATTTGGAGTCCCTTCCCCTTTGACATTTTCTCACCAGTTACAGAGCGGGTTGGTGCCACTCATTGTTTTCAGCTTAACACAAAGTACTGTTATCAGCACAATGCTTCTTTCTTTTGGCCAGAGCCTGGCACGCCCCTGGGATCACTTGAGCCCCCCCCTAAGCGACCCCCTTCCAGTTTGAAGACCCCCTACTCCAAGGGCTGTTTTATGATGGCCTGACAGTACATAAAAAGCAAACTGTCACAATTTAGGCTCATTTGAAAATGTTTTACTGATATAAAAATGTTGACAGTGATTACTGATCAAGGTTTATAATTAATAATTATATTTGCGCTCAAAATACTGGTGTTTTTAACATGTGATTTGGACTTACATTACCGGGATGCAATGAAGTCTTTGAGGGGCAGGTGCAATTCTCGTCTCCATATTGGCCTGAGAGCAATTCTGTTGTGGAGGGGATGAACCGTGACTTAAAGCAATCTTTAACAGATAGGGTATTGGGTACTGGCAGGGGCTGGTTGACTCATCTTTATGGGGTCCAACATGCGATTAATAATCTCCCAAGAAGATCTCTGGTTGGGTGGACCCCATAAAAAATGTTCTTTGGCATAAAGATGTTTGTGCTAAACCTCGATGTCACAATGTTTGACATAGATAACCATTGTGCTTTGTTACAGGATCTTCAAAAAGCTTGTGATTCACAAGCGAATACCCATTTGATTTCGTCCACGGATGGAACAGTGTTGATCCTGGTTTCCAGCTGGCTTCCTAAAGTTGGAGATCAGGTCCAAGAGAAAGTGGAAAACAAAAAAGAATTTGATGCACCGGTCAGAGTCCTTGGTTTGAAAGGCACCTGTGCTGTGATTCTGCCTCCACTACCTGGTTGTAAGGAGAATCCTTACATATCCATTGAACATATCAAGCTACATCATAAGGTCTATACTTATTAGCATGCCTCCAACCATTCCACGTCGAGATCTATCACTTAATCTGATGGCTTCTGATTCTTCCAATAATCCCCAACAAATGGAGGGAGAGATGGGATCTTCTATTTATTTGTTGCCTGTTTTACTTACTACATCCACATCTGCAGATCATGAGTATTCTTCTCCATCATTTGCCTTCAAATGTAGAACAACCCTCGTTGTTTCAGCTGGGGTCCAGTGGTTACTGCATAGACCGTAGTAGCTTTTCTTCTGATACATAATCGTTGTCCACATCTGTGGTAGAGTCCCCTACATGCACCAGTCTTTTTGTCTCCTTGTTCGAAAAGACTTAGTTAACATTTCAGCGTTCCCAGCTGTTGATGGCATTGTTTGGACTAAAGTTCAATATGATATCCATGGCTCGACCGAAACTTTGAACATTCCAAATGTATTACGTGTTTCTTTAGGAGACGTGGTTTTGCCTGGAATACACACTGATGACTGGGATGTTCACGCTGTTCATTCATTGTTCTCAGATTTGAAATATTATATATTATACTGCTTTTGATACTGAAGATTTGTATTTGAATTCTGCAAATTACGCTGATTTGTTCTGTTATCAACATTATGGCCATCAGTTTTTTACACAAGACCCATACTCAGAGACCATCTTTTAATTGCACCCAATAGGAGTATTGCCCAACACCTTTACAGGGGAGTTTAAAGGCCCAACAGAGTAAATTTATGTATTTTACTGGTTACAATCTTTCTGACATTCAGTCCTATTTTTTATAAACTAAAGATACCCAATCGCACCAAATGTATGCTCACCCACACTAAATGAGTTTACTCCTTGTCCCTCATTAATTATTTGTCTGTGAATGGTTATGAGTACTGGAAGGACACAGTTGATTTAAAATCCATCTGGGCTATCAAAAATTGCGGAGTGTAGAGCACCGAGACATTGCATCACGCATGTCTGATACCGTCTCAGCTAATATTTATAAATGGGACGGTACATCAGAATGTTTGTTTTGGTTTAGCCATGGCCAAACATTTTAATATTTCCTCCATTACATTATTGGCTATGTTAAAAAAAAGGCAAACACATACCAACTACACACTTGAGGACTTTACAGACATGTTTCAGAATGGCACAATTAACTCTTCTACTATTGACCCCTTGGGATGGTTACTGTGGCCACCGAGCTCCAATGCATGCCCATTACGTTTTTTGAATACTACAAAAGGGTTCTCACAAAGTAGACCAGATCCTCGTTTCCCATATTTCCATTTAGTTACCACATATTCAGTGGGTAAATTGTGTCAGTAAAGGTTGAAACATTCTACATTGTCATCTGTGAAACAGCCCCTTTCTCTCTTATCTGGTGACATTGATCTGGCTGATTTTCTTTTAGGTCCAAAGTCCCCTCGAGCAAAAAATTTTGTTTATGCAGCATATAATGAATTTTGGAAGCTATCGCAAATGGAAGCTGCGGTGCACCTCTGCCAAATTGAACAAGCTAATTTAGAAAATGTTCTCGCTGTAGTCGATAGCAGCATTAATACACTGTCTTCCCTTATATATACTTTGGATAATATTGTATAATCAGTCATTGACATTGTTCAATATGAAGTGCCTGTTTTGTATCATGGTCAAAATCAGTTACGTTCTGTAATGCAATTTACTTGGACCTTGCAAACACTCAAAAGCGGACACGTGCCTTGGGATTACCTCAATGCTTCTGCACTGTTGTTGTCATTTTAATTTGACTGAGAAACAGAAATTAATGTCAATGAAAGACACGACATACACATTGCTATATAATGAACAATTAGAACAGTTACCATTTTCTGTAGTAGAGACTGATTCAGGTTAATCCATGGGGTTATTTCACTGCCTATCTCACTCTTTCAGTTTACAGCCTGCCTGAAACATTATCCGGTTGGTAGATGTGAGCCCCTCGGCAGTACCTATAATTATGAATTATAGTTGTTGCCTTTCACTTTTAGATGTCAACGAGCGGAGTAGGAAGTTGTTCTTACAGGGGAGGCTTGTGATTCAACAGCAAGACATTCCCTAGTCTGTAAACAAGTTAAATTTCACAAAGCCTGCAACATTTCGGCCCCTAATCTGCCTTGTTTATTAAAAGGTACCCCAAGCCTAGCTATTATTCCTGCGCTAACTTTGCTTTCTAACTTAATTTATCTTATTCTACATAACTTGTGGCTTATGGGCAGGCATTCCATATATTGTAACAGCTTCACAACGTGTTACTTTTTTCAGCAATGTCCTGCTTCCACCCCAACATGGGGTTGGAGAGATGTGGTTTGGCCTTCCCTTCCAACTTTAAATAAGATTTCAATAAGCTTAGCAGACTAAAAGCACTTTTGTTTCAACAAGAAGTGGATCACACATCAGCTCGTGAAACCTTAGAATTGCAGGTTGCGAGAACCACAAGTGAGATTCACTCACTGCTAAAGGCGAATCTCCCACTCCATGTTGGAGAATTAATTAACCAAATATTTAATGCGTATGATACATTGGGCCTAGCCCACTTTTTCAAACTTGTAAGTTCTGGCCTTGTCACCTCCTTTCAAACAATTTTTGGAGTCATCCCAGCGTTTACCTATTCTATTTTTTCTATTATTTCTATTTTAATCATGAATACATACATGAATATAAAATGCATGATTAAAGTGTGCGCACTCCTTCGAGGCCTAAGTAGATGTACCTAAGTGTGCCCAGCATGTGAGTCGGTGTGAAGCCAAGAATCCCTCTAAGAGTTAGTCTAACCCCTTTACCTGAAGGGAGAAAGTGTGGGAACCCATCCTGGTCTCGAGTTAGACACCCCGCTAAGGGATGTGTTAGACCACTGTCAGCTGGAACGTCTGCATGCAGGAGCCTCAGCGTCTCTGGTCAATGTGTCGGCCTGGAAGACTTGGTTCCCACTACCAACCCTAGCAAGATGTGCTGTATTTATACAGAAAGAATCTAGGGTTTCTTTGTCCCTTGCTTTTTGTATCAACATGTTGGATTTGAGGATGATGTATGGGATTAACCTTGTACATAGATAATATGCATGTGGTGTAGCCACTGCCTGGTTTCCAAGAGCCCTTATGAATATTCATACATACTGTATGAGTCCTTTGATGAAGTTATAGGATGCTATTTTTCAGGGAAAACCCCTCCTTCTGCGCCGAGGACTAGTACTAGGTAAAGGCTCAATCCTTAAGGTTTTTTACTGTGTAGTATAGGGGAGTTACTGTAGGTGAAGGTGTATTATATTACCCGGGCCTATATTAGGATACCTATATAAAAAACATACCAATTTGTGCAATACCATGTCATCCCCCAACCCTGATTCAGTTATGAAGAGCAAGTTAGGTTGTGTGTCTGTGAGTAGGTCATAGATGTGGTGCTTGTTTTTAGAAAGAGAATGTGCATTTATTTGGAGGGAGGTTATAGATTGTGTTTTGATTGTTGTGTGAGTTTTTTTCTGGAAGAGCAAGTAGTATATTTTGAGCTTGTAGTCGGTGGACTATTAGTGATGTTGTTAACTGTATTGGATAGTAAAAGTGTTAGTCTATATTGTTATCCCTATCCAATAGGCTTAGAAGGCATTTTGTTGGATCTGTGTGTGCAGGTGGTGTGGATAGTGGTTCAGAATTAGGTGGTAGGCTGTACAGTTGTTTTTTTGGTGTGGTCTTGTTGTGTATTAGACAAAGAGAAGCAACATTGTGAACAGGGGTGTGTTGTTTATGTTATATGCATATGTTGAGGGATGGTGGTGGAGCTTGTGGGACGTCTTTTAATGCTGTAAATTATGCAATGGATGAACGGACAAGTATTGTGTAATGGAGGAGTTTATGTTTGGTGCTGTAAACGTTTGAAAAATTCTGTGCATAATTGGTATAGGATAATAATAATATGTGTGGGCATGAGGGAGGGAGTGGTTGTTTGTATGTTGTGATGAATGAAGTCAACATTTGTGTGTGTATTATATTTGGTTTCTATAGAGTAGTCATATGTAATTCCGGTGTAGTGAATTTGTGTGTAGGATTTGGTTCTAAAGTACTGGTAGGGAGTGTCTGTTGAAGGAGAAAGGGGGTGATGATGTGTGCTGAAGGAGTGTGTATGTAGGTTTTGAGAAGAGATTAACAGGAGTTTCAAGTGTTGGTAGTTGTGTTGATAGCAGAAAGAAGTAGCAACCCAACTTACAGTGATAGAAGTGTGCAAAGCGGCAGAAGACTGTGGGCCTCATCTACCAAAATATTTCCCAGCACAGTACCCCTAGCCATTTAGCTTTGCTGTGCTGCATGATTTTCAAAGCACAGGGATGCATCACTTTCACAACAATACTATGCATCCCTGTGCTTTCCCCTGCGCTGGGCCACGATTTGCTGCCAGGCGCCAGAGCAGGCACCCTTGCGTCATGTTCCATGGGTGCCTGCACTGTGGGGATGATTGTTTTTGTGCAGGAAGAGACACATTCCAGCACTAAAACAATCATTAATGCGATTTTTCTATTTATGTGCATGCTGCAGAATGTAACATGAATAGAAAGAGGAAAAAACAAGGAGATATAAAGGTATTTTGCCTCGATGCACGATTCCTTCCCGTCCCCTGGGGTGGTGTAGGATTCTGACGCTTTCCCAGATTACATTTTTTCTGTATATCTGGGAATGCATCAAGTTCCTTAAATGTTGTGTGGAATCACCCACAGCAACACCCATGGAATGCCCCTTTCACCTAGAGTAATGCATGAAAGGGGCCATATTTACAAGGCCATGAAAAGTCACGCATGGTGGTGACTTTACGTGGCCTTGTAAATAGGAGCAAGCCCATTGTGCTAACGTGGTGTCAAAAAAAGCGAGGCATCGGTGGTGCAATGAGCTTGTAAATAAGCCCCTTCCTTCACAAATGTCGTTATTTTGAAAATGTGCAAGCTTCACAAATTTCACTAAGGTGTAAAATAAATTGTGGAAAAAATATTGAAAATGTGAATCCCAGCAAAGAAACTCTTCCACGTTTATTTGCATGACTTTTGTCCTCTTATAAAGCATTACAAAACTGACAGGTTCACAAAGTGCAGAGTGTGCCTATTTCACTGAGGTTTGCAGAAAAACTTTACCCTTTGTTCACTACGAGAGCCTGCTTGACTAAGCATGGGTTTTATTTCAGAAACACAAATAGCATGATTTCAGTACTGACTCATGGAATGACTTGGGGGGAGGGCTTATTTACGAGCCTACTGCACCACTGGTGTGTTTTTGATGCACTAGCAGCCAAGAATGCCTACCAATCTCTACGAGGCCACGCAAAGCCACGCTGCGTGGCTTTAAAAGGCCTCGTAGATATGGGACCATATTTACAAGCCAATTGAGCCACCGATGCATCACATTTCCAGCGCAGAGTGCAGACAAATGTCTAAGAGGCCAAGCAACCCCACTTTGCATGGCTTGTCATGGCCTTGTAGATCGGGAGCAAAGGCATAAGCAGTGCAAGTAGCTGCATTACCTAGCCCTGCATCAAAAAGGCGTTCCACTAGCGTTATGGTGGGTGTTCCACGCAACAACCTAGATTTTTCATGCATTCCTAGATTTACACAGTCTTCTAAACCTGTGAATGTGGCAAAAGCTATGCCTTCCCAGGGGAAGCTTAACAATGAGAAACATCATTATTTCTCATAATTGTTTCCTCTTTCTTTGTGTGCTGCATTCTGCAACACACATAAAAGGAAGAAAACACCTCCATTGGTTGTGTTTTTGCAGGAAGGAAGGTGTCCCTTCCAGCACAAAAACAATCATTCCTACAATGCAGACACCTTTACAACATGGTGCAAGTGTGCCTGCGTTGGCGCGAGGCAGCCAATTGTGCGCCAGCGCAGTGTAAGAGGACAGGAATGTGCCATATCTCATAGATACAGCATATTCCTGCCCTTTTCTTTTGACGCAGGGAGTAGAGCAAAGTGACTTGCTGCCCTGCCCAGTGTCAAAAACCTTGAAATTACGGGTATTCAGACTCCACTATATTCCTTTTGCACCCTGGAAAGGGTGAGAAATGTCTTCCAGTCAGGTGAGGAGTAAATCCCTTTACACTACAGGGTAAGGAGGAGAGAAGAGATCCCCCCCACCCCCCCTACACTGAACATTTGTACCGGTCTTTGGCATGGGGGTTCTCATAATGAGATTTGTTTGCAGTAGGAAAGAAACACACCGAAAGATAGTGTTACAGCAAGATGATATGTAATTGACGAATCCTCCTGCCTATTATTGGGACATCCAGCTTGCATTGTGTTACGGCTGCTTAATTCACCGATTGCAGTTTTTGTTTTTATACGTATCGCTGCCACAAGTTAATTGTTTTTCTATCGTTAATCATACCATGTTTATTTAACAGGGTTTTTACCTGTCGATCGCTTCTTTCACTTATTTAACAAAAACTATATATGCCGTGCCTTATTTGCCGCGTTAATTGTTTGCTGTAAATATGAATAAATGACTGGGTACTTTACATCTGAAAAATGCATTTGTTACAGAAGGGTTATTACAACGTAGTGCTTCTCCATATGTCACGTTGTCATTAACCACTGGGGGGAGCCAGAGGCCCATAGAAGCTATAGAAACAGTAACTAGACTCAAGGTTGAAAATACTGCACAGGCGAGTTTGGCAGGGTCACTCTTGGTCTCTTGAGCCTTTTCACAGAGGCGGATGGAGTAAGTCAAATAAGCATTGGGAACGCCAGTGGGTCTCACATTGTTGACTTGTTAAGTTTTTTGTTTGTTCATATACTATGTAGTATCGTGAGTCAAACAAAATACATAGACCTCCAAACACTCACGCACACACTGACAATGCACCTGATCTGAAGAAGTTCCTATGTGTGCTTGGTATATTAATGTTTGCCATGAGCCTCTGTGATTATTTCTAGATGAGCTGCATTGACGTGCAGTTTCTCGGTACAAAGCTAGGGCCTCATTTATGAGGATATGCATCACTTTTACGCCGCCTGTGCATCACTTTTTGTGACGCACCAGTGGCGTAAAAAATGCGCCTTGTTGAGCCATATTTACAAAGTGACGCATTTAGGCAGATGCGTCACTTTGTATACCCCTACGCCACATTATACCTGCGCCAGGTATAATGTATGCAAGGGGGGCATTTTGAAGCAAGAAAGGGTCATGGAAGTGACGCAGTGAAATCTATAAGATTTCACTTCGCCATTTCTTGGCACACACAAGCGCACACACGATTCCAAGTCCTCACGCACACACAAGTACACGCACACACAGGCAGTGTACTGATCTGAAGCAGTCCCTCTGTGTTCCATATTTTATTGCTTACTATGAGCCACTGTGGGTGATTATTCCGAGGTGAGCTGCCGAAACGTGCAGTTTTTGGAAAAGCATGCTTGAACATACACACTCAAGCACGCAGACAGGCTTCTAGGCACTCATTCACACACAAGTACATGCACATGCACCAGTAGTCAAAGTACAATAAAAAGAGTATGGGAACTGTAATGTTGTGCGCAAAGGGGGCGCGGTGATTCAGGGTGGGATCAAAACCGTGGCAAAAAAAACTTACATATTCTATAACTTTTTTCGGTCTTTCACCTTCAGGTTACCACACATAAAATAAGGTACGCTTAAATAAACAAGCATTTGCAATGCAATAGGCCTCGCATTTGCGAGAGTTTGAACTATAGGCATTGTGAATGACAATGCCTTTTATTTATGCGTTTGAAAACCTGCAAGCTGTGTGTAAACAAGCACTTTGTACTTAGTCCTTGCTTATAAGTCTCTTTTACTGACAGCTTTGCTTCTCGTAAGCTAGGACTATACGTACAAAGTGTGCGTTTATGCACCGCTTGCAGGTTTTAAAAACAAATGAATAAAATGCATTGTCATTTACAATGCTAATAGCTCCAACTCTCGCAAATGCGAGACCTATTGCATTGCAAATGCTTGTTGGAGAAGGCAAGATGTCTCATCAATTAAATGCTTTTTGCTGACATATGGTGTGAGCTGAAGGTCATACACTGGGAAGGACTGCTCAGAATTTAATTCTTCTGAGGTTTATAACTGAATTTCTACTAAATCACTTAACATTAATATAGCTCTGAAAAGGTAAAAATCGGTGCCCTCATTTAAATCTATTTTATTACACATACAGGTAATTCAAAATGATATATGCATTGTGAAAGTGTGCATGTATTTTTTACCTTTATGGGTGTTATTTTACGGATTTATTTAAGTGTATTTCACCATTTAAAAAAGGAAAAAAATTATCTTAAGGCATTTTCAAATACATGCAAGGAAATCGTAAATTAAGAATGTTATAATGTTTCCACTGTATGTGTAAAATAAGGCATTGACTTGATGAAAAGAGGAGGTGTCGCTTGTCTGAGGTTCAGCACAGACAGTGGCCGTGTTTTACAGCCTGATTCATGAAAGGTAATTGCGCTCGCAAAGGGCCAGATTCTGAGAATCTGGCCCTTTGCGAGTGCAATTTTAGCATTTGGGATTCATCATCCCAAATGCAAAATTCGCTATTTCAGAACTTGCAAATTTGCGAGGAATAGCATTTAAGGAATCTCTATTAGAGATTCCTTAAATGCTATTCTTGAAACATTTAAAAATTGCGATTTCGCAATTTTGGGCCGCTATTTACCGCGAGGTCAAACCTCGTGGTAAAAAACGAAAACTTAGAAAAATGCTTTTAAAAGCATTTTTCTAAGTTGCATGTTACACACACACATGTCTTTTGGACATGTGTGTGTAACATCTGTGTAATTTGACATTTCTGGGGTGTTAAAGGGTGTCCTTTGGACACCCCTGCACACTTGAAATCGAAATCTCATTTGCAATTAGCTAATTGCTAATCGCAAATAAGGAATGACTCCCCATGCATTCCTATGGGCCTTAAGGCCCATTGGAATGAGTGGGGAGTTATTCCTTATTTGCGATGAGCAATTAGCTAATAGCAAATAAGCCATCTGTAGGAATCGCAAAAAATATTGCGATTCCTACATGAATCCCGTTTTGCGAGTCTGGAATAGCGATTCCTTATGAATTGCTATTTTAGACTTGGAAAACTTCACAGTGATGAATCTGGCCGATAGTCTCTGGCTGTCAGACATCACCTGCTGCATAAGATACTGATTTTAACGAGAGAAAAAAATGTTTGTAGCTCAATCGGTTCAAAGGTGACTAAAAGTTGGGTGACGTGTTCCAGAACAATGGATGGTCCTTCACAAAGGTTCACTCATCATCTTTCAGTTGTTTGTTGTTGTATTTGGTAGTGAAACTGGTGATAATGGGGCCATTTTTTTGCCCAGAAAGTAATACAATGTGCATAAATGGTAAAATAATGAAACAATACTGTCACAAAATATGCCACATTACACTGCAAAATCAGTCTTTTCTTGCTTCACAATTTAGTCAACTCTGCCTTCTGATTTGGTCCTCCCTGCTGCATAATTCATGTGGCTCTTCCTATATGGCCCAAGGAACTCTAATTGGGGTCAGAACTAATGTTTGTTAAGAAGCCCCTTTGTTCCAGATGATTGTAAATGTGTTGTCATTAGCAATGTTAATACGTGTGTCTGCACTTGAAAGGCCGTCTATGCCATCTCTCCCACAACTCTGACCGTCTAAGTGATCTCTCCATTTCAACTGTGACTGTTTCTTTCACATGAAAAATTGATTAAAGTGCAGAAGTCCCTTGTTATATTGGACACCTTAATACAGATCTGGATTTTTGCTATCAGCTTGCATTCTAAGACAGACAGAATGCAGACGTGGTGTTTCTCAATGGCACAAAAACGCACTGTGTCTCTTTAATAAGGGCCAAACACTCATACCAGAATCCCGGTCTCAGGCAGTGAGGTGTCAGACGTATGAGTCACGACTCTCACTCAGACACATGACTCAACACATTTCTCGCCACCGTCTATCCAGCCACACGCTGCGCGCGCATTCATAAACACAGGTCGACTTCGGGCACAGAAGGGATTCAAAACAAAGCCACTTTTGGCAATTTAAGCAAACAATACAACTTTGAAATGTAATGCATGTATTTTCAGCAATGCAAGCAAAAAGGGGGACACGTTCTGAAAAGAACTGTGAAAAGTCTAATGCGTTCAATGGATCATACAGGGAAATGGTCACAGTCTGATAAAAATAATTACTGGCGCGCAGCTCTGCAGAGTGCTCAAACGCGCTCTCAATTTGCGTTTCTGCTCGACTGGGCAGTTCAGCGATTAAAAGGCACGCACCACTGTTCATGCAGGCGTGAGGGAAATTTGATATTTTCACCTTCAAATTTTAGTTTGGGATGATGTTTTTTTGTTTAAACTTTCCCAAACATAAAAAAACAAGCAGTGACTCTGTGACGGGGAGGAGATCATGGGGGAGAGGGAGGGAAAGGGAAAGCACGCCATGCGCGTGTTGTCCTGGAAAACGCTGTGAGCCGTGGGACAGGAGATGTGCAGGCCCATGCGCGTGCACATCGCCTGTCCGGGAGCACACATGTTTTGTCCCCTTCGCGCACCAATCCGAAAACAATAGCCTTGCCAAGGCAAAGCAGTGCATGAGCTGCGTTCGCTAGGCGAGACCTAAAAATAATTGAAAGTTAAGTTAATCAGAGGGAAATATACTATAGTACATTAAGAAACCTTTATCAGTAAATGCACTGCAGAGGTCTGTGCCTGTGATAGAGCGCTTACAGCACTCTAAATAGTGTGGGTGCATTATACTCATGGTTCAAACGCACTCACATGTATTTTTATCGTTTGCAGTGTATCATGTTAATCAAATGCATTTATTCGACATTAAGCATTGAAATGTAATGTGCACCTTTAAGCAGGATTTTATATGTATTAGAGATACTATCATTCTTGTATGCAGAACTTGCAGGATGACATTATATTCACACAAATGTAATTGTGTGTCGTTTAAGTTGTCTGCACTTTTTGCTCAACATCTTAGGTTGTTGACTATCTCCTTGGTTACTAAAGAATTAATTAAATTAATCTTTTTGTATAACGAAACAATATTTTCTCATCCTACTGCAGGTGCAAGAATTCAGCCTCGTTATTCTTAGATTTAAGGCGTTACCCGAAATGTCTTTGAAGACGACTGGAAGGCGAAAAGGGAGGATGCCTCTCGTGTCTGCTTGCTCTGAGCGTCAAGGTCAAAGAACAGGAGCTGAACAACACAGCTGTTGTGGAAAACAACCAGCGGCAAATGGAAAGTTTTAGATGATCTAGTGTAGGTGGAAGATTGTCTTTTTGCATGATGCACAGGGTCAAAAAGATCGGAGCATCTTAGAGCGAGCATCATAGCCTTGAGCTATCTGACTCATTTTACGTGAGTACTTCTTAGGAAGTCAACACATGCTGACACCTTTGGGAGATGATATAGGGGAAATAGGCAGGACCCTCAATGACAGTAGCGTAGGGAAAGATAGCTTATGTTCTCCTTCCTAATGAAAAAGGATTTGGATTTAGCTTCAATTCTATGGTGCATTTTGAATTTGGAGTTCATCACATTATGCCAGTGGTCTTCAAACTTTTTTATTCCGCGTCCCCCCAGTGTAGAAAAACAATTCGCCGGGTCCCCCCTCAAAATATTTCACAATTATTTTATTTAACTGGCAATGTTTAAATATGTCTAGACTTATTTAAACATTGCAGCTAAGTTCGGTCACTGTTTTAGAAATGCAAACAAATACATGATTTCCAAACATACTATTCCTGTGAGGCAGGCCTTACTAATGTGCAAAGGATCCAGTGTGGTTATTCAAAATGGCAGTGTGGGTCTTGGAGAAAATTTGAAGTCCCTTCCCTTTTGACACCTTTTCCCAGCCAGGATTTAAATGACAAAGGATGTGAATGATGGCCCATTACAGACGTGCTTACTGCGGCTAATTTTTTTAGGCTAAAAACAAAGCATAATGTTTCGTTTGGCCAGAGCCTGGCGCCCCCCCTTAGATCACTCGAGGCCCCCAGTTTGAAGACCTCTGCATTATGCCCTCTATGCCGAATTAATTATATTCGTAGGTTCGGCTCCGTATTGATTTTTATGTATCTATATACTCTGATTCACAGATGTGTTCACATCCAATTATTTCTGGCCGTATAATAAAATCCATAATTTGAAATTTGGAGTCTGTGGTCTATTAAGCATGACTAAATTGTAAGTATAAGTTTGGATTGTTTACTCCTTTCAACCACTTTCAGCGGGGAAATAAAAGACCATCTGTGATGAATTTACTAGGGAAGGCAAGGAGTAAATTTAGTGTAATCACCTGTAACTGTAGCGTTGTGAACTTGCACGTGGTGCTTAAAGACAACCCTACTGAATGACGATAAGTGCGATGGAAGTGCTGTGCGGGGAAAGACCATGTGCACTCTTCACCCCATTTATTTATACCCTCGACTGCCCCCGCCGCTCTGGGTTGCATACACAATATCCGGGTCTGGTGGTGGTCAGTAGATCTAATCTGGCACACGTAAGTTCCTTCAGTCTTTGACTTAGACGCAAATTATACCACTGACTTCTAGAGACCGCTACATTGCTGGCTTCCAGCTCCTTCTAGACCCATCACTTGATCACTTACTGGTGGATTAGTTAGTATTTCTGCACCTTCACTTTGATCATCACTCTTACCACCATTCCTTTGGGTGGGGGCGTCCACCTTCTTAAGTAAATACGTAGACAAAAGCTTTATTGTTCGATTAATTACAATTGTTACAATATGAAATATAGTGACAAATAGAGTTTATCAAAGTAATTAAATTAGAACTTCTCAAGGCTCGTAAATCAGCGTCCCTGCTGTACAATTGAGTCCTGTTTTATGCAAGTAAACAAGAGGATGCCTAACATGTAAGAGGCATTTTGACAGCTGGCTCTTCCTAAGGCACTTAGTGTTCAAGTTGTGCGGGTGGAAAAAGTGCACTGTGCAAGGGGGAGACTGGTGCAAATGGTGACTGGAGTACAAGCGCTGTGAGATTCAAGTCCAGTGCAGCATTTAAAGGGCAAGATGCTTTTGCCCAGTCCCTGGTGGAGACCAGAGGTCACTGCTGCGTGAGATGTGCAGAAGGGTAATGTACTTTGTTTAAGGCCTGGTCAAATTTCTGTAGGTATTTTACTGTTCAGAAGATTGCTTGAGAATCCCCAGAGTTTAAACGTTATTGCTTGTCTGCAAGAGTGGACTCCAGCCAGATTCCAGAAGGCCCTGAGCCAACAGCGGCGTAAATTTACAAAAGACTTCCAAAGGCAGATGGTGTGGCTCCTGTCTTCCTTTAGTTGGCCACACAGCCTTCAGGGAACTTCTCCAGGGTGCAGCATGCGCATTGGTAGGGAGGACACCAATGAGATGTCTTAAGAAGGTTCCCTTTATCCTGCAACTGAAGGCTTCACCCAAATATGACTGTAGTTTGAGCAGTGTGTAACTTTTGAGAACCATCCATACATGGGCGCGGCTCTCCAGAGAATCGTTGTCCTCTATGGATGAAATTTGTTTTGACGGAGCTGATCAATGGAATCTTTGAGATATTTTACAGCTGCTGAATGGGGTTTATTGTTTTCCAGTCAGATGTTGTGATTATGGTAACTGGATCCTATAGCACATGTTGACAAATCCTGCTCTTCTGGCTATCATTTGTTTGGCTAGACCAAGCTCTAGCCTGAACTGGGCGGCCGAGGTGTATCTGGGTAGTTGGAAAATTCCCCTGTAGATTTGAATGAAAGTACGGTCCAGAGTAATTGAGACCCTTCATAGGATGGCATTGCTTCGTATGCCATAGTTGGAATAATCTCTGCCCTAGCTACTTTCAAAAGGGGGCTGTACTATAGCCCATTCAGGTTCCTGAAAAGTACCCCAAGACATGCTGACAGGGCAAGCCCTTTCCTCTTTATTTCCTCCCTGTATGGTTTGAAGTTTCCTTTGTTGTTGAGTGTTAGACCAAAGCATTTGTATTCTGTGTGAATTGAGGAACCTGCTGTTTTACCACCCGGTTCTTCTACAGCCATTCATTATTTTGGTTTTCTTAGTGCTGATTGTCAGACCGTTTTTTGATGAGTAGTCGTGGGCGACATTCAGAAGGCACTGCATCCCCACCTTGGTTTGGCGAACAAAAGCAAGTCATCAGCATAAAGCAAGTTTGAAAGAGAAATTGTGCTGAGTTTCAGGGCGTGAGAATTAACCGATTGCCAGGGCTGGGGAGAGATCTGGCAAGAAAAGATAAAAAAACATCAGGGCCAAGACACAATCCTACTTAAGCTCCTGGGGCCTCATTTATGAGAAATGACGCATCGCTGCATGAAAGCAGCGATGCGTCATTTCTCAGTGCGCACTCCTTGCGACATTCCTGATGGGTCATATTTACAGTATGACGCATCATGTCGCAAGGAGTTACAGATATGTCAGTAATTCTGACGTATCTGTAAGCGCAAAAGTGACGCATTGCTGGAGTGTGTCACAAAAGTGACACAACTCCATCAATGCGTCCTTTCACATGGGGCATGCCCCATGTGAAAGGGCCTGCATCAGTCTTACGCCTGCTGTGCGGCAGGCGCAAGATTTTGACGCAACGGCGTCCTAGAAGTGACGCAGTGAAATCTCATAGATTTCACTGTGTCACTTCTACGAAGCTTTTTGCGGGGGAAGGCCCCCCCCCCCCAGGTATAATGTAGCGCAGGGGTTTACAAAGTGACGCATCTGCTTAGATGCATCACTTGGCAAATAGTGCGCAACAGGAGGCATGTTTTACGCCGCCAATGCGTCACAAAAAGTGACGCATCGGAAGCGCAAAACTGACGCAAGGCCTCATAAATGAGGCCCTTGGGATGTCCAGATAGCCCTAGAAAGATTAGCCCCCATTGCCCAGATTTATTCCGGCCCAACTGTTCATGTGTAGATTTTCAATTGCTCTTACAAGTGTTGGCGTTGCTCTCGTTCTTTAACTTGCTCCAGAGTAGGTTTTGTGTGACACAGTCAAAGGTAGCTTTGTAATCTATGTAACATAGATCAATTGGTTGCTTGGTTGATTTTGAGGCTTTAAGAAACAGGGTCAGTGTCATAATGTTTGTAAGAGTTCAAGTTTTTCTTGTGAATCCTGTCTGAACATTTGGGATGATTGAAGAGGTGTTAGCCCAGTCAAGGAGTCGTTCCAGTAAAACGTCTGCGTAGTACTTTTGCCTCTTTCTTGATGTGGGCTATCAATCTGTAGTTTTCGGGTTTTTACCTTAAAGATTGGAGAAATTGCAGATCTTTTCCAGGAGGTTGGGACTTTGGCACCTGGCAGAGTGTGGCTGGAAAGAGGGGCCATGTATCTGGACTATTTTGCTGGGTTGGTCATATAGATGGCCTTGGGAATAGTATTCAGGCCTGGAGCACCTGTAAGTCTGCCTTTAGTTATCTGTTGTTTCATTGTGTCCTTATGTATGGTTCACTCCTCCTCTGAGACAATGGACAAAGGATTGGTGAGCCCTGTTCACCTCCTTAGGCCACCCCTGGGTGGCCCGTGCATCAACTATATTTGTGGAGTTGTTAAAGTGAGCGGTGAGGAAGGAGACCCAGGCTTCTTTGGACAGGTTTTATCCTGGGTGTGACTGCGCTTTGTCTTTCAGGGTGTTAAAAAATTGCCTGAAGGTGTTTAAGCTGTGAATCTTTACATCCCAAATGAGCTTGGCCCAGAAGCTGTCTGCAAAGTCACTCTTTTTGAACACGACAGCCCTTTTTGGCTCCCGTTTCTTGCGCCGGAGATCAGATGTAACTGTTTCAATTTGAGAGAACTGTTGTACTGCTCTCAGGGCTCTGTTGACCTCCATTTTGAGAATTTTTATATCTCTGCTCACACACTTCTCCCTGCTTTATGCTGGGTGGCCTGTTAATGTTTGAGTTGTGTAGGGTTTGGCTTTTGAGGCATATTTTTGGGAGAAGGATGTTTTAAATGTTTCCCAGTTGTTTATTGCAGTGTTCCTATCACTGTGAGCCAGTTTAAAGTGGGTTTCAGCTTCCTGTTCAAGAGAGTCTATGTTGGTTGTTGATCATTTTACCCTCCTTAGGCTCTGTTGACCCCGATTGATCCCGGAGGGTCTGCCGAGAGTGTGTTCACAGACACCATAAGGGCAAGTTCCAGCTTTTGGGGCAGTTGGTCACTCTCCGATCTTTTCCCCATTTTGAAGGACCATACTTGTTGTAACAGGGGCAGAGAGGTGAAAGTTTAATCCACACTTCTGTATGTGGAATGGAAAGGTATAGCTGTTGGAGAATTACCTAGGAAATGGCAGTTCAGGGTCAGCAGGCTCAGATGTTCCAGTTTGCTGAGCAGGGTCTCCCCAGCTCTCTGTCAGTCTACACAGGTATGTCCCATTGGTGCTATTGTACCTCAATGACTCAATGACTTAAATTCAAATCCTTATGTATTATGCACAGGATCGCAACTAACAAGGCACCCAAGTATCTGCAAAATCTTATACATCCTTACCGTCCTGCCCGTACCCTCCGCTCAGCTACAGCCAACCACTTTGTGATTCCTAAAATCAGGCTGGCGAGAATGGGTGGCAAATCTTTTTCATACCTCGGACCCTCCCTTTGGAACACCCTTCCATTAACCCTTAGGCAGGAAACCAACCACTTGAAATTCAGGGAGGCCTTAAAAACTTGGCTGTTTAATATCTAAAACCTGAACTTCTCAATTCACTGGATCTTCAGCGCCGGGAAACCCTTTGTTGGGTAGCTGTAGCGCTATAAAAATGAAATAAATAAATAAATAAAATGATCTCACTAGTTGGTGAGGAGCCTAGTACATAAGTGTTAAATTGCCTGTGACTATGATCAGGGGGTTTGAAGGGAATGCCCCTAGACTGAGGAGGCTATCACACTGCTTCGTCAGCATGTCTGCACCTTTGTGAACCACAATATATTCCTAGTCACTGTTTCCTGACCTTGCCTTGCAGTCACCATCATGCCGCCACCTTTGTCACCTTCAATGTGCCAGCCTCATAAGGGGTACCGAGCTTCCAACTGGTTCTGCGATCTCTCAAAAGCACCAAATCACCTAGAGACAATCCTCGTGCCAGACTCCCCTCCACTAGCTTGCTTTTTCATTGTTGCTCTTCCTCCGACCATGAGCTGTATCTGGGTCATTTTCTTTGGTAACTACTCAGGATGTACCAGATGGTGTCTATTCCGTGTCCCTTCCTCATCAGCACCCATGGCCAACAATTGGTGGTGCAGTGAGGAGTGCCTTGGTATTCCTGTAAGAAACTGATAAGGGCAACCTTGGGATTGGTCCCTTTGTGGATGACAATTTTGAAAACCTTCTTCAAAGTTTGCATAAAGCGTTCCACATCTCCATTTGCCTGTGGCCACTATGGAGGGATTCATCTGTGTTGTATCCCATGATCTTTCAAGAGTTCTCTAAATTCAGTTCCTTAAAATTACTGGCTGTTATTTAACCTAATCTTTTCTGGTAACCCAAACAATGCTAGTACCTTGTCAAGGACAACGCTTATGGTACGAAAAGCAGTAGACTCCACCAGTTTCACCACAGGGTACTTAAAATGGCTAACTACCGTGGCCATGCGCCCATCTGGAAAAATGCAAAAATCCAGCTGACCTTTTGCGCAGAGTGTCACTTATCTCTTCTGTGATCACTAGCACAGGGGCCTATGGGCTGCTTGTCACCTGGCATGCTACACACCACTGAATCAACTCATCCACTACTGTTTCTACTCCTAGGAATCACACTTTCTCCCTGAGCCGGCTTTGGTTTTGACAGCCCTTTGGTGTCTTCCATGTGCCAGCTCTGCTACATGCCTAACCAGCTCACAGGAATTACCATACAGCGTCCTCCCAGGAGCAACCAGCCCCTCTTGGGAGGCGCAGAGTTCATGCCGGACTCTGTATAGTTGCATCAGTCCTTCTCTGTCTGAGTCACCCCACTGGTTCACGTCTTGCTGGAATAGACTATAGTTTCCAGTTTGTAATGTCCCTGACTTCCACCAACACAGTGTCTCCGTTAGTCACCTGACTAATTTCCTGGAGATTGAGAGCCTGGGGCAAACCCATTGTATCACCAGCCTCATCTACTTCTCCATTGAATCCCCATCATGTGACATTGTTTCACCTTCCGTTAGCAGGTGTTTGGAGAGGAAATATGCTGGGTTCCGGGACCCTTGCTGAGCTTCAAACTGATACAGATGAAATTGTATTGCCCATTACTCAATCCTGGGCAGAGGGTGAGGCGTTGAGCATTTCAAAAGGTGAACCAATGGCTGATGGTCTGTTATTAGGCTGACAGGCCGTCCACACAAGTATAAAAGATAATGTCCACATGCCCAGTTGATAGTTAGAGCTTCACAATACATCTGGGCATATCCTGGAGTCTGTTGTTGTAAGCCGTTCTACTCCCAAATGACAATGGTGCTCACCTGTCCTGCTCCACCTCTTGCAACATAACTGCACTCAGCCTTATCAGGCAGGGATCCACAGGAGCACAACCCTTTGCTAGGGGTCAAAATAAGCCATAGTTGTCTTGCTAAGTAGCGCTAATTTGATCAGTTGGAACGGTTCTTCTTCCTTGGGCCCCCAGAAACTTTATCAATTTAGTCCAGTCTCCCAATTTCACCAGTTCCTACTCAACCAAGGGCTGCAGGTGAAAAGGCACTCTCCTGTATCCGAGGGCCACTGGTTTGACATGTCTTTCAATGTGCATCTTTATCGGGGGTTCGCAGAGACTCCCTCAACCTTGACACAAACTGGGAAACTGGTCAAGTAGTTCATCCACCTTGAATTATTGTACATTTCTGGAAAAAGATACTAACCCCAGGTCCGCCGCAATGTGGCATCCAATGAAAGTCTCCACCTCCCTGTCAATGATGTGGAATTTCTACGGCTATTCCAGCCCATTAGACTGTACCCGTACTCCCATAACCCCTCATAGTGGGAGGAGTGTCGGACCCTCATGGGTGTACGTCTTAGTTGCCAAGGGCACAAGCACCGGTCTCTGATGGAGACAGCAGTATTGATGATAGCATATCAGATTCACTGAAGCATCAGTATCAATAAAAGCTTTGACTGTTATGCTGGCTATATCTACTGTGGATTAAGGCTGCAGTCTTAGATGCCTCCTAAGCTGGTCCATGAATAATATCAGAAACACCTCCTAGTCCTTGAAGGTCACCTCTTCCGGCATACCATGCTGCCAGTTGCGATGGGAGCTGAGGCTTTGCTTTCCATCGTCAGTCATGGATAGTTGTCCCACTGCTTTTGTTAGCCACAGACGTCCTCTGGCTGCTCAGTTTCTTGGGCCACTGCTGCATACCTTGGCAAAGGGATTGAGCTTGCCACAGTGTGAAGATATTATACCTTGGGCTAGACAATTTTCAAGTGGGTGTTCTTCCCTGCTGCAGTTCCTGCCTCGCCCCATTGCAGAGGGCATCAACTGTTTTGCTCATGCAGTCCTCTTTTTGGAAGTGATCGCATCTATATTTTCACACTGCTCTGGCCCCGCGTCAGTTCTACTTCCATTTCTGCAGCTCTTGCAGCTTATAAGTCATGTGAGCACACCAAAATGGATGTCCTCCAGGCTTATGTTGGGTTTTCTCAGGATTAACACACAAAGCGTCTTTGACCTGCATTCCTGAATGATCTGTGCATGGAATCTTTCTGCTGTCTTCTGCAGTTGAATTGCTGCCGAACTGGCAAAGACGGGCATTGAAAGTTTCTATTGATTCCCGCTTGTGTTGGCGCACTTGCCTTTATTTGAAGCTCTGAAAGTCTGTATTTAATTTAGGGTCGAAATGAGCTTTCAGTGCCCCTACCGCTGCGTCATAGTCAACCTCCGCCTTGGTGTTGGGTAGATTCTCAAACAGTTTGTACATACACGTTTTAGGTTCCTTTTAGATTAAGGGCCAGATTACAAGTCTGGCACTACGAGGACCCCCAGACTCATGGTGGTACGGCAGTCCAGTCACCCCTGCACCGGTGGTCCAACCGCCCTATTAAGAGATGGATTGTTGGACCGCCATGGGACCACCGCCGCCAGGATAACGCCATTCCCTGGCAGTGGTGTGGTGGTCCTGAGGCCACAATTTGCTTGGCGGGACCACCATGGTCCTGCCAAGTATATTACGAGTTTCTTCTCCGCCATAGTTTTCATGGTGTTTTTTCCTCCATTAATACTATGACTGAGAGGAAATAAAGAAGGCCCTACATGGCCCCTGGGTTCCTCAAGCCATGTGGATGCACACAAGGGTGCACAATATGTGCCCCCCAGTGTGCATGCACACCAGTTCTTGCACAGTATGGACTTAACAGTCCCTGCCACACAGGAACTGTTTTTGGTGTTCCCATTGCTGTGCTCAGTTTTAGAGGCGGTGCCATGGGAACTCCAAAAAAAAGCCCACCAGGCAGGAGAAAACTCCTAATCTGGCGGGCAGCCCAACCATGACTTTGGTGAAGCATGAGCGTGGCGGTGACGTACTGCCCGCTCCCGCTGTACCAAAAGTCATATTTAGGCCCTGAGTGATTTGGCCAGTATTAAAGGACGTTGAGAATGCCAGGACTCGAACCTGGTAACCCAATTGCAAAGTGAGTAGACCGTTAGACCACATAATTTCCCTCTAGGAAATGTATAAACAATGTGTCAAAATGTTGCATTTAACAGTTTAGTTTCCAAAGAATATGCCACTGTGCTGAGAAATGCTTGTGTCACAGTGAGTGGAGTCACATTTGTGGTGTTTTTTGTGTTGCATCATGGCTGCAATTGGGCGCAACCAGGCAAATCTCTACTTGTGTTACTAGTTTTTTGCACAGCCCATCTCCTTACTTTGCTTTTTATGTTTCAGTGATGGATTACAGTAGAGGGCGGGGTATCCAATTATATTAACACCCAGAGTCTTTTTAAGGCATGAGCAAAGTGGGTAATTGTACAGGGCCCCTACCCTTTGAGGGCATCCCTAGGGAAAGTGAAGTTTCCCTCTATACAACTCTCCCCTGTCTATTTTTATATCTCAACCACTCTCCTCCCTACCAATCTCTACCTCTGAGTCTGCTTCTCTTTGCCTAGTAAAACCAAAGGGGATGATGGACGGAGTGTTGAACAATGCAAGCACTCATCCCCAGTCACCTGTCCTGGGTTTAATCCATCATCATTCTTTAGCTCACTCCGCCACTCCAGTTCAGACAAGGCCATATGCAAATCAGCCTGACCCTGTGCCTCATGGGAACAGTCCAGCCCGAACGGCCAAGCCATGTCTTCCTTGGACCAGAAGCAAGCATCCTGGCATCCTGAGACCGGTTTCTGACTAATCAGCCGTCATCAGCCAGGCTAGCTTTAATCCAGTGGAAAATTGAGCAAGGGACACGTGTCTTGGCATACCCTGCCAACTTAGGGTGAACAAAGCAAAACCAAAGGGAATGATGGACAGAGTGTTGAACAATGCAAGCACTCACCCCCAGTCAAATGATCTGTGTTTAATCCATCATCCTTCTTTAGCTCACTCTGCCACCCCAGTTCAGCCATGGCCATATGCAAATCAGTCTGACCCTGTGCCTAATGGGAACAGTCCAGCCCGAACTGCCAAGCCATGTTTTCCCTGGACCTGGCGTTGGGAGACCTGCAATAAATGAGTTTATCGCAGGTCTGCCTCTCCCAACGCCTGCCTTGGTAATAGGGTGTTCCCACCTCCAACCACATTTTACATGTGGTTGGACATGGGAACGCCCACTTTGCATGTCATTAGCGATGATTGTCGTCGGCATGCAAAGTGGGCTTGAGCCAGGCGTTAAAATGCCCTTGTGGATAGGGCTCTAGAAGTATTACCGCTTTCTTGGCACAATTCGCCGAAAAAGTGGCCATACTTCCCCTTTGTCTCGGCTCTGATACTGCCTAAAATGCTGAGAATGCTGTAAATAAGCAGTGAAGCGATTTAAAAGAGGAAAAAAGCTTACCGGTTTTTGCAGCTGGCGGCGGTCTGTAGATTTGAGGTGCTTGGTTTTGATTTTCAGACTGCGGTCGGGCGTTTTGCTCTCGGCCGGTGGGCCAGATCTAGCGGAGGTGGCAACAGCAATGCCGAAGGTGGATGCTGCCCTGAACCAGTCCTGGGACTCTCTGGAACCACAGGCCTCTCTGTGGTCCTGTGCAGCTCCGGACTTAGGACGCAGCTGGAAAGCCGCAGCAAGGCTCCCCATCCAGGGCGGTAAAGGTATGGGCAGTACAGTTGCTGCTCTTGAGTTACAAGCGTTGCGAGAAAACTCGCTGAAATCAGAAAAGCCGGAGGTGGAGAAAGCCATGAATAGTCTTGATTCTGAACTCAGACCTGAAACTGGATTTGAACTGGCCAACAAAGTAAGTGCAAATTTGGATGACAAGCTGGGGGGAGCAGGTATAACACGGGGAGAGTCGGGCATTTTTGATAATAAAACGGGGGTCAGCCCTTCGGACCTTAAATCAAGAGGTCAAAATAGGGTACACATTAAGGAGTGCAAATTTGAGTCCTACTAAAGTGGATCACCAAATTCGAGACAGCACATCCTCGTTAAAAAAGTCTACCTGTACAAGTAACAGCAGTAACTGGGGAGTGGGTCACAGCCAAAAATAGAAAAGTCAGAAAAGTGAAATAACTATTCCAGAAGCAACGCAACGCACTACTCACTCGCTCAGTAAGGAGTTACTTTAAGGTTGCACCGAGCTCACTAACATTAAAACCAATTGATGGCGCACCCATGAGCAACTCTATGAAGCTACTTGAATTTCCAGAAGGCCTTTTAAGTCCTAACAGGTTTCAATCACTAGAGAGAGACTCAGACTCACTTGAACTATCAGAGGAATTAATAACAGTGCAATTCATGCAATCCATGATGGTGGACGAAGTTAATAAAGTGTAAGAAGACATGCCCCTTCTAACTGAGATCCGGGCTCCTTAAGGGTGAGTCAGCAGAACCAAAGTAGTCTGCCGGAGGATCCTGGCCCGGATTTCGGGGAGTCTCAAAGAGTGCATCCTGAAGATCATACTCCAACGCGTTCAGTCTCTGACTATTTGCTTATGTTGACTAAAGAAGTTAAAGATAAGTTTACTGTTTCAGAAAATAATCAAACAGATATTAAAATGTCCTGCAAAAAATTGGAAGTTAATTTTGATTCATTGGCATTCAGGACTGCAGCTTTGGAACTTACAGTGGCTGAGTTAGCCTTGCAGACGGAGGAAAACATAAAGGATATACGCTTAATGAAAGAAGAGAATTTGGGCTTTAAGGACAAACTATAATCTCTCGAAAACTCCCAAAGGAACAACATACATCTGTTAAAAGTTCCAAAAGGAACAGAGAGAGGCAACATTAAGGAGTTCGTTGCAAAATCAATTACACAATATACCCAAATTGAAACTTCGGTACAAGACCTGATGGCTGATATACAGCGGGTACATAGAGACCTGTTCAGATTGAACCCAAATAAAACCAGACCTCTGAAAATTCTAGTTTACTTTTTAACGTACAGTTTAAAAGAGGACATTTTACACAAAGCACTTGAAATTAATTTGCTACGTGTAGGCGGAATAATGATTCAATAAGATCTCATGTTTCCTCGATAACAGCAACCAGGCAGTGGGAGCTGGGAAAGTTATTAGAACCTTTCAGAAAACTGGGTGCTACAGTTCAGCTTAAATTCTCAGCTATGCTGAAAGTAATGTACAATAATAAAATGCAGTCATTCAGATGGGTAGAGGATGCGAAAAAATGTCTGCAGTCTATCTCAGCAGGCACTGAACCAGTATGAGGTTAACAAGTTATTCCGTATAACGTAATTCTCCCTCCACTACATTAGAGAAAAGGATTAAAGGTTAAGATAATTTGTATAAAGAGTGTTATATACTGATATATATATTTTTTCCTCTTCACATACAGTAAGTTATGTTTAAATTCCTGATTTAAGGAGGGGGCGCTTTCGAAGGTCAGAGTAGGGCCATAGGAAAGGGAAGAAGGGGTTCTCTAGGGAAGGGGTCATGGGGGAGAGGGGGAAGTGAGATGATGGGGAGCACAGGGTGGGGCACAGTGGGAAAAAAATTCCAATTCACCAATGTAAGGTTCTGAAAAGGAAATGTATTTTAGAATTTGAGTTATGGCCCTGATAATAGAGGAGCATAATATTTTGTTAAAAGTTCTCTCATGGGACTTAAATGGGTTAAAATCTAAACACAGGATGGAGAAGATTCTCCAATATTTAATACACTCTCCAGAACATATTTTAATACTTCTGGAGACCCATTTGATGGAGAGCGAGATGAGAGCTCTCTGTAAATACAGGTCATGGATTCGAGAGGTGAAATGCACCACACAACAAACACCAAGTAAGGGAGTGGCAATAGTCATTAAAAAAAATTCGGCTTCTCCCTCGAAGGAAATAAAGTGGATTAGCTATAGCTAAAATTAAATGTTATGCTTATAATTTCCAAGAATACCTAGGATCAGTCAGCTCATCCGTTTCACTCTGGGAAGCCTATAAGACTGTTATTCAGGGGGTTGTGTTGGGACAAATCGCTGGACAGCGCATAGAGAGGACTGCTGATATGACATGATTAGAGGATGAGATCCTCGAACTAGAATGCGCAGTCCGATTTCAGGACTCAGAGGAAGTGTGTCAAAGGCTCCGTATTAGGATCAAGGAGCTCTCGGACCAAGCCACAGATGCGGCTAAGGCACAATATCAGGCTACAATTAGCATGATCTATGACGTGGGCGATAAAGCAGGCAAGTTGTTGGCTTGGCTAGACGGCAGAGATGGGGAATGGCGTGTTGTGGTTGAAATTGCCACTGACCCACACTCCTGTATAACCGCTCCGCAAAACATTGCGGACATATTTGGCAGATACTACCACTCCTTGCATACCTCCCACCCAACCTACTCAGAGGAGGAGGCTTCATTCCTCCTACGCGATAGTCTGATGCCAGTTCTTACCACGGAGGACCTGGATCGAGACATCACAGTAACCGAAGTGGAGAAGGCCATCCATGATCTGCGCGGGGGAAAGCATCGGGCCCCAATGGGATCCATATAGAATTATTTAAGCTAACGGCGAACATTACCGCCCCTTTTCTCACGGACATGTATTGAGAAAGTAAAGTGATTGGAATACTTCCTGAGGATCATAGACTGTCTAACATCATTGCCCTCCACAAAGCAGGTAAACCCGCTGACTTGTGTTCCTCATATAGGCCCATCTCGATTCTTAATTGCGAGGCCAAGATCCTTGTGAAAGTCCATGCCACTCGGCTGTTACGAATTCTTACCAATCTGATACACCCGGATCAGTCCGGGTTTATGCCAGCAAGAAAGACTTCTCTCTCTTAACCTCCGCCGGCTACACGGAGTACTTTGCAGGGCAGACACCATCAGAGAGGACTCCTTGGTGGTATCTCTGGACGCTGCTTCGGCCTTCAACACTATTGAATGGCCTTACATGTTTGCTGTGCTTCGCAAACTAGGACTTGGCCCGAAATGTAATAAATGGGTGCGCCTTCTATATTGTCAACCGTTGGCACAAATGGTGTTCATTAACCGAAAATCCCTTGTCTTTTCTCTTGGTAGGGGCACAAGGCAAGGCTGCCCCCTGTCACCACTCCTCTTTGCCTTAGCCTTGGAACCTCTGGCGGCATGGTTCCATCAGGACCCCGCCATTAGGGGCCTTAAATGGACATATGGGTGGGAGAACCGCATATCATTGTATGCGGACGATATCCTGCTTTATCTAGCCTCCCAAGAGTCTCTTAATGTGGTAATAGACATATTCCAAATTTTTGGCTGGTTCGCAGGCTACATGATCAACTGGTCCAAATCGATGCTCTACATTCTTAGTGGGCAGCGGCCTCGACTTTCCCGGGGTTGCTAGCTGACGAAGGCCGTGGACGGCTTTAAGTATCTGGGAATCTGGGTATCTAAAGACCTATCACGATTCTATGACACTAACTTTCGCCCACCCCTAGCCCATCTTAAATCTGATGTCTAGCACTGGAAGTCGCTCCCCTTAACCCTCCTGAGACGTTCGGCCCTATTCAAGATGATGTCTCTCCCCGACTTTTGTATGCGCTACAGAATACACCCCTTCCAGTCGTGGCGTCATACTACAGCAAACTGAAGGGTACAGTGTGGGATCTGCTATGGGAGGGCAAACCCCCTATTTTGCCACACATAAACTCACACTGGGGTGGTTTGATGGGGGCATTAGGCTCCCAGAAATGAAAAGATATTACTGGGCCTCGCAGCTCGCTGCCATTAACCAATGCAGTTATAGACGACATGATGACCCGGCATTTCGGATCGATCGTTGGCTCCTCCCGGGGGGTAAATTTGAAGGTGTGTTGTATACGAAATCTCAGAAATCTGTCTTCTTCCAGCCCATGAAAGGACGCTACCAGAAGCCTGGGTTGGGAGGTCAACCTCACTCAAGCTACGCTGCTCTGGCATTGTGACTGGCATTGTGACTAGCTGGGTCGGCTGTCGCGCTCCATGCGTTTCGAAAAATGGGATATCATTGGTATTTCCAGAATTTGGGACCTTTGGAAATCTGGTGATGTCATAATCTTTTCCCAATTATGTCAAAAGTTTCGAAATGGCAAACTCGGAACAGTTCTGGTACCTCCAAATTAGACACACCTTGCTCGCAGTTCTCCAAAAAGGCACAGTCCTCCCTGATCCTCCCACGTGGAGGACAGGATCCTAGATGGTGACTTGCCTGAAAAAGCCATATCTCTCATATATAAGAAGCTTATTAACAACTTGGCCGATCCCCTGACCCGCCTGAGAAGCAAATGGAACCATGATGTAGCTGGCTTGGAGGAGGAGAGTGTCGGGCCGTAGTGGCTTTTCCCCGTAAAGTTGCCATCTCCTCCAGACTCCGATTGGTCCAAATAAAAATCCTCCATAGAACGTACTTGTCAGGACCCTCATTGGTCCATATGGGCTTCGCCCAAGACAGCTGGCTGTGCACGGCAATGCTGGCAAGAGGGCACCTTCATCCATACACTCTGGAAATGTGCGACAATTCAGAAATTCCTGGGAGGGGTGGTACGCATGATGGAGGAGGTATTGTAACAGCAGATACAGTACAACATCAAATTGATTTTGGTGAACATAAGGGACCCCACTGACCTTAATGCCAAGGAGAGGATTTGGGTTACTTTGGGTTTCATGGTGGCCAAGCGGAATATCGCACGATTGTGGAGGGCTCCGAACCCACCTCGCATTGCTGACTGGGCCCGGGATATGGACTGGTGTATGGTGACAGAGGTACCTAATAATGTTTCAAGGGGATGCCCAAAGAAGTGGTCGCAAATGTGGGGGCCTTGGAACACATTCCAGGGGGAGATATGTGTATCATTGAGGAGCCGGGACGATACTGTTGTTAATGTTGGATAGTAGTGTACTCCCAAGGACAATCACATTGCACTGTGGGAATGGGGTTTTTGATGTCTTATTGCGCAGTGTGTTATTGATTACCTGTGCAATGCTGTGTCCAAATTGTCTACATCCCTATTTTTCAATAAAAAGAGTTTATGAAAAAAAAAATGTTATGCTTTTAAATTCACTGTGGCAGGATAATATGGTCCTAACATGGACGATCCAGCTCCATTTAGAGATCTCCTTTCTGAATTATTAAACTTTGCAGATCCGCTAATTCTGGCAGGGGATTTCAATGTTGTTTTGGATCCGGCTTTAGACAAGTCAGTGAAAAGTATAGCCGTACAGAATAATAAAATTAGACTAAGGATTAAAAATGCAATAAAGCAGCTAGCCTGGTAAGATGTCTGGAGAGATAAGATGGGGAAAAGGAGAGGATTCACTTTCCATAATAAGAAATATTGTCACAAATCCAGATTAGATCTCTTTCTTGTGAGCTCGGAGTTGAAAAGATGGCTTCATGGTATAAAACATCTGGGGGAACATCTTTCTGACCACTCGGCAGTATCTTTAGTTCTTAAAATCCCATTGAAACTGCCTAATAGAAGATGGACCATAAACCGTGCCATTCTGTTAGGAGAGGACATAATAGAGGCCTCAATTGTGGAGTCAAAAGCTTTCTTTTCCAATAATATAAAAACTGTCTCTTTAGAAGTAGTGTGAGAATCACACAAAGCCTTTTTGAGAGGCCGTTTAACATTGCTGAAGATTACTAGACAGAAAAAGTATACAGCTGAGGTGGGGAAGATAGAGGGGGAGATACAAAAGTTAGAACAAGATCATATCATTCAAGGGAGTAATATGATAGACGAGACAGTTTCCGCAAAGTTGCAATCTATAAAATCTGATTGGCCGTGGTGATGGACTCCAGGTTAAAAAAAAGATGACAAGCTAGTAGACTTGCCCATTTTAAGTATGGGGAGAGCTGTGGCAAGCTTCTGGTACGGAAGACCAAGCAAGAAGTTGTCAGACGGAACATCAAAGAAGTCAGTTCTGATGGTATGCTACTAAAACGTCCGACACATAACGAAGAGGCTTTTCGAAAATACTTTCAAGGAGTCTATTGGGAAGATTTAACCATCCAGGAGGAAGCAATTGGGGCCTGGCTGGGTAGTGATCACTTAAAAATTCTCTCAGAGAATGACGCGTTTAACTTAAACAGCTCAATATCAAGTAATGAGATCAAAAGAGCACTGTCAGCAGGTAAACCATGTAAAGCTGCTGGCCAGATGGTTTGCCTGCAGAGCTTTACAAGGTGCTTATGGAGATTCTTATCCCTGTGATGGAGGAATAATTCCCCGATATTTATGAAAAAGGCGGGACCATGCCACAATCCTGGAACAAAGCCACAGTATCATTGATCTTTTAACCTGCAAAATCTCCTAGCTCCTGCGACTCATTTCGCCCCATTTCTCTACTCATTGTAGAGTAAAAGATTTTTGTGAAGATTCTTGCAGAGAGGCTAAATGGGGTAATTGGGGGGTTAATACATAGGGACCAGAAAGGCTTCATCCGGGGTAGGGGAATTCAAGATCTTACTTATAATCTAACAGTGGCAATTGACCTAGCTATGCTTTACAAATTACCCCTAACCACCATCACCTTGGATGCCACCAAGGCATTCAATAGAGTTAATTGGGCCTATTTAAAGTATATGTTTAAAGTATACAATTTAGGGCAGAATTTTTCTAGGACAGTTAGTTTGATTCATCAAACTTCTGTTGCTAGATTATTAGTAAATGGTAACCTGTCTGCCCAAGTGAAAATCCAGCAAGGAACAAGGCAAGGCTACCCTCTGTCCCCGCTGCTTTTTAATTTATGCATTGAACCACTACCAGGAAAGATCAGAAATAACCCTGAAATATCCCCTTTTAAATATTAAACTTGGGAAGAAAAGGTTGCCTTGCATGCTGACGATTTAATGGTGTACACTTCAGACCTAAATAATGCAATACCAATAATCTACAAAGAAGCGCAGCAGTTTGGCCAGATCTCAGGGTATGAAGTTAATGCAGCCAAAACCGAAAGTATGGCCTGGAATTTGAATATTAGCGCTTATCCATTAAAAAAGAAATAAGATATCTGGGCATTATGATCAGGCACAACAATGATGATATCTTAGACACAAGTTTGCGTAAAGTTTGTAAAGAAATATATAACTCCTTGACAAGTTGGGCTTATCTACCTCTAACGCTTTTAGGTAGAATTAATTTAATTAAATTGATGGTGTTACCCAAACTTATTTTTTTGTTTCAAAATATCCCGCTGACATCTAAAGAAGAGGGGTTGAAAAAACTCCAGGCAACAATAAATAGTTTATGTGGGCCTCTGAAGGTGTTAGGCTTTCATGGAAGATGTTGCGCAGGAAGAAGAATAAGGGATGGTTATCCCTGCCAGATTTAGTTTTCTACACATGGATATATTTTTTATCAGGTCCTGTAAAAGGCATTTGAACATATCAGACAGCTCTGATATTGGAACAATGTTTAAAGAAATGTTGTCAGAGTTAGAGGGAAGAAACAAAGTCTATTCATACAAGTTTGGAGACCCAAGATTTTTTTTTTAAGTCTGATAAAAAATTCGAATGAATCTAGCATCTACATGGTTTAAAGACAGGAAGCTTTTAAAGATCAGCTACTACAGTGCGCTGGCACCCATCTGGGATGCTCCGGGCTCACCTGAGTGGACCAAAGATGCTTTAGCAAGCCCATTAAAATCAGCTGGGCTATTAAGAAGGGAACAACTTGTACCTGAAGACTTCCTACTTTCTTGGGAATTGTTAAAGTTACTTACAGACAATGAGCTATCTAGATTTAAGTATATGCAAATCAAGAGCTGGTATCAATCACTTAGCATGACTGTTGGTATGTCTAACGAATTAGAAACGAACTTGAGTAAGAAAAATACGAAAAAGCAAGAGGTGGCTACCTTATATTGGACACTTGTAGAAAATTAGAAATATTGATGTACATAAGCAACGTTCATTTCCCTTTCCCCACTCCTCTCCCTGCGCGCACCATGAACACCGTAAAGCATTGACTGCATCCCTCTGCCAACAAAGGCCTGTATCCTGTGTACATGACAGCCATTTTAGGCACCCTGGCCTTTTGCCCGCCTAAGATTAGAATCACCGGCTTCCCTTCTGCGTGTATTTGAAACCCCCCCCCTCTCTCTCACATGCATAAACCATGAAACCCTCTCCCTCTGCGCGACCCTGCCCTGAAAGGCAGCCCTTCTGCTTGACCCACGCAAACCCCCCCCATTCCCTCTTGAAGAGGCATCCTTCGCCTTAGCTGACATAGCCCTCCCCAGCTGCACCTGACTGCCCCCGCTCTCTCATGTACGGGTCATAAGATCTCTCTCTCTCTCTGTGCGACTCTGACCCTGCGCGCACCCTGACCCCCCTCCTTCTCCCTCACATGGGCAAGTCATAAACCTTCTTCTTCTGCAAGACCCTGTCCTTGGGAGTCACGGCCGCGCCTGACCAGCACCTCCTCTCCTTTCATGAATGCCCCTCTGTTGACAAAGCCTTCCCTCCGCGCTCGATTGTCCACGCAGCATGAATACCACTCCTTTGATGACCCCTTCCCCCGAGTCCGACTGACCACACATGTCCGAGGCCATCGCCTAAGCCAGGAGATACCATTTACTGCCCCTTATTGTATGAAGTCACTCCTCTTCAAAGGACCCACTATTGATCCTGGCCTCCCCACCCCCTGGGCTACGATCAGGCGCACACATCCTAATAATCAGCGGAACATTCAGCTGCGTCATTGCCCCCTCTCTTATCAGCAGGTCAAGGGTCCCTATTGTGAACATATGTGGGGTAGGATTGACACGAGGATTATAGGGATGTCTTTTCTTTTGCGTCACAATGTCCTGATTGTAATGCCAAGTGTTTTGTAAAGTATAAAAGACAGAGTCTCAGCTCACTTGTTAGAGCACCTCCCGATGGCACCTTGTTTCGTGTCTGACATGACAGGCTCTCCTCATGAGAATTAAACTCTGTTCTTGATTCCTGCTTCCAGCGCCCGTCTCTTTATTTGGTAACTATTCAGAATGGGAACTAAGAGGCGACTTGCGCCAGCAGCCTGGGCATCGATAGTAATATGGGCTCCTGTTCCACAATTGGCGTCCCAACGCGGGTCCATCAGTGACATAAGGTCCAGTAAGAGAGATCCAGACGATGAGGTGAATATCTAAATGATCGGAGTATACCTGCCTTGAGAGGGCCCTCGTCCGGCTGCCGATTGAATGAACTTCACCGATTCTGAACGGACCTCTCTCGAGTGACCTACTGTCCTGACTGGAATCCCACAGGACTGCTGCGGTAAAATCATGGAGTAAGAGAACGATCGGGCGCTGGAAGGAGGAAGGCGAAGAACTGCCCACACGGTCCGGTCCGGGTAAGGTCGCGTAAATGCGACAAATTGTGAAATGATTGTTTTGGATAATACTAGTAGTACGCTTTGTTGAAACCTCTGGAGATTCGCTGTCTGCAAACGGAGAAAAACAACAGGCTCTCCCTTTGCAAGCAGTGAAGGATAGGTAACGCAGACTTTTGTCCCCGTTGTAATCCGTCGTGCCTATCTTCCTCCCCCACTGTTTCCCGAACTGTCGTTCGTGGATTATTGTCTGGAGATTCTTTGTCTGCAAACAGGGAAGAACAAGGTCTCTCTTTGCAGGTAGAGAAAGAGTAGGTAACGATAACTTTTCGTGCCCACTTATTCTCCCCACTGATTGTTTGATTGACCGAACATTGATTGTTCGGTATTGGTTCTTTTGAGGTATTCACCGCCGCCAAACAACGGAGAATAGAAATATTCTGCCTAGTCTTTGCCCGCTGTGATAAGATAGGTAATGCAGACCTTTGTCCCCGTTGTAATCCGTCATGCCTATCTTCTCCCCACTGGTTGGTAGCCTGTTTAGCCCGGACCGCTTATTAGAGATGAACCACCCAGCTCCACTGGAGGGTACACCTAATGAGGACATGTTCATTAAGTGTGGACTAGTCGCTATAGCTTATAGTAGGTTATGGCATAAAAATACAAGAAAAAGAGTTGAGCGAAATCAGTAGGCCACTGATGAGTTATCAACTTCGCTAAAAATAAAATAAAAAACGTTAGAAATAACCCGCAATAAGAAACATAAAAATGGCGAGGGAAGACAAGCTTGACACCAAGGCAGCCACGAGGTAGCTAGGTTCCGTTGCCTATTCCTGCCCCAAAACATGTCTGCCTCATTGCCCACCACGCCCAAATAACGGTCACATGAAATAGAAACAATTCAATAGGTACCTACCCCCATTCCGGAAGCTCCCGAAGTGCAACAGGTCCGCGGTTACGCCCATCCGGAAGGCGAGGCCTCGATGCGTGCAGGGCTCGCCTGGCCGCGGTCAGAAGGAGAGGCTGTTGGGCAGACGGCCCAAAGAATGATAAGGACCTCTCCATCTCTCCTCTTCTGCTGCCCTGCGGGCCACGGGGGTGGGGGCTGTCTTGCCTCAGCCACCGACCACCCCCTCCCTCTCACTCTCGCCTGATCCGGCCCGCAAAGAAGGCCGAAGCTGAAGCAAGGACGGCGGCGCTTACAGGAAGTCCCGCCACATGCCGACGCCTGGACAATTGTAGGTAGTCCCGCCACATGTCAGCGCCTGGGCAACTACAGGTAGTCCCGCCACATGTCAAAAGGGGGGGGGGGATGTCTTGCCTCAGCCACCGACCCCCCCCCCATCTTCATCGCCTGGCACGGCCTTCCTGAAACCCTGGAGCCGGAGAACGGCGCGGGGTCGCTGGAAGGGGGAGGCGGCGCGAACGAGCCTCCCCCACCTCCCTCCAGGTGGAGGCTTCCAGCGACGCCCCAATGCTCTTACTTAAAGAGGGTCAACATCAAAAAGCGGTCTTTTGCCCAGGACGGGCACACGCCCATGCCTCCTCTCCTCAACTTTGAAGATTCTATGAGAGCCGGGGGGTACCCCGATCCCTCCGCATGGGCGCCCCCGTCCCCCTCACTGGGAACAGCGACATCGGCGCACTCCTGCCGGCGCCAGCCTCAGTTTGGAAATGGCTAAAACATAGCCAAGGTACAGACTTGTTCAGTTCCGGTGGAACACCAGAGTGACCCGGTAGGAAAATTGTTGCCGCCCTCCCCACTCTTTGATTGATGGTCCATATTGTTAGACTGTTACCACATTGCGCAAAACTTTTTGAACTACCAACGGAAGGTTCTGGTCCAACCACGAGTCGTTGGAGACATTCTGACTATGCTGGAACCTGCCTGACCTCGCCCAAAATGGCGCCGATACACGAAACAAAAATTTCAAACTCCCTGTTCACCCGGATTGCTCGAATCTTGATGCTCTGAGATACGTGTGCATTTTTGGACAATGAAAGTTGATAAGATGGATAGTGATTATGTGCTTAGAGAAGAAAGCAATACAGATATTGATCATATGTTTGGACAATGAACTGACTTAGGGTGGGTACTAATTATGATGTGGAAAATGAATTGGTGTAATTTAGACAGTGAATGAGCATTTGGATAATGAATTAATGAATCAATTGAAAAACTGAATTCTTGACATGCATCATGCTTGCTCTGTAGGGAAGTTTAATACGATTTTATTTCACTGCTGCACTTTATGCAATGAACTGCCACCAACTTCGTTCTTCTTATGTACAGTTTCAACCTGCTCCGTGGCCGGTCCACTGGGTTGTAGGCCTGTATTTATACATCAACACTTTTTATTAAAAGTATTTTGAAAAAGAAAGCATAGTTGTAGCAGTTGCATTAATGAGTTTTGGATGTTTTGCTACTGTGAGCGAAGAATAAGTATGATGAAAGCTGAAGGTTAAAAAGGACCAGATATTTAGCAGCTACATTATGTGTCACAGGCAGCCGGAAAAGTGTTTTAGACGCCCTTAAAACGACACCACAGAAATGCCACCTGACCGCCACCCTTGCACCCAACAAAAGGGGTTGCGACCAAGTAACTCATGTAGATACGCGGATCATCAATGATTATCTATCTGACATTACTGGTCCCTCTGGGCTTAAACGCCGAGATGGTAAAGAAATGCAGTACGTGGAGATAGGTCGAGTATGTGGTAGGTAAAAACATTTTCGGACTACTGCATGCTGATGTGCTTTGAATGCTGCCCCCCACCCCTTCTTTCTCCTCCCTTCTGCAGGTCACGACGGAACGTCGGCTGAAGTATGGGAGAGCGATGGTCGAACCACCGACGAAAAGGGAAGGAGGGAATATGTGCATAGTCCTTATGACGATAAGTTTTTTTTTAAAAAAAAGACGTAGACTTAACATGACTGTTCCTCCTTAGGACATAGCGACTGGGAGGATGGACTGACGTAGAGACTTGACGGGTACTGTATGACGAAAAATGACTCGAAATAACACGTTAGAGAATGTAACTAGACGTTTGACTAGGTAGGGGAGGGACAAAGGAGAGTGCGTGGGTAAGGGTTACCAAGGCACCACCCGTCTGGGAAGTTAGAAATGTTGCTGATGTTCAATGCACTGCCCCCCTTTTCTCACACTCTTATAAATATAGCCAAGCTGTCCGACTGTTCTCCCGATCAATACTTGCCGTTGCCTCAGCCTGGAGAACTTCCCACCAAAGGAAGGAACTGAAAAATGGTTTAAGATCCAACCATGGGTAAATAGCGCGACCAGGTTAATTTCTGATCGACTAACCGAGGTGTAAGTATTGGCCATTGAGAACGCTCGCAGAGATAACAAGCGAGAAGGAAAAGGAGGGAAGGGTAGAAAGAGCTAAGCACGTAGATAAATAGGATAGTAAAGATACGTAGGATATAATATGGATTTTGTTGGCCACCTGTTGTTTTCTGTTTTGTCGTGAATGTCTTATATATATGTAATGCATGTGCTGTCTTCCTTGTCTGAGTTTGTGTGTATGTGATGTACGGATTTATGTCTTCCCTCTGTCTGTATTTGCGTGTTACCTGACCTCTGCTGTTCTGTGTTGCGAGCGCACTAAATGACCTATTTTTCGTACATGTCTCTCTCTCTCTCTCTCTCTCTCTCTCTCTCTCTCTCACCACCCCCTTATCTCTCTCTCCCTCTCTCTCTCTCTCTCTCTACATGTCATACGTGTACCGAATGGCTCGTTTAGATTGCTGACGACTCTCACTCTCTATGAGAGTCTCCCTATCTTCTCTCCCTCTTTGTGGTAAAATTGTGCCCCACCGGCACCAGTCTGATTCGATACTTATTGAACGCGAAGGTGTTCAGCGAAATTGACCGAAACTAAAATGATTGTATCTCGCCATATTACTACCTCTCCTTTCTGCAAAATGAATGAACTTGAATTGGCTGAGAAGGAAAGGACAGGTAAGACGACTAAGGTCCCCCAAATCTGGCCATTTATAGGGGAACTGTATGTCAGTGGCACCTTATTTCCGTTCATTAGAGACGAACGCCAACGTCTAGATTGACCCCCAATGCCCAGATTGCCCCACCCCCTTTGCACCCAAGCGCGAGCGCCCGAAGCATCCCCGCCCCACTTGATTGACCCCAGCTGCTACCCCGGATATAAATATGATGACCATGAGTAACTGTCGTCCCTCGAGAGAAACCTGTTTTACCCTGACTCTTGATGATAGCGCCCCCGCCCTGTTTGAAAGGGTTAGCCAGCCTTGAAGGAAAATGTTAGAACTGTTAAGGCTAAGGTTAGAAAGACGAGTCTCCCTGGAAGTTCCGAAATGTTGAATTTGATGAAATGAACAGTTGATAAGAGTCTGACTTTTCTCTATATGTGGCATATATAGATGATGAATAAGCTTGGCATGAACGCAATAAGAATGCCGACATATGCACTGCCTGGTAATAGACCTCTGACTGTGACCGATGAGCGTATCTCCCAAGTATGTAGGATTGAGGGAGGAATTCACATGCGTAGATGTCTTCTTCTGCCAGTTCTCTAAAAACTTGTTTTGTACCTATTCAAAGATTCACGATCACCGAAGGAGAAGGGTCGGATGTGACGTACAGCCTGGCTGCAGGTCTTGAGACACATGTGACCTCGACCAAAGGTGGAGCTGCAGAGCAACAAGATACGGGACGAGACCGCAATTTCAACGTGGAAAATGAAAAATGATGGGCCGCCTTGAAGCCCTTCGTCTGCTAACCCACGTGTGCCAGGAGTCTCTGTCCCCCTTCTTTGGGCCCGATTGATGGGCCTGCCTGCTTGTTATCCTTTGCTCCCTTGGTCCCTTTTGTGTGTCCCAGGAACTCTGACCCAACTCCGCCCCCTCTCCTATCGACTATTTGAACCACACGCCCTCTTTTCCACGTGACTTATTGCCAAAAGGAAGAACTGCATTCAAGTGGGAATAGGGTGTTGCCACGGAAATATAGGTGCCGAGCGTAAGGCGCCACTAAACGGATTGTTTAGGGAACAGGACTGTGGTCTAACAGCAGAGGACTGACCGCACCCTGCCACGCGTAAGGACAAACCCGAGCTGGACCTATAGCTCCACCGCCGGTGCTGAACAGCGCCAACGAAAAGACACGGACTAGAGCCTACCAGTGATGGCTCACTGCTAAAAGACACTGTGACGAAGAGATCTTGTGTATTGAACTGAATTCCACCCTCAACTACTTGGTCAAAATGTTCATTGGTCACATTTTTAAGTCAGAAACATTTATGCTATGTAGTGCTTTGAAACGATAGGAACTTGACAAATGCAATCTCCTATGTGCTGCATTCTGCCAAACACATCAACTGTCCATGATTATATGCCATATGTTAGTATTGACAAATGCTAATTCTTCGACCGCACCTGTTTACATGTACCATCATCGATTACGAAAATGAACTTTTGCTATGTAAAAAGGGGCGACTGTAGAAAATTAGAAATATTGATGTACATAAGCAACGTTCATTTCCCTTTCCCCACTCCTCTCCCTGCGCGCACCATGAACACCGTAAAGCATTGACTGCATCCCTCTGCCAACAAAGGCCTGTATCCTGTGTACATGACAGCCATTTTAGGCACCCTGGCCTTTTGCCCGCCTAAGATTAGAATCACCGGCTTCCCTTCTGCGTGTATTTGAAACCCCCCCCCTCTCTCTCACATGCATAAACCATGAAACCCTCTCCCTCTGCGCGACCCTGCCCTGAAAGGCAGCCCTTCTGCTTGACCCACGCAAACCCCCCCCATTCCCTCTTGAAGAGGCATCCTTCGCCTTAGCTGACATAGCCCTCCCCAGCTGCACCTGACTGCCCCCGCTCTCTCATGTACGGGTCATAAGATCTCTCTCTCTCTCTGTGCGACTCTGACCCTGCGCGCACCCTGACCCCCCTCCTTCTCCCTCACATGGGCAAGTCATAAACCTTCTTCTTCTGCAAGACCCTGTCCTTGGGAGTCACAGCCGCGCCTGACCAGCACCTCCTCTCCTTTCATGAATGCCAATCTGTTGACAAAGCCTTCCCTCCGCGCTCGATTGTCCACGCAGCATGAATACCACTCCTTTGATGACCCCTTCCCCCGAGTCCGACTGACCACACATGTCCGAGGCCATCGCCTAAGCCAGGAGATACCATTTACTGCCCCTTATTGTATGAAGTCACTCCTCTTCAAAGGACCCACTATTGATCCTGGCCTCCCCACCCCCTGGGCTACGATCAGGCACACACATCCTAATAATCAGCGGAACATTCAGCTGCGTCATTGCCCCCTCTCTTATCAGCAGGTCAAGGGTCCCTATTGTGAACATATGTGGGGTAGGATTGACACGAGGATTATAGGGATGTCTTTTCTTTTGCGTCACAATGTCCTGATTGTAATGCCAAGTGTTTTGTAAAGTATAAAAGACAGAGTCTCAGCTCACTTGTTAGAGCACCTCCCGATGGCACCTTGTTTCGTGTCTGACATGACAGGCTCTCCTCATGAGAATTAAACTCTGTTCTTGATTCCTGCTTCCAGCGCCCGTCTCTTTATTTGGTAACTATTCAGAATGGGAACTAAGAGGCGACTTGCGCCAGCAGCCTGGGCATCGATAGTAATATGGGCTCCTGTTCCACACACTGGTGGACCTGGCTGACGGAGATGGTGCTGTGGGGAGAATGCTTGCCTGGTGTTTAAGTAGAATATTTATGGCAAGTATCTTATAACATTCTGCATTCTACAGTGTGTCCTGCAAACCTAAAAAGAAATCATATTTTTTGTCTTTATAGGGTTTACTAGTCCCCTTTAAAATGATCTAAATTAGCGAAGGGTCCAACTCCAAAATGCCCGAAATGACTCCAGCTTAAGGTAGATGATGTTCATATGTTTTTAAGCTGTCCAAAGTTACACCTTTTTTGGACATTCAAAATTAGAGGTATGGAAGCTATGTTTGGGCCTGGGATTCAGTTGAGTACAACTTTGGAATTTTTCGGTTTGTCACCATCTTATAAGTTAATGTCTCTAGATGAGAACATGTTATTTTTTTACTTCATTTTATTAGCACGGAGAGAAATTTGTAAATTTGGGGTCAAAAACACATCTCCGGTGTTAACAGCTTGGTTAATTTCTTTTAAATATACAATGAAACTTCACAGAGTCTTACAAAAAACAGAAGAGCAAGCGAAAAGATTTTTGGCTACAGTGTTTGACTGAGTAACATCTAAAAAAAATAGGGGAAACTTGTCCTATACTTATGCCTCTGCACTGTGAAACTTTACCCCTCTGGTTGTTCTGTTGGGTGCTTCGCGAATGGTGCTGAACTAACTAAACAAGAGAAAGAGAGGTTTTGTGTAAAGTGCATCTACTCAGAAACAAAGCACTCTAGCTGGCGCCAATCAAGAGGGTGGCACCGGAGAAATCTAAATTGCTCTGGAGGTATCTGATGGCGAATGAGGACATAAAAAAAAGATATAGCTCCATAAGTACATCAAAAGTATTTAGATGCATAAAGGAGGTAAGTATATGTGGATTAAAGATATTGATAGAGGTGCAGGATGAGAAATAGGGTAGTGCATTGGATATGCTTTTGTAGGAGAAAAGTAACAAACACATAGATCCAAGTACATGGAAGGTACATAGATGCATAATGGCAGCAAGTACATTGGACCAAAGATGCATTATATAAACTCAGTTTTTCAAGTGTTATTGTACTTTAATTTTTTAACAACATAATTATTCTTCATGTTTATACAAAGCAATACACAAAGATAGGTACAGATCTATAGTGAAAACAAATGCTTATATACAGAGGGAGATGCAGTAAATTTCTGTTTGCGTATGGTGCTCATGTGGGGAAGAGACAATTCTTGAGTAGTTTTCTGAAGATAAGGTGGCTGTTGGTGGATCTTATGTTGGGGGGTAAAGAGTTCCATAGTTTTGCTGCTTGAACTGAGAAGGATGTGCCACCCATGTTTTTCTTCTTGTATCTTGAGATTTTGAGGCGAGGTGTCCCTTAGAGCGGAGGTTCCTTTGTTGAATGAGGTTGGTGATTTTATTCCTGATTAAGAGCAGTCCCATTCCATGTATTGCTTTGTGGATTTCATGTTAAATTTTATACAGGGTATTTTCAATGCAGAACTTGTGGGAGGGACAGTATATTATACTAACCACATAGTTAATGGTTCACAGAGTAGTAATGCAACTATGCCTTATGCAGTCTACCACCTCTAAATCTTGTTTGTGCTCTACGTTAATGCAACAGCCCTGAAATTCTTAGCTTTTCAAGGACCTTCTTTCATCTAGATGTCGAATGCAACCTTATATGGTTCCCAGCTAACAACTACGTGCATATATGAAATGCTAAGGCCACAATTGGGGTTCATATATCTGAAGACCTATAGACAGGTCCACAGAAATTATATAATTTTGTGGCTGATGAGTTGTCTGCATAATTATGAATTTGTCTTATTTACCACATAATCCATCACTTGTGGCATAATGTGCAGACTTTAACAAAAACAATTTCTAGCTCAAGTGGATCAATATTATTAAAAATGCAGTGACACATGTTACCTTGCCCTAGAAAGCACTTTGCAAAGTTGGCTGTAACACTTTTTGTCAAATATTGTTTATGTGGATGTTAAACTGGTACTAATCCGGTGAAACCTTTGCCCAAACATTATTAACCTGTGTAAATATAACAACATAAGAACGTAATACTTTTACAAAAATTGTGTCATTATGCCATGTAATTTGCCTTTAATTGTCACACAAGTTAATCAACCATGCCACATAATTTGGTCCTTCATATCCATGTAATTCCAGTGGCCATGCCTTTAGGTATGTCAACAGCAGCACCTCTCCTTCGAAATAGAAAATATTCTTGGTATGAATTGTTTATGGGACCAGAGATAAAGGTATTAGATCAAAGATTAAAACTTACCATACAAAGACTTTATAAATAAAATGATAGTCTTTACGGAATAATAAAATCTGCTATGCTAAAGTCATTGGTACTACTGTGTACAACTAATATAGAAGCAAAGATTCATTACCAAGCATTGTATCTTCGTTGTGAAAGAAATTGTTTCAAAGAAAAAAAGTGCATTGTAAAAGAAATATATAAGCAATGATTCAAATGCAAAACAGAAGGTGCTTCCTTCCTCCCTAAACTGTGTACTTGCTTCTCTCTAGTCTGCCCCGGGTTATGAAATATTATCTTCCCTTCCTAAACAGTGCTATGTACCGGATATTGCCTTCAGAGGAAAGAACAAAATGTACACCAGGGCTGAGCTGAAGCACATTGTTATAACCATCGTCCACGTAAGACTGAAGACTTGGGTGTTGAAGATATTTCACTTTTATTTGCAAATCAAAACCTGAGAGATACTGCTGCTTCTATCATGGCCCAGCCACCCTTGCACCCTTGTATGTCACAATCACCGTGACATCAATACATTCCCTCCTCTTGCAAGATGCTGCCAGCGTGAACGTCACAACAAACCCAGCACTATTGATTATAACACATCTGCTTCTCTTCAACATTATGGCAAACAATACATAAAGACCTATCCATTTTCCACACAGAAAAGACACAAACCCACAATGGGTGCAGACCCCTCTCCTTCCCCACACTTCAGACACATGAGGAGTTACCACCTACACGGTAAAAACCACACAGACACTACATGATGCAAAAAAGAAAGGCACACAAGAACCCTACACGATATAAAAGAAAAAGGTGCTCTGCCACCAAGGAGGCTCAACTAAACACACACAGAGTCCTCCAACGAGCATGGTGGCCTACGACACCTCCCAACCTTCATCTGATTTTCTCTTGTACCTCAGTCAAATCTGAGCAACCAAAACATCTCTGACAGTCTCCTTCTCTCTCTCTCCTTCCATACCCACTTGAAAGTCACCATCATCCATCCCCATCCACCCTGAACAAGACCCAGGTCTACTGTCTCTCACTGGGTGGCATTTACCTCCTTTCTAAAACAGAGCTACCCTTCTCATATTCCATCTCTGACCATTGACCAACTTCACACAACTTGGTCCAACAACCTTCACTCTGTAGGGACCCCAAAACGTTGACAAGCCTGGTCTCACTCCACCTGGTTTAACCTTCACCGAGGCATCCACACCAATCATGCAGACACTCTGACACTTTTTTACTCCCTTCTCTCTACATTATTCCCGCCACCATAAAGAAACCAACTTGGTCCCTGGTTTCCTACCGCTCATCATCTCAAAGGGGGCTATCCCAGTGAGAGCATTGGAAGTAGTACGATACACCCACAACATTCTGACTAATCCCATGGCCTCGTTGATCCAACGGTTCACTCTTTCGACTTCACCGATTGTCCAACAGTTGTCTTGAGCAGTGCCACGATGTTTCACACCAATATCTTCAAGATTTATCTTCATCTTGTAGGAAGTGTACTGCGTGCTGTTGTCGGTGGCTAGTTTAGACGTTATACCTTCTCTTCTCAAGATTTCCTCTAGCATAGCAATAGTGGACCTTTCACATTCCTAATGAACACAACTTCAAACCACCTTGAGTTAGCATCAACTAATACAAAAGCAAATCTCTCCCCTTCTGGCAAAAAGTCAAATGGCCTAATAAAATTCAGGCTATTTTTTTCCCAAATAAAATCTGCTTCTGACATATGTTGTTGAACCCCCTTGACATCTATTCATACTTTCAACCACTTCTCCTATTACTTTTTCCTCACACTTGTCTACCTTTTGCTTGCTCTCCCCATCCATTTTGGGCCACCAAACATTTTCCTTCATTGTCTTCAGCGTAAAGGTTTGCCTCATATGATCTTTATGCGCTTACTGCACAAGTTTGTTCCTTACAGCCCCTGGAGGTACATAACCCTCACCTCTCACAATAAGTTTTTCCCCATTCACAGACAACTTTTCAACTACTTTATGATACAATGAGACACACCCATCACCACACACACATGCATCACTCCACTACCAGCTGACCAGCAGAGGCCACACCTACAACTACACACACATGCACAACCCCACCACCGACTGCACCTACCACCAAACAGAAATGCACCACCCCCACCAACAGCAAACTCACAGAAAACGCACCTACTACAACACACACATGCACCACCCTACCACCAGAACACCCAGAGACACCACACTCACATTTACCACCACATCTACATGCACCACAACTAGCACCTCCACAACACACTCATCCACACAAATATATTAGAAAGCACACCCAGAAAACACAAATGCCCCAACTCACCGAAACAACAGACTCCTAGTAAGCAATACACACGCAAACGTGCATGACAAACACTAGACCCACATGCACCTGCACCCTCAACAGACAAATGCACATCAGACACTGCCTCTCCCTCTACCTCCCAATCCTAAATCCCTTTCGGACATCCTACCCATTTTCCCATAGAAAATTTTCTTTTTTCCCTTGCCCTAGCCCTTTCCAAAGCCCAAGCGACCACTGATAAAAGCAAAGCTACCCCTTTTACACCACTACCCACCCTAAAGTAAGATAGTTGAGGTGCCAGCTCTGCCCACTAGATGCCCCTTCCTGAGGAGGTTCCCCTTGGCAGTGAATAAAGAGGCAAGGCTTTTTCCCATGAAAAACAGAGCACAAGTTGGAACATTATGAACTGCCATTTGGATGTAATATTATTTTGAGAGACCTATCTAATTTTGTGGAATAAATCCATAGTTTTGATTTCCCCAACTTAGTCCTGGCATTCATTTTCCTCTATAATTTCATTCCTAGTAATGATTCAATGTGAAGGACTTATTTTTCTTTACCATGGCAGGTTATACAACATATTTTTTAAATGTATATTTTGTTAAGTGCATTCACTGGCTAACATAGTGGGCGATGGTCATTTGAATTTAGGTGCAGGCATTCATCAAAGTAATGGCTACTTGCACCAACTAATTGATGTTTCAAATAATTTTGGGATGTGTTCCCACATGTGTGTTTGGTTCACCTGAATTACTGATCAGTGTGATCACATATGCAGTACACCTTTTTAAAATATTGGGACTATTGAAATTGGATGCAGTACCTGACTTGTACTACACAAGGAGAAGAGTTACATGGACGTATATTAAGCATGGGCGGAAAATCCATTCCGCTTGCGGAATTTGCGGATTTTCGGTAAATTCGCAATCCGCGAAATCTCCCAAATTTGCCAAAAATCCGCAAATTCGCATGCAGCGGATTTTTTTGCTTGGTGATACAATATTGTGGCGCGTGGTGTTCACTTACCGTCATTCAGCGTTTGCCGAGTTGTTTTTCTCGATATTTTGCGAGTGCTGCGCCATTTTGGATCTTGCTGCGGGATCCCACGGTAGTTTGGCGACCGCGATTACGTCATCGCGGCTTGCCAACTTGCACAGCGAGAGTTTGTCAACGCAAGTACGCCGTGATCACGAATCGCGGGAGTTCGCGATTGCGAACACGTAGATGCGGCGGGCGGCAACAATCTCGCACTCGCGAAATTACAAAATTTGCAATTCTGCACAAGAAATCCACCAGCAAGCAGCATAAACCTTCTGAAAATGATGATTTTTATCAGAATAACTCCTCAGGTTGACATTTGCCTGCATTTCTTTTTGCAAGGAGTCCATTTTGGGGGGGGGAGTGGGAGGAAGGAAGTGCCCCACAGTCTCCAACTTCCTGTTCCTGTCCAGCAGGCTCCTCCCAGTGCTTTCTTCATGTGCTGGTCACTTTCATTCGGATCTTGACCTGGAAGGATTACTTTTTGTGGATGCTGCTGGATATTTGTATTTGAGGCCTTTTTGACTTTCTTTGGATCACTTTTGGATTAGAAATTTCACAAGTAAGTTTGGTTGGGGCATTACAGTTGCTGCAACTACAATTTTGGAATTTTCGATTTTTGGGCGGTTGTTGGGGCCTTTTGCCCAGGGGTAGTGAGTGGTGCATGGACTGAGTCTTTCTGTGGGGTCTCTTTAATGTAAACATCATGGAGGGCATGGATGGCATGGGATTGTGCTGATTTTTGTGTGTTTTTCGATTTTTTTGGCTGCTGTTGGGGCCTTTTGCCCAGGGCTAGTGAGTGGGGCATGGGCCTAGTCTTTCTGTTGGGTGTCTTGAATTTAAACATCATTGAGGGCATGGATGGCATGGGATTGTGCTGATTTTTGTGTGTTTTTCGATTTTTTGGCTGCTGTTGGGGCCTTTTGCCCAGGGGTAGTGAGTGGTGCATGGACTGAGTCTTTCTGTGGGGTCTCTTTAACGTAAACATCATGGAGGGCATGGGATTGTGGTGATTTTTGTGTGTTTTTCGATTTTTTGGGGTGTTGATGGGGACTGGCCATGTGGGTGGGGGACATTTTGAGTGCTGGCACAGGCAGGCGGTGTGCTGGTGGGCAAGGGGCCATTTTGAATGCAGGCAGTGTTCTCAGGCCTGCACCCATTTTGCCTAGCTTTCATCCATTATGCCCAGGGGTAGTGAGTGGTGCATGGGCCTAGTCTTTCTGTGGGGTGTCTTGAATTTAAACATCATTGAGGGCATGGATGGCATGGGATTGTGCTGATTTTAGTGTGTTTTTCGATTTTTGTGGCTGCTGTTGGGGCCTTTTGCCCAGGGCTAGTGAGTGGTGCATGGGCCTAGTCTTTCTGTTGGGTGTCTTGAATTTAAACATATTTGAGGGCATGGGATTGTGCTGATATTTGTGTGTTTTTCGATTTTTTTGGCTGCTGTTGGGGCCTTTTGCCCAGGGGTAGTGAGTGGTGCATGGACTGAGTCTTTCTGTGGGGTCTCTTTAATGTAAACATTATGGAGGGCATGGATGGCATGGGATTGTGGTGATTTTTGTGTGTTTTTCGATTTTTTGGGGTGTTGATGGGGCCTTTTGCCCAGGGCTAGTGAGTGATGCATGGGCCTAGTCTTTCTGTTGGGTGTCTTGAATTTAAACATCATTGAGGGCATGGATGGCATGGGATTGTGCTGATTTTTGTGTGTTTTTTATTTTATTGGCTGCTGTTGGGGCCTTTTGCCCAGGGGTAGTGAGTGGTGCATGGACTGAGTCTTTCTGTGGGGTCTCTTTAATGTAAACATCATGGAGGGCATGGATGGCATGGGATTGTGGTGATTTTTGTGTTTTTGGATTTTTTCGGGTGTTGATGGGGACTGGCCATGTGGGTGGGGGCCATTTTGAGTGGTGGTACAGGCAGGCCATGTGCTGGGGGGCAAGGGGCCATTTTGAATGCAGGCAGTGTTCTGAGGCCTGCACCCATTTTGCCTAGCTTTCATCCATTATGCCCAGGGGTAGTGAGTGGTGCATGGGCCTAGTCTTTCTGTGGGGTGTCTTGAATTTAAACATCATTGAGGGCATGGATGGCATGGGATTGGGCTGATTTTTGTGTGTTTTTCGATTTTTTGGGCTGCTGTTGTGGCCTTTTGCCCAGGGCTAGTGAGTGGTGCATGGGCATAGTCTTTCTGTTGGGTGTCTTGAATTTAAACATCATTGAGGGCATGGATGGCATGGGATTGTGCTGATATTTGTGTGTTTCTCGACATTTTGGGGTGTATAACTGATGTTCCTCTGTCTTCCATTGCTTTTAGGTGCACAAGACTCAAGAGAACCACCAGTGCCAGGAAGAAGTCCTGCAGCGGTGTGTGTGTGCAGCATAACATCACGCGACGTCACATCTGGCCACAGACAAGACAACTCTGCAACCCGTGCAACTGCGGCCTGCTGTTCTGACCTCTGAAGAAGATGGCCGAAAAAAAAGTTTCCCGTAGCTCCTCTAGCAATAAAGTTGCCAGTAAGGAGCAGAAGAAGCAAGTTACCAGGGAGACTGGTGTGCCGCCTGCCACATTTTTGGGGAATAAAAAAAAAGTACTCCTGCAGCAGCAGCGGGATCTGCTGGGGACCAAGCTGAGAGCAGCACCCCCGCTCCATTGGGCTCAGTGCCACCACCACCACGCCAACTTAAGTCCAAGCCCTTCAGTGCTGCAGAGGCAGCCATTCTAGTTGTTCAATCACCATCGACCAGTGATGTTGGCTCATCGCAAGAAAATAGCAGCAATGTCCCTCAATCAACACAGGTTGTTGTAACTCATCTGACGAGTGTTCAACAACCACAGCCGCAACAACAACTACATGTGCAAGTACAAGCCCAAGTACATGTGGAAGGAGAGGCAGCGCATGGAGATGCGCAGGCAGAGGTGCATGGAGGGGCACAAGTGCCCACAATAGTTGTTCCTCCCGAAGTAGGGGCACATCCGGAAATCGACATTTAAGCTGAGGTATCATTTGAAGAAGCCACTCCTCCTGATCATTCATTGTCTTCCACATCCCTAGCAAGGAAAAGATCAAGGATGGTGTCTACATCTTCTTCAAGCCCACCTCCTTCTGATGATATGGATCAAACTTGGGAACCACCACTGCCGACTGAGAGTGAGGCACACCATGATCTGACAAAGGTAGCTAAGCGTAAAAGGAAGGTCCCCGAAACTCTCGTACTTATGGAGGGTGGTGCTGAAGAAGAAGTGGCGTATACTACTCCTGCTGATGAAGACTCTCACGATGACGACGCACTCATCATACACGCCTCTCCAGCCTCAGCGGGCATGCAGCAAACAGACATTTTGACCCTAGCCCGAAAAGCTGCTGAGCGTGATGTTGTCGACGAGGAGGCAATGGGAACACCATCATTGGAGTTAACTAGTACACCACCCTCTACCGCTTCCATATTTCTTTCTCCCCAGAAGGGACCTCCATCCACCTCGACCTCAATTAGTGGTGGTGCAAGTGCACAACGTAGTAAAGTTTGACAACACACATCCTCCACTTCATCTGGCATTAGCAGCATGACCACCAGTATCGCCTCCTCCGCCCCCCACAGACATTTCAAGTCCGCAGTTTGGGACTTCTTTAGTGTTTGCCCAAAAAGGGAAAACATAGCCATTTGTAGCATTTGTAAGCTTGCAGTTAGTTGTGGTAATTTTGGTACCAACTATGGTACCGGAGGCCAGAGAGTTCATCTTGAGAGACAGCACACTGTCCAATGGCATGCGCACCTAAAGGAGATCAAGGAAGCCCGAATTGGAAGTCAACAAACTGTATACGTTGATGTTTCATCTGATGATGACGAGGAGGAAGAAGCGTCAAACACTTCACTTACACCCAGTACCCCTGTCAGCAGCACACCCCCTGTGAGCCACACTAAGAGTGTGGGAGAGAGTAAGGCACCAATGCGAAAAAGTTCATCATCACCGAGCGTAACTGGGTCGAAGAAGTCATCATCATCATCCCGTGAAATCATGGTCCAGCCCACCGTTAGAAGCATGTTGTTTTCAGAAGCGCCATTTGAACGCAACCACCCACTGACGCGTCTGTATAACACTAAGCTGGCTAAAATGCTGGCTCTGGACCTTCTCCCTTTTTCTTTTGTGGAAGGAGTTGGTTTTCTTGAATTAGTGGCAACGCTCAGCCCTAAATGGAAGGTTCCTAGCCGGTTCTATTTTGCCAGAGTTGCGGTTCCAGCACTACATGAAGATGTGCTGGAGGTGATTGGGGAAGCTTTGCAGAAGAGTGCTGTTCACACTATACAGCTGACAACAGACATGTGGATCAGTGGCGCAGGCGCTGATTACATGTGCATCACTGCACACTGGGTCTCTTTTTCAGGAGTTACAGCAAAGCTAAGGGCAGGTGTTGACCCGGACAATGTTTATAAAGCTGCTCGGAAACATGCAACACTAGCCATGTTTGGCATGGAGAAAAGTCATACAGGAGAAAATATTTTGAAGGAGTTTAACACAAAGGTCTTTCAATGGCTGTCCCCAAGAAAACGCAAGATTGGTTATGTTTCCACGGATAATGGCGCCAATGTAGTTAAGGCCATGGAGCTGGGTAAATATTTCAGAGTGCCATGTTTGGCGCACTGTATAATCCTGGTTGTTAAAAAATTCTTGAGTGAAGAAAGTCCAGTGTGCGAGTTACTGACCACCTGCCGAAGAATGTGCACACATTTCAGCCATTCTTTTAAGGCCCGGAAGCATCTGAGGGGCCTGCTACATGAACGTCAACTGCCAGAGAAAGCACTCATCCAGGAGGTGGCAACACGTTGGAACTCAACCTTCTACATGCTTGAGCGTCTGTATGAGCAGTTTACGGTACTTGATCAGTATTTCTTAACACTGGGTACAGCTATGAAGGACCTGAGGCTAGATGCGGCGCAATGGGAGCTGTTAAAAGCCTGACAGACATGCTTCGTCCTTTTGAGGTCTTCACACGTGCAGTGCAGGGAGGACTGTAATTTGGGAAAAGCTATCCCATTGTTACGCATGCTAGAGCACCAACTGAAGGCAGTGTCTTCTATGTTTGAAAAAGATGAAGAAAAGCAAGAAGCTTTTGTTTTGGCGGAGAAATTATTACATCGCCTACTTGGCGATGAATGTCTTCAAATGATCCACTCAGAACAGCATTACATTTGTGCTACTATTCTGGATCCACGCTACAAAAAGGCACTGGCAGGCAGAGCATTCTTTGCTTTTGGTGACGCACAAGTTTTAATGTACAAACATTGGCTAGCTGTGTCAGCCATGAGATTTGAAAGAGAACGGCAGAAAATTGAAGGAAAAGACAGTACATCAGCATCAGCAGGCCATCCCCAGTCAAAAGAATCCACTTCTGCACCTGTGGCTGTGGCAGAAGTGACCACTTAGCCGTTAAAGACACCAGCACCCGGATCATCTGCACCAGACACAACAGTAACATGGTGTGAAGAAGAGTATTGGCTAACTCAGCTTGGGTTTGCTTCTCAAAAGGTCCCAGCAAAAAGTAAGCAAAGTGGAGGAACCGTGGAGAACCTTGAGTCGATGGTGCAGGACTATCTGAATGACTCAACAGAGGTCTATGTTCATGATGACCCATTGGCGTATTGGCATGGGAAAAAAGAATTGTGGCCAGAGATCTCCAACCTGGCTATAAACTACTTGTCTTGCCCTCTCGCAAGCGTGTCTTCTGAACGTGTTTTCAGTGCTGCTGGTGGCATTGTAACTTGCAAAAGGACCCGCCTCTCGCCCAAAAATGTGGAGAGGTTAACAATGATCAAGATGAATCAGCACCTCTTACCACCAGATTACAAAGTACGAGAATACATGCTGGAAGAAGACGAGGAGGACACCAACTTAGATGAGGGAATTTCTTCTCTGTTAGGTGACCTACTCCCGCCTGAATTCGCAGAGTATGAGGATGAACTCTTCTTCCCTGACACCGAGCCCTGAAAATGAGCCAATGAATCAATAACTTTCTTTTCCGTACTTATGCACTTTTATTCCTGTGTGTATGTCTTTCTTTGTTTTGCAAAGTCAATATAAATAAAAACTTTAATCACCTAATCACAAAGACAAGCCCATCAGCAGAACTGTCTTCACTTATTTGCTCATTGATTTGAAGGTGCCGCAGTCTGCATTCCTCAGGTTCACAAGTTCACAAGAACATGCTCCTCTATCCTCCTCCCCCAGACTCCTATTTCCCTCAAAGCAGAGGGCTGGATTACGCCCAATAAAGAAAGACTCTGCACTTGTGGGGGTGTCCTACTTCTTTGCGGGTGAGTTGGTGGGTCTTGGGGCATTACTGGGAAGGTCTAATACCGGATAAAAGTGGTTTGGACAAAATCAGACTTGAAAACGTTTTTGCCTTTTTGCTCACTATCATGTTTTCGGGGGCCTGTTTGGGGGGCTTCCTGGTGTTTGTGGGTGGGTTTCGGGGTCTGGGAGCACTGCTGGGTATGGATATTTTTGATAGCAAGAAGTCTGAAGCAAATCCATGGTGGCAGGGGGGAGTTAGGGCCAAGCTGCAGAGCGCGCGCGGAGTGATTTTGGAAATTGCCCTGAAAATGACTAAGTCCCCATTTTTGTACTTTTGCTTTTTGGCTGTTTTGGGGTCTTCTACTTGTTTTCGCCTGGGTTGATGGCTCTGGGGCCATTGCTGGGAAGGTCTAATACCGGATAAAACTGGTTTGGACAAAATCCATGAGAAAAAAGTTTTTGCTTTTTCTGACATTTCGCTCAATTTAGCATTTTCGGGGGCCTGTTTGGGGGGCTTCCTGGTATTTGTGGGTGGGTTTCAGGTTCTGGGAGCACTGCTGGGTATGGATACTTTTGATTGCAAGAGGTTTGAAGAAAATCCATGGTGGCAGTGGGGAGTTAGGGCCTAGCTGCAGAGCGCGCGCGGAATGATTTTGGAAATTGCCCTGAAAATGACTGTCCCCATTTTTGTACTTTTGCTTTTTGGCTGTTTGGGGTTCCTCTACTTGTTTTTGCCTGGGTTGACGGCTCTGGGGCCATTGCTGGGAAGGTCTAATACCGGATAAAACTGGTTTGGACAAAATCCATGAGGAAAAAGTTTTTGCTTTTTCTGACATTTCGCTCAATTTAGCGTTTTTGTGGGCCTGTTTGGGGGCTTCCTGGTGTTTGAGGGTGGGTTTCGGGGTCTGGGAGCACTGCTGGGTATGGATACTTTTGATTGCAAGAGGTTTGAAGCAAATCCATGGTGGCAGAGGGGAGTTAGGCCTAGCTGCAGAGCGCGCGCCGAGTGATTTTGGAAATTGCCCTGAAAATGACTGTCCCCATTTTTGTACTTTTGCTTTTTGGCTGTTTGGGGGTCTTCTACTTGTTTTCGCCTGGGTTGACGGCTCTGTGGCCATTGCTGGGAAGGTCTAATACCGGATAAAACTGGTTGGACAAAATCCATGAGGAAAAAGTTTTTGCTTTTTCTGACATTTCGCTCAATTTAGCGTTTTCGGGGGCCTGTTTGGGGGGCTTCCTGTTGTTTGTCGGTGGGTTTCGGGGTCTGGGAGCACTGCTGGGTATGGATACTTTTGATTACAAGAGGTTTGAAGAAAATCCATGGTGGCAGAGGGGAGTTAGGGCCTAGCTGCAGAGCGCGCACGGAGTGATTTTGGAAATTGCCCTGAAAATGAGTGTCCCCATTTTTGTACTTTTGCTTTTTGGCTGTCTGGGGACTTCTACTTGTTTTCGCCTGGGTTAGCGGCTCTGGGGCCATTGCTGGGAAGAACTAATACCGCATAAAACTGGTTTGGACAAAATCCATGAGGAAAAAGTTTTTGCTTTTTCCGACATTTTGCTCAATTTAGCATTTTCGGGGGCCTGTTTGGGGGGCCTCCTGGTGTTTGTGGGTGGGTTTCGGGGTCTGGGAGCACTGCTGGGTATGGATACTTTTGATTACAAGAGGTTTGAAGAAAATCTATGGTGGCAGAGGGGAATTAGGGCCTAGCTGCAGAGCGCGCGTGGAGGGATTTTGGAAATTGCCCTGAAAATGACTAAACCCCATTTTTGTACTTTTGCTTTTTGGCTGTTTGGGGGTCTTCTACTTGTTTTTGCCTGGGTTGACGGCTCTGTGGCCATTGCTGAGAAGGTCTAATACCGGATAAAACTGGTTTGGACAAAATCCATGAGAAAAAAGTTTTTGCTTTTTCTGACATTTCGCTCAATTTAGCATGTTTGGGGGCCTGTTTGGGGGCTTCCTGGTGTCTGTGGTGGGTTTCGGGGTCTGGGAGCACTGCTGGGTATGGATACTTTTGATTGCAAGAGGTTTGAAGAAAATCCATTGTGGCAGAGGGGAGTTAGGGCCTAGCTGCAGGGCGCACGCGGAGTGATTTTGGAAATTGCCCTGAAAATGACTGTCCCCATTTTTGTACTTTTGCTTTTTTGCTGTTTGGGGGTATTCTACTTGTTTTCGCCTGGGTTGACGGCTCTGTGGCCATTGCTGGGAAGGTCTAATACCGGATAAAACTGGTTTGGACAAAATCCATGAGGAAAAAGTTTTAGCTTTTTCTGACATCTCGCTCAATTTAGCGTTTTCGTGGGCCTGTTTTAGGGCTTCCTGGTGTTTGTGGGTGGGGTTCGGTGTCTGGGAGCACTGCTGGGTATGGATACTTTTGATTGCAAGAAGTTTGAAGAAAAATCCATGGTGGCAGAGGGGAGTTAGGGCCAAGCTGCAGAGCACGGGCGGAGTAATTTTGGAAATTGCCCTGAAAATGACTAAGTCCCCATTTTTTTACTTTTGCTTTTTGGCTGTTTGGGGGTCTTATACTTGTTTTCGCCTGGGTTGACGGCTCTGTGGCCATTGCTGGGAAGGTCTAATACCAGATAAAACTAGTTTGGACAAAATCCATGAGGAAAAAGTTTTTGCTTTTTCTGACATTTTGCTCAATTTAGCGTTTTTGGGGGCCTGTTTGGGGGGCTTCCTGGTGTTTGTGGGTGGGTTTCGTGGTCTGGGAGCACTGATGGGTATGGATACTTTTGATAGCAAGAGGTTTGAAGAAAATCCATGGTGGCAGAGGGGAGTTAGGCCTAGCTGCAGAGCGCGCGCGGAGTGATTTTGGAAATTGCCCTGAAAATGAGTGTCCCCATTTTTGTACTTTTGCTTTTTGGCTGTTTGGGGGGTCTTCTACTTGTTTTCGCCTGGGTTGACGGCTCTGTGGCCATTGCTGGGAAGGTCTAATACCGGATAAAACTGGTTTGGACAAAATCCATGAGGAAACATTTTTAGCTTTTTCTGACATTTCGCTCAATTTAGCGTTTTCGGGGGCCTGTTTGGGGGGCTTCCTGGTGTTTGTGGGTGGGTTTCGGGGTCTGGGAGCACTGCTGGGTATGGATACTTTTGATTACAAGAGGTTTGAAGAAAATCCATGGTGGCAGAGGGGAGTTAGGGCCTAGCTGCAGAGCGCACGCGGAGTGATTTTGGAAATTGCCCTGAAAATGAGTGTCCCCATTTTTGTACTTTTGCATTTTGGCTGTTTGGGGGTCTTCTACTTGTTTTCGCCTGGGTTGACGGCTCTGGGGCCATTGCTGGGAAGGTCTAATACCAGATAAAACTGGTTTGGACAAAATCCATGAGGAAAAAGTTTTTGCTTTTTCTGACATTTTGCTCAATTTAGCGTTTTCGGGGGCCTGTTTGGGGGGCTTCCTGGTGTTTGTGGGTGGGTTTCGGGGTCTGGGAGCACTGTTGGGTATGGATACTTTTGATTGCAAGAGGTTTGAAGAAAATCCATGGTGGCAGAGGGGAGTTAGGCCTAGCTGCAGAGCGCACGCGGAGTGATTTTGGAAAGTGCCCTGAAAATGACTGTCCCCATTTTTGTACTTTTCCTTTTTGGCTGTTTGGGGGTCTTCTACTTGTTTTCGCCTGGGTTGACGGCTCTGGGGCCATTGCTGAGAAGGTCTAATACCGGATAAAACTGGTTTGGACAAAATCCATGAGGAAAAAGTTTTTGCTTTTTCTGATATTTCGCTCAATTTAGCATGGGGAGATTTGGCCTAGTTAAAGAAAGCGTTTGTCACTATTCCTAACTTAGGGCTTGTTAGGGTTAGCACTACAGTATTGTATTGCATGTGTTTGGGCGGGGGATATAGATTTTTACGACTGGACGGGGTCTTGGAAAACTTGTTGTAATGTCTAATTTTGATTGCAAGTCGTTTGAACATAATCCATGGTGGGAAAGGGGGGTTTTGGGCATACTTTCTGAGTGCGGTTTGACACGATTTGAAATTAGGCCTCTGTGAGGTAGCAGCAGTATTCTGCACGTTTTTGGGAGGGTAATGTGGGGTGTTCTAGATTTTGGGGATTGTCATCTCTGAAAATGACAGTATAATTTTTGCACTACACAGCGTGCCTTACATATTTTATTCTCTGAGGTGTCTTTAACACTTACTGTTGTATTTTTCCATCATCAATCACAGGCAGGCTTTTACCCTGTGCTATCGATGTACTACTCAGGCTTACAATTAGCGATACGCAAATCCGCATCAGGCAGGCAGTGGACAGTGTGTCTGGTCACTAAGATTGATCGACGGAGCATCCGATGGAATGAAGGAGTACCGCGAATAAGAGGAATGGCTGGATGCATTGACTTCACAAATTCAACGGGACAACTACAAAAAACAGTAACAGTATCCAAAATTCTCCTTATCTTTTAAATGATATTGTTGTGAACTTGAACTTACTTCTACGAGTGTGACTCTGTGCGTTTGTTTGATTTCTGCTTCCAATTCATCCCTCCCTCCAGCAATTAGATAAATTTTTGCTATGTTTAACACTAATTTAATGTTCTAAGTGTTTCTTCTCTCTGAGGGCAGAGAGGCAAGTGAAATTGCGTAATGACTGCATCCCTGTACTGTCAACTTGTTTCTCCATAGTAACTAGTAGGTTGCAGTAAGTGGTAGTACTACTTTTCAGTAACCTAACCATCCATTTACTACTCATGGCATGCAGTAGTGCACTTCCTTTAAGTCCCTTTCAAGATTTATCAATATCTTCTAATCCAAAGATTTGTTTCTCTTCATTTTTTGTTTGACTGTCCATGCTGTGTTTTTTCCTCTCTACCAAACTTTCCCAAAACCCCCCATTCCCATCCAATTTTCAAACCCTAACCCTCTTCCCCCGGGCTGTGTGGTATTTCATTGAGGTGTGACTGATAACAACAATAAATTCCACACACTTGCTGGGGAGGATAAGGTCAAAGCAACCAGAAGTTCATGTGCGCCATCGTGGATTGATAAGAACATCCTCCTCCTACACGACGTTAACAACAATGAAATGATTAACCTCTTAAGTGCTGCTGATGGCCAACGGTCGTCAGCAGCGCTACCTCCCCAGTGCTGCGCACGTCCATTGGACGTCCATTCAGCACTACTTCCAATGGACAGCGCAGCACTGGGGAGGGATATTTACACGCAGCTAAGGTGTTAATGCTTACCTTACGTTGGCACTACTTAGGCTAGGGCACTGTTCTGTACCGTACTATCTATTGTACTGTTTCTAATGCTACGCTCAGGCCACTCAATGTTTCATTTCCTCTTTTTTTCATATGGTGATACTGCCAGTGTGTACCACTACTGCTACCAGCACAACAATGATATTGCATCCGTCGAGGGTTCAAGTCAACAACCAACCTTATTCACCAACCGTGATTCGCAAATCACAGGTAAGATAAGCATATTGGGGAGGTAGTAGAATAATGGGCTAGGGCTAAGTTTGGAGGACAGCAGAGACTAACAGTAATACTAGTAATGTACAGAAGTAGGGCTACTGAATTGAATAACTCGGTTACTTGCATTTTGGTACATTTCAGAACAAGAAGTTTCATTCATGCTGGTAAGTTTGAAAAACCAAACGTCCATTAACCACCGCCAACCCCCACACAAAATAATATGAGCGCGTATACTGTGTTTTTGAATGAAAAATATAATTATTAAGAAATATAAATTATGGATGTTGTTGTCGTCACAAAAATAGAATTACCCCAACTCACCCCCTCCCAAACCAAACCAATGTCCAAAAATCAAAAAGTACCATTTCCCAAAAACCCAATTCCCACGCCCCAACAGTCTTTAAAAAAGGGACAAGGGACAGTCACTTCCTCAGGTGGCATTTGGACACCTGGTGCTGCACGTCCCGCAGCTCTTTGCGGAGGTCCCGGAGCTGGCGCTGATGTTTTTCGGCCAACCGCTCCCGGTAGTCCACTCGCTTTCGGAGGCGGCGCTGATGTACCATCCAGGCTCTGGGGGGGGGCAGCTGTTGTTTTTGCTGCTGTGCGGCAGCGGCGGGAGGCTGTCGGGCCACGGCTCCGTTTGGCTGGAGGCTTGTGGCTGGTGTACCCGGGGGCAGTGGAGGAGGATATACTGGAGGTTGTTGTAGTTTCCTCCTCATGCTCCCGAGCCCACAACCGTCAATACTCGACACAAATAGCCTCCAGCTTACGGGCCCTGGCCCGGACAGCCATCTCCTTACAGGTGAGCTTTTTGGGAGTAGCATCTATAAAAAAAGAAAGAAAAATACTGTAGCCAATAGTCTTTAACATAAAGTCAAAATAATTCAACAGAAAGTTGACACTCAGTAACACCAGCATCAGTAACACCAGCAAGTAGCAAACACAGTATAACATTTTGAAAATAACGGACCAGGTTTTTTTTGATTGTCGATCCACAACTGGCGCCTCCCGTATGTGACGTTATTTATAATATATAACCACTATTTTGAGGGTGCCCCAGATAGGAGGAAGAACCTAAACCTCCAATTAGGACCAAGATCCAAACATAATTGATACAGCAGGTATCTGTGCACATGTCGCCTTTTACAGAGTAAATGCTGTTGGTAATCAAACAACACAACCAATAGACAAACAATGTGGAAGTACTCTTGATAGAAGTTTTTCTTCAATTCAGATTTTATCTACCACGCCCAGCCAACACGTGTTTCATCAGGGCTAGTAGCCCGCAACTTCATCAGGGCTCCCGCGGGCAGCGGTTCTAAAGCTATTGCCACAATGGCTAGGTGCTCTCAGCCGGTTCTAATTCCGACCCTGCTACTGGGTACTGTAACCGTCCGCCACCGCTGAGTCTTCCCCCCCAGCTCCTCCTGTTGGCGCCGCTGCATCCTGAGTGGACCCCTCCACACTGCTGGCCCGGCACTGGTTATCTGTGCCGCGTCAGATGTTGTGACGTCTAGGAAAAACATCAATGAGATAAGACACGCACTGTAAGTACACCAACAATTGAAAAGGTACAAAGTTGTTGCGTGCAGGCCAGGGCTTCGCTGTCTAAACCAATCAGCGTTGAGATAAATACCAAGTAGCAATCTCCCAGTGGGAGTTGTCCCCCAGTGCACCGTAGTGTTACCCGAAGGTATAGTAAAGTTCAATCAAAACACCAATATCATTCCAAATTTTTATGATTGATCGTTTTCAAGTAATCATTCCAAATTCATTGCTTAATCCAAGTGGTAACAGTATTCCTTAAATATCAGTAAATACATCCACGATTTTCTTTTCTACATCCCTATGCATTTCGGGCTTATCCAACCCTTCATCAGGGGAATAGTCTGAAACAATAATAAAAAAATTAAAAAACGGACTATTTTTAGAGATGATATCTCCTATGTATCAACAGCTTAATCAATAATGCATTGTGAACAACATACAAATAAATTCCATGGTTTTAAGACATGCAAAATGTATTACAGAGAAACTGTCAACTGATAATGCCAGATAGGTGATCTTAAGGGTGAAAATGCACTAAATACAGGAAATGCAACCGTGACTAAAACAAAGTCCGTGAAATGTGAAGTGCACTTGGAAATCGTAAACACTGTGTTAATGAACAATCCTAAAACTAAGAGTGCCAGTGCCACTCAAACAAACGTCCCAAGCGAATGTGCGCTAAAATGCGTGAAGTTTAATTATTAAAGTTTGTGTCTACGGGTGAAAACCAAATCCCCCCGAGTGACAAACTTACTAGAAAAGATGATTTCCACGCAGGATATACCACAGATTCCTGCTCGCGTGTACAAGGCGAGCTGAATGGTGCTCGTATTTCAAACAGCACGCCCGGTGCATTCAAACGGCATAGACGACGGACTGAGAAACAGTCCGAGTATGGGGGCCATTGAGAGACAGTGTGATAATGAGAGCAGTGAAGCATGCAGCGGCTATATTGAATAAGTGAAAAATGAACGAGAAAGATATGTACTCGATAGCAGGAATAAAATAAAGATAAGGTAACCCAAAAAATAGAAAGTACGAAAGGAGAAACATGAAACAATTGCAATACATGTGAAATATGATTAATGTGTATATCGAAGACAGTTTGAGTTAGACAGATCATAAATCAGAGATAGCACAAAAATTCCATACGATCATTTAGCCCTGTGGGGCTTTATTCTATTCCTGCTATCGAGTACATATCTTTCTCGTTCGTTTTTCACTTATTCAATATGGCCGCTGCATGCTTCACTGCTCGCATTATCACACTGTCTCTCAATGGCCCCCATACTCGGACTGTTTCTCAGTCCGTCGTCTATGTCGTTTGAATGCACCGGGCGTGCTGTTTGAAATACGAGCACCATTCAGCTCGCCTTGTACAAGCGAGCAGGAATCTGTGGTATATCCTGCGTGGATATCATCTTTTCTAGTAAGTTTGTCACTCGGGGGTGATTTGGTTTTCACCCATAGACACGAACTTTATTAATTAAACTTCATTGAAAAAAACTGCATTTTAGCGCACATTCGCTTGGGACGTTTGTTTGAGTGGCACTGGCACTCTTAGTTTTAGGATTGTTCATTAACACGGTGTTTACGATTTCCAAGTGCACTTCACATTTCATGGACTTTGTTTTAGTCACGGTTGTATTTCCTGTATTTAGTGCATTTTCACCCTTAAGATCACCTATCTGGCATTATCAGTTGACAGTTTCTCTGTAATACATTTTGCATGTCTTAAAACCATGGAATTTATTTGTATGTTGTTCACAATGCATTATTGATTAAGCTGTTGATACATAGGAGATATCATCTCTAAAAACAGTCCGTTTTTTATTTTTTTTATTATTGTTTCAGACTATTCCCCTGATGAAGGGCTGGATAAGCCCAAAATGCATAGGGATGTAGAAAAGAAAATCATGGATGTATTTACTGATATTTAAGGAATACTGTTACCACTTGGATTAAGCAATGAATTTGGAATGATTACTTAAAAACGATCAATCATAAACATTTGGAATGATATTGGTGTTTTTTTTTTTAATTTTTTTAAAAACCTTTATTATAAAAGAGCACACAGCTATTCAGCCTAACATCCCGGAGGCAAGGCAGCATAGAGAACCAGGAGAGCAAAAGTGCAAGGTGATTCACATCAGAACATTGTAGGTTGTTTTTTTATTTTTTATGAAAGAGAACTAAAACCAAGAAAAGAAACGCCTAGAGGCGCGAGAGAGTGGCAATGGAATCATCAGAGCCGTCAGGGAGTCGGCAGAGGGCAGAGGAGGACAGATAGGGAATCGATAAAGGAGGATAAATGATAGGATGGAAGGGGGGAGGAGGAAAAAGCAGGAGCAGTACAAACATCATAAACAGTTGGTGTCACAGGCTACGGTGATAAGTGTTCATCCAGAGAGACAGGTTCTGGCGGCAGGCACACATCTCCCCTGTATGCATTCCATGCCCCCCACACTTTATTCCATGTCTGGGGCCTCCCCCTGGCTACATAGACCGTCTTCTCCCGGAACATGCACCAATCCATATTGGCTTTCCATTGTACCACCAGGGGGGCTGCAGCAGCACCCCACTTTTGAGCAATATCTCGCTTGGCAACCATATTGCCCAGGGTCACCCAACGAGTCTGCGCCGTGTTGTGATCAGAAGGTTCCCAAACATTGAGGAGACATCTCCTAGCCTCTGCAGACAATACCACCCCAGTCACCTCTCCCATAATCCGGTGCACTCTCGCCCAGTAGGGGGCAATGACGGGGCACTCCCACAAAATATGTAAAAAGGTTGCGAGGGCACCACAACCCCGACGACAAAGGCCGTCAGGCGAATATCCCATATGCAGAAGTCGAGGGCCGGTGACATACACCCGGTGCAGAATCTTGAATTGCACCAGCCGGAGACGGGAGGAGATAGCGACCTCCTTAGGGGAGGACACTGCACTCTGCCAATCCTCATCGTCAAGTTCCAGGCCGTCTGCCACCCATTGGTCCCGCAGGCCTAGGAGGAGATCAGTGCGAACATTAATCAGTTTTTTATAGGACAGGGAAATAGCACTGTCAGGCATATGGCCATCCAGTATCCTGTCCTCTAAGGGGGAGCTTTCGGGGATCCCTCCCTCCGTCGGCCTGGCAGAGAGCAACGCGTGTCTCAGCTGGGCGTAGCGGAAAAACTCCGAATCGCCCAAACGGTATTCGGCCTGCAACTGAGGAAAGGTCTTGACTTCGCCCTTAGTAATCATATCGTCCACCCTGGAGATGCCTATGAGGTCCCATTTGTCGAAGCCCTTGGTGTGCCACAGCTTGCCCAAGATATCGGAGTCATACAGTGGGGTAAACCTGGTCAGTCTGCCCTGCCAGCCCTGTGCTTTAGTGATCGTCCGCCAAATGTGGACCGCTGCCTTGGTCGGGCCTGACAGCCGCCGATCGAAGGACCTGGACTACAGGGCCCGATAGTAGTTGCCACCGCCTAAGAGCCACCTATCCATTGCGTAGCCGGGACTATCAATAGGGCCATAAAAGCTGTGATTAAGAGCAGTGAGTTGAGAGGACCAGTAGTACCGACGCACATCCGGTAGGGCTATGCCTCCATCGTACCACGGTAACGTAAGCTTCTGGATGGCGACGCGGGGTCGACCATCCCAAAGCAAGGCCCGTTGTAGACTTTCAATCTCCCGAAAATAGCGGGCCGGAACCGGATCCTGAGTGTTCTGTAAGGCATACAGGAACCTGGGCAAGGACATCATTTTGAACAATGCTGCCCGGCCAAGGAGAGAGAGCGGGAGTCTGCGCCAGCTATCCACGTCTCTCCGCAGCCGCTGGAGAGGGGGTAGCAGGTTGTGGTCGTATCGCGCTTTAGGACTCCCGGAAATGTATATTCCCAAATACTTAAAGTCCTGGCCGGCCATCTGGATATTGCAGCCTCTGGGGAGGCGCGGTGTGTCCCCTTTTAGGATGTAAAGAGAAGACTTGGCCCAGTTGATGACCAGGCCAGAGTGACGGCCAAAAAGCCTGAGTACGTCGCAGGCCACAATGAGTGACTTGCAGGGGGAAGTGAGATAGAGCAGAATATCATCTGCGTATAGGGAAACTCTATCTTCAAAGCCCGGGGCCCAGGTAATGCCATGTAAGTCCGGGTGTGTACGCAGTATGGTCGCAAGCGGCTCGAGAGCCAGGGCAAACAGGAGAGGCGACAGGGGGCAACCCTGCCTGGTACCTCGATGAAGGGCAAAGGACGCCGACACGCGGCCATTGACTGTGACATTAGCCAACGGACAAGCGTAAAGAAGTTTCACCCAACTCACAAAGACCGGCCCAAACCCAAGCTTCGCCAGCACAGCCCAGAGGTAGCTCCACTCAAGAGAGTCAAAAGCCATCGTGGCGTCAAGAGAGGCAAGCACCGCCGGTTCCTCGAGGGTGTGGGCTCTGGCCATAACACCATGGAGCCGACGCAGGTTAAGGGCAGTGTTCCGGCGGGGAATGAAACCCGACTGGTCCGGGTGCACTAAATCACCAATGACTCCAACCAGTCGATTAGCAAGTAATTTGGCAAGGATCTTAGGCTCCACATTGAGGAGGGAGATAGGGCGATAGGATCGACACACGTCTCTTGGTTTCCCCTCTTTGTGAATAACCACAATGGTGGCCAGCCTCTGGTCCAGGGGAAGTAGGCCCTCTTTCAATGCCTCCAAAAACATAGTCCGCAGGTACGGGGATACCACATCCGGTCGAATTTTATATAACTCGACCGGGATGCCATTGGGACCAGTCGCTTTACCCGACCTTAGTGCACGGATCGCTAAGGCGATCTCGTCAGCGGATATGTCTCGATCTAAGTCGGCACGGTCCTCTTCAGAAAGACAGGGAAGGTCAATCGTCGAGAGGAACGCCGCCGAGTCAGCCTCGGAGCGGTCTGAGTTAGAAGTATAGACACCCCGGAAGTAATCAGCAAAGGACTCGGCAATCGCACTCGGGTCCGTGACGATAACCCCGTCTTCGCCCAAGATCTCAGGCACAACGCGGCTGGCCATCTCGCGCCTGTCTAGCCAGGCCAGCAGTTTCCCAGCTTTGTCACCAACATCGTAAATACGACCTTGCTGTTCCTTGGCCAGGGTAAGGGCAGCATTCGTGGCGAGATCATGGTATTCCGCCTGTTTAAGGGAAAGGGCATGCAAAAGCGAGGGGTCGGGCTCAGGCCCCAATCGGGACTCGAGGCGCAAGACCTCCTCTTCAATACACGTGAGGTTGGCATCTCTGACTCTTCTGGCCTCCGCTATGAGAGCAAGAGCCTCCCCCCTTAACACAGTCTTAAATGCCTCCCACAAGGTAACAGCCGAGCCAACTGAGCCCACATTCTCCGAGAAGTAGAGGTTGATGGCCTTAGCAAGGAGGGTACGAGTTTTAAGATTGCGGAAATACCATGGGTTAACCGCCACCGGCCGGTCAGACAGGATGACGTTAAAATCAAACGAGACCCACAACGGGGAGTGATCGGAAATGCCCCGTGCCAAAAAACGGGCCTCAGACACGGCAGGCGCTTGTGCGGCTAAGGTGAAGACGTAGTCTATACGAGAAAGACTACCATGAGCACTCGAAAGGAAGGAGAAATGGCGGAGCGCGGGATGCAGAAGTCGCCAGCTGTCCACTAAACCCATGGAGTCAAGAAAGGAAGGCAGCCACAGTTGAGAACTGCGGAGATCTCTCGGCGGATGGCGGTCCAGGGAGCCAGAGCAGACTGAGTTAAAGTCACCCGCCATTATCAATAGACCATCGGGCAAAGACAAAATGGCGCCACCAAGGTCCTGGATAGTACCAGATTGTAGGCCTGGGGGAACATAAACCGAAAGTAGCGCGAGGGAACGCCCCTCCCATCTCCCCGCCACTGCGGCGAAGCGTCCCCTCTCATCAATAACAGTGACGTCTATCTCAAGGGGAAGGGACGCACGCACTAGGATTCCCGCCCCCCGGGAGCCCGAAGAGAACCCAGAGAGGGCCACCATCTTGTAGCCCTTACGGTTAAGAGCTTTGCACGAGTTTCCAATCAAATGCGTCTCTTGTAAGAGCACAACATCGGGCATATGTCTTTTAAGCAGTTGAATCACCACCCCTCTCTTAACACGGTCACCCAACCCATTAACATTCCAACTGATCACTTTCAATTTCCTACCCCCCATCGCCCCGTAGTCCGCCCCACCCAACCCCGACAAACCCAAACAGCAAGTGAAGAACAGCAGTAAACATGATCCATTGCCTAGAGGAAAGAAGAGAGAAAGAACGAACAAACAAAGAAACTTGCATAGTTGCACCCCCCACCCTGCACCCCTGCATCAGACTAAAAAGCCCCCCCAACCAGCAGTGTGCCTGTCGCCCCATAAACTACTCTACGAAAAGTCCCCAGAGGAGTAAGGAATCTCCACGAACACCTCCCGCCACCCTCCATGGAACGACAGGAAAGTCGACAGAGTCACTTAAGAACAGTACCGACAGTCTCATGAAGCGGGGTCACCAAACGCCGAAGTTATACAGTAGAGCCAAGACTCATAGATCCGAGCCACCAGCTGCACCTCCATCTTGTCCATCTTGAGCGTCCCGACGCGGCGACAGAGTGTCCAACCATTCACTCACATTCTCGGCGAAGTCAAAGAACAGGGCACGGCCCTCATGTTCAATCCCGAGTTTGGCAGGGAACATCATAGAATACTTATACCCCATGTCTCGCAGTCGCCGTTTGACACCCGCGTAGCTCTGACGCTGTCGCTGAACAGCCCGAGTAAAGTCTGGATAGAAATGTATTTCAGCATTCTGGTATTTAAGCGGCCCATGCCGTCTGGACGCCTGCAGGACCGCGTCTCGGTCTCGGAAGTTGAGAAGCCGTGCCACGATGGGTCTAGGCACCACGCCCGACTTCGGCGGGCCGCCCGGCACCCGATGGGCACGCTCCACAGAGAAAAAGTTACTAAGACCAGACGTCGCCAAATGGGTCTTTATCAGGTCCTCCACAAAGAGGTCCGTCGCCGCTTCCTCCGAGCCCTCCGGAACACCGACAATGCGGACGTTCTGCCTCCTGGCGCGTCCCTCAAAGTCCTCCAGCCGCCTTGAGAAGTGTTCCGTAGTCATCCGCAGGTTCCGGACCTCGGTTTGCAGGTCCGAAACGTCGGCTGTTAGGCTGGAGGTCTTAATGTCCAGTGTCTTCACTCGATCATTCGTCTTGCCCAAGTCGGCCCTAATGAGAGTCAGATCAACAGCCATAGTGTCCACCTTATGGGTCAAGATCTCATGTTGCTGCTGCATGTCGGCCCGAAAACTGGCAATGGCCCCCATAATGTCGCTCAGGGTAGGCTCGGAGCCGTCAGGCGAGCCCGTCGATGGAAGGCTTTTAGCAGAAGACCCCGTGGCAGGCGGTGTCTTCGGCTGGACATATCGCTCAATCCTGTTCTGTTGCGTCTGTGCTTTTCCGCGAACGCCTTTGTTTGACGTCTTGTCGGGGTCCCCTCTGCCCGCCATGATGGATCCGATGAGGACAAAGGGCTGCACCAGCCAAGCCCGAACCCAGCGAGCCAGGGAGAGAGTCCGAGCTAGACAAGCAGATCAGGCCGATGGAAGCGAGCACTGTAGACACTAGCACTCCGCCAGTAGGGACATCAGGCAGTCACTACGCAGTTCAATCGTGCGGAGTGGCGGAGACCGGAGAGACAATGGCACAGCCCTGGCACGGAGTTCAACTCGACGTAGCTCAGCGTAGGAACCACCGATTCGAAGGCGGAAGGCAGCTCCCGCCTCAGTAGACCACCAGCAGTAAGAATCCACCCGCGTGGATCAGGATTTCAGACAGGATATATGAGGAGGATCGGAAGGTCCGCGGAGCTCCGAGCTTACGCGGCCATCTTGGTCGCCCGCGAAGCTCCTCCCCCCGATATTGGTGTTTTGATTGGACTTTACTATACCTTCGGGTAACATTGTGGTGCACTGGGGGACAACTCCCACTGGGAGATTGCTACTTGGTGTCTAGGAAAAACATGCCATATTTTCAGATGCCATACACAACCCCCTATTTTGTCTCGTAACGGAAGAAAATGTTACATAACAATTTTTTTTTGTTACTGGGATTGAAAAAAAGTAACGGTTTTGGGGAGGGTGTTAACCTTTTATATGCTTATTCCATTAAATGCTACATTCCATTGCCCTTCTACCAGACAATTCTCCAACTACTAGCAAGTCATCACCAGCAGTACTTTAAGTACTTTAAAGAAGGTGGGGGCTCCCGCACAGTTATTCTAATAATTTCATGTGTCTGTTAACTATTATTAATTTTGAGTCATACTAATTTCATTCATGGGAATGTTGTTGCAAGTGCAGCTTTAACATCATCTTCATCCATCAGAATACTACGCTATTAAAAATAAAAAAATAGTGTTTTCATTTCTTAATTGAAAATAAAACTTTAAAACTAACAAACACTGTGTGGTTTTTGTTTACGAGTGAGTGAGCGGAAAGGTTTGAACTACTGCACTTGGCAGTCATGTTTCAGTGACTCAGATAGGCCGGGACTCGGAGGTAGTCTTCTTCTGTTCTTCTGGGTCGTAAAAATCATTGGTCAGACATTCTAGATAGTCGGTCAGGGGATTGGGAGTTCAACTTCTGTTCGGACTGAGGTATGTCGAAAGACGAACTGCACCTATCATCTTGTCCATACTTCTTTGTGTGCAGAATAGTCCCTGAAACACTAGCGGTATGGGATGTGCTCCTCTCAAATCAAAAAGGACACTGCTACCTTTTACTTGGTGTAAACAATTACATTTTGTTGTTGCAAATTGTCAAATCACTTACATTAAGAAGACTGGAATAGACAGCAAGGGCAACCCAGAGGACTACACTCAGTGCCTAGAGCTATTGCTGTATCAGAGTTTTGTTTCACACTGTTTGCCGAATGGGCAAGCTTAGCTACCTACACAGACCGACTCATAATTGTAAATAGTAGTAGCACAGAGAGTGATGGTAGAGGCAGGATAAGAATGTAGAAAGTAGTCTACATTAGAAGAAGATCCAAGACTATTTTGTAAAACATAGAATTATTAGGAACCAGTTTATAATAAATAGGAGCTGTAAAAGTTAGGGAAATATAAGTATTAAGATAACAATAAGACAACTTACTGGGGACAGCAGAAGAGCCTGGAAGGGACTGTTCCTGTCCAACTTCTGCCACCGGAGTCTCTGTCTCTGCCATCGCCTTGCCCCTGGGAGTTGCTGGTGATCATGAAATAAAGAAACACAACATGGATGATTGTTTTTTTAGAAATATTTGATTTCTTTGTACTCAATCTAAAATTATGTCGGGGAAACAAATTAACATTAATTGCATCCGATCTGGTCAACTAAGAGGATAGTAGTACAGTATTGCAGGATCCGCAGACCGTCTAATAGTAAAGTTATGTAATTCACTAACTACATCAACAACAAAAAGGTTCTACTACGACTGCCATCACTCAGCAGCACGAGACGTCGCGTGACAGACATAGTCCATCATCATGATTGCAGACCACTAACAAATGTCCTAGAACAAGTAATAAATAGTATACTCAAAGTATCAATCCACCACTATCTCTTCAAAGTAGCAGCAGCAGGAGTATAAAGAAGGACTAGACTTGAGTCTACTGTCTCTAGCATTACGTAGTAATGCTCTCAAATGACTAAAAAGTTGCAAACAAGTAAGCATACTAGCATCGCCAATAACCAGGCAAGTACCTGCAATGACAGAAGCTATTTAAACATTAATTTACCTGCAATGTAATCTAATCAGCAGCATTCATACTCTTCAAGAAAAAAATAGATTAGCAATATAACAGAGCAGAAGGAAAAAAAGTAGTTATTAAATAGCTACATACCAAGCCCAGGGATCTCCACACCAAGCAGGTCGAGCATGTCATGCTCCTGGTCCAAGATGTCACTCCACCGGTGCGTCACTTGCTGGTAGGTTCGCCGGACCCCAGACTCCTTATACATGCGCCGGCACACTTTCTCCCACAGCTGGCGACGCTCCCGGAGGCCATAACCGAAAGCAATCCGCCCACCTGCTGCCACGGTCTTAGGGAGGTGGACCTGGAGAAAAACCATCAAGGCGGCCACCTCCACCGCAGAAAAGATCTCCCTGGGCTGCACTTCCTCCCCCCTCCAACGCCCGCAAGGGAGGCGGGGACGTGGGGCTGGGCCCTTCCCCTTGCCCTTGTTGCCTCCCTTAGCCATGGTCCTGGGCACAAGAAGAAGGAAAGAAGAATAGGTGTGAAAAAAAATAAGAGAGAGAGCAAAAGAAATAAAGTAGGTAATAAAGTAACAAAAAGTTTAAAAAAACACAAAATATAGAAGTAGGAAATTGAACAGAGAGATAATAAGCAAAGAAAACCCCAAAAAAGTTCAGAAAAACATAGGATTGCAAAGATGTAAGGTGGATAGAAAGGTAGCATGCCCAAAACCATAGCAGTGAATGAAAAACAAGATGGCCGCGCCCATAGAGGACCGCGTGGGTAAGTTTGCGCGATATTTCCCCCGCGAGCACGCAAAAACGCCCACGAATACGTAATTGTGCGCCGCCTACGACGCGAACTTGCAACGAACGCCTGGAAACGGAAACACGTCACGCAAACAAGATGGCCGCGCCCGTACATGACCTCATGGGCAACCTCGGGGTCGGTGAGCTGCAAGCGGCCCGCGAATTAGCAAAAAACCGCCTGAACATGCAAAAAAAAAAGAAAAACCGTCCAAACATGCAAAAAAAAAAGAAATCAGCAAATTCGCACACATTTGCAGATTGCAAGTTCGATTTCGCGGCCCGCAAATCTTGCGAAATGAAAGAAAACACATTTTGGAAAACTGAAAGCACTTAGCAGGTGCAAAAGTTCAAACTAATTTGTAACCATTCCCTGTAGTGCTTTCTGAGAGGGGCCCCTCCAGAGTTCAGTTGCCTACTTTCAACTATTCTCTGACCCTGCTCTGACCCTTAAAGCAGGGTCAGAGAATAGTTACAAGTATGGCACAATGCTCCTGTAAAAAAATAACTGCAACAGGAAGGTCTCACAGCTAAGGAAGCAGGTGCCAGACTTGAAGCACACATTCAGTGACACATTAACCAGCCCCGAATTAATTCATCTCAGTTGAGGCTGGGAAGGTGTGCTTTGCTTTCCCCCCATAATCTACAGTGGTGAACAAGAGGGTGGTAGTTGTGAACCAGAGGGTGCTGTGATAAACCAGAGGGGGACAGTGAGGATCCAGAGGGTGGCAGTGGCAAACCAGAGGGTGGCAGTGATGAACCAAAGGGTGGCAGGGATGAACCAGAGGATGGCAGCGATCAACCAGAGGGTGGCATTGATGAACCAGAGGGTGGCAGTGATGAACCAGAGGGTGGCAGTGATGAACCAGAGGGTGCTGTGATAAACCAGAAGGGGACAGTGATGAACCAGAGGGTGCTGTGATAAACCAGAGGGTGGCAGTGATGAACCAGAGGGTGGCACTGGTGAAGCAGGGGGTGGCAGTGATGATCCAGAGGGTGGCATGGATGAACCAGAGGATGGCAGTGATCAACCAGAGGGTGACAGTGGCAAATGAGAGGGTGGCAGTGATGAACCAGAGGGTGGCAGGGATGAACCAGAGGATGGCAGTGATCAACCAGAGGGTGGAAGTGATGAACCAGAGGGTGCTGTGATAAACCAGAGGGGGACAGTGATGAACCAGAGGGTGCTGTGATAAACCAGAGGGTGGCAGTGATGAACCAGAGGGTGCTGTGATAAACCAGAGGGTGGCAGTGATGAACCAAAGGGTGGCACTGGTGAAGCAGGGGGTGGCAGTGATGATCCAGAGGGTGGCAGGGATGAACCAGAGGATGGCAGTGATCAACCAGAGGGTGCTGTGATAAACCAGAGGGGGACAGTGATGAACCAGAGGGTGCTGTGATAAACCAGAGGGGGACAGTGATGATCCAGAGGGTGGCATTGGTGAACCGGAGGGTGGCATGGATGAACCAGAGGGTGGCACTGGTGAAGCAGGGGGTGGCAGTGATGATCCAGTGGGTGGCAGGGATGAACCAGAGGATGGCAGTGATGAACCAGAGGGTGGCAGTGATGAACTAGAGGGTGCTGTGATAAACCAGAGGGTGGCAGTGATGAACCAGACGGTGCTGTGATAAACCAGAGGGTGGCAGTGATGAACCAGAGGGTGGCACTGGTGAAGCAGGGGGTGGCAGTGATGATCCAGAGGGTGGCAGGGATGAACCAGAGGATGGCAGTGATCAACCAGAGGGTGGCAGTGATGAACTAGAAGGCGCTGTGATAAACCAGATCAACCAGAGGGGGACAGTGATTAACCAGAGGGTGCTGTGATGAACCAGAGGGGGACAGTGATGATCCAGAGGGTGGCATTGGTGAACCAGAGGGTGGCAGTGATGAACCAGAGGGTGGCTCTGGTGAAGCAGGGGTGGCAGTGATGATCCAGAGGGTGGCAGGGATGAACCAGAGGAGGGCAGTGATCAACCAGAGGGTGGCAGTGATTAACCAGAGGGTGCTGTGATGAACCAGAGGGGGACAGTGATGAACCAGAGGGTGCTGTGATAAACCAGAGGGGGACAGTGATGATCCAGAGGGTGGCATTGGTGAACCAGAGGGTGGCAGTGATGAACCAGAGGGTGGCACTGGTGAAGCAGGGGGTGGCAGTGATGATCCAGAGGGTGGCAAGGATGAACCAGAGGATGGCAGTGATCAATCAGAGGGTGGCAGTGATGAACCAGAGGGTGCTGTGATAAACCAGAGGGGGACAGTGATGAACCAGAGGGTGCTGTGATAAACCAGAGGGTGGCAGTGATGAACCAGAGGGTGCTGTGATTAACCAGAGCATGGCAGTGATGAACCAGAGGGTGGCACTGGTGAGGCAGGGGGTGGCAGTGATGATCCAGAGGGTGGCAGGGATGAACCAGAGGATGGCAGTGATCAACCAGAGGGTGGCAGTGATGAACCAGAGGGTGCTGTGATAAACCAGAGGGTGGCAGTGATGAACCAGACGGTGCTGGGATAAACCAGAGGGTGGCAGTGATGAAACAGAGGGTGGCACTGGTGAAGCAGGGGGTGGCAGTGATGATCCAGAGGGTGGCAGGGATGAACCAGAGGATGGCAGTGATCAATCAGAGGGTGGCAGTGATCAACCAGAGGGTGCTGTGATAAACCAGAGGGTGGCATGGATGAACCAGAGGATGGCAGTGATCAACCAGAGGGTGACAGTGGCAAATGAGAGGGTGGCAGTGATGAACCAGAGGGTGGCAGGGATGAACCAGAGGATGGCAGTGATCAACCAGAGGGTGGAAGTGATGAACCAGAGGGTGCTGTGATAAACCAGAGGGTGGCAGTGATGAACCAGAGGGTGCTGTGATAAACCAGAGGGTGGCAGTGATGAACCAAAGGGTGGCACTGGTGAAGCAGGGGGTGGCAGTGATGATCCAGAGGGTGGCAGGGATGAACCAGAGGATGGCAGTGATCAACCAGAGGGTGCTGTGATAAACCAGAGGGGGACAGTGATGAACCAGAGGGTGCTGTGATAAACCAGAGGGGGACAGTGATGATCCAGAGGGTGGCATTGGTGAACCGGAGGGTGGCATGGATGAACCAGAGGGTGGCACTGGTGAAGCAGGGGGTGGCAGTGATGATCCAGTGGGTGGCAGGGATGAACCAGAGGATGGCAGTGATGAACCAGAGGGTGGCAGTGATGAACTAGAGGGTGCTGTGATAAACCAGAGGGTGGCAGTGATGAACCAGACGGTGCTGTGATAAACCAGAGGGTGGCAGTGATGAACCAGAGGGTGGCACTGGTGAAGCAGGGGGTGGCAGTGATGATCCAGAGGGTGGCAGGGATGAACCAGAGGATGGCAGTGATCAACCAGAGGGTGGCAGTGATGAACTAGAAGGCGCTGTGATAAACCAGATCAACCAGAGGGGGACAGTGATTAACCAGAGGGTGCTGTGATGAACCAGAGGGGGACAGTGATGATCCAGAGGGTGGCATTGGTGAACCAGAGGGTGGCAGTGATGAACCAGAGGGTGGCTCTGGTGAAGCAGGGGTGGCAGTGATGATCCAGAGGGTGGCAGGGATGAACCAGAGGAGGGCAGTGATCAACCAGAGGGTGGCAGTGATTAACCAGAGGGTGCTGTGATGAACCAGAGGGGGACAGTGATGAACCAGAGGGTGCTGTGATAAACCAGAGGGGGACAGTGATGATCCAGAGGGTGGCATTGGTGAACCAGAGGGTGGCAGTGATGAACCAGAGGGTGGCACTGGTGAAGCAGGGGGTGGCAGTGATGATCCAGAGGGTGGCAAGGATGAACCAGAGGATGGCAGTGATCAATCAGAGGGTGGCAGTGATGAACCAGAGGGTGCTGTGATAAACCAGAGGGGGACAGTGATGAACCAGAGGGTGCTGTGATAAACCAGAGGGTGGCAGTGATGAACCAGAGGGTGCTGTGATTAACCAGAGCATGGCAGTGATGAACCAGAGGGTGGCACTGGTGAGGCAGGGGGTGGCAGTGATGATCCAGAGGGTGGCAGGGATGAACCAGAGGATGGCAGTGATCAACCAGAGGGTGGCAGTGATGAACCAGAGGGTGCTGTGATAAACCAGAGGGTGGCAGTGATGAACCAGACGGTGCTGGGATAAACCAGAGGGTGGCAGTGATGAAACAGAGGGTGGCACTGGTGAAGCAGGGGGTGGCAGTGATGATCCAGAGGGTGGCAGGGATGAACCAGAGGATGGCAGTGATCAATCAGAGGGTGGCAGTGATCAACCAGAGGGTGCTGTGATAAACCAGAGGGGGACAGTGATGAACCAGAGGGTGCTGTGATAAACCAGAGGGGGACAGTGATGAACCAGAGGGTGCTGTGATAAACCAGAGGGTGGCAGTGATGAACCAGAGGGTGCTGTGATAAACCAGAGCGTGGAAGTGATGAACCAGAGGGTGGCAGTGGTGAAGCAGGGGGTGGCAGTGATGATCCAGAGGGTGGCAGGGATGAACCAGAGGATGGCAGTGATCAAACAGAGGGTGGCAGTGATGACCAAGAAGGTGCTGTGATAAACCTGAGGGTGGCAGTGATGAACCAGAGGGTGCTGTGATAAACCAGAGGGTGGCAGTGATGAACCAGAGGGTGGCACTGGTGAAGCAGGGGGTGGCAGTGATGATCCAGAGGCTGGCAGGGATGAACCAGAGGATGGTAGTTATCAACCAGAGGGTGGTAGTGATGAACCAGAGGGTGCTGTGATAAACCAGAGGGGGCAGTGATGAACCAGAGGGTGCTGTGATAAACCAGAGGGGGACAGTGATGATCCAGAGGGTGGGATTGGTGAACCAGAGGGTGGCAGTGATGAACCGGAGGGTGGCCGCGATGAACCACAGGGTCGCAAACAGGCTGGACACGTAGAAAAAACATGGTCGCGACCGTTGCGACCACACAAGTTCGCATTCCCAAACTTGTACAAAACCCCCGCGAACTGGCAAAAACAGCAAATTCGCACAAATTGGGGGATTTTGTGGATTGCGAGTTCGCGAATCCTTAAATTCACGAACCGCGAATTCGCAAAATTCTCCCATGCTTAACGTATATTTTGAATAATTCAAATTAGAAACTGACATTGATTGTACTGGAAGTTTATAAGGTTAAGGTTACACCTTGTCTAGTGCAATTTCTACATCATGTTACATTGCACTTATCTCAATGATGTGTGTTGAATATGTCTTTAATGTGACAATGTTCAAAATAGTTTTAAACACACCTGTATGGTGACTTTTGGTTTTGGATTTGATATCCTTTTTTGTGCAAGTTCCCATTTGTGGGTAGGCAGCTTGAACCAAATTTATGCATACAATGCGGTCAGACAGGTGTATTTCTTTACATTTATTACACATTAACATTACAGACATATGCATTGAGCATTGGTATGCTATTGCTTGCTTGAAGGTGAGATTTGAAAAAGCATGATTCCAGGGCAAATGTTAACAGGCCTGTCAAAAGGTAATGGTTAAAGGTGGAGCTTACTGCTGATTACGTCCACAATGATGTTAATTGTGTTTGTCATCAGGGAGCAGCAGCAGAGGCAGGACTTACAAGATTGGGTCCATGGAGTAAGAGGAAGTGTGAAAGTGAAACAAGGTGAGTTTCAGCCTTATATCAGTTCCAAGCAGGAACTTAGGTCTGGAGATGCCACCACAGTCACATTGGCGAGAAGGCACATTGTGATTGACCCAGCAGACAAACTGGCGGCCCGCCCTCCGACAACTGCTTTTATCTGTTGCGTAGTCTACGCGGGTCAACATACTTGGCGGCAGAACTCTGTCTTTTGTCCATTGAGCCGCCAGCATCTAAATAGGGTAGGCGGACTGCTTAGTAGGTGGTTGGAGAAATCGTCAAAAAAGCGGAGACGGTACCAGGTCCACCCTTAGTTCCTTACCTGACTATAACCTCATTTTAACCTTTGTTTTTTTCAGTGTATTTCTTGTTTTATTTAATCATATTCACCCAACTTGACCCTGTGCTCAACCCCCTGTGGGCAGCCAACCCCAACATTCTTGACCAACATCCACAATCGTTCAACCCTCTAAGTACAACCCCCCCCCATATTTTCCACTTTTTAAATAGTTTTTATCTCACTACTGTGGTACTGTTGTGGTACCCTTGCACAAGTGGTACATCAAGGTATGGTGAAACAATGCAAGCTACACCTTTCAATGCTTCTAGAGTCACAGGGGCCATGCTGTGTCCCGCAGTACCCCCGTAGGTCCTCACTGGAGGCCTTGCTGGGTCCCACAGGAATACCATGTCACCCGCTGCACAATTTTTTTAAATGTTGTCTAGAGAGGGAGTCCCTCTAGGGCCCACCACCACAAGGACCCGGGTCAGGATTTCCCTACCCTGCCCCCTCATACCTTTTTTTTAATTTTAAACTCAGGCCCCGGACACCAAGTCCTAGAGTCCTAAAATAGCAGCTGCAACATGACTGTTGAGGTTGGTGCCAGCCAGTCAGAGTCCTGCGGTACCAAGCTCGACCAATCAGAATGCTCTGTTTTATTTTAGTTTGCGGTATTGCTGGAGTACCGCAGTGTTCCCGTACATCCAACCATCTAGAGATCACTAGATTTTTAAGCTTAATTATTTGAAAACAACTGAACAGATTTGGACCACATCACAAAAAGTATGCTTTCAGAATAAAGATCCAGCTTTCTGCCAAATTTGCTGTAATTATGTTTAACAATTTTTTTCTGTATCGCGTCACAAAATTCCATGGGCAATTGCATTGGGAAAACATGTTTAAAGTAGACCCTGGTGACATTTTACTTACCCCAAAGTAATTGGTATAATTTTGTGAATTTATATAAAAAATGTGGGCAAAATTACATAGAATATGCCATTACGCCACATTGCAACATAGTGAGGATAAATTTCAGTATGAGGTTTAGAGATCAAGTTATTTTTTAACGCAAGTGGTATTTCAGGTAGATTTTTTGCCCGAGCAGACCATTTGAATAATGTTTGAGCATGAAACAGCAAATCCTTATGTGAACAGCATTGATTTGAATGTGAGTGACAGTTTCTTTAACATGGGTGTTCAACAAATGTTTCTGGCACATTTTTTACCCGAGTGGACCGATCGAGTAATTTCTGAGCACAAAATTATAAAAATTAAGGCGAGCAGAAGTGTTTAAAACATGAACACCAAGAAATAAACTCAAAATTACATTTTCAAGTTGGATTTTTTCAGTGCAAGATGCATTTCATGTAATTATGCATTATTTTGCAATAATTTTGCAAACTGACAATATAGCAAATGAGTCAAGTTTCAGGCCAATCTTATTCTTGTTGCCAATTTGATGGGTAACCCGGAAACTCCAAAGGAAGGAGCTGAGTTGGATGAACATTTTTTGAGGAGGGAGGAGGTTTGTGAAGATTCATTGAACTGCACTAAAGTTATTAGCAAAACAATAAAGGTCATCCTATAGAATTTCTGACCTAATTATAACTACACAGCCTCCTGTCCTTTTCATCAGAAGTGCCTCACAGAGTGTGAGGCCCCGTAATTCAATGCATTACAGTTTCTTCACCATTAAATGAAGAACAATGCACTCCTGAAAATAGATTCCACTGAGTTTACTGTGTAGAAATCAGCATCAGACTGATCTGATTAGTTTTGATACAAGGCCTTGAATACATTGGTGATCCATCAAGTGGGGGACGAAAAAAAAGGGGACTCCCAAAATGCAGTTTCCATAGGGATTTTTGATCAGTGCTACAGCTGAAATTACTGAACAGAATTACACCACATTTGGCAGAAATCTAGATAATTACCCAGAAATCATTTTTTTTTGTAATTTGATGAAAACCTATTCAGTAGTTTTGAGAAATTAAAGTTGAAAATTCATGTTTATCTGGACTGTTGGGGTCTGCAAGACTCTTGTGGGAGTCCTGCAGGCATGCAACTTTAAATAATAGAGCTATCTGGTTGGCCGAGTGAGCTTTTTTTCCTGTCAGCTGCCTTGCCCCTGTGGGAACGAGAGGCTCCCATAAGTTCCAGGGGAGCTTGCACTGTGATTGACTGGTCACAACATGATAAGAAATGTTGTGGCTGCCACTTCACAACAGGGTGGACTTGGTCATCGTGTCCTTGAAAAAAAAATCATAAGGTATAAGGGGGCTGGGAAGAGGTACGCTGAACACATGGACCTTGTGGGGGTGGGCAAAAGGGACTCTCCTGGGGCCAATTTATTTTTAATTATTCGGGTTGCTACGACCCCATAGGACTTTTGCAGGAGCGAGCAAAATCCCCTGCAGGAATCCCATGTGAGTTCAGGGGTCACACTCCTCAGGGATTGGAAAACAATTAAAAGAAAAACACAGTTGTGAATGTCTGTGTATGCTGCATACAGGGGGTTGGCCCTTAGGCTGGGTGCAGCTGAGGTTTGGCTGCCAGGCTTTGTGCTCCCCCACTGTCTGCACGGACAAAGGGCAGTCCACAGGAGAGCACTCTCAGCCAAAGCCTTTGCATGGCGGGCGATGGCATAGTTATGTATGGTAATAAAATATTACTTTACATTTAAAAAAAACTAGAAATTCACTGAAAAAACAAAGATTAAAGTGATTTTATAGTTAGGTGAAAATGTCAGTTTAAATATAACATTTTAAACTATGAAAAACTGAAATTTTACAGATATAGTTATTTCAAGTAACTATAACCCGCACCCTCGCCGTGCACTGCTTATGAGCCCACACAGCATATTCTATCCCATTATTTACACCATCAACATGACATCTGATATGGCACTATTTTCACCATTTAAAAAAAAAACAGTGCAGCCAAGCAAAAGGCACCGGGGGGGGGGGGGGGCGACGACCAAACCCAGAGGAGCACCGTTACATGTATTTGAAGACCCCCGGCAAGGCGGGACTTTCTCGAGCTTTCCCATGCCAATTTACCTGCAAAACTGGCACAGGTATTTTGCCACAACATCAGCAAGATCCCTGACAATGACCACGGCCCATTAGGGCAGCCCTGAACAAGTACAACTGATAGGCAAGCACCGGCCAGGCAGCTTTGTGAAGTGAGAGGAGGCCACAACAATTCAGGCCTTGTGCTCCTGTTGTCTCTCTGCCACCAAAATTCACCACTAAGTTGTGAGCGGTGGCACCTGACTGCTCCAGCCCCTTAATCTGGGACCACACACCAGCTCAGAGTGGCCTCCCCTGTGGACAGCATGATCACCAGTGGTTGGTGCCAGCAGGGAGCTATGCCACAGGTCTACCCTCCCACCACAGGTGCCAGCCACTTTTTACCCAGTAATCTCCTCAGCCTGCTCCCAGGGCTACCTGAGGCACCAGAGCCCACAGACAGAGAAAGAGGACTATCCTTTCAGGGGACAACAGTAGCCATTTTTACTGAGGGCATTCCATCCGTCATGCCCTCTCACAGAGGCTGACTGGCTAAAACAAATGATAGGAGACAGGAGAGCCTGTGCAACTTAACTGCAGAGACTAACTAGACCTTTCTGAACGGTGTCCATGTTTTGGGCATTGGACCCTCCCTGGAAGTTTCTTTAACATCTTGCCTTCTTCAACTACCTCAATACCAACCTCAACCACACTGAGTGGTGCAACTGGGCTGTCTGGCCATGTGAGGCTTGTCACTGGCACAGACTGCCACCCCCACACCTTGGCAATACACCATTTCAGTGCCCCTCCTTCGCATTTGCCTAAACCGAGAGACACATACCAGTTGCTCTTCTCAAAGGCTATCTCCAGTTCCAGGACACATGCTTCAGTGGGAGATACAGGAAATGAAGCACCACTCATCTCTTCTACTGCCATGGACACGCTCCTTAAATTATCAGAAATCAAAACTTTTATTGGCTCAATAAATGAGCTGTGCCCAAAACAGCTTTGGAGGTGCAGTCCTTGCGGTCTGAAATTGCTTCCTTCCACCATAGACTGGATGATAATGAAACAAAGCTGAGAGACATGGAATCCCGACTGGATGGATTACCAGGATGGTCATCAGAGATATGGGACCTGTAATGCAAGTAACAGATTGAGAGGACAGGAGCAAGAGAGACAATGCCCATATCACTGGCGTTCCAGAAAGAATGGAAGGGACCAGCATGATTGCGTTTCTAAGTACTTTCCTACTGCGATTTTCAAAACTGACATTCGCCTGGAGATACAGAGAGCCTGCAGGGTCAAATCTGCCTACTCCACCTCTCAGGCTATATTTGCATGCCGCCATGGCACCAACCGGCACAACAGATTATCTTAACAGCAAGGAAACTTGGTCCAATGAATTTAAGAACCACCAAATCTTCCTGTCAGTTAGCTTCTCTCAGGACAAGAATTGTTGGCAGAAATAGTTTCTGGCATTATTTACTTCCCAGTCTCTAGAAATGAGATATACGCTATGTACTTCTTGAGCTGGCTGTGATGCTGATAACTGTCAATGGAAGGAGCCGGAGGAGTTGGAAACATTTTTGGATGCCTTAGACACATCAGACATGGACACTCACATTTCCTGTACCTCTTCTTGGATGTCCATCGTGACTTCAGTTCAGCTGACTGAGGAGTTCCCAAGTGATGACCAAGATAAAAGGCATAGACTGGATAGAGTCACCCAAAATTGGGCAATGGGAAGGGGGAACATGTCACAAAAGGATAAAGATTGCAGAGGGACACATCCTGTTCTTCTCTGAAACCTTGATGGGAAGCTTGAACACTCCTGGGCCTGGTCTGCCTGGCCCATAACTGTTTGCTTGCCAGACTGAGTACTTGAGTCTGACTCCCTGTGGCTTGTGCCTCTGAGGCATTTCTTATGGGACTTCTCCCTCCGCTGGGGTCTACACATACAGAGCCGAGAACCAAACAAAGAGATCAAGAGAACTGCCTGCCGGAACGTGCGAATGGAAGGACATTATCTATCTTCTACATTTGTAGCATATTTTTCCATAAGTTTTATTTTACAAGTTATGGCTTTCTGCCTACACAGTTTGCTGTTTGCTGCTTGCTATGAATCATGTTTACCATAAGGGCGTAGGCCCTCTGAAGGGATATAGGTCATCATTTTATGGGCTATGATTATCGTATAGGCAAAAATGCCTGGGGCCCATGGCCAGAGATAGGTGGACCAGCAGGAATCGGTTAATTCAATACTCTGACTCCAGACCAGCAGAGGTTTTGTTCTTTATCCAACCGTTTACTGTCTAACAGTTTTAGTAACAGGCATTAATCAGGGATCCACCCTATATCTCTTCCCTGGCAAACTCCCCCATCACACTCTAACCCCATCCAGATGACCACACCCCCAATCACTTTGTCACGTCGACTGTAGATATTTTCACTCAAGGTGGCCGGACTAACGCTTTTCATTAAATGTTTGAAAATATTGTCATTTCTCAAATCACACCACCCTGATGTGGCATTAGTCCAGGAAATACACTTGACATATATAGCACGTGCAAGCCCGTCTGTGCCTGTCGGCGCCTGGAGCGGACCAGCGCCAGGACCCCTGCCCGATTTCCTTCCTGATTTTTCACCAGGGAACAGCTATTAGTATACAAGAATGGTTAGTGCTGCAAGCCCGTTATATATACTGGTTCTGGGGATAATGTGTCATATAAATGTAATTCCTGTGCCCTCACTCTTAGGGACACACTGAGCATATTAAAACCTAATATAAACAACAATTGCGTAATTCCACCATCCTCAAAAAGAAATTACACTGTGACAGAGGGAGATTTAGGAGCCACTTTGTCATTTTCCACCCGCCTACACCCCACAAAAACAGACTCCCGTAAAGGAGGAAATACCTTTCAAGGCCTTTCTGAAGACTCCTTACAGTGTATTATGTTGATCACCAGGTCCCTGGTAAAGCACAAATACAAATTCAAATGCATGATGCAACTCTCAAATCCAGATCTGGTCTTTCTAACAGAAACCTGAGCTAACGATTAGTCTGAGCCAGACTGGAACATTGCTCTTCCAGCAGGATATCAAGTAGCCTGCCTAGACAAGAAAGGGAAAAGGGGGGGGGGGGTTGCCATACTTTATCACTCTTGCTTCAGTGTGAGAATCCAGCTTGCAGCCTGCGATGATGCGTCGTCCGTGAAGGTCAGGAATGGATTGGATGTGTGTGAGCCCTGCTGGCCGCAGTGTAGGCCGGAGGCAGAGCTCAGCAGGGGCTCACAGCGATGTGACGTTGACTTGTGCTGCACAGAGTTAGTGGCACCTGAAGCGCTCAGGGGGTGCGCAGCCAGTGATGATGCGTCATCTGGGCAGGCCACACTGGGAGCAATGTCTTTTGCCTACTGAATTCTGCCGCAATAAATTCGGGCTGGACTGTTCCCATGAGGCACAGGGTCAGACTGATTTGCATATGGCCATCTGAACTGGGGTGGCAGAGTGGGCTAAAGAACGGTGATGGATTAAACCCAGATCTGTTGACTGGGTGTGAGTGTTTGATTGGTTCAGATGCTCCGTCCATCACCACCTCCTTTTGTACCGCTTTGTTCGCCATAAGTTGACAGGGTATGCTCAGACGTGAGTCCCTTGCTCACTTTGCCACTGGATTCAAGCAAGCCTGGCTAAAGACGGCTGAAATGCCAGAAACCGGTCCTAGGTAGCTTGTTTCTGGTCCAGGGAAGGCATGGCTTGGCAGTTCGGGCTGGACTGTTCCCATGAGGCAAAGGGTCAGACTGATTTGCATATGGCCATGTCTGAACTGGGGTGGCAGAGTGTGCTAAAGAACGGTGATGGATTAAACTCAGATCTGTCAACTGAGTGTGAGTGTTTGATTGGTTCAGATGCTCCGCCATCACCACCCCCTTTTGTACCGCTTTGTTCACCATGAGTTGGCAGGGTATGCTCAGACGTGAGTCCTTGCTCACTTTGCCACTGGATTCAAGCAAGCCTGGCTGAAATGCCAGAAACCGGTCCTAGGAAGCTTGTTTCTGGTCCAGGGAAGGCATGGCTTGGCAGTTCGGGCTGGACTGTTCCCTTGAGGCACAGGGTCAGACTGATTTGCATATGGCCATGTCTGAACTGGGGTGGCAGAGTGGGCTAAAGAACGGTGATGGATTAAACCCAGATCTGTTGACTGGGTGTGAGTGTTTGATTGGTTCAGATGCTCCGTCCATCACCACCTCCATTTGTACCGCTTTGTTCGCCATATGTTGACAGGGTATGCTCAGACGTGAGTCCCTTGCTCACTTTGCCACTGGATTCAAGCAAGCCTGGCTGAAGACGGCTGAAATGCCAGAAACCGGTCCTAGGAAGCTTGTTTCTGGTCCAGGGAAGGCATGGCTTGGCAGTTCGGGCTGGACTGTTCCCATGAGGCACAGGGTCAGACTGATTTGCATATGGCCATGTCTGAACTGGGGTGGCAGAGTGGGCTAAAGAACGGTGATGGATTAAACTCAGATCTGTCAACTGAGTGTGAGTGTTTGATTGGTTCAGATGCTCCACCATCACCACCCCCTTTTGTACCGCTTTGTTCACCATAAGTTGGCAGGGTATGCTCAGACGTGAGTCCTTGCTCACTTTGCCACTGGATTCAAGCAAGCCTGGCTGAAGACGGCTGAAATGCCAGAAACCAGTCCTAGGAAGCTTGTTTCTGGTCCAGGGAAGGCATGGCTTGGCAGTTCGGGCTGGACTGTTCCCATGAGGCACAGGTTTAGACTGATTTGCATATGGCCATGTCTGAACTGGGGTGGCAGAGTGGGCTAAAGAATGGTGATGGATTAAACTCAGATCTGTCAACTGAGTGTGAGTGTTTGATTGGTTCAGATGCTCCGCCATCACCACCCCCTTTTGTACCGCTTTGTTCACCATAAGTTGGCAGGGTATGCTCAGACGTGAGTCCTTGCTCACTTTGCCACTGGATTCAAGCAAGCCTGGCTGAAGACGGCTGAAATGCCAGAAACCGGTCCTAGGAAGCTTGTTTCTGGTCCAGGGAAGGCATGGCTTGGCAGTTCGGGCTGGACTGTTCCCATGAGGCACAGGGTCAGACTGATTTGCATATGGCCATGTCTGAACTGGGGTGGCAGTGTGGGCTAAAGAACAGTGATGGATTAAACCCAGATCTGTTGACTGGGTTTGAGTGTTTGATTGGTTCAGATGCTCCGTCCATCACCACCACCGTTTGTACCGCTTTGTTCGCCATAACTTGGCAGGGTATGCTCAGACGTGAGTCCCTTGCTCACTTTGCCACTGGATTTAAGCAAGCCTGGATGAAGACGGCTGAAATGCCAGAAACCGGTCCTAGGAAGCTTGTTTCTGGTCCAGGGAAGGCATGGCTTGGCAGTTCAGGCTGGACTGTTCCCATGAGGCACAGGGTCAGACTGATTTGCATATGGCCATGTCTGAACTGGGGTGGCAGAGTGGGCTAAAGAACGGTGATGGATTAAACCCAGATCTGTTGACTGGGTGTGAGTGTTTGATTGGTTCAGATGCTCCGTCCATCACCACCTCCTTTTGTACCGCTTTGTTCGCCATAAGTTGACAGGGTATGCTCATACGTGAGTCCCTTGCTCACTTTGCCACTGGATTCAAGCAAGCCTGGCTGAAGACGGCTGAAATGACAGAAACCGGTCCTAGGAAGCTTGTTTCTGGTCCAGGGAAGGCATGGCATGGCAGTTCGGGCTGGACTGTTCCCATGAGGCACAGGTTCAGACTGATTTGCATATGGCCATGTCTGAACTGGGGTGGCAGAGTGGGCTAAAGAACGGTGATGGATTAAACTCAGATCTGTCAACTGAGTGTGAGTGTTTGATTGGTTCAGATGCTCCGCCATCACCACCCCCTTTTGTACCGCTTTGTTCACCATAAGTTGGCAGGGTATGCTCAGACGTGAGTCCTTGCTCACTTTGCCACTGGATTCAAGCAAGCCTGGCTGAAGACGGCTGAAATGCCAGAAACCGGTCCTAGGAAGCTTGTTTCTGGTCCAGGGAAGGCATGGCTTGGCAGTTCGGGCTGGACTGTTCCCATGAGGCACAGGGTCAGACTGATTTGCATATGGCCATGTCTGAACTGGGGTGGCAGTGTGGGCTAAAGAACAGTGATGGATTAAACCCAGATCTGTTGACTGGGTGTGAGTGTTTGATTGGTTCAGATGCTCCGTCTATCACCACCCCCTTTTGTACCGCTTTGTTCGCTATAAGTTGGCAGGGTATGCTCAGACGTGAGTCCCTTGCTCACTTTGCCACTGGATTCCAGCAAGCATCGCTGAAGATGGCTGAAATGCCAGAAACCGGTCCTAGGAAGCTTGTTTCTGGTCCAGGGAAGGCATGGCTTGGCAGTTCGGGCTGGACTGTTCCCATGAGGCACAGGGTCAGACTGATTTGCATATGGCCATGTCTGAACTGGGGTGGCAGAGTGGGCTAAACAACGGTGATGGATTTAACCCAGATCTCTTGACTGGGTGTGAGTGTTTGATTGGTTCAGATGCTCCGTCCATCACCACCCCCTTTTGTACCGCTTTGTTTGCCATAGGTTTGCAGGGTATGCTCAGACGTGAGTCCCTTTCTCACTTTGCCACTGGATTCAAGCAAGCCTGGCTGAAGACGGCTTAAATGCCAGAAACTGGTCCTAGGAAGCTTGTTTCTGGTCCAGGGAAGGCATGGCTTGGCAGTTCGGGCTGGACTGTTCCCATGAAGCACAGGGTCAGACTGATTTGCATATGGCCATGTCTGAACTGTTGTGGCAGAGTGGGCTAAAGAACGGTGATGGATTAAACCCAGATCTTTTGACTGGGTTTGAGTGTTTAATTGGTTCAGATGCTCCGTCCATCACCACCCCCTTTTGTATCAATAAGGCCACGTGGCATTGACTTGGGGTGTACAGAGTTAGTGGCACCAGTTGCGCTCAGCGTGTTCGCAGCCTGCGAAGATGCGTGGTCCGGGCAGGCCGCACTGGTAGCAATGTCTGTTGCCTACTGGACTGCGTCATCTGCAATTGTGACTCGATTTGAATTGTGAGCCCTGCTGACCAAAGTGTAGGTCAAAGGCAGTAGTCAGAACAGACATAACTCTGCTGTACCGCTGGGTTCGCTGGGGGCCTGTGTCGAGATGGCTGGCAGTCATGGTGGCGGCCTTGTGGCAGGGTGAGGGGTGCCACCGTGGCAGACGCATTGGCCATCCCAGACGTGAACCTCGCCCAGAGCCCCGGCCTATTTATTCACACTCCTAAGCTGGACTGGCATACGGCAGACCAGCCCACTCCGCTTATGCTTACAGGGGGGGAATGCACAGCTACATGACCAAGGTCTTCCTCACTGCCTAATGTGACATGGCTGCGTCCACTGTCCACAACACTACACACACCAGCAGTATATGCCCACACGGACAAGTCTTAGTTCTGTATACTGAGGTCTGGCCAGAACATCACTGCCACACTTGGCATTGTGTGCATTCATATTCATGGGTGGCTTGCCTCCTTCACACAAACTTGGTTCCCACCTCTCCCCACATTCTGCTATTGTGTTGCTGATGGGCCATGACGTTTTCAGAACATCCGCTGTCCTGTTCTGCGCTGCCTCAGTGGTAGTCTGGGGAGAGGGGGGCCCGGGGGGCATGCGGGTGGTGGAGGTGGGTGTTGTGGACCTCTTGGGTCTCCGAGCTGCATGATCAGTAGCTCCATGACATGTGTTGGTCTTCAGATGTGACTCTGGGCTGGGCTCCCTTTCATACGGCAGGTAGTCGAACTGCTTTACACCAGTTAAAGGAAAACAAACAAGATGATGGACGGAATGTTGCACAATGGCAAAACATTCCCCCCAAGTCACAGATCTGGGTTTAATCCATCTTTATTTTGCTCACCAAGCCACTCCAGTTCAGACATGGCCATATGCAAATCAGTCTTGGCCCTGTGCCTCATGGGACAGTCCAGCCCGAACTGCCAAGCCATGTCTTTCCTGGACCAGAATCAAGCATCCTAGGACCGGTTTCTGGCTATCAGCCACCTTCCACCAGGATTGCTTGGCACAACCGGCTGATAGCCAGAAACCGGTCCGAGGATGCTTGATTCCGGTCCAGGAAAGACATGGCTTGGCAGTTCGTGCTGGACTGTTGCCATGAGGCACAGGGTCAAGGCTGATTTGGATATGGCCATGTCTGAACTGGGGTGGTGTGGAATGCAAAAAAAACGATGGATTTAGGCCCAGATCTCTGTTCTGGGGTGAATGACATTGTTCTGTATTCTGTCCATTAGCTGTTGTATTTGCATTACACCAGTAAAAGGCAGGTGTTAAGTCCCTGCTGCTCACACGCCTTATCGCCTGTTTTTGGATGGCATCGCAGATCTGGCTGGTTGTTGAGAATATCGCGAAGCGGTGTTTTCCTGTGTTTTTGCACAGGAATGCCTATTCTGCATTTCATTAGCGTTAGTTGTCACTCTCATTCGTGGCTATGTTTTTTGCGGAAGTTATCGCTGGAAAACTGCAGATATCGGCAGTTTGCACCAGCTTGAGAATGGGGTGATAATTAAAGTGCCGATAACTCTGCGATAAGTCCTTGAGAATATGCCCCAAGGCATTGTACAGGAGGGAGCCAAGGATATGCAGGAACTATTTCTTTGGTACTCCCCGAGATGAAATCTGAGATCAGCCAACACAGGGCTAGTTTAGGTTCCAAAAATCTAAAAAGCCAGATGGGGAGAAAAAAGCCCATCACATCAAGCAGCAAAACTCTAAAACATGCTGCAGACTACTATTAGACTACAGCTGAATAGGCTCCAGTTTAGGAAAATGATTAAGACCTGGCTATTTCCCTCCAAATAATTTCCGTTACTGTGCCTAGACTACACACAACGTGTTTTCTCTTAGCGCGAAGACGCCTTGGCATTTGTGCGCTTTATAATTACTTTACTTACTTACATGCCAACCTGAGAAGGAAATGGGTGGGCATAGAAACACATGCTAGCATGCAAGGCCATGACATATTGCATCCCACAACCCCCCTAACCAATGGAAGGGCAGAGTCGCTATCCTCCTTCATAAATCTCTAACTGCACATGCTCTTTGGACATGGACAGATCCACTGGGCCAATATGTCTTTGACAAATATAAAATGCGCCATGAGACGCTGATCATTGGCTCTATATATGCACTAGCAGGAGACAAATCTCATCTCCTTTCCACCTTATCCAGACTCTTCTGCTCCTTTGGCAAAACCAAACTTGTGTTGTGGGTGACTGGAGCACGCCCCTTGATCCACACCTAGATAAATCTAGAAACTCCGATGTTCGACAACTCTGGGATAGATTCATACTCTTCAATATCATTCACAACCATTCCTTGGTGGAACCATGGCACCTGACTCCCCCTCGAGATAATGTCTACACTTTTAGGTCTTGCGCACATGAAGCCCGCTACCCCATAGACTTCTTAATGGCAGCGGCACTACTCCTTAACCTGGGGGAAACCTCTATAATCCTGAATAGTACATCTGACCATGACATGATTAAACTGGACCTCAACATATTGAACCCCCCTGGGCTGTGGGTGCATGAACGTATTCTGTTCTATAGACGTGGAGAATAAATAAACACCTCCTTACCTACAAGCACCAATACTTAGATGAGAACGTGGATACGGTTTCTTTAGCTCAGACTCTTTGGGCTGCTGGGAAGGCCTGCTTATGGGGCAAGCTGATGGGAGACTCTGCGGCCTACAAGAAGCATTGCGAGACCAACCACTATGGACTGACTTCTCTTTCACATCGACTTAGGATGGCATAGAACTTGATTCCAATTCCCTCACTTCTTCAAGAACTCCTCAGGGCAAACTATTATTCGAATACCCTATACATTTTACAGGTGGAATCGGCACTTTTCAGGCTCAAACAGCAACACATGTGAGAGGAACGAAAAGGCTCTGAGGTTGCTTGCGGTACAATTAAAACCGACTTACTCACACTGCACCAACCCTGCTATTAAGACATCCTAAAATGTGCTCCTCACTGACCCTCATGACATATTATGGGACCTCACAGATTTCTATGTGTGATTCATGCATGACACCTCTAAAGCTGAAGCAGAGTTCCTGAGCAACAAGCTAAACTACCAACTCTTACTCAAGAACACGCAGCAGCACGCGGGTGGGATATTAGCGACAATGAAATAGCCCAAGTCATCAATGCAAAGGCTACAATAAAGGCACCGGGAGATAACAGTTTCCCTACAGAATTTTATAACATAGCCATGCCAGTAATAGTGCTGCTTTTGGCCCAATTATTCTGGGGAATATCAGCTGACACTAAACATTTACACAAATTTAATACAGACAGGATCTCATTAATACCCAAGCCTGGCAGAGACCCTCTCTACTGCACCAGCAATAGGCCCATCACCTAATGAAGTCAGACATGAAGATCTTGGCAAAAGTCTTGTCCACACATCTCACAGCCTACATTCCCCTTTTAATATGCCCCTCACAGGTAGGGTTTGTGCCTGGCTGCAAATCAGCAAACTACCTGAGAATGCTCTAACATTTCTTGCTGCAGGTCAGATATGACATGAATAAACAATTCTCATCTCACTGTACACCAAAAAGGGATTCTACCTCTTGGAGTGGCTGTACTGATTTGGAGCCTTGGTGAATCTGGGAACTCCATTTATTGAAAAAGTCCAATGGCTGTACCACTCCCCCACAACCTCAGTCACTTGCAGAGGCTTGTCCTTCCACTTTTTTTTTAATTGGTCACGGGACGAAACAAGGACGTCCACTGCCCCCCTATTATTCTAAATATGCACATCAGACATGGGGTGGGAACTGCAGTGGGGGAACAGAAAACCTTTTATTATGATGATACCTACCATCTTGTTTACATGGTATGACCCGTCCGACTCTATACCAGCTCTCATGAACATGATAGAGTCCTTCTCTGAATTCTCAGGCCATTAGATAAATTGGTCTAAATGTGAAGCCATGCCTCTGACAAGTATGACAACCAATGCATCCTTAGGAACTTCACAGTTTACCTGGCAAACCAGCGGCTTTAAATATGTTGGTGTGTTCCTCAACACAGAACACACTAACGTCAGGGTATACAAAAACAGATTCTAATTAGCAGCTAGTTCAGGGAAATATGATAAATGGAATGCAGATATGACAAAATGAACATTACACCTGCAGTTGTGATCCCTGTTTATCATAAGATTGTTGCACTATACTAATCTCCAGGTCAAACTATGATAACATTCTACTTTGGTGCAGATTTCACCCATAATGAACTACACAGTAAAGTATAGTCCTTTTCTGTAAAGTATTACAAACTTACACTATGAAAGTCATCTCACGTTATTAGGTGTGCACATGTCAGCACCAGTCCACGAAGGGTCCCTTCTGGGACACACTACCTGTCCTTGTTTACCAGGCTGCGATGGATGGTAACCTCATTCGCTCAGCCCACACGTCTGCACATGCTTACAGCCCACCCACAGCCTCTTACTCTATCTGTGCAGCAGTGAACAGAACCAGTCTTCCTGCAAGTACCATATATTATTCTACAATGGTATGAAAGTCTAAACAAACGTACATCTGCAGCAGTTGCAGCTTCATTGGGAAAATGTTTCTCTGTTTTATTGCCGCAGAATCCTGTCTTTAAAAAGATAGGTGATGAGTTACACTTCTGTTTGTATTCATATGTAAAAATCAGTAAAAAAGAATCAGTAGTGATAAGTCATGTGACTGTCAAATGTGTGATAGATTAGAATTTTATGGATTTTTTAATCCTTTTTCCCATTTAATTCCAAACTTGCTATGAAATTATCTGGCAGTGATCACTGGACAACTGCTTGCAATTTAAAATGCTTTTTTATTACTAGGTACTTATAGCAGAACCCTTGCCTCCTACTGAACTTTCTATTTTATTTTTTATTTATGTAGCTCTTCATTTCAGGGTATACGTGTGTAATGTTGCTTCATGCACTTGTCTCACAATTCCACCTTTCATAATAAATTAATAGTACTTAAAATGTGATTGGATTGCTCACCAACAGGGTTCCTGCATGGGTCTTTCAGGCCTTTCATATTGCTTTGTTTTCTGTAAAAAGAACAGGGTTATGCAGGCGGTGAGAGAGCAAAGATGAACACCATGGGGACTGGTCACAAGCTGAACATTGCAGTACGTTTAGTAGATCTGCAATACTAAAACTCAATTATATAATGCTATTCACAAACCTACAGTCAGAGACTCCTGCCTCCCCCTCAATTATTTTTTTACGCAGAAGTCTCTTTTCCATTTGGCAAGCTCTCCGGGAACGAAGATATATATGTTAGTGGTAAATGTGGAAGGAACCTCGGGAAATAGTGGAAAATAGGGAATACTTACTACTAAGGGGCCGATTACGATGTTGTTAGGAAGGGCTCTGGATGGGATTTGGTATTGCAGAATACGATTAAAAACCATTGTTTCCTACAGAATCGTACAGTTTTCCCAGCGACCAATTACAATATCTGGAAACCTTATGAGCTGTACGAATCGGTTCCAAAAGGCATTGGGTCGGTCTGAGACTCTCAGAGCCAAATCGTTCTGCTCAATGGGCACTGTTTCTGGACGAGCGATGACGATGACCGATTCAGTCAGCTGTTCCGACTCAGTTTGCCCGAGACATAACAGCTTTCAGAATCGACCTTTGGGGGCCCATTTTGGGCCCCCCTTCACCCAGAGACGACCAAATGTGGCCCGTGGCGGTACCCAAGGAACCCCTTTTCCCAACCATGCACAATGTGTCAGGCACTATGGGGTGCTCGCCACAGGATGCAAGGTTTTCCCCAAAACACCCCTTTTTCCAATGGTAGCCTGTGTTTTTGGTCAGAACACAGGCTCCCATTGGAATCAATGCGAGTCCGACCAATCGATGTTGGGAAGCATCGTATGTGGTCGTCTGGACTAGCTGTACCCGATTCGTTCGGGACCGTTTCCTAACTGCATGGTAATCGGGCCCTAAAAATGGGAAGGAATTGGGTTGGGCTAGGGAGAAGCTTCAGGAGGGGTGCAGAGTGGTTTAGGGAAGGACATGCAAAACAAACATTTACCCACAAAAGAGTACACCCATTGCTATTCACAAACTGCACTCTTAAAGTTATTACAGCAAATAAATACCCAAAAAGTAGTATATATACTCCAGCACAACTTGGAGCAAGCCAAAACAACCGATAGCCACTCACAGGTACTGCAACACACTCCCATTGAAAACAACAAAGACACGAAAATAAAATAATACTTCATAGTAAATAATGTTAAATATACATAATTATTTACATTTTTTAATTAACTTTATAGATATTTAAATCTATTACATAATAATCAAATATAACAGGTCTACTGGTGGTACATTTTTAATAACTATTTTACATAATATTTTTAAATTAAATGAATATGTTTTTATTTAATTATTTAATAAACATGTATTTGCTGTTTTAATGCCCTGTAACGTTTTATTTGCTTTCTCTTCTTTGGCATACTTATTTTAAGTTAATTTACATTTTATATTTTACATTAAAATATTTATTTTTTTTTAGTAATGATTACACCTGTTTGATTTTCGTTAGTTGTTACAATAGTAAGTTATCAGCTATTTTCTTCTCCATGTGAAAATGTATGAGTACTTCGTTTACACTTGTAAATCCTGGTGTGGCTACATAATTGACTGCTTTCTGCCCTCTCTCTTTTCTTTCTTTAATTCAATGTAAAAGATTTGATTATTATGATTATGTTTTCGAATATGATATGGTAGTACAAATTTGCTACAAACTTCATTTTTGTGTTGACAAAAAATGTAATTAAAAAAAAAGTAAATCCTGGTGTGCAAGGCTTCACTAGGGCACAGAGACATCTAAGTCTGTAACGGGAATAACTTTACAATCTGAAATGTTGAACATCAAAAAGAAGTAAACTTACTCCCTGGTGTAACTTACCTTTGTGAAAAGCCTCTAATATGGAGAATTCGTACCCCAGCTACTAATCACCACAGACGTCTGGAAGTTTAAGTGAAGTTTGTGTCAATCCCCTACATATAACATATAACAAATGTTACAAAAAAATTTTTAAAACTCTACAGATGGCAAGACATTTTCATGAAGAGAGTGAGGTGTTTACCACAATTTACATAAGACCCATAGATAAGATGGAGCTGGTACTGTCTCGAGCATCAATATTACAAGAACTAGTGACAATGAGGTAGGGAACTGGTTTCTAGTATGCAGCTCCAAGGACCTTCTGCTGTTCTCACAGGAGCTAAAGTAATCCTGCCACTAACTTTGTACTTTATTGTGGAGAAAATCAGAGATGAGTACATCGTCTTCATAGCAATATTTTTCTTAAATAATAATGCCTTAGTATGAAGAATGGCTTTTATTAAACACACCATAGTTGCTGGCCATTATTCAGGCAAAAAGCCAACTACTTCGAACACTCTCTTCCCATTCCTGCCGAAAAAGAAGCACAAGAAAATGAGGAATGTCTAATTGGCCGAAAATCTCAATGGTCTAACTATTATGGCTGTGCCCATACCATTTCCAATTTATGAGATGTCAAACAGTCTTTTTGACACCCTGCGATCACAATGCGGATTAACTTGTCGAAAGATTTACATGCTTGTTGCTGATTAGTTTTTCACGAAACTGATTTAACCTCTACACCAGTGGCTCTGGAGATCCCAATAATAACTCTATCAATAGAATAATCCTGTGGTGGTTAGGCACTTTATGGCTGTTGCTCAACCACATTTATAGTAAGCCCCCCTACGCCCCCCCCCCCCTGGCTCACACCCCTACTTGAGGATGTAACACCCGATGGCTGCCATCATGTTTGAGGAGTTCATGTCACTTCCTGAGTCTTCCATGTTGCAGTAATCAAATCAAATCCATGTTGGAGCGATATTGTCCACCACAGAGTCTGAAATATTGCAAGACGTTATTGCCCTATCCCTGCGTCTGCCATGGTACGAGGAGCCCACTTCTTTATAAGTAGATTGCCATTGTGTCACTTAAGGTTAATGTGTATTGTGTAATAATTTGCTTTCGGAGGAACATATTTAGCAGCCTAACTTGTTTGGCAGGTCAAGGAAAGTCATCTTGCTGAATGATGGAATGCAGAGAGGATTGGCATAGCACTCAGATGACCCCGCCATCATTCAGGCAGGTGATGTAGTGAGAACATTCGCAGTACATCAGATAAAAATCTAAAACTGCCACTCCCACCCTTCAACAAAGTGAGGGTAAAAAATCATCCCAACAGAGGTTCAGTGCATTTACCTAAAGTGTGCCCTATCAAAGTAGTCTGTAAAGAAATACTGAAAAAGAAGCTTTCAGAAATGTTTTATGGATCTTCCCTCAGGCTAAGAGCCATAGAAGCATGATGCACCCAAATAAATTAGTTACATTTTTTATTTTTTAACTTGTGCCAAACTACACCGACGTTTGCAAAAGTGGGTTAGCTTAGTAGTTCTTTCAGAGTTCACAACCAGTGTGAGAGCTTAAAAATAAATAAATGTGTGAAACCATTTATTTTGGTGATTGAAAGTTCTATTGCACTTCGAGGGTTTGGATTTCCCCTAAATATATCTCAAATTATTTTCCATTATTTGTTAAAAGTGGCATCTGGCATTTAAGGATGTGTCGTGTAGTTCTAAAAAACATAGGATCTGCACATGTGGACAACATAAACTAAGGGATTGGTGTCTAGATAGATTCCGGACAAGCACAGGATATGTTAGCCTAAAAAGCAGCTAGATCACAGTGCCTCTATAAAGCCCCTATCAACCAATCAGGGGAATTATAAGCGCATTACTCACCCGTGAGGGTCTCAAGGCGCTGGGGGGCCTGGGCCAGCAGGTTTGTTTCATGCGAAAAGTCAGGTCTTCAGGGCCTTCTTGAAGGTGTTCAGGGAGGGAGCACGCCATATGTGGATGGGGAGCTTGTTCCAGATCTTGGCAGCGATGTAGGAGAAGGATCTTCCTCCTGCGCTGGTTCTGTGGTGTTGGTGAGGAGGAAGTTGGTATAGTGGAGGTTTCGTTTAGGCACGTGAAAGGGGATTCTGTCGTTGACGTATTGGGGTTCAGTGTTGTGTAGGCATTTGTAGGCGTAGGTGAGTATCTTGAAGGTGACTCTCTTTTCGACGGGGAGCAAGTGGGAGCTTGCGTAGGTGTTGGCTGATGTATACGTGTCGAGGAAGCTCGAGGATAAGTCTAGCGGGGGTGTTCTGTATTGCCTGGAGCTTGCAGAGTAGGGATTTATGGATGCCGGCGTAGAAGGTGTTTCCGTTGTCCAAACTGCTGGTGATGAGTGTGTGGGTGACTGTCTTCTACGCCTCAGGGGGTTCCATTTGAAGATCTTACAGAGGTTGCGGAGGGTGCTGAAGCAGCTGGAGGTGACAGCGTTGATCTGTCATTTCATGGAGAGGGAGGAGTGGAGTACAATGCCCAGGCTCTTGCCATGGTTTGTGGGGGTCGGAGGACTGCCAAGGGATGAGGGCCACCAGGTGTTGTTCCACGCCGAAAGGGTAGTTCCAAGGATGAGTATTTCTGTCTTTAGGCAGTTATTGCTCATCCAGGGTGAGTCGTCCTGCATTCCTTCCTGGAACTTGAGACTGGTGGTGGTGGGGTCCTTGGTGAGGGAGAGGATGAGCTGGGTGTCATTGGTGTAGGAGACCATGCTGAGGCCGTGCTGTCGGATGATGGCGGCTAGGGGAGCCATGTAGATGTTGAAGAGGGTTGGGCACAGTGATGATGCTTGCGGGACTCCACAGTTGATTACCATGGGTTGGGAGAGGAAGGGTGGCAGTCTAGTTCTTTGGCTCCTCCCAGAGAGGAATGATCTGATCCAGTCGAGGGCGGTGCCTTGTATGCCAGCATCGTGTAGTCTGGCTGCGAGTGTGCAGTGGGAGAAGGTGTTGAAGGCTGCTGACAGGTTGAGTAGAATCAGGGCTGCAGTGTGGTCTTGGTCGAGGAGGGTGCGGATGTCATCGGTTGCTGTGAGTGGGGCAGTCTCGGTGCTGTGTTTGCTTCGGAATCCAGACTAAGAAGGTTCTAGGAGGGTGTAGACTTCGATAAATCTTGTCAGTTCTGCGCTGACTGTCTTCTCTGAGACTTTTGCTGCAAACAGGAGGAGCGAGATGGGCCGGTAGTTCTTGAGGTCCGCACTTCTGCGCATTTCCAGTCGTTGGGGAAGGAGCCAGTCCCGAAAGTGGTATTGATGGTGCTTTGTAATACGGGTGCGATGGTAGTAGCGGCTCTGTGGTATATGTGGGGGGGGGGACAAGGGTCTGTAGGGCCCGGAGTAGATGCCTTTTATGGTGGTTTTCTCGATCCTGATCGGTGTCCAGGCGGAGAAGGTGTCTGGCTGGGGTTGCTGTAAGGCAGGTTAACTGCGGGGTTGGGTGTGTGAACATTGAAGTTGTCATTGAGGCTCTTTATCTTTAGGTGGAAGTAGGCTCAGAGTTTGTCGCAGAGGTCCTGGGAGGGGGTGATGTCCGTGGCTTCGCTGTGGGACTTGGTGAATTCCTGGATGATGTTAAGTAGTTCCTTGGAGTTGCCGGAGTTGGCGAGAATTCTGTTGTGAATAAAGTTTTTTGGGGGGGTTCTGATGCGTTGATGGTATTCAATCAGAGCGTCCTTGTAGGCGGTGTACTTTTCTGGTGTTTTGCTGTTTCTCCAGTTCTTCTCCAAGTGTCTGCAGGTGCGTCTGGTTTCTTGGAGATCGGTGGTGAATCATGCGGCTTTCCTGGGGCATTGCTTGTTGGCCTTGCGCAGCG